>NC_082666.1:28488680-29738680 GCF_025265405.1 Mesoplodon densirostris | reverse complement strand
GATTCTCTGTGTGTATTAACTTTATCTTTCCACCAGGGTTGTGAAATCCCTGTAGGTCAGGCACCCTGACCAACTCTTCTTCTAAATCTTTTTCAGAATGTAGAATATTCAACATAGACTAGCTATCTACTAGAAAAAGAGATCCTTGAATAGAGATTTATAGAAGAATAATTGATGGATACATCTACTCTCAGTCTATTGTACCATTATTATGTAGATAATTAGTAAACAGGACTTGATTAAATGTAATATTTTAAAATATGTTCTGAATGGCTATAATATAGGTTTCTTGGAGAATCTTGCTTCTGTTGGCATGTTTTAAGCCAAAAACCATTATACCTAGAAACTTGATTTTAAGTCCAGGTCAGTTTGAATTTCCACTTTTTTAATATATGAAATCTATGACCCAAGCTTCTAAGGTTTTAATTTTAAAAATCTCATCATCTTCAAATTTGGTTTTATCTAGTGAGAATAAAATATTGTGTATTTCTTTTAGCTGATAGCCATCTGCTACAGAAACATTCAAAAGTCAGCTCATCAGAATTTAAAAGGACTTCCTGAACAGAAGTTCACTGAAATTTAAGAAACTTTAATGGAACTTCTGTTACAAAATGATGCTGTTTTGGCTTTAGGCTAATCCCCCAAACACACCTACAAATTCATCTCCCCAAACGTCTGCCACAGAGAAGGAACTGGATCAGTTTTACAATTTTTATGGCAAAGGTTAAAATAAGTAATTTCCACAACAGCTGTCGACACACAGTCTGTCTTTGGAAGCTGCTTTCCCTAGAGAATTTTATTTCTTCAAATGTCATAATTAGAATTTCATCTCTAGTGACTACTCAAGGAAATCTGGCAGCAGGAGACAGCATGGGTCACATTTTAATTATGAATGCATCCTTCCTGTCTGACGGCCAGGAGCTTGTTGCTAGTCACATCATAGGAACCTCTATGATCTGTGAATAATTAAGTGTACTTTTCAGTGGATAGCAGTTGTTTTCTTAAAATTCAGCAAGATTTATCAGAGCATTACCAGATTTCTCTGTCCTACCAAAAACTGATGGGGTGCAAAGAAGTAGATTTCCGGGCAATTAGAGCAATGAGTTGTATTCATGTACTTGTATTATTTATGGTGGATGCATATCAATAGGAGGGCACTTTGATTCATTCATTTATTTTCTTTCTTTTATTAAACACACGTTTATTGACTGTCTACTTTGGTATTCAACTTACAGGTGGGGAAACAAACTTGAACAACACTATCTTTTTGCATAATAGATATGTACCTGAATTTGGTCATAAATTGTTATTAAATGAGTGATATAGTAGAGTTATATACAAGGTGCTTTGAGGACACCAAGAAAAAAGTAATTAATTCTACTTAGAGAGATCGGGAAAGATAGGACAGGGGATGTGATATCTCAGCTGAGCTGTAAAGGAAAAGCAGGCAAGAGTTTGACAGACTGACAATGGAGGGGAGGGAATTCCTGACAAACGGAGCTGCGTCTGTAGAAAAAAAGGATATTTGGAGGCATCCGTAGCCGGTTCAGTGAGGTGTCAAGGCAGAATACTTTTGAATAAGTAGTAGAAGACAGGCATACAATACAGGATCAAGGTGTCTTTGAACGCAGGCAGAAATGTAGACATTATGGACAAGGTATTTATCTTCACAAAAGGGTTATAGGTTATAGGTATGACAAGATATTGATTTCCTCAGCTCTCAGAACAGCCAGACAGGATTTCTGAATATCTTTGTCTTTTACCCCAATTGCCTGAGAAAGCGTATGATTTGCCTTTTTTTAAATGATGTAAAAAATGTTGGTACATCCGTACAATGAGTTACGACTTAATAATAAAATTCTAGAATAAGAAAAACCATAGTGATAGAAAGAAGATTGGCAGCTGCCAGGACCCAGAGGTTAGGCAAAAGATACTGACTACAAAGAAGCATGGAGGCACTTTTTGGTGTGATGGAAATGACTATTTCATTGTCGTGGTGGTGGCTACAAGACTCATCAAATTATACACTTAAAATTGGTGAGTTTTGTTGTTTGTAAATTATAGTTCAATAAAACTGACAAAAGTGAGGTACAGCAGAGACTTTGGGCTGGAACGAATTAACTTTAAAGGTACTAAAGCCCTATAAGCCAGAAGTAAAAGATTTCCCAATAAAAATGTCTAGGATGAGGTCACTAAATGGATCTCCTCAAGCACCTAAAGATTGAAAACCATGTTAGCTGACACTGATCAGAGTAAGAAATTGGCGGGGTCGGGGGGGTGGGGGTGGAGGAAGGAGTGTTTTTTTTCTCCTTAAATGTAAATTTGGGACTTTACAAGTACAATGATAAATAATAATTTTTATAAAGCACTTCTTAGCTGCCAGAGATATCTTTAAAAGCTTTATAAATATTAATTAACTTAATTCTCACAACAATTCTGTGAGTAAATATTATTATTATTCCCATTTGTCAGATGAGAAAACTGAGGCAAACGGAGGTTAGTTAAATTTGCCGGGATCACAAACCTAGTTAGTATAAGAACTGAGATTTGAAGTCAAGGCAGTCTGGTTCAGGATCTGTGCACTTAACCACAGAGGCATTATATTTGAATTCAAATGTTCCCAGAAACTTAATAATGAGAGGAGTTTATATTCAACCTTGGGACATCTTAATGTTGTTATATTTTATTATTGGAGTATATTGCCATTTTATATCACTGCAGAGCCTGATAACTTTTATAAGACAGTGTGGCTGGACATAATTAGAGTAGAGAGTGAATTTTCAGCTTCAAATACAGCATGATATTGAAGTTAATTATTATGCTCTCATCCATTTTAGTACCTTCTGGGGGGCAAAATCTATACTGGCCATAAGAGGTACAAAGAATATCCACAAAAGAGCAATGGTTGATACTGGAGAACTGGCTACATGAAGGTGGAAACAAGGCTTTCCTTATCCCTACCAAGGAAGATAGCCAGTCATGTATGATCACAGGTTTCAACGAATAAACTCAATAGATTAGATGAAGAAAAATCACTGAAGAGTTTTAGGGGGATGTACTATAATATATTATACATATTTTCCATGTGTTGGGACCTCTACTGAAGAAACTCTTCTGGAATAAGCTGTTAGATTATCGGGTGACACCAATGGTCCATATTTCCCAACTGAGTGGAGACTATTTGTAAGCACTGGGAATCTGGTCTCTCTTCTTCATTTTAAAATTTTGTACCAGTACAAGGAAGAAGTCCTCAGTAGTTATGTCTGCCCTGAAAACCAAACTTTTCCTCAGTTAAGGTGTCCCAAGGTCTAGTCTGGGAGAGTGAGCAGAGAGCATTAGTAAGTCAATCTGGTCATACCCTTTAGTCACAACCTCTAATCTAGCCTTTATCAGTAATAAAACTCCTATTTTGATATCCAAATGTCTTACTTTTGTGTCTATTTCTCAACTGGTTTGAAATTAGATAGTGAAGAAATGGGTGTTTTTAAAGGACCTAAACAACAGCCAACAGTGCTGATGTTATTCTTTTTTTTTTTTTTTTTTTTTTTTCTGATTCACAGTGAAGGCAGAGGAAGGGGCAATATTGGAAATAAGGGCCATATGAAGATCAGGACAATACCAACACGGGTAAGAAAAATAGAGCAAAACTAGCAAAAGCAAAGCCTCTCAGTCTCTCACTGTCCTTCACCCACTGCACATAACTTTCTTCTGCTTTTCTTCCTACCATGGCCAACACACACACATTACCTCCCAACTCACCCCATCCCACCAAACAACAGCAACAAGACCTTCTGTGTACCAATAATTTTCCCATAGTTTTTGTGTTTGTTTTATTAAAGCCTGGTGCCCAAAGGCCAGGAAGAGCACACTTGTAGTCAAAAAAGTTTAGGTTTACTAACTTGCTGCGGCAAGGGAAACTGCATCCTACAGGAATAATAATCCTAGTGAGATGGAACTAGGGTAGTTTTGTATAGAGTTTGGGTTTACACTGGGTGAGTTAAGGGTCTGTTTTTGACTGGATTTTCAAAAAGGAGGCTATTTGGTCACTGAATATATTAATAATTTAAATTTCGGAGGTGGGAGAAATAAAGCAGTGCTGTCACTGGTAAAGAAGCGTTAGTCACCCACATTAGTTTTGAGACGAGAAAGTGGTTGCACAGGGTCCTTGTTTTTGTCTTGTTCCATCAGGATCACAAAATAACCTCATCTGCTGTTTATATTCTGTAAAATTGTCCATGTTCAGGAAGGAACACTACAACCTGGCTGTTGGTTGCCAGGCCAGCTAACAGTTGTCAGCTATCACAGATCATTTTGGGTTTTTTTCTCCTTCTTTCTCAGTTTCTTGCATCCATCAACTCACCACTCTCTCTGAGACAGCTTGAAAGTTTATTTTCAGAAGAGAAAAAAACCCAATTTGTGTTAGTTACCATCTTATCAACCATGACTGAATTTTAGAGTAGAAATCCTGAGAGAAAGAAAGAGAAAAAATTTACCTTTTAACGAACCATTTATGCATAAAAATGGAAGTGTAGTGACTGTGTATGTGCATGTGACTCATCTATCAGAAGTACAAATTCCATTCATACAAGTGTTTATAGCTGCATTACAGTTATAGCCACTAATAACACCAAGTTATTCAATGTAAACAAACATATTACCAAAGTTTCATATATATACAGTTTGGTTGTGTTAAGCTGGCTGTAATTATGCTTTTAAAGACATAAAAAAATAATGCAAGGAAAAGGTTATATGAAAGATATCAGTAGATTGAGATATTTTAATTCACTTTTTCATAGATGGAATATTAACAGTTGAGGAAAGTATTAAACTTCACGCACAATATAGCTAATCCTCAAATGAAAATTTCACTAGGTTTATCTCTAATAGCAGACTGAGAGCACTGGGGATTTGCTTTGTATACATAAACCTAATGTAGAATTTTCAGTATTTCACTAATTCTCTTTAAAGAAAATTAAATTCTTTAAAATATAAATTCCTTTATAATGTTGGCTTTCTGGTTTGGACTTTTTATTTATCTATTTTTAAAGTATATTATGTTATTTGCTTTACCTATATGTTACCTATACAAATAGTTATGGATGTGACCTGCTTCTTAAAAGTGCATTTTGGCCATTTTCTCACTTTCTCATGCATTAATTCATCTATATATGAATGCCTATCTATCTATGAATGGATATTACAGGGCAAGAGCCAATGGTGAAGAAACTTCTCAATTTTCACTACACTTTATCAGGATAAGTGTTTTCTTTCTCCACGCAATTTTTTTCATTCAAAGACCCTAAACTGCCCCCTCTGAACAATGCTGTCTTTATTTCTCATTTCATCTCATCTAAAGAAATGAGGCATGGGAACCGCTATGGAAGAATTGGTGGAAATGGTGGATAAAAGGAAGGCAATGAAAAAAAGAAGACTAATATCAGAGTTTTTTTCCTTGTTGTGTCCAGGCACAATTGTGACTAGGAAATAATCTATTGAAATATACAAACTGAAGCTTCTGAGCCTCTTTTTCCATTTGAAATGACCAAAATTGGTGGATTACTATGAACTGAACTCCAGACATTATTTGTATTTCACCAGATATTCCATTAATGTCCACTTTATGTTTCAGAATCCAATTCAGGGTACCACGTTGCATGTTTTCCCAGTCTCCTGTATTATATGAGAGTTTCTCTCTTTCCTGGTTTTCCTGACCTTCACAGTCTTGAAGCTTAGCAGCATCTAGTTGAATGTCCCCTAGTCTGTATTTGTCTGATATTTTTCTCATGATTAGACTTGAGTTAAGAATTTGGGGGAAAAAAACCCCAGAGATGTAGTGTTCTTCTGTATATGATATCAGGGAGTACATATCTGCGTGACTTCACTGAGGATGTCAACCTTGATGACTTGGTTAAATCATCAAGTATTTGTGTTTGTCATGTTTCTCCACTGAAAAGTTGTTATTTCTTCTTTCTCTATTCTGTTCTTTTGGAAGAGAGCCACCTTTTGGAAGTCTAGCCCACCCCTGGGGGGAAGGGTGAGATTTAAGTTCCACTCTTGGAGGAGGGACTATCTATTGATACATATATTATTATTATTTTTGGCTGCATTTGGTCTTCGTTGCTGCACACTGGCTTTCTCTAGTTGTGGCAAGCGGGGGCCACTCTTCTTTGCAGTGTGAGAGGGCTTCTCACTGCAGTGGCTTCTCTTGTTGCGGAGCATGGGTTCTAAGTGTGCAGGCTTCAGTAGTTGTGGCGTATGGGCTCAGTAGTTGTGGTCACAGGCTCTAGAGTGCAGGCTCAGTAGTTGTGGCACACAGGCTTAGTTGCTCTGCGGCATGTGGGATCTTCCTGGACCAGGGATTGAACCCGTGTCCCTTGCATTGGCAGGCGGATTCTTAACCACTGGGCCACCAGGGAACTCCCACATATATTATTTTGGAATTCTTTTGTAAGGAAGATTCATCTCTTCTCTATTTATTTATTTACTCAATCATTTTTTTATGTCATTATAGATTCATAGATATTTATTTTATATTTTGTGCTATAATCCAACATTATATTGTTTATTTCATTGCTAATTATTCCATTTTGGCCATTAGGTGCTCTTCCAGGTTGGATCCTGTATTCCTGTGATATGTCTCTGTTCTTTTTTTTTTTTTTTTTTGAGCCCTTCTCGTACTACAAGATGACCTACACCCATCTTTTATTTTCCCTGGGCCAGTCCTAGAATTGGCTATTTTTCCAAGCAAACCTATTTCCATTTTATTGGGGAATGGAATCTGGAAACCAATATATGGATATTGGGAATGTTCTTTGTTACTGGCATCAATTTAGGCTTCTCAGTTTACCAAGTTAGATAATTTATATTATTCATTTTGTTTGGTAAAAATTGAAATTATACTTCAGATCATCTTGTGTAAACTTTTACTGCAGTTAAATCTTATTTACTTACTTTTAAATATAATACATTCATATGATCTAAAAGTCAAATCTCTTTTGTAAGCCACACATATCATCTCCCATAAAGACAACCAATGTTATAATATCTTCTATTTGCTTCCAGTAGTTTATTCTATGAATAAACGTATATGTATTCTTCCCCTAATATACTTGTATACAAAGGCAGCACACTATACGTACTGTCCTGTGCCTTGATTTTTTTTCCACCCAACAATATATCTTAGAGAGTTTTGCAGATCTGTTTATGAAGAATTTCCTCAGTCTTTTTAATGGCTACATTGATATTCATTGTATGGATATATGTACAATAATTTAAGTAATCTTCTATTAATAAATATTTATATTGCTTCTATTCTTTTATTATTATAATCAATGCTGCAATATGAAATTTTGTACATACATAATTTCTTATGTGGCTGAAAATATCTGTAGAATAAATTCTTTTTTTTTAACACTTTAAGGTATGTTCTTTTATTTTTATGAGCAGAAATAATTATTTTTAAAATGGAATCATGATATAATACTTTTTTATAATCTGCTTTTTCATGAGCTTCCTGATCTTATTAAGTATTTTAGGATAAATTCTTTAGAAACAAAATTATTAGGTCAAATGGTATTTATACTTATCATCTTAATAGATATTATTATTTTCTACAAATGCTTAACAATTTATATGCTTTCAATGATCTTTGGAGAATTTCTGTTTCTTCACACTCTCACTAATACATTAGTGTATTTCCAAAATTTTTATTTTTGCCAACCTGAAAAAGTGCATTTCAGTGTAATTTTTTTTTTTTTTTTTTTTTTTTTTTTTTGCGGTATGCGGGCCTCTCACTGTTGTGGCCTCTCCCGTTGCGGAGCACAGGCTCCGGATGCGCAGGCCCAGCGGCCATGGCTCACGGGCCCAGCCACTCCGTGGCATATGGGATCCTCCCAGACCGGGGCACGAACCCGTATCCCCTGCATCGGCAGACGGACTCTCAACCACTGCGCCACCAGGGAGGCCCCAGTGTAATTTTTATTTGCATTTCTCTTAATATAAATAAGATTAAACTTTTTTTATCATGTTTAAGATTGAAGGGGAGCAGAATTTGCGCCCCCCCCAAAATGTCTCTTTGACATAAGATTATTTTGGGTTGGTTAGTTTTACAGAAGTGCAGATCCGCAAGAAGCTCTGAAAATCAATTAAAAGTAACCCTTTTGTAAGAGAAATCTATATTTATAATGGAAAACTCCATTTGTGTGGGTATCTCCCTCTCTGTACCAAGAAGAGGAGAATGACTAAATCTTTAGAAACTTATCAATGGAGAAGGCAAAGACATATCTGCATAACAACCCATAGCCTTGTTTACTGTGCTTCTCTTGATAACCTCCAATAACTGGCTACCCTCCACCAACATCTTCTTTTGTCTTTAGCTGGAGATGGTATTTAAGGTAGTGGTTTGGGCCATTTCTGGGAGTACAGATGGTATACATGTTAATAAACTTCTGTTTGTTTTTCTCCTGCTAATCTGTCTTTTATTACAGGAGTGGGGGTCTCAGTTGTAAAAAATTAATAAACAAAACCCTCAGTTAATTAGAGTTGGGAGACCAGAAAGGGGAGCTCCCATGCATTGTGATGACAGCAGAGCCCAACAGGAAGAAGACAAACTCCTCTTCATTTGTGGCAAGAACTCAGCTAATGAAAAGCCACAGGCTCTTTGTGGACTGCAGCCCTCCCAACTTCCTTTTCCCTTCATAAAGGTGTTCTCCTCCCCTTGCAGGAACTTGTACATGGCTTGGTATGTTTGCAGACCCCAAATTCTCTGCTGATCCAGAATTAAGCCCATTTTTTTTCTGGAGAAATATCTGGCAGTCTATTTGTTTTATATCAACATCTCGGTGGCCTGTACAGGGACTAGAGAAGCTCCAGGGCTCTTGAGCAAAACAGGTGAGGTACCCAAAATGGAGCCTATTGTTGTTCTCTGCTTCTGTCACTAACCCTGGAGTTTGAATGTATGTCTTCTTCTGGCTCTGAGATTATGCCCTTTTTCTGTTTGAAAACAAAAAAGTCTCCAGGCTTTATTCAGGATCTATTTAAAGGCTTCATCTTTTGGTTAAGGCCTTATTCTGTATGACAGTATTCGTTGGCACTTTGGTCTGATTTTGAGATCAGACAGTTTCAATGAAGCTGACTAACCTCGACCCATTCCTTAGGAAGAGGGGTTGTTTCTTTGAAACGGTGCTGGGTTTTTCAGCCTTCAGCTGATGTCTTTGGAAGGGCTGTCTTCTGGAGACTGGCTAAAAAAAAGGCTTTGGCCTGGCTCTCCTGGGACCAAGCTATCCTCTTAAGACTGGATGGGATTGGCTTGCAAGCTGTTTGAATTGAGGTACTTGTGCTGTAAGCTGTTTAAACTGTTTGAAAAGTGTTCTTTACTCTAGGGGAAAATCCTCTAAAAAGTGGGATCCCTGTTATGGAAATATTTTGAGGCTGCCCCCCATAGCGTCTCTGGTGGATTTGATTTTATGCTTAAAAATCAACGTTCTTTCTCATGCTCATTTCTAACAAAATGGACCAACCTGACCAAAGGCTATTTAGAATATCAATGGCCATTATGGGGAACTTTTGAAATTCCCAAACTAATTTCCCTAAAACCGAATTGTACTATAATAGCTCAAAAATCTCCAAAACTGAGTGCAATGCTTGTTTTGATTGGTATTTTGAAGCTTCCCAAAGTTACCAGCAGTTTAAAATTGTCTCTCTGCACAGTAAGATTTTAAGATTAATTAAGGCAAACAAATGATTGAAGAAAGATAAAACGGCTCCTGAAGCCTCAGGCTCTGCCTCTGATGCTCTCTTGTCTCTCCCTTGGCTCCTTGTAGCCTGATTGTGCCTCCAGCACCATCTTCCTATTTCTCGTCTGTGTAGCCCACGTCGCCACTAGACCCTCAGTTCCTCCACAAAAGTTTTATTGCCAAACTCCTCCTTTTCTCCAAAACTCTCCCCACTCCATTTTCCTCTGAATTGTCAGAACCTGTCTCTTTAAAATTAAGCCTTCTGAGAATCCAGAGCCTAAACTCTTAATTTCTTATACTCCCTGTATTAAAGCTGAACTGTGAGCCATAGTCAAAGATTTTCCCACAGCACCTGACGATCCTCATAGATTTGGTGAGGAATTTAATATAGTCATTCAAACTCATCAACCTGGTTTCTCTGATGTATATCAGCTCGTTCATATGCTTGTTGCCAAAGGGTAGGCCCAACATTGAATGAAAACCACTAGCTGGGAAAGTCATGAAAGGTCTTTAGAATTACAACCAGGAGACCAGCCCACTACCTTATTATATGATCAGGCTCAGGCAAACATAGCCAACTTCATTGAACAATTCCTAGGGATTTTCCAAAGCCTATTGATTGGAAGAAATTTCAGATTTGCACAAAAATATCTGACAAACCTGTTCATGATTATAACAATCAACTTCAGATTATTTTTAAAGAAAATTCTGGTCTGGCTTAAGATGTTGATTCCACCTGAGTAGCTTTTAATCTATGTTTATTAATGAGCTGAACCAGGACATTTTTTGTCTAGTAAAAAGGACCAGCATGGAATGGGAAGCTATGTCCACTCCAGATTTAGTCAATCTGCAAACCAGCTCTCACACTCCACATGAGTCACCTCAAAGGAAGACCGCCAACATTCTTAATCTTCAACTCCAGAAAATAAAATTTCCTAAATGAAACCAAAATCCTCCTATTTTCTGCTATTATTTCAAAGAGCCAAAATATTGGAAAAGAGATTATTACAAATTTCAGCACTTTAGGCAACTTCTGCCCTCTAATCAGTCTTTCCAATGTCCTTCCAATTCTCAATGACAGGGCTCCTAAGACCTACAGGGATTCTTCTCAATCTTCCCTCTTAATTGGCTTGGAGAAACATTCCTCAATATTGGAGATAAATCTTTTCCCACATTCTTCATGCTCAACCTCACTACTATAAAATAGCCCCTGCCTTGGCATACTAAAACAGTTCAAATAGTGGGGATCTCTAATGCACCTCAAGAGGTTTCTGTCTCTAAACCTACTCCCTTTTATTTAGGCTCTTTGAGAGATACACACCCTATTCTCCTCAGTTCCTCTGTCCCATCCATTTATTAGGCTGAGACCCCGTAGAAAAGTATCATGCTGGACTTTCTCCAAACAGGAGGATATAAATCTAGAAATTGACAATATCAAAGTAACCTACCAAGTGAATTAAGTGACCCTTTGACATCTTTTACTTGTTCTATCACCGATGGTACTAGAGCAGATTTTGGAAATACAGATCATTTGTTCCTATTGAATCAGCTACCACCTTCCTTATGGGCAAAATCTCCAATTGATGTTGGCAAAATTCACAGCGTACCTCCCATCAAGATTCTAACAGACCTCTCAAAAACCTCTTCTGAGAATTAATCAGTACATTAGAAGTAAAGAAGCCCTTCGAGACATAAAGCCCATAATAGAAGATTACAGGTTCAAGGCCTCATTACTCCTTGCACCAGCCCCTGTATCGCTCCCATTTTAGCAGTGAGGAAACCTAATGGCTAATGTTGGAGGTTTGTCCAGGATTTCCAAGCAATAAGCAACACTGTTATCCCTTGACACCCTGTTGTTCCTAATGCATTACTAACATGCATTCCCACTGGAAGTAAATTGTTTACTGTCATTGATTTATGCAGTGCATTATTCAGTACTCCAGTTGATGAAGCTAGCCAATACCACTTTGCCTTCCCTTGGGAAACAATTCACCTGGACAGTAATGCCTCAGGTTTATACAGAAAGTCCTTATTTTTCACCAATCCTGAAAATTGATCTAGATGATAAAAAGTTCCCTAGGGTTTCTACATTGTTGCAATTTGTGGATAATTTGCTTTTTGCTTTCCTTCTCAATCAAGCCTCCTCACAGGAAAACAGCATCTACTTCTAAAGCTTTTAGCTTTAAAGGGACATAAGATCACCAAAGAAAAACTTCAGTTTGCCCTAACCCAGGTTTGATATTTGGGGCATATGATATCAGAACAAGAGCTATACCTAGATCCAGATAGACTTCATGGTGTCCTAAGTTTCCTAAAACCCCAAACTAAGCACCAACTGTGAAGCTTTTTCAGGCTAGTTGGTTATTGTCAAAATTGGATTCCAAATTTCTCTCTTATGGACAAACCTCTATATGTTTTACTCAACAATAACAATGCCAACTCAATTTTATGGGGAGAACCAGACAACATAGCCTTCAAGTTTGATGAACCCACCTACCCTTGGGCAACCCAATTATCAGATTCCCTTTTTACTTTCTGTATATGAAAGGAAGGAAATGTTCCTGGGGTACTCACCCCAAAACACAGGGACCACCACTGACCCATAGGGTATAATAGCCAGCAACTGGACACTGTGGCATGGAATTCCCCCCTTATCTTAGAGCCATTATGGCCAGTGCCCTCTTGGTGAAGGGTCACTGAAAAAGTTGTGGGATCCCCTTTAACCACTTTTTACCTCTTGCATTAGAAGTTCACTTGTTTTCTCATCGCATTCAACATTTCTCAGCCAGCTGTTTCACCTCCTATGAAGTCCTTTTGTTAACTGCCCCTCACATAACTCTTACGTTGTAATAACCTTAACCCTGCTACTCTTCTCCCCTCCATCACTGACAAAGCACCTCATGACTGCTTAACACTGACAACCATCTCCCGACTATGGGATGATATACAGGAAATTCCACTGGGTAAGGCTGATGTCTCATTATTCACTGATGACTTTTAATTAAAAGGGGCAATGGCAAATATTGCTCTGGACATGCAATTACAAGACCTTTTGATGTTGTTGAGGCAACATTTTTACCTATAGCTACTCAGCCCAACAGGCTGAATTATACACTCTGACAAGGGTTTGTACTTTGGCCAAGGTCAAAACTGCAAGTATGAGACTTCCGGGGAAGATGGCGGAAGAGTAAGACGCGGAGATCACCTTCCTCCCCACAGATACAACAGAAATACAGCTACACGTGGAACAACTCCTATAGAACACCTACTGAACGCTGGCAGAAGACCTCAGACCTCCCAAAAGGCAAGAAACTCCCCACGTACCTGGGTAGGGCAAAGCAGAGAGATTCCCTCACAGAGGATCGGTGCCGACCGGCACTCACCAGCCCGAGAGGCTTGTCTGCTCGCCTGCCGGGGCGGGCGGCGCTGGAAGCTGAGGCTCGGGCTTCGGTTAGAGTGCAGGGAGAGGACTGGGGCTGGCGGCGAGAACTCAGCCTGAAGGGGGCTAATGCGCCACAGCTAGCCGGGAGGGAGTCCGGGAAAACTCTGGAGCTGCCGAAGAGGAAAGAGACTTTTTCTTCCCTCTTGGTTTCCTGGTGCGCGAGAAGAGGGGATTAAGAGCACTGCTTAAAGGAGCTCCACAGACGGGCGCGAGCCGCGGCTGAAAGAGCAGAGCCCAGAGACGGGCGTGGGACGCTGTTGCTGCTACCGCCGCCGCCAACAGGCCTGTGTGCGAGCACAGGTCACTGTCCACGCCGCCCTTCCGGGAGCCTGTGCAGCCCGTCACTGCCGGGGTCCCGGGATCCAGGGACGGCTTCCCTGGGAGAACGCACGGCGTGCCTCGGGCTGGTGCAATGTCATGCCGGCCTCTGCCGCTGTAGGCTCACCCTGCACTCTGTGCCCCTCCCACCCCCCCGGCCTGAGTGAGCCAGAGTCCCCTAAGCAGCTGCTCCTTTAATCCTGTCCGGTCTGAGCGAAGAACAGACGCCCTCCGGCGACCTACATGCAGAGGCGGGGCCAAATCCAAAGCTGAGACCCGGGAGCTGTGAGAACAAAGAAGAGAAAGGGAAATCTCTCCCAGCAGCCTCAGAAGCAGTGGATTAAAGCTTCATAATCAATTTGATGTACCCTGCATCTGTGGAATATCTGAATAGACAACAAATCATCCCAAATTGAGGAGCCAGGAGTCAGTGCTGTGCCTCTGAAGTGGGAGAGCCAACTTCAGGACACTGGTCCACAAGAGACCTCCCAGCTCCACATAATATCAAATGACGAAAATCTTCCAGAGATCGCCATCTCAACACCAGCACCCAGCTTCACTCAACGACCAGCAAGCTACAGTGCTGGACACCCTAAGCCAAACAACTAGAAAGACAGGAACGCAACACCACCCATTAGCAGAGAGGCTGCCTAAAATCATAAAAAGTCTGCAGACACCCCAAAACACACCACCAGACGTGGACCTGCCCAACAGAAAGACAAGATCCAGCCTCATCCACCAGAACACAGGCACTAGTCCCCTCCACCAGGAAGCCTACACAACTCACTAAACCAACCTTAGCCACTGGGGGCAGACACCAAAAACAACGGAAACTACGAACCTGCAGCCTGCAAAAAGGAGACCCAAAACACAGTAAAATAAGCAAAATGAGAAGACAGAAAAACACACAGCAGGAGAAGGAGCAAGATAAAAACCCACCAGACCTAACAAATGAAGAGGTAATAGGCAGTCTACCTGAAAAAGAATTCAGAATAATGATAGTAAAGATGATCCAAGATTCTATTTCCAAGATCCAAAATCTTGGAAATAGAATAGACAAAATGCAAGAAACAGTTAACAAGGACCTAGAAGAACTAAAGATGAATCAAGCATCGATTAAAAACACAATAAATGAAATAAAAATACTCTAGATGGGATCAATAGCAGAATAACTGAGGCAGAAGAATGGATAAGTGAGGTGGAAGATAAAATAGTGGAAATAACTGCTGCAGAGCAAAATAAAGAAAAAAGAATGAAAAGAACAGAGGACAGTCTCAGAGACCTCTGGGACAACATTAAACTCACCAACATTCGAATTGTAGGGGGTCCAGAAGAAGAAGAGAAAAAGAAAGGGACTGAGAAAATATAACACAAAGAAATCATATTAAAAGCAGCAAGGGAAAAAAACAAATAACACACAAGGGAATCCCCATCAGGTTAACAGCTGATCTCTCAGCAGAAACTCTACAAGCCAGAAGGGAGTGACAGGACATAATTAAAGTGATGAAGGAGAAAAACCTGCAACCAAGATTACTCTACCCAGCAAGGATCTCATTCAGATTTGATGGAGAAATTAAAACCTTTACAGACAAGCAAAAGCTGAGAGAGTTCAGCACCACCAAACCAGCTTTACAACAAATGCTAAAGGAACTTCTCTAGGCAAGAAACACAACAGAAAGAAAAGACCTACAATAACGAACCCAAAACAATTAAGAAAATGGAAATAGGAACATACATATCGATAATTACCTTAAATGTAAATGGACTAAATGCTCCCACCAAAAGACACAGATTGGCTGAATGGATACAAAAACAAAACCCATATATATGCTGTCTACAAGAGACCCACTTCAGACATAGAGACACATACAGATTGAAAGTAAGGGGATGGAAAAAGATATTCCATGCAAATGGAAATCAAAAGAAAGCTGGAGTAGCAATTCTCATATCAGACAAAATAGACTTTAAAATAAAGACTACTAGAAGAGACAAAGAAGGACACTACATAATGATCAAGGGATGGATCCAAGAAGATATAACAATTGTAAATATTTATGCACCAAACATAGGAGCACCTCAATACATAAGCCAAATACTAACAGCCATAAAAGGGGAAACCGACAGTAACACAATCATAGTAGGGGACTTTAACACCCCACTTTCACCAATGGACAGATCATCCAAAATGAAAATAAATAAGGAAACACAAGCTTTAAATGATACATTAAACAAGATGGACTTAATTGATATTTATAGGACATTCCATCCAAAAAAACAGAATACACATTTTTCTCAAGTGCTCATGGAACATTCTCCAGGATAGATCATATCTTGGGTCACAAATCAAGCCTTGGTAAATTTAAGAAAATTGAAATTTTATCAAGTATCTTTTCTGACCACAATGCTATGAGACTAGATATCAATTACAGGAAAAGATCTGTAAAACATACAAACAAATACACTACTTAATAACGAAGTGATCATTGAAGAAATCAAAGAGGAAATTTAAAAATACCTAGAAACAAATGACAATGGAGACACGACGACCCAAAACCTATGGGACGCAGCAAAAGCAGTTCTAAGAGGGAAGTGTACAGCAATACAATCCTACCTTAAGAAACAGGAAACATCTCGAATAAACAACCTAACCTTGCACCTAAAGCAATTAGAGAAAAAAGAACAAAAACATCCCAAAGTTAGCAGAAGGAAAGAAATCATAAAAATCAGATAGGAAATGAATGAAAAAGAAATGAAGGAAATGATAGCAAAGATCAATAAAACTAAAAGCTGGTTCTTTGAGAAGATAAACAAAATTGATAAACCATTAGCCAGACTCATCAAGAAAAAAAAGGGAGAAGACTCAAATCAATAGAATTAGAAACGAAAAAGGAGAAGTAACAACTGACACTGCAGAAATACAAAAGATCAAGAGAGATTACTACAAGCAACTCTATGCCAATAAAATGGACAACCTGGAAGAAATGGATAAATTCTTAGAAATGCACAACCTGCCAAGACTGAATCAGGAAGAAATAGAAAATATGAACAGACCAATCACAGGCACTGAAATTGAAACTGTGATTAAAACTCTTCCAACAAACAAAAGCCCAGGACCAGATGGCTTCACAGGCGAATTCTATCAAGCATTTAGACAAGAGCTAACATCTATCCTTCTCAAACTCTTCCAAAATATAGCAGAGGGAGGAACACTCCCAACCTCATTCTACGAGGCCACCATCTCCTTGATACCAAAACCAGGCAAGGATGTCACAAAGAAAGAAAACTACAGGCCAATATCACTGATGAACATAGATGCAAAAATCTTCAACAAAATACTAGCAAACAGAATCCAACAGCACATTAAAAGGATCATACACCGTGATCAAGTGGAGTTTATTCCAGGAATGCAAGGATTCTTCAATATATGCAAATCAATCAATGTGATACACCATATTAACAAATTGAAGGAGAAAAAGCATATGATCATCTCAATAGATGCAGAGAAAGCTTTTGACAAAATTCAACACCCATTTATGATAAAAACCCTGCAGAAAGTAGGCATAGAGGGAACTTTCCTCAACATAGTAAAGGCCATATATGACAAACCCACAGCCAACATCATCCTCAATGGTGAAAAACTGAAACCATTTCCACTAAGATCAGGAACAAGACAAGGTTGCCCACTCTCACCACTCTTATTCAACATAGTTTTGGAAGTTTTAGCCACAGCAATCAGAGAAGAAAAGGAAATAAAAGGAATCCAAATCGGAAAAGAAGAAGTAAAGCTGTCACTGTTTGAAGATGACATGATACTATACATAGAGAATCCTAAAGATGCTACCAGAAAACTACTAGAGCTAATCAATGAATTTGGTAAAGTAGCAGGATACAAAATTAATGCACAGAAATCTCTGGCATTCCTATATACTAATGATGAAAAATCTGAAAGTGAAATCAAGGAAACACTCCCATTTACCATTGCAACAAAAAGAATAAAATATCTAGGAATAAACCTACCTAAGTAGACAAAAGAACTGTATGCAGAAAGTTATAAGACACTGATGAAAGAAATTAAAGATGATACAAATAGATGGAGAGATGTACCATGTTCTTGGATTGGAAGAGTCAACATTGTGAAAATGACTCTACTACCCAAAGCAATCTACAGATTCAATGCAATCCCTATCAAACTACCACTGGCATTCTTCACAGAACTAGAACAAAAAATTTCAAAATTTGTATGGAAACACAAAAGACCCCGAACAGCCAAAGCAATCTTGAGAACGAAAAATGGAGCTGGAGGAATCAGGCTCCCTGACTTCAGACTATACTACAAAGCTACAGTAATCAAGACAGTGTGGTACTGGCACAAAAACAGAAAGATAGATCAATGGAACAGGATAGAAAGCCCAGAGATAAACCCACGCACATATGGTCACCTTATCTTTGATAAAGGAGGCAGGAATGTACAGTGGAGAAAGGACAGTCTCTTCAATAAGTGGTGCTGGGAAAACTGGACAGGGACATGTAAAAGTATGAGATTAGATCACTCCCTAACACCATACACAAAAATAAGCTCAAAATGGATTAAAGACCTAAATGTAAGGCCAGACACTATCAAACTCTTAGAGGAAAACATAGGCAGAACACTCTATGACATAAATCACAGCAAGATCCTTTTGGACCCACCTCCTAGAGAAATGGAAATAAAGACAAAAATAAACACATGGGACCTAATGAAAATTCAAAGCTTTTGCACAGCAAAGGAAACCATAAACAAGACCAAAAGACAACCCTCAGAATGGGAGAAAATATTTGCAAATGAAGCAACTGACAAAGGATTAATCTCCAAAATTTATAAGCAGCTCATGCAGCTCAATAACAAAAAAACAAACAACCCAATCCAAAAATGGGCAGAAGACCTAAATAGACATTTCTCCACAGAAGATATACAGACTGCCAACAGACACATGAAAGGATGCTCAACATCTTTACTCATTAGAGAAATGCAAATCAAAACTACAATGAGGTATCATCTCACACCAGTCAGAATGGCCATCATCAAAAAATCTAGAAACAATAAATGCTGGAGAGAGTGTGGAAAAAAGGGAACACTCTTGCACTGCTGGTGGGAATGTGAATTGGTACAGCCACTATGGAGAACGGTATGGAGGTTCCTTAAAAAACTACAAATAGGACTACCATATGACCCAGCAATCCCACTACTGGGCATATACCCTGAGAAAACCATAATTCAAAAAGAGTCATGTACCAAAATGTTCATAGCAGCCCTATTTACAATAGCCCGGAGATGGAAACAACCTAAGTGTCCATCATCGGATGAATGGATAAAGAAGATGTGGCACATATATACAATGGAATATTACTCAGCCATAAAGAGAAACGAAATTGAGCTATTTGTAATGAGGTGGATAGACCTAGAGTCTGTCATACGGAGTGAAATAAGTCAGAAAGAGAAAGACAAATACTGTATGCTGACACATATATATGGAATTTAAGAAAAAAAAGTGTCATGAAGAACATAGGTGTAAGACAGGAATAAAGACACAGACCTACTAGAGAATGGACTTGAGGATATGGGGAGGGGGAAGTGTAAGCTGTGACAAAGTGGAAGAGCGGCATGGTCATATATACACTACCAAATGTAAGGTAGATAGCTGGTGGGAAGCAGCCGCATAGCACAGGGAGATTAGCTCGGTGCTTTGTGACCGCCTGGAGGGGTGGGATAGGGAGGGTGGGAGGGAGACGCAAAAGGGAGGGGATATGGGAACATATGTATATGTATAACTGATTAAATTTTTTAATTAAAAAAAAGAAAAAAGAAAATAATGTACTCCCACAGGAAGATGAAAGAACATAATTTAAAAGATGAGCTATTAGGAATTCTGAATAGAATCTTTTCTCAAGATTTTTCTCTAAGTGTTCTATTTATGATCCCAAAGCACTTAAGAACCTGAGAAATTAGTAGAAAATGTACTTACTTTCAGCTCTGAAGCAGGTACTTTTTGACCGAGATGACTGAGAACGAATGAGGTTTGAAAGTAAAGCAAGAGAAGGGCCTTGGGCTGGGACGCACAGAACAAATGCATCACTGGAGAGACTGTTGTTTGTTGTCATAACCTTGGATAAATGTCATTCGAAACGTACTGCATACTTCTGGTAATGTGGAAGTCAGAGAAATGAAAAGAAGGGGTTGGATTAAGACACAATTTCCATGGGCTCAGCTGGGCAAGGCTGCTTCCAATGTTCATGACAATGTTTATGGCAGACGGCAGAACCTGTGACCTTGTTCCTTTTAAACATCATTTTAGAGTCAGTTTTCAACCAAGGAATTCAATAAAATTGGATTTTGAGGGGAAAAAAATGCAAGTATTTTTACTGATATTAGATATGCTTTTGGCATAGCTCATGATTTTGGAATAGTGTGGAAGCAATGTGGCTTCCTTACTTCCAGTGGAAATAAAATTTAAAATGGCTCCTATGTTCCAGAATTATTGAAAGAAATACTTTTACTTGCCTCTGTAGCTATTATTAAGATTCCAGGCCATTCTAAATTTGACCTTCTGGAAGCTAAAGGAAATCACCATGTTGATATTTCTTCCAGGAATGCCACTCTTGAAGGGACCAACAACAGCCAAACCTCTGCACGGTCCAAAGGGATATTTCCTCAAATGATAATTTAGAAAAACTGGCTAAAGAAGCCCAACAATTGATGTCAGAAAAGGAAAAAAAAAAAGATTGGAAATTCAACAATTTTTGGCTTGATAAAAAGAGGAAGCTCTGGTTTGGACCAAATAACAACCCAGTCATATCAGAGATTCTAAAGTTCCCATTCCTCACCACTACACATGCATTAAACCATTGGTCTACAGACGAAATGATAGTATTCATTTATCAACATGGGTGAGAAACATTAATAAGACCACAAAGAGTGCTCACCTCACTTGTCCTACTTGTCCAAAGTACAATTCAGGGAAGCCTGATTGTACTGCTCCTAGGCATTTTAAACTGCCTAATGGACAATATGAGGTCTAGCAAATGGATTTCATATAACTTTCTCCTCTATTGGATATAAATATGTTTTAGTCATGGTATGCATGTTTTAACACTACTGATGAATTCCCTGGAAGAGAGGCTGCTGCCTCTTCTGTGGCTAAAGTCCTTTAGGAAAAGATTATCCCTACCTGAGGAACTCCACTTGATCTTCATAGTGATCAAGGAACCTATTTTACTGGCCAGGTGCTTCAAGAGGTCCGTGTTATTTGGCTGATTCTGCAACACTTTCACTGTGCTTACCATCTTTAATCCTCTAGTTTAGTCAAATGCACTAATGGTATTATTAAGACTTATACTCAGGACATGGAAGCAACCTAAATGCCCATGGACAGAGGAATGGATAAAGAAGATGTGGTACATATATACAATGGAATATTACTCAGCCGTTAAAAATGAATGAAATAATGCCACTTGCAGCAACATGGGTGGACCTAGAGACTGTCATATTGAGTAAAGTAAGTCAGACAGAGAAAGACAAATATATGATATCGCTTATATGTGGAATCTAAAAAAATGGTACAAATGAACCTATTTACAAAACAGAAATAGAGCCACAGATGTAGAAAACAATCTTTTGGTTACCAGGGGTAAGGGGGGGAGGGATAAATTGGGAGATTGGGATTGACATATATACACTACTATGTATAAAATAGATAACAAATAAGAACCTACTGTATAGCACAGGGAACTCTATTCAATACTCTGTAATGACCCATATGGGAAAAGAATCTAAAATACACTGGGTATATGTTTATGTATAACTGATTCACTCTGCTGTACAGCAGAAACTAACACAACATTGTAAATCAACTATAGTCCAATAAAAATTAAAAAATAAAAAAGACCCAACTGGCAAAACCTGTAGAGGCCCTCCAGATACCTTGGCCAAAAGCACTGCAGTTCATCCTTCTAAATCTCAGGTTCACTCCTTTTAGAACTCATAAACTCTCACCCTTTTAGATAGTCACAGAATACACAATGCACTTGGCTCCTGCTTCTTTTGACCCACAAGTGAAAAAAGGAGAGATACTTCAATATTTCAAAGGCCTAATTGCTTCTATTAAAAATAACCATGTTTTGGTAGAGCCATCTTTTCACACTGTGCCCTCAGGAGATATAGACTTTCAGCATTACACCTTTCAACCTGAAGATTTTGTCTATTGGAAAAGTTACCTCCAGAAGAACTCTCTTAAACCTCACTGGAAAGGCCCCTATCAAGTATTGCTAACCAAACCTTATGCTGCTAAACTCCAAGGAATAAACCCTTGGATTACATGACATGCTTCAAGGAAGTGCCAAACCTTGACTGAACCTGCACATCATCTGGTGTCCTGAAAGTAAAGATTTATCAGAATTGAAGCAGGCAACATCTGATAAGACAGCATTCCCAAGATATACAGATCAGGCCTGTTGGAAGTTTTTGCCAAAATTTTGATGATGACATACGTTTCAGATGACCTCATATGTCTATGATATTAATAACACATGAACTTTAGATAAAAAGTGCCCAAGATTTCTCCTCCTACCCCTCCTTGTTACTTGCATGTGACCTCAATAGGTCTCCAATCTGTGCACTTTGCCTGTGATGTGAGACACTACACCCAGGAAAGGTCCTTCCTGACTCTGAGGGACAAAAATCTGCTGAAACTAGAAAACCTGACTCTTGATTAGTGATATTTTCAGAAAAAGATCTTGATCAAAAGGAGGAAATGTAAAAATTAACAAACAGAAATCTCTAATAGAGTTGAGAGACCAGAAGAGGGAGCTCTTATGCCCTGTGACAATAGCAGAGCCCAACAGGAATAAGAAAGACTCCCTTCCTGGCAAAGACTCAGCCAATGAAAAGCCATGGGCTCTTTGTGTGCTATAGCCCTCCTATCTTCCTTTTACCCTCTGTAAAAGTGTTCTCTTTCCCTTATCGTGTGGGAACTTGCACGTAACTCACCATGGTTGCAGACCCCAAATTGCAATTCTCTGCTGATCCCAAATAAACCCATCCTTGCTGGAGAAATTCTGGCAGTCTATTTGTTTCAGGTCAACACAGCCAAAAACCTAGAAGATTAAAGAGAATATTGGTTTTCCTCTCTGAAAAGATGCATTTGTATATTTTCTTCCTTGAACTTAACACATCTTTTGTCGTTTTTCTTGTAGGTTGTTTGTATCTTGTTGATATGAAGAAGTTATTTACACAAATGGAAAATTATTCCTATGTCTAATAAAATCTGCAAATATTTTCCCCAGTTTGTCATTTTTGTTTTTGAAATGCTTATGTTGGGGGCTTCCCTGATGGCGCAGTGGTTGAGAGTCCACCTGCCGATGCAGGAGACACGGGTTCGTGTCCCGGTCCGGGAAGATCCCACATGCCACGGAGCGGCTGGGCCCGTGAGCCATGGCCGCTGAGCCTGCGTGTCCAGAGACTGTGCTCCGCAACGGGACAGGCCACAACAGTGAGAGGCCCACGTACCGCAAAAAAAAAAAAAAAAAAAAAAGAAATGCTTATGTTGGGCTTTCCCATGGAGTAATTCTATTTTTTGTATAAATTATTGAATTTTTATGTAATTAAATTTAAGGTTTCTGAGTTTTATGTCATATTTCAAAAAGGTTTATCATTCTAAGACTACTTAATATTTTTCTCATGGCTTTTCTAGCATTTTTGTATTTTTGCTATTGGTTTCACGAAGTTTCGTAAATAAGTTTTGAAGTAAACAAACAGAGTTTTTAAGACTTAATTTACACAGTTTTTCATTGTGGGATGTACTATACTTTGTTTGAAAGTTCTCTCTTGCTGGACCCTTAGGTTTTCATTTTGCTTTGATTGGATTTTTGCAAAACTACAAATTTTAAAATTTTATAGCATGTTCAGTATATCCCAAATTACATTTTCAGGGGGACTCTCAAAAGCATACTATCCAAGGTTCCCAATACTATTTATATACTTACAAATGTATATATAATCATATTCACTAGAACAAACATATTGATGAAAGTCCACTCTGTGCCAGATACTGTGTTGAACTCTGGAAGCACTATACAAAGAGGAATGCTAATACTGTAATTTTTATATTATATAGAATTAGGTGTGGGCCTATATCCTATTTTACCCCCCTAGCAGTAAAACAGTTTACTTTTTGTCAATTTTTGAGAAGAACTAAACTAAGTAAATTCTTATACTTGCATCCCAGCATCAGTCAATGAAGGTATTGTTTAGAAATTTCTGAGGATATATACATTTCTTTATTCATAACATATTATTTCCAGAAGCTAGTTGTAGGTCTTAGTTGAGTACAGGTCCAATATAGACGTACTAACATTGACCATGTCAGTGTTAGCGTACTTTCTAGGGATGGCCCCAAACATATTCTTTCGCTGAAGCACTAACACTGGTAAAATTAGGGATATCACTCTTATATGCGACATGCAGGAAAGGTCTTCCAAATAAAAACTGCACTTATTTACTTATTCAATTATTTGCTTATCTATGTGTTTATCTATCTATCTATATATATGTTTATATAGATAGATTTAAGTTTAAAGCTTTGGCAGTAGCAATTTTATACAAAAAGTCATAAAAGCATATTAAAAATAAATGCTTTTGTGGCAGGATTAGGAGATGATAGAGAAAAAAATTACTTTTCCTTCTCCAGGCCAACTTTGCAAAATGAATACATTTCTTCTTTAACACCAATCTGCCCTTCTACCATTCAAGCTTGCAGTGGCCTCTCTGATGATTATGTTGTAGAGTGACAGCACTGAGGGTGCTAAAACTCCAATAATAAACAATTCTATCACTACTTCAATATTTATTTCTTAGGATCTAGGACTGAGCTCTCCATCCAGAGGAGATAGAACTATCACTGGAATGTGTACTAGCTTCAGATCAAAGAGATTTGCTATTATCAAGGTCACCCAATTTCCAAATAACTGCTTGATTCTGGTGAAGCTTTGTGTATCAAATGGTACATTATCAGTATATAGTAAATCTGGTATAATTCCAGGGCCCACAAAATATTCTTTGCACAAAGACAGGTAACATGTTGAGTAAGCCTGGGATACCCACAAAATTTACACAAAGTATGCTTACTGAGAGAATCAGGTTACACCATTTCCTGGCAGCTCTTTATGCAGTCAGCATGAAGATCACAGTCTAAGTCTGTTTCCTTACCTCTCTTCTTCAGTGGTCTATTTTAAGTTTAATGAAGTATTTCTTGGCTTGCTCTGTAATGTAAGCTTTAACAATTCTAGCCATTTACGTACCTGATCCTGAAAATGATATAAATTTTCAGCCTTACTGAAAAAATAATCATCAAAACAAAAAGTATGCTTGTCTAAAGACTGGTGAGCTATGGCCTAAAAATTTTATCAACATAGGGGTTTGAACAGCTGCTGTTATTTACACAAGGATGATTTAATTCAGATAACTCAATATACATTTTATCTCTTAATTCTGTGATTATGACAGCAATAATACCTCCAATATCTGGATTTATTATAGTGACTGGCTTTACATAGGATTTATCACTATAAATGACTATTGCAATTGCATTGTGGAAAGTTGCCCAAGATGTTTTCATCTTAAATGTTCTATTTTCCCTCTGTAGGAAGGCAATTTATTTCTTGGAACTGGGTATGATTAACAATAAATGGTAATGTTTGAGGTTCATAGTCAGGAGCACAACCTACCTTGTGAATAGGTAGAGGATCTGAAATCTACCTCTTATTTTTTTTATTATTATTATTTTTTTTTGCGGTACGCGGGCCTCTCACTGTTGTGGCCTCTCCCGTTGCGGAGCACAGGCTCCGGATGCGCAGGCTCAGCAGCCATGGCTCACGGGTCCAGCCGCTTTGCGGCATGTGGGATCTTCCCGGACCGGGGCACAAACCCGCCTCCCCTGCATCGGCAGGCGGACTCTCAACCACTGCGCCACCAGGGAAGCCCATACTGGGCCTCTTTGAGCAAAGCTTTCAAGTGGGTTAAAACATGACATAAATAATAAAATGATAAAAAATTGTGACAAAGAAACATTTTTCTTTTAAAAAATTAGTGATCTTCTAGTAGGGTCGGTTGTGAGATGCACAAAGGGAAGAGACACCAGAGAGTGTATAAAGTACCACAGATGGCTAGATAATTCTTGGAGTTCTTGTGAAAAACAAAGACAAAAAAAATAAAAGGGAAAAGAAAAAGAAAAACAGAGGGGGATAGAAATGAAAACCAAAGGAGGGAGTAGGGGAAGGAAAGGATTTTTTTATTCTATCACGTAACTATGGTTTTGACACTTCACTAAAATATCCATTCTTATCCATATTGTTCCTAAAATTTGGTCACTTATTTCTAATAACCACCTTGGATTTTTGCCTAGCCCATTAGTCTTAGCTCCATACGTGAATTCTGTTGATTCTATTAACCTGCCACACTGGCTACATTTTGCAAATACGGTGCTTCAAAAGCCTCCCTTCTTAGAACTAGGACATATCAAAACTGTCCCAAGAGACTTGGATTGCTAGTTTATTTTATAGTGACATTTAGCCATTCTGACAAGTGCTATTATATGTTCCCCATAAAGGTTGTCTCTGACAATATGTGTAAATCAAATAAATTAAAGTCATATAAGCTATTAGTTTTCCGTTCTGGTTGACATCTGTGATATTTGTTAATAAATATTTTAGTACATTTACAGACAATGATAAAGAGAGCATCATTAATGCTGGGATAATTTTCTCCCAAAGGATATACTAGGCAGCTGCTTACCTCTAATAAAGTAAAATCTAAGGCCATGAGTTTATACTTTGTCCTACTATTATAACAGCCTAAATATATCATATTAGTTTATACTAAGAATATGCATCATATATTGCTCTGCAGTGTGGTGCAGAGGAAGGACCATTATAGGCATCAGGAGTCACATATTTAAGTCTCAAGTTCTCTGATGTCTTGTAAATTATTTCTCCTATCCAGATCTCAGTTTCCCCATCTATAAAGCCAAAGTCATGAACTAGACGAATTCTAAAGATCTTTCTAGTCCTAAAATTCTGAAATTTGTGTTTTGTTAAATCTTTACTGGAAATCTAGCTGATAGGTAGGGATTATTCTTTCTCATCTCATTAACACCAGGTCTTGCCCAACCCCATCTGTCCTCTACACTCTGAGTATCTGACCCAACAATATTAATGGTGAGATTAGGTTGGGGCTACTTGAAGTGTATGTAATTGTAGTATAGAAAATAGGTCAAAGGTTGATTCTTAGACCATCTAAAAACTGAACTAGACTTCAGTTTGTTTTTGAATGCACCAGTTTTCCTAGGTTCCTCAAATATGATGAGGCAGATGGGTGGGTGTAAAGGGAAAAGTGAGGTAGATGGGTTAAGGAAGAAAAAAAAATCTTTACTTCACTTATCTAATTAACATTTGCTGAAGTACCTGCAACGTGCTAAGCACCGTGCTAGGTCCTGTGCTAGTAACTGAGCATAAAAAGATGAATAAGATGGTCCCTGCTTTCATAAAGCTCATAACCTAGCAGTAGAGACAGAGAGTTAAAATTATTTTTGTACTTTAATGTGATGTGAGCAGCATTTAACTTTTATGGGCACTTAAAATATGTCACACTCTTTGCTAAGAGCTTTACAAGTATTACCTAGTCAATTACCAAAAGAGATCTGTAAAGTAGGCATATTGTTATCATATTCACTTTTTTTATAGAATGGAGAAAAAAGTACAAAGAAGTTAGTTAAAACTACTCTTTACACATGGGCCCTCATGGTCCTTGCTGTCTCATTGCTTCTCTGAGTCTTTTTCAACTTTTCTCCAGTTAACAATTCTCTGGTTCTATTTCTATTTCACATTCCAGAGAGAATCTGATTAGACAATTTTAGCAGTATAATATGTTTTGGAAACAGCCTTGCTCTAGGTGAGCTCACTTCATTTACATTTGGATTTTGTCAAACCGTAGATTCATGACTCTTGAGCCAGATGCCTTTCCCCTCATGGAATCATGTATGACAAGCAAGCAGGGTAACGTGGTATAGAAAGTGGCTGCTCTCCTGAGCAAGACAAAATTCCTTGGAAGACTGTTGTGTGCAATAGCCTGCATGATTGGCTTACTCAATTTAAAAGGTAAGGATGAGTTTTCAAATAATGGAACATGTCAACTGTGTAGTGTGCTTTAAGACTGATCATAAATAAATGCTATGTAGTACCACTAAACATAGAAACTTAAAAAAATAAACTAGTTAACCATTTATAGGATCTAAATAAAATATTTCCCTAAAGCAATTACATTTAATAAAGATCTTAGCATAAATATTTCAGGTATAAATTGAATGAGTGCTTTGTATTCAAGTTTTGATGAACACAAGTTACTTTTTTAAATGCTCATATGTTTATGTTCTTAAGTTTTTGCTCTATTGCATTCTAGCAGTTTTGGTTGCAAAACCATGATATCTGGGATACAATTTCATGTTTAATTTGATCATTTGGGGAATGGAGGCCCCAGGTACACATAAGTGAAAATTTTGGCAACTATTCGATATAATTGATATGAGAATGTAGATCTTAGCATTTGAACAATGCCTTAGTTCTCTGAGGATCCATCGTCAGAGTGACGCTTCTCAGGTATTACACAATTCTCTCCTCCTGTCCAATTAATTGTTTTTCTACATTACCTTGGATCACCTTCCCTAACATTCTACAAGTGTATGGCTCTATTTTTTGGCATATAAGATTTATTTTATTTATTTATTTTTTGATATGTAGATGTTTAATTTGGGGAGGACACAGAGGTTTGGAACATTTTGTTAATCCTGAGAAAATAGCATTATTGGGATGCTACTGATCACAGAATGTCAGAATAGGTATAACGCCACTCCCTCACTCTCTAGGAAATGGAGTTGGGGAAGCAGAGGTGAGAGAAGGGGATATATTTGTACTTAATGGTAGAAAACTGTGTTTCCATTTGCTGTGCCATTTTCAGTAGGGTGGTTGATAGCAGACTACAACTGCCATAAAACTCAATCCACAGCTATACAAAGTGAGAAGTTATTATTAGAAGAGTAATTACTTAGGATTATTGCTCATCAACTATTTTACACTTTCAACACAATAACTGTCCACTATGTACCTGAATTAAAATCAAATTTTAAATGGAAATAAAATTGCTGGTAATTCGTCCTTGTTCATAGGAACTACACAAAAGTCTCTAGGAGTTCAGATTGGTCCAAGGGATTTGAAATTCAGTGTTTAATGGGCCAAGCAGTTAATGTAAATGAATGAAGTTGACCTTGTGCATGAATGCTGGGATTTGCAAACTGGAACCTGGATGCCCCATCTCAAGAGGTCAACAACTTTGCAGAGAACTCTTAAGAATAGTGTCATATCATGCAAGAAGCTGTCCCAGTGTTGCCAGTCTGATATTTCAAGAGAAGCCCAAGATTCAGATTTCAGTGAAAAATCCATTTATAAATATAAATTCAATTTTTAAAACTGCATGGGGTCAAATACATGTTTTTCAGGTCAGATCAGGCTACTTATTTGAGATGTTTGGTTTAATGACATCCAACTTGATATCCAGTGTGTCCATCTCATAACTGTAATAGATTTAGAAGTTGCTCAGGATATTAGTGTAGGAATTTATAAAAAGAGTGGATGGACAATGCTAAAATTTGCCTCTATATTTGTTCCTTACTTATGTTTTCAATGCTCACTTCTACGCATCCTCCATCACAAACCTTTAATTTTGCTATCAAGTTTAGCTGGGTTTAGGGCAATTCTCTTTTGAGGTATATTTTGCATAGTTGTGCTTTGAATGACTGTTTTGATTTTATATACTATTAACTTTACTTCTGTGTTTTCAGAGGTGAAGTGAGGGAGATCTCATTCATCAAGTGCAAATGCTTTCTAGAAATGAAAGCATTGCAAGAATCACCTAGCTAATATTAATTGTGTGAAAAAGAGTTTTCAACTCTTATGCACTGATAAAAGTCCCACCTCCAGACTTGAAAGATCACTCCTTAATTGGGCTTGTTAATGAGAATATTATTGTTAATTTGTTTTTCTAAAAAGTACTAGGTAATGTCAACATAAATTTGCAGTCCAGCCACACCATACCCATTTATGCAACAGCTAAGGACTCCACATGACCTTGCTAGCAAATGGTCCTTGATTTTCTATATATGTGCACCTGTGGAAAAAGGCTAGAACTCTCAGTTCATGTTTTGGGATTTTTTCCAGTCACATTATCACCATACTGTATATTAATGGTGCAATAAAGTGTTTTTTTGAAGGTCCTTGTGATTTAGAGACACCCCAGGAGACAATGGATATTGTCATATGCATCATGGTATTTTGCTCCCTTTCCTTCTCCTAGCCCCATTTCCCAGAGAAAGTCAGATTTATTCCATCTCTGCTGAACTATGATCAAGCTGGTTCAAATCTTGGTGATTGATTTATTCATGGGTTCTAGGCCCTCTAGAAGTTATCTATCCCGGGACTCCAAAGTTTTCTCTCCTGGATACTCAATTTCTGATTTTCAGATAGAAAAAAACTACATAGCTCTCAGTCTAAAGCAATTACCCATGACTTTATTTCATATGCTCTTGATCCTCAACATCATTACGTTTAATGTTTCTGTTATATTCCCTGCGCATGGTTTGGTTCATATTCGCTTAGGGAAAACAAGATTCATGATCTGATATTTTTTTTTTTTTTTTTTTTTTTTTTTTTTTGCGGTATGCGGGCCTCTCACTGCTGTGGCCTCCCCCGTTGCGGAGCACAGGCTCCGGACGCGCAGGCTCCGGACGCGCAGGCTCAGCGGCCATGGCTCACGGGCCCAGCCGCTCCGCGGCATATGGGATCCTCCCAGACCGGGGCACGAACCCGTATCCCCTGCATCGGCAGGCGGACTCTCAACCACTTGCGCCACCAGGGAGGCCCCATGATCTGATATTTAATATTCCAGTTGTACATCAACTTTTTTACATCTCTGAGGGTCAATATCTTCTCCTAATTCCATAATGTACTGAATCCCTTCATGCTCTATATATGTGCATATGTTAAGATGGTAAAACAAATAAATTCTATATATTACTGCATTTTCCCCCATAGGGTCTTGTAAAATACTATGTAATTCTTATTAAACTTATTTTTCATTCATTCAAAGATATTTATTTCAGGTACTTACTGCTGTGTAGTGGAAAAAGATGTATAAGATTCATTATTACCTTTATGTAGGTTATAATCTAGTGGGTAAGATAGTTATGCTCATGAGAAACTAGAACAAAGTTAGACCATTGTGAATAGAGCTACAAGTGCCCTGAGAGAAGTATGACCAAAATGCTATAGGGCACACAGTAATTAATTCTGATTTGGGGCATTGGGAGAAATCTGATAGTTCACTGTAGAAGGAATTTTAACATTAACCCAATAAAATTATTTTTCAAAGAAACTTTCTTCTTACATAAACACTAGAAGTCATGTCTTCCAAAAAATAAGTAAGCTGACATCATTAGCCATGGAAAATGCCCTCCCTCAATATTACTATTAACAGTAATGGGCAACTCTAAATCCCATTCTTCCACGTCGACTCATGAATATTAATGAGACAAAATGCCAGCTATTCCTCATGGAAATACAGAAAAGGTGAAAATGAGACATATGATCTGAGATTTCAATTTGTAAGTGTGAATATAATAAAACAGAGTACATCTAAAATTTATCAGAAAAGTTAGCTCAGATTTTTTAGTATCTCTTTTTCTTGTAATATTTAGGCTTCACTCTCCCTATTTTACTCTTAAAATCATTCTCTCAAGGGATTCTGATTTGGTAGTTTTAAGGCTGCAGGGCATGACAAGATAAAGAAAAAAAATCTACCTTGCTTTTATTTCAGGCATGTTATTTGTGTTTTCAAGTGGCTCTATTTTAAAATCAATATAGCCATAACAATTCTAGAAGGCAGTTAACATTTTGAGTACATTTATGCTAGAAAACAGTGTGCTTATGATCCATCTGGATTCTACTGAAATACTCTTACTCCCATGCCCAGGTTTAATGACCAACTTTTTTTCCCATTATTGCTTTCACATTTTAACTCCTAGCCTGAATATAACGTAGGGTTTGTTACTACCAAAGTGAGTAGAGGAAAAAGGCAGCCTAACCTTGAGCCAGATACTACTGTGGCCATCAAGTATTTTTAGTCTGAAGCCTGGCTATGTTATACCAGTTGTTTACATTGGCGGAGATCCCTATATCCGCTAATGTAAAGCTACCAGGTCACTTAGAAATACCCCTTTCCTACCAAGCACACTTGGAAAAATATATACATAGAAAAGCTGATGTTCTCTAAAATCCTTGTGAAATTCTTAATGAGTGCTATTGGAAATATTGTTCATTTTTAACATACACATAGAGCTAAGATTCATGTTTATCACAACTGATGAACAAATATGTTATTAACTAAAGTGCAAGATTTGTAATAGGGTACAATTTTTGTATTGTACATTTTATGGATTTTGATGACAGTATAATGGTATGTATGCAACATAACAGTATCATAACGAATAGTTTCACCCCCATAAAAATCTCCTGTGCTTATGCAACACCTCCTCACTCTTCTCAGACCCCTGGCAAGCACTGATCTATTTACTGTCTCTGAAGTTTTTCCTTTTCTGAAAGTCATATAATAGGAATCATATGGCATGCAGCTTTTTCACATTTACTGCCTTCACTTAGCAATATACATTTAAGTTTCCTCTGTGTCTTTCTATGGCTTGATGTCATTTCTTTCTTTCTTTTGTTTAACATCTTTATTGGAGTATAATTGCTTTACATTGGTGTGTTAGTTTCTGCTTTATAACAAAATGAATCAGCTATACGTATACATAAATCCCCAAATCTCCTCCCTCTTGCGTCTCCCTCCCTCCCACCCTCCCTATGCCACCCCTCTAGGTGGTCACAAAGCACTGAGCTGATCTCCCTGTGCTATGCGGCTACTTCCCACTAGCTATCTATTTTACATTTGGTAGTGTATGTATGTCAGTGCTACTCTCTCACTTTGTCCCAGCTTACCCTTCCCCCCCGCCCAGTGTCCTCAAGTCCATTCTCTATGTCTGCATCTTTATTTCTGTCCTGCCCCTAGGTTCTTCAGAACCACTTTTTTTTCTTTTTAGATTCCATATATATGTGTTAGCATACAGTATTTGTTTTTCTCTTTCTGACTTACTTCACTCTGTATGACAATCTCTAGGTGCATCCACCTCACTACAAATAACTCAATTTCGTTTCTTTTTATGGCTGAGTAATATTCCATTGTATATATGTGCCACATCTTTTTTATCCATTCATATGTCAATGGACACTTAGGTTGCTTCCACGTCCTGGCTACTGTAAATAGAGCTGCAATGAACATTGTGGTATATGACTCTTTTTGAATTATGGTTTTCTCAGGGTATATGCCCACTAGTGGGATTGTTGGGTCATATGGTAGTCCTATTTTTAGTTTTTTAAGGAACCTCCATACTGTTCTCCATAGCGGCTGTATCAATTTACATTCCCACCAACAGTGCAAGAGTGTTCCCTTTTCTCCACACCCTCTCCAGCATTTGTTGTTTGTAGACTTTTTGATGATGGCCATTCTGACCCATGTGAGGTGATACCTCATTGTAGTTTTGATTTGCATTTCTCTAATGATTCGTGATGTTGAGCATCCTTTCATGTGTTTGTTGGCAATCTGTATATCCTCTTTGGAGAACTGTCTGTTTAGGTCTTCTGCCCATTTTTGGATTGGGTTCTTTGTTTTTTTGTTATTGAGCTACTGAGTTGTGAACTCTAATTTGAAAAAACACTTCACTAAAAGAAAACTTTTACTGATAATCTAATTTTTCCCTACCATGTACATTTTCATATTTTCTTTTTTCACAGTAAAAATATGTGGCAAGTACATTAGCAGTCAGTGACATCACATGACACCCATGATCTATCTTTTCTTTGCCCTTACTGAAGTGTGATAGAAGAAATCACATGACAAATGATGAGTAAGAGCTTTTAAAATTTGGATCTAATTGGGCCCAGCAGGTGCAAGTTATTGTTTACTCTTCTTTTTCGTCTGGAGAACTCAGAGGAAAAGGATAGTTATATGCTAAACTAATTTCAGACACTGTGCAGTTTTCTCTTGCAAATGAATCCATCAAAATATAGGGAGCACCTGCTGACCTGTGCACATTGCTATTCAATGCTGACTCAATATTTTCAGGGAGAGAGTGGAATAAAAACTTGTATTTTAAATATTTTAATAATATCTACTGATCATTTGTCCTAGCAGCTGTTTTATTTTTGCTGACATAGTAGAGAAAAGTGTTCCTCATCCTTGGAAAGTGTGAGTTTCTGTTGGAGATCTGCACAGTTCTAAGCATCCTGAGCTTAGTTCATTTCTTAAAGCATGCCAAGACCCGCATGAATTGCTCTCCTATCCTTTCTTACTACAAGTTTTAGCACCTAAATCTATCTTCCTTTTTTCTTTATTTGTACCACCACTCACTATGTCGTGTAACATTCCCCAAACTGGCTGCCAGAGGTTTTTAATAAAACGCTTTACTGAGAAGATAGACTGGGCATAACATATTAAAATTATAAATATGGCAACATGACAATAGTTTAAGGAATATTACCAGTACTTAAAGACATTATTCTAGGTTTCTTAACAGGAACAGGAAGGTTTCAGATAGTTCTCTGGTCTTCCTTTCTATTTTGAAGAGTAGAATACACCCAACCTTCTCCTCCCTTAGATCCTGGTTCTTTTCTGGATTGCTCTCTCTTTGTTTTATTTATTCATTCTGAATATCAACCGTAATGGACTGATAGGTTTGAACTTGTCCCCATTTAAGTATCCAATATCAAGTAAGTAGTTTGCATTCCTGGAGACCCCCGGTGTATTTTCCACATGGATAAACCCTATATATGTTTCCTAGGTCTTCGGGAAATATCCCATTACGATCTTTACTCAAAATTGTATTTTTATATTATTCGTGTTCTTTTGTTAACCAAAGGTTAAAACTAGTGATTCCCTCAAATAACTTTTTCTTCAAATATAATCTCACGTGGAAAGTGATATCTAAAACCAATAAAAAAAGGAGCACCTCTATTTGAGGAGAGGAGAAGAGCTTCAGAGCCCAGTGAACCCATCACTGAGGTTTCCTCATTCCTGATGTTCATCTCTGATGGAACTCCTAAGACTTCCCAGTTGACATAAAACCCACAAATACATACATGTGAGCACACACATACCATACATGTCAGAACAAACAGATCCCATTGCTCCTACTTGATGTTGAGAAGCTTTTGTTAAAGAAGGAAAAATTATATTGATTTCTGATTAAATATTTAATTGCTGCTACTAATTGAAAGCACATGAGTAAAAATTGTATTTATCCCCAGTGAGAATGAGAGAGAGAACAACTACAGACAAAATACTTCCACAAATTTTTGGAAGACAAAAAGCAGATGGAGAGATGGAGAAGTGGCAACTGAACTAGAAATCCTCCCCCGCAAAAAAACTACAATTTAAAAGGCCAGAAACTATCAAACTCTTAGAGGAAAACATAGGCAGAACACTCTATGACATAAATCACAGCAAGATCCTTTTGGACCCACCTCCTAGAGAAATGGAAATAAAAACAAAGATTAACAAATGGGACCTAATGAAACTTAAAAGCTTTTGCACAGCAAAGGAAACCATAAACAAGACCAAAAGACAACCCTCAGAATGGGAGAAAATATTTGCAAATGAAGCAACTGACAAAGGATTAATCTCCAAAATTTATAAGCAGCTCATGCAGCTCAATAGCAAAAAAACAACCCAATCCAAAAATGGGCAGAAGACTTAAATAGGCATTTCTCCAAAGAAGATATACAGACTGCCAACAAACACATGAAAGAATGCTCAACATCATTAATCATTAGAGAAATGCAAATCAAAACTACAATGAGATATCATCTCACACCAGTCAGAATGGCCATCATCAAGAAATCTAGAAACAATAAATGCTGGAGAGGGTGTGGAGAAAAGGGAACACTCTTGCACTGCTGGTGGGAATGTGAATTGGTACAGCCGCTATGGAGAACAGTATGGAGGTTCCTTAAAAAACTAAAAATAGAACTACCATATGACCCAGCAATCCCACTACTAGGCATATACCCTGAGAAAACCATAATTCAAAAAGAGACATGTACTAAAATGTTCATTGCAGCTCTATTCACAATAGCCCGGAGATGGAAACAACCTAAGTGTCCATCATCGGATGAATGGATAAAGAAGATGTGGCACATATATACAATGGAATATTACTCAGCCATAAAAAGAAACGAAACTGAGCTATTTGTAATGAGGTGGATAGACCTAGAGTCTGTCATACAGAGTGAAGTAAGTCAGAAAGAGAAAGACAAATACCGTATGCTAACACATATACATGGAATTTAAGAAAAAAGAAGTCATGAAGAACTTTGGGGTAAAACAGGAATAGAGACACAGACCTACTGGGGGTGGGCTTGGGGATATGGGGGGGTGGGCTGTGACTGGGCCGGGGAGAGGCATGAACGTGTATACACTGCCAGGCACGGGGTGGATGGATGGTGGGGGATGGCCACGTGGTGCGGGGGGATCGGCTCAGTGCTTTGTGGCCGCCTGGAGGGGTGGGATGGGGAGGGTGGGAGGGTGGGAGACGCAGGAGGGTGAGGATGTGGGAACAGATGTATATGTATGACTGATTCACTTTGTTGTAAAGCAGAGACTAATAAAAAATAATAAAATAAAATAAAATAAAAGCCTGAAGAGGAGTTTACCTAAGAATCATATTAAAAGTAGTTAAAATCTGTTGAGTATGGACTAGGTGAACAAATTCCAGCCCTGAGAAAACTGATGAAAATTAGCATCTCTATAAGCTCTGTCATGGCAGCACCCACAGCCTTTGGGTGAGAGGTCTCCTGTATGAGCCAGAAAACTGGAGGACTGGTTGAAAGTCTGTCTAGAGTGGTTACTTATACAGCACTTACTGTGGTACTTACATACCACTCACTGTGTGTTAGGCACTCTTCTTGTAGCTTTACAAAACATATATTTTTATTTCTATAAGACACCTAAGAGTAGAGTATTAACATTATCTTTTTATACATAAGGAAACTGAGGCACAGAAAGGTTAAATTGCTCAAGTTCAACCAGACAGTAAGTAATGGTGCCATGGATTCAAACCCAGCCAGTCTGCCTCCATTCTCTTAATAGCATTGCTATGTTGCTTCCTACTTTTTTCCTCAGGAGAATTTGAATGGAAGGAGCTATATCTGAGGAAACTAATGCATAGCAGAGAGCAGGGCCAAAGGGAGAAGCTGAAGACAATGGGGTTAAATTAATCTTTTTATTCTGAATTGTGTGGCCTTCACTCCCACTCTGCTCTTGACAGCACGGAGGTACTGATTTCTTCCACGCCCTGAACACACATATCAACAGGAAATTGGAGGATGTGCACCTGAAGGAATATCTTGAGAGGAAAGATCTTCACATGCTGAATTGGCAGTCTCATGGTGAAAAGGTTGACTTATTTGTTTACTCTAAAGCCCACCAACTGACAACTTCACATTATGCACTTTTATTGGTTTATTCTTAAGTGAAAAAGGTGAGAAAATGTTCACAAAGAATTTGAGGCATAGTTTCAACATGAAAAAGATACAACCAATAATACTAATACTAATTGCTATAATTAGTACTAATTGTTACAATAATTCCTCAGAGTGAGATAAATGAAGCCAAAGAAAACAATTAGTAATATTCTCAGAGTGATGTATCCATAAAACAAGATCTGAATTCTGTGACAAATGTTTTGTAATAAAATGAGAAACAACTCTTGAAAACTATGAAAAATATATGCAAAATTTTAAGATTCCAGTAAATGGGTTGGAATATAAATTGAGCTAAAGTATCAGAAAGTAGAACACAACAGCCAAGAGACCAAACAGAAGACTAAAATATAAGAACAATTTTCCTGAATTTTTACTGTTTCCATTTGTTAGTCTATATATGCTCTTGAATTTTCTTTGTGAACCACCACATGCATAAAAATAATTTCAGTATAATCTATGCTTTGTCCACCAACTAATGATGTTGAGCATCTTTTCATGTGATTATTGGTCATTTGTGAATATTCTTCAGTAAATAATTCAAATCTTTGATTCTTTAAAAGTTGGGTTATCTTTTTATTATTGGTTTTAAGGGCTCTTTTTATATTAAAGTATATAAGTCCTTTATCAGATAAAATTTACAATTTTTTTCATATTCTGTAGTTATCGTTTTGTTTTATCAATATTTACACTCATTTTTCTCTGCATTTTTCATCTTTCTCTGAAATTTATTGGATCCTTCCGAAGTTTTAAAGTTTCCCTTTTCACGATTTGGAAGCAACAGCTTGAATTTCTCTTCTTGCCTTAAATTTTTAGCATGTTTGACTGAATTTTTGACCAAAGTTTACAGATTGCCAGTATATCTTTCCTCTTCATAATAAAGAAAAAACTATCACTAAAATATACTAACTGAACTCCCTCATTTTTATTTTTATTGTCTAAAGTTTTGGTTTTACCTATTAAAATTAACAAAAATAAATGTATTTATTCATTTATATACTTATTTGCTTACTATCACTGGCTAATGCAATGTCTTTGGGGTTTTTTTGTTTGTTTTTAGTGCATCATACACCTTCTATCTTGGTACATTTTTTAAGTACTGAAATATTGTTAATTTGATACATGTGAAAATGTGTTTATTTTGTCCAATTATTAAAGAGTGATTAAGCTGTGTGTCATGTTCCAGTTAACATACTTCCTCAAGACATTGAAAATATTATTCCATTTTCTTCTTGTTTCTTTACAGCATATGAGACATCTGCTATTTGTCATTTCTTTTTTGGTTCTGGTTGAATACTATCTTTAAATTCACTAAATACCCTTTGATTCTGTCCAGGCTATAATTTATCACATCTATTGAAAGAAAAATTTTAAATCATTTTATTGAGGTATAACTGACATGTAAAATGTTTACAACTTGATAAGTGTGGGGATATATATACACCAGTGAAACCATCACCACCATCAAGGCCATAGACATATCCATAACCTCCCAAAGTTTCCTTCGGCACCTATTGCTGTTGTTACTATTACTATTATTAATAATAATAGTATTATTATTAGAATATTTGACATAAGAGCTATCCTCTTAGAAAATTTTAAGTATACAACACAGTATTATAAGGTACAGGCACTATTCTGTATACTACTGTGAGTATATTTATATATGTTCTCTGGAAATTATTTATCTTTCACTGAAACTTTGTATCTTTTGACTATCACCTCTCCATTTCCCCCATCCACATTCTATTCTCTGCTTCTGTGAATTTGACTACTTTAGATTCCACATTTAAGTGAGATGATACAATATTTGTCTTTCTCTGTTTGGTTTATTTTACTTCACTTTATATCTTCTAGGATGTGTCATATATATACAATGGAATATTATTCAGAGAAGGAAATCCTGCCATTTGTTTTTTTTAAATTTTAATGGTTGCATTTCATATATATCTTCACTTCAATCATAGTTCTTTTTTTTTTTTTTTTCCTTTTTGCGGTATGCGGGCCTCTGACCGTTGTGGCCTCTCCCGTTGCGGAGCACAGGCTCTGGACGCGCAGGCCCAGCGGCCATGGCTCACGGGCCCAGCCGCTCCACGGCATATGGGATCCTCCCAGATCGGGGCACGAACCCGTATCCCCTGCATCGGCAGGCGGACTCTCAACCACTGCGCCACCAGGGAGGCCCCCATAGTTCTTTTTTTTAAAAAATAGGGTTTGTGTTCATACTCATTTCAGATTGGTCTATCATTTACATTTCATCAGAAGTACATTAACTTTCCTTTTTTTTTCTTAGCATTAGTTTTACTCATTTACTTTGACATGTTGTTACACATTTATCTGTGTGAGAGGGATTTTGTTCTCTTTTTTCTATCAGTGGGTTTGGTACTAATATGCTTTTGAAAGTCTAGTTTCTAAATGTAGAAGCTCACTGATTTTAGACATGTCTTCTTTTCTATTAAAGCATTTATGTATAGTATCATGTCATCTGCAAACAGTGACAGCTTTACTTTTTCTTTTCAATTTGGATTCCTTCTATTTCATCTTCTTCTCTGATTGCTGTGGCTATTACTTCCAAAACTATGTTTAATAAAAGTGGAGAGAGTGGACATTCTTGTCTTTTTTCTAATCTTAGAGAAAATGCTTTCAGCTTTTCATCATTGAGTATGATGTTAGCTGGGGGTTTGTCATATTTGTTCTTTATTATACATAGAAAGACCTACTATACATAGCAAATTCTAAAATCACTACCACAAAACTACTAGAGCTCATCAATGAATTCAGTAAAGTTGCAGGATGCAAAATTAATACACAGAAATCTGCTGCATTCTATACACTAACAACAAAAGATCAGAAAGGGAAATTAAGGAAACAATCCCATTTGCCATTGCATCAAAAGAATACAATACCTAGGACTAAACCCACCTAAGGAGACAAAAGACCTGTACTACAAAAACTATAAGATGTTGATGAAAGAAATCAAAGATGACACAAACAGATGGAAAGATACAATATTCTTGGATTGGAAGCATCAATATTGTCAAAATGACTTACTACCCAAGGAAATCTACAGATTCAGTGCAAGCCCTATCAAATTACCAATGGCATTTTTCACACAAATAGAACAAAAAAAATTCTAATTTGTTTGGAAACACAAAAGACCCTAAATAGCCAAAGCAATCTTGGGAAAGAAGTCTCTCTGACTTCAGACTATATTACAAAGCTACAGTCATCAAAACAGGATAGTACTGGCACAAAAACAAAAATATAGATCAATGGAAAAGGATAGAAAGCCCAGAAATAAACCCACACATCTATGGTCAATTAATCTACAACAAAGGAGGTAAGAATATACAATGGAGAAAAGACAGTCTCTTCAATTAGTGATGCTGGGAAAACTGGACAACTACATGTAAAAGAGTGAAATTAGAACATTCTCTAATACCATATACAAAAATAATCTCAAAATGGATTAAAGATCTAAATGTAAGACCATACACTATAAAACTCTTAGAGGAAAACATAGGAAGAACACTCTTTGTCATACATCACAGCAAGATCTTTTTTGACTCACCTCCTAGAGTAATAGAAATAAAGACAAAAATAAACAAATGGGACCAAATTAAACTTAAAAGCTTTTGCCCAGCAAAGCAACCATAAACAAAACAAGAAGACAACCTACAGAATGGGAGGAAATATTTGCATATGATGCAACTGACAAGGGATTAATCTCCAAAATATACAAACAGCTCATACAGCTCCATATCACAAAAGCAAACAACACAATCAAAAAATGGGCAGAAGATCTAAATAGACATTTCTGCAAAGAAGAAATCAAGATGGCCAACAGGCAAATGAAAAGATGCTCAACATCGCTAATTATTAGAGAAATGCCAATCAAAACTACAATGAGGTATCACCTCACACCAGTCAGAATGGCCATCATTAAAAAGTCTACAAATAATAAGTGCTGAAGAGGGTGTTGGTGGGCATGTAAATTGGTGCAGCCACTATAGAGAACAGTGTGGAGGTTCCTTAAAAAACTAAAAATAGAGCTACCATATGATCCTGCAATCCCACTTCTGGGCATATATCCAGAGAAAACCATAATTGGAAAAGATACATGCACCCCAATGTTCATAGCAGCACTATTTACAATAGCCAAGACATGAAAGCAACCTAGATGTCCATCAACAGTTGAATGGATAAAGAAGGTGTGGTATATATATTCAATGGAATATTACTCAGCCATAAAAAATAATGAAATAATGCCATTTGCAGCAACATGGATGGACTTAGAGATTATCATACTAAGTGAAGTAAGTCAGAGAAAGACAAATACTATATGATATCACTTATATGTAGAATCTAAAAAAATAATACAAATGAACTTATTTACAAATAGAAACAGACTCACAGACATATAAAACAAACTTATGGTTACCAAAAGGAAAGGTCGGGTGGAGGGATAAATTAGGAATTTGTGAGTAACGTATACATAGGACTATATATAAAATAGGTAAATAACAAGGACCTACTATATAGCACAGGGAACTATTCTCAATATTTTGTAATAACCTATAAGGGAAAAGAATCTGAAATGAATATATGTACATATAACTGAATTGCTTTGCTGTGTGCCTGAAACTAACACAACATCATAAATCAAATATACTTCAATCAAAAAAATTTTTAAGCATTTAATGCCATAATTTTTCTGTTAAGCACAGCTTTAAGTCCCATAAATTTTGATAACCTGTGTTTTCATTTCTACTCAATTAAAATTCTAATTTCCTTATGCTGCTTCTTCTTTTACTCATGGGTTATTTGTAAGTATATTATTTAAATTTTAAATATATGAAAATTTTACAGATATTTTTCTTTTATTGGTTTTTAGTTTAATATCAATACTATTGTAAGAGATCATACTTTTCATGGTTTAATTTTTTAAAAACTTGTTAAGGGTTGTTTTCTGACCTAGTTACATTCAAACCTGGTGGATATTTCACGTACACTTAAAAAGAATACATAGTTGGCTTTTTTTCAGTGGAGAATTCTGTAAATGTCAATAAGGTGAATTGGTTGATGGTGCTTTTCAGGTCTATATTCTTACAGATTTTCTCTTTGCTTGTTCTATCCGTTACTGAGAGGAGTGTTAACATCTTCAAACATAATTGTGGGGTTTGTTTACTTCCACTTTCACTTCTGTTAATTTTGTTTTATGTGTTTTGAAGATGCAATGTTCAGTGAATTCACTTTTAGGATTTTTATGTCTCCTTATTAAAATGATTCCTTCCCTTTATATAATTTTTTCCTTTTTTTCCTGGTAATTTTCCTTGTTCTGAAGTCTACTTTGATACTAAGTCTACTTAGACACTAAAGTCTTTGATACTAAGTCTTTGATACTGAAGTCTACTTTGATACTCCAGCTTCCTCTTGATTAATGTTTGCTTGAGATGTAGTTTTTTCATTATTTTACTTTTAACCTATCAATGTTTTTCTTTTGTTAGGTCTTTTGTACGTGGAGTGAGTCAATCTAATCAGGAGTTGAACTGGGTTTGTTTTTATATTGCTACTGTGGATACCTTCCAGGTAGCACTGACTTCAATTTCTCAATGTCCCTGCCCAGCATTCAGCCTTTAACAATTGTTAAACATTTTAGCTAAAATATTCTTTTCTGCTTGAATGGCACTTGACATACAGCTTATATGGTTTGCTACAAGGAAGCCAATGCTCTCTGTGTCTTTGGAGGAAATGGTCTCTTCCTAGATTTCAGGCCACTTGGATGTCTTGAGACCTCAGCTATCTGAGGAGTTCAAGAATAGTTATGATTCTATAGATTATCTGGCTTTTTCTTGTTGCTAGAATTTCTAATTTCCTACATTGTCAAGAGGAAGTGAAACTACTCTATCCATTGATTTTTGGATTTTGACCTTGCATTCTGAAGCCACTAAACAAAAACTAGGATTAGTATTATTGACTCAGTTCAGGAGTCAATGGGCTGTGGTCAGGTAGGCTCAGTTACAGAGGTAAGGCCAGCCCTGTTTCTTCCCAGTTTTCCACAAGTCCATTTTTGAGAAATTTTTCTCTTCCCTCAGCTTGTTATAATGTGACTAGCTGTAGTTTTCCATCAGATATGGGACAACTCTTATTCTTATTCTACAGGGTTAGAGTATCTAACTTCTTTGGCCTGTTTCTGGACCTGGAGACTGGCATGTCTTTGGCCTCAACACTGGCTCAATTTCTATTCCACACCTGTCTAAAACAGCCAGTAAAACTGAACCACTGGGGGAGTGCAGTGTTCTAAGTGAAGAAAACCATCTTGGCTTTGGAAAGCCTGGATTCAAGGTCTGTTGCCACCAGTGGTGAGATGTAAAAAACACCTTCCTCACATTATTTGAAATAATAAATATGTATTTTAGTTGGCTGCATTTTGGTCAGTCTTAAAAGTTAAAAATGATGCATTTGGCATACAATGTTGTACAGTATCAATGAGTCAATAAAGATTATTTTCAAAATGAACTAGAGATAAATAAGTAGTACTTCAAAATAGTATTTCCTTTTTTTTTTTTTTTTTTTTACAAAACCTTTTAATCTGTCCTCATTTTTAGATTCTTACAGGCCTGAAAATCATTTGGAATAATATATCCATTTTAATGAAGCTATAGCAGTGGAATAATAAGGGACAACCACTAAGAGAGAGACCTGGGATACAAACACAAGTCTTTCCAGCTCTACCCCCGTGCACTTCTACTATGCAATGATGTCTCCTTTTAAAAAAATACTATACATTGCAATCCCAAATGTAGCCTCAGTTATAATGGTTCCATGGAAGAACAGGAACCCCCTTTAATCACTACAAAATAATTCAGTGTTTCCACCATAAGCATAAAAGAATTGTTCTGTCCTGAATGTTTAGTTTAAACTTTGCTGAATTGACAGTGGAATGATGGAAGTAGTTGATATTAATGCTTTAAAAAAAAAACTGATGGTGAAAAAAGGAAAGTATAAGTGTGAGCTGTCTATAGCACCATAACAGAATGCAGGAGTGCTGGTAAAAATCAATTATCCAGCCAGCGTTATTGAAGCTGAGCATACAAAGTTCAGGTTGGTAATTAAATTCTGCTACTTTGGTACCTGAATGTTGTCTGGATAACACAGACATCTGAGGGTTTACAGTTATCCACAAGCAGTACCAAATGCTATACTCTGTCATAAGAAATACGCATGGCAGGTTTTGTTGCTGTATCTTTAAGCAGTAGGACTAGAGGGGCATTGGCAAATGGGCTTGTTTTTCAACAGCTTTAATTTCACTCCCCAACTTCTTAGAAAGTATAACTCTTTGCAGAGTGCCACTACCCCCACTTCGTTTCTGCCAGCTCTTTCTCACTGGATTCCCTCCATTTTCCTATCACTTCTACATTTACTCAGAAGGCCTGAAACAACTCATAAGCAATGGGTCAAGCCTGGGTGAGCAAAAGGAGATTCAGTTTTCAAAAACTTCATTCTATAACCATTTTACCCTTTAAGAGAATCTATTGTAGTTGTCAGAAATATTTTAATTTTACTTTTTGGTGTGCTAGTCATCTTTCTAAACAATTAATTATATTTTATAAAATCCTTTAATGACCTTTGTTGACTACAGGAAAAATATTAAGAGAAAAACATACGAATATTGAAATGTTAAGAGTTTGAGGAATTAAAAAATAATCTTGTATTTAGGGTTTCAAAGTCTTTTCACACTTCATATTATTTTACCATATGTGAGGATTGGTGAAGTTCATTTCAGTAACCTGTTTTTCAAACAACTAATTATTGTAGAAGTGAGATTAAATCCACTTCTCCAGAATTTTAGCCTTATATTCTATTAGGCCCAGATATTTCTTATTTCTAATTCCTTGACCTAACTGGACTCTATATCAACAGCTAAACTTATTTCTTCACTTTAAATTTAAGGCTAGAATTACACAGAAGCAAATCAGGCCAAAGAGACGAAGAAAAATTACTCAGTGATGTGACTCAAAAGATGCATATATCTAGGAAATCTGAGTTTAAATAAACCACCCCTGCCCCTTGCCAGCCAGTCACACAAAATCACACATGATTTGTTCCTATGTGTTTAAGGCTAGACAGTGCATAAAGGTAATTGCATGTTCCAGGTTTGTCCTGTTCAACTACAGGATATTATTCACAATTTTTAGAAGGTACTCATAAAACAGTCAGACTCAGCAACTTAGGTTTGATTTATCTGAAAGGCAACAAAAGGTAGTTAAACTGGTTTTTCCTTGGGAATATTTTACCTCCTACCACTCCACTCAGGCTAGAAATAATGGCGTCATGTACTCTCGGAACTTGGGTCAGACTTTTCTGACACTTTGCATGTATAGATGTGCACACAGGCACATAATCCCACATGTGAAGCCTACTATAAGATGTTAGGATAATAGGAAAAGTTGTATGCACAACTTCACTTTACTAGCAGGAAGCATTTTTTATTTGTACATAATATTCTTATGAGGTTTAATTGGGAACATGATGAGAATAACTTTCTACATTTTTATTAATGACTTCACACTCTAGAATATCTGAAAGCAAGAAGTTCAGGCTGTCTGAGCTAAAGCAGCAGCACAGTGCAGCAGTTAAGGTAACTGCTTTCAGTAAGGGATCAAAACCTTAGAGACATCTTTGATGCCAGCTTTTTTTTTTTTTTTTTTTTTTTTTTTTTGCGGTATGCGGGCCTCTCACTGTTGTGGCCTCCCCCGTTGCGGAGCACAGGCTCCGGACGCGCAGGCTCCGGACGCGCAGGCTCAGCGGCCATGGCTCACGGGCCCAGCCGCTCCGCGGCATATGGGATCCTCCCAGACCGGGGCACGAACCCGTATCCCCTGCATCGGCAGGCGGACTCTCAACCACTTGCGCCACCAGGGAGGCCCTTTGATGCCAGCTTATTCACTGAGGTAGAGATAATATTGCTCATGGCACTTTTTTTTTTTTTTTTTTTTTTTTGCTGTACGCGGGCCTCTCACTGCTGTGGCCTCTCCCGTTGCGGAGCACAGGCTCCAGACACACAGGCCCCGCGGCCATGGCTCGCGGGCCCAGCCGCTCCGCGGCACGTGGGATCCTCCGGGATCGGGGCACGAACCCGCGTCCCCTGCATCGGCAGGCGGACTCCCAACCACTGCGCCACCAGGGAGGCCCGCTCATGGCACTTTTTATAACTCAGGTTATGTTATTGAGGTCCACAGTTCATATTGCAAAAGTAATTTGCTAAGTATCTTTGAACACTTTTACATATTTCCAGTTTTGGAGAAATACTGTGCTTACATAATTTCTCCTGGTTTAGATCTTACCACTCAATTTCATAAATGATTCTTGATTTTTCAAGTTATTTTTTAACTGTTTGGGAAACTTTCAATGTCCTTACTTCAGAAAGCCTTAGGGATTTCAGTTTCCTAAACAAGAACAAAATACTCCATTTTGTCACTGCAGGGTTTTTTTTTTTTTTTTTTTACTTTAAATCTCTATTATCCATGAAAAGTTCATTCATAAATTTACACACAAAACTGAAGTTATTCTTGTACCCCATGCCTAACCCTCATATATGAATTCTAAATCATCATTTAGATTAGCTGAGACCTGAAATCTATAATAACCACAATGGGAAGCAGTAAATGGTATGAAAAATATTAAAATATAGAGACATTTATTTGAACTTGTTTTTAGTAACTAGAAATTAAAAATAATTTGGACAGCTCTTGGGTTTAAAAAATGGAAAGTTTAAGAGCTATTAACGTTTACTTCATCTGCTCAGAAAAACCCTAGGTTAACATCAGATACATGGATTATTATAAGATAAAAATCTTGTTTGATAAAATATTTCTTATATTTAATGATATACTCAGAATGGTAAACACTGTAATTTTATTTTGTTTACTGAAGGTATTCAAATAGATGATATGGAGTTGGTATGACCAAGTGAATCAAAACTCTTCAAATATTTGCCAACTTATATGGTGGCTAGAAAATTCCTCTCATATAAGTTAGGTATAGAGTTAATAACCCAAAATTAAAATGCAACATTATATTTAGGTGATCAATTTTTAGAGTACTTATGATGCTTAGGTGATACGACACTGAAACCAGCTCTTTAAGGTAGGTAAATATCATAAGCATATGAATGCTATAGTATGATTCCTTTCCCAAATTAAAGCTAAGATTACCCTCCAAAAATGAAATTGGGGAGATGGTCCTATGGCGGAAATGACACCATGCATGAGGTCACCTCTGTATACATTAGCAAAGACATTCAAAAATACTAAAAATGTCATCAGGAATGTCCTGTCTACATACCCTAGAATGCATGATTGCAATGCCATCTTAAACTAAGCAGGCTCTGTGATAACAAGGTGGGGGGCTTCAAGAAATTTGTATATGCAGAGTCCAGTGAGCAGAATATCACAGTATATTTCAAATATTCTGCCTAGAAGAGGTTTACCTAATGAACCAGCACAAATATTTATTTGTGTGTCTCTTTTTGAGGAAGGTTGAATACATCAGGCTAATATTATTTGAGGTCACAGGCAATTAAAGTCCTCCAACTTACATCTCTTGCTCTGTATCTACGCTAACAAGATGACATTCTATTTTGACAATAAATTTGCTTAACCTGTATGTTTTCAATGGAAAAGAAAGACAATTATTAGGCCTGTAGATCATTTAGGTCCAGCTTGGAGATAATAAAATTATGAGGCACTTTGGTAAGATGGTAATGTAAACTCATTTTGATCACATAGAAATGAAAAATCTGTTTAAAAGATCTAACTTTCCCACTCCAGGGTCCTACTGAAATGAGTATTCACTATAAAATATTAAAAGGAAAACAAGCATCACTAGAAACTGGAAAAGGTGCCATGAACATGTTGCAAACTTCATGTATTTATTCTACTATGATTTATTAGGTGTTAACTAGAGGTCAGGTATATTTCTAAGTGCTTGTGATAGTGAATAAAAGACACAAAGATCCCTACCTTTTCGGAGCTTACATTTCAGTTGGAGGATTCAGAAACTAATGGTAAACATAAAAATAAGTAAATAATATAGTATGTTAGAAAGTGATTAAATCCTTTGGAGAAAGGAAAACTCAAGCAAGGTAAGGGATGTTGTAAGCCTTGGAAATGAAAAGGCAATTTGTGGTGTTAAATAGGGAGGCCAGAGTAGATTTCATTGAGAAGGTACAAATGGAGCAAAGATTTAAAAGAGGAGAGGGAGTTAGACAAACAAATAACTGGGGTAAGTGCAGAGGGAACAGGTAACGTAAGGCCCTAGGTGAATGTAATTTGAAGGTTTTCTCATATATTAATACCATGGCTCACATTGAGTGTAAACAAAAGGACAGACTGACGACTCTACTTCCCTTGTCCACCCCAAAGCAATGCAAGTAATTGGAGACGAATCTAGGAGGAGTCTGCTAACCCTCCATAATTATAGGGCCATGGAATAGACAACAGCAGTAACATCAGAAGAACAGTTCCTATCTTTAGTTCAAAAAACCTCTTTGCATAGATTTAGTCAAAGAAGAAAGAGAACAGAATATTTCTTACTCCTATTCAATAATAATTCAATAATAATTGATTAGTTCTTGGATCTATAAAGTTACACATTTATGAAAAAAGAAAACTTTAAAATTAATAGAATACATTGAAATGACTTCTGCTACAAATATGGTGATTTTAGCCTGTGGTTTCCACTTGCCCCACTTTCCAAAATGTGGATAAATGATCGAAGAAATAAAAGCACATCTGTGTCAGCCTGGAAACCAGTGAAGGGTTTATAAGGAAACTCTGGAAAACTTAGATCAAGCAAGAATGGTTTGAAGGAAGAGTCATTTGACTCATATGAGGCACCAAATGGAAAACTGATGAAGCAAATAAGTGAAAGTAGTGTATCCCAGCTACAATCCTGAGTTCAGAGCAGCAGAAGTTGAGGGCAAAGGCTGACTGAGGGGCAGCTGGTAGACAGCACAGAACCTGAGTGTCTCAATGCACAGTCTCAAGTTGTATCTGATACAGATATATAAAAGTTTATTAACCACTATCTGCTAAAATACATCTGGAATATACTGGCAACTGTTATTAATTTTTAAAATATTGCAATGGAAGACATAGATACTACAGCAAGATTCTTTCCCCTCTTTCTAACTATGAATCTCCAGCAAACAAAAATAGATTACAGTAAGTCCCCTACATACAAACCTTCAAGTTGCTAACTTTCAAAGATGCGAACGTGTGTTTGTATGTGCAATCACGTAAGTTAGTTCATGTGTCTAGTGTATATTTTCACGTGTGTGCATCCTCTACAAGCGGTTGTGCTTTTGTGTACTTTACTGTACAAAACTGTATAGAGTACAGTAGTACAGTATCTTTATTTCAAGCCCAGGATGTCCAGAAGCAAGCGTAAAAGCAGCAGTGATGTAGCTGGTACTGCTAAGAAGCGCCAAGCAATAACGTTGGAAACAAAAGTGAAAATAATTGAGAGCGTGGAGCAAGGCAAAAGATGGTAGACATCGCTCGTTCTTATACAGTATTACACTACAGTACTATATAGCCGAATGTGTTAGTTGGGTACCTAGGCTAACTTCGTTGGACTTACCAAAAAACTGGACTTACAAACATGCTCTCTGATTGGAATTCGTTCATATGTAGAGGACTTACTGTAATCATAATCCTTGGTTTATGATATATTGACATAATTGGCCTGTGCAAAGACCATTTTATTCATTTGATCTTGTATTTATTTATTTTTAGTAATATAATGAACACCCTCAAACTCACCACCCAAGCCAAAAAATAATAATAATAATAACATAAACTTACTTCTACCTATTTGTAGAATAGAACTTACTTCCTGTATATTTCTCCTGGTCTCTCTCCTAGAGGTGATAACAATATCAATTTTATGTTTGCCATTGTTTTGCTTTTTTTTTTTTAAAAAAGAGTTATCACATATATATGTATGGCTAATCAACATATTGTTTAGTTTTGCTCGATTTTGAATTTCATAAAAGGGACTAGTGAATTTAGTCTTCTGGGTCTTGGTTTTTGAAACATATTGTATTATGAAGATTCAACCATGGGTCTGCATTGAGCACGGATGTGTAGCTTCTTTGGAAGTACTGCAGTTGCCACAGAACAGCAGTTTTCTGACACAGGTGAAGTAATAATCACTGGCTGATCTTTTGTCGCCTCCCTAGAACATCTGTAACAGCTTCTACTCTTGATGGTACAATCATGGTGTCATACTTCTGATGTTCTCAAACGGTAAGACTCTTTCTTGGGAGGATGCTTTTGTCAAAAATCCAGAAATAGTAATTAAAATCAGATCATTAAAATAGTATCCAGGGGCCTCCCTGGTGGCGCAGTGGTTGAGAGTCCGCCTGCCGATGCAGGGGACACGGGTTCGTGCCCCGATCCCGGAGGATCCCACATGCCGCGGAGCGGCTGGGCCCGCGAGCCATGGCCGCGGAGCCTGTGTGTCCGGAGCCTGTGCTCCGCAACGGGAGAGGCCACAGCAGTGAGAGGCCCGCGTACAGCAAAAAAAAAAAAAAAAAAAATAGTATCCAGTAAGAGTTTCATGTATACAAAAGAACAGTTTGCAAACTTGGAGTCTTCCAATCCAAAATCTACGTGAAGCTTAGAGGCGTGATGTTATAAAATGGCTTATAAAGTGAAAAAAAGGACATTGTTTAACCTTTACAGTGGCTGGTTATTACAGTGGGGGTTTCCAGACAGCAGGCAAATAGTTAAAACTGATTATGTTATACTATTTTAGGAAGATGACTTGTTTCTTTTATGATTATCAGAGGCATCATAAGAAATAACCTAAGTTAAATTTCACTTATGTTCATGAAATAAGCTAGATTTAATTTTGCTTATGTGACATAAATGGTTTTATCTGCTTGGGGGATTCTTAGATCTGGTATCTATTTTATTTTATTTTAACAATTGTAAAGATAGCTCAAGCCAGGCTATGTTTCTCAGAGACTACTTGGCCCATGTAAACTTCCAAATGATGGGAGTCAAGCTGCTTCCACTATTGCCCTCTTCCCTTGTCCTGCCATTATGTAGCCGTTCCAGCCAGGCTTTGCATGAAGGATTCCCCAGGAAGGACAGAGGCAATTTCTTGTTGTTCAGGGACTGGGTACTTCTAAATTCCAGGAGATGTATATCTTGCTCACTCAAGGATTTTCACTGAGTTCCCTCTGGTATGACGGTGAGGGCCTGTTTCTGCAGTTTATCAGGCAGCCAGTGGGAGACCTGGACCAAGCTCCCGTTCTCACAGGGATTCCCAGTCTCTCTAGGAGCCCTCTCCACTTGGCTTGAAGGGTAGGGAAGCAGCTCTCTGCCCTCTCACAAGGGCAAGTGAGTGGAAACAATATAGCATTTCCCACCAAAGACAACTCACTGCTCAGAAGAACATTCTCCTTTAAAGCCTTCCTATCTGTTTCCATGAGGTGAAGATCATATTATCCAGCTCAGATCCACTTTGCAATTTTAATTTTTTCTCTTTCCTCTTGCTTTCTTTTTCTTGTCTTTTTTTTTTTTTTTTAAAGAGGTAGTTTCCATCTATTGTTTTCAGCTTTGATGCTTCAGCTAACATTTCTGAGCAAATTGGAAAATATATCAAACACTGGGCAGATATCAACTGTTGACATTAATTTTCAGAGGGGTGGCATTAAAGGTGGGTAAGACAAGACTTTTTTTTTGCTTTGTGTAATTTTTTTGCATTGTTATAATGATTATGTATTACTTCTTACAGTTTGAAAGACTACTTGGGAAAAACATGAAAAACAGAAAGAGTTAGAGGAAAATTATCAACAGAAGGGGTAAGGGTAGCAAATCTGAAATACACTATTTCTAAGGGATTTGTTTCCTTGGAGTCCATCTGATGAGATGATTATCTTTTTTTTTTTTTTTTTTTTTTCGGTATGCGGGCCTCTCACTGTTGTGGCCTCCCCCGTTGCGGAGCACAGGCTCCGGACGCGCAGGCTCCGGACGCGCAGGCTCAGCGGCCATGGCTCACGGGCCCAGCCGCTCCGCGGCATATGGGATCCTCCCAGACCGGGGCACGAACCCGTATCCCCTGCATCGGCAGGTGGACTCTCAACCACTTGCGCCACCAGGGAGGCCCGAGATGATTATCTTTATCTTTAGAACCATTCGTATGCTTTCAAGTTTTAACCAATTGACTCAAAAGTAGGAAACTCTCTGTAGTTTAATTGCACAAAACAAATTAGTCCTTCCCCAGACACTTAACAAAATACTTAATCATCAAAGGGGACTATAAAATATTCTAATACAAACAGGAATCAACAATCAAGGTTATCAAGTTAAAACTGTGAAACATTCTGAAACACTCTATTGACATGTATGCTTTAGAGTTGGCTCTGGGCATAGAATGATTAACTCACTTTGAAGATTATTTAATTAAATAGAAAGATGGGGTATTATTTTTTGTATTTGAAAAACAAAACAAAATTTTTAAATAAGTTTGACTCTAGTGATAAAAAATTTTAATGTGTTTAGAGATTTAAATTATATGAATTTTTCTCCCAAAATTTAACCTCACTGTATTCTATTGTCCTTTTTACATTACTATAAAATGAAGATATGCTCACGACAGTCTTTAGCTTTAAAAAATTCAATTTTCACCATTTTCCTGCCAGACAAAATTAACACTCCTTAGTATGATGCACAGAGGTGTCCGTTATTAGGCATGAGATCCCTTTTCATTTTAATTTCATAGCATTTGTCCTCATGTACTCTACATTTCAGTATCACTGAAGAATTCACTGTTCCCTGAGCTCATCATAGCCTTTTATATATCGATTCCTTTGCTCATTCTATTCTTTCTGGCTGTAATCCTGAAATGACTTTCTGCACATGAACTACAAATTATCCTTCTATACCCAGCCCATACGTTATCTTTGTAAGGACCCTCTTAAAAGTCTGGGGTAGCCAGCCACTCCATTCTCTTGTAATTGCTCCATTCTCTTGTAATTATTAGCTTATGGCAGTTACCTCCATCTATTGTAACAATTTCTTATTCAACTCTCTATCTCAAACTCCTAACAGAGTTCTTACTGTAGAGTAGATACTAAATATTTTTCAGCTGATAAATAAATTAAGAAAATTACTCCCAAGATTTAACTGAATATACTAAAAAGGTTCAACAATCATAATCTAATTTTATGATTTACTCAGGAAAACCAAGGTTAATTTGTAATCTATCTCCCTATATGGTAAAGTCTATTGCAGTAGCTAATTTCATGGAAAAAGCATTCAATAGCCTGAATATAGGCATAGGAATTTTATACAAAGCTGAATAAAATCTAATTTTCAGCAAAAGCTAAAATTTTCTCCAGTTTGAGTTTAAACTGTTTAAATCTCAGCATAAAAGTTTCACTTTGACACTTTTTGTCCCGCTTCCTAGGTAAAAAGATCTCCCATTCTCCAAACTGGTATGTCAAATCTTGTCAATTCTCTTGCAGTGGATACTGTTGATTTTGCCTACCTAGTATCTGTTCCCCCATTTTCTGAGAATTTTACATTGATTTTTTTCATTAGAAAACTACTTTCCTCCCACTTTCAGATTACACCATTGCTTTTGGTCTGATCCACTTCAGAATTTCAGAGATGAGCACATGACCCATGCTTACCCAATCAATAAATTCCATAGCACTGTCAGTGATTGATTTAGGGAAGAACTCATGACTCAAGCTGGCCCAATGAAGTCAAACCTAATAATTTTGCTGAAACTATTGGAAAAGAAGTACCTCTGCTTCTTGCCATAGTTGCTAGTCTGATACAATACAAACCTAGACATTCCAAGTATCATTCACAAAGAAAATTAGCATGAAAATGTAGTCAATGTAAAGAGGAAACTGAAGCAAGAAATGGAGAGATCTGTTAACATCTTTTGTGCCAGATGTGATTAAAGTCATATCAACTTTGTATTTCCCAGTTAAGTTCCCAGACATATCTCTTTTTCTTCTTCAAACTATTTTGAATTGGCTTTCTCTCACTTATTGCTAAGAGTTAAAACTAAAACACCCTTGAAATATCAAAGCATACCAATTATACTGACAGAATTTTGATTCAAGAATGAATCAGAGCCATAATGAGTAATATAGAATAGGGAACTTGTTATAGTGATTCTACGATCATGCAATTGTTGAACCTAGTGTAGAATTCTACAGGTTTTTGCTCTGAGTCTGGTAAAGGCCTGAAGATATTGTACTTCTCTAGGTCAGTAATTGGAAGTCAAGCAGCACAGGAAGGGGCAGTGGGAAATAACAAGGACAAACTGCAAGTCCTGAGCAAAAAATAGAACCCATATCTGTCTCTCACTGTCTCCCACAATAATGACATGGTGATCTGCAGGAAATGATAACCTTCACCATAGAGTTGCACACATACTTCTCCCAGGACTTGGAGAAACTGAAGGATGAGATAGGAGATCCAGTAGGAGATGAAGGAGTTGCAGGCTGGCTGCTGCCCAACCAAGGTAATCTAGCAAATGAACTACAATGCATACAAGTTGCAGCAGAGCCTCATATCTAACACCAACCCTCAGAGAACAATGGCAGCCACTTACCTTCCACTTTCCAAATCTCATGCAAACTTCTCTTGAAACCAACCTTAACTCAAAACCTTAAAGGGAAGAAATTCTGGGAAATTACTTCCAGCTTAGCTAAACTGACACAGCAACAAATCCAAATCCATCACACCAACTCTTCTATCACTTTCTGTAGCAAAATATGTCTTCTACTTTAGGTAGCAAAAAGAAGACATTAGACAAAAACTGACAGAATGTCCTACTTTCACACATACAAAAGTACCTGTATGCAAATCCATCCACAATTCCTTTTAACTTTTCCTGCTCTTTATCTTCTAACTTGTACTCCATATTCCATCTCCTCTTACCTTCTTGGGAACTTCACCATACTGATTCTTTTTCAACCCTTTCCAAGGGATTCTTTTCATACTAATGAAATTCCATACTATGGAAAACTTTCCATAGAATTCTAACCCAGGTCCAACAATTGCATAAAGTAAAATGGTGCCATTAAAATAATTAGATTAGTATGAACGAAATATGGAAAGGCTGTCTAAAGTATATTTTTGAGTGTAACAACAATATATATGCAAATATAGTGATACATGCTATGATGCTTTAATTACACACATACACACACATATACACACATACAAATAGTATGTAAACATTTCTCCCAGAAACATAATGGAGGGGAGGGGAAGTTTTGGAAGGATACACATGATACTAAGAGCATTTACATTTGGGATGTGAGATTAGGGTAGAACTGTGGGGTTTTATTTCTAATTTATAAACTTTAGTACTCTTAGATTTTTGTTTTTGAAATTATTACTTAATTCTCTAAAGAAAAATAATAAAAACCAGAGCAAATTTATGTTTTGGAAGTCTCTCAATTTTAAATATTCAAAGCTAGCCTAAGATTAGGAAAGAGAAGTGATCAACTGGTCAAAAGCGTAAAAAAGCAAACAACCAGAAAAAAAAATAAAATCTAAACTTTATAAACAAATTTATCCATGAGTTTGTTCTTGGCCAAAAGAGATAACTGAGAGCTAGTTCATTCAAGACATTGAAGAGAGAATTAACAATTATGAAAAATCAATGATAAGAACATAGGTATTAATACATATAAAAGAAAAAATACAAATATGTAGGGGAATGGTCAATATTATAAATAACAGAAAAACTAAAAATATACATGTATTTTTATGAATTTGTACATATCCTTCTCACAATTCATTTTTTTGTGTGTATATGATTATACTGTATTGACTGGAGCCCCTGAGATTTTTGGAACACAATTTGGAAAATATTACTTTGTAAATATTAAGTTTTTATTTTCTTAAAAAGTAAGTCATTGGAGGAATAATTTTATTCCTGAAATTATCTGGACTTAAACAAATGATAAATATTTACATATTTGAGAAATTCTTGCTGAATTTCCTTGGGACATATATTTCACTAACTTAGGTGAAATTTAGCACTAATAGGGCATAATGCATTCATGGAAATTTTTGTTTTTATTAAACTACCTTTACATTATTAAATTGCTTAGAGAGATTCATTTTTTTCCCTACCTTTGGCTGAAAGTAGTAAGAGAATCAAATTAACATTTTTACTAAATGTTTCTCATGCTTATTTATAAAAATGAATATTTATTTATATATTGTTAACCATTTTTTTAGTATTGCCTATTGAAAATAATGTTATGTTAATAAAGTGATTTTTATATAGAAATATATTTTTTCCTCAATGATCATATTCATTTCCCTATGAAAAAGATATCTTTTATTAACCATCAAACCATACAAATGAAATGGAAAATGAAGTCTCCTTGATTCATCATATGTACACAACTTGCTGATGAAACACTTGAATTTGTTATATTTATTGATTTTATTTGTTCTTGAATACATTTATGATAGATAAAAATACAAAGCAAATAAATTAACAATAGTGAATGCAAAAGGCATATTCTGGAGAAATCCCATTTTTCTTTTAGACTATGTCTACTCAGAGAGGTTTGTGGTAATTGCATCAATTCTTAATGTTTATGTTAAGTTGTGTTCTGTGGGGGCTTACAAGATTTTTAGCCAAATCAACATATTGCCTATGAAAGACACAGTGGGATAGGAAATCTCTTGTTATTGGTTTAACAGGGTATTGCTGTTGAATTATATGTTTTGGGATTTTCAGTGATCATAATAATCAAAATTATTTTTATAATTTACTTTTGAATACATGAGTTCATGTTACTGTCTTTCCTCTCATATGCCCTAATTGTTAAAAGAAAAGAAAAGAAAAGAAAACAACAGTGAATGTCTTTGGAATATGCTCACTGACTTGAAATAACAGGACTGATAAATATTTTCTCATTAAAATTTCAAATTAAAAGCTACACATTCTACATGTTACCCTCTAAGAGGAAAAATATAACCCATTCATTTAATGTAGCTGATCTCTTGAAAAGTGCCAGGTGATTGGTGGAGCAGAGCCATGTGGTTCTTTGGATTGCTTCTGCCCCAGGTGCTGGATCCTATTCACTGGGATTCCCATTCCCTTAGTTTTCAGAGTCAGTGTAAGATTAGCTTTGTTGTGACCTCTATATCCAAGGCCTGAACAGGATTCAACAGAATTGACCTGAACAGGATTCAACAGAATTCTTCGGAGCTTAGGTCAGAGGAGATGTATCACCAAACTCTGGACCTCTGAATCCCAGCACCAGTTACAACATAACTATATTAATGTCTTTACCCTTCTCCACATGGTCAGAATTTATGTGTGCCAGAGGAGTGTTTCCTCACTGTATGCTTTGGTGACAGAAATTTTGAGAGCAAATTTCCATTCATCCTATCTTTTTTTCTTTCTCTGTCTAGGTTTGCTTTCTGTCGAACAATAATCAGCATCATTGAGAGTGTAAAGAACAAAAGAGCTTTATTTGAGGTCTTAAGAATTGCAATTTGCGAGACACAGACTTGGGTAAAATCAAGAGTGTTCCAGGGAAGAGAAAGAGTCAGGGGCTTATAAAGACTAAAAGCCACAAGGTTGTTAAAGTTGCTCAGAGAAAATTGTGTTTGACTCTTTAGAAAATATTTGTCCTTAGGGAATCATGGGTTGTCTTATGGTAGGGTCTGTCACAAGTTATTTTAGGTTAAGAATCTGATAAATATCTTGAGTTTCTGGCAGATGTTCTGGGTGTCTTTGTTAGGAATATAAGTGGTCAAAAAGTCAGATTCCATCCGGTCTGTGATGAGCATAAGTCACACTTCCTCAGTGGTCTCCTGTCTCCATTTTAGAGAGCTCTCTTAGCAATACTGGCTCCATTTTGATTGTACTTTCACATTCCCTTCCAACCTGAATAAAATGCTAATGGCCTAACAGTAGTAGAGCTGATTCCATGAGGGATGTTGGTGTGGTTCATGTTGCCAGGCTAGTGCTGACTAGTGTCTCTCAGAACCATATCTATATTGTCTGTGACTTGGTCTATGCATATAATTTCAGAGGGAGTTCATAGAAAGTTAATCAACATGTCTAGACCTAAATTTCTAGTCTATTATTAGAGAATGGGGGGTAAACTGCATATTATAAGATTGTAAGATTCAACTGAGATAATTTATGTGAAATAATTTTGAAAATGTTGGGGGCAAACTGATGCCAGTGATAATATCAGATGATTTGAGGATTAGGACACTATTAACTAATAATAAAAAAAGAATTTTAATGCCGTTAGGTCAGGCATGCACTCTTCTTGATCATGGTCACTACCTCAGTCAATTGTCGTTTATCTCTAATGTCTTATGCATTTATATTACCTGCTTGCCTGCTGAAAGCATTTGAATTAACATCCCCTGATGCAAGCTTTAAAACTGAATTATCATTACAATATAGAACCTAAGATACTCTTTCCAAATGGTAAGTTTACAGTTTATGCAAATTATTTCTATATAATCAGAAGTTCTATTATCAGATTGTATGCTATTTAATGTTTCATAGCATGGTAAGTGCTCAATTTTATTTTGTGTTTGTCATAAAAAGACACTAAAGATAAAAAAAGATGATAATGTATAAAATTTGAGCTCCATAATGACCCTGAGAAATAATTCTAATCACTCCTTTAATATGTAGAAATCTCAGTTTAATAAAATTTTCATAAGATAATTTTGTTCCTTGGCAACAAGTGCTTGTAAAAACTATGGTATGAACTATAGTATTATCAGAATGCTTTGTGCTTGATGTGCTACCTTGGGATCAAAGGTATTTAAAAGTTGTTCTTTGAGATTTCCTTTTTATTATAACGAAGCAATATACAAGCTCTGTACCCCCAAAATTGAACAGCTGTTTGGAGGGAAAGAAATCTGGTGCTGCCTGAAGTCTTTTTTTAAAAAAAGATGCATATTTATTTGAACATATAATTAAATTCCTATACACGTAAATTCTAACAATTTGTGTTTTGCATGGATAAGGGAAAGGAGAAGTTTAACTTTTTGTCTCTAAGTGGAATTATTTCACCAGAATAAACTTTGTTCTATTGATTTGATTTGCAAGCAGCTGATATCAGAGATTGCTATTTATTTTTTATTTTTATTTTTTTTGCATTACGCGGGCGTCTCACTGTTGTGGCCTCTCCCGTTGCAGAGCACAGGCTCTGGACGCGCAGGCCCAGCGGCCATGGCTCACGGGCCCAGCCGCTCCGCGGCATGTGGGATCCTCCCGGACAGGGGCACGAACCCGCGTCCCCTGCATCGGCAGGCGGACTCTCAACCACTGCACCACCAGGGAAGCCCCCAGAGATTGCTATTTAAATCATGTTTGGTTATTAATAAAACTCGATTGCTTTCCTCATGCTTTTTCTTCATAACACATTTTCAATAGGTATCTACTCTCATTTTATTTTGGTTTTGGATGAAACCATATGAACATGCTTAAAATGTATAAAATGCCCATCTGGAAAAAAAAATGAGAAAGGGCCTTACAAATGGAGTCAACTTAAAAATCCTGGAATCAACGATGGAAACAGAAACTTGGATCTGAAAGTAAAGGCATCAAATTGGAACCTCATATACAATTGGAGGGGTTCAAAGAATTTGGGGATGATCAAGGGAAAAGATAGGACCACAAGAGGCAGAAACATACAGTAAGCACTTTTGGGAGACATTTGAATATATTTGCTTAAGAGAGGAAGTCTCACAAGCAGGAGTCTGTCCAAAGTCTTCAGTATTGGGTCCCAATTCAAAAGGGGAGCGGGGTAATGGAACTTCCTAGGGAGAGGGATATCAGAGAGGGGTGTACTTATCTAGGTGATGTCACTCTGCAGCATGGCACAGAGTCATTGTGTCAGAAAACTCCAAAGGAGAAATCTGCTCATTTGAACTATTTTTTAAATAATTGGATGGGAAAAATTTTGTGTTTTGCACTGGCAGACATTTGAGCTAACAGATCTCAGTCTACAGTGAAGAAATAAACAATCCCGGGTCCAGTTCACAGAGGCCATCTTTGGCTCACTTATTAGAGAGAATAAAATAGGAGAGAAACATAACACTTTCTCTATAAAGGCACCTCCATGTATATAAAGAGTACTGGATACTTTAAAATGTTTCCCTCTTACATCATACTCAATGATTTTGTATTTTAAAACACAAGGCACCAGTCTTGAAGTAGAGAGCAAGGCTATACTGAATGGGGCCCAAGATATGTCTTTCCACTGCCTAGATAGATACCAGAAATGAGCTGCCTACTCTGGTAAGAGTGGAAATAGATTTATGGCTATGAGGCCAGAAACTGGGTCTAAACAGAGTTGCACCATTAGATCCAAGATTGAACTCTGAGACGAGTCAGTGATTCAGATCCCAGCCTCCTTTAGGGCCATGATAAGGGCTGTTGCTACCTTGAGGTGTTTCCTATGGGGTGTGTGTGTGTGTGTGTCTGTCTGTCTGTCTGTGTGACATTCTTTAGCAGGAAATATAGGAGGCATGCAATGTCTATAATTGCCTGCCATAAAGTTTACATCTTTTTTTTTCAATTTTACCTTTTGCTACTGCAGGAAGAAGACTGTCTACTGTCATACCTGTCATCCTTCTAGATATAGCTTTTTAGACTTTAGTCTTCCTAGAACAGTTAGTAATTCCTAAAATTATTCCTATCTTCTTTCTTACGCTATTAGTAGATATTCCATTGTCACATAAGGATAACCATCATTACAGGCTTTGTGTGTGAGAACATGGATCCAGTCCTTGTATCAATCAGCTCAGATATCCTCGAATTCTATATTCTACAGCAACAAAAGTGTCCTCAAGTAAAATATTGTTTACATTTCTCATATCCTCTCCTTATCTACAATTCTCATGCATCCAAAATTGTGGAAATATCCTTGGAGTACAGGTTCCCCTTTTACTTAACTCCAAAGAGAATATACTGTTTACTTGGAAGGTGAGTCCCACGCTGCCCACAAGGTTATATCCTAAAATGTCCAAATTAGAAATAGCACATTTTCTAAACTTTGAGTGGAAACTTTCCCTAGCTTTCAGTAGTAAAGCAGATTTTCCCTTATTTTTATATCTCCATGCTCATTTCTATCATAATTACTAAGGATCAGGTAGGAGGGAAGCTGGAAAGAATGCAACACCTATAATTATTTGACATATTTTTCTTGAATAGTTTATATTCCATAAAACCATATTTACTAAACTCACTAATTATAGAATTAATCAGAGTATATAAACAATTAAGTAGGAGAACGAGTTTAAAACTACTAACTACTTTCACACCTTATAAAAGAACATTAAAAAAAATCTTATTCTACTATATATACACTGAAGTTAACATTACTTTCTATAAGTCCTTGTTTGCATAGTGAATATTTACTGAGGATAATTTTATAGAAAGTTCAAACTATTTAAACATTTGAAAACAATTTTTATAACATATTGAAAATTACCCTTATCATAAACAACATCCCCTTCCTATGGGAGGATTATACATCACTGTCTCATTGGTGTCAGACTTAACCAAGTGACTTGCCATGTTCTGCCTGGCTGGGAATTGTATATCCACACCCCACCCCCAAGTTATAGGCTTGGCCAAGTGACTTTCTGTGGTTAATGCATTATAAATACAAGTGACATAAGTAGTAACTTTAAGAGCCAGCATAGGATTCATCATCTATCTTTTCCTTCTGCCTTGAGACTGGAGTGTTCTAGCTAGAAGTTGCTTCATCAGCCTGGGTCATAAAAGGAAGACAATATGGAGCAGAGCTGTAGACAACCCAAAAAAAGATGGGTAGGATATGTGAGGAATAAACACGTGTTTTATCAGTCTCTCAGATCCCAGAACATTTATTACTAGCATAACCAAGGCTAAGCTAACAGATTCAGTCCTCAAGAAGAGTTGTATCAACTTGACTCTAAAAAGCAAGGTGTAAGTATCTTGGCTAAATTTTTATGTGTCGATTTGGCTAGGCTATGGTGCCCAGCTGTTCAGTCAAACAGTAATCTAAATGTTGTGATGTTGCTGTGAAGGTATTTTGTAGATGTGTTTAACATCTACAATAAGTTGACTCTTAGGAAAGGAAATTACTTTGATGATGTGGGTGACCTTCACCCAATCACTTGAAGTCCTTAAGAGCAAAAATAGAGGTTTCCAAGAATTATGAGTCAACATTATGACATAGAAATCCTGCTGACTTTCTAGCCTGCCAACCTATCCTACAGATTTTGAGATTTCCCACCCTCACAATAATCTGAGCCGGTTTTTTAAAAATAAATCTTTTCACACACACACACGCACACACACACCACTCTATTGTTTCTGTTTCTCTGTAGAACCCTGACTAATACAATAAGTATCTAAAATTGTGAATTGTATTCAAAATACTAGTATGAATTGGCTCAAAGAAATATAGATGATACATATAGAAAACTAATCTAAGGAAATATTAAGATATTGTATCTGAGCAAGTAGTTTAGGTAACACATTAATTTAAACTTCTAAGTTTAATAGAGTATTTCTAATTCTATAATTGTCCTTCCAGAGCATGAAGAAATACAGAAAACTATCTAATGATTTATAATGATAATGTAAATCTGATAGAAAAATCCTGAAAAAATCTCAATATTAAACTATAGATGGTTGTCAATTATGACAGTAAACGGGAAAACTCTAAGTAAGCAAATAGAAAGTCATATCCAAAATTACAGAAAAACAATCTACATAGCAATGTCAATTTATCCAAGAAATCAAAGAAGTTTAAATATTAGGAAAATATCTTTTTTAGGCTACCTTTTCTATCTCCAATGTTATAGAAAATTTTCACCACATCTTATCTTATCCATACATTGATATTGTTTCCCCAACACAGTGGTTGAATGATATTCATCCAAGACATCAGTATGCTTCCTTTTAATTTTCAAAATGACCCTACCTATGTGGAAGTTACTGTTGTTATCTCCACTTTACATAAGAGAAAGATGAGGTACAGAGATATCATGCAACTTACCCATAATTATATAGATAAAATCATGAATGTCCACTGGTTTATATGTTGGATTTCTAGTGCTCTTGGAAGCAGAAACAAGAAACTGTTTCTAGGTGATGAAAACTAGGAGATAGCCAAACAATTGCAAGGAATGTGAAATATATATTATATATATATTCATATATGAATATATACACACACATATATTTTTTTCTCTCTCTTTCTTTCTTTTGAAGACCATGGAGGATGTGTGCAGGAAAGGCTTGGACCTAGTCCCAGTGGGCAGAGTGTGGGGTTCCCAGGAAAGCAAACAGGTGTCAGTTGAAGCCCTGCAGGGTGTACTAGGTTACTTTGGGTATGTGGGTAGTAAGGATGGGTCCTGATGGAGGCAGGGAGAGGATGGCCTGGCCTGCACTGAGCATTAGAGGCAGCTCAGGGAAGGCTGAATCAGGCCCCAAGGTGCTGCAGAGGGTGCACACTTCCAGGAGGAAGCCTGATCTTGCAGGATTTCAGGAGCGCTACTGGGGTCCGTAGGGGAGTCCTGTGATGAGAAACACCTGGGTACCCCTCTGCCCAGACTCCCCCATAAAGAATTTGACTCACACCACCTATCACACAATCCCACACAACGGTATGTGTGTGTGTATGTGTGTGTGTATAATTTACATATATTTCTTTACTTTGCTTTCAACACACATCACACTGCATGAGAACACTCTATATTTCATTAAAATTCGGGTGATTTGAAAGTAGAGTAAGAACTCATGTATCTAATGCAGTGTGGTATTTTGGCTGTTATTCTGTGCTTACTCTCTTCAATATTTTCTCTTTTGTTCTCTGGAAAAAGGTGGGTAAAATATGTGTATTTTCCTGTGTTGGAAGGGTGCTGCAGTATTTAGGGACTACGGTCCCTACTCTCTAAGTACTCTGTTAATCATCCTGTTTTGTTTTTGAGATACTTAGCCCTGTTAATTTTCTTACTTGAAGAAACCTTCATGTACTACACAGACGGACTGAGAGACACAGGTTGATCAAACTCAACATACAATTCTACAGGTACTTATTTACCTTTACACTTTCATTTTCACACAGGCCCAGAATTATACATGGCTAGTTATAGAGACCACATTTCCTGACCAAAATTATAACTAATTATCTGACAGAAAAATGTTTCAGAGTTTGCACATTCTAAAAAGTATGAATAGTTTTTATAATTATTTTAAAACACCTGCTTAGTAACACTTTTAATAAGTAGCCTTCAGTAAAATATATAAAATTGCATGAAACTGAGACAAACTGTGAAAATATAGGGAATGAAAATAAAGGGCTTTTACAAATTCTAAATGCTCCTCTCTCCCTTCCTGTCATTAATGAGTCCATTTTCAGATGACTGAAATTTCCACTATTCATATTATTCTTTAAGGACCTTCATAATATTTTAGGGCTTGAAGAAACCACATAAATATTTCTGAGAGTCCAGACCTTGTTTCACAGATAACTGAAAAAAAACAAGAAAGAATTAGTGACTTGTCCAAAGCTCCACAATGGAAAAGTCAAAGTTAGAATCCAAATGTCTGACTCTTGCTCTTTTTAGATCATGTTACTCATTTGTAAACTGTGATCTCAATCAATTTAGCATCAGGCTTAGTTTCCTGATCTGTAAAATAGGGATAATAATCATGGTGTCAGAGGATAATTAAAAAGTCAATGACAAAAAAAAAAAAGTCAATGACATTTAACTGGAGACTCAAAACTTCAACAAATATCATGGATGGGGGTAAGAAATTGTGGAGAAAGTAGATAATACAAGTGTGAAAGTAATTTTTGGTTCCACATGGAGGAACCAAGATGCCCAGAGGCAGTTTAAGCATAATACCTGGAAAGAGTTCAGAGGATAAACTATCCACAGGTCTACTCCAGATGATACTGAAATGTAAAACAATTTTTTACTTTCCCACTTTATTTGGGATACTCTTTATTTTTTTTTTGAAATATTTAATCCATTATTCCACCTAAATACCAAAGCCATTGTCCTCAATTGCCAAATGGAGTCAAAACACAGATGATTTTCTATAAAAATAATTAAAGATAATTATCTCCTCAAAGATAATTTAATGGAATGGCTTATTTCATACTTACTGTTTTGCACATATTTAGCTAGTGAAGGTGAGTGGCTATCGTGGGAAATTTAGTAAATATGGTAGAGTTTAGATTGATTTTTATAAATCTGGTATATCTTTAGTAAATATAATGCTAGAGTTTAGATTGATTTTTATAAATCTGGTATATCTTTAGTAAATATAATGCTAGAGTGTAGATAGATTTTTATAAATCTGGTGTATCACAACAATTGAAAATACACAAAAAATTCCCTATATGATATGCCTTAGATATAGGCATTACATTGCTGATGTGTATAAGAACTAGGTGTCAATAACATTGCAAATCCAGGACCTGGAAGAGTCTGCAGTCTGCAAACCAGACAGAACCAAATTAAGAAAATATATGAGGATCACCCTTATGGAATAGCTGCAAATTTGCACTAATGGATAATATCTATTCTCCCTTAGTGACTTCGAAATATCAGGAGGTATCTATTTTTTAAAATTAAAAAATAGTAAAATAGATAATTGCATAAGAAAAGTACATGGCAAATAGAGGATACAAATATTATTTATTTCTATAAGGCCATATAAGTCATCTATACAGTTGATGGAGGTACATGGAGTTAGAGTGAGCATGGATACAGGTAGAAATGACTGTACATTAAGCTTAATTGTTCCATCCTTTGTGCAGTGCATTCACCTTGCTTTCACTGACACCCTTTTTTGGGACAAAAAAGGACACTACATAATGATCAAGGGATCAATCCAAGAAGAAGATATAACAATTGTAAATATATATGCACCCAACATAGAAGCACCTCAACATATAAGGCAAATGATAACAGCCATAAAAGGGGAAATTGATGGTAACACAATAATAATGGGGGACTTTAACACCCCACTTACATCAATGGACAGAACATCCATATAGAAAATCAAGAGGGAAACACAGGCCTTAAAAAACACATTAGAGGGACTTCCCCAGTGGTCCAGTGGTTAAGTCTCCATGCTTTCACTGCAGAGGGTGCAGGTTCGATCCCTGGTCAGGGAACTAAAATCCCACATGCCACTTGGCATGCCCCCCCAAAAAAATAAAGACACATTAGATCAGATGGACTTAATTGATAGTTATAGAGCATTCCATCCAAAAGCAGCAGAATACATATTCTTTTCAAGTGCATATGGAACATTCTCCAGGATAGATCACATGCTCAGCCATAAAGCAAGCCTCGATAAATTTAAGAAAACTGAAATCATATCAAGCATCTTTTTCTACCACAAGGCTATGAGATTAGAAATCAAATACAAGAAAAAAATTGTAAAAAACACAAGCACGTGGAGGCTAAATAATATGCAACTAAACAACCAATGGATCACTGAAGAAATCAAAGAGGAAATCAAAAAATACCTAGAGACAAATGTAAATGAAAACACGAAAATCCAAAACCTATGGGACACAGCAAAAGCAGTTCTAAGAGGGAGGTTTATAGCAATAAAATCTTACTTAGGAAACAAGAAAAATCAAGTAAACAACCTAAAACCTAAAGCAGCTAGAGAAAGAACAGCCAAAACCCAAAGTGAGTAGAAGGAAAGAAATCATAAAGATCAGAGCAGAAATAAATGAAATAGAGATGAAGGAAATAATAGAAAAGATCAATGGAACTAAAAACTGGTTCTTTGAAAAGATAAACAAAATTGATAAACATTTAGCCAGACTCATCAAGAGAAAAAGGGAGAAGATGCAAATCAATAAAATTAGAAATGAAAAATGAGAAGTTACAACCAACACCACAGAAATACAATGGATCATAAGAGATCACTACAAGCAACAATATGCCACTAAAATCGACAACCTAGAAGAAATGGACAAAATCTTAGAAAGGTACAATCTTCCAAGACTGAACCAGGAAGAAATAGAAAATATGAACAGACTGATCACAAGTACTGAAGTTAAAACTGTGACTAAAAAACTTCCAACAAACAAAAATCCAGGACCAGATGGCTTCATAGGCAAATTCTATCAAACATTTAGAGAAGAGCTAAGCCCTATCCTTCTCAAATTCTTCCAAAAATTACAGAGGGAGGAACACTCCCAAGCTCATTCTATGAGGCCACCATCACCCTGATACCAAAACCAGACAAAGATATCACAAAAAGAGAAAATTACAAGCCAATACACTGATGAACATGATGCAAAAATCCTCAACATGCAGCTCAATATAAAAAAACAGAAAAGCAATCAAAAATTGGGCAGAAGATCTAAAGAGACATCTCTCCAAAGAAGACATACAGATGGCCAACAGGCACATGAAAAATGCTCAACATTGCTAATTATTAGAGAAATGCAAATCAAAACTACAATGAGGTACCACCTCACACCAGTCAGAATGGGCATCATCAAAAAGTCTAAAAACAATAAATGCTGGAGAGGGTGTGGAGAAAAGGAAACCCTCCTACACTGTTGGTGGGAATGTAAATTGGTACACCGCTACGTAGAACAGTAAGGAGGTTCCTTACAAAACTAAAAATAGAGCTACCATATGATCCTGCAATCCCACTCCTGGGTGTACATCCAGAGAAAACTATAACTAGAAAAGATACTTGTACCCCAATGTTCATAGTAGCACTATTTACAGTAGCCAAGATACCAAAGCAACCTAAATGTCCATCAACAGCTGAATGGATAAAGAAGTTTTGGTACATATATACAATGGAATATTACTCAGCCATAAAAAGAATGAATGCCATTTGCAGCAACATGGATTTACCTAGAGATTATCATACTAAGTGAAGTAAGTCATACAGAGAAAGATAAATATCATAGGATATCACTTATATGTGGAATCTAAAAAAAAAAATGATACAAGTGAACTTATTTACAAACCAGGAACAGACTCACAGTCATAAAAAACAAACTTATGGTTACCAAAGGGAAAAGGTTGTGGGTGGTAAATTAGGAGCTGGGATTAACATATACACATTATTATATAGAAAAAAATAATCAACAAGGACCTATTGTATAGCACAAGGAACTCTACTCAATATTCTGTAATAGCCTATATGGTAAAAGAATATGAAGAAGATATAGATAGATAGATAGATATAGATAAATAGATATATAGATATATCTGAATCATTTTGCTGTACACCTGAAACTAACACAATACTGTAAATCAACTATACCCTAATATAAAATTAAAGTTTTTTTTAAATAAGAAATTGAGAAATTTGGGGGCAAATGCAGTAAATGGTACCATTCTTCTTCTTGTGTTTACTTTTATGCTTTTTGATTTTGCATTATACACTGATACTCTTTTGTATAACACGGTTATTTTAATTTACTTCCCACATCTGCATCAGAAGAGCCTTTTCTTTTGATGAAGATTGATATATTAAGACAAATTAGTCTCAGGGTTTCTAGCAACTGTTGTTCAAATGTCAGATTTTAGTTAGGCACAGAATGTTTAATGCATTTCTTTAACTTGAGCTACTATTGTACCTAATAAGCTGCTACTAAATCCTTTCAATACCAAAACCTAAAAAGTATTCATGCCTATTCATTTTATTTTTCATATAGTTGCCTAGTACATCTGCTGTAGGGTCTTTTCTCCATGCCCTACGGTTGTAGATCAAGCTACATTAACTGCCTTGGAATTTCTGAACTATAATATCAACTACCAGGTGTATATAACCTAAAAAACTTCTCTGTTGTACAGAAGTTAATGCCTCAATCTAAAATCCAGCTCAGTACTATCAGACATCTCTTTCAGGATATTCTGTTTTGCTCTTCATTTGTGTGCTGTCCTCAGACCTCTTTTTTTCCAGTTCACAAGTTAACCATGCCTTATCTACTTAAATCTTTCACTGAATTTTTTTTTTTTTTTTTTTCCTTTTTGCATTATGTGGGCCTCTCACTGTTGTGGCCTCTCCCGTTGCGGAGCACAGGCTCCGGATGCGCAGGCCCAGCGGCCATGGCTCACGGGCCCAGCCGCTCCGCGGCATATGGGATCCTCCCAGACCGGGGCACGAACCCGTATCCCCTGCATCGGCAGGCGGACTCTCAACCACTGCGCCACCAGGGAGGCCCTCACTGAATTTTTAATTTTAAGAAATATAAAGCATTCAGTTTTAGATGTACTTTTGCACATCTGTCTATTCATTTCCCTTGTATCAATTCCATTTTTAGCCACCTAAATTTTGAAATACTTATTTCATAGTCTCAAATTTTCTTTCAACTTAATTTTTCTAAAGACACAAATCCTTTCATTTGTGTGTTGGGAGAATCTGCCCTAGGATGGTTATTTCCCTTTTTGGTGTACCCCTCATTGAGAAATCATTATTTAAAAAATAGTTTTACATTTTTCATGTGCTGGGTTCTGTAAGGGTTGCAATGATGCAGGTATTATTTTTACATTAATTTCTTAGTTAATTCCTGAACGATGTAATTATCTAAATATAATCATTACACCTATTCTTAAGTGCAGGCCGGTCTCCCCTCCCCCAAACCCAGCTTCTTCTAGGTAGAGACACATCTCCTTGTCATTTCCTGGGCTTATGGGTGGGTGGTTGATTTAGTTCTGTTTGTCAGTGAATTGGCAGACCTTTTAAGCTTCTGGGTTATGCAAAATTCTCAGCTGCAGGTCATTGCCTCAAATGGCTCCATGGACACCTTTCTTGTCCTCAGATGAACGTTAAAACCTCATGCAATGGTAAGGCCCTCTTCTAACTAAATTCCCTGTGAGTGGCTACAACATCAACTTGGTTTCATTTTCATTTTTATCAATGATAACAAACAAAAAAGTACATAGTGAGTTCAAAAAGAAAAATTAAAGAGAATTTCTTTTCTCTCTCTTTTTATTTTTATTTTATTTTATTTATTTATTTTTTTTGTGGTACGCGGGCCTCTCACTGTTGTGGCCTCTCCCGTTGTGGAGCACAGGCTCCGGACGCACAGGCCCAGCGGCCATGGCTCACAGGCCCAGCCGCTCCGCGGCATGTGGGATCTTCCCGGACCGGGGCAGGAACTCGTGTCCCCTGCATCGGCAGGCAGACTCTCAACCACTGCGCCACCAGGGAAGCCCTCTCTTTTTAAACTCAGTTATGTATTTCTCTTTATTTTTATTGTTGTATTTATATTCTATCCAATGTTTCTTTGTGTTAGAGAGGGAAGGTGACCATGTTAATTTAAATTTTTATGTTGCTTGATCCAAAAGTCAATGGAAATGCTTTCAGTGGGAAGGGGCTTTTACTGCAATCAGCCAAGGGTAGAATTAATACAGGTGAGTGGGGTTCATATATAAAATACATAAACAAAAGACTGTATTAGAGACTCTCATCTCATTAAACAAGGGCCATCTCTGCATATATTCCTTCCTAAATCAGTCTAAAGGGCACTACTAGCCCTGTATTTCCTAACAACAGCTAAGATTACCTAAAAATAATTCATTGGTTGTCCTAATATTTTAAGAAACATAAAAGGAAAGGAGTCAAGATAATAATAGGTCTTTCTTCTCATAACCCTGCTTACTAATGGATTTTAGAAATTGTTATTGCTGGTTTTGAAACTGGGGACTGAAACTCTAAGTGTCTATGTAGACATGCTTTACATCTCCACATAAGGTCACTTTTTCTCTTTCTTTAATTTTTGTATACCTCATTTATTTTCATCTAATGTGACTGACTAGCCTATTCAGTACAATGTTGAATAAAAATAGTCATTCCTCTGCTTAAAGTTCTCTAACTGCATTTCATTTTCCAGGGTGGGGAAAGGAGCATAGCATAACGACTAAGAGTATGGCCATGGCAGTTGAGTACGGTAACTTGAAAGATTCCTTGCCAAGAGGGATAATGAGAATAAGAATGTGTCTTTAAAGGAGCTAGACTGAGGACTGCTTAGTAGATCCAAACAAGAACAAAGAGCAGTTTTAGTTAATTGTTTGAATGACTAGAGGGACTTGGGAGGGTGCATTAGTTTACTAGTGTGAAACAAAAGAGCCTAAAACTTAGCACTTTAAAAACAACAACAATCATTTATTATCTTATGGTTTCTGTGAATCAGGAATTCAGACAGGCACACTGTGGAGAGAGCTTATTTCTGCTCCATAGTATCTGGAGCTTTAGTTGGAAGACTTGAAGGCTGGCAATAGAGAGAGGTGGGAAAGGGAGAGAAACTGGAATTATCTAAAGGCTGGAGTGAGCCTAGAGGATCTGCTTCCAAGGTGGTTCACATGGCAGGCAGGTCGGAACCATCACAGTGAATCCTCTCTAGCTGGGCCTCTCCACGGGGCTCACTGAGTATCCTCAAAACATGGATCACTTGCAACAAATGATCCAAGAGGGAGAGCAAGGCAGAAGCTATCCTTTAAACTACTAGCCAGATTGCCACTCAGAAGCTATTCACCCTAGCTTCAGAAGTCAAATAGTGTAACTTCTGACACATTCTGTTATTATTATGGAAATCACTACCTCCACATTCAAGAGGAGGGAAATTAGTTTCACCTATGGGTGGGAGGAATGCCAATGAATCTGTGGATATATCTTAAAAACTGTCACAGATGGGAACATGTCAAAGAAGGATTTGTGATTCTGTTTGTTATGCAGTATGCAGTGAAAAGCCCTTCTTGAACCTATAATATACTCAGCAAAATCTGCATTCTTTGATAAGTTGTGGGATTTTTTTTTGGCAGGGGGTAACTAGATTCTATATGAGAAATGTAAAGATGTACAAAACCCTGCATAATATTGCACTCAAACTTCAGACAGAGTCAGTCTAAGGTACAACTGACTTATGTGGTTGCCTTTCAGGATTCAGATTTTGCTATCATATCTAGCCTCACCTCTCTTTGCTACTCACCTTACACTATAAGTAATTAAAGCTTCATGGTCAAAGAAGCAAACAAAATAAAACATGTTTTCCCTTTGTCATCTGGGCATTTGCACAGGCTGCTCTCTTTATACAGAATTCCCCCCCACATTTTCCACCTGGTTAACTACAACTCATCCTTTAACCTTTATCCCAGATGTTAATTTCCTCCCATAACCCTTCCCTCTGTCTTAGGTCAGGTTCCCAGGTAAGCACACTCTGACATGGAAATTTGCATATGGAGGTTTATTAGGAAGTGCTCTCAGGATCAAAATCCGAAAAAGTATGGGGAAAGCAGGATTGGAAACAAATTGCGCAGTGATGTCATTGTGTCAGAGGCCTCAGATAATTCTACAGAAACTTGCAATGGTCAGAGACTGATGCAAAGAGGACAGGTTTTCGTACCCTTCTACTCTACATTGAACTGCTCCAGGGGACATATAAATTTGGAAAAGAAAGCTCCCTTTGGCCAAGGGCAATTCCGCAACATGCTCTCAGCTGTGAGCTGTTGGTTGCCAACACTCCCAGCAGATCGCTGTCTCAGTCCTGATGGTATATCTTGGTGGTACACCATGGCATCCATTGCTCCTTCCCTGCCTCTACCGATTCGGGTTACTTGTGCCTCCTTATAACACACTATATTTCCCCTTCTTAGAACTCTTACACTATTTGCGATTGCTGGCTTATTTCATTTAATCATAAGCTTTCAAGACAATTCCCAGCATCTACACCAGACTCTTGTACATGAAGGTACTTGGTAAATATTGCTTAAATAAAAGTGGATGAGTGAAGTCATATTGGAGCTGAGATTGTGAGAGGAATAGGAGGAGTTTGCCAGTGAACAAGAAAGGGAGGGCACAGTAGGCAGAGGAGACAGTAAGTAGTTCCAGTGGTATGAAAGCAAGACATATTCAGAAAACTATAAATAAAATAGATCAGTGTGGCTGAAATAAAATGAGAAATGAAGAAACAGCAGACAAAAAGGTTGAAGAGTTGGCGAGGGTCAGACAGGAATGGCCTTGTAAACTAGGTAAAAGGATTTATATTTATCCTGTAAAAACTCCACTGAAAATAGCTTTTCGAAAAAGTACCAGTTATCATATCTTCATAAATAATAAAACACAACTTGCATTCCTTCTCTTTACCTATGTTTTTGCTCTATGCTCTCTATGCTATTAATATTCAACACATGCACAAACACAAGATCAGATGTAGGGCAATAGATGTCAACCCAGCACTACTGCGTTTGAGTGGCAAACATATATAACAATGTACCTTGTATTTTTCACGGACTTTAGTGAAATTATTTGGGTCAGTTCATAATGACATATGAACTTGTTATTCCAACCAAATGTCAATGTGATATTGGAATGCTAATTTATGTAAGCAGATTTGTGTCAATGTCACCCTGAAACAAAAGCACTTCTATTGCCATGCAACAAAAATTGTCAAAACAACAAGAAAAACAATAACAAAACCTCCAAACCTGCTTCTGAATAAAAGTTCCTTGGCAGATATTTATTTGGATTAGGTGTTAGAAATTTGTCAACTGGACGCCATTTGATTAGCAATAACTTTAGGGATATTAAATTCAAACAAATTTTTTTTTAAATGTGATAAACCATTTGAATCTTATCCCCAAGATATTTATTTGTATTAAAATAATCGTTATATGCACATAAAATTTACATAAAAATATCAAAATGACAAATATTTGAGCAAATGCACAGCTTCTAGCAGAAATAAACCATGTTCAAGAAAGAATATATTGTGATTTCCTTGTTCAATTTAAAAATGCAATCTTAGTAATGATTAAAAGTCAGGGCATTTTAGGTCTATAAAGGACTTTAAGGATAGTTCAATCCAACTCTTATTTTAAAGATGTGGAAATTGAGGCCTTGAAATACAAATTGTCTCGTTTAAGACCATGTAAGTTCATAGCAAATCTAGTTAGTTTTTGAATTCTGAATCTGAGTCCAGTTGTCTTTACCTATTTCCACATTGTTTTTTAGCTTGCTTTTGTAAATAGTTACATAAATAAGGGCTCATTCCAAAGGACAGTTTGCTAGTTTTAGCTGGGTTATTTTAGCTGTAACCTATTTTAAAATAAAAATTATAGCAATTAGGCATTCCCACTCATGATGCAGTCATTGAAGCAAAATTGCTAATCCATAGTTGACATGGGTCAATGTTAATTAGAATTTTGCCGGTTTTTGATATGATACATTTCATAGTGTGCCAAATAGAAAGTAGCTTGATAATGCTAAGCAAGCAAGTATGTTTTACAGGCATCTGACTTAATTTAATCAGGGTGCAGAAGCCATGAGACCTTTATTTAAATACAGAGATTTAAAACCCTCTTGCCTTCATTCCCCAAAGCTTCAAACTATTCTGTAATGTTCTATTGTCATGCTTTTAAAAATTATGCCTGCTTAATCTAGGAATAAGTAACTTCCTCTATCACAGGTCACATTCACCTGGTTCTAAGGTCACTATCTTTTACTGTAACCATAATGTATGAAAAATGTTTAACTACAAATCAAATACCTAGGAGACAACTGAATGTAGTTGCTAATAAGTGTAAGTTATAGCTAGCAGAAGCAATGACCTCAAATTAGCATAAACAGCAGGTTCCTGTATAATACCCATGGAACTTTGAGAGACTAAAGATCTATACATGACACACTAGCTTTGAAAAACACAAAGTAAAGGTTGAGATTGTTCCCTGGATTACATAATGTTTTAACCAAATGACATGTATAACGTCTGGTATTATTTAACATGCGCAGTACAGACCTGCTGTCATCCTCATGGTGTGGGACCAGATGATATAAAAAGGCTAGTATTAGAAAAGGTTCTTAATGACGGTTTTAGGAGAAAAGTAAGTTTCTAGAACTGTAGATTTGCTTTCAGTCCTTCTGAGTGGGAATGCCAGCTGAAATATATGTGAAATGAATGGGAATTTTTGAAAGTGAGTGAGCAAAATATGAATACGTGAGTGTAACATCTGAACGATTGTAGCAGCAGACTCACTGAAAATCTAGGTGAATGTGTACAGGCTGTCGGAGCCAAACATTCATATTGTATCAGGAATAATTTGTGTAAACTCTTTAATTGGTGAGCAGCTTCCTAATTCCTCATCTATACAAGATTCCTGATGAAATAACCTATTATATTGGTATCTTCTATGTTAGAACTTTACTGATGAGGACTTGGAGACACGAAGACAAGTTATCAGGTAGGACCCATGGTGATGGTGGTGATGGCGGCAGCAGTAGTAGTAGTAGTAGTAGTAGTTAGTAGTAGTTAGTAGTAGTAGTGTTTTTGATACATGGTGAAAGTGTGTAATATTTTAACCTTCTTAAATGGATTTTGAGTTTTGAGTGATTGCTTTTACTTTCTGAGAAACAGCTTGCAATGTTTGGCTTGTTAAATCCAAAGAAAATTAAAGCAAAGAGCAAGGCTAACCTTTCAAGGAGATTTTTTTAATGAGGACGTTTGATAGTGTTTGTTCTTATTCACATTCAGTTATTTCAGCCTCCTTTTTCTTAGATATTTCACTTAATATTTAGGATATCATGTAATAGTTATAGTCAGGTTTGAAAGGTCTTTAAATTTACTTGAAGCAAACAAATGCAATTCAGGCATTTGTTGCAGTTTGAAGTCGTTTACTCTGTGGTATGTGTGTATATGTGTGTTTTAAATATCTTCTAGGTGTTCTATCCCTTAAGGCCATTGTATTCTGAAATTTCATCTCATTCTTGGAACCCATACTTATTTTGATTAATACTGAACACAGCACAGTCACTGGATACCTTAAGGACTTTTCTGTTTTCCCACTCATTTGTTCATTTAATTAAGAAACATTTATTGAGTGCTACTGTGTATCAAGAACTGGTTTAGGAGATGAAAATTCCCTAGTGAATAAGACAGATCCTGCCCTCTTGGAATTAAGAGTCTAGTGGAGAGCCAAAGAGGCAATTACAACAAAGAGTGGCGAGATTTGTAATGTGGAAAGTATAGAGTGTCATAAGGCTGCAGGATGTTGTCTAAATGAATCCTACATAATAAGATGGAGTTAGGCAGAGCAGCAAGGACTGAAGGGCTCCAAATTTTGAAGGGCCTAGAGATGTGAGAGAGCATGGCCTGCTCTGATAAGTGAAAATGATAAATGTGCCTGGAAGATAGAGTGTGAAAGGGTAGTGGTGAGAGGTATGTTCTGAGAAATGCAGGGGTCAGAGTATACTGTGGTATATTGAGACCTTTAAACTATTACAAATTTTAAACAGGTGATGGATAATCAGATTTAAATTTTAGGAAAAACAATTCTTGCTGTAGTTTCAAGACTAGATTAGAGGCGAGCAAATCTGAAGACAGGTAGAATCAGTTAGGAAGCTATTACAATAATCCAAGAGCAGAAAAGCTAATGGCCCATATTATGAACATAGGTGGAGGATAGAGAGATATGTAAGGTTGGAAAAGAGGGTTGAGAAATAGAATAGATAGACTTTTTGTGATTGATTGAAACTGGAGAATGATATAATATGCAGATAAACCATTGTAGAGTTATCCCTGTGAGGGAGAGGAAAGAAAGTTGTAAAATTTGGGGGATCTGAAGGTCAAGAAAGTATTCTTGAGATAAAAGAAACTTAAGAATCCTACCCAGGGCTTCCCTGGTGGCGCAGTGGTTAAGAATCCGCTTGCCAATGCAGGGGACATGGGTTCGAGCCCTGGTCTGGGAAGATCCCACATGCCGCGGAGCAACTAAGCCTGTGCACCACAACTACTTAGCCCACGTGCCACAACTACTGAGCCCACGAGCCACAACTAGTGAAGCCCGTGCGCCTAGAGCCTGTGCTCCACAGCAAGAGAAGCCACCACAATGAGAAGCCTGCGCACTGCAACGAAGAGTAGCCCCCACTCACTGCAACTAGACAAAGCCTGTGCGCAGCAATGAAGACCCAATGCAACAAAAAATAAATAAATAAATAAATTTTAAAAAATAAAGAAAAAGAATCCTACCCAGATTGCTATCCCCAGGCTCAAACTGATTAGATGTATTTGGCTTATAATCAAGGATTGAATTGCTTTAAATTTTTACAAAATAATTAAAACCAACACTTGTGTTCAGAAATCAAATCAGTCCAATACTACAGATATTACTGTATTATAACCATCATTAATTCATAGTAACTTTAATTCTGGAGTGCTTAAGGATATGACAAAATAATTATATAGAGGGCCACTAAAATTTTTTACTAATAGAAAAAAAACCATAAAAACATGGTTATTTCACAGAATCTTGCTAAGTAAGAATCTTTAAGAAGAGCTACATTGAGCTGTAGAAGATGGAGCGAGAAGAGAGGTGGTGTCATGGTTTTAATTTGACCTTTTCTATCTGGCTCATTTCCTGAGGACCTTCTCTCAGTCTCCCCTTCCAATTTGTACCATATCACTTTTCACTCTGGTGCTGATGCTTTTCCTCCTGTCTTGACTACTCTTAACTCTGTATCTATATCAGAGTTCTTCCATTTAAGCCATTCAGGTGACTAGGCTGGTGGGTTTTCCTGAGCACACAGTGTTTGGCTGACTGCCTTCTGAGGGCAGCCAGTACCTGTGATCTGTGATCTGTGAAGCTTACCTAGATGCCTCCAGTGGCCTCAAACTTCGATTATTTTGCCTAACTGAATTAAGTCACTTTACAGAAAAGCCTTAATACATATTTTTAGCCTTACCTCACATTTCTCTCTGTTCAGAATCACTTTTCTAAGCTCCATATTCTTTACCCATGGCTTTGCTTGCATTTTTTTTCCATATTCTAAAATTTGTCAATTCTATATGTTGAAATCTTACTGATTTTTCAAGAGAAATATCAACTGTAATACCTTCAGGAAAGCTTTCCTGATCTCATCAATTAAAAGATTAAAAAATCAAAGGTAATTAGCCCTTGAGCAAATAGTTATCATATACACATATATCTTTAATTTAAATCCACAGTAATGCATTTCACTCAGACTCTGGAGCTCCAAATGCATCAAAATGTATTTAACAGCATTCAAAGCATTTATAGTGATGAATCTTGCTTTTAAACACAGCTTTCCACTTAACTCCGTTTTTTTTGGTGCATTGTAGGTTACAACTACAGTTGAAGGGGTGTGAAAAGGTTGTGCTGTTTTAAACACATTTCATTGTCCTAATACCTCACAAGTATTCCTGCCCTTTCTGCCTACTCCCCATGGATTATATTTCCTTTTTATTCATTCAGGTACTTATTATGCACTCCCAGTTACTAATCTCACACACACATAGATTTACGAGGTCTTTCTATAGTAAAAGAGAACCCAACTCACATTTAAGAGGCACCAATTTTGAGCCTGCTTTAAATTCAGACAACGCTTGAACCAGTCTGAGAAAACATATAATTCATCTAAGTTACATGTCTTTCATGAATACAAATCTTCTTACCCAGTGAACCAGTTTTAAAATCAGAAATTTTAAAAGTTCTGATTCTCCAATGGTTAGTTGGATTATCCAAAGATACTATTGGAGATGCTTGTTAAAAATATTCACATCACAATAAGTAGAATTAAACTGATATATTTCTTCAATGATGTGACCAGAGTTTTGGTTTTGGAGTTTGGTTTTTATTACAGTTCGTTGGGCTTTGCATTTATTCATCTATTTATTCCTTCTAGATCTCCTACTGGTCCTCTTGGTTTCAGTGCCAACCAAAGGAAGGAGGAAGCAGGGGAGATGTTGCTCTCATCAAGAATGGTTCAACCTGTCATTGAATTATCCTGACTATATTTCCTGTCCACAAACTGGTGTTCCTTCTAGCTAACCTGAACAATGGCATTCTGACCGCTCATTAACTACTGAACTTTCCTCCCTAATAGTTCAGCACTTCATCCTTATCAGGATGATTTATCCCTGAGGATTGTCTTAGTAACATTTTTATCCAGAGTCCCTACAGATGCCCTTACTTCTATGAACTGGTTTGGCATGATTTAATTAGGACTGCATCGATAAGTTGTAGGTGAGCTATGCAAACATGATCTTCAGTTTAGCTGATACTTAGTCATTTGATGTATTTTGCATTTGATGAACTTTCTGATATATGCTTTCAGTGAAAAGAAAACAGCACCTGTAGTTGAAAGTGTTATTTTCTTTAACATACAGATATGGTCTCGAGATGAATAGCCCAGGGTCTTAGCTCTTTTGATGAGACTTTACATTATACGACTAAAGGAGATCATAGTTTTAAAAGCCTATTTGATCATACAGAAGTTTTATATTTTTTTTCCATGACTAAAATGGGAGAAATAAGTTTTTTTACAAAGTTAAGGGATAACTGGCTCTTCTAATTTTGTTAATCTGAGCAGAACCAACACTAAACTCACTTTCTAGCTTGCATATTAAGAAATTGCTATGCCTGATCTTAAACTGGATCTCTGACAAATTTATATCTTCTGTCAAAGCATATGCTTTCTGATGATTTTTTAATCTTTATTTATTCTCTGTAACCTAATGTAAAGTTAATTGTTTCTTGGGACTTGAATGACATATTGATGGGGCTTTATTTAGAAGTACTGAAAAATAAGAAAAGTCCTTATTGAATCTCCATGTCAACATTAATAGAGAAGGTCTTCATGAAAGCTATATATAAACAGAATCTGAGGGCTAAATGGTGGTGGCAAATAGGGAAAATTCAAAGAAATGTTACTCCTGTCATATTCCTGTGGTCAGAGTTTGTATTACCTGTATACTACTATTTTTTAACTTTTATTTTTTTTAAGAAGAATTCTTATGATATAGAGTAGTGGTTTTCAAACTTTAGTGTGCCAAAGAATCACCCAGGATGCTTATTAAAATATATAAGAAGTATATATATATATATATATATATATATATATATATAAAGTTTACACACCTTTATTTAAAACTTCTTTTACTGGGCTCACAAATGTATGTTTAAATATAATTCAGTTGATAATTTGGGGTATAATATAGAGAAAAGGCTGTACTGAGCCTTTGAATCAGGATTCATATAGTGGGAGCCCAAGGGGAACAGGTTTGCTCTCTGATAGGCACTAAATCATGAATTTCCTAGAGTTGTGCTTCATTATTTAACTCTATAGGTCATTCATGTATTTAATGGAATTTCCTTAAAGAATCTAGTGAAAAACTTAGTGTTATTTCTCAGTGTTTTGATCAGATTTTATCCCTTTCTGTGTCTTCATTGGTATATTTTTTGGAAATTTGGGGAAGACTGAGTCAAGGATGGCCAATCAGATGCTATTTTAATCAGATTCTCATCTCTGTTCCTTTGAAGGTTCTTTCAAGATCACTTTAGGTAAAAACATGACTTATAAGCTGAGCAGACTGTTAATGAAGGTCTCTTTGCACCTCTTTATAAAGTTGCAGCAAATCATTCAACCCTTTTCTGAAGGTCAAGCATCGTGCTGAGGAAATGATTGATTTCCACTGCTTCATCAGGGAGGTTTGAAGCCTGGAATAAGGAATCACTCAACCTAAGTGTTTTGGAGTCAGCCTCATATTTATTCCCATAACTTTCTTTTACACCACATCATCATTCAGTGATGTCAGCCATGTTTTGAAGTACTCCTCTGATGACTCCTGAGAGCAAGTGTCTAGTAGGTAAGGGATTTGAACTGACTTAAAGTACAACCCCGAAGTTACGTGGATGTTTCAATGTTTTAATCTGTTGCTGCTGAAGAAAAAGCTTAAACACTAACTGTGGCTTCATTCCATAGTTTCTAATATGTTTAATCAAGAGTGCATTGATTAATTTATTCATAAATCATTTAAGTTTTGTTAAGGCAAGAATTCTTTAAGTGTGAATTGAGGATCATTTATTAATTAAATCTGCTATATGGTTAAGCAGATACCCTTATTTGGTAGTTCTTAAATGCTTTGACCATCTTGTGGTCTATAAATTGAAGGAATAAAATCTTGCTTGGGGCTTTCCTGGTGGCGCAGTGGTTGAGAGTCCGCCTGCTGATGCAGAGGACACGAGTTCGTGCCCCGGTCTGGGAAGATCCCACATGCCGCAGAGCGGCTAGGCCCGTGAGCCATGGCCGCTGAGCCTGCACGTCCGGAGCCTGTGCTCCGCAATGGGAGAGGCCACAAAAGTGAGGGGCCCGCGTACCGCAAAAAAAATAATAAATAAATAAATAAATAAATAAATAAAATAAAATCTTGCTTGAAAGAAACAAGATCTCAAACATAAGGTAAGCATAGCATGACTATAAGTGAATAAGAGCATTGTACAGATTTAGCAAAACTTTTGGTGCAACTTGTCTGTTAAATCATGTTCAACTTAATAAATTAAACATATTTTAATTATATATTCAACTAGGTAAAGATATTTTTTTTTAGTTTAACTCAAGGAGTGGTAGATTAATTTCCTTTCCTCACAAAAGAAAAATGTTTAGAATTCTAGAGAATTATAGGATTTTTCTTAAAGTCTACTGAAGCATTAACTCCAAAAATAGAGTTTTGCTGCTTTAAAGCTATTCCTCCCACCCCCTGCACACACCTTTCAAATCAATATACAATCAACAAGGAGTTTTATAATAGACCACTCTCATCAGTGTTGAAGACCTATTCAGGAAAATAACACATATTCTTAATTATCTTCACAAGTATTCAGTATTCTTTCATGCAGCAGCAAGATATGTTGATGTTTCCTCCTCTATTTCACATTTTTTTTGCACTTGTTAACAATTTCAATTCACCACTTCCCTCCTAGAAGTTTTGGAACATTGATGCCTCCTGAAGTTTTAATGAACTCTATACATCTATTTTTCTAGTTGCAGATTATATGTATACTAAGTGGAATTTTCAGTCTATTACTTTATCCAAATATTTTCTACCTCTTGCCATTTTCTATCATTGAGACATACATAGATGCACTTTTATTTTATCACTTACAATATTAGATTTAAAATCTTTATTGCATGACATAATTTTATTAATCCCACATAGCTTTCTAAAAGCATTATTCTCTTTATTGCAAACAATCTAGTCAGAGATTCTCTTTCTCATAGATACACATATGAGGAAAATATATGTGTATATATTTCAAGGGTATCATACTTGGCAATTTCTATGTCTTCATCTCCCATTTTCTTGCTCACATGCCTGGAGACAGTCATTTATAAACATGTTATTTTTAAAAATTTAGATGATATATATGATTGTATATTGTTGAGAAATAAATAGCATCAATATATAATATTTGCATTTAATGAAGGGAATGGTGCAGTCGTAAGTATATTTTGTTAATGTTTTAAATTAATAGAAATGTATATATTCATAACAAAAAAGATGGGAAAGATTTATACCAACATCTCCAGATGGTGAGAATACAGATCACTATTAATTTCTTAATTATGTTTACATATTTTTTAAAAAAATTTCTACCATGGGCGTGTGTGACTTTTATAATAAGCCAGCACTCTGAGGATGTTGCTGCTTTTCTATATTTGTGCTTATTCTGGGCACTAATATCAAGAATGGTCCAGAGAATCCAGAAATTCAGTATTTCAAAGCATTCTTGGAGTCTTTATTTGGGATCATTATACAGATCACAAAAGGATCTTTAGAGATGAATTTTAAAACATTAAAAACTATACACACTTTTGATAGTATTAACCTATGAAATAGTTGACTAAAAGACATATGAAAGATATTAATAGCTGTCTGCAGCTCCTCCTCTCTGACAAATTGGTGATAATACATCACCTGTATGCTGTATATGGAGTAGTTTTTATTCATTCTGGAAACTGTGTCTTTAACATATGTCTTATCTCTAAGTTTCTTGCTTGTCACATCAGCAGCCAAAAGAGTTTTTGGACATCGCTAAAGCAAAATATTAAGGTGCAATATAGTAAATAAATTGCTTTCTAGAAAAGGACTCACTTCCCTGTAAATTGCTTGGCATATTCTCTCTGCTTGCATTTCAAATTAATAGAAGTGGCTGAGTGATACTACAGCTCTCTTTATAACATGCATGCTTATATCATTATGTGTTATTTCTTGGAATCTGAATATCATTTGTAGCATTATGGTATTTTCTGTCTTTTTGACAGCAGCAGCTTGAATGTTTATTTACTTCATGCTCAATATTGTGTGGGCTACCTGAGCACCACACAACTACCCATAAAAAAAATTGTTTTTGTGGAATAGGGAGTTCATTGCTTTTTAGCTTTCTCTTTCACAGAAAACTTTTTCAACTAAAACATGATTTTTATTCACTTATGTAGTACTTTTATTCATCTTTTGAGTTATTATATTGATAGGGCCTTAAAGAAACATTTGGAATGAACTATGGCTAGCCTTAGTGCTTTAAAATGTATTCTAAGGACACTCCTGAATCTTCCAAACCTATTTTCCAATATAGCCTATATTTTTGGCAACTGGGCTGCTGGAGGGTTTTCTACTGCAGAACTGTGTATTTACACTGTATAAATTCTGTGTAAACTTGCTATTATTTTTCAAGAGTATTATGCAACTAGTTATGAGTTGAATAATATAAATTTGTACCAGGGGAACCTGATTCTGTTTGTCTGAAATTTTTATTTTTTAAATTTTTTGTCCCACTGAACTTATCTGGAGTTATAGTGCTGTACGATCTAGTTCCATGAAGAGGGTATAATTGCAGGAAGATGTGTAACTGTGTGGTTACAGAAGCATGACACAAGTAGATTCTTTTCTATGGTGTAACTTATAGATTGCATATCTGTGGATTCACTTGGATGCTCAGTGGGTTGAAATTGATTATTATGTGAGAGAGGCTGTTATGGGAATGGATAGGGTGACTTGGGTCATATGTTCTTGAAAAAAACCAACTTCTAAGCCTTAGGATTTAGAGGTCCGTTATATCCTGCTGTGATACCAATGTGCGTCATGGGTTAATGCAATCTTCTAAAAAAGCAGATTGATCTTTGTCTTTTAAATGTCTCCTGGGGCTTCCAGGCTATGAGGAGAGAGCTGAAGGGCAACAACAATATATTTTCATGAGGGAGAGTGAATGTGACTGATTGCTGGCACACCACAGACAGAAGAACAAAGGTGAAAACAAAAATGACTCAGAGGTACACCCCATTTCATAAGTCTGCAGAACAATGACTCGTTTAGTCAGTAACTCAGACTGCCTCACATTTACTCTATTTAAAAGTCTTACTGTTAAGGACAACGTATACATAAATGAATCCACATATATTTTTAATTTCCAATAAGAGAACTCATGGTTGAGAAAAGGTTAAGGTACACGCTAGTGTGTGAACAACTGGAGGGGATTCAAATTTACCACAAACTGACATTTCAAGCAAGTCATGGAAACTCCCTAGGTCTTTCTTACCTCTAAAAAATGTGCTAGAAAATTTAAGGAGAAATCAGACAGTCTTTTTCAAATGGTTGTGACTGTGTGCATATGTTTTACTTTACAATACTGAGAAATTACTTAACAAAGCAAAATGTAAGAAAACTCATTCTAAAATGGAGATATTGTTTAGAGATGTTAATGTGTATATATGCATATAAATGTGTGTCATGAATTGATAAATGCATATTAATATTTCACTTTCAAGGACAAATGTCAAAGTTTTATTACTCACATAGGCCTACATTTAGATAAAATGTTGTTTTAAAATATCCTTTGGGGGACTTCCCTGGTGGCGCAGTGGTTAAGAATCCACCTGCCAATGCAGGGGACACAGGTTCGATCCCTGGTCCAGGAAGATCCCACATACTGCAGAGCAACTAAGCCCACGTGCCACAACTACTGAGCCCGCATGCTGCAACTACTGAAGCTCACGCACCTAGAGCCCGTGCTCTGCAACAAGAGAAGCCACCGCAATGAGAAGCCTGGTGCACTGCTATGAAGAGTAACCCCCGCTTGCCACAACTAAGGAAAGCCCACGCACAGCAACGAAGACCCAATGCAGCAAAAAATTAATTAATTAATTAATTATTTTTTAAGTTGGAAAAGATAACTTTACAAAAAAAATATCCTTTGAACAGAACAGTTATCTGTTTCTATGCCATGTAAGGCCTTATGACAAGTAGTACGAGAGTATTCACCCCAGTTTGCTACAAATAATTGTATCTCTCTTTGTGTGCATCAGTCACTGCTCAATTACTTGACAATTATCATTCATCTAAAATAATAACACTGCCTCCAAAAATCAATTTTATTCATCCCATTTCCAGACAGACATTTTCTATGTTACTAGCTCATCTAGTTTATTACACCGTTCACCTTATTCCCACATCTCCTTCTGCTTAACATTGTATTTCTCTGCAATTCTTAACAGCAAACCTTACTCAAAGAGTTGAATAGACACCTTTTCATTTCACAACTTGCCTTAAACCACTCCAATGTAGCAAAAGTCATTGAAATGGGTAAAGTAATAGAACTTAACTTGTAGGGTTGTTGTGAATATTGAGTCAATACAGTAAACTAATACACTTAGAGGAGATCTTGGTCCATAGTGAGGCCTCATTATATGTTAGCTACCATAATTATCATTATTGTAATCAGTATCACTATTTTACTTATCAGGACTATTTTGTGAGTAAAGATCTCCATGCTGGCCTGGACTCATTAGTGAATAAAGACCATCTTTTATTTATGTTTTTAGCTCCAGTACTGAGCACATTCCCTGGAAGATAGTATAAATTCACTACTATGATACCAATAGTTCCTCAAATATTCATTTTTTTTGTATTAGCACATGATGCTTATCCATTTGTTAAATGTTATATTATTTCCATAAAATGGAGTTATTTATATCAGACCAAAATATAGGGTCTTATAAGATCATGAAGAATATTTTTGTGACTGAATCCATTCATAAAATGTAAAGAAATGCATTTGGGTAGGAAATCTTTAGTAGCTATTCAGATGGTTTTCAAGGATGGTACAACTCTAGAAATATGCTCAACTCTAGCATCCTGTTGACACATTTATTGAACACCTTCTGTAAGTCAAAACTATACTAAGGACTGAGAAATAAGGGTGAATAATGCTTAATACTGACTTTTAAACAGTTTACCTTGAATTATAGAAGAAGAGAATATAAGCAGACAATTACAGCAAAGTGTGGTGAATGCAGGGTGCTTTGGATTCACATAAGGTATCAAATGAAGATTATGGGATTTCTTGGTAAAAGTGGGAATTTGGGGAGAGAATTCTTGGCAGAAGCAGCAGCATATACAAGGATTTAGAGATCAGAGAGAATATTTTGAGAGGGAGACTACTTATGGATTTGCATATTTAGAATCTGAAGAGAGTAAGTAGGGAATAATGAGGGATGAAGTTGGAGAAGAAAATGCTTCAATGACAAGGGTCAAGGATGCCATGCTGAGGAATTACAAACTTATCCTGAGGCCAGTGGAAGAGTTGGATCAAGCAGCAATAATAAGATTGCTGCATTATAAAGAACGCTCTGATAGCAACGTGGGGGATAAATGGAAGGAGGTGAGACTGGAGGCAGAGGAGTTAGGAGGCTGTTGCAGTGATCCAAGTGACAGTTGATGGCTACCTGAAATAAGGTAGCATCGGTGGAAGCAGAGATAAAAGAATGGATGTAGGAAGTATCAAGAAGTGTCAAGTATTGTGGCAGGTATTCATACGAATATTATTGGCTGAGAAACTCAGAGACTGTAGGACAGTAAAAATGTTCTGGCCATTTTAATAAGTTTTACCAGTTGCCAGAGCTGAGGGGAGAAAGAAATCACTTTCCTTTCTTAAGTGACAATGTGACAAATGGGAGCTGAATAGCAAACTGCATGTTTACGATTGTGACTGCTGAAGGTAATGCCTGCTTAAGCTGTTAATATTACAGACACACAAGCAGGGTGAGCGCAGATTGCAGATGGCATATGGTAGACATTAGCTCATTAAAATATGCAGCCTAGCAGATGTACATGTATCAGTATGCCAGGGGAAATATTAATTTTAAGAATTAAAAACTCCTGAGACTTTGGAAGATTTTAAGCTCTTGGTTCTCAAAGCTCTCTGATGAGCAAACTGGAAACATTTCATTGGCTGTTTGTTCAGACACTTCTGATTACAGCTGAAATGTGCTCAAACTCTGTTACTAAGGCAAAAAACTTCTTTCTGGAAAGAAGAGGATGAAGAGAGAAGCATCCTATAAAGTCCCTGTAATTCTGCTTTAAGCTAAGCTTTTAAAATGATGATGTACAATACTACAGATCTAAAGGTACAGTTAGTTTTACATCAAAGGTTTGAAACAGATTTGAAAATATAAGACACTGATGAAAGAAATCAAAGATGACACAAACAGATAGAGAGACATACCATGTTCTTGGATTGGAAGAATCAATATCGTGAAAATGACTATACTACCCAAAGCAATCTACAGACTCAATGCAATCCCTATCAAATTACCAATGGCATTTTTTACAGAACTAGAACAAAAAATCTGAAAATTTGTATGGAGACACAGAAGACCCCGAATAGCCACCACAATCTTGAGGGAAAAAAAATGGAGCTGGAGGAATAAGATCCCCTGACTTCAGACTACACTACAAACCTATAGTAATCAAGACAATATGGTACTGGCATAAAAACAGAAATATAGATCAACGCAACAGGATAGAAAGCCCAGAGATAAACCACGCACCTATGGTCAACTAATCTATGACAAAGAAGGCAAGTATATACAAAGGAGAAAAGATAGTGTCTTCAATAAGTGGTGCTTGGAAAACTGGACAGCTACATGTAAAAAAACAAAATTAGAACACTCCCTAACACAATACACAAAGATAAACTCCAAATGGATTAATGACCTAGATGTAAGACCAGACATGATAAAACTCTTAGAGGAAAACATAGGAAAAACAGCCTTGACATAAACCACAGCAAGATCTTTTTAAAAATAACAAATGGGACTTAATTAAACTTAAAAGCTTTTGCATAGCAAAGGAAACCATAAACAAGACCAAAAGACAACCCTCAGAATGGGAGAAAATATTTGCAAACGAATCAACGGACAAAGGATTAATCTCCAAAATATATAAACAGCTCATGCAGCTCAATATTAAAAAAACAAACAACCCAATCCAAAAATGGGCAGAAGACCTAAATAGACATTTCTCCAAACAAGATATACAGATTGCCAACAAACACATGAAAGGATGCTCAACATCACTAATCATTAGAGAAATGCAAATCAAAACTACAATGAGGTGTCACCTCACACCTGTCAGAATGGCCATCATCAAAATGTCTACAAACAATAAATGCTGGAGAGGGTGTGGAGAAAAGGGAACACTCTTGCACTGTTGGTGGGAATGTAAATTGATACAGCCACTATGGAGAACAGTATGGAGGTTCCTTAAAACACTAAAAATAGAATTACCATATGACCCAGCAACCCCACTACTGTACATTTACCCAGAGAAACCATAATTCAAAAACACACACACACACACACACACAAAAACACACACAAAAAACACACACATGCACCTCAATGTTCATTGCAGCACTATTTACAATAGCCAGGTCATAGAAGCAAGCTAAATGCCCATCAACAGGCAAATGTATAAAGAAGATATAGTACATATATACAATGGAATATTACTCAGCCATAAAAAGGAACAAAACTGGGTCATTTGTAGACATGTGGATGGACCTAGAGACTGTCATACAGAGTGAAGTAAGTCCGAAAGAGAAAAACAAATATCGTATATTAATGCATATGCGTGGAATCTAGAAAAATGTTACAGATGAACTGGTTTGCAAGGCATAAATAGAGACACAGATGTAGAGAACAAACATATAGACACCAAAGGGGGAAAGCGGAGTGGGGGTGATGGTGGTGGGATGAATTGGGAGATTGGGATTGAAATTTATACACTAATATGTATAAAATAGATAACTAATGAGAACCTGCTGTATAAAAAAATAAAATTAAAAAAATATGAAGCTATATCTAAAGCTATTATTTGATACTGTATTCAGAGGGGATAACAACATCTTATCAATTCCACAATCTATGACTAAAACACTTTTCTATCATAACTTTCCTTTTAGGAAAATAAAACTCAAAGAGACCAAGAAAGTTCCTTAAATTTCTGCTCAAAACAAAACAAAAGAATTTGACATAGAGAACAAGGATCATTTTCAAGTGACCATTTTTGCTTAAATTTAAAATGCAAATATTTCCCCCTTTTTTCTCTGTTGGAGATGAATAGACAACAAAGGAAGAAAGAAGGAAAATGGAAAACAAATAAAGGAAGAGAAAAAAACAAAGGAAAGAACATTTCCTTTTACACCAAATGAAAGGAAACAGCAAGCATTTGAACATGTTTTATCTATAAAAGGAAATTTATATTTTAGCACATATATTCAATTATAATAACTAATAATATTTATGAAAATGGCGAATATTTAAAGGGATTGAGTCCAGCTGAGAACTGAACACTTGTGGTTTTATTTCATATATATATACATGTATATATATATTCATCTGTATGGAATTGGGTGAATATTCTGTCATATTTTTCTGTCATTCCTAAGAAGTGTGTGTGTATGTGTGTGTGTGTGTGCATTCACAGTAAGTCTAGAAAGAGTATTTTCTTCAATCAATATATAGCAATTTTGAAGCATCCATCCCTGAAATCAAATAGCAGATGAAGCTGACTGTCAGAAACAACAGTCTAAAAGTGTGCCCCTGAGGGAACTATATATAACACTACCAGGACTGAGAACTCATGCAGCCAGAAAACAAGCCATTTGCATAACCTATGGAAAATCTGCTAAGATGGACTTTCTAGCATTCTGGAAGAACACCAAAGTCAGGGATCCTGTAATAAAAATTGCATTGAGGGCTTCCCTGGCGGCGCAGTGGTTGCGCTGCCTGCCGATGCAGGGGACGCGGGTTTGTGCCCCAGTCCGGGAAGATCCCACATGCCGCGGAGTGGCTGGGCCGGTGAGCCATGGCCGCTGAGCCTGCATGTCCGGAGCCTGTGCTCCGCAACGGGAGAGGCCACAGCAGTGAGAGGCCCACGTACCGCAAAAAAAAAAAAAAAAAAAAAAATTGCATTGATTTTCAGCAGCACAGGAATTATCATTCAGTTTGAAAAAATATATTCTAACCAGCTAGAGTGATGAACCTCTACTTTCATCTATAAACATTAATAGATGATCAAGAATCACCAAATATTTGAGGAAAACAAAAACAATAAACAGAACTAACCCCAAGGGTAAACAGAAGGTAAACTTTGAAATAAGTATAATTAATATCATCAGGGAAGAAATTAATGGATAAGAAAGGAACAGATTGCTGAGGACAAAATAAGCAATTAGATCTCTTTTTGACATTAAAACCATATTTACTGAAAGAAACCTCACCTTAATAGATGGGATGACTAGTAGAATGGAAATACTGAAAAATGAGTTAGTGGACTGGAACATTGAGCCAAGGTATTCTTTCCAAACACAGTTATAAAGGCACAAAGTAGAAAAAGTTAAGAGACAAGGAAATAGGTCCAGGAGTTCTAATAACCATGTAGTAGGAGAACCAGAAAGAGAGAACAAAGAAAAAGTGGGAGTATGGGGTGGGAGAAGCAGACAATAAAATAAGTAAAATAATAAAATTTCTAAGAACTTAAGATTTAAGTCTCTTTATGTAAGAGTACTTTAAATGCAAATAAAATAATAATAGGCAACAATACTTTAAAAAATTTATTTCTAGAAACATTCTGGTGAAATTTATTCTTTTAATATTTTGGTATCAATATTTACTTTAAAAATCTTATTTAAAAAATTTTAGGGCCTCCCTGGTGGCGCAAGTGGTTGAGAGTCCGCCTGCCGATGCAGGGGATACGGGTTCGTGCCCCGGTCTGGGAGGATCCCATATGCCGCGGAGCGGCTGGGCCCGTGAGCCATGGCCGCTGAGCCTGCGCGTCCGGAGCCTGTGCTCCGCAACGGGGGAGGCCACAACAGTGAGAGGCCCGCATACCGCAAAAAAAAAAAAAAAAAAAAAAAAAAAAAAAAAAATTTTAAAAGACGGCCATCTCACTTAACACTTTACTGTGTGCAGATCCTACTAGCTTCTTCAGAAGTAACTATGTTTAACAGTTTGGTATATTTCCTTCCTGAATTTCTCGTTTAATATAAGAGATGCACAAAAATGCACATATACATATATATTACATTCTACATTTTACTTTAGAAATTCAAACTCATAAAAATTTTTAAAAGATGTGAAATTTAATAGAAGCAATTCAGATGAATAAAACAAACAAAAAATGATGTCCAGCCTCACTGTAATCAGAAAAATGTAAATTAAAATGTGAGTTTGACCACAAAACTATTTGTGTTGCCAAGAGTAGGATCATCATGCATAGTTGAAAAAACTATTTGGAAATGAAACAGGTACAGTCAATTAGAGAGAAATTTTGCAGCACACATCAGCGAAGATGCACATACTCTGATTCAGAGATACATCAGTTTCATGAATCTATCTACAGAGGTACTTTCAGGTATACATAAAATTATACATTCACAAGGCTGTTTGTATCAGCATTCTTGAAAAGCCAAAAAGTGAATTTGGAAAAACATACATGTCCACCAAGAGTAAACATGTATGGTGTCATTTGAAGGACAAAAGTTTTTAATTTTGATAAAGTCCAATTTATCTGCTTTTTTCTTCTGTTGCTTTTGGTGTCATATAAGAATGTCAAATCCAAGGTCATGAAGACTTACTCTTATGTTTTCCTTTAAGAGTTTTATAGTTTTTGTTCTTAAATTTAAGTCTTTGGTTAATTTTTGTATGTGATGTGAGGTAAGGGTCCAACATAATTCTTTGGCACAACTTTATTGTGCCTCCAGTATTATACTGAATAAAAGTGGCAAGAGCAGACATCCTTCTCTTATTCTTGATCTTAAAGGAAAAGCATCTACTCTTTCACCATTAAGTAAGATGTTAGCCGTAGGTTCTTCATAGACACCATTTATCATATTGAAGGCATTCACCTCTATTCCTAGTTTGTTGAGTGTTTTATAACAAAAGGGTATTGAATTTTGCCAATTTTTTTCCTACATCTTTTAAGATTATCATGTGATATTTATTTTTTATTCTATTGATATTATGTATTACATTAATTGATCTTGAGATGTTAAACCAACATTGCACCCCTGGAATAAATCCCACTTGGCTATGGTGTATAATTCCCTTTAAATGTTGACAGATTTGGCTTGCTAGTATTTTGAGGATTTTAGCATTCATATTCATAAGAAATGTTGGTCTGCAGTTTTCTTGTGATGTCTTTGGTTTGGATGGTTATTTATTTTATTTTATTCTATAGATTAATTTATAATAAAGAGCATAAAATACTACTACTATCATAATAATAGCTAGAGTTTAGTGAGCATAGAATTTATGCCAGGAGCTCTATTCATCACTTTTACAGATATTTTGGCATGCAACTCTCATCAAAAACTATGTGAGTTAAGTATTGTTATTTTTTCCATTATTAAAACTAAAAAAAAAAAACTGAAAACAAAACAAAAGGAATACAAAAGAACAAAATCCCGAGGTTTCTAGTGGTTAATAATCTTGCCCAAAGTCACAAAGCTAGTTTTGGGCCAAGTATAGTCTTAAGCCTGTCTCCAAAGCCTATGCTCTTAATATCTTCATGAGTAGATCAAGATAGTTATCTACTTAATGTTTGTTCAATCAGATAAAAACTACTTAACATTTAAAAATTATTTAATATTTATTTAATCAGATAAATAATTTTAATATTATAAATCATTCTTTACAATGTTTTAATTTTTTTGAATGTTCTGATTTGGTCTTCTAAGTACTTTCTCCTTTTTAAAGTTTTCTTTAGATTCACCTTTATCTTGAGGTTTTTTTTAATGACATTGGAGTATGTCTTTTGTCTCATTATCTACAGTGATATTTTTAGAAGCAGTGCGACATCTGAGCTATTCCTCTGGTATGGCTGTCAATGCAATTTCATAAATATAGAATTAGTGGTAAAAGGTTTGGCAGGGTAGAGCCATGTTACTTCTCTAGCAAAGTGTTACACATAAGAGTTGAAATATAAAATATTTTTTCTGAATAGGCATATCATTAAGTTTTTTCTGGTTAATTGATTTATTGACTTGAAGGTTTCTGTATATAGTAGAACAAACACTGTACCAGAGGAATGGTATATCCTGATTCAAACAAACCAACTAGAAAAAGATAATCATGAAAATTTTACTAAGGACCAGGTATATAATGATATCAGTGAATTATTTTTAATTTGCTAGTTGTGACAAAAACATATTGGTTCTGTAAGAAAATGGTCATCGTTTTTAGAAATTTGTTCTAATTTTGTAGGGGTTATGAAATATGTTTTAACAATAATTTAAGAAACAAAGGGACGCTGAAGCAAGTAAGACTATCAATTTTCAAATGTGGAATATGGATAATGGTTAAATGAAGATTGATTCCTCTATTTTTGTGTATGTCTATAAATACTCATAATTAATGATAACAAAATTGTGATCTTAGGGTTCAGTTTTCCTACTCATAGAATGAAGATTGTAATAATTACTATAGTTAGGATTAAAAGAGATTATATTTGAATAAGCACGTTCAAAGTTCTATATACTTCATAAATAATTGTTTAATTTATTTCCATGGTTTAAGCGGGGCAGTCATGTTTTAAAAGTAATGGTTACTTTAAAGGTTGCAGAAGTATGGATGACAGACTCCTGATCTTGGGGGCAATCACAGTCTATTCTTTTCTAAAGTCTGTAGTTCCTGAACAGAAGAATATTTAATATCTTAAATAGATATTAACATACATTGTATTTACCCTAATCAATACTGAGATAACTTAAGCCACAAGCATAAGAAATTATAAACCAAGAGTTATATGAGAAACGGTGGTTTGGATAAGGTCTGACTGGAGACTTAGAGAAATTAATAAAGACAGGTAACATTTGAAAAATCAGATACACAACTTTGTTCTATATTACGATTATTATCCCAGCTATAAATATTTAAAACTATCATTGGGTGTGAAAATAGCTTCAATATACAGATTAAACATACTGATTATATTAACTAAAGGATAAGTTCAAAGTTTTGATCTCCTCTGAGCTAGTTTGAGGTTCTCAGCTTCTACATCTCCACACACACTTTCACAATTCAAAAGGTACTGCAACAGGGTCTCCATGCATGACCTCTTACTGTGCCTTCTGTACATTCTTAAAGTGATGTGGTATAAGTCGTTTCTTCCTTTGTGCTGAATGCCTGGATTTAGCCTCTCTATCCCCTCTAGATCTGAGTCTTACCTGAATGGTCTATCTTGATGTATTTGCTCTGGCTTCGACCCTAACAGCTGTCTTTTAAAACACCCCGGGCTTTCAATCTCTGTAGTACAATGTGATCCATTTCTATCCCATCTCAGCATCTGGGTGACAAACTTTAAGCTTTCTCATGCTCTAGAAGAAAGTCTGGACAAAAAGCTATGTTACTGTCTCTACAAATAGTCTTTTCAGATTTCTAACAGAATATTTTTATAATTAAGTTGTTTAATAATTTAATAGCTTAAGTGTATTGTCAAAATGCATTTTGAAACAGGAAATTCACAATCAAATAATGTGACATTGCATTAGTGGTCCTTAATGTGTGTGTATGTTTTCTTGCCAAATTTCATTGGAGAAAAAAATCTTATAAAGATACTGGACAAATATAAAAAGTTAGAACAATACGGGAAACAGTTCAGAAATCCAAGAAGAAATACTTTACCAGAACCTGTGGAAAATTTTCAGGATATTTTAAGACAAAAGAGCAAGACTGAGATAAATAATTAGTTGCCTAATAGTGTACCTGTGCTCATAAAATGAAGAAGTCTTGATTGATGGAAAATAAATTAAAGAATTCTTTTTCCTCTGTTGGTGCTCTTCTCTTATAGCAGACATTTAAGCTGTGTATTCATCAAGCAACTCAAGTCATCCCTTTATTTCATGAACATTCTTTTGGAGGTTATGACGGTCCTACTTCTTTTATTTCTATCTTTTTCTGTCTTTTGAGAAATAACAACTCCAAGCAAACAATCAGAAATAAAAGTATATATGATGGGAAATGGGAACTGGCAATGTTACCTGGAAGTTAATTCCCTAAAATACATTCCTAAATTGGGAATACCTTTTGGGAATATAATGTTTCACTTTTGTATCAGATCACTTGTCAGAAAAAGAAATAGGCAGCAACAAAGAAAAGAGAATGCTATATAAATATAGAAAAGCAGAATAATATTGATGATTATTAGACAGTGGATGCTAAAATGGAAAGTAATGTGAATAAGCCTGTCTTCGAAATGACAACAGATAAACATCTCAGGAGACAGTGACAACAGCCAGTAGAACATCATCAGTATCCAGAAAACATACTTCTGTAAAGTATTTAATATAGAAACTAGAAGAAAAACTCAGTAAGTCATTCAGTATTTCCTAAAGAAGGCAAGAAGACAGGCCTTTAAAATAACATTAAAAATAAGAGCAATCATAACAAACTTCAATTTATTATGGATCAGGAACTGTGCCAAGTGCTTTACATACATTTTCTCACTTAATAAACAGAACTAATGGAAGAATAGTCTGAAATAAAGGGCAACTGTATCAGAATCTATTAAGATCAAAGAGAAACAATAAACGAAAATGGTTCAGTAGCTGGAGGCTAAGCAAGAGGATTAAAAAGGCAATTAAAAAATTAAACTCTGCATTTACAATAATAAAGAATAACAGTATCATTCTGGAAAATGGAGGAGTTGATGGGAAACTCTTAGGATGAAGAGAAATTGGCATAAAAACTGTAATGATTAGACTAGTTAGCCACGGATAACTTTCAGGGTTAGCACTGTGTTTTCTTCATATTAAAATTTATACCAATCTTTGTTTCCTATTCTGATACTAAATTATTTTTGTAATTAAAGGGTACTGGTTTGATAGCTTCATTGAGACAGTTCTCTTGGCCCTAATGCATAGTTTCAGTGTTTTATGATTGCATAAGTCAGTTCTATTTATGCACTAGAGAATTATATGAGAGAGAAATAGGTGAGGAAGATAAAGAAAAAAATTAAATTGTTTTAAATTTTATTTCTCTTAACTATTAAGCATATCTACATATAGACTATATGCTCCTGATATATATTGTATTTTCTGTACCTAGAGCCTGGCACAGAATAAACGTTAAAAATATTGAACAAATGAAATGATAACTAAATGGATAGATGAATTTTAAACTTTTGATAGAATACTTTTAAATTATCATATATGAAAGAAGTTGAAGTTGTCTAATAATGAATTTTTACAAAAGGCCTCTGTTTCCTTAATCCACAGGGACATGATGAAAGAAAATACAAATTTATTTGGCTATTATATGTTTCTGATATCATAGAACTCTTCATCACCAATTCCTCATTCAAAAGCAGCCTGTATTAATGGTAGTCTTATTACTCTGTTTATAAATTCTGTCATTGTTCTTCTAGGGGTTACATTTGTCAAAGTCTATAGGATGTTGACACCTTAACAAAATTAACAAGTAAAGTGAAATAAAAGCTTTGTCCCAGCTCCAGTTCTAAAGATAAGGAAGGCTGACATTGATTAAGGCCAAAGTAATATTTGAGCCAGTGTTCTAGAACAGAATGATATGAATGTGACAAAAAATTCATGCTCAGTTTGTTATTTTTAAACTGTGTTATAGGCTGAATAATGCCTTCCTCAAATATGCCCATGCCATAATTCCCAGAACCTTTGAATATGTTACTTGACATGGCAAAAAGGACTTTCCAGATGTAATTAAGGTTACAGACCTTAAGAAAAGGAGATGACCATGGATTTTTCTAGCTGGGTTCAATCTAATTATATGAGCCTTTAAAAGCAAAAAACTTTCTCAGGATGGAGTCAGAAGAGATGCCGCATAAGGAGAAGTCACAGGGATTAAAATCGTGAGAAGGATCTGGTTTGTGGTTGCTAGTGTGAAAATGGAGGACACAATATGATGAGAAATGCAGGTGATTTTAAACAGCTAAAAGAGGCTTCTGGCTAAAAGCCAGCAAGGAAAAAAGGACCTCAGCCTTGTAACCACAAAGAACTGAATCTGCCAGTAACTTAAATGTGCTTGGAAGCAGACTCTTTCCAGAGTCTCCTGATAAAGAGTCCAGGCAAGATGGCATTTTGATTTCAGCCTTGAGAAACCCAGAGCAGAGCCTACATGGACTTCTGACTTACAGAACTGTGAGATAATAAATTTGTGTTGTTTTATGTCACTAAGTTTGTAGTAATATGCTATGGTAGCAATGGAAAACTAATACACTGTCCATTTTGAAAAATGTATATTTAGGCTAGTTTTACTCTAGATTTTAGAGTGACTGGGTCTCTTTCTTTTGGCATTTTTTTCCTTGAATGTGTGTGTGTGTTTGTGTGTTATTTCTCACCATCTGATAGATAAGAACTCTAGGGATAAGGATGAGAGTCTAGGGAGAAGGTTTCAAGAAGGCTATTTACTAAGCTCCTAGTCTAGTGTTATGAAAAAGGGTTACAAGTAAAAAAAGAAGCAGACTCACAGATACAGAGAACAAACTAGTGGTGTGAGGGGGGAGAGTAAGGGGGAGGTACAAAATAGATAAAGGGGATTAAGAGGTACAAACTACCAGTTATAAAATAAATAATTCACAGGGAGGTAATATACAGCACAGGGAATAGAGAATATTTCATAATAACTCTGTATGATGTGTAATCTATAACCATAGAATAACTATGTTGTACACCTGAAACTAAGGTAATATTGTAAGTCAAATATACTTCAATTTTTAAACAAAAAGTAACACTTGGTACTGCATATAATCTGGCCTAACTCATTATGTCTACAGTCCACATAAAGTTTTTGAGACTATAGTAATAAATAAAATAGTAGAAATAACATTTGTGCATTTTCCTGCTACATATTTCCCTTTGGAATCTGAATTGGTAGTAGGTTGCTGGTTGAAGATTCAGAATTTGAACTCCTAGCCATCTCTCTCTCCATGTTTTAAACACATAAGAATCTTGATCCCATTGAAAAATTTATAATTCTAATTTTTTAAGATCAGCTATCTTTGCTCCCTCACACCTTTTAGGGTAAAAAATTCATTAACACACAAAAAGAACTAAGAAAATATGGTTCAGGGAATCACTCATTTGCCTTTGGTTTGCTGTTTCTTTATAAAGCAACTGAACATGCCATAAACTACTTAGAAATCCATTCCTGAAATCCTAAGTACAAAGGGATAAAAGGAGTGGGTGTTTGATGTGTGTCTGTGTGACATGTGTCTGTGAGACAGACTTGTCAGTTAGAATGCAATTTACAAAATAATTCATTTTTACTGATAGTTTCTAATGAAGAAACTGTGTAATGGGGATTTACAATTTTTGAAATTATAATAATGAGTTTAATTTAAACTATAACTCAAAGAAAATTAAACATTTTAAAATAGTATTATTTCTTATTGATAATTGCAACCAAGAAATAAATATATTCTTAGTTATTTTTATATGCTGTTCATTATTCTGGCATTTTGAAAGGAAAGAGAAGCACAATGGAGTGTAAGGAAGAAAAAATAAAGTTTATTAAATACTTAGATTGTTTTACTCAATTTTTAAATAATTGGCAATTTAGTGAGTTTCATCTTATTACTAAGGAGGAACATGGTTTATAGTGAATCAAACCTTTCCCAAAGTTATACAGCTTTTAAGTTGTAAAAAGTATGACAATTCTAAGACTGACTTTCTTCTAAATCCACGCTTTATCAAGACTGATACTCAGTTTGTGACTTTTATAAAATTAAAATTCAATTATTAATATAACATAGCTAAAAGAATAAATAAAACTCCATAAGTACAATGCTAAAGACAGAAAAAGGAAGACTATAATTACTACATACCTACTCATTCTTTTATCTACTCATTCATCCATCTAACAAATTTTAGTTGATTAACTATTACTGCGACCTCTCTTCTAAGCATTAGGATGAAATAGAGAATAAGATAGACAAATTCTTTGTCACGTTGAGATTGTGTTCTGGTAGAGGAATCAGAAAATAAAGATAATAAAAGAAGTGCTTAATATTAACCTCTATATAGGATCTAAGAAGAAAAATCAAGCAAGTGTATCAACAACAGTAATAAAGTACTTGTAAAACCATAGTAGCTCAAAACCCAAAGAATTATTTCTTGCTCATACTACAAGCCCCTCACATGTAACCAGGAAAGCTCTGCCCTCTACAGTTAGAATCCAGAACAACTGCACAGCCACCACCTCAAACACTGGTGTATAAAATGTTCAAGGGAAAAGAGAGTTCTAGAAATGTCTTAAAAATGCAACTAAATCTTCTGTCCTGAAAGTAAATATATTAATTTCAAAACACATTGGCCAGAATTTCATATATCTCCAAAACAAGGTTCCAGGAAATACAATGCTTCAAATAATGGGAATGGGAAGAATTGGAAATTTTTTCTGAATAGCACCATTGTGAGTTGAATTGTGTACCCCTAAAAGATGTATTGAAACCCTAACCCCTGGTGCTTGTGAATGTGACCTTGTTTGGAAATGGAGCTTTTGCAGATATAATCAAGTTAAGATAAAAACCATAAGGATGAACCCTAATCCAATATGCCTGGTGTCCTTGTAAGAAGAGAGTTATTTGGACACAGAGACACACAGGGAGAACACCACATGAAGATGGTGGCAGATATTGCAGTGACACTTTTATAAACCAAGGAATGCCAAGGATTGCCAGCTATCAGCAGAGGCTAAGAGAGAGACATGGAACAGAGTCTCCCTCAGAGCCCTCAGAAAGAAATGACGGTGAAGGTACCTTGAATTCATACCTCTAGTCTCTGAAAGTGAGAGACAACATATTTCCATTGTTTTAAGCCACCTAATTTGTGGATGCTTTGTTACAGTGGCCCTAGAAAACTAATCAAGTACTAATGATCACCAAAAGAGTAAAAAGATATAATGCCAGGGGCGGCTAATGTGTAACTACAGAAGTTCTCTCTAAGAAGGTGCTATTTGAGCAGAAACATGAAAGAAATTTGAAAAAGTGAGGGGGTGAGTCTTGCTAAAATCTGAGGAAATGTGCACTCAATCTCAATTACTTTGACATTCATGTTACATAAGGCTTGATATACAAAAACAACTTGAATCCACAAACTACATACTAGGAAAAAAAGGCTTTTTCTAGGACATTATAGATTTGTAAATTCCAGAAAGGCTTAGGAGAGAAGTTATATTTATGTCTTGCTTTTCTATCTTGCACAGTCCATGAATTACTGCTGGTATATATTAAAGGTCAATTATTGCACACTTAAAGGACTCTATCAATGTTAAATAGGAGGAAACTCCAGCTCTGAAATTTCAGTCTGGGGATTTACCAAATGCCCCTTTCAACCAGGTAGTCCTTAGAACAAGAGAAATACTCCTCATCTACTCTTTAACAGGATAAGTTAGATTTTAGATTTATTTTATTATAATTATCTTTGAGTTAAAGGGTTAAAATAGCTTTAAGATCTTAATTTGTATTTTACTAAAAATATTCTGCAAAAGACATTAAAACAGATAACCACTGAGGTTGAGAAGAGCAGATGAAAGGAAGATTAAGATATATATAACAATTTATCAGTAGAAAAAACTGTATATTTTCTATGTTCTTCCAAGTCTGGGAGGAAAAGCTCCTAAATTAGTTTAAGTCTCAAGCTGAGGTTAACTACCCTACTTGTTGGTGAGCTATGGAACAAGTGAAATCACCAGGTTATATGGTTATAATTTCCTGGGGGTCAACTTCCTCAAACATTGATACGAAATTAGGGAAATGTATGAACATTTTTCTAAGTTGAACAAAATTATGATGATGTAGGCCAGTCTCAGGAAGGGTTGTGGTTTCCTCAAAAGTAGGAAAAAATAAATTATGTGCAGTAACTGGAAAATTTGCTCATTGTATTAACAGATAACTCACGTCATTATTGTTATAGTTATGTTTATATAAATGCAGCACAGTACCTCAGCAAGAACATGATAATGTCACTAGATAGCTCAGTTAGTGCTGGCCAGCTAAGGCAGGAAATGTGGAATTATAATTGTTCCTAGTCCCTGTGGCAGCCAGCACAGTTTGTTTTTCTTTCTTTCTTTTTTTTTTTTTTTTTTGCGGTACGCGGGCCTCTCACTGTTGTAGCCTCTGCCGTTGCGGAGCACAGGCTCCGGACGCGCAGGCTCAGCGTCCATGGCTCACGAGCCTAGACGCTCCGCGGCATGTGGGATCCTCCAGGACCGGGGCACGAACCCGTGTCCCCTGCATCGGCAGGCGGACTCTCAACCACTGCGCCACCAGGGAAGCCCCAGTTTTTTTTTTTGTTTTTTTTTTAATGAGTTTGTCTACTTATGAGCTAGTGTTGTTGTTTTCTTTAATTCCACTGACAGGCAAAAAAAAAAAAAAAAAAAAAATTGTTTCCCAGAAATTAGTTCAATAACCTGCTTAAATTAAAATTTTAGTTAAACATGCAATCACTTTCTGCTTAAGAATTTTCCATAAAACAAATTATTTTTTGGTGAGTTTGTGTGATTTTTTAGTGTTATTATTTTAATTTTTAAAGTTTAATACTTTTACTATTATACATTAAACTGAGATTTTCATTAGTAGGAGTTCCCTAGAAAATTAAGTTATTTGGGGGGCCTGGACTTTTTAAAAATGTTTCCTTAAAAGTCATTTTCAGGGCTTCCCTGGTGTCGCAGTGGTTGAGAGTCCGCCTGCCGATGCAGGGGACACCGGTTTGTGCCCCGGTCTGGGAAGATCCCACATGCCACGGAGCGGCTAGGCCCGTGAGCCATGGCTGCTGAGCCTGCGCGTCCGGAACCTGTGCTCCGCAATGGGAAAGGCCACAACAGTGAGAGGCCCGCATACCGCAAAAAAGAAAGAAAAAAAAAAAGTCATTTTCAGATTTGCTTTATGGAATGAAATGTGGGGCATTTGGTAAATCTCCTAACTGTGCAAAATATGTCTTGATTAAAAAGAAAGCAGCTAAGAGTGGGACAAAAGATCATTCACTTTACAAAAAAAAAAAAAAAAATTAAGCTCAAAATGACCAGTTACTAGTTCAGGATCTTATATTTATGATGTTATTTCCAAAGAGCTTAATGATTGACAAAGATAGATAGATGATAGATAGATAGATAGATAGAGACAGACAGTAGGCATGTGGGTTTTGGAAAGGACACATTATCACTCTAGGAAAAATAAGATATGAAATGTATGCACTGATGGTCCCTACCCTTGACAGGTCCAAGGCTGGGATTGGTACTCAAATCAGATCCACCACACATAGAAAGAATCTGTTCTTTCTTTTAAAGTATGAGTAACAGGATGGTTAAATTGGGGACAGGTGAAATGGGAAATGATATTAAAAGCTTGTTCGAGATCAGCGTAAATTTTCTTGTCTAGGGCAACGTACAAGTCAATGTCTTGAACACAGGATTGAATTGTTATTGTCTGTCAAGAACAAGCAAAACGCATCAGCTGAGAGTAAAAACCAAGGCAGAGTCAGTATAGCATTGTTCCCAACGTTGGCTTATTTAGCACATACTATTTGAGACTAAACAGTAAATAATTTAACAAACCATAGATATTGTTATTGCACATATCAGAACTTCTATTATTCATACATTTAAAACATTTTTGAGACCTATTATGTGCCAGACATTGTTCTACAAACTGAAAATGAAACTTTAGAACTGCAAGGAGAGATCTGCTCTTAGGGACTATTAATGGAATTCAATTAATTAGCCAGGGTTAAAATTTATAGCATTTGTGGAATATAAAGAGTGCCATCATCAATAACTTTCATTCTTGGTTCAGACTTTTTCCCCTCAAAATAACAGACACTTTTCCATTTGTTTCTTTCAGTTAGTGATACAGTTGAGAAAACACAAATAAATCTGATTTGTGTTATTTTGTAGACAAGCAATGTTTTGCTGCATGTTTACTTTATATTTTTCTTTCCTTGTGCTTCAAATATTGTTACAAAAAAAACCCCAGAACAGACAACACTGGATCTGAGATCCCTTCATCTCATCATATGACACAAGGAATTTGACCTCTAAAGCAGTCAGTGCAAACACCAACATTTCCACTAACAGTAACATAAAAGCATTTTAATATACTACATCTCCATAGCAGCATTTTGAGCTCCTTTCTTTAGCTAATTTTCCTGCTATGGCTTATAAAGCCGTGTTTAAAATGCTACTATTTATATCCACATATTTGCGTGTGTCTGAGTTCTCAAAATATATAATGATGCCAAAACAGAACAGATAAATTGTCTGCATGTTAAATCTGATATAGAGTGTCAGCTCCCTTTAATTCAGCACAATTTCTTAAAATTGAAAAGACAATATGCAATGTTCTTGTTATATTAACTGAGACAGGTAAGTCATTTTCCCCTGTGGTAAGTAATGTAAAGCATTACTTCGATAATCAAACAGCACATATATAATATGAAGCTGAGGGAAAGTCTGCATGATTTTTAAAAAAGAAAATATGAGATAGGGCAGCTGGCTTGGGTTATGCCCTCAGATTCTCCAGAGAATATTTTCTGTTTGTCATTGGAGTATTTCTTTGCAAAATTTTGGGAACGTTTTAATTAAGATCAGTAGACAGTTATCATAACAAATTCGGTAGGTATTTGTATTTAACTCACCTCATTTTATCAGTTTCTTTGCTGTCCTTGAGCTGAAGTTGCTCCTCTTGCCTTTCAGTGTTTTTGATCATTGCGAGGGCAGAATTTATCCTGCAGGTAAAAATGATTTGCACGTGGGTCAGTGAATAAAGGCCAGCTTTACTTTCTTTTTCAAATCACTTGGCGTTTCACGGGATCTGTAAAGAGGCCTGGATGTGGCCTGATTGCACTGCTGGATTGGTAAGAGTTTGACTCTGGCACTCAACTTTTGCTACTGTGATTGAATTTTTTCCAAACTGCCAGATGGTATTTGATTATATAGATCATAAAGAATAATTGGTATGTAATCATGCACTTAATGCCTTTTTTACCCTTATTTTGCATGGGACACAAAGATTGGTGCTTCCATTGTAACATAGAAATTAGAGGTATGAAGACAGAGGAAATGCCCTTTTCCTGCTTTGAATTAGAATGAGGGATTGAGGGGAAATGAAGGAATGTTCTTAGAGTCCATTTACATATTTCTGAAGAGATTATTTTCCCACTGTAGAGGTGTTTCAAAGTCAATTAGTACTCTGTGGACTGGTAAAAATAGAAGATTAAGAGGATGGTGAAGAGGCAAAGGGCTCATTCATTTCCTCCTTATTTATTCCCTCTTAAAAGGATATTTGGCACTCTAATCTTCCTGAAAACATCTATGTCAACAAATATTTATTAAACACCTTTCAAGAAATGGCTCTTGTGGTTTATAATGATAAATCAGACATCCCCTTGCCTTCAGAAGCTTGGAATCTAGTGAGGAAGACAGACATATACACAAGTAGGTTCAAAAAATGACAGATTTGTCCAAGGTCCAGTGCAGCCTTGTGTTAGGGTGATTAATTCCACCTGGACCTGAGGCCCAAAAAGGCTTTATATAATAGAGCGGTGCCATTCAATACAACTTTCTGCAATGATGAGATTCTCTCTCTGTGTTGTCCAGTAAGGTAGCCACATTTGACAGCTGAGCATTTGACATGTGCTATCATGACAGAAAAACTGAAATTTTAATTTCATTTAATCTTACTTAATGTGCATTTAAATTTAAGGAGCCACATGTGGCTAACAGCTACCATTTTGACAATTCAATGATGGAAGGTGCTATGTGAGTTCTTTTTGTCTTTATTCTCCTTTGTTACATTTTTATTCTGTAAGTATATGTCTGAGGTCTGGATGGGGCGCTCAAATAAAAGGGAATAAATAGTTCACTCCCATTTAAAAGCATGCCCTCTGTTTCGTTTGAAGATGAAAGAGGTTTGATGACTAACAACTACAGTGAACCTCACTTCTTTAATTCACTTCACTTGGAGGCAGTTCAAATTCCAGACACCTGGATTTGCTTACTTCTGTTTAGCATAGCCAGGCCAGTGGAGGAGGAATGGTTTCAGAATTCCTTATTTCCCATAGCACCAAGCTTACAAGTTTCTCTGGGGTAATAGATATTAAGAAATTATGGAAACAATTGAAGGTGGTTATAAATCTAAAGAGAAAAAAATTCCTAAAAACTGGAAATTAGATATTACATGACTCTTCTTATAATCCAGTATCAAAGGTCATTGTTTCTTAATTGCTTATGAAGTTAAAAACTTTTCTCTAGGCTTTTTGGACGTTTGTATTCCTCCTTTTGTGACAATTTTCTCAAGTTTTTGCCCATTGCTCAATTTGGGTATGTTTATTCAAATGTAAGAACGTACACATTTTGAGACATAATCTTCTGTCATATATGTGGCAAATATGTTTACAGTTTGAGCTTGCATTTTGTCGATGGTACATTTTTTGGTGATAAAACATTTTAAAATTTACCTAGTGTTGGTCTATTTAACTTGGTGTTTGTTGTTTTCTTTGCGTCTCTGGTGTAATGCTTAGACATGCTGTACTGTACCAAGATTAGATTTCTTTTCAATAACATTATCTTCCAGAAGTGGTTTCATTTGTTATATTTAAAGTTCTAATTTATCTGGCACTTACTATTATGTAGGATATGAAATGTGAATCTAATGTTACTTTTCTTTCCAAATGCCTATTTGTCCCCAAAGCATTCATTAAAACATCCATCATTTTCTCCAATGTGATATAAAATATCACCTTTATCATAAGCTGTTTATTATATTCTCATGTAGTTTTTGTATTTTCTACCTTGTTTCATTGATCTGCCTTTTTCTCACCCTGAACCGGATGCCACCATGTATTCTTTACTCTGTTTCTCTAAATGTCAGCATCAAGGGTGAGCTGGTATCCTTTCTATCACACTTCTTTAAGACAAGTAGTTCATGTTGGCTTTTGTTTTTCCTACATCATTTTTTTCTCCTCCCCTCACACATACTTCAATATTCTTTGGATATAGTATGAATTTTATATTCATTTAAAAATATATTTTATATTATATATGTTCCATTCAAGATTAATTGTGCCTTTACATTGTTTAATTATTAGTTTGAAAAACATTGTATATACATCTGTATATATATGTGTCTCTATGTATGTATGTAAGTGTATATGTGTGTTCATACAGACATACATCACACTTTTCTAGGTTTCAGTGCTTGTCATAAGTCCTTTTAATCTATGAATTCCCCATTCTTGTGCTCATATTTTTCTTTCTCTGTTCATATCTTCATTTTTCTTTCAAAAATTGTATAAAGATGAGCATATTTTTAATATTTCCTTGTCTAGTAGAGTTGTTCTATTGTCTTCACATGTGAAATGTAGCTTGATTTCATTTAATATTCTTGTTCCCCCATTTTCTTCCTTCAAAATTAGAGATATTTTTCCATATATGTCTCATATTTAGTGATGCATAGAAGTAATATAGAAGTAAATCTTATTTGTGTCCTTTTATAGATAATCTGTGTTTATTCTCTTCCTGCTTTCCTTTGTGGTTCAAGCAATATTCCAGTATTTACCTGAATATAGTTCTTTATTTAAAATTGACTTATCCTCGGATATGACAATTCCTTACATTTTTTTATGATAGTTCTTTTGACCAAGAACTTTTTCATTTATAGTTTTGGTTATTCCTTCTATCTTTTTTTCTTACTCCAATAATATCAGATTACTCATATTATTGCTTTCCTTTTGTTTTCCTTATTTTATCATCTTATTTCACATTATTCATTTGTATAGAAATTTCATCTGAATTATGCCACTATCACAATTGCAGGTTGCATCACTAACTCAACAGTCTGAAGAATCAATTCTTTGTTGACTATACTTAATGTGTACTTTAATACTACTTTTATATTTCTCACGATAATATTGTCTATCAGATAATTCCAGTGTTTTCTGGAATTTCCAAATATTTCCACATGTGAAATTTAACATCACATAACACTCTTTCACCCATTAAAATAAAGAGAATATTTTTCCCCTCTAATGTAACTGCAATTGTGTTTCCATATACCTCGGCTGTCATAATGCTCAGAGCATGCTTGTCATTATTGTTTCTTTGTTTGTTTGCTTGCCTTAGCAACTGTATTTAATCTCAGATACAACATAATTGCTTTTCTCCTTTTTACTAAGATGATATCCTTTAAAATACGATTTTCGTCTTTATCTGTTCACAATAATCATTGAGTATGGAAATGAATTTTTATATACATATGAAATATTTTTGCATGTTCACATGCTTTGCATTCTTTAGGATTTGTTATACTTCTAGATTGTTAAGAACACAGGTTCTGCAGCTAGCTGAAATGGTTTCATATCCTGACTAGACAGCCAACCAGCTATATGAACTTTTTTTTTATCTAGGGAGCCTCTCCATGACTCAGTGTTCTCATCCTCACTGTGGGGATAATAGCAGTACCTACCTTTCAGTGTTGTTTTGAGGATTAAACAGCATTCTTTTATACATTCACTCAGAAGATACTGTTGAGTACCTACAACTTACAAGCTTTATTCTAGGCACCAGGCATAGAAAATGAACAAAATAGGCAAAGTTTCTGTCCTCATGATGTGTGTTTATTTTCTGGAGGTAAAAAGAACAATAAAAATATAAATAAAATGAATTTAGGATTGCTTCAAGGCCCTGAGTTTGATCAAAAATAGGAGAGAGAAATTGATTATATTTTGCAATTCCTAGAGAGAGCATCACTTTGAAGTGTAAGAGTTCAACCAATATCACAATTATCAGAATATTTTGTAATTTTATGCAAGGCTGTGGAAAACCTGGATCCCCACCTGCTGGCCACTCTTTGCTGTGCTATGTTACAGCAGAATTGTGTGTGTGTGTGTGTGTGTGTGTGTGTGTGTTCAGAGGAGCATGAGGTGGCAACTGTGAGAATTATTCCCCCTAAAAGGTGCTTCAAAGAGGACTCTAGAGGACTCAGTCAGGCACTAATAACAATGGTGCAGTTTTCCAAAAAAGAGAAAGAGGATATAGTTAGTCAGAGACCTTGGGAGATGGACAGGAAAAGACTTGGTACTCGGGATTTAAGGGAATGCACATGGTGTGGACGGCTCTCTACAAACTCAGGGGATACCAACCCCATATACTCAAAGAGTAGTCAAAGGCCCAGTGATATGGTTGACACAACTGTGCATTTCCTGCCAGTGAGTGATTGTTGATGAGTGGTTTTGATTAAAATGAATGTAAGTATTAGTAAAGCTAAAGGTGATATGGGAGATGTCACTGTAATCAATAAGGAAAATGGATGTAGTATAACTAACTGAGAGGTTTGATTTTCCTCCTCTATATCATAATTATCTAGTGAATATAAATCAGAAGGTGTGAGATCTTACCTCTCGGTCAAATTGCTTAAGCAAAATTAACTGGATCATAAAGGAAACCAGCTGCGGATATTGGCTTCATTTGCACCATCCTCCATCAGCTGACTGGTAGAGATTAAACCTATCCTGATATTCCCACCATTTTCAGGTACTGTGGCAAGCTTCCTGATGAATCCATTGTGCTTAGAGATTAGCAGATGGGAATTATGCCTATACTGACTGGTATGTTTTATAACTGGGTAAAGCTTAAGATGATTTCACAAGTGGTTTTATTTTTTTGTCCTTTAATACTGTAACTTTCTGGGTTAGTAAAATAGTTTCCAGAAAGTATCCCTTCCGTTCAACGTTCTTGCTCAGAAAGACAATTATCTTTAGAATCCTTATATAATAAAGTATAAAAGAGAAAGATATCAGCAGAATTTTAAAGAGAATATGGGTACTCGTAAATTTATTCATTCTAAAACATTTACGGTGTTCAGAATCTCCCCCCAAAATGACAAGCAGGTGTGTAAGTAATTGAAATTCATGTAATAATGCATTCAATAGTGAGGGGTCCAGGGTATTATAGAGTTTATAAGGGGAAGGAGTGAGCCAAATTTTCCTGGATGGGACAAGAAAAAGGACATTTCAGATAGAGATAACCATATTCAAATTATCCAAGGAAATTAATATTATTCTGAGTTTGGGTAACTGAGAAGACTGGTGAGCTAATTATAGGGTTCATATAAAAATGAGGAAGATGAAAAGTCTCAGTTGGTGAGCTAATTAGTTGGAAAAGCTTTTGCCATAGTCCCAACAATGGAAAGGTAGAATGAAATAACATAAAGGCATGTTCCTTAGAGGAAAGACCTGTGGTCTTGCCTCTTTGTCAATTGCTCAATCTCCTCCTCGTCTGAACAAAACTTGTGGGCACATTGATCAATATAAACTTAGGAATGTCACAACACAAATTTTCTTTGGAACTCTAATGAAAAAAGAAAGAGGTAATCACTGGTTTCTTTTAGATTGTATAATCATGTGCCTTTTTGAACTGTCACTAATATAAGAATAGGAAATGCTCTTACAACTTAGAGTTTACAATGTTCTTTTACACAATTTTGCTTGTTTCATCATCACTACAACTATAACAGAAGAATACAACTATAACAGAAGAAATCTATATCGAGAAGTGCTTACTATCAGATGTAGTTCGGGGTTTATACACCGTGTCATATATTAACAGTGTTAAATATTATTACATTTTTTGTCAAATTCATACAGTATATTATATATAAGTAGTTATAGGTTGGTAACCAGCTCTCAAAAAAAAAAAACAAAAACCTTGATTTGTAGCAGTTGCTAATTTCCTTGGTCTATTTACTCACACTATGGGTAATTTCAAGCTACCAACAGTTTAACAATTTGTTAGTAAAATTTCTGAGTATGTACCAATTGGCTCTCTTAAGTCAGTATTGACCTGGCTCCAACACACCCTCGTACACAGGCACATATTAGGGGCAGTGTCATTCATAATAGATAATATTACTGGAGTGTTTATTGTGTACTAGACACTGTGCTAAAGGCTTTATAGACTTATCACAAAAAACATATGAAGAAGAGATTATTATTGCCCCCATTTTCAGGTAAGCTCCTGTGGTTTGAGAGTGACTAACTCATTGACTGCAAGTTATATAACAAGTTATATGTAAAAGAGCAGGGTCAGGATTTGAACCCACTGTTTGGAAATATCGACCAGTCATTATAAACTTTTTCTGTATCAAAGGTCATATGCTGGATAGAAGTGTTAAGCTCAAACTGCCTGTGTATAGGGAATTTGTTTATAAGAAGGACAAAAAGAGAAAGAGACAGATAAAGAGACAGAGACACAGAGACATACAAAAAGAGACAGAGCAAGAGAAAGAGAGGCAACCCCTCCCCCACCCCCAAAATAGAGAACTTTGCTAGCCTAAGCAGGTACATACAGAATTTCAAGAGGTATATGGTCAGAGGATTTGTAACTTGTGCAATAGTAAACCTATCCCATCTGACAGAAAACAGAGAAGCAACAAAGGCTAAGCAGGTTGGTGAAGCTCTTTGGATGCTCGAGATGTATGGTTATAAAAGGGGTCTCTTTCTAGCTTTCTGGTTATCGCAGAGATACTCACTGAGCTATTGAGTTTTGACCTTGGTTTTTGTTTCCTCCTTCTGCATGAAGAGTTATAGACTCCCATGTAGGATAAAATAAACCTTTCCCCAATCTATCTCATTTATCCATTTCTGTATTAAAGAGACTCTAGGCCTGCAGAGCCTTGCTGGTGAGAATTCCCAGACCTAAGGCAGGGGACGAAGTTAGCAATAGCATAAACCATAATTCTTATTTTGATAACTGCATCCTAGTTCCCGCCACACAATTTCTGCTTTAAGAGCTTGAATATCAAGCATATTTAATGTGATCACCTCATACAAGTTAGGAAGGAAATCAGAGATCTTAGCAAGGGGCTGAGAGTTATAAGTCTTCATTAGTGACTCAGACCTGCCCTGGGGTTACAACAATCTGTTATAAAAAAAGTCCATGAGTTAGAGCCCATGTTATCATCCTCTCTTTCTCTGAGGAGAGGACTGAGGCTCAGAGAAGTTATATAACTTTTAAAGGTTACATATAAGAAAATGTCAAAGTGGGCAGAAATCCATGGTCTTTAACTTCAAATCACATTCTTTATCCACAATACTATTCTGGTTCATGGGAAACCACAAAAGTTTCAATATAGGATACTGTACTGCAAATTATTATATAATTGATCCTTGGTATACGGTATCTCATAAATACGGGGGCTGAAAATGAAACAGTATGAGATCAGCTCAAATTTGAGAGATTTGAGGTGATTTGATGACATTTTTGTTAGCTGATATGCTTTTCTCAACCACTTTATTCATATATCTGTCTATCTATCATCTATCTATCAAACACTACTATGTGATGGACTCTGTGTCAGCAGCTCATGAATAAAAAACAAGAACTCAACATTTTGGGCATAGATACTCTTCAACAACAACAGTATAACATAGTTTGTAAAATAGATAAATTTACAACATGAGCGCATAGAGGGAATGAACTAGCTATGCCTTGAGGATTTGAAAAAGTGTTCGCAGAAGTAATGGTGTTAGGCATGTAACTTAGAAGATGAAGAGGTATCCTTAAATAGTAAGACAGAGAGTTCTAGGAGCAATTTAAATAGGGCATGGGGAAGAGTAAGACGCGGAGATCACCTTCCTCCCCACAGATACACCAGAAATACATCTACACGTGGAACAACTCCTACAGAACACCTACTGAATGCTGGCAGAAGACCTCAGACCTCCCAAAAGGCAAGAAACTCCCCACGTACCTGGGTAGGGCAAAGCGGAGAGACTCCCACACAGAGGATCGGTGCCGACCGGCACTCACCAGCCCGAGAGGCTTGTCTGCTCGCCCGCCAGGGCGGGCGGGGCTGGGAGCTGAGGCTCAGGCTTCGGTCGGAGCGCAGGGAGAGGACTGGGGTTGGCGGCGTAAACACAGCCTGAAGTGGCTAGTGCGCCACAGCTAGCTGGGAGGGAGTCTGGGGGAAAGTCTGGACCTGCCGAAGAGGCAAGAGACTTTTTCTTCCCTCTTTGTTTCCTGGTGTGTGAGGAGTGGGGATTAAGAGCGCTACTTAAAGGCGCTCCAGAGACAGGTGCGAGCCGCGGCTAAAAGCGCGGACCCCAGAGACGGGCATGGGACGGTGGTGCTGCTGCCGCCGCCACCGCCAAGAGGCCTGTGTGCGAGCGCAGGTCACTGTACATGCCCCCCTTCAGGGGAGCCTGTGCAGCCCACCACTGCCGGAGTCCCGTGATCCAGGGACAACTTCCGGGGGAGAACGCACGGCGCGCCTCGCACTGGTGCAACATCACACTGGCCTCTGCCGCCGCAGGACCACCCCCACACTCCGTACCCCTCCCTACCCCCGGCCTGAGTGAGCCAGAGTCCCCTAAGCGGCTGCTCCTTTAACTCCGTCCTGTCTGAGCAAAGGACAGACGCCCTCCGGCGACCTACACGCAGAGGCGGGGCCAAATCCAAAGCTGAGACCCGGAAGCTGTGAGAACAAAGAAGAGAAAGGGAAATCTCTCCCAGCAGCCTCAGAAGCAGCGGATTAAAGCTCCACAATCAACTTGATGTACCCTGCATCTGTGCAATACATGAATAGACAACGAATCATCCAAAATTGAGGAGGTGGACTTGGAAAGCAAGATTTATGATTTTTTTCCCCTTTTTCTCTTTTTGTGAGTGTGTATGTGTATGCTTCTGTGTGCGATTTTGTCTGTATAGCTTTGCTTCGACCATTTGTCCCAGGGTTCTATCCGTCCATTTTGTTTGTTTGTTTTTCCTTAATAATTTTTTATTTTAATAAATTTATTATATTTTACCATACTTTATTTTATTTTACTTTGTCTTCTTTCTTTTTGCCCTTCCTTCCCTCCTTCCTTCCTCCTTCCTCCCCATCCCTCCCTCCCTCTTTTCTTCTTTCTTTCTTTCTTTCTTTCTTTCTTTCTACTTCTACTAATTCTTTCTTTCTACTTTTTCTCCCTTTTATTCTGAGCCGTGTGGATGAAAGGCTCTTGGTGCTGCACCCAGGAGTCACTGCTGTGCCTCTGAGGTGGGAGAGCCAACTTCAGGACACTGGCCCAAAAGAGACCTCCCAGCTCCACATAATATCAAATGGCGAAAATCTCCCAGAGATCTCCATCTCAACACCAGCACCCAGCTTCACTCAACGACCAGCAAGCTACAGAGCTGGACACCCTATGCCAAACAACTAGCAAGATAGGAACACAACCCCACCAATTAGCAGACAGTCTGCCTAAAATAATAATAGGTCCACAGACACCCCAAAACACACCACCAGACGTGGACCTGCCCACCAGAAAGACAAGATCCAGCCTCATCCACCAGAACACAGGCACTAGTCCCCTCCAGCAGGAAGCCTACACAACCCACTGAACCAACCTTAGCCGCTGGGGACAGACACCAAAAACAACGGGAACTGCGAACCTGCAGCCTGCAAAAAGGGGACCGCAAACACAGTAAGATAAGCAAAATGAGAAGACAGAAAAACACACAACAGGTGAAGGAGCAAGATAAAAACCCACCAGACCTAACAAATGAAGAGGAAAGAGGCAGTCTACCTGAAAAAGAATTCAGAATAATGATAGTAAAGCTGATCCAAAATCTTGAAAATAGAATAGACAAAATGCAAGAAACAGTTAACAAGGACCTAGAAGAACTAAAGATGAAACAAGCAATGATGAGCAACACAATAAATGAAATTAAAAATACTCTAGATGGGATCAATAGCAGAATAACTGAGGCAGAAGAACGGATAAGTGAGGTGGAAGATAAAATAGTGGAAATAACTACTGCAGAGCAGAATAAAGGAAAAAGAATGAAAAGAACTGAGGACAGTCTCAGAGACCTCTGGGACAACATTCAATGCACCAACATTCGAATTATAGGGGTTCCAGAAGAAGAAGACAAAAAGAAAGGGACTGAGAAAATATTTGAAGAGATTATAGTTGAAAGCTTCCCTAATATGGGAAAGGAAATAGTTAATCAAGTCCAGGAGGCACAGAGAGTCCCATATAGAATAAATCCAAGGAGAAATACGCCAAGACACATATTAATCAAATTGCCAAAATTTAAATACAAAGAAAATATATTAAAAACCACAAGGGAGGGCCTCCCTGGTGGCGCAGTGGTTGAGAGTCCGCCTGCCGATGCAGGGGATACAGGTTCGTGCCCCGGTCTGGGAGGATCCCATATGCCGCGGAGCGGCTGGGCCCGTGAGCCATGGCCGCTGGGCCTGTGCATCCGGAGCCTGTGCTCCGCAACGGGAGAGGCCACAACAGTGAGAGGCCCACATACCGCAAAAAGAAAAAAAAAAAAAAAAAAAAAAAACACAAGGGAAAAACAACAAATAACACACAAGAGGATCCCTATCAGGTTAACAGCTGATCTTTCAGCAGAAACTCTGCAAGCCAGAAAGAATTGGCAGGACATATTTAAAGTGATGAAGGAGAAAAACCTGCAACTAAGATTACTCAACCCAGCAAGGATCTCATTCAGATTTGATGGAGAAATTAAAACCTTACAGACAAGCAAAAGCTGAGAGAGTTCAGCACCACCAAACCAGCTTTACAACAATTGCTAAAGGAACTTCTCTAGCCAAGAAACACAACAGAAGGAAAAGACCTATAATAACCAACCCAAAACAATTAAGAAAATGGGAATAGGAACATATATATCGATAATTACCTTAAATGTACATGGACTAAATGCTCCCACCAAAAGACACATTGGCTGAATGGATACAAAAACAAGACCCATATATATGCTGTCTACAAGAGACCCACTTCAGACCTAGACACACATACAGACTGAAAGAGGATGGAAAAAGATATTCCATTCAAATGGAAACCAAAGGAAGGTTGGAGTAGCAATTCTCATATCAGACAAAATAGACTTTAAAATAAAGACTATTAGAAGAGAAAAAGAAGGACAATAAATAATGATCAAGGGATCGATCTGAGAAGAAGATATAACAATTGTAAATATTTATGCACCCAACATAGGAGCACCTCCATACATAAGGCAAACACTAACAGCCATAAAAGCGGAAATCGACAGTAACACATTCATAGTAGGGGACTTTAACACCCCACTTTCACCAATGGACAGATAATCCAAAATGAAAATAAATAAGGAAACACAAGCTTTAAATTATACATTAAACAAGATGGACTTAATTGATATTTATAGGACATTCCATCCAAAAACAACAGAATACACATTCTAAATACACATTTAGAGAAGAGCTAACACCTATCCTTCTCAAACTCTTCCAAAATATAGCAGAGGGAGGAACACTCCCAACCTCATTCTACGAGGCCACCATCTCCTTGATACCAAAATCAGACAAGGATGTCACAAAGAAAGAAAACTACAGGCCAATATCACTGATGAACATAGATGCAAAAATCCTCAACAAGATACTAGCAAACAGAATCCAACAGCACATTAAAAGGACCATACACCATGATCAAGTGGGGTTTATTCCAGGAATGCAAGGATTCTTCAATATACGTAAATCAATCAACATGACATACCATATTAATAAATTGAAGGAGAAAAACCATATGATCACCTCAATAGATGCAGAGAAAGCTTTCGACAAAATTCAACACCCATTTATGATAAAAACCCTGTGGAAAGTAGGCATAGAGGGAACTTTCCTCAACATAATAAAGGCCATATATGACAAACCCACAGCCAACATCGTCCTCAATGGTGAAAAACTGAAACCATTTCCACTAAGATCAGGAACAAGACAAGGTTGCCCACTCTCACCACTCTTATTCAACATAGTTTTGGAAGTTTTAGCCACAGCAATCAGAGAAGAAAAGGAAATAAAAGGAATCCAAATTGGAAAAGAAGAAGTAAAGCTGTCACTGTTTGAAGATGACATGATACTATACATAGAGAATCCTAAAGATGCTACCAGAAAACTACTAGAGCTAATCAATGAATTTGGTAAAGTAGCAGGATACAAAATTAATGCACAGAAATCTCTGGCATTCCTATACACTAATGATGAAAAATCTGAAAGTGAAATCAAGAAAACACTCCCATTTACCATTGCAACAAAAAGAATAAAATATCTAGGAATAAACCTACCTAAGGAGACAAAAGACCTGTATGCAGAAAATTATAAGACACTGATGAAAGAAATTAAAGATGATACAAATAGATGGAGAGATATACCATGTTCTTGGATTGGAAGAGTCAACATTGTGAAAATGACTCTACTACCCAAAGCAATCTACAGATTCAATGCAATCCCTATCAAACTACCACTGGCATTCTTCACAGAACTAGAACAAAAAATTTCAAAATTTGTATGGAAACACAAAAGACCCCGAATAGCCAAAGCAATCTTGAGAACGAAAAACAGAGCTGGAAGAATCAGGCTCCCTGACTTCAGACTATACTACAAAGCTACAGTAATCAAGGCAGTATGGTACTGGCACAGAAACAGGAAGATAGATCAATGGAACAGGATAGAAAGCCCAGAGATAAACCCACGCACATATGGTCACCTTATCTTTGATAAAGGAGGCAGGAATGTACAGTGGAGAAAGGATAGCCTCTTCAATAAGTGATGCTGGGAAAACTGGATAGGTACATGTAATAGTATGAGATTAGATCACTCCCTAACACCATACACAAAAATAAGCTCAAAATGGATTAAAGACCTAAATGTAAGGCCAGACACTATTAAACTCTTAGAGGAAAACATAGGCAGAACACTCTATGACATAAATCACAGCAAGATCCTTTTGGACCCACCTCCTAGAGAAATGGAAATAAAGACAAAAATAAACAAATGGGACCTAATGAAACTTAAAAGCTTCTGCACAGCAAAGGAAACCATAAACAAGACCAAAAGACAACCCTCAGCATGGGAGAAAATATTTGCAAATGAAGCAACTGACAAAGGTTTAATCTCCAAAATTTATAAGCAGCTCATGCAGCTCAATAACAAAAAAACAAACAACCCAATCCAAAAATGGGCAGAAGACCTAAATAGACATTTCTCCAAAGATATACAGACTCCCAACAAACACATGAAAGAATGCTCAACATCATTAATCATTAGAGAAATGCAAATCAAAACTACAATGAGATATCATCTCACACCAGTCAGAATGGCCATCATCAAAAAATTTAGAAACAATAAATTCTGGAGAGGGTGTGGAGAAAAGGGAACCCTCTTGCACTTTTGGTGGGAATGTGAATTGGTACAGCCACTATGGAGAACTGTATGGACGTTCCTTAAAATACTACAAATAGAACTATCATATGACCCAGCAATCCCACTACTGGGCATATACCCTGAGAAAACCATAATTCAAAAGGAGTCATGTACCAAATTGTTCATTGCAGCTCTATTTACAATAGCCCGGAGATGGAAACAACCTAAGTGTCCATCGACAGATGAATGGGTAAAGAAGATGTGGCACATATATACAATGGAATATTACTCAGCCATGCAAAGAAATGAAATTGAGCTATTTGTAATGAGGTGGATAGACCTAGAGTCTGTCATACAGAGTGAAGTAAGTCAGAAAGAGAAAGACAAATATTGTATACTAACATGTATATATGGAATTTAAGAGGGAAAAATATGTCATGAAGAACCTAGAGGTAAAACAGGAATAAAGACACAGACCTACTTGAGAATGGACTTGAGGATATGGGGAGGGGAAGGGTAAGCTGTGACAAAGCGAGAGAGAGGCATGGACATATATACACTACCAAACGTAAGGTAGACAGCTAGTGGGAAGCAGCTGCATAGCACAGGGAGATCAGATCGGTGCTTTGTGACCACCTGGAGGGGTGGGATAGGGAGGGTGGGAGGAAGGGAGATGCAAGAGGGAACAGATATGGGAACAGATGTATATGTATAACTGATTCACTTTGTTATAAAGCAGAAACTAATACACCATTGTGAAGCAATTATACTCCAATAAAGTTGTAAAAAATAAATAAATAGGGCATGAATGGATTCTTATCTGGAGAAAAAAATTCTTCTGGGGAAGAATGGGCTGGAGAGTTTGTCTGGTTCTACAGAAGCTTTTGTACCATATTAAGGAGTCTGACCTTAATTTGTAAGCAATGAGACATTAGAGGCAAGTGAAATCATCCATTAATTTTTTCAATAGGCAATCCAATGTTTCCTTTATTGCAAATTATATATTAATAAACCAGATAGCTTATATTTAGACTGACATATTTTGTGATTTTCCCCAATGTCAAGTCTATAGGTACAGTGCCATTGCTTTGGAATACCCTCCCTTCGTTTTTTTTCCCCATCCCATTTAATTTTGACTAAAATTAAATGATAGACAGCACTGAAGTTAAGCTAGAATAGAGAAATATTTGCTTCTGTACTTTTTACTGTGAGAAATGATGTTGATTCAATATAGCACCAGTGATGGGGATGGAATGGAGGCCAAGCATTAGCAAGACTTTTCCAGACTTTATGGGATTTATTGACTAAATATATGTGGGCTTTGTGAATATGGAGTGATAAGGAGAGGTAGATATAGAGAATAGGTGAAGTTTCTAAAACTGGAAAACTCAAAAAGATAGTAAAAAATAAAATATCTTCTGATCTTAAGATGTGAGGCAAAGATGCAGTGTAGAAAGATATCATTTTTATTGTTATTGTTTAGCCTCTTAGAGGTCATACATTTTAATGCATAAATGTCTCCCTTCATAAGGTACTTCAAATTAATTTATAAATTAATTTACATATCTTTATTAATATTTATAATTGGAAGTTAAATTATCAAATTGTATGTTTACGTGCACTCTAATGAGCAGCAAGTAGATCCAATATGTAATTAACTTAATGGATTTGGCTATTACATGAACCCACCATTAAAGAACAAAGGAAAGATCAATTAGTTAATACTATGAGGATTTTTACTATAGTTATATGAGACCAACTGAAATCTTAGCCCAGGTTTTCTGTAAATGAATAACTATAAAACTGGAGAAATAATTATGCTGTATTAATTATCTATGAAAACAATTCAGGAAAAACATAATTTTTAATCTCATTTTTCAGACTAGATTACCCACAAAATTAAATACTTTTGCTTTAAATTTGGGTCCACAATGTCTGCCTCAAACGTCAATACTTATAAACACTTGACAATTATATATCTAGTACAGATTGGTGAGGAAGACTGAAGAAAATTGTGGCAACTTTGTTAATCAGCAAGGCCTTTAGATGGATTTTATTCCACAATTAAGCCAGATCCAGGATGTTCTGCATTTAATGGAAAGAACTGGTTTAAGAAGTAGAACATCCAGGCTGTAATAACAGCTCCATTGCTAATTAGCCTAAGATCTTTGTCAAGGTAAAAACTGTCTGAATCTTAATTACCTCATGTATAAGTCACAAATAATTATACCTGCCTTACCAACTAAATAGTGACTCTGCATGCCAAAGCCATCATATATTAAAGGATGTGAGATTCTAAAACAATACAACAGTAACAGTGTGAGGCTGTTACAATCAGGAAAGTGCACTAGAAGCTCAGTGTATGACAACTATTAAGAGGAGTAATTGCAGCTATGTTCTATATTCTCATTTCTATACCTTCCACCTTCATTTTTTTTGGATCTAGTCTGGTTTCTGTCACTGATTCTGCATAGTTTTAAACTTAGGTTGGAAAAAATGTAGACTAAGTATATGTCCTCTTCTAACCTTTCCAGACCAAAGATTCAATCTTTTAGATCCCTTGTGCTTTCTGAGGAAAATAACTACTGGGGCTCATTTGATAATTTTTTCTTTATATGAACCAAGTTTAGCATGAAAAGAAAATAATACAAATAATCAAAGTAATAATAGTTAACTATTGAGTACTTGCTCTGTGCCAGATACTAAGTGTTTTTTTTTTGTTTTTTTTTTTTTTTTTTTTTTTTTTTTTTTTGCTGTACGCGGGCCTCTCACTGCTGTGGCCCCTCCCGTTGCGGAGCACAGGCTCCGGACACACAGGCTCCGCGGCCATGGCTCGCGGGCCCAGCCGCTCCGCGGCATGTGGGATCCTCCGGGATCGGGGCACGAACCCGTGTCCCCTGCATCGGCAGGCGGACTCTCAACCACTGCGCCACCAGGGAGGCCCCTAAGTGTTTTAATATGTTAACTAATGAAATTTTCTCTATAACCCAAGTACTATTGAAAATTATTTACTCTCCACACTCTGCCTCTATTCGTGAAATTTATTCCACTGTTTCTTGACTTGAGTTTGAGGTTGGTCCTGTGACTGGCTTTGACAAATAGAATGTTAGCAGGTGTAATGTGAACAAAAGCTTGAAAAGTTCTTGCATGATTGTCGTGCTTCCGTTATACAGAAGGAACTTGTCTGCTGATCCCAGGAGGAGGGTAATAAATATGTGGAACAGAGATATTCCAAATGAACTGTCATTAGCTGAGTCTCATCTGATCAGCCATATTCCCAGCTGACCACAGAAATGTGAACTAAATACAGTTGATGCTTGAACAATGCAGGCTTGAGCTGCACCTGTACACTTATATAAGGATTTTTTTTTTCAGTTAATATGTACTAGAGCACTACACAATCCACAGTTGGTTGAATCTGCGAATGCAGAACTGTGGGTATGGAGGGAGATTTTCGACTACGTGAGTTGGGGGGAGCTGTCAGCACCCCTAACTCCCATATTGTTCAAGGGTCAACAGTAAATGTTTATTATACTGTACACCATTGAGATTTTGTGGTTTTTTGTTACATATCATTGTTTTATCAGTGTTGACTGATACAGTAAGGTACTATTATTATCCCCATTTAATAGTGGAGGAAATTGGAACACAGATTAAATAATTTGCAAGGAATCACTCTGCTAAAGAAGAGTAAAGGTGGAATTTGAACCTAAATAATTCAGCTCCAGTAATAATATTTGGATTCCATTCTTCTAACAACAAACTCAAAAACTACAACAGATATTTATAGAGTTTATTTATTTCTCTTTTTAAACACTTGTACTGATAAAAAAAAATTCCCCTAAGCATATTTATAACAAAGACTGATGTCACAGGATTAGCAGAAATGTGAAAATAATGGACATGTTTTAATATGTAATTAGTATTTAGTATATTTTTAATATAATTACTAAATATTATATTACTAGTATTTTAATATTAAATATTCTCTATTTTTGCCTTTACTATTTTCTACTACTATTCCATTGAATCAGTGCCTTCTCTCATTCTATTTAGATTGACAAGTTCTTGAAATATTTTTTCTGGATTCCTTAGTAGATGATTTCTTAGAAGTATTTGTTCTTTTGAGTCTGTGGGATGAAATTTCCTTTAACTACTGCTCTATTTTCTTTCCATAGCCTCATTATTTCTTTTTCTGTATTCTTTAATTGTCTTTGAGTGAGGAAAGAAATATACAGACTCAGAACCTATAGACTGCCGTTGGACACCCTCTAATGTCTACTTGGGTGAAGGTTAAGTCTGTCTCTCAGTTCTAAGGCAGAAGAAATGTTTATTATCCACAGTTTCCAGCCTCATTTCCGTATTTTAGCAGCTATTCATTTTAAGTGAATCTTTTGTCCTGAGATGAAATTATTTTCTCTTTCCATAGCCTTATTTTCTCAATTTCTGATCTAATAGGTATAACACACACACACACTCACACACACACATACACACAAACACACACATATTTTCTGCTCCTATTATCTCTGTAATTTGTTGGAATTCTATTCCAAAAGAGATTCTAAATATTATTTCTAATTCTGCTCTGGAGCAGTGAGTATATTTTTGTTTCTGAAAGCATTTAGAAATTTGATTAGGGAAATTTTGTCATCTCTTCAAAATCATCACCTTTATAGCAGAGTCACGGTTATCCATATTTCTGATTAAAGCACAGCTTTTGTAGCTAAATCAGAAGGCAGAAAATGGGTAAGAAACAAAGTGACCTCCAACCTTTTTTTTTTCCTGAAAATTTCTGTTTTTAAGTGCAGTGTGTTGCCCTGAGGTAAAACCAGAATAAGGTTTTAATAACATAGTTCCATATAAAAAATAAATAAAATAAAATTCAAAGAAAAAATAGCACATTTCCACATGCCTCATGGGTAGAGTTATTGTCTCCAGATACTGGAGTAGAATTTTCCCAAGTTTAAATTTTTATTTGTTTCTAGGTAGCAAGACACATATTAGTGGAAAGATAGCAGAGTCTATTTCAGGGGTAGATAGACATCCTGTTAACTGGAGGTCTGAAGTTTTCTTTGAGCTATGCTGTCATTTTAGTATTCTACTAACCTTGTTTTCACTGTGACTACCTGTCCTGTCTTCCATGATCAATAAATATTTTAAGTATTAATTCAGTAATCTCACAACAGTGTTTGAAGAGCAAAAATACCACTGTTAACTTACCTCATTTTAATTGCTTTGGGAGTTTTAGAGCTGAAAAACCTTAGGAATTAGTAGGTCATCTTCTTCACTTTATAGATGAGGGCTAATAGTTTGCCTTAAGACAAACAAGTTAGTGTTAAAGAAAGGACTGAAATTTAGGCAACACATCAATTAATCCAAATTGCTACTGAAGAGGAGCAAACTATATCACCCCCAAATATGCCTCTTTGGCATATTGATTATTTTAGGCTAATTATTTTTAAGAAAGAGCAGACATAGGAAAAACTGAGTAGAAGTTATTCTTTTGTAAGAAACATTTACATTTACAAGGGAAATCTGCATTTGTAACCATGTCTCCCTCCCTGTACCAGGAAGAGGAAGACAACCAAATCTCTAGAAACTGTTATCAATTGAGAGGCAATGACTTAAATCTGCATAATAACCATATCCTTCTTTACTGTGCTTTTCTTAGTAACTTCCCATAACTGACTCCCCATCCCTAACATCTTCTTTTGTCTTTAGCAGAAGACGGTATTTCAGGTAATGGCTTTGGCCATTTCAGACAGTTACTCAGTTTTCCTTGGTATCTCCCATGGATACAGGAGGTCTACATATTATTAAACTTTTGTTTGTTTTTCTTCTGTTAGTCTGTCTTATATCAATTTAATTATTAGACTGAAACTGAGTAGGACCCTGTGGTACCCTCCCAGGTACAAATCCTTTCTGTGCCCCCTGTTTCTTGTCTGTAAGAAATAGGTTTTATTCAGCCTCCTTTACCTTTCCTAAGTTCCAAAGGGCAGATTCAAATAGCTGCTAATTACGGAAATGAGGGAATGCAGAAACAAAGGAGGAATAGTCAAGAAACAATAGTGCAGCAATGGGGCAAGGTCCTTGTTCCTTCCTGAAGAAATATACATAATAATATCTTTGAGTTCTTCTGCAGAAGATAAGGCCCCCACCCAGGTGGAAAGTGGTAACTTTAGGCTGAGCACAAGATTCCTGGAACACCACCCTTTTACCTCCCACCAACCAACCAAAAGAAAGTCACACACCCTGCAGCCCTCACTCCAAATTTTGCCTATAAAAACTTCTCCCCCCAAACCATCAGGGAGTTAAGGATTTTTTTGAGCATGAGCCACCCGTTCTCCTTGCTTGGCCCTGCAATAAACTTACCTCTGCTCCAAACTCAAACTTTTCTGTTTGGTTGGCCTCACTCTGTGTCAGGCACATGAACTCACATTTGGTAACAAGACCAGCCAAAGAGCCTAAAAATGTAGGAGGAAAATTTTTCCACCCCTACAATTTTGGCAGCCACAAAGGGACTATAAACCAGTTGGACACTTTTCACTCCAGGATTGCTGCAGCTGAGAGATCCTGGGACCTCTGACAAAAGCTGGCAGAAGGTAAGAACCTTACCATGTCAGTCTCCTGGATCTCTGCCTGCAGGGTCTTTTAGATGTGAAAATGGTGAGAGTCCTTTTCTTTTTCTAAATTTAGAGTAGCAGGAGAAAATATTTACGTGAATTTATTCATGTAAACAAATTGTGTATAGAAACTTTGGTAAAAATTTGTTATGAGTACTCTTGTTTTCTATTGATACTTTTCTTGCTGGAGATGGTTATTATTTTCTTTTTTCTCTGCCATCTTGTTCTATGTTCTCAGAGCTTGGCTTTATGATTAGTGATAATATTCTCTCTGGCCTCTGCCAGCTGGTGGATACATGTACCAGCATGGATCTGGTGGACAGCCAAATAGGTTGTGGATCTGATAAGCCAGTTAGTCAGAAGCACATGTAACAACGCTGGCTTGTGACAGAATCTCTCTTTGTCTGATTATGAATGCTCTCAAGGGAGTTTGTCACAAGGCATTTCAGTCCATAAGGGTCCTTTGTTATCTCAATCCTCATTACTTAGTGCTGGAAAAATCTCATTCCAGTAGTGCCTGCCTGGTGTTACAGATTAGTGGGTCTATAACTGGAGTCACCTCACATTCTTATGGGAAACTAGAGACACTATTTTCACACTACCATTCTTACTGCCTGTAGCAATAAAGGGCTTTTACTTTCTTAGACTATCCATTTATTGAAGTGGATTATAAGAGTAACTGATTTCAGGGCCATGTCTTTAGATTTGAGTGCTGCAGAGTTAAAGAGAATGTTTGGGTTGATACAAAGCCCACAGGTCACTACCCAGGTCATTGTAAATGCTGTGATTAAAGAGCCTTCTTTCACATGGGCACCCTATATAAACTTACTGTTCCAAAACTGGAAAATAATTCAGGAAGGCTTCTCAAATTTCCTTTACAACTTCCCCTCAAGGGTCTTAGAGATGCTAATAAAAACATTGGGTTAATCAACAAGATTATGGGAATAAGCCAAGAGGAGAATCAGGGACTCTTCCTAACAAGGTGGAAATTTTCTTAACAGTTATTAAGGTTACCTAACTCAAGTTCGGCTTCTCACCACTCAAAAGTCAATAATCAAGAGGCAAATGTTGGTAGAAAGGAAATTTACTTTAATCAGAAAGCCGGCAATCTAGGGAGAAGTTGGACTTATGTCCCAAGACCAACTCCAAAGACTTTGCTCAGCCATGACAATTTTTAAAGGGAAATATGGCAAACAATCTCAGTTAATCATTAACGTAGGAGGTCAGATTCTTCATCATTTTTCTGTTGCATATAGACCTTCTGACTTCTCCTAATCTTCCTTTGGATGCTATCTTGCCAATGTGGTCTGCCTGCAAATTTGCTAAGGGGGGAAGCTGGGGGTAGCTAGTCAGTCATTCTTTAACTACTTAATTCTTCATTCTTACTCTTTTTAATCCAGAAAAAGAGCCAACAGGTTAAGCAAGGCACTGTGCACATCCAGTAGATCAGAAATTAGGAATTACATTAAATGTTAACTAGTGATCTCATTTTTATAATTAAGGTTTAAGGGGAACAGAAATAAGCAAACAGGAAATGGGCAAAGGAGCTGCTTATACTAAGAAATAAGGTGAATAATGTGAATATTGATTGGGACAAAACAAAGAGAAAACAGAAAAGAAAGAATCATGGGATTCATCTCAGCAAAGGATATTGTTATATGGTTATTAAGAAATGGGATGAATAAAATGGACATTGATAGGGTTAAAACAAAGGTCTTAATATAGTACTAGCAAAGATTGTATGAGTCAAAATGGACCCCATTAAGGAGCCCAAACAAGTCTGCTCTATTACCCCAGTTTGGAGAAATTTAAAAGCTGGAAGGGCAAATGTTGCTATGAGAAGCCTGACCAGCAACCACTTGGGGCAAAGGTTAGAGAGATTAATCAAGTTAAAGATTGATACAAGGGCCAGGGTTCCTTGACTTGACCCCTCACTGGGGATCTAAAGCCTTTTCCACAAGAGTAAAATGATTAGGGGATACAGGAACCCCATGAACTGGGTTACCAAAACCCATTGTTGAAACTGTGACTCAGGCTACAATTAGATTTAGAAAATGTAAAAGTCTAAGAGTTGACAGGATTATGAAAGTCAAAATGTTTAAGCAGGTATTAAGTAAAGAAGTTGTGTCAAAACTTAACTGGGTAAGAATTTACAGAATTAATGAAAAAACAAGATTCAAGCAGCACAAGAATTAATAACATGGACTGAATAAACTGAGGAGGATTAATATAATTTTTATGACATTTTGTTTGAAATATTTCTTTTTTTTTAATGTTTTATTTTTCCAGATTTAAGGAAACTTTTTCTCTTTGCTCTTAGGCTATCTATGACTTAGAGCAATTTGGTAAGATATACTTTTATAAATAAAGATGAAACATTTATCCTTTTTTCTACCTACCTGATCTCTGCAGAATTCAGAAACAATTAGTGAATATTCTTATTTTCATGGCAATATAGTTATTCACATACGTTCAGTAAGAATCCATTCTCTTTGTAATAAGACACAATTGGATAATATAATTGGATATATTATCAAGGCTTTGACTGGAATGTCAGATTTGAGAATGTGTGTAGACTCAGATATGACCAGACAGCTTTAAGAAACTAAGGTTGACTTTATAGAGCCAATTAAGTCCCTTAAAGATATTGGCCTGGTTCCTTGCTTACAGAGTTCCCAGCAGCCTAGCCAGGTGAGTAAGGGAGGTCACTTCCTGGCAGGTAAAAGAACCTCAGGATATTTTGGGGACCTTGAGAAGAGAGAATTAATTAACCCAAATCCATAGGTATTGCAAGTAAAGTCTGATGGCAAGTCCTTGGCATGGCCCCTGGCCTTGAGAGGTTTTTAAAAGTTCAATCTGAGATTCCTTATGAAAAGTTCTAGAAAAGCAGATTTAAAAGAGCCTATATGGTTAATGGCTATTCTTGCTGCACTTATGTAAATTACCAGACCAACTTTATTGAATCTAGACTTATTTTTCAAACAAATTAGTATTAATTTGTCTCTCTTTGGTAGAAATGAGAGTGATATTGGTGAGAGAAATTATGTACCTGTAGAAACTATAATACACACTTGTGGATATTAGATTTCAGTACTGTTCATTGTCTTTGAGATTTTATTATTTACTTGTAAACTGGACTGGATCCTAAATTCTTGTTTCCTCCAAATATCTGTTTATGACTCTCCAAACTAATGTTTTCAATTTTATCCCATTCTTTTGACTTGGAATCACTAAGATCAAAAATTGCCTTTTGGGCTTCCCTGGTGGCGCAGTGGTTGAGAGTCCGCCTGCCGATGCAGGGGACACGGGTTCGTGCCCCGGTCTGGGAAGATCCCACATGCCGCAGAGCGGCTGGGCCCGTGAGCCATGGCCGCTGAGCCTGCGCATCCGGAGCCTGCGCTCCGCAACGGGAGAGGCCACAACAGTGAGAGGCCCGCGTACTGCAAAAAAAAAAAAAAAAAAAAAAAAAAAAATTGCCTTTTAATCCCCTAAAGCCCTGCAAACTGAAGCTATATGACTTGATATAAACTTCAGAGAAATTGTCACAACAGCTCATGTTTAGACAATCTTTGTGCCTGTTGCTGTGTGGGCCACTCAGAAAGTACCAGTCTACCTGATGACATCATCAGAGGCATTCAAACTGCAAACCAGGAAAATCTGTCAGATTGCCACTGCCTGCTCTCCCTCCATCTGAAGATGCTTCGAGCCTGACATCTAGAAATTTTCCCTCAACTGGTAGTTCTCAGGACTCAGACCCTGGGTTTATAAGTTGCTCTAATCATTAACCTTTATTTTGCTTTGTTTTTTGTTTCCATAGAAGTACCACTTATTAAATACCTGGTTTATGCAATATAGGGCAAACTTTGGGAGCTCACTGGCATCACCTGCCTCCTGAAATGAGACACAACTGTTTAACTGAAATGACCTATTCTTAAGAATAGGTTCAATGAGATATGGAGCAATGAATGTTGCTTCTGGATTATGAAACGTCTTTAAAGTTTCAAAGATGGGACTGAATAAGAGCAAAACATACCACCCCAACACCCCAAAATATGTCTCTTTCGTATATTTATTATTCTAGGCTGATTATTTTTAAGAAACAGAAGACATAAGTAAAGCTCTGAAAACTGAGTAGAAGTTATACTTTTGTAAAAACTATTTACATTTATAAGGGAAATCTCAACTTGTAAGGGTGTCTCCCTTGCTGTACCAAAAAAAAAGAGGGTATCTAAACCTTTAGGAACTTATCAGTGCAGAAGGCAACAACTTAAATCTGTATAACAGTCTGTATAACATACCCTTCTTTTCTGTGCTCTTCCTGATAACTTCCCATAAGTGACTCTCAACCCCCAACATCTGTCTTTAGCTGAAGATGGCATTTAAGGTAATGGCTTTAGACATATCAGGGAGTTACTGAGTTTTCCTGGGTATCTCCCATGGATAAAGAAGGTATGCATGTTATTAAACTTTTGTTTTTCTTCTATTAATCTGTGTTATATCAATTTCATTATTAGACCAGCCAAGGAACCTAGAAGGGTAAAAGAAAATTTTTTCTACTCCTACACTTCTAACATCATCACATGATTTTTTGATTGGCCAAGTAAATTATACTGGAAGCTAACTCTACTCAGACTTAAATGTAACTGTGAAAAAACAAGGAGTTTGAAATACAGGGAGGAAACTCAAGTGATGAGCATATATCACATGTTATACACTGTGAGAGCATGTTAAAAATAATCTTATCTAGTAATAACAACTACCCTGTAGAATATAATATTTCCCCAATTGAAAGGCAAGAAAAATACTCAACTGAAGCATTCACTCACTTGATCAAGGTCACACAACCAGTAAATTCAGAGCCTTCATTTTAATCCAAAGTTGGAGAGTGTGTTGAACCTCACTTTCTATTTTTAGACATTGTTTACTTTGTCAAGTTACTTGTAATCCCTGAGTCTTAGTTTCTGCATCTGTTTAAAAGAAAAAAAGAAAAGAAAAAAAAAAGGTTAATACCTCTCTGATAAAATTGGTGTAAGGGTGAAATTGGAGAATGAATGTGGAAGTGCTTTTAAAATCATACTGTGCAATACTGTCAGATATTATTTATATCCTCTTAAAGTAGTCATCATCACCAAGTTTTACCATCACATTTAGCACTTAAACGCAGTCGAGCGTTACAGAGTTCTGCCTGACAAGGGAAATATAACAGCAGGCTAAAATGAATGCTCCCTAATCCCTATCTACTCATCCGCAGTTGCTGTGAATTGATAATATTCCCCTGAATTTTCAACCTTAGTTCACTAGCATCAAAATTCTGATGAATGAGTGAAGCTGTTCAGCCTCAAGCAGCATTTATCTGCAGAGGTATCTTTTAGCTTACAAAGTTGTAAAAACAACCTGCCAAGATGAAAGACGAAAAAATATTGCCTTACATTTATAGCAGGTTATCCTATACTGCAGAAGTACTGACTTTGTCCATCCATGTTGATAGAACACCTGGTGGCCACTGTTAAGTGTGAAAGTGGAGATTTTGCCAAGTCAGGAAGGAGGTTAAAACGGTTTGTCTTTAACCAAGGGCAAAGTTTTTAAAAGTAAAGATGTTCTTTTGGCTATTTTGTTGACTTCATATATAGTTAGCCTTCTTGGTTTCCATGTACTTGTATGTGCTTTAAAATAATTGTTATTTTTGAAGAATAGATATATGTTTATATTTTGCAGGTAAATTTAAATATATGATTGAAAAATTCTGTTGAGTGAGGGAATTTTTATGAGGGTAACAATAGGTCTCACATATTCTCAAATATGTTTAAAATAATATGATAAAAAGATAAATGTTACAATAATATTAGAAATATATTTCATATTGTATAGCTTGTTGAGGAACCTTGTACAGAGAGAAGAACAAACATACTCCTGATAAACAGATAAGAAAACTGAGGCTCAGAGATTATATGTTTTCTTAATGTCACACAGTTATAGATTATTAAAGTCAGGATTCAAATATATGTGAGGAAAGGAGGGGGAAGAATTTTATATGTACTAATATCTTTGTATATTCAGAGAATCTTCATTTTAATGAATTTATTGGGAAGTTATGAAACTGTGCAGTTCAGACTGGGACTTGAACCCACAGTCTTTTAACTGAGATCACACACCTGGTCTCAGGACTTGATGAAGCTCAGGTTCTTGATGTCTCATCACAGGAAGAATTCAGTGAGAGACAAAGTGATAGGTAAGAAGTGGATTTATTTAGAGAGAAACACACTCCTCAGGCAGAGTGTGGGCCATCTCAGAAGGTGAGAGCAGCACCAGCGTATGGCATTGTCAGTTTTTATAGGGATGGGTAATTTCATAGGCTAATGAGTGGGAGGAATATTCCAGCTATTTTGGGGAAGGGGTGGGGATTTCCAGGGATTGGACCACTGCCCACTTTTGACCTTTATGGTCAGCCTTGGAACTGTCATGGCACTTATGGGTTTGTCATTTAGCTTGCTGATGCGTTACAATGAGCGTATAGTGGAAATCAACTCATCTGCCATCTTGGACTTATTTGGTTCTAATCAGTTTATTTCGTGTCCTCGGGTTATGTCATTCTTTAAAAGGTTGTGCCCTGTCCCCTTCTCTCCTGTTTCAGTTAGACATTTCATACAACCAAATTTCCAGGTAATGAATTTTTATTCTTTCATATCCCTGACATCTAAATCTTTAATTTTAGCACTTGGAAGAAAGTGTATTAGAGATGAATTTAATATTTACTTTCTCTTTTCCTTGATAGCTCATTGTTATCATGAAGGTCAGTGGGCTTCAAAAATGCCTTTAGAATTACATGGGAAGTGAAGTGTTGTTTGCCCCTACAGTGAATGGTCCGCTGTGTTTTTATATTGAGCAGAATGAATTTTTCTGCTGCTAAATTATTGTCTGCTTTCCCACTTGTCTATTTAGGAAGTAACTTCCTCCCTCCTTTTATCACCAACCCCAGTCTTTCTACTTGCTGTTGTAGGGTAGGAAAAAAAAAATTCCTCTACCCTTCAAGATTCTCGGCTGAGACGCCCCTCTAATAAAATACAGATTAACCGGAGAAAAACAGATATTTAATAACATGTATAACTCCTGTATATATGGGAGTTCCATTATCCAGGAAAACTAACTCCCTGAAATGGTTCAAGCCACCACCTTATAATATTATCTCCAGCTAAAGACAAAAGATGTTGGAGGGGTGGGTGGGAGCAAGTTACAGGAGGTTATCACGAAAAGCAAGGTAAATAAAGGTATGTTGTTGTTATGCAGATTTCAGTTATTGCCTTCTCTATTGATAAGAGTCAAGAAATTTGGTCACCCTCTTCTGTCTAATAGGGAGGAGTCACTCTTACAAATGGAGATTTCCCTTATAAATGTAAATTTCTCTTACAAAAAAGAGGGTAACTTCTATTTGGTTTTCAGAGCTTCTCCTGTGTCTCCTCTTTCTTAAAAATAATCAGCCCCAAATAATCCTTATCCCAAAGAGGCATATTTGGGGATGACAAATTCAGCTCCCCTTCACTGTTTGTTTTCAAAGTAAGGGCGACGTAGTTAGAGTTGAGAATTTGAGAATTTCCTTGAGTTAAAATGCACAAGACTTAATGAAAAAAAAAAGCTAACATTGCGATTAAGAGTTTGTTTAAATTTCATTTAAATCCCATGTTTTCAGTTATATTCTGAGGGGTTATAATACATGCAGATTTACTAAAACTTCCTAATAGTGACATGTTATCTGTTCTCAATTGAGAATGTATTTCATAATATTCATGGTATGAATAATTTTTACCACACCTCTATATTTACTTATTTTCTACATTTTTCTTTTTCTTTTCTTTTCTTTTTTTTTTTTCCTTTGGACTCGTACAAATCACTTTTCGTTATATTTGTACAAAGCATGGGATTTCAATACAAAGATGTACTAAAGAGAGACACTGGAAAACTGGAGTTCAAAGGTGACTCTGTGAACAATAAAAGAGGAGTGATAAAGGGAAGGGAAGAGAAGCTATAGTGGCCACCAGTGTAGGGGTTAATTATTCTTCCTCAAGGCAAAAGAGAAAAGGGTTCCTGGGATTCTCTTTCCTCTGCATTTTGTGCCTTTGATGTAAACAGACTTCAGAGAAAATTGGCCAGCCCCATTCATTCAGCCCAAAAGAAAAGGCTTAGGGTCTCAGGAGGGGAGAGATGAGCTTGTCATCTGGGAAGAACTGAATTTCTGGCATCTTCTCAGACTTGTCACTAAATTAGGCCTAGAAAACCTTAGCAAAATGGACATAGATGAGAGTGGTGGCAAATTCTAATGTGTGCCCAGGTACTAAAATTTCAAGGGTAGTAGATAAAGAAGTCTTTTAGGCCTTTTAAAAGTCACAGAAAATATTTGGTATGTCTCTGACTCAGGGCAATTGGAAGAAGCCTTGCTTGCTCACCTCTTGCACTTTCCTACATCAACCTTGACCCAGAATTCAGTCTCTTCACTGGCTTTAACAAGATAACCTATCACACGGTAGAATTTAGTGAGTTTCTTAAACTTTACTAAAGAACCAGGTGGATGTTTGGAAGGACTCCTTCTGGCCCAGTAACTACACATAAGACACAGTTTCCACTCTTTCTCACTCCGCTTCTCACCCTCTCCTTTCCTCCTGTAAGCTCTCAATTTTCATATTTCATAATGGAGAAGAACTTTCTCCTTCGTTAATGTTTTGGTGCTGGCTACTGTGTCTACCTAAGAAAGCCTTTTGAGACATTTCTCATAAGATGAACTATATTAGCTGTTAAAATGATGCAATTTTCTATTTACATTTTAAGATAAAAACCTGAAACATGAAAAAGTGCTTGATGTGGGGAAATTCTCAGAAGTGTTGGAAATAGGGACTTAGCTACCTAGAAATACTTCATAAAAATAATTATTTTAGCAAAGTCATGAACAGTTTAATAGACTGTGTTGTTACATACTCATGTGCAATTCCTTTCACGTTCTTTTTACTTTTTAATTATGAACATTTCCAAGCATAAGGAAATAAGTAGTACCATGACCATCACCCAGCTTTAAAAGCTATCAACATTTTTCTATACACATTTTACTTATTCCTCCCTCTTTTTTCTTTTGCTGAGATATGTCAAAGCACTTCATTCTTAAATTCTTCAATCTGCCTCTCAAGAAAAAGGGCAGTTTGCAAATCCATAGGGCTTTATCATATCTTAATTATTAACAAAAATGTTTAATAAAAATTAATACCCAATACATATTCCAAGTTCTCTGGTTGTTTAAAAATGTTTCTTTTTCTTAAAATCAGCATCTTCTCAAAGTCCATTATATCTTCTAACATGTTTCTATTTTATATATGAAAACTTTTAATTGTTTTAGTCTAGTTTTATATCCTTGAGGTAAATTTGCTGAAAGCAAGACAGAAGAAGAATGTTGTAGATTTCAGGAAAAGAACCAGTTCAGAAGGGTGAGGGTGAAAAAGAGGAGGCCTATCTCAGAAAGTACAGTTAACAACAAAATACAAATTTTAAAGCAGAGAGAATTGCCTTAGGACCTGTACAAATTCCACTGTAGGCTACCTTTCAAACTTAGACTTTTCTGAAATTCTTTTAGCTCATTTTAACTTTGGGGTTACTGTTTTCATCTCTTCTTATGGCCACATTTTCCAGATGTGTGCTGATCATCTCTTGGGATATCATTTATTTCAAGGTGAATTTTATTTTTTGAAAGTGCATATTTGTTTAATAATGCTAGGGTCTTTGACAGCTAAACTGCTTTAGCATTGTTTGAACTCCCCACAATCTCCTTTGTGATTCTCCTTATTCTTTTTTGTTTACCCCACACTTGGAGTTTATAAGGACTTTTTCCAAATGTTCCCAGTTGTTCTCAGATTCCCACTCAATACATGATCTCCTTTAGGGTTGAATGTTGCAGATTAACCAGGGTTCCTCCCCTCTTCCTGTTCTCACTGTTATTAATACTGTCCAGTTGCTCATGATGCTTGGGGAGTATTGATCATGTTCATCCATATTTTGAGTTTGTGAGGATTATTTGTCACCTAATTCTGTTTAAGATGTCCCATATATTTGTTTTGATTTTATTTCACTGTTTTAATATTTCTGTTTTTTGTGGGTTTTTTTTACTTTTACTTTTTGCTGCACTGTGTGGCATATGAGATTTTATTTCCCCGACTGGGGATCAAACCCGCACCCCCTGCAGTGGAAGCACAGAGTCTTAACCACTGGACTGCCAGGGACGTCCCTATTTTTTAAGATGTGTTTTTAGGGAGATAGATGATAGATAGAAAGAAAGAAATAGATGATTGATAGGGTGAATGTCATGTCCTGGCCACTGGAAGAAGTCTCTTTATAAAATGATAAAAATTACTAACACTTTGAGAACATTTAGTTGTCATTTCTGATATTTTGCTAGCATGCCCTTAGAGAACACAAGTTCTAGGGATAGCACATGCCAAAATACAACCCTGAAGTCCTAATTCTATGTGTTTGGGTGTGGACATAGTGAAGAATCTCTGGAGGATATAATACCTATAAATATTAATGTTTGTTTTTAGGTTAAAGTTGTAGTTATTCTAACAATGTTAACATCACAATATAAATTCTAGATGTAGGAACTTGAGTTTCAGGAATGTCATCTTTAGAAAGGAATGACTAGATCACTTTTGTTACATTCCTTCATGTGAGGAAGAAGCAGGATAGAAGTTGGGGGCATCTCTTGCCTGTAGTGATGATGCTGGGTCACAGTTTGATGTCAATATGGTCACTATTGGTATTCATGTAAGTCCAGTGATGATAAGATGAAGTTTATCATTGCAGAAATTATGGGAGATAATGAATTGATATGAATATGGAAGAACAGAGGCAAGATTTAATCTAAAAAATGCCCATATTAAACTACCTATGAATTATAGCTAGCTATCAAGTACTGTCATCAATTTCTTTCCTTGGCTACTTATAGAGAAGCATAAATACCTATGTTGATAGGATTGAAATAAGGGATTAGTTATGTTTACACATTACTAAAGATTATGAATGTTTTGTCTAAACATTACTCTCAGTTTGCTACTTAGCCTAGTCTGTTTTTCTACCACACTGGAATCTTTCTAACTTTTTTTTTTTTTTTTTAAATTCCAAACCTAAGACTTGGAATAATGGTATAACTGACAGAATCCAGATTAGAGGCTGGGCTGTTCACCACTGATTAAATACACTGTTATCATGGTTTTTCTTGGTTTAGAATGTACTCAGGTAAGGCTGAGTCATCATGAAAGCGATATTCATCTGTTAGGTTCTGCTCAGTATTCCTGTTCTTCAGCACCACAGAGTCACTGGCTGGTAGACCCAGCAGCTTGCAATACTGGTTCTCATCATGTCTGAGAGCCCTTGGAAAGGACCCTTTCATCAACATTCAAGCCCTCACCCCCACTGATTTCCTCAAGTATCCTATTTGCTTTTTCTTTTTCATAAGGAAAAGCTACCACTTACTTAAAAAAACAATATTAAACATTTTTTTCAGGTTAATAGTGTAAAAAATTAACAAACAAAAACCTAAACTAAATAAAGTTGGGAGACCAGAAGGAGCTCCCTACCCTGTGACAATAGCAGAACACAAGAGGAAGTGCTGTCAAGGACTCAGCCAATGAAAAACCATGAACTCTGTGTTCACTGTAGCCCTCCCAACTTCCTTTCCTCTCTACAAAAGCATTCTCATTCTCTTGCCATGTAGGGAGCCACTTGTTTGTGGCTCGCCATGGTTGCAGACCATGAGCGCAATTCTCTGCTGATCCCGAATAAACCCATCTTTGCTGGAGAAATATCTGGCAGCCTATTTGGTTCAGGTTAACAAAAGTACATTCAGTTTATGTCTATCTCTGGGATACTTCCCTTGAATAGTTTTAGTAGTTTTAAATGTCCAAACAACTGTTGTTGTAAACACACACCAATATCCACCTGCTGATTCTTGGTATTTAATTTTTGTATTATAAACGGTTTTGATCGCTAAGGATCTCAACTGGTAACTGTGTATCGAAATACTTTAAAATTTTTACTGAGAATAATGTGTGTGTAGTTTTAACACCCTAACCCCCACACTTGAGTAACAGACACCTAGGCCACCTATGCGAGAACTTAATCCTAAATTCTGTAATGCCAATCATGTCATGACCATCCCAGCTACTACACGTACACAGTCTTTTGAGAAGGTGTGATTGGGGTACAGGGGAAGAGCACAGAACTGGATGCTTTTATAGGTAAATACCAAAGTAAAGGCAAATAAACACATAGCAACACACAGGTTCTGTACCATGCCATTACATGCCTGTCCTTGTGTAAATCATCTCCCATTTGCCTACCTCAATCTTTTATCAACTTTTTTATCTGGAGTCTCAGTGTCCATTCACTGTAATTCTATACATTGTACTGGGATGAAGATATTCTCCAGTTTTCAGCACTGGGTAGTGCAGCAAGATGTTTTGTTCAGATTAAGAATTGTATGAGAAAACAAGTATATTCTACAAACATCAGAAGGCAGCATCCAACAGGGATTCAAATAAGACAGAGAAAAATGTCTCACTTTCCAAGGGACCAGACTATTCCATAAGGCCATCACTTGCTCCCATATCAGAATGTGGCTTTAACCTGTGGCTTCATAACATCACTACCATATCCTTCATCTAGGGCCAAGGGAAGGCTCAAAGAAAGGGGAAGAAACTGCTACCCAGTCCAGACTATATCCCATAGGTAATGAATGCTGAAGTTCTCCAGCTATTGCTCTCTCTATGGATATTAGAATAGTAAAGGAGACTTTATATATAATTCATAAATATATTCTTGGGAGAAAAGGGTCAAGAAAGAAAAAAATACCAGCATTAAATTCCTAGGGTTGAGTAACATATAGTTCCTTTTCAAAAGGTGACACCTTTAGGTTTTTATGTTAACAAAAAGAAAAATAAGAAATTAAAAGATTATAGAAGGAAAAAAAATTTTACAGGAAGGGTTTATTCAGATGCATGGAAATTACTTTGCTGACCAACATAAAGACATGGATGGTATTAAAGATTAAATTGGAGGACTATAGTGACAAACAGTTGATAATTCTAACAAGAGTATCAAGTGATGGGCCCAAATGCCATTTCCTTGAGCTACTGATTGTTACATTTTCTTTCTGAGAAGGAGGTCATATTCAGAAAGAACTGTGAAATTATAGTAGCTAATTGTATTTATTACCACAATTAAATGCTTAAAGTAAGTTTTCAATCAGGTATAGGAACTGTAATTGTTAAATTTGATTTGTACTGCTAATGCTGATTATGGGTATGGGGTCCTGATAATCTCAGCAACTGCAGAGGGATAGTGGCATCTACATGATGGTTGTTATTTTTCCATGAGTTCATGGTGAAAGCACAGAGTCCTAACCACTGGACCGCCAGCGAATTCCTGAGATGAGTTTCATCTGTACTTGCATTCACCAAATATTTCTTGAGCATCTTAAGTGCTAGGTACTCTGGTAGGCACTGGAGAATCCAGTGATAAACATCTCATGTTCTAGTGGAGAAGACTTTTTAAAAAAATATTGAATTTATGTAAATAGTTTGTTGAACCTACAAGCTGGCATATATATGTATATGTCCTATTTAACTCTCATCCTGTTGATTTTGGCTCCATTTCCTGGCCTGTGAAAATAATTTGAAATCCTGATTTTGTCATCCACTATATTAGCTGCTGTGTCTTCTTCTTTCCTTTGCTCCCATCAACTTATTTCATCTATAAAATTCATAGCTATTTCATTTATATTATCATTGAAGTAAGTGATAAACAGTTCAGCAGCATAGTTTTGTGATTTTGTAGTCAAGCAGAATTTCTTCTCCTCAAATTACAGTCAGTAAAATGTAGAGAAGTTTTACCAAACTGCTTTTATCTTTAGTCTGATCATATGCAAAGTAGTAAAAATAATATTTATCTCTGGGGGCTTATGTGACAATTAAACTGATATTCTCTTATTGTATTCAAAGTTCCTGGCACATTAACTAATTAGTTAACTAACCACCAAACTATGACAAAGGGCCAGAGTCATCCTTTCTAGTTATTACTGACCTATTGTTCAAATGTCTATTGAATATCAACTGTATTCCAAGTATTGTACCAAAGCCTACAGATCTCAGGAACATTAAGATGCATTTTCAAGTTTCCAATTAATTATGAGAGACAGATAAACAAAAAGTCAAATTGAAGCACTTGCATTATCAAGCAAGATATAGCATCAATCAATCTCATCCATATTTTTCTACATCATTTACAAATATGCTAGCAGCAAATGCTTTGTTATTTTCAAAACCTTGAGATCTAGCTTCATCATCTGAAGGTGAAGTTCAAATTTCATAAGCTAAAGAGCAAGACCCTTTAAAGTCAAATTTAAATCTCTCTTTCAGTCTTATTTTAATTTATCCCCCTGTGCCTTTCATAAACCCTGTTCTCCAACCAAACCGACTGCTCACCATTTCACATAAATGTTAAGCTCCCTCTTGCTGCCACAATTCTGCACATGCACATTTTTCTCTCCACGTTTGCAGTTCTGTTGCTCTCTTTTCTTTGCCTGGCAAATTCATGTTTCAAGAATGCATTTAAAAATACCTACTTTCATAAAGCCTTTCTGATTTTCCTAGGCAGAGGGAGCACTTGCCTCTTCTAGGTTCCCAAAACATATATATGCCTCTTCTATAATTAAGAAAAATATTAATCTTTATACTAACCTTCTTTTATGACAAAAGAGTATGACAATATGTGAAATGTTCAATTTACTTAAACATTTTTATATTGTATAAATGTGTTTTGCTTTTTATAACTTTTTCTTTCAGACATATTTGCACATGTAATTTTAAGATAAATTACAGAGGTTGAATTACTGAGTCAACATTGCATTATTTGTATCTATTTTCTGTCATATTGTTAATTTGACTGATATTCAAATACATTGAAGTGTCTGGAACTTTAAAGAAGCTACTCACTTGTGAATCAAAGGGTATTAATGCAAAACAAATAATCACCACATTTCTTTATATTTTAGTCTTGTTTGTTTTTTGATATATAAAGGATGTTCAATTTAAGACGATAACCATCTGTATGATATCTTCCCAGCAGCTGTTCCATCTTGCTCGTTTTGAGAGTTTGATTTCTCTAAACCAAGAAAGGTTTTATGCAAGAAAGGTTTAATGATGCACAAATAATATAATTTACCCTCTAAAGCAAATACATTGGAATTTACATCCTTAGATGATTGTCACATGTCAAAATTTGTATCTTGAATAAATGGTTAGAGATCCAAAGACGCTTCCATTACTCAAATAATTTTTGACTTCGACTTCTTCTTTGAAACAGTCTTTGAAGACACACTAACAAAAGTCATTATTTTACACTTATCCTTCTTTCCTACTAAAAAATTGATCACCAAACTGATAATCTGCATTGTTGACCAAGTCATATTCTAACTGCCCAGAAGTTAAACATACCTTCAAATTATGAATGCTGAAAGAAAGGTGTCTGAATCTGAAGTACTTAACAGGGGATATTAATAATTTTTAAGCATCACTGAAACAAGTATAATCTTCTAGAAGAACTACTTAAGGGTGACAGAACTCATCTTTTTTATTTATTGTATGTGTACCAACAAAATCTCCTTTATTGTCTTGGTGCTATATATTTGTTGACATTTCACAATTTTTAAAGAATTTCCACATACCTATTTTTCATTTGATTCTTTCATCAGCATTGTAATGTAGACAGGTAGTTTTTAAACATCCTTATTTTACTAATGATTCCATGACATTCAAAGATATTGTGTCCATTCGGATACCAAAAGGACAATAGATGGTAAAACTGAAACTTTACTCAGGATTCTTGATTTCTATCTTTAGTCTATTTTTACTTCTCATACTGTCTCCAAGCTATTAGGATTCTTTATCATCTGAAAATGCCTCCAGAACTGTGAATTAATTAACCTGATATAGTAGGAGACTTTGTAAATTTCTGTACTTTATAATAAGTGTTCCCATGCCTATAGAGAAATATAATAGGCTTCATTTTCTAGTACTTTTATATATTTTTCCACTAGGCAGTATATTATCTATGATAATGAACTCATGTTTTATTGCATGTACCAACAACTGAGTAAACTTACTGTACTCTGGGGTTTTAAGCACCTTGAATACTCTTCTGACTAATTAATTATTGAGCTAACTGCTGTAGTCCAAAAAAGACATAATATCTTTCCAAGTCTGATAATAAATTTTCTACCTACGGATAAATATAAAAGATTAAATAGCAAATCTCTTATTGTTTCATGATTCTTAAAACACTTTAGACACTTAGAAGGCATTGTATCTACAAATTGAATTAGGACAATTGATTTATTAAGTTCCTTTGCATTTTTATGTATGTAACATATTGAATATCTCCAGATAAGGTACTCCAGGGAAACTGCTAGTTAGGATGCTCAGGAAAGTTTGAAGTCTCTAAGGCTGCTTTAGAAAGTTCCATGTTATGCCAGATGGTTTTCCAGAATTCTAAGATTATTATAAGATTCCCAGGAGCCTGTGAGGCAGATCAGAAGTCAGTAAAGTCTGGATCCCTTCTGCTACTTTGTGTGTACTTTTGACTTTCAGAAACTTGATTTCGGTTCAAGTTAGCAAACACTTACTTCTTATCTGCTATACACCAGACACTTGGTAAGGCTGGCAACATAACAGTGAATAACCCAAAGCCCCTACCTTCAAGCATTTTATCATCTACTAAAAGAAATAGGCAGGTAAACAAACTAAGTCTGGTAAGTACAAGAGAAATATGTGCAAGACAGATGGTAAGAAGAGAATGGCAAAACTATGGAAGAAACAGCTTCCACACTGAGCCCCACTTACCTCCCTTCATCACCTGGAGCAGTCTGGGGCTGGAAATCATACTTATTCCACATAGTGTTTCACTGAATTACAAAGCACCAAATATACATACCAGTATGCTGAGGTTTCCTTGGGACATAACATAGCATTCTGATGTTTCAGACCCTGGAGAAAATTGGAGTACCCCATCTAAAAATGCTGTTAAACTCTTGACTTTAGAACTGGATACCTGGACATGTTTCCCTTTTGTTAACAAAATAATTTAAAGACAAACCATTAGAGTCTATCTTTGTATAATTTTATCAAATGTTTCCTTCAATAATTGAATAAAGTATGAAATAAGGTATAAGTCATTGACACAAAAATATATTAGTGGCTAGTTGGGAATACAGATACTATGCTAAGTGTTTTGAGTTGAGAGAAGGGTTTAAAACAGGGAAGGAGAGGTTTGTGCAATATTTTTAGGTCTGTAGAAGCAGAGTTCAGGAAAGCTACCACTGAAAATATCAGCTTCTTGTAGCACAGAAATGGAGGATTCTCAGGAAAATCCCTGGAAACCTAGGGAAGCTGCAGTCAGCTTGCAGGTGCCACCTGAGAATAATGCTTTGTCTCTCCTCCTTTATCCTTCCAAGTCTTCCTCAAATGCTTTTCATTGATAGAATCTCACTGGAAACCATACTGGAAACAGGATTCCAAGAGAATAAGATCAGGTTTTCTCTTTTGTCTTGCAGTAGATGTTGCACAGGGCTTATGTTGAATGGATGACAGACCCTGTCACGTGCCTGTCCAAATTACCCTGAACATACCAATAAATTGGATTACTAATTTTCTTTTTATCATTTATCATTGTTTCCAAATTCAAGCAGAATATATAATGAAAGAAAGGCAAGAGTTACCATATAAATGGCAAGCTTAAGAGCTGCCATTTTAGTTTTGGGTGGAAAATGACAGTACATAAAATGGTTCAAAGCACAAGCTAAAGTAAGACTAGACTTAGGTTTCAGTTCCACCTTTACCATTTATTAACTTCAAAATTTTGAGCAAGATATTTAAACTTTTAAAATCTCAGTTTCCACATCCAAAAAAATGGGGATAATATCCTTCAAATTGCTTGGCAGATTAAAATAATGTATAAAGACTACTTAGCAGGGAGCCTTGCACTCAGTAAATGACAGAAGTTATTATTGTTGTCATCATCATCATCATTATCTTATTTGTTGAGTAAAGCATGAATTACTTGATACTCAACCTGGCATTTAGTCTGAAGATATGCTAAATTCAAAAGAAAATTGCAATCCTTAGGGGAGATTAATGAATAAGCTGAGGTTTATATTTTTCTGGAGAGTGGGAGTGTGGGGACACTAAGTAGAATATTAGCCAATCAAGGAGGGATGTGTGGCTGTGTGTGTGTGTGTGTGTGAATGTTTGAAAGGCTGTCATAAATAGCAAGAAAAACATGTTCAAGCTCACATGTGTAAGAGATATTTTGGGGAAACTGAAAATAGTTCAGTTTAGCTGAAGTTTAAAGTTTGATAATGGGAAGTGTATTAGTCATGGTTCTCCAGAGAAACAGAACCAGTAAGATTAAAAATATATATATATATGTGTGTGCGTGTGTAAATATATATATATATACACATATATATACATATATATATATATATGATTTATTGTAAGAAATTGGCTCACACAGTTATGGGGGCTGAGAAATCCCACAATCTGTCATCTGCAAGCTGGAGACCCAAGAGAGTTACTGGTGTAAATTCCAGTTCAAGCTTGAAGGCTTGAGAATCAGGAGAGCTGATGGTGAAAATTCCAGGACAAGTGCAGGAGAAGACCTCAGCTACAAAAAAGAGGCAGAAAGAATGAATTCTCCCTTACTCTTCCTTTTGTTCTATCCTGGCCTCCAGTGGATTGATGAAGCAAATCCACACTGGGGAGGGCAATCTGCTTTACTCAGTCCACTGATTCAAATGTTAATCTCATCCAGAAACACCCTCACAGACACACCCAGAATAATGTTTATCCAAACAATAGACACCCCATGGCCCATCACAGGCAGGCACTGGGGAGAGAAAGGGTGAAACAATACATATAATTTATCCATTGTGAATCAGGCTGAAGAGTCTGGATTTTATCTCAGAGGCAAATAGGAGCCAATGAAGCATTTTTTGGCAGGTTAATGACGTATCAGACATGGCTGAAGCAATATCAGTCTGCTTACCATGTGAAGTATGAATTATAGGGGGAGAGACTTGAATTAGAGAAAAGAGAATAGAGATAATTAGGTAGTGGTTGTGGGCATGGAGAGGAGAGAACTAGGCTTGGCCTGACGTGTGCACTAATGTCAAGGTAGAGTTGTCTAGTAGATACATAGATACTACAGCTCAGAAGACATATCTAGACTGGAGATTTATAATTGGAAATCATCTGGTTGTAGGATGGTCATGGGAGTGAATAAGTACATTTTGGAAAATATGGAGAATAAGAAAAGAAATGAGCCATAGATGGAACATAAGGAAGAGGGGAAAGAGGTAAAGACAGGAGTTGGAAGAAGGCAAATGGCAGAATGTAAGCCTAGTTTTAAAGAATAAAAGCTTAGGGCACACTGCAGTGGGGGTGGGGGGGTGGGGAGGCTTAGGGCACAGTACCATAAGGGGTCCCAGTTACCAACACAGAGAGGAACAAAACCCATAACTCAGAGATTCTGAATGATTGGTCTTAATCAAGTCTCAAAACTTTGTCACTTCCTTATTTTTGTTGTTTGATTTTCCCAATCCATTGTACCACTGTGATCATCAACGAAGCCATAGAATGAACATGCCTCTATAGTTATTTTGAGATCAGTAAGTAAGAAGATGTGACGAGAGACAGCGTTTCCCCTGCAGGCAGTCTTAGTGAGAATAGGAGCCCAGAGGATAGAGTAGGAGAGGTTAACTGAAATGAAAAGAGACAACCCAGCTGAGTTAATGCTCTATAGGAGAAAGAACATTGGCATTGAGCCCAGCTAGCACTTTCCTAAGACACTGGTTTTAAGGATATGAGAAAGATTTAAGAAATCCTATAGATTTCCTTCTAGTTATTATGGTAAGAAAGGGGGTAGGTGAGTGGAAACAAACTTTAGCTATGGAAACAGAGGAGGTATTTGGCAGGAACATCCCTGGTGTCACAGTTTTTAGAAACCTGATGGTAATGAAGTAGGCACAATAGGGTGAGGGACCGCTAACCCTTTACGTTCTGATTTATCTATCCCTACTGGGAGAACAGAGGCTTCTGGGAATTGAGTTGAAGAAGTAAAGATTCAGGTAACTGCTTGGCAGACATTTATTACTGAAACTACTTTCCTTCCTATTTTATGTATATCTCTCATCAAATAGGAAACCATATCACTACTGACTGTGGAAACCAGCTTTCAGTTTAACTTGATAACCTTTGCCCAGAATCAACTCACATTGACTTCAGTTTAGAGATTAGAGGCTGTTGCAATATCTATGATTTCCCTTCAAAACCACACTTAAAGTATTAGACTGCATATTTTCATGTGGTATTCTTAGTCTAGAATAAGCCTTTTTTTCACTTCACAGTGCCAAAGATATTTTACTGATACTCCAACATGATTATTTCCTCTGTCTTTTGCAGTTACTTCACTGAAATTGTTTGCTAATTTGTGTAGTGTTATTTTTCACCAAGTGAATTCTTAGGATGAGTGAAATTATTTGGTTTATGTCTGTTTGAATACTTGATAAAACATTGTGGTTTGACGAACATGCTTCTCCTCTATGATTTTGGCTAACAAGTAAAACATTTCTCTCTTCTTATGGGAAAGCAACTTCTTTCCAACACTTCAATTTTGTTTAGTTTTGTTTTACAAATGATAACCTCTCATTTTAACTCAATGCATTTGGATAGAGCATTGGACGCTTTCTACATCTCCAAGACCTCATAACTGGATTGTATGATTATTCGCTAGCCTTATAGAGAGCAGTCTTATTCACTGGGAATGGCACTTGCTTGAGTCGCAAAGATTCAGTAGCAACCTGGATTCCTATTTCTATAATGTGGTCCCTGTTCTTCAATTCCAGAATTAGAAATGTTGCCCCATCTCTGCACTATGCTTGGGCTTCTCTCCAACAGCTCTCTCTCCCTGAGTCCCACGCTGACTGTCCCTCCTCCTCCTCATCCTCCTCCTCATCGTCCTTCCCCCCCACCCCCCAGTTTGCTTTTATGTTAAAGTTCCATGATGACTTATTTTCACAGAAGATCTTCTCAGCACTTTCCAAAAGCATAACTGGGTAGAAGCAGGCTGATTTTTATGAGGCTGGATGAATGAATTTAGGAGTGGGGGTTTCCACTAAATCAATATTTATTATCTATATTCATAGGAGTATATACCAAAATATATAATGTATAGTATTTCCAGATAAGCAATAAGGATTAGAAGGCTTATATACATCCCAGCAGCAATAATAAGTACTATCAAATATTGAGAACATGAAAGAGTCCACTCTAGATTGAGTTCTAATTTTAAAAAGTGGAGAGAGGGAAATTCTAGGCACAAAAATAGTATCCCTTTCTGCTGATTGAAGGCCTGCGTGGAAGAGAAATCGTACTTGTTCTGGGAGAAAACAGAGAACCCAGTTACAACCTCGAGAGAGCACAGTTACAACCAATGGGTGGAAGTCAGTAAGAAGAAAGATTATAAACCCATATGCCTAAGAACTTCCTGATAATTTGAAGGGTATAAAAATTTGAACTTGTGAAATAATGTTCTTCTTCATCACTAGAAAGTTTAAGTAGAGGCTGCCAGTTAGTAATGTTGTAGACAATACTTCTTTATTAGGTAGTTGTTGGGTTGGACAAACAAAAAAATACGCTTTGGGTTCCAATTTCTATGGTTTAAAGAGAGTCAGTGAAGTATATTGGAAAAGAGTACTAGATTTTGAGTCAGAAAAGCTGTCATCAATTCCTAGCTCTGTTATTAATTAGGAATGTGACTTTGAGCAAGTAATGTAAGCTTGCTCAGTCTCATTTCTTTCATCTGTAAATGGTGGTGATAATAATGTCAACCTGTGGGGAAATGAGGGTAAAATCAGAGAATAAGTGAAGCACCTAGGACATAGTATGTACTGAATGGATCTTCCCATTAATCCATAGGTGTTGATTCTGGGACAATTTTTACCCAAGCAGCAATATAAACTAGGAGAAGAGATAGAAATATGGGAGACATGGATTTGCAGGATACAATTGGCAGTAAGCAGCACTCAGCACTACCACGTGGTTTTTCTTTTTCTAATCCTGTCTGTGCCAGGATAAAATTGTCAAAATCATAACAAGCAGATTCCTGGTATCTTAGTTCATATGTCAGTTACTAAATTAACCAATAGATAACAGAAATGCATCAGGCATGCAGTTCACATAGATTTGTTGAGTGCCTACTAGGAGCCAGACACCGAATCCTATCCCTAATAAATTTAGAAAAAAAATAACTATAGCCCTGAGGTAGCATGAAAAATAATGAATTAAGATTTTAAAGTCTGCCTCAAATTTTGGCTGCTCTTCTCTAAATTTAAAATTAATCTTACTCTTGCTTTCAACATCTTCCTGATGAAGATTATTGCAGCAAGGGAGCATAATGCCTAATTACTTTAAAATTGTCTCTTTGTAGGAAGTACATTAATATCTATTATACCACTGCTGTCCTTAAAGTGAAAATAAAAGTTTTACCTGGTTTTCTTCTTTGTATCTGACTGAATTTTTACATATCTTTTTTTCCCTTAAATTTACATGAATGCTTGAGGGAGAATTTTAGCATAACAAGTTCACATGTCCTCAGCAAATTTGTTAGGAAATATTCTAAAAAAGAAAATTTTCAGTTTTTTTTTTCTTTTAAACACGGGGAAGACACATAACACACAATTATTTTTAAATCCTTTTAAATTGAAGACTGTATCAGTTGGGGCCTAGTCAGGAAACAGATACCACAGTTTAATTTGAATAGGAAATTTCATTTAAAGAATTATTAGCCAAATAATAGGGGATTAACTACTATGTGTTAAAGATAATTCTTAAAAAATACAGGAACAGCAGATACAGGGAGCAGACAGTATGCTTAGGGCTGATGCAGAATACTCAAGGGAAGAAAAAATTTAGAAGAGGCCACCACCACCCTCAAGACTTAGATCTAGATCTCACTGGAGGAGTAACACTGGCTGTGGCCTTGTGGATGGTTGAGAGGTAAGTGGAGGTGCCACAGGCTGAGACTGGCAAACAGGAAATTGCCCACTGGAGTGCCCACAAAACATTCCAGGAGGCTGCCTTCTGGGGTGCTGCTGAAACATCCAGGCAAGCAGCCCACTAGGGCACCTTAAAGACTGGCTGGGAAACTGGTTGTGGCGCCAGTGGAACTTGCTGGGAATCCCACTGTGAAGTCTGTACTGAATTTCCTGGGAAACTGCTGGTGGAATTTTCTGAAAAGGATGCCTGCTGGAATTGCATTGAACTCCCTAGAAATCCAGCTCGGGTGCTGACAGACTCTGGGGTATCAGTGAAACTCCCTGGGAGGTAAGCACCACTGGGTGCCCTGCATGCTGACCAGCACTGCAGCAGCAAGAAAAGAGGAGCACTGTGGGGTCAGAAGGAGAAGCCCCTTCCTCTGTAATGTCCCTCCAGCTCTGCTGACAAAGTTTAACATCATGCCAGCTGGCAAGAGAAATGTTTACAGGGTCTGACTCTGGTATCACAAAGCAGGGCAAAAGGATGGATTTGTTGCTGAGAGGCAAAACATTGAAAACTGGCACAAAGGCCATTAAAAACTTTTATCCTCTGGAAATCTGGTTGGTTGCAGTGAATTTTGAAAATTAACAGAAGTCTGAAGACTGAGAAGTGGAATAAAGTTAGAGCTAAAGTAAGAATATAGAGCACAGGTAATACTGTGTACACTAAAACATCAACCTTCCAAAAGAGAAGTTTTGCCTTTGCTCCCAGATCCTGGGAGGGAACCTCTAGGCCTTTGCTATGTTCTACCTGATAAGTGTCTTTGCTTATGTGGCGACCCTGGACCACACTGGACAGTCTATGCTAATGATGTGATCTCTCGTGGAGGCCTTAGGTCAAGCAGTATCAGCTTGACCTCTGGAGGTGCTGGAGGCTAAAGGTCAGCTAAGCAAGCAATTAGCCATGTCTATGGATTCCCCCCAGGAAAAATTCTAGACACCAAGAATTGGGTGAGCCTCTGTGGTTGGCAATACCCTGTTCTTGTTGTCACACATCATTGATGGAAGAAATAAGCTCTGTCTACAGAACTCCACTGCAACATGAGAAGTGGAAGCTCTGCATCTGATTTTTCCTGGCCCCTATTCTATGTACCTTTTCCCATTGCCAATTTTGACCTGTATCCTTTTGTTGTAATAAACCATAACCATGAGTATAACAGCTCAAGTTTGGCAGGAGGGGGGGCTCACTGAACTTCTAAACTCTCATATTTATTAGCTATCTATTGCTACATAACAAACCACCACAAAACTTAGCAGTTTGAAACAACATATATTTATTATCTCACAGTTTCTGCGGGTCAGGAATCTCAGCAAGGCTTAACTGAGACCCCTGCTTCAGAGTCTCTCACAAGACTGTAAACAAGTACAAGTTGAGGCCATGGTCTCAATTGCAGGCTCAAATGTTTCCAAGCTCATTCACATGATTTTTGACAGGATTAACTGTCTCAAGGGTTGTTGGACTGAAGGACTCATTTCCTTACTGGCTATTGGCTGGAATCCACCCTTAGTTCCTTGCCCCACGGCCTCCCCTAGGGCAGCTCAAAACATGGCATCTTGCTTTATCAGAGCAAGCACAGGAGAAGAGCCAGAGAGAGACTACCAGCAAGATAAAAGTCACAGTGTTTTATGGTCTGATTTTGGAATTGACATCCCATCCTTTTGCCATACTCTATTTGTTAGAAGCAAGTGACCAGGTCAGGCTCATACACAAGGGGCAGGATTCCATGAGAGTATGAGACAAAGGTCATTGGGAGCCATTTCAAAAGCTGCCTACCACAAACAAACTATCTTATGAGGACTAAATAAAATAATGGCTGTGAAAATATTTAACTTAGAATGTGTTTTTGCAATGATTAGTGTTATTAGTCCACAAGGTATAGTTTTTGCTCTGATCTTTAATTTGAATTCCTGTTCTAGTAAATTAACTTGTTCTCCCAACTTGTTTTATAATTGGAAGTTGATTTGGCTGAGGCCAGTATCACTCTGGGGATTAGAGCCCTGTCAAATCCCTGAATACCAAGCACTAAGGTTGATGTAATTATTTCTAGTGTCAGGCATTGCAGATTCTGCCTGCCTGGACATAGAGTACTATTTAGCTTGATTCCCCATTGCTGTCTTATTTATTAGTTTTGTCTCTGGCTCTGTTTCAGAGCCAGCCATTTGCTGAGCTGCGGGGGACCACACCTTGGGTGCTATGCCAAATTCCTCTGGTCAGCCTTCTGTGAGAGTGCCATGCTTTATAGAGGATTTACTCCTCCTCCCTAATTAAATGTGCACTCTGGGGCCTAGGGAGGCTTATATCATGCTACATCCCAACCCATTCTTGACCAGGGCTCTAGAATTAGACCATGACAACTTTGTGGAAAAGTGTATGACCCCAACATTTTCAATGTTTTAGGACAAAGAAGTATAGGATGATTCAGTGAAATTACTGCATACACACACACACACACACACAGTGGAAATGAGTGAGCATAGGCATTTACAAAAAAAAAAAAAACAAACAGTGGTTCTGAAGCAAATGTTTATGTCTTAATTGAGAAATTTGATCAGGGAAACTAAGAATGCCTAGGAAGTTGGAAAGACTATTTAGCAAAGGAAACTATTCATAATGATTAACAGTTTTTTCTATAAATTCAGCTTCTTATGCTTTTGGAACTTTATCATTCTTAAGGTCAGTTTCATTAACTCTGCTCTCTTTTGGCAATGCTAGACAATTGGCCTCCACAACAGGACAGGAATTTGTAATGTACAATAGTTTATGAGGAGTCAGTTACATAAGTGGACCTTTACATGCATGTGGAACTCCTTGTTCCCACCAGCACTTGTTACAGCATAATCCTCTGTGAGTTTAAGTTCTACTCAAATTGTAGAGCTTTCTTTGGTTTGTTGAATGATTGTAATAATTTTAACAATGTCCTCTAGTCCTAGCTCAAATTGCATACAATTATTTCATATAAACATAGAGCAAGTTTCTAATTCTTTAAGTTATAAATGACAAGGGTTCAAACTCTGGCAAGTCTTTAAAAATGTTTACAAGGAGATTTTCCAATTCTGCTACTCACTGCCTGGTTTTGACTTTCTGGACTTAATATTACAAAGGTTACAGGAATGATGCTTCCAGTATTGAGGGGTACATATGACTGATTAATGAAAAACTGAATCCTAGTAGAATCCTTTCCACCTATCAAGAATCCAAATCAAATTACTTCCATAGACAAGGTTATAGTTACCAAACTACCAGTAAAACTAGGAAGAAAGATTCATTCCTTTCTTGAAAAGAGCATCATCCAACATTTTCTTAAAATGCCTAACATTGCACCTCCCCAAAGTGTTGTAGGCAGACTTCTAAGATGACCTTAAAATTCCCACTTGTTCCCCCATATCCACCCCCGACCCACTCCAGGGTACAAACCCTGTATAATTTTCTCCCCTTGAGTGAGCATGGAGCATACAAATATGACTGATGTTACTTCCATGATTAGGTTACATTTTATAGCAAAGGGAAAGGAATTTTAACAGATGTGATTAAGCTCACTAATCAGTTGACTTGAAGTTAATCAAAAGGGAGATTATCATGGGTGGTCCTAGCATAACAGGTGAGCCCTTTAAAAAAGGAGGTAGAGAGGTAAGAGACTTGAGATAACAGATTCTCTCTTTTTCTCTCTCAGTTGCTGGCTTTGAAGAAGCAAACTGCCATGAGATCTATAGCTGCAAGGAAATGAATTCTGCCAACAACTACATGAACTTGGAAGAGGACCTCAAGCCTCAAACCTTGGATGTGACCACAGCCCCAGCTGACATCTTGAGTTCAGGTTTGTGAGACCCTAAGCAAAAGATCCAACTAAGCCACGCTCCGACACTTGACCCACAAGAACTGTGAGGTAATAAATATATGTTTTAAGCTCCTAAATTTGTGGTAATTTGTTATGCAACAATAGATAACTATTACAGATTTTGATGTCTGAAAGTGAGATACTGCTATTTAAAAAATACCTAAAGTGTGGGTGTGGCTTTGGTACTAAGCAGTGGATGAAAGCTACAGTAGTTCTAAAGAGCATGATAGAGAATATGTAAAAAGACTTGAACTGGCTGTTAGTGGAATTACAGACCATAGGAGTACTGCTGAGGGTTTAGAGAGAAGCAAGAAACATGTTATTGGAAGATGAAAGAAAGAGGATCCTTGTTATGCAGTAGCAGAAAACTTAGCCAAATTTTCTCCTGCAGTTATGTGGAAAACATAACTTGTAAACAATGAAACTGGTTATGTAGGTAGGACGATTTCCCAACAAAGTGTTTACGCTGCTGCCTGGTATCTTCTTGAGGCTTACTGTAGAATGTGAGAGGAAAGATAAGTTGAGGGGACAATTCTTAAACAAAAGGAGCTATGGCCAGATTATTTTGAAAATTCTCAGCCTCTGTGGATGGATGAAAAGATGGTAAAAGTCAGAAATGTCAGCTGAACCTGTGGCATACAGAAAAGGTTGAGTCGGTATGACTGTACAAAGGTGAAAGATCAAAAGGTCATAATATTCAGTCATACTAAGGGCCCTTTCATTGAGGTTAAGTGTGTGTCTCACAGATCCCCTTAGTCAAACCAGAGGCCTCTAGGAAATTTAAGAGTATTTGACCCTCAGCCATCTCAGCAGGAGCAAATGAGAGAGAAGGGACTATCTCAAAAAGATCTGTGGGTGTGCCTTTTATTTAATGGAGTGAAACCCAGTGAAAATCCATGCAAGATCCTCAGAGTTCTTGAGAAAATTGTTTCAGCAGAAACACTGCCAGTTTGGACTAAAAGGAGTAATTGGACTAAAATTTTATTTTATAAAATAAAAGGAGGCTGTCAAAATTCCAAGATTCTGCTGGAAGGAAGCAGGATAATACAACCTCTCAGTTGAAAACATTTTCTTTCAAATAAAAGGAATAACAAGTCAGTGGGCAGAACAGAGAGTCCCAAGGGGGAATCTGAAAACCATGGGGGATCATTCCAAGGCTTTGAAACCTAATCAAGGAACTCTGGCTGGGCTTCAGAACTGCTGTGGACCAGTGACTCTTTTCTACCTTCCATTTCCCCCCTTTTTTAAAAAAACTGGAATGCTTATAGCTATTACACTATGTCTGTCTCACCATTGTACATTCACCACTAGGGGTTGATAACTTGTCTCTTTAGTTTTATAGGTGTGCAGATGGAGAGGAATTGAGCCCCAGATACTGTACTTAAGAGATTATATTTAGGAGCTTCATGCTCACCTGGTTGATTTAGATGATGAGATTTTGACCTTTGAGCTGATGCTAAAATTGGATGAGACACTTAGGAAACTTTGGAAGAGATTAATGCATTTTGTATGTGTGAGGAATATGAATCATTGGGGGCTAGAGCAAATTCTAAAATGGCTCCTTTGAATGTGGGCAGAACCTGTGATTATGATGAATACCACCCTAATTATTAGGTTACATTATATAGTGATTTTTGGAGATGTGATTAAAGTTCTCAATCAGTTGATTCTAAATTAATCTGAAGGGAGATTATCCTGGGTGGGCCTGACCTAATCAGGGGATCCCTTTAAAAGAGGGCCTAGAGGTCAGAGAGCTTCTCCTATTGGCCTTAAAGAAGCGAGGTACTATGTTGTGAAAGAACCTGTGAGAAGGCAAGGTAGCAAGGACCTGAGGCTGGTCTCAAGTTATGGAGAGCAGCCCCAGCTGACAGCTAGCAAGGAAATGGGGTCCTCAGTCTCACAATTGAAAAGAATGGAATTCTCCCAACAACTACATGAGCTTGGAAGAGAACCTTGAGCTCCATAAAGGAATGCAGCCTGGCTAACACCTTCATTATAGCCTTGTCAGACCCTAGCAGAAGACCCACTTAAGCTATGCCTGAACCCCTGAGCCAGGGAGATCATGAGATAATAAATAAATGCATGTTGTCTTAAGCCTCTGCATTTGTGGTAATATATTACATAGCACTAGGCAACTAAATCTGTATTAGTCAAGGTTCAGCCAGAGAAGCAGAAGCAGTAGGATGTGGCTTATGCAATTGAGAGGGCTGGCCAAGCAAGCCTGAAATCCATAGGCTGGGCAGGCAGGAAGAGAAGGGCATGGATCCTTTATCAGATATATGTACTGCAAATGTTTTCTTCACTTTGTGGCTTGTCTTTTCACCTCCTGATGAAATTAATTCTTCTTTTTATTCTTTATGGTTAGTGCTTTCTGTATCCTATTTATGTTATTTTTGCATAGTCCAATGTAGTGAAGACAGTCACCCATGTTTCCTTCAAAAAATGTTATTATTTCACCTTTCACATTTTGATATTTACTTCATCTGAAGTTTAAGTTTTTATATGTTAGGAGGTAGTGTCTATTCATTGTTTTCCAAATGTATATTCAATTTATGACACTATTTATTAAGAACTTTTTTTTTTTTTTTTTTTTCAGTACGAGGGCCTCTCACTGTTGTGGCCTCTCCTGCTGCGGAGCACAGGCTCTGGACGCACAGGCCCAGCGGCCACGGCTCACGGGCCCAGCCGCTCCGCGACATGCGGGATCCTCCCGTACCGGGGCACGAACCCGTATCCCCTGCACCGGCAGGCGGACCCTCAACCACTGCATCACCAGGGAAGCCCCAGAACATTTTTAAAATTATATTTAAGTGATGTGTTTGTCATAAATTGTTCATTGGTTGTATATATATTTGTCTATTTCTAGAGTTTCTATAATGTGCCATGTGTCTATCTGTCTACATGTCAATATCACAGTCTTAATTACTATGGTTTTGTAATATATTTTGATAACTATTAGTATATATTCTCCAGCTTTGTTATTATTAAGATTGCCTTGGTTATCATTGGCCCCTTGCATTTTCAAATCAATTTTGGAACCAGCTTTTCAACTTCTACAAAATAATCCTGGGATTCTGATCAGTTTTTCATTGACTCTAAAGATCAATTTGGGGATACTTGATATCTTTATAATATTGCATCCATGAAAGCAGTATATCCTTCCATTTATTTAGCTACTCTTTCAATTCTCTCATTGTTTTGTAATTTCTACTATTGTGGTCTTGCCTATCATGTTTTTAGATTTATTTCTAGGCATTTTATGTTTTTTATGTCACTATAATTGGTATCATTAAATTTTTTTTATTTTCTATTGCTTTATTACTTGTCTATAGTTACACAATATAGTTATACGCACTGGCCTTGTATCAGTGTCCTTGCTAAATTCAGTTACTTCTAATACTTTAGCTATAGGTTCTTTTGGATTTTTTTCACAGAAGTATTCATGAACTGTGTGTAGTAAGCCAGTTGCATTGAAGATACCAAAAATGAGGAAACAAATGAGACTCCATGGTTATTTTGATATGTCTTTCTTTTGTTTGGGAGGGAAAAACATAACTACAGATAAAATTTAAATAATTATAAGGAAATCATACAACTATATATTAATAAAGTAAAATCCAGGAAAGCAATAGAGAATTTTGCAGGAAAGATGTGTATTCCAAAATTGGCTTAAGGGTTTTTGGTAGCTTACCAAGTCTGAGTTATCTCACTAGAAGAGTAGGTTTACAGACATGCTGAGAATTGGAATTTCACTATCCCTAGCAAGGCCACTTCACTGATCTGGAAGCTTCCTTTGTTACAGAGTGGCATAGCTCTTCTTTGCTCCTACCCCTCCACCTCCCACAGGTATATATATGTAGAATATTTAGGGGCAGGACTATTTCACTATAATATTGGAAATGGTGCATGTGGATCACTTATGCCTGGCTTCAGCTATAGATAAATGCAACTTCAGAAAATTGTGTACCCTCTATCACTTCTCTACTTCTAAGTTTTCTCCCAATAAACCCAATTTTGTATGTGTACTGTATGTAGAATTGGTACATTTAGCAAGTAGAAATATAGTTAAATTTGAATTTTAAGTAGATAATTTTAGATAAACTTTCAGGTAAAGCACAAATATGATATTTTAATATAAGTATGTCCATTTAATATTTAGGATATACATTTACCAAAAAAATGTTTGTTTACCTGAAATTTAAATTTAACTGGGCATCCTGTATTTTACCTCGCATCCTTTAGTAATATATGGTTTTAGTAGTATGTGTCTTCAGCCCTTTATAGGATATTATACCACATACCCTCTTCCTTGTTTCCAGTTTTGTGTATTTGCATTTTGTTTACTATTTATTTATTTATTTATTTATTTATTTTTCCGTTGCGCAGGCCTCTCACTGTTGTGGCCTCTCCCGTTGTGGAGCACAGGCTCTGGACGCGCAGGCTCAGTGGCCATGGCTTACGGGCCCAGCTGCTCCGCGGCATGTGGGATCTTCCCAGACTGGGGCACGAACCCGTGTCCCGTGCATCGGCAGGCGGACTCTCAAACACTGCACCACCAGGGAAGCCCTTGTTTACTTTTTATTGATAGGTTAGTTTGTATTTGTATTTTGCTTACTTTTTATTGATAGGCTAATTAGCATTTAGTTTTTTATTTTATTTATTTATTTTCATTTACATATCTATGTTGTATTTTATTGCTTTGGCACAAAGACTATTTATTGCAAAGTGCACAAGGAAAGATCAGCTATGAGGTAGTCTTCAGTTAAAATGAGTTTCTGCTTATAATACAATTTTCTGGAGGGCATTAAAAAAAAACATCTGAGTCATATAAGAGCATTTGATTAACTCTTAAATTAGCCAACGTTGCCTTTTAAATAGCTAGTGAGAAATAAGAATGATACAATTTACATATCTGTCAATGTCTACTGTAAGTAAGTTGTATTTTTCTAGACTTGATATTTAGAGAACAATAATACTAACATTAGTATTTAATTATTGGGTGCCTGCTATGTGCCTTGAACTGTTCCAGACGATTTAAATATTTCATTTAAATAACATATCAAGTCTATGTGCTAAGTAATACTATCAATGCCAGAGTCAAATATTTTCAAGAAGATTAAATCAGTTTCTCAAGGTCTCTAAACTGGTAAGCCAAAGAGGAACAATTTGGTCAGAGGTCTATCGTACACAGCCAGGAAGCAGTTAAAATTCACCTGCTACCAACAGCAAAACACAGCTGAGCAAGGCTCGTGCAGGAGTTTGTTTAGATTTGCTGGATTCAATAAAACTAAAACATCCGTTTTGGTCACTGCACTGGACATGCTCTTGAAATTTGCTGACAGTAAAATATATCTCATTTGATACTGGAAAAGGAAATTTAGAAATACTAGTAAAAATATTGTACTTGTTAGAAAAAAATTCTGAAAGACTTTGATAAGTAATCTCTTCTGTGGAGATGCTGTCCATCCCCATCCTCTATCCCTTCATGACCACACCAGTAGACATTACAGGACTTCAGAAAATACTTCCTTGATCTCTCTCACCTCCAAAAGAAGTTTAGTTGTGCCTCCTTGTTACTTCATATATTTGCTAATCTATTATTACAGAGGTTTATCAGTTATATTTTTCAATAGTCAGTGGGTTTAATTAAGTTATGCATTATTACTGTTGTATCTCCAGTATTTGGTACATATTCTGACACCCAGCAAGCAATTATTATATGTTTCCTAAATAGAAAAGGAAGAATAAACAGTTTCTATATGCATCAAATGGGTACCAGTTGCTGAAATTCATAAATGGAAGAGTTGAAGCAGTCTCAGGTAATTATAAAACTCTTCCTTAAAGACTTGTAGTAGAATATAACAATGTAATTCAGAGAATTTATGGGTAACATTTTATTAAGTAAGTGTTGGCCATATGGATGTGATCTCTGCAGCCAAAGATCTTACTTGCTAAACTACCTGTAATGGTAACAATCATTGTGACATAACTTTTAGGAACCTCTTTTAAGGTTTCTGGGTTTGTATTATAACTGTCATCTTTTACTATCATAGCTGATATATGGAAATTTGGTGACACTTTTTAAAAAAATTTTAAGCACACTAACTTCTTTTTTTAATATTTATTTAGTTAGGCTCTGCCACGTCTTAGTTAAGGCACGCTGGATCTTTGTTGCGGCATGTGAACTCATAGATGTGGCATGCATGTGGGATCTAGTTCCCTGAACAGGGATCGAACCTGGGCCCCCTGCTTTGGGACCGTGGATTCTTACCTACTGGACCACCAGGGAAGTCCCTGGTGACACTCCTATCTGGAAAAAAAAGCCTTACAGAAGTTTTAACCATATGACTAAGTCTTGTAAAATATAACATTCATATATGCATGAATGCATTTTCAGATCTATACATATAACATTTAATTTTTAAAATGTATATTTTGTCTCATTTTCAAACTTCTATCCATAGATTTAATTACTTGTATTGTTTTTCCTTTCTGCCTACATCATTATTAATTCTTTTCTTCTCTTTTCTTTGGTTCATCTGTTATTTGGTTTCCTACTTCCATATTTGCAGGCTTGGATAATTTTTAACATTTTTTGTCAGTAATAAAACTATTTCCTATCATAACTGTTTCATTATATATTTATATAGTCATTTCAGTTGGGTTTTGATACTTTTTAAATTCATTTTCTCTCAAATATTTTGTTTTTATGGTTCTACTTTCTCTTTCCCGTAGTTGGACCCTAAAATTAATTTTAAAGGAAAAGATTATCAGATTTAATATTTATGCTTTTTTAAAACCACAATCTATAGAGAAAATTTTAATCTACTATCAATTAGATATTTTTTATTATTATATCTCTGCCATAGTAAAAAAATTGTTAGAAAAATTTCCTGTCCTTGGTCAATATTACTCAGAATAGATGACTTTCTGGTCACCTTTTAAATATTTCCAAGACCAGACTTCATAAACTCCTTTGGTATATCTAAGTTAATACATACCTTTTAATAATACTGCCTGTGGTACCATCTTTTGCCTTCCAATATATTCCCCAAGTAGCAGTTAGTATTTACTTTTTGCCTAAATATTAAGTGAAGAAGAGAAAATCTACCAGGTTGCTTTCTTTGTATAAAAGGCCGTATTTCTTCTTCCTTTCCACCCCTCCATGTTTTAGTATTTTAGATGACTTTACTGTTTTCAAAGGCTCTTTAATCTCATTTCACAATCAGTGAAAATGAGCATGGAAGGACTTGCATTGTTCAGATGATTGAACCAAGGTTAAGTGAGAGTAGGGAGTCTGCTAGAGACATCCTGGTAATTATCACATTACCAGTTATGGTGGCTACCACAGCAGCCTGCCTCATGCCTCTTCTTCACAAAATTTCATGTGCTAGTTCTCTGAGCAATTTTCAATAATAGCAATAAAGAGCTATTTCTCAGAAACAAATGATTGGAAACTAACACTTGGCAAATTCATGGCTCAGTGTTTTGTTTTGTTTGGTTTTTTGTTGTTAACTAGACTGCTGTACTTAAAATTAAATCCTCTCCTGGGCTCACAGCTGGTACTGCAAACACTGCTAATTGGACAGGCTGAAGTGTGAAACTAAATATATATGTTGTCATTTTACTCAACAGTTTCTGGAAAATGTATTTCAGGTAAATCAGCAGGCATTAGCAAAGCTTTTGAGAAAGTACACATGAGGGTATTAAGCCTCATGATGGATATGTTTCCCTACTAGAGCAAAGCAAACATCTGACTTTTGTAGCCGTTACTGAAGCAGCATAGATTTGTCATTCTGAAAACAAATGAGACTTTTCCCTTATGTAATTTTGAACATTTTGATTGATTTTTGGATAATAGCTTTCCCAACTTTTTTTTCCTCCAATGTTATATTCCTCTCTCTTTGTCCTAGAGGAATACCAAATATCTCCTATTAAATAATTTCAATATATAGTTTTAAATGCCTTTCATTGTCTTGATTATACAGGAGGAACTTGTGAAATATGTGTCTAATGGCCTAATCAATAGGTAACCATATTTTACTCATTTTGTTTTTCATTCTGGAGTCTCAGTGAGATAGAAGCATTGGAAATCAGGCAACCAGTTACTTAAAAGGAAAGAAAAGAAAAATCTCATCAGAGTTCCTTTGGGACCCAGGGTGATATTTACTTATGTGGTAAGATTTTCTGTTCCAAACCTTTATAATTATGTTCAGCTTCCAATTGGAAGACATTATTGATTAACTTTTAATTTAGAAGAGACAAGTTAAAGATAATGCTAGTTTTCTCTGCATGGCAATCTCGATTCATTTTCCATTCTTTTCTGCCCTACTCTGCAACCCGTGAGAATAAATTTTATAAAAGACAACATCCAGGTGCTCTTGATTTCTGGCTTCCATATGGTTTTGGTCAGTGACATGCAGTGCCAGAAGATTTGAAGGTGGGAAAAGAAAGAGGTTGGGTATTTATTTACCTTGTTCCTTCTCTGCCAGGTCATGGTTTTGTCAGTGGTTGTATTCATCTACCTAAGACTTAGTCTTTGTGACAGACATCTCCTGCTCTCAACAGACTCCAAATCATTGTTTCTTCCCCTCGACCATTCAGATATAATGATACTAATGTTCCATGAAGTTGCTAATCTCTGAGCATTTTATTATTCTTCATTGGTTCCATTAGCCCTGTCCATACAACTATAAATTATAATTTCTTGTACTCTCTTTAATTAAACTTTTGAAGATGAAATCTGTTTTCTGGTAGAATTCTGATAGAGAAAATAATTGGTAGCAGGGTTGGACTCAAGAATCAAACTCTCAGAATGGAATTCTGGGTTTTGGTGTATGTAAATTGAATGACTGAATGGACAATACTGACATTGAAAATTGATGTCATGACCGTTGGTGGCATCAGATGAAGAGCCAGTGGAGGGCAAGTCAGTTGGAAGACAATGACAAAGTGGCACGCAAGAGTTTGTGTTTGCTTTGTTCTGCATATGGTAGCTTTTTATCTAAATAAAAGGATGAAAATGGAATACAAATGACACAAGGGTGGACTGTGCTGGTCCATCCCCATTTTTACCTATATGTATCTTATTTGTCCTCTTTCCAATGCCATGTGCTTTAGGAAGCTGACTTCTCCAGACTGTATCACCAAATACCTTTGCTATCTGGCTATTATTTGGGTATTTTCTCCTTCAATCAAGATTCATCTCTATAAATTAACCTTTCACTGAACTCTTTTAAAATCTTTGGTGTGCTATTTCCTGCCATGACCCTGATTGTTAAGACAAACTCCCTAAAGTACAAGATGGAAGCACTGGATCTTCTTGACTTTTCAGTTTGTAACCTGTATTGTCTTAGGAGAGAGGGAGCCTAAAGACAAGTACTGCTCCCTCTTTTGAGGAATCTTTCTGTGCTTCTGATTTGTTTTCTGTTAGCAGTGGGCCCCTATTATGTGATCTGTACATCTCCATCCAAGACTTGGTATGGTAGCTGGACAACAGGGGCCTGTTAGCATATAGACTTTCTTGTCTTTCTGGAAACAACAGCAACAGCTATTATACTATGAGAAACTAGTTTTAAAAGTCATAAATAAAATTGGCCACACCATTTTCTAAAAATGGTGATATACTCTGAGAAAGAAGAGAACACACTCAGAAATAGATAATCAAGACATATATCTTAGTTCAGGACACTGAATGATTATTGGTAAAGAGAAAAATTCCTGATTCTGACAAAGGTGGGAGTTTCTTAAACTCTGTCCAGTCTCTGTGAAACATATTTCAAGTTGGAAGAAAGGGAATAAGCTATGAAACAGACAAGGAAGACTTCCTTTCACAGTGTATGAGAATCATAATAGCTTGGGAGAAACCTGCTTTGAAACATCAGTATTGGCTACAGTGAGAAGAGCCAATAGTACAGCAGTGGTGGGAAGGAGTCTGCGTACCATTTTTGGTATCTGCACTATCAAAAGAAACAGTCAAGGGCATATAACAGGCATACACTTGCAAAGACCTTACAAAGTGAAAGTTCTCAGTAAGTCTTAGTTCTAGTATCTATAATACTGGTTGAGGGATGAGAGTGAATACCATTATGACGGTTAACACTTTTGGTGTGGTTTAGGGATTCTGTTATAGGTACTGATTGTTACTACTATATATTGAAGCACTGCTGTGTGCTACACAGTGTATGGCACTTGGTATACTTTTTCATTAATGCTAACAACTTTTCAAAGTACCTCTATGCTTATTTTGTCTATAAAGAAACTAAATATGAGTAAATTTTATTGTCGTCTAAGTTACAGACCCATTAGGTCCTGAAGTCTAGATTCAAAACTGATTCTTACCAGTCCCTAGGATATAATTAACTCTCAATATGCTTGCTGACTAAAGGCCCCAGTATTGGCCTAAGATTGTGTTTTAGAGAAATACCTTTCCTTTTACTATTAATGTTTCCACGGGGTCATTTTAAAATTTTCTTTCTTTTTTTTTCAGTTGCAGAAAGGCTGAGGTCGACCCATGAAAAGAAACAGAGCAAAGAGAATGGAGAGTGAAAGATCTGGCAATAGCTTAATAGCTTTTAGGCCCTGGATTCATGAAAAACCTATTTGGCTTGGTTTGCATTGTTTTCTTCTGTTGGTCTCTGGCATGTTTCTCTCACTTGCAACAAAAGGAATGTCAACTAGCAAATTGCAGAGCTGGAAAATAATGGTCATTATCCTGGGAATCTGAATCATTAGCCTAACGATAAGCTAATTAAATTGGCCTCCTTTTGCTGACAGGCTGGCTTTTGCATTAGTTTTATTCTTTAGGCATGTCCTAGTTTGTGAGAACAAGTAAACAAAACACATTTTTCCTTGTAATTATTACCAAACACTTACCTTATGGATAAGATGCTTTAAAATCTTTCTTGAGATTTAGCACAGAACTCCAATATTCCTAGGATTAGAGTCCTTTATGGGTTTTTACCATTTAAAGATCTTTCCTAGGGGATGACATTCTGTTCATGAAAATCCTGAACCTATGCCTGAGGCCTCACTCTCCAATTTCAGGCCTTACAATTGGTACCTACCTAACTTTTGTCTTCCTGTATCTCTGGAATGAATATGTCATTACCTTCACCCTTCCCCTTCTAACAGCACAACACATTCGAATTTTCTGTGATACTTTTTGGATGTGAGCTCATCGTTTTCAATTCAGCTACAATTAACTGCAGTTGACTTTATATCTTCTGTGCATGGCCTACCCACTGGATAAGTATTATTGCTCTCTGCCATTTCATCTCCTACTCCTTCCTGCCTCTTACTCTGCCAGTGACTGTTTCCAATCTTCTGTATCAACAATTATAAAACATAATGAACTTTTTCCTCCAATCTTCTATATCAACAGTTATGACACATAATACATATTTTCCTCCATGCAATCTTTCCTTATATTCTAGTAGTCCATTTGGCAAAGAAAAAACATTATGGTTAGTCTTCTAATGGAAGAGAAACATGACATGACTTCTAAGATGAACTTTCACAAAACATGTTGAGATTCTTTTTCTACCCCATCAGTTTATGGACTAAATAGGTGTGTGTCTGTGTGTGTGAAAACACTGCTCTTCAAAAAGATATCAGTGAGAGTTGGATCAGATATCACAAGTCAAATATTCAATTTATAAACTATTCAGTGGACTGTTAAGGGAAGTTTTGGCCAGGAAAATAAGGCAATATTATTAGATCCCAAAGTTATTATTTGTTAGGCCACCTAAAATAATGTAGTTTTTGGAAGAAAAAGTTATATGGCTCTTAAGCCCCTTATCCACATCTACTTTTTAAAGATTTGGATTATGATAGATTAGCAGAGAATTTTTTGAAGGATTACTCTATAAAGAGCTGGACTGTTAAGTCCTACTCCCCTTAAGCCAACCCATATTGGAATACTGGAGTTCTGTGCTAAATCTCAAGAAAGATTTTTTTTTGTGTGGTACGCGGGCCTCTCAGTGCTGTGGCCTCTCCCGTTGCGGAGCACAGGCTCCGGACGCGCAGGCTCAGCGGCCATGGCTCACGGGCCCAGCCACTCCGCAGCATGTGGGATCTTCCCAGACCAGGGCATGAACCCACGTCCCCTGCATTGGCAGGTGGACTCCCAACCACTGCGCCACCAGGGAAGCCCCTCAAGGAAGATTTTAAAGCATCCTATCCATAAGGTAAGTGTTTGGTAATAATTACAAGGAAATGTGTTTTGTTTACCTGTTCTCACAAACTAGGAAATGCCTAAAGAATAAAACTAATGCAAAAGCCAGCCTATCAGCACAAGGAGGCCAATTTAATTAGTTTATCATTAGGCTAATGATTCAGATTCCCAGATTGAGGGGTGGGTATCATCCCAAGCTTTATGAAAGGGGTTTCACAGATACTGTTCAGAGGACTTAATGTGTGTTTTCTGCAGTTAGATGTTAGTGGATCCGTATACAATTCCACCAGGAAATGAAGACACCAAGGGATAGGCTAGCTCTCTGCTATCCAGTGAGCAGAAGTAGAGGTAGCTTTGTTGGAACAAATATGACCAAATGGGAGAGAGAGCCACACTGGAACCATTTAAAATCCTGCCTGCATAACTTCTGAAGGGGAAAAGATAGTCAAATAAAGAACAGGGTGCATTCAAAACAATTATAACAGCAACAGAAACAACAATAAAAACAAGACCTGAGTGAGGTTGGCCAGTGAAAGGGAACATCTTACACAGATCGTGGGAAGTGCAGCCAGTTGTTCCTGGTGGGGCATGCAGGAATCTAGGAAAGAACCAAAGAGATAAGGAGTCATATTTAAACATCTCCTCTGCCCAGAGGGTATGTAACCAACTTGAAAGAGAAAAAAGCAAAGTAAGAACTTCATGACTACTGTGATGGTTAACTTTACGTATCAATTTGATTAGGCCATGGTACTGAGATATTTGGCCAAACATCTGTCTTGATGTCACTGTGAAGGTATCTTTTTAGATGAGATTAACATTTAAATCGGTACAGTTTGAATAAAGCCGATTACCTTGCAAAATGTGGGTGGGTCTCATTCAATCAGTTGAAGGCCTTGAAAGGAAAACACTGTATCCCCCAAGGAAGAGGGGATTCTGCTTCCAGAATGACTTTGAACTCTAGCTGCAACGTCATCTCTTCCCTGTGTCTCTAGCCTGCTGGCCTGCCCTGCAATTTTCAGATTTTATAGTCCCCAAAATACAGTTAGACACTTCTTTAAAATAAATTTCTCTCACTCTATGTAGACACATACTATTGGTTCTATTTCTCTGGAGAAACCTGAATAATACGACCTCTTAACCTCTTCTCTTTTCTTCATCTGACCATGGATAGGTGGCAAAAAATGAACCTGTAAATTTTATTTTAGTTAACAAGATGGGGTGAAGAAATGGAAGAAATGGAAGAAAGACCACCTTCACTTTCCCAGGTTCTCACTAATCAAAGGACCCAAATGGTGGAGAAGAGATTCACTTTAAATCAGTTTTGATTAATATTTGAACATGGACACATTTACAAACCTTTTTATTGGAGTAAAATGTACATGCAGAAAGAAAAGCTTCTCTCATAAATGTACAGTTGGCTCAGTTTTCACAAATGGAGTATACCTATGCAACCAGCACCTAAATCAAGAAACAGAACATTAGCAGTATTCACATAAAATTTTAAGGGCAGAAACAAACAAAATTAATTTGCTTTCTGATATATCCTATGATTCATAATTGTTTAATGAAAAGGTTATAGAGTTAATATTTCCATCTGATTCTTCATAATGCAAAAGCAGCAAAGTGCATGAACATGTGTGTTTGTGTGTGTGTGTGTGTGTGTGTGTGTGTGTGTGTGTATTCAATCGTAAGATGCTAGCATTTAGGGCTTCCCTGGTGGCGCAGTGGTTGAGAGTCCGCCTGCCGATGCAGGGCACACGGGTTTGTGCCCCGGTCCGGCAAGATCCCACATGCCGTGGAGCGGCTAGGCCCGTGAGCCATGCCTGCTGAGCCTGCGCCTCCAGAGCCTGTGCTTCACAACGGGAGAGGCCACAACAGTGAGAGGCCCGCATACCACAAAAAAAAAAAAAAAAAAATGCTAGCATTTAACTTGAGGATAGATCTCTTCTGATAATATATGCTACATATTCAAATTCATAATGTTCAAAGGGAATTCAAATATCCCTTATCACAGTTTTTACTACATTCACACATTCCTTTTATTAATAACTACCATTTTTCTGTCAAATAAAAAAAAGTGTCAATTCAGTAAAGCAACTACTGTGAATTCAATGCAGAAATTCAGTGAATCATAATTTATTTTTCTGACTTTCACTGAATTGGCGTAATTGCTGAAATGTCTTGTTATCATGTAGAAACAGCCTCTTAATTTATGGATCAAGCTTTCTTTTTACATATGTAGGATTTAATATTAGTTCCTGTGTTGCTATCTATTGGTGTAATGTCATAATTAGTAATTAAAGAAAAATCACTTTTTTCAAAGGAGAGAACATTTTATAATGCATCATAAATGAATCATAAGTGTCCATTTATTAATAAGTTCCTATAATTAATTGCTTAATCAAGGTATGGCTTAAAGTCCCTAACAACAAGTTGAATTTCATGTCTACAAATATCTCATGCTGACTTAGGAAACATTTCCTAATAAATTTCTGCATATTTTTAAAAACCCCAAGCAAGTTCTGGATTATGATTTTTCCTTAAATTCAAGCCTTATAAAAAGGTAGCAAAAAAATGAATCTGTAAATTGCCTATTAGTTAGCATAGCTCCAGGCACACTGGCACATTTATTAAATATTGTTCGGTGATTTCAAGCCGGAAATGAGGAAATGAATAATATATAACACAGTAATTGTGGTTTTAATATTTTATAGAGAATAAATAAATTAACTAATAAAAATAGCTAGCATTTGTTTATTATTGTACAAGTGTTTATGGAACACATATATTTTCCAGTCCATTTTCTATTATTATACCATTTTACAGATGAAGAAATAGGCTCAGTAAGGTATTATCATTTCAGGATCTGTGCTCTGTTCACATTATAATAAATGGGAAAGTTTTATTTTAATGAGACATACCCACTATTGTTTCCATAGTAGAAGAGCAAAGTGACAGATACCTCAACTACAAAGGCTGCAGGATCAGGAAAAGAAGAAAAGTTCCTAGTTTAAGGCATTGAATTAGCCCATTTCCATCTAAAACAATTATCTACTAAACTGTATTTACTAAATGCGAGATGTGAATCAAATGCTATTATTAAATGAATTCTAGTTTATTTACAAATTCCAGGAAAAAAATGGAGAAAATGTAGGAAATGTCCCCATGTAAAACTGGTCTTGGGTTTATGACTCTGTAACTTTTTGCACGCAATTGAAATGGTCTGGAGTTGTAATGGAATTGGCCCAGAAATGAGAATTTGCACAATTAGAGTCCTAATTTACAGATGTTGGTATAATCCAGTCTGTAAAACCACCTTTCTTCCATACTTCTGAACTATGTCTGGTCCTTAAAGAGTATGGAACATTATGTTCCTAAACATACAGTTTTTTCATCTAAGTTATAGAATGAGAAAGAACTTCAATGTTCTGTGAAATTCTTTACACCAGAATTTTATTATAAAGCCCATTTATTAAGGGTACTAGGTATTCTGCTAAATTGTATGCTACACTGTCAAAGAGGAAAACAATACAATTAACAAGAAATAATAAAAGAGTTTGGCAAAGTGACATTCATAAAATAAATATACCAATAAACCTATGTATACACAATTAGGAATTATAAAATATAATGAAAAAGTGATTGCCTTCATAAATTTGTAAGAACCCTGAAAGTCATAAAACAGTAAAGCATAAATTTAGTAAGTAAAAATTGAGGCCTTAGTGAAGACAGTTACTAAATTACAAGAAGAAACAAAAAATAATTTTTTTAAGAAATATCACATGCCAGTATCTTTATTGCTCCATTTTATGAAGAAATTATTATTATTATTATTATTTAACATCTTTATTGGAATATAAATGCTTTACAATGGTGTGTTAGTTTCTGTTTTAAACAAAGTGAATCAGTTATACATATACATATGTCCCCATATCTCTTGCATCTCCCTCCCTCCCACCCTCCCTAACCCACCCCTCTAGGTGGTCACAAACCACCTAGCTGATCTCCCAGTGCTATGTGGCTGCTTCCCACTAGCTATCTATTTTACGTTTGGTAGGGCATATATGTCCATGCCACTCTCTCACTTTGTCACAGCTTACCCTTCCCCCTCCCCATATCCTCAAGTCCATTCTCTAGTAGGTCTGTGTCTTTATTCCCGTCTTGCCCCTAGGTTCTTCATGACCTTTTTTTTTTTTTTACATTCCATATATATGTGTTAGCATACGGTATTTGTTTTTCACCTTCTTACTTCACTCTGTATGACAGTCTCTAGGTCCATCCACCTCACTACAAATAACTCAGTTTTGTGCCTTTTGTGGCTGAGTAATATAACATTGAATACTTCTGCCACATCTTCTTTATCCATTCATCTGTCAATGAACACTTAGGTTGCTTCCATGTCCTGGCTATTGTAAACAGAGCTGCAATGAACATTTTGGTACATGACTCTTTTTGAATTATGGTTTTCTCAGGGTATATGCCCAGTACTGGGATTGCTGGGTCGTATGGTACTTCTACTTTTAGTTTTTTAAGGAACGTCCATACTGTTCTCCATAGTGGCTGTATCAATTTACATTCCCACCAACAGTGCAAGAGGGTTTCCCTTTTCTCCACACCCTCTCCAGCATTTATTGTTTGTAGATTTTTTGATGATGGCCATTCTGACTGGTGTGAGATATCTCATTGTAGTTTTGATTTGCATTTCTCTAATGATTAATGATGTTGAGCATTCTTTCATGTTTCTGTTGGCAACCTGTATATCTTCCTTGGAGAAAGGTCTATTTAGGTCTTCTGCCCATTTTTGGATTGGGTTTTTTGTTTTTTAAATATTGAGCTGCCTGACCTGCTTGTAAATTTTGGAGATTAATCCTTTGTCAGTTGATTCATTAGCAAATATTTTCTCCCACTCTGAGGGTTGTCTTTTGGTCTTGTTTATGGTTGCCTTTGCCGTGCAAAAATTTTAAGTTTCATTAGGTCCCATTTGTTTATTTTTGTTTTTATTTCCATTTCTCTAGAAGGTGGGTCAAAAAGGATCTTGCTATGATTTACGTCATAGAGTGTTCTGCCTATGTTTACCTCTAAGAGTTAGATGGTGTCTGGCCTTACATTTAGGTCTTTAATCGATTATCAGTTTATTTTTGTGTATGGTGTTAGGGAGTGTTCTAATTTCATTCTTTTATATTTAGCTGTCCAGTTTCCCAGCACCACATATTGAAGAGGCTGTCTTTTTTCCACTGTATATTCTTGCCTCCTTTATCAAAGATAAGATGACCATATGTGCATGGGTTTATCTCTGGGCTTTCTATTCTGTTCCATTAATCCATATTTCTGTTTCTGTGCCAGTACCATACTGTCTTGATTACTGTAGCTTTGTAGTATAGTCTAAAGACACAGAGCCTGATTCCTCCAGCTCCATTTTTCTTTCTCAAGATTGCTTTGGCTATTGGGGGTCTTTTGTGTTTTGATACAAATTGTGAAATTTTTTGTTCTAGTTCTGTGAAAAACGCCAGTGGTAGTTTAATAGGGATTGCATTGAATCTGTAGATTGCTTTGGGTAGTAGAGTCATTTTCACAATGTTGATTCTTCCAATCCAAGAACATGGTATATCTCTCCATCTATTTGTATCATCTTTAATTTCTTTCATCAGTGTCTTATAATTTTCTGCATACAGGTCTTTTGTCTCCTTAGGTAGGTTTATTCCTAGATATTTTATTCTTTTTGTTGCAATGGTAAATGGGAGTGTTTTCTTAATTTCACTTTCAGATTTTTCATCATTAGTTTATAGGGATGCAAGAGATTTCTGCACATGAATTTTGTATCCTGCTACTTTACCAAATTCATTGATTAGCTCTAGTAGCTTTCTGGTAGCATCTTTAGGATTCTCTATGTATAGTATGTCATCTGTAAACAGTGACAGCTTTACTTCTTCTTTTCCAATTTGGATTCCTTTTATTTCTTTTTCTGCTCTGATTGCTGTGGCTAAAACTTCCAAAACTATGTTGAATAAGAGTGGTGAGAGTAGGAAATCTTACCTTGTTCCTGATCTTAGTGGAAATGGTTTCAGTTTTTCACCATTGAGAATGATGTTGGCTGTGTATCTGTCATATATGGGCTTTATTATGTCGTGGAGAGTTCCCCCTATGCCTACTTTCTGGAGAGTTTTTATCATAAATTGGTGTTGAATTTTGTCGAAAGCTTTCTCTGCATCTATTGAGATGATCATATGGTTTTTCCACTTCAATTTGTTAATATGGTGTATCACATTGATTGATTTGCATATATTGAAGAATCCTTGCATTCCTGGGATAAACCCCACTTGATCCTTTTAATGTGCTGTTGGATTCTGTTTGCTAGTATTTTGTTGAGGATTTTTGCATCTATGTTCATCAGTGATATTGGCCTGTAGTTTTCTTTCTTTGTGACATCCTTGTCTGGTTTTGGTATCAGAGTGATGGTGGCCTCATAGAATGAGCTTGGGAGTGTTCCACCCTCTGCTATATTTTGGAAGAGTTTGAGAAGGATACGTGTTAGCTCTTCTGTAAATGTTTGGTAGAATTCTCCTGTGAAGCCATCTGGTCCTGGGCTTTTGTTTGTTGGAAGATTTTCAATCACAGTTTCAATTTCAGTGCTTGTGATTGGTCTGTTCACATTTTCTATTTCTTCCTGGTTCAGTCTTGGAAGGTTGTGCATTTCTAAGAATTTGTCCATTTCTTCCAGGTTTTCCATTTTACTGGCATATAGTTGTTTGTAGTAATCTCTCATTATCCTTTGTATTTCTGCAGTGTCAGTTGTTACTTCTTTTTCATTTCTAATTCTATTGATTTGCCTTCTCCCTTTTTTTCTTGATACGTCTGGCTAATGGTTTATCAATTTTGTTTATCTTCTCAAAAAAACAGCTTTTAGTGTTATTGATCTTTGCTTTTGTTTCCTTCATTTCTTTTTCATTTATTTCTGATCTGATTTTATGATTTCTTTCTTTCTGCTAATTTCGGGTTTTTTTGTTCTTCTTTCTGTAATTGCTTTAGGTGTAAGGTTAGGTTGTTTATTTGAGATGTTTCTTGTTTCTTAAGGTAGCATTGTATTGCTATAAAGTTCCATCTTAGAAGTGCTTTTGCTGCATCCTGTAGATTTTGGGTCGTTGTGTTTTCATTGTCATTTGTTTCTAGATATTTTTTTATTTCCTCTTTGATTTCTTCAGTGATCTCTTGGTTATTAAGTAGTATGTTGTTTAGCCTCCATGTGTTTGTATTTCTTACAAATTTTTTCCTGTAATTAATATCTAGTCTCATAGCTTGTGTTCAGAAAAGATACTTGATATGATTTCAATTTTCTTAAATTTACCAAGGCTTGATTTGTGATCCAAGATCTGATCTATCCTGGAGAATGTTCCATGAGCACTGAAGAAGAATGTGTATTCTGTTGTTTTTGGATGGAATGTCCTATAAATATCAATTAAGTCCATCTTGTTTAATGTATCATTTAAAGCTTGTATTTCCTTATTTATTTTCATTTTGGATGATCTGTCCATTGGTGAAAGTGGGGTGTTAAAGTCCCCTAATATGATTGTGTTACTGTCAGTTTCCCCTTTTATGGCTGTTGGTATTTGCTTATGTATGGAGGTGCTCCTATGTTGGGTGCATAAATATTTACAAATGTTATATCTTCTTCTTGGATTGATCTCTTGATTATTATGTAGTGTCCTTCTTTTTCTCTTGTAATAGTCTTTCTTTTAAAGTCTATTTTGTCTGATATGAGAATTGGTACCCCAGCTTTCTTTTGATTTCCATTTGCATGAATATCTTTTTCTATCCCCTCACTTTCAGTCTGTATGTGTCCCTAGGTCTGAAGCGGGTCTGTTGTAGACAGCATATATACGAGTCATGTTTTTGTATCCATTCAGCCAATCTATGTCTTTTGGTGGGAGCATTTAATCCATTTACATTTAAGGTAATTATCGATATGTATGTTCCTGTTACCATTTTCTTAATTGTTTTGGGTTTATTACTGTAGGTGTTTTCCTTCTCTTGTGTTTCCTGCCTAGAAAAGTTCCTTTAGCGTTTGTTGTAAAGCTGGTTTGGTGGTGCTGAATTCTCTTAGCTTTTGTTTATCTGTAAAGGTTTTAATTTCTCCATCAAATCTGAATGAGATCCTTGCTGGGTAGAGTAATCTTGTTTGTAGTTTTTTCTCCTTTGTCACTTTAAATATGTCCTGCCACTCCCTTCTGGCTTGAAGAGTTTCTGCTGAAAGATCAGCTGTTAATCTTATGGGGACTCCCATATGTGTTATTTGTTGTTTTTCCCTTGCTGCTTTTAATATGTTTTCTTTGTATTCAATTTTTGATAGTTTGATTAATATGTGTCTTGGTGTGTTTCTCCATGGATTTATCTTGTATGGGACTCTCTGTGCTTCCTGGACTTGATTAACTATTTCCTTTCCCATATTAGGGAAGTTTTCAATGATAATCTCTTCAAATATTTTCTCAGTCCCTTTCTTTTTCTCTTCTTCTTCTGGGAAACCTATAATCTGAATGTTGGTGTGTTTAATGTTGTCCCAGAAGTCTCTGAGACTGTCCCAATTCTTTCCATTCTTTTTTCTTTATTCTGCTCTGTGGTAGTTATTTCCACTATTTTGTCTTCCAGGTCACTTATCCATTCTTCTGCCTCAGTTATTCTGCTATTGATCCCTTCTAGAGAATTTTTAATTTCATTTATTGTGTTGTTCATCACTGTTTGTTTGCTCTTTAGTTCTTCTAGGTCCTTGTTAAACGTTTCTTGTATTTTCTCCATTCTATTTCCAAGATTTTGGATCATCTTTACTATCATATTCTGAATTCTTTTTCAGGTAAACTGCCTATTTCCTCTTCATTTGTTAGGTCTGGTGGGTTTTTGCCTTGCTCAGTCATCTGCTCTGTATTTCTCTGTCTTCTCATTTTGCTTAACCTACTGTGTTTGGGGTCTCGTTTTTGCAGTCTGCAGGTTCGTAGTTCCCATTGTTTTTGGTGTCTGTCCCCAGTGGCTGAAGTTGTTTCAGTGGGTTGTGTAGGCTTCTTGTTGGAGGGGGCTAGTGCCTGTGTTCTGGTAGATGAGGCTGGATCTTGTCTTACTGGTGGGCAGGTCTACGTCTAGTGGTGTGTTTTGGGGTGTCTGTGGCCTTATTATGATTTTAGGCAGCCTCTGTGCTAATAGATGGGTTTGTGTTCCTGTCTTGCTAGTTCTTTGGCATAGGGTGTCCAGCACTGTAGCTTGCTGGTCGTTGAGTTGAGCTGGGTCCTGGCATTGAGATGGAGATCTCTGGGGGATTTTCACCATTTGATATTACATGGAGCTGGGAGATTTCTTGTGAACCAGTGTCCTGAACTTGGCTCTCCCACCTCAGTGGCACAGCCTTGATGCCTGGCTGGAGCACCAATAGCCTGTCCTCCACATGGCTCAGAACAAAAGGGAGGAAAAAAAGAAAGAACGAAAGAATAAGATAAAAGAAAAGAAAGAAAGTAAAATAAAATAAAATAAAATACAGTCATTAAAATAAAAAATAATGTTTTAGAAAAAAAAAAAAAGGACAGACAGAAACCTAGGACAAATGGTAAAAGCAAAGCTGTACAGACAAAATCACAGACAGAAGCAGACACATACTCACAAAAAGAGAAAAAGGGGGAAAAAAAAAAAATATATATATATATATCATTGCTCCCAATGTCCACCTCCTCGATTTGGCTTGATTCATTGTCTATTCAGGTATTCCACAGATGCAGGGTACATCAAGTTGATTGTGGAAATTTAATCCGATGCTCCTGAGGCTGCTGGGAGAGATTTCCCTTTCTCTTCTTTGTTAGCACAGTTCCCGTGTTTCAGCTTTGGATTTAGACCCGCCTCTGTGTGTAGGTCGCCTGAGGACATCTGTTCTTTGCTCTGACAGGACGGGGTTGAAGGAGCAGCTGATTCCGATGCTCTGCTTAGCTCAGGCTGGGGGGAGGGAGGGGTACAGAATGTGGGGCGAGCCTGTGGTGGCAGAGGCCAGCGGGATGTTGCAGCAGCCTGAGGCGCGCCATGCGTTCTCCCGGGGAAGTTGTCCCTGGATCACGGGACCCTGGCAGTGTTGGGGTGCACAGTGTCCCGGGAGGGGTGGTGTGGGCAGTGACCTGTACTTGCACACAGGCTTCTTGGTGGCTGCAGCAGCAGCCTCAGCCTCCCATGCCCATCTCTGGGGGTCTGCGCTGATATCCGCGGCTCGCGCCTGTCTCTGGAGCTCCTTTAAGCAGTGTTCTGAATCCCCTCTCCTTGCACACCAGGAAACAAAGAGGCAAGAAAAAGTCTCTTGTCTCTTCGGCAGCTCCAGACTTTTCCCGGACTCCCTCCCATCTAGCCACGGTGCACTAGCCCCCTTCAGGCTGTGTTCACACAGCCAACCCCAGTCCTCTCCCTGGGATCTGACCTCCGAAGCCCAAGCCTCAGCTCCCAGCCCCTGCCCGTCCCAGCAGATGAGCAGACAAGCCTCTTGGACTGGTGAGTGCTGGTCAGCACCCATCCTCTGTGTGGGAATCTCTCCACTTTGCCCTTCGCATCCCTGTTGCTGTGCTCTCCATAGTGGCTCTGAAGCTTCCTCCCTCCACCACCCGCAATCTCCGCCCGTGAAGGGGCTCCTAGTGTGTGGAAACCTTTCCTCCTTCACAGCTCCCTCCCACTGGTGCAGGTCCCGTCCCTATTTTGTCTCCGTTTTTTCTTTTGCCCTACCCAGGTACTTGGGGAGTTTCTTGCCTCTTGGGAGGTCTGGGGTCTTCTGCCAGCGTTCGGTAGGTGTTCCGTAGGACTTGTCCCACATGTAGATGTATTTCTGATGTATTTGTGGGGAGGAAGGTGATCTCAGCATCTTATTCTTCCGCCATCTTGAAACTCCTCCCCCAAAATAAAATTTGAATAATTATAGAACCACACCCATTTTGGAGGAGGAAAATACATTTTCATTTCTTGTATTAGTACATATATACATTTATTTCAACTCAAAACAAATGCTAGTGACTCTGGGGCCATTCAGAGGAAAAACTAAGTGAGAATAACTATAGCCAAGAATATTTTTAATAGGCAGATAATGGGGATACAGGCATATATTGCTCAAGTTATTTTAAGTTTTAATAAAAGGGTAGACAACTCAAAACCATATCTTGGCCTACATATGGTTCTGAAAATGGTGAGACATTTCATAAGAATGAGAGGAAGAATAATTCAGCACTAGGTGCTGAAGTAAATACTTTAGGAAAAAATCTAATTAAATCATACTTTCTTACCAATAGTTCCAAATAAATTAATACATTTAAATGAAAATTTCTTTAAGAAATATGGGTAAATACATAACTGACATTTCAGATATAGATTAATTATGAGACCAATGAAAAAGACTGTTATCTTTGTCTCCATGAAGTTTAGCCCCAGGTGCTTGGAAGTTGGTGCTCAGCACATGCTTATGTATCCTTTGTTTCTCTCTTGATTCCTGCTCAGTTGACTAGACTAAGGATGCTCAGTCAACAAGACAGGAAGGAATCTTACCAACACACCTGTCTTTTCTGAAGTTTTTTGGGAAGACTGTGATTTTTAAGGAAACTGATTCTTGATGATCATCCTATAGACCTGGATTTGTACGAAGGAGGGACAACATTACACATAAATAAACAACAGCAACAGCAAACAACTCATCAACTGAAAGGAAGGACATCATGCTTATCATCCAGGGTAGATATGTCCCATTGTAACAGATTTAATGGAAGAAATTAAGAAAAGCCATAAGATAAATAAACAACAAAATATTTCTAATGCATAATTTCTATGGGCCCAGGAAGATACAGAAAAGATAGGGTAGTATTAGCTCCAGATCCATTCTTCCTTTTTTTTTTTTTTAAACCCCACCATTCTTGTGCTACCTCTTAAGAAATCAAATTTCAGGGATTAAAACTAAAATCGTAGGTATTCAAAAATTAGAGACCTTTCTCCCTCAGAACAAGATGAACAGAAAACAACTTATAGAATATAAGTTTCCTTAGCAATGGTTAATATTATTATTGTTATACTTCACATATCACATTCAAAATATTCTTTAGAGCAGGGGTCCTCGACCCCCGGGCCGTGGACCTGTACCAGTCCGCGGACCTACACCAGTCCGCGGCCTGATAGGAACCAGGCCACACAGCAGGAGGTAAGTGGCAGGCGAGGGAGCGAAGCTTCCCATCACTCTCCATCACTTACATTACCACCAGAATCACCCCTGCCCCCTTCCCGGTCCATGGAAAAACTGTCTTCCACGAAACCGGTCCCTGGTGCCAGGAAGGCTGGGGACTGGAGTCCTCCAGAGTCCTGTTAATGAGGCAAACAAAGAAAACAGATCTGTAGATTTTACATGATTCTGAAAACATCTGCTTAGTTCCTTCCCAGTCAATGTAGTACCCAAGGAATGATGCAGCACAATGTTTCTCAAACTAGAGTGAGCTTCAGGATCACCTGGTAAACTGGTTAAAACACAGCTTGCTAGAGTTTCTGATTCAGCTGTTTTGGGGCCTAGGCCAAGAATATGCACTTCCAAAAACTGCAGATGCTACTAGACCAGGGACCACTTTGTGAACCACTGAAGGAGAAGCTGCTCTGGAGCAGAGTGGTAGGTTAAAAACCTCATTCCATCCCTTATTGGTACAGCAGAATATTTGGTCTATTTGATACCAAATCTATTCTAACCTCATTTTCTTATTTGTGAAAAGGGGAAAACAATACCTATAACAGAGCATTGTTGTGAGCTTTAAGTTAGACTAACACATATTAAAACACAACACAGTATCTGAAAAATGATAGATTATGCCATAAATATGATTTTCCCTTTTCTCTGTAGAAATGGACATTCCAGAGTTTTGCATTGTATCTTTTATTTCAGTATTAACGTTCTTTTCCATTCCATTTATTAGTGATTTCCTCCTGATGCATTTTAAACATGAAATATTGTAAGTACTATAATTTAAAGTATTAGCAAACTCATTTCCAGGTATAGGAAACCAGACGACTTTAAATGTTTTTTTTGTTTGTTTTTCTTTTTGCGATATGCGGGCCTCTCACTGCTGTGGCCTCCCCCATTGCAGAGCACAGGCTCCGGACGCGCAGGCTCAGCGGCCATGGCTCACGGGCCCAGCCGCTCTGCGGCATGTGGGATCCTCCCAGACCGGGGCATGAACCCGTGTCCCCTGCATCAGCAGGCGGACTCTCAACCACTGCGCCACTAGGGAAGCCCGACTTTAAATGTTTTAAGGCTGTTCATCAAGATTGCCACAAATTTGAAAATTCAAGTTTTATCATAGTTGTTAAACCTGGAATACATGTAGAATATTGCATCATTTACAGACTCTATTTCTTCCATTTTCACTACCTCTCATAAGACTTATAAATGATTTTCTTTTCAAATATTCTGGGTATCACTTTTAAGTTAATTATATTACTACATAAAGAAAAATTTTGTAAATAACCAGAAAAGGTTTTTCAGATTAATAAGTTAATAGACCTGTCATATATACAGAAGAAGGTTTTATTTAGGGACTTACACAAAGCTATATTTTTAAACTGTTTTTACTTTTATTTAATAATTAATACATGTTTGTTTTAAAAACAGAAAATAATATTCACAAAAAAACATATTTTTCTACTCACTATTAACATATAGTTTATGTCTTCCTTGATGTTTCTCTCTCTTCTGCGTGTGTGTGTTAAAGACAACAGAGACAGAAGACAGAGACTCTCATCTTGTTGGATTGGGGTCAGTTTTAAACTGGCAAATTTGAGTCAGTTTAATCAGGGAATCATAAAAATACATTATTCAGGGCTTCCCTGGTGGCGCAGTGGTTGAGAGTCTGCCTGCCGATGCAGGGGAGACGGGTTCGTGTCCCGGTCCGGGAAGATCCCACATGCCACGGAGCGGCTGGGCCCATGAGCCATGGCTGCTGAGCCTGCGCATCCGGAGCCTGTGCTCTGCAACAGGGGAGGCCACAGCAGTGAGAGGCCCGCATATCGCAAATAAAAAAACCGAAAAACGAAAAATAAAAAACAAAAACCATTATTTATATCAAATTAAGTTTAGATATACATGTTCATTGATTTGGCCACACTCTAATGTAGGGCCAAGGAAAATTCATAACATTTGAGTTGACTGGGTGAAATTGTCATTCTGTTATTCATAAGCCACACTCCTAATGCATCCTCTAGAATCCCAGTTTTAGGTTTTAAGATGGGAGGAATGTTAGAGTAGAATCATTCTGGATTTTTATAACTTGCTCTCATATTTAAAAGATATTTGTACAATTGTTTATGATATTTAAAAAAATTATATTTACTGGGACTTTGCAAAACATTCAACTTAGAACTCATAGAAACTGAAATTTTTCACACTAGTATTTTATTATTTTTCACATAATATCTTATTATGTCATCAAAATAACAAGTACAGCTGACAAAAACAGTGTTAGGAATAAACACAAGTGACTGTTGGTTGCCACTAAGTACTAAATACTCCTTTTGCTGCAATATATGATATTTTTAAGACTCGTTGCCAGTAGGCAGAAAAGTTAATATATCAAAAACATTTCATGGCTATTGTTATTTACTGTATTGTACTATAATCCCTCACATTTAAAATTCCTAATTTTTTTTTTTTTCAGTACGCGGGCCTCTCACTGTTGTGGCCTCTCCCGTTGCGGAGCACAGGCTCCGGATGCGCAGGCTCAGCGGCCATGGCTCACGGGCCCAGCTGCTGCGTGGCATGTGGGATCTTCCCGGACCGGGACACGAACCCGTATCCCCTGCATCGGCAGGCGGACTCTCAACCACTGCGCCACCAGGGAAGCCCTAAAATTCCTAATTTTGATTAATCTTCTTTGTTGGTATTTATGTGTTGTTGATTAACTCCTGAATGTGCATGGATATGCTTTTCAATGCCTCACATATTTGAGAATGTTTTTCCAGTGTAACTTGTACACAAAGGTTAATGCGGCTCTGTTAAGCCAAATAAATATATTTATTTAAGAATGTCTTTCCTTTCTATAGCTCTATAGAAGAGGAGGTGTTATCTTTTGGCTTTGGGTGTTTCCATGGATGTGTTTCATATACATTTCTTTGTAGATATACTACTTTATCTCCCTGAACTATTATAAATACTTGAAATATGTATAAATATTCATATACATACATATACCTATTTTTATGTAATTTGTTTAAAGCAACAGTGTAGCTGTGTTTAAATTAATTCTGCTATGTATTTAGTTATAGATGCTAATCTTTCTTGAGAGATGATACACTAAAGTGCTTTAGAGCACAGACTGCAGAGTCTGACAGCCTCAGGTTTAATCCTTTCTGTACCACATACCAACTGTGATCTGACATGGCAGTTGATCTCTTGGTGTTTTGGTATTCTTGTCTGTAAATGGGCATGATAATCCTAGCCCTCAACCCTAGAGTTGTGAGGATTAACTGAAGTAATAAACTAATTTGTTTACAGTAACATGACCATGACAGGCAGAATTTAAGCCATAAGCACGAAGTGAATATAAGTTCTAGCTTTACTTCTTTGCCTCATGAAAACTTATTTTTTTCAATATTATTTACTTCCTCCTTATACTTTATTCTTCTTGATCTGTTCTTGATGTCTTTTAGTTATTTTCTGAAGATTGAAATTTTCCCTCCGATTTGAATTTTTACAGTATCCAGACTTCTGTTTAATACTTTCTTTGAAGTTGTTAATTGGTAATTGTTTTTCATTTTCATGCTCTTTTTACACTTCAGATCTTCCCTCTCCATGAGTGCATGATTTATTTAAAAGTAACTCTATTTTCTCAAGTACTTTTCATTATATGAATTTAAATTTTCTTGAGTTTAAAACGTTTGCAATAAATATTTCAAGACATAACAGGACAATCTGAGGAAGAATGACACCCAAATGCCAGAAACATTGATGACTTCCAATCAAGAGATATGCAAATGAAACAATTAAAGGATGAGCTAAGTCATAAAATGTAAAAAAAAAAAGAGAGAAAAAGAAATTTGTGAGCTTGCTGAAAAAATAATTAAAGGCAATCTCCACAAGCTCTGCTAAAACGTGGAAGAGCCAGTGAATGAAATGCTGGTGGAAATTCCAGTTAGTGGAAGTACTGCACAGAGTTCTAGATTTTATTGTATAATATGGGATTATCTGTCTTCATTGATTATATATAGAATTATATGTATTTATATATATGATATAATTAAATACATATGATATAGTAATGTAATTATATATAATTGTATCATAATTATATATTATTTTTAATGTGTTTATATTTTATATTTACCACATTTATTTCAAAATAACAATATTTATCTGATTTCCATATTAACTGCCAGTCATCATTCTTCACTTTTAAAAACGTGTTTTGATTCATCTCTTAGTGGGAATAATATCCTAGATTTGAATTTTAGAACGATAATTGCATTTATTTAGCTTTGCTCTTAACAGGCAATTTTGAATACAAGATTTTTGAGTTTAGGAATAAAACCAGATTAAATGCAGAGGCAGTTTGCTTTTTTAGAACAGGAATAGCAAACATTAGTTCTATCATGATCAGACCACATTCTTTTGTCTTATAGTGACTTCCCACATTTATATTACCTGTGTATCCTCTGAAGGCATAGGAGTTTGCCACTCTTGTTTAGTAAATTTTATACTGATTCTCTTTTTTCCACCACTATTTGCCTAATCACAAAAAAGTAAATAGGAAGAAGAAAGATTAAAAAAAAAAACACCCCACCTAGGGCCTCCCTGGTGGCGCAAGTGGTTGAGAGTCCGCCTGCCGATGCAGGGGATACGGGTTCGTGCCCCGGTCTGGGAGGATCCCATATGCTGCGGAGCGGCTGGGCCCGTGAGCCATGGCCGCTGAGCCTGCGCGTCCGGAGCCTGCGCGTCCGGAGCCTGTGCTCCGCAACGGGGGAGGCCACAACAGTGAGAGGCCCGCATACCGCAAAAAAAAAAAAACAAACAAACAAAAAAAAAAACCACCTCTTCACTGGGTCTTAGGTCATGGTTGATTTAGAGATGTCAAAGAAAGGAACCCTTTCACAGATAACAAGATAGCTGCTTTCTGTTCTCCAAAAAAGATGACTATTGTATGAGTCACGGAATTTCAAGATGAAATTGGCCTAAGGTGTGTAGTTATTGAAGTTGCTTAAGTTTGAGCAATATTACTCAATGTATTTTTAATATTTATAATGAACTGACTATAGTTATAACATATACAATGATTTACCAGTAAGCATGGGAATTGGTTTTAGTTGTTGAATTATCTTACCAAGGTTGATGTATTATTAGAATTTTCTACCCATCTTCTCTGAACTCAGTCTTGCTGCTTTATCAGATATCTTTAATTAATCTTACCAATAATTTTCTTAGTTCACTATCTCATTCCCCATTCATGAATAATATCTTACCTATCTCAACTATATCCTTATATTACGTGTTTTATTTTGATTTCTTTATTTCTTTTTGAAAATTATGTGTAACTACCTCTTGAATGACCCATGGAGAATTTTTTTAATAAAAATCTTCTTTTTTAAAAAAAATTTATTTTATTTTTTGGCTGCACCATGCAGCATGTAGGATCTTAGTCCCCAGACCAGAGATTGAACCTGCACCCCCTGCACTGGAAGAGCGGAGTCTTAACCACTGGACTGCCAAGGAAGTCCCCCCATGGAGCATTTTTGAGTGAAACTTATCTTTTAAAATTAGGAAATGTTAATAGAATTTAAGCAGATTTTCCTGTACTAAATTCTTAATATAAATGAGATTTTAGAGTTAGCTTTTGATGACTGATTTTTATGTGTTTCCATCTGTATTATGTCTAGATATTGTTTAGAATTTCTGGTATGTGGTTGGCACTGTTCCTAGTTTCTCCTTGACTTTAGCATTCCATTGGCTAGCTCAATGTGGAAATGAGTATAAAGGTATTGAATGCTTCTATTCGAGTCATTATATTTCCTTGACGTCTCATCCAGCTCCTTCAGCCTTCCACATTCAGCTCTATCTGTATTTTGGTCTATTTTCTAAGCAATTTATTTTGATATATTGTTTCATAAAATCATACTTTCTTGAATTTCATTGAGAACAAATTAAATATTTCCTAAAATGTAGTTCTTACTCCTGTGGTAAACACCTCCCCCGCAATAGTACAATTAATATTTTAAGTCTTTTACAACGGAAAATATTTTCATAGGCCTATGTTTTGTTATTCAATGATTACTATATCTGTTCATAGATTGTACAAAGATTGGATGTCATTTATGTCAATAAACAGGGTGGATGATATTTTTCTGGTCCCCCTAACTATATACTTTTTGCTATTAGAACTTTCAGCTTTTAAGCAGAATGAGGTTAGGAGGGTGGTAAAGTTGGACATTCACAAGTACTACCAAGTATTTAGAATTATTTATCTCACCTTATTGAAACAAGAAGGGATATCCTGATTCTGTTGCCTAGTTGTCTAATTATATATGGAGAAATATATTCTTACATTTTTTCAAAAGTTCTATAGAAGGAATTTTTTAAACCAGGGCTATCAAATAGAAATATGAGGGCCATAAATATGAGCCATATATATAATGGAAATTTTTCTAGTAATCACATTAAAAAAACAGGTAAAGTTAATATTAAAATATAAAAATTGATATTTTACTTTGCACAACGTATCTAAAATATGTAATCAACATTAAACACACTGATGAGATTTTACTTTTTTTTTTTTAATACACACTCTTTACAATCTGGGGTGTTTTTTTGTTTTTGTTTTTGTTTTTTTTTTGTGGTACGCGGGCCTCTCACTGTTGTGGCCTCTCCCGTTACGGAGCACAGGCTCGGGACACACAGGCTCAGCGGCCATGGCTCACGGGCCCAGCCACTCCGTGGCATGTGGGATCTTCCCGGACTGGGGCACGAACCCGTGTCCCCTGCATCGGCAGGTGGACTCTCAACCACTGCGCCACCAGGGAAGCCCTGGTGTGTATTTTATACTTAAAACACATCTCAATTTTGACTAGCCAGATTTCAAGTGCTTAATTGCCACATATGGCCTATGGTTCCCATATTGGACAGTATAGTTTTAAACCCTTACTAGAAAGAATGGATAAAGCACAGAAATCAAGGTATATTTCTCCCTCACATGTTTCTGTCGCTTACTTTATATTTCAGGCAATAATCTATCATTACTTGTCTTCATCTGCTTTAACTATGTTGCATTAATTGGGATCATAGTCCACAAATCCATATAGTGTTTTTCACAGAGGGGTGGGGGAAGCTGTGAGATAACAAAAGAATCTTAAAGCAAAACAAACCAAAACAGAATAAAACAAACAAACAAACAACATAAACTTTTGGTCAGGGACACATGGATCTGTCCCTCTAATAAGTGTATATATGAGAAAGTGCTATAAAAATGTGAATAAAAATGGCTTACTATGTTTTTTCTGAAGTGCTTGTTCTGCTTCAGGACTCCATCTTCACTTTGATCAGTGAATTACTTCTCTTTGGGACCAGCAGATAATTAATCAATACACTTACTTCCTAATGGTATTGCAATTGTGTTTTCATCTATTGTTTCTGTGAGTGGTTCAATAGGAAAAGATAAACACGAAACACCATCATAATCTGAAAGGCTCTACTGTAATTCTTAATAAGCTAGAAAAAATACTTTACCATACAGAAAGGTGACTTGTTGCAATGTTTATTTCTATGTTCTTTCAAGTTCAGTGACAATGTAATGATAATCTTTGCTACCCCCTCCTTTATCCTGAACAAATATTTAATCCCTTGCTCAACTTGTAAATCATATGCTAACCAGCAGTATTGAGTGGTTCTCTAATATTACCTTCTAATATCTTTTTTAAAAGTTTTAAACATCTTGTTCATTTTATTTTCATTATGTTTCTCCGTAGAGAAGTGATCTTCAGGGAATTTTTTTCTCAATAGAATACACGAATATGCAACAAAAGAAGTAATTATTCAATGAATTAATCATATCATTATGTTTGGTAGTCAGGCATGTTATATCATTTCTTTGATGTGAACCACCATTGGGAACAATCTATCTTATCTGTCATTGCAATGAATTTTATTAAAAATTAAAAGTCTCCAATCTGTAATAAAGGTAAAGATCAAGGACATGTCTAATAATATTTTATTCATACTGCAGCTGTGCTTTGGCCTTTAAATATTTTACCCATTTTCTAGTTTGCCATTTTGAGATAACAAATCCTATTTTAGACTCAAATCTCTATAGAGAAACAACTCAGAAATAATAGTTTATGCTTATGCATTTTGTTATAAAATATTTAAAAGCAAGATATTTTCTTAATGACTACAGTGATACATTTAGCAGGATAATCAGAAGTAACACTCTATAAAAATACTGAGCAGCATTGTAGTGGTCATAAAATAAAGTACAAAACTGTATTAGGTCTCTAATAAGAGCCTAGAAAAGTCTACTCTGGTATGATATCACAGGAAAGGACAAGATTAATTTAAGAATGATTTGAATGAAGAGTGTGCCCCAGAGAACATTCTCTGAGATTTGAGCATCCCTTTTCAGGGAGTAATCCCCAGAGAAACCTAAGAAAGTATACTGCTGGCTCTGTTTCAGGTGCCTTTTTAATATAAGTTAATTCCTTGTAGATCACAGTGTTTTAGGGTACAGGAGTGTTCATTAATTCAACCAACACAATGAAATTTGTTGAGCTGTTCCCTAGAGATACATAAATAAAGCACAATCTCTACTTCAAAGAGTTCACAGTCTAGTGAGGAAGGTAGACAAATAACAGTTGAACATTTTCAGTAGAATGTGTAAGTACATCTAATAATAATTTTAAATTTTACAATTAAATTTGCCATTAAAAATGAGCAGTCATTGAAAGTTTTCTTTGAGTCATGTACTGTAAGTGGCATTCTTTATATCTTATCTCAATAAATGCTCTGTGGTTGATATTACTGTGACCATTTCACAAATTACAAAATAGAATTTCAGACGTTTAAAGTATATGCCCAGGTGACCAAGCTAGTCAAATGATAGAGCTGGGGCATCAATCAAATTTTATGACTCTGGTGCCCATGAACCTCTTAAGATTTTATTTTGGAGTAATATCTTTCCTATTGTTCTATATTTTACTGTTAACATATTGTTTCTTTTATGAAACTAACACTGATGGCAGATAGTGATTGAGACTACTTTTTCCTTTTAAAAAAATCTTAATTGGCAAAGTAAAAACTAGCAACCTTATGCCAGTACTTTAATTTTTATTTTTTATTTTTATATTTTATTTTATTTTATTTTATTTTATTTTATTTTATTTTATTTTATTTTATTTTTTTGCAGTATGTGGGCCTCTCACTGTTGTGGCCTCTCCCATTGCGGAGCACAGGCTCCGGACGCGCAGGCTCAAAGGCCATGGCTCACGCGCCCTGGGGCTCCGCGGCGTGTGGGATCTTCCCAGACCGGGGCATGAACCCGTGTCCCCTGCATCGGCAGGCAGACTCTCAACCACTGCGCCACCAGGGAAGCCCTAATTTTTATTTTTTTAAAATTGTTTTAATTCATAAATCCTAAAGTCTGGGAATCCTGCTCTAAATTAAATTACAGAGAATTTTTTTAAGTGGGTGGGAAAAGCTTACTAATTTTCCAGCCTGTATTACAGTTCATGGGGCTGCCTATCCATTGCTTTCTCAGAGAAGATCAGTTTACAAATATTGTTTGATTGCAAAAAAAAAAAAAATTCTGAAGAAGGGCATCTTCTCTAAAGATAGCAATTATGATAGTTGCCTTGTTACCATTTCTTGGCAGGGCTGGCTCTGAATCTTAAACTGATGTATGTCTTTTTAGGGCCTCAAACAAACCTGACCCAAATAAGTATAACTAGACTGGTAGTGTGGAGTGGACTTCAATTAAAGGTTTATGAGCAGGAAAAAGCAGATGTTATCTAATGACACCTGTTCAAGGGACAGTCTGGGGAAAACCTGTAGTCTTTTTGCTACACCTGCTGAAAGTAGCATCTGGAGCAGCCACCTTTACATTCAGATGCACGTTGGCATCTACGTCAAATAACTTATATATAACACATAAGATCAACAACGACATTCCATTCTGTACAAACCCAATTTTTGGAAGGAACTTACCACATCTCTTATATGCTATTTTCTGATCAAGTTTTCATAATAAACTTGTCACTATGTAGTAAAAAATATTTGATAAATTTAACGAGTTAAGATAAATATTCTAGTGTATCATGTTCACCTATGGAATTTGTGTGCAAAAACCTGCCTAATTCAGCTCCCAGAATGTAATGTTTTGCCCCAAGCTGACAGTGATAGCAGTGAGGTAAGAGTCACATCTACTCCCATCCTCGGCTCCACACCTGTCCTTGTTATGGTCTTAGGGAATCTTGAGTGCTAACCATGCCTTGGTAGGATGAAGCAGCCTGGTTGTTTCTGGAGTTCCAAGGACAATGACTACAGCAGAGGAACACATGCAGCAGAAAATAAACTACCAGTGAATCATTCACTCTGGAGATATGCCTTCTTTAAGAAATATTTTTGAAAATCAGCAGTGTAATGTTTAGGTTTAGCTAGGAGGGTGGGATCACTATCCCTACTGTAGTTCTCTGTCTCCATGCTATTTATAGTGTAGTCTCTGGAGGGCAACACCCACATCACATGAGAGCTTGTGAGAAATGCAGAATCAGAATGTTTTTAACAAGATCCTCAGGTGATTCATATAAATGTTAGTTTGAGAATCACTGTTCTGTCACACATTTTCTATCTTCTGAATTCCAGCTCACATTAGTTTCCTTATGTATGCATGCTGAGATTATGCACCCTTTGATAGAATATACTCTCATACTCTGATTCTGGAGTCCGCCCTAAGAGGTAGAGTGGGCAACTTGTGGTCATAAAGGTTTATCTCTGATTATATCTCATTTTGCCCATCCTTCCTGAGCAAGCCCATCACTACAGTTCAATTCTCATTATGGTGAAGTTTGCCAAGTAATATCCATTCTCCCCATAAGCACAGCTTTATCAAGTCATGGAATTTAGTCCCATGAGCATCTTGTATCAAGTTCTGTCGAACATTTCTGCTAGGAAATATCCCCAGCTGTATCTGGGATCATGTTCCAATAGTTGGTCGTTGGCAGTGTAGAGAGTCAGATTGCTAAAACTTTTCCTGGGTCGGCTTCAGGCATGCTTATTTGCTAAGTCCCAGGAGGTAATTTGTTGATTTGTCACAGCTATCTTGTTTGTGACCATCTGCCACCTTAGGAGCACATTAGTGGAATTAATTTGCTGTCAGGGCTGTATGTCTGCTCTGGAAGCTTTTTTTCAGAGGGAGGATCCTAACTATCTTCACTCCTCAGAAGCCTTAAGCATAATGAATTTGAATTAGGACATATGATTGTCCACTCCCACACTCCAGCTCTGAGTTGGGGCTGCCCTAATGGGTTATTCCCTAAGAGCAACAAATGCTACCTCTTTCTCTTCCTTTTCTACTAAGAGGGAGAATTACATCAGGGAAGATTAGGGAGATCCCTGCAGGTATTCTCTGCCAAATGAGGTTTTCTAACAGAGTTTTACTGTAAATAGTCCCATTACTATTTTCTCTAACCAAGCTTGGTTCTTCCTTTTCTGCAAAGTAGTCACTTTGTATACAGCTCTTTTCAAAAGCCTCTCACATTCTTAAGACATGTGAGGAAGATTTTTTTTTTTTCTGATGGTCAGAATTTGATATGTGTACACCATAGGTGTTCTCCATTTTACTGAGAACTCATTTGATTCTGCTCAGCAGCCAGTTGCACACCCTGAAGCATTTTCTGTTTTAATACTGAAAATAGCTCCTAAGCCTGAGTGGCTCCTTGACAGCGTTTTTCACTGCCCTGCCTCATAGTCCTGTCAATATTGTAACATCTCTGTGGTATAGTCTAGCCATAATTTTCTGGCAATGCAGTTGCTAAGGGTATCCCTGGTTTCAGATGGCATATAGTCTTTACTGGAAGTCTCAGTGCTTGTTTATCTACAATAGAAGTCTGAGCCCCAGGAGTTCTTTACCAGTAGATAAAGGACAATATACATCCTGAACAGTCCCAATATCATGACCAAAGACTTCCTATCCCCTTCCTGCAAAACCTTCAAGGAAACCATAAACAAGACCAAAAGACAACCCTCAGAATGGGAGAAAATATTTGCAAATGAAGCAACTGACAAAGGATTAATCTCCAAAGTTTACAAGCAGCTCATGCAGCTCAATAACAAAAAAACAAACAACCCAATCCAAAAATGGGCAGAAGACCTAAATAGACATTTCTCCAAAGAAGATATACAGATTGCCAACAAACACATGAAAGAATGTTCAACATCATTAATCATTAGAGAAATGTAAATCAAAACTACAATGAGATATCATCTCACACCGGTCAGAATGGCCATCATCAGAAAATCTAGAAACAATAAATGCTGGAGAGGGTGTGGAGAAAAGGGAACACTCTTGCACTGCTGGTGGGAATGTGAGTTGGTACAGCCACTATGGAGAACAGTACGGAGGTTCCTTAAAAAACTACAAATAGAACTACCATATGACCCAGCAATCCCAGTACTGGGCATATACCCTGAGAAAACCTTAATTCAAAAAGAGTCATGTACCACAATGTTCATTGCAGCTCTATTTACAATAGCCAGGACATGGAAGCAACCTAAGTGTCCATCGACAGATGAATGGATAAAGAAGATGTGGCACATATATACAATGGAATATTACTCAGCCATAAAAAGAAACGAAATTGAGTTATTTGTAGTGAGGTGGATGGAACTCAAGTCTGTCATACAGAGTGAAGTAAGTCAGAAAGAGAAAAACAAATACCATATGCTAACACATATATATGGAATCTAAGAAAAAAAAAAAAAGGTCATGAAGTACCTAGGGGTAAGATGGGAATAAAGACACAGACCTACTAGAGAATGGACTTGAGGATATGGGGAGGGGGAAGGGTAAGCTGTGACAAAGTGAGAGAGTGGCATGGACATATATGCACTACCAAACGTAAAATAGATAGCTAGTGGGAAGCAGCCGCATAGCACAGGGAGATCAGCTAGGTGGTTTGTGACCACCTAGAGGGGTGGGATAGGGAGGGTCGGAGGGAGGGAGACACAAGAGGGAAGAGATATGGGGACACGTGTATATGTATAACTGATTCACTTTGTTATAAAGCAGAAACTAACACACCATTGTAAAGCAATTATACTCCAATAAAGATCTTAAAAAAAAAAGTTTGTGCCAATAGATAGATAATGCTTTCACACCAGCTTTCTTTCAGGGTTCTTCCTTACTCATATTTAGGAAAAATCTGGAGCCAATTACTCTCAGCAACTGTAAATACTGCCCAACTTTCTATCTGTAACTTTTAACCAAGAATACCCAAGATAAGAGCTTTAAAGTACACCTAAGAAAAGATTCTAAAATCTTCTTTTGATTTTAAGGTGTAATTCTGTGACCTAACATAATCAATATTGTGTAAATTTAGTCTTTCCTTCACCTTTCATCAAATAATTTAGCAGCCATTTGTGAAGACAAAATCTTGGATCAAATCTTGGGTAGTAATTGAGTCAGGTATGTAGATGGGTGTAGCACTAGAATTTAAAACAATCCTGGGCAAGCCCCATTTGTAACCAGTATGCTAGCTGGGGTCACCCTGCGCTTCAATGTTCCAATTATAAAGTGGAAAAATTCTGTTCTACTTAGAATGTGTGTGTGTAAAAACACACAGCAGAATATTGCTTTCACTCTATTAATTAGATAATATAGAAAAACCTACAAAATCACAGTTTTAAAAATTTCATCAGAGAAGTGAGATCAAAGAAACCTACTAAGCTAAAATTCATAAAGTAACAAGCTCTTGTTAGGAAAAAACAGACTCACACTGCACTCATCACTGATGAAGAGGAAAGAAGGGGACTATGCTGCTAGAGTTAAGGTAAGAAGATAAAATATCAACTTTTTTAAAGACTAGGGTATATGCTGCCATGTCTGTGAACCACCCCTGGGAGCCCTAGACACAGTAGAACATGCACACACCCACAACTCTTTCTAGTAGGCCTTAACAGAGCACACATATGAAAGATTGTAGGCAACAGAATTGAGGTACTCTCTTAGCACCTGTGTGCCAAGCAGGCTGATAGGAGCAGAATCAACAGAACTCCACAGGTACTCCAGGCCTTGAGAGAGTATGAAGTGGTGACTACCTGTGGCTGGAGAAGTGACAGGAGAGCTGATGAGAAAGACTCCCCAGTGGGGTCTAGGCACTCATTGTATGTGAAGCCTGAAACCTGAACAGGTAATGGAGCAGAACCATACAGGCATCCTGGTTTTTCACTGAGTACGAAACATGGTCATGCACAGCTGGAGAGTGGCAGGAGATTTGAGGGAGAACCCCCTGAGTCACAGGTATGTGGAGCTTACTGAAATATAAGGACAGTCATGAGAACTGAGAAACCCCATAGGCCCCTTGACACTCAAATTGAATATATGGCAGCAGGACTTCCATGGCTTGGGCAGAGCCAGGTACCTGAGAGAGACCTTCCAGAAGTAGAGGCACAGGGAATCTGTGGTTGGCAAAATAATGGTCTCCCAAAGATATCTAAGTCCTAATCTTCAGAACCTGTGATTATATTACCTTAGATAGCAAAAGGAACTTTGCAGATGGAATTAAGTTAAGGATACTGACATGGGGAGATTATCCTAGACTAACCAGTTGTGTCCAATATCATCATAAGGGTACTTATGAGTGAAAATGGGAGGCAGAAAATCAGAATGTGAGAGGAGATGTGACCGTGGAAGCAGAGATTTGGACTGATGTAGTTGCTGGGTTTGAAGATAAAAGGGAGCCATCAGCCAAGGAAAGCAGGTGGCCCCTAGAAACTGGAAAGGGGCTAGGAAACAGATTCTTGCCCAATGCATCCAGAAGGAATACAGCCCAGCCAACACCTTCATTTTAGCTCAGTGAGACCTATTTCAGACTTCCAACCTCCGGAATTGTAAAAGAAATTTGTGTTGTTTTAAGCCTCTAAGTTTTGGTAGTCTATTACAGCAGCAGTAGTAAACTAATGCAAGGCCTAATGAAGTCTGAAAGCATAATAAGAGATCTTAGAGAAATCCCTCAAGCATCCCATATCTTACATGGGATGCTTACATGGGTATGAGGCAGCAGCTGTCTATTGCTGGAGAGGTGGGGTGGGTCAAGGTAAAAGAAAGAGGTCTCCCTGAGGTGTAAGAACACAGAGTCTGCTGAAGGCTGAGGGAAACATAGGAGAAACGAAAGCCCTCAAGGTACCCAGGACCTAAGCTATGCGAAGGGGGAGTGTTTTGATTCTGCCATCAAACAATCTGAAGTCTGTAGGAAATTGAATCTAACTAAAACTACCACAAAGCCTAATCCTAGCTCAATACAAAGCAGATTGAATCACTCCCCCACAACCTAACCACCCATCTAATAGAAGAAGAAACATGCTTATTTCTGGGCATAAATATTATTTACTTTAACCTTTAATGTTACATTACATACAATTTTGGCATTCAATTTTCAAAAATATGAGAAATCTGAAGAGGCAAGAAAATATGATGCTTTGTCAAGAGACAAAAATGTTCATAGAGACAGACTCAGAGATGGACAAATATTAAAAGCACCAGATAAGTACCATGAGAACCTAACTATAATAAATATATTAAAGGAGCTAGTAGTAGCAGTGGACAACATCCATGAAAAGGACAGAGAGATGGAAATTACAAAAAGAGGCAAATTAAAATGCTAGATATAAGAAATATAAAAATAAAGAAATTTTTGTATAGGCTAATCAATAGACTGAACATAGCAGGGGAAATAATCAGTAAACTTGAAAACAAGTCAACAGAAATGACCCAAACAGAAACAAGGAGAGAAAATGAGTAACAGATAAGCAGTGCATCTGAGATCTGTAAGGATACTATGAAACAGTCTAGTATGCATGTAATTATAGTTCCCGAAGGAGAAAGGAGAAAGAGTGGAGCAAAAGAAGTATTTGAATGCATATTGGCTAACAATTTTTCAAAACTTATAAAATACATTATCATATATCCAAGATGCTTAGAAAACACCAATTAGGGTATACACAAAGATAACCATACCTAGGGACATCAGAGACATATTGCTACAGATGAAGATGAAGACACAATCTTGAAAGCATAATAAAAACATATAGTATATAAGGGAACAACAATATGAAATATGGCTGAAATATTCTCAGAAATAACAGAAGCCAGAAGGCAAAAGAACAGCATCTTTAATGTGCTAAAATAGAAAAAAAAAATTACCTTATCTACCAAGAATTCCATAGCAAGCAGCATACTCTTCAAAAATTAAGGCAACATATAGACATTTTTAGACCAACAAAAACTGATTTTGTCTCTATAAGATGTACACTACAAAACATGCTAAAGAAATGTCAAAGGAAATTAAGACAAAAGGAATTTATGCAAATAGAAACCAAACATTTGGGGTAGGAATGGAGAACCTCAGGAAGTACCTGGTAAATGTGATGGGAAATAAAGAAGTTCTTTTTAAAATATCCTCTCTCTCTCAATGTAAATATATCTATTTAAAGACTGTTAACTGTTTAAATTAAGAATACTAAGAATATAATGTACAGTTTACAGTGTATGTAGGTACAAAATATACGACAACAAAAATTTAAGGGTGGGAGGATCATATTTGAAAGTGTACTATTATAATAACCTTACATTGTTTATGAAGTGGTGAAATATTTTTTAAGGCAACTGGTGATAATTTAAAGATGCATACTATACTATGAAGAGTTAGCACTAAATAAATCACACAAAGTGGCATAACTATACAGTCAAGAAGAGGTAAAATGGAGTTCTCAAAAACGAAAAAGTTATGAAAAGATAAAAGAAACAAAGATTATGACCAACAGAAATTAAACTCCAAGAGGACAGACTTAAGCCTAAACATATGAATAACTGTATTAAATGTGAATAGACTAAGCACCTTAACTAAAAGATGGAGATTGTCAAATCTGACAAAAAACAATGACCGATTGACCAACTATATACTGTTTATAAGAAGCACATTTTATAAGCACTGACAGGTTCAGATTTAAAGTTGGAAAACTTTATATATAAATTACATAAATAAAATACATATGAATATATAATTAAACTGGCACAAACCACAGTCATTTGGGTGGAGCTCCTCTATCCAGAGATGTTTTGGAGGATATGTCTCCCTTTATCCTTCTGATCTCAAGTCCATGCATCTATGGAATTAATTCAATTATAGGAATCATTTTATCATCCACAGCATGCTGTCACCTTCTAGAACTATGTTGTGCTATGTTGGAAAAAATCCTGATTTATTTACTCATCAAAAGCCATGGCATAGAAGGTTAACAGAAAGGAGTTTTTACAGAAAGAAATAGTTAGCAGTGTTTAATGCTGTTGACAGGCAATGAAGTGTGGATGTTGGACAGAGTAGCAGAAGAGAATTGCTAACTTTGGAGCTGATATGGGGCAGATACCAAATGCCATAACTTTTCTACCTTCACTTGGGCCCTAGTTATCTTTAATCATCTTTAGATCATCTTTAATTGTGCAATCTACTGAGACAACTTTTGCCTTGGTGCTACTCACAATGTAAGGTTATTTTCAGCATTCTTTGCTATATAGAAGATTAAAATATAGTGGCTGTCAAGTCTCTAAGAAGAGTGAGGGTAAGGAGCACAGAGAGGTAATAGCATAGCCCAGGAAGCAGTGGTGAGGCAGGGTGGAGGATGGCTGTGGGGGGAGGTTACAACATGCTCTAAAGCCAAGGAAATGGCAATGGAGGTGGTTATAGGACTTATAGCTGTGGAAGTGGTAGTGGTGATAGAGTCAAGAGAGGCTGCTGACGTGTCTCTCTCCTTTATGTATAAACAAGTAGATATATTGAGAATAATAGGGGCCAGGAAGGGATTTACAAATATAGAAAGAACCATGCAGTGTTAGACTGGAATTGAAGGTAGAAGTATGAAGAGATGTTTTTTAGTATATATTCATAGAAAGATTTGGAAATAGAGATGTGTATATATTTCTTAACTCTATTATTCTCTATAGGCTGAGAAAGCCCAGAAGCAATGGTGCTCCAGTAGCAATGGGCACACTGAGCACTGAGATATTTGTTTCTAAAAACCAGCCTCCACTGAAAGGAACCAGAGCTCATTATAAAAGTGGATGATTCCAGGAATGGTCAGAGAAAGAACAAGATGAACCTAGAGCATGTTGTGCCAAAAATAAGGAAATGCTAAAAGAAAATGAGAACATTCCAAAAGGACACAGGTACTATCTTGAAAGAGAACTCACTCACCAAATATGGGAATATTTGACCGTCAAAATGTGCTTTATTATTTGCCATCAATAATAGTGGTAATGTGTTCAGGATTTGTCAGTGGATACTAAGGCTGCAGGATTGATTTGTTAAGGAACAGGATATTCACAGTCTTACAGTATCAACCCACAAAATACTTAATTAAAAAGGAAACATAGTCACTCTATGATAGAGAAATTTGGCAGGCAATAACTTGACCAGGTGATCAAGGTTGACATAACCAGTGATAGGATGGGTCAACACGATGTGTTTCCTGAGGGGATGCCCTGAAAAGAGCATATCACTTCCATGGTGTTCCAGCCCAGGGTACGTGGCCCTGAGATGGGTCATAAGGAAATATCAGATGGACCCTAGTTGACTGCCCTTTTACCAAAAGAAATGCCTGTATTTTTTTTTACCTGTGAAAGACAGGAAAAGACTGAGAAACTGTTCAAGATTAAAGGACACTGAAGAGACGAGACAACTTAATGCAATGCATGATCCTGGACTGGTTCCTGGACCAGAAAGGAAAAAAAGGCATAGTTGACATTTGGTGTCTTTGAATTGGGTTCTGTGATCTGGATGGCAGTCTGCTATTGATGTTGATTTCCTGATTGGGAGGACAGAAGAGATGTTATATATGAGCATCTTTGGGGAAAATACATACTGGCATGTTTGGAAATAATGGGCAATATGTCAATAGAAGAGAGGAGAGAGAGAGAGAGAGTAAAATGTTAACAATTAGGGAATCTGGACATATGGGAAGATTTGTATAGTTCTTAAAACTTTTCTGAGAGTTTGAAATTAATTCAAAATAGATTATTAAAAATAAGTAAATACAATAACCTCCTGCACAATTAAAAATAACTTCTATGATGTTTTATTTATTACTATTAAATTGGTTGGGATAAAGTACTCACAAGATAGGATGGATAAACCAAGCAATTTAATATGACAAAATAAACCAATTAAAATATGATAAGATGAATTAGTGAATATTGCTTTCCACTGAGCAGGTTGCTAGGCAGTAAAATGAAGATAATTTAGATAAATATATATATATTTAAAATTCAAAGTATCTCTAGCTTTGGGATTTTTTTATTAAAAATTATATTTTTGGATTATATTTTGTTGCTAGAAATAAAGAACATTTAAAACTTAGAAGGCATGACTTGGAATTTATCCAGACAACTGGAATTGAAGGCAATATATTCCAGTGACAGCACTGGAATTAGCTTTTGCCTCCACGTGTATTATTTTACTTGTAAATTGACTGACCAATTCAATCAAAGTAGAAGCAACAGTCATATTCTTAATGTCAGAAAAAACAGATGAAAATTAATGGACTCTGCCAAACAATCCTGTTTGTTACATGGTGCTAATTAATAATATGACAGATATTTCTCACCTTCAGATTGATCAAATTTAAGGAGAGCTTTTGAAACACTGTTACCATCTTCATACTCATCTTGTTCCTAAGCTCATGAAGAACTGGGTAAAGGAATTCCAGTATGAACAATGTTACAAAAGGGTGAAAAGTATCTGGAGAAAAATAGGAAAGATGAAATATTATAGGTTAACTGAAAAAAGAAGAATCAGGACCTGACAGCAATCTAGTATGTGAAATAAATAGGATTAAACTGAACCCTGGGTGTGTGTGTTGAGGAATCATGAAACTCAGTAACAATCATATTTTTTTAAAAAAGTAAAAAAGAAACACAATATTAAAGCCCATTATTAAAATAACGCAAAAACAAGCACCCAATTTGCAAGATGATTATACAAACTTACTAAATATCTGCTAAAAATATCAGTGATATTTATGATTGTGAAGACTACATGAGACACATTGTGTCTAATACTTTTAGAACATTTTAATTGAAGTTGAGAAAGTAGAAGAGATGAAGAAATGGTGGAAGAATGACAAAGACTTTTTATTTTAAAAGGGGAAAAAATATTTCTTGTTCTGAGATTAGAGGAAAATAATTGAATGGAAAACTCTAACACTTCAGCCAATAATTGGGCATTAGTGCCCTGTGGACTTAATATAATCATAACTTCTACTATGTCACGATACAGTTGATTTATAATTATAAAGCATGTGTATTGAGTCCTTTTTATTTAATTTAATTAATTAATTAATTATTTTAACATTAGAATCTGCTCCCAGGACAATTTTAGAGTCAAGCCTATGATTGAGCTTCATCAGACTGCTGCTTTAATTGATTGAATTGATTGTCTCAGGACAGCTTATAGGGCACTGGTACTAAAAATATGATCCACAGACTAGCAACATCATTGCCATTATCTGGGAACTTGTTAAAATGAAAATTCTCAGGCCCTACCCCAGACTTCCTAAATCAGAAACTGTAGGAGTGGGGATGGCAATCTGTGATTTGTTAAGACTTCCAAGTGACTCTGATACACAGGCAAGTTTGAGAACCACTACTGTAAGGTAATTTAAAAAAAATATATATATATATTTATTTATTTTTGGCTGCATTGGGTCTTCGTTGCTGCACGCGGGTTTTCTCTAGCTGCGGCGAGTGGGGGCTACTCTGCATTGCGGTGCATGGGCTTCGCATTGAGGTGGCTTCTCTTGATGTGGAGCACGGTCTCTAGGCACGTGGGCTTCAGTAGCTGTGGCACGTGGGCTCTGTAGTTGTGGCTTGCAGGCTCTAGAGCACAGTCTCAGTAGTTGTGGTGCACAGGCTTAGTTGCTCCACAGCATGTGGGATCTTCCCAGATGCTTGAACCCGTGTCCCCTGCACTGGCAGGGGGATCCTTAACCACTGTGCCACCAGGGAAGTCCCAACTTGTTCTTTTTTAAATTTGTCCAGGATGGTGGAGGAAATAAGAGTGGCCAGTCATTTCTTGAAAATATTTCTTTTTTTAAAAAAAATAAATTTATTTATTTATTTTTGTCTGTGTTGGGTCTTCGTTGCTACATACGGGCTTTCTCTAGTTTCAGGGAGCAGGGGCTACTCTTCACTGCAGTGCGTGTGCTTCTCATTGCAGTGGCTTCTCTTGTGGAGCACGGGCTCTAGGCAAGCAGGCTTCAGTAGCTGTGGCACGCAAGCTCAGTAGTTGTGGCACACGCGCTTAGTTGTTCTGTGGTATGTGGGTTCTTCCTGGACCAGGGCTCGAACCCGTGTCCCCTGCATTGGTAGGTGGATTCTTAACCACTGCACCATCAGGGAAGCCCCTTGAAAATATTTCTTGATCATTTGAATTCACAGGTCATTTTTAACATTTCTGTTGATAAAAGGTCTCTTTTGCTTTAAAAAATGTGCCCTTTACTTGGCATATCCTGCCCAGCACTCCTAGGAATTCCTATCACTTTGCCAGACAATGGTGGTGAAAGAAGAATAATTGAATAAAGCTGACACAGAGCAAACATTAGAGTTTACAGATTATTCATTAGGCACTTTTAGCTTCAAAATCTCATTAACATTGTCTTACAGTAATTTCAGAATGGAGAGAAATGGGCCAGGCTTTTATATCTAGAAGCCAAAATGTTCTTTTTGTTATCTTCTATTATTCATAATATGTGGCTCTATTATTAGTTTTTGACAACTAGTGCTGTGCCCCATAAAACACATCAGATTCGCCCCAGCAATGCTTCTTTGTTGCTTCCTGGCACTGCAATCCTCCACTCCATTGTGCTCTTACCATTTCCTTATTTTGCTTCTTTCCATCCAGCTCCTTATGTACAACTGCCTACAGTGTGTCAATTATCACGATGCACAAAACATATTTAGTCCTCCCTCTAGTGGCAATTTAGTGAATAGTTCCAGCCATTACATTGGTTACCCATTCTCTTGCAGACAGCAACAATGATCAAGTAATAACTAATATATATTAGGAGCTAAATTTATGCAAGGCAATGTCCTAAGAATTTTACTTCCAACTGTGAACTTAAAAGGAAGGCACAGGCCTTGATAAAGAAAGAAACAAAATCAGAAAGTAAAAAATAAGAATTTTCTAAAAAGAGCAAAATATACACAGAACACATTTACAAGATCTGTAGAATTATAATTGCTTATACCAGTGTAATAATTTCTACCTTCAGACATAACATTTGAAAGAAAAATGTAAGATAAATATATTTTAGGGAAAGCCAAATAAACAGGCATCTAAAGTATTTCTTTCCACATCTTATAGTAATACATGAATGCAACAAAGGATTATATGTATATATAAAAGAGGAAAATATCAGAAGTTATTTCACTGAATTTCAAAAAAGTTAAATGTCATATCAGTTTTCTGTAGCTAAAAATGTACTCCCAAACACTCACTTGTATTTTCCTTTCTCCATATTTTTGTTTCACGGATACTTTGTTTAAAAAGATACATCTTAATACAATTGTTTATGCATCCTTCTTTTCTCTTTTCATAATCCCATTACAGGCCATGATGTACCTCGGTTTTAGAGTAGATAAACTAATTATCTCTAGTGAATATTTAAAATAAGAGGCTTTAAAAAATAAAAACATAGTTTGTTTACATAATGCTTGGGAATTCATTTTTCCTGGATTAATGTCCTGGCCCTATAACCTACTAACTGTGTGATCTTAGAAAAGTTACTTTACTACTTTGTGCATGAGTTCCTTCCTCTATAAAATGGAGAAGATAGTAGTTTCTAAGTCATAGTTTTACTGGAGGAACAATAGGGTTAATATATGTTAAGTGCTTAGAATAGTATCCATGGCATTGTAAGTTTTCAGTAATTGTTACCTATTATTGTTATTATAATAACTACCAGAAAATGAATATGGAAAGTCCATAGCCTCAACTAGTAATTGCCTTCATTTATATGTAATGGAGGATTATAAGCTGTATTGTAGCTTATTTAATGAGCTTTATGAACTTGATTTTTCTATTTTGCAATGAGGGTTGCAAGCATCCTTACATGTCTTCAGATAATGCCATGTACTCTTGGTGATGTATGGAGTTACAGATTTATTAATTTATACTTTACTCTAAAAACAGCTACCTCAGTCAGTACTAAACAGTGAAACCTTCACTGCCTTGGCCCTGGCTCTGTTTCTCCAGCTCTGTGTAACTAAAATTAAATCATGGCCCTACATGTAGGTTGCCATGCCAGTCAGCTAGCAAGGGGCCATCGATCCTAACTCCAATCAGCTGAGACTTGAAATTACTTCCTCTCATCTGAGGGATGGGGTGGATCATCTTCTGTCGCCTCTTCTCCATTATAAAGTCAACTTCTCACCAGCCAAACCCAGAACTTCAAACTAACTGAACTCAACTAGTGTCGAAGCCTGAATAACCAGAGAGCTCCAAATATGAAGCCCACCCCTACTTTCAATGATTCCCAAGGAATGTGCTTCTGCATGTATTATTTCTCCTTAGTTCTGGCCCAGTTACTCTGCTTACTAACACAAAACCTTATGAAAATTTGAAACTTTGATCTAAATATCTTCCAGAGACTCATATGCTAAAAGTTGTTTTGCTCTTTGTTTATGCCAATCAGGTTCTTTAGAACCAGAAACTTGGAAGCCCAGAATCTTTAGCACACTTCCCTCCTAATATCACCCAACTGACCTGATTCCTAAAACTTTAACTTTTGCTTGAATTTTTCCACTGTCTTCCAAAGTCTTGTTAATAGAATAACTTCATTAATGAAGTTGTGGGAGCTTAGAGTAGGCTCCCCCAGACATCACAGGTGGGCATGATTTTTCTCTTTCCTCCTTAGGGGTAACATATGTAATTTGCTCTGTATTTGGACAGCTGTCCCAGTGTAGGACATGTATCTCTACCTGTTGCTTTAGTGATTTCCTCATGTTGCCAGGGACATAGCATACTGTATACATAGATAATAAAACCAAAAATGTTGTTACAGTTGGTGCCTTAAACATTTCTCATACTCTACCTATGAGTGGCCCCAGTAGCACTAAGAAACTTAATTTGTACCATCTTCTGTGATGTTATACAACAACATGGAGGTAGAGAGTAAGTAATATTATTCTAGCTGCACAAACCAGACTGTTCTACCTTCTATAAAATGACTTTAATGTCGATATTTCAAATAATGTGCAAAGAAAAATACCCCACTTGCTGATGGAAAACCTGAAATATAACGATATTAAGTAAACTGCCTCTGGTCACTAGATATTTAGCAAAAACAAGCTGGGCTTACACCCAGCAGGGACTTGGATCTGGTGCTCTCTGCAGAATATTTCCCATTTGCGTCTTCTGGGTAAGTTCTTAGCAAACACAGTAGCAATCCCTAGATGTAATTATAGTTCAAAGGGTGTGGGAAGGAAATTTTCATTTTTAATTAAAGAGTATTAATTAAATACTGTTAAGCACCAGCAGCATATCTATCACTCAATCACAGGAATTTAAATCGTGGCTTATTTTAATTTAGAGGAAGAACTAAAATCTCAGCCAGAGAGAGAACAGGAAACTGCCCTAGGAAATTTTATTGGCAAAGGCTAAATGAAGATGTATATAGATCAAACCGAAGTTCATATGTATTCTTAGTCATTTGGGAAATAAGCAAATATATCTATTGGGCAGTCAAAATTATTAGAGTTGAAAGTATGTAAGAAGAATAGAATGACAACTTATATTATTAGTTTGCCAGTAAAGTAACACATAGAAAGCAATTTAAATAATAAAGTATTTTATAATTATTAAATTAGTAAACTTAAAAAAAAGATCCTGGTCCAACTTGGCATGTTAAAAATGGCAAATATGTATGTATGTGTATGTGTGTGTGTGTATATATATATATATATATATAATTAGAGGTAAAAATATAAACTTGGAAAAGGATTATATTATTATGGGCCATAATATGTATATTATGTTTCATTCAGAAATCCTATCTTAAGTCAAAGGAGAAAAAACAGATATATACCTAGATATAGTTTTTTGATACCTAGATATAGTCTTTTGAGCATTTTCCATATTTGCAAAACAGAGATGATGTTGATGTCTAACAAAAATGACCTGAATGCATGACAGAACCACTCAATTAAATGCTATGCAGTGAATACATTATAATTTATACAGGCTATGTAAGAACTTATAAATGTGCTTATAATATAACATTAAGTGAAAAAATAGAATATAAAATACATATACTAATTATAAGGATATAAATTATGCATATAGACAAAAACCAAGGAAGATTATATAAAAAATGCAATCACTTACTTTCAGTACATAAATGGAAAATGTACTTTTCTGTTAGGTGTCTTTTATAATATTGTTAAGATAACATTAAAATTTATAAGTGTAAATAGATAGATTGATACCTTATTTTTAAGATTGCCCATGAAATTTTCAATCTCTAACGCTTGTAAGTTTCTATATGAATTCTTCCCAAGTGGCCGAAGTCGGAAGTCATCTTTAATTCTCAAATTTAGAGTTAAGCTGGGATCTTCATGTGAAAAAAGATATTAATTTATATTTTATATGATATAAATTTATACATATTATACATAGCATATATTTTCCCAAAGATATAAGTTGAGGGTATATATTGTCTTCCCTTTCTATTTTTCTTCTTCAGAGTAATAGGGCTTAGCAACATTTTAATTCAGATAGATTTCAAATATTGCTTAATTGACAGTCTCACGTTTGACATCCTTGCTATAATTGCAGTGGGTACTATGTCAAGAGATGCTCTATAACATCCCTGGAGACTAAATTACTGTGTGCATTGCCTATAATCTGGGCAAGTATTAGCATAACGTCTAATATAAAAGGGACATATTTCTTTGAACATTTTTCAGATACTATTTGATATAAATATTATAGTAAATTACTTCTGAAACCATCAATGATTGGATGAAAATGACACACTTATAAAAATACATTAATATGAGTATATATTATTTTATACTAGAAATGTGAAAACTCTTATTCATGAGTTTATAGCCATTTAGGAAAAATTATAAATTTTAATCCTCTTTCCATCCGTTATATTCAAATATATTTTATAAAATATACTAAATTTCAAGGAGATATTACAGACCCTTGACATTCCTGGAAGAACACAATTGTAGGAAATATTGTTATTGTTTTATTTTTCTTTATTGCTCTAATTATTTTCAAGATGTATTTGAGGCATCTTAGAGGAAAATTATAAGTATGCCGAGAACAAATGCACAACAGAAAAAGGAATCAAAACTTAAGAGGAAAATGAAAAAATATATATATAAATTCTCCCTGGGCTTCCCTGGTGGTGCAGCGGTTGAGACTCTGCCTGCTAATGCAGGGGACATGGGTTCGAGCCCTGGTCTGGGAGGATCCCACATGCTGCAGAGCAACTAGGCCTGTGAGCCACAACTACTGAGCCTGCGCATCTGGAGCCTGTGCTCCGCAACAAGAGAGGCCGCGATAGTGAGAGGCCTGCACACTGCGATGAAGAATGGCCCCCACTTGCCACAACTAGAGAAAGCCCTTACACAGAAACGAAGACCCAACAAGCAAAAATAAATAAATTAATTAATAAACTCCTACCCCCAACATCTTCTTTAAAAAAAATAAATAAATAAAAATAAATTCTTCCTAAAGGAAGTTACACTATTATTAAACCTAATTCTGTTTATAATGACCAGGACATAGAAAGGAACATGACGGATTACAGAACTCTATTTTTTTTTTTTTGTGGTACACGGGCCTCTCACTGTTGTGGCCTCTCCCATTGTGGAGCACAGGCTCCAGACGCGCAGGCTCAGTGGCCATGGCTCACGGGCCTAGCCGCTCCACGGCATGTGGGATTTCCCTGGACTGGGGCACGAACCTGTGTCCCCTGCATCGGCAGGTGGACTCTCAACCACTGCGCCACCAGGGAAGCCCCAGAACTCTAATTTTAAAACGAATTCATGTGGGCAAACATTCTACTAGCCCTAATCTTGTGGAAGAATTTATTTCAGGTTTCATGCCATTTGATCCTTGCCTATCTTTGTAAACAGTAACTAGCTCAGGCCAAAAACTTGAAGTCATCCTGGTCCCCTCTCTTTCTATCACATGACAAATCCAACCCATCAGCAAATCAAATAGATATACTTTCAAAATGTATCCATAATCTTACTCTTTCTAAAATACCTTCACAGTTACTCTCCTGGTCCAAGACATCATCTCTTAAATGGATTACTTCCATAATGTTTTAACTGGTCTTGCTTTGGCACTTACTCCCCTACAATTTATTTTCATCACAGCTGCTAGAGTGATTCTATTATGTAAAGAACAGATAGATCATCACATTCCTCTTCTCAGAACCCTCTGGTGCTGCTGTGAGTAAAGGGTTATAAGGCCTTACATAATTAGGTCCCTACTATTTCTCTGTTTTCAACATCCACTTTTTGTTTTGATTGTTTTGCTTTAGTTGCACTGGATTTTGGGCAATTCCTCAAATCCACCAGGCATTTTCACACCTCAGGAGTTTTGTTATTTTTCTTCCCTTTGCTTGGCATGCTGTCTTCCAGACAGCTCCATGCATATCCTGCTCCCCCACACCCAGATCTCTTCTTAAAGGTCACCATATTAATGAGCATGACCACCAATTATAAAATCACACTCTTCTCTGTACTTCCTATTCTCTTACCCAGCCTTACTTTTCCCTCCTGAGAATTTATTTCTATATGCTATTTGTATGAATACAGTTAATTGTTTATTTGTAATAGGATAAGGATGAGGAGAAACTGGAAGAAAAAAAAGGGGGTCCTATTCTGGTGCCAAATGGGTTTAAAATGGAAAGAGACCCTGACCTTCAACATGCTTCCCCAGTGGATACTTTAAGCCACTTTAAAATGGAATTCTCATCTCAACTCTCTCAATTACTCAGAGATGGCCTGGAGAGGAACCACTGTGCTTTACATATCAGGCAGCACCTTAACCATATGGGAATCATACATCCTGGGCCCAGCTGTCTTGTTTTGGGTCATTTGTAATGCTCATGGAGCCTCTAACATATTTAGCTTCTACTCTGCGGAGGCTGAGTTTTCTTCCTCCCTCCCTCCTACCCTTTCTTCCTTCTTCTATATATTTTTAAAAATTACCAATAGCCCCTTTCCTTTTCTGAATACATGTAACATGCAGACTGAAATCTTGCAGCTTCTTGCAGTGGCTGGAATGGGTCTCAACCGCTCCAAAGCTATTTTGGCTGTGCATATTCAGAATCACTAGGTCTGCTTCCTCCTTTAGTCTTCTGACTCCCACTTTCACTGTGCTAATAGGGAAAGTGAAATAATTTTCTCTTCTTGGTTAAACCACAGCCTGCTCTCTACTATGGATATTATGATCTTTGGGCTGGATAGAACCTTATGTTTCCACCATTATTCTCTGATGGATGAGAAATTTTTAAGATGAAGTATTTAAACTGGTCCTATTATAGCTTCTGATTATATGTTGTGAAGTGACAAAAATTCAAAAATTTGTTGTAGATAGGGATGCTTTTTTCCAGTGCCCTGTCAGTTTCTGTCTATCTTGAGTTGCAAAATATAGTAACTCAAGTTTTGTTGAGCCTTATAGAAGTGTCATATGCCCTTTCTGTTACATGTTGTTATGGGGATATCTTATAATCACCAACTGTAACTGAGCAGGACACTATGGGGCCTTCCCAGGACAGACCCCCCACCCACCATGTCCTCTGCCTGTCTCTTGTCTGTAGAAAAGCTGTAGTCTCCGAGGCCTCCCTGAGTCACAAAAGCCTGGCTCAAAAATTAATGATTGAAAGGATGTGAACGTGTAGTGAAAAAAATAACAGTTCAGATCATCGTGTTTTTGAAAATGAAAAACGACAATCCAAAACCTATGGGACACAGTAAAAGCAGTACTAAGAGGGAAGTTTATACCAATAAGAGCTTACCTCAGCCAACAAGAAAAATATTAAACAACCAACCTAAACTTATACCTAAAGTAACTAGAGAAAGAAGAACAAACAAAACCCAAAGTTAATAGAAGGAAAGAAATCATAAAAATCAGAGCAAAAATAAATGAAGTACAGACTAAGAAAACAATAGAAAAGATCAATGAAACTAAAAGTTGGTTCTTTGAAAAGATAAACAAAATTGATAAACCTTTAGCCAGACTCATCAAGAAAACAAAAGGGAGAGAGACAAAATCAATACAATCAGAAATGAAAAAGAAGTTACAACCAACACCACAGAAATACAAAGGACCATAAGAGACTACTACAAGCAAATATATGCCAATAAAATGAACAGAAGAAATGAACAAATTCTTAGAAAGGTCCAATCTCCCAAGACTGAACCAGGAAGAAATAGAAAATATGAACAGACCAATTACAAGTGCTGAAATTGAATCTATGATTTAAAAACTCCTAACAAACAAAAGTCCAGGACCAAATGGCTTCACAGGTGAACTCTACCAAACATTTAGAGAAGTGTTAACATGTATCCTTCTGAAACAATTACAAAAAATTATAGAGGAAGGAACACTTCTGAATTCATTCTATAAGGCCACCATGACCCTGATTCCAAAAACACCACAAAAAAAGAAAATTACAGGCCAATATTACTGATGAACATACATATAAAAATCCTCAACAATATACTAGCAAAACGAATCCAACAATATATTAAAAGGATCATACACCATGATCAAGTGGGATTTATCCCAGGGATGCAAGGATTTTTCAATATCCGCAAATCAATCAGTGTCATACACCACATTAACAAATTGAAGAATAAAAACCATATGATCATCTCATTAGATGCAGAAAATGCTTTTGATAAAATTCAATATCCATTTATGATAAAAACTCTCCAGAAAGTGGGCATAGAGGGAACATAACTCAACATAATAAAACATATTTGTCAACATATATGACAAACCCATAGCTAATATCATATTCAATGGTGAAAATATGAAAGCATTTCCTCTAAGATCAGGAATAAGATAAGGATGCCCACTCTCACCGCTTTTATTCAACATAGTTTTGGAAGTCCTAGCCACAGCAATCAGAGAAGAAAAAGAAATAAAAAGTATCCAAATTGGAAAAGAAGAAGTAAAACTGTCATTGTTTCCAGATGACATACTATGCATGGAAAATCCTAAAGATGCTACCAGAAAACTACTAGAGCTCATCAATGAATCTGGTAAAGTTGCAGGGTACAAAATTAATACACATAAATCTGTTGCATTTCTATACATTAACAACAAAAGATCAGAAAGAAAAATTACGGAAACAATCCCAATTCCATTTACCATTGCATCAAAAAGAATAAAATACCTAGAAATAAACCTACCTAAGGAGGCAAAAGACCTGTACTCTGAAAACTATTAAGATGCTGATAAAAGAAATTTAAGACAACAAAAACAGATGGAAAGATATACTGTGTTCTTGAATTGGAAGGATCAATATTGTTAAAATGACTATACTACCCAAGGCAATCTACAGATTACATGCAATCCTTATCAAATTACCAATGGAATTTTTGACAGAACTAGAACAAATTTTTTTTAATTTGTATGGAAGCACAAAAGACCCTGAATAGCCAAAGCAATTTTGAGGAAAAACAAACAAACAAACAAACAAAGCTGAAGGAATCAGGCTCCCTGACTTCAGACTATACTACAAAGTTACAATCATCAAAAGAGTATGGTACTGGCACAAAAACAGACATACAGATCAATGGAACAGGATAGAAAGTCCATAAATACAACCTAAAGGTCCATTGACAGATGAATGGATGAACAAGGTGTGGTACATATATACAATGGAAGCCATAGAAAAGAGTGAAATAATGCCATTTGTGGCGACACAGATGCAACTAGAAATTATCATACTAAGTGAATTAAGTCAGAAATAGAAAGAAAAGTACCATATTATATCACTTATATGTGGACTCTAAAATATGACACAAATGAACCTTTCTATGAAACAGAAACAGAATCATGAACATAAAGAACAGACTGGTGGTTGCCAAGATGGAGGGGCTTAGGGGAAGGATAGAGTGGGAGTTTGGGGTTAGCAGATGTAAGCTTTTATAAATAGAATGGATAAACAACAGGGTCCTACTGTATAGCACAGAGAACTATATTCAATAACCTATGATAAACCATAATGGAAAAGAATATATAAAAAAAGAATGTATATGTGTGTGTGTGTGTGTGTGTGTGTGTGTAACTGAATCACTTTGCTGTACAGTAGTAACTATCACAACATTGTAAATCAACAATACTTCAGTACACTTCAGTTTTAAAATGCCCAGAAATAAACCCATACACCTATGGTCAATTAGTCTACAACAAAGGAGGCAAGAATATACAATGGAGAAAAGACAGTTTCTTCAATATGTGGTGCTGGAAAAACAGCATAGCTACATCAAAAGAATGAAATTAGAGGGCTTCCCCGGTGATGCAGTGGTTAAGAAACTGCCTGCCAATGCAGGGGACACGGGTTTGATACCTGGCCCAGGAAGATCTCACATGCCGTGGAGCAACTAAGCCTGTGCACCAAAACTACTGAGCCCCTGTGCCACAACTACTGAAGCCCACATGACTAGAGCCCATGCTCCACAACAAGAGAAGCCACGACAATAAGCCCATGCACTGCAACAAAGAGTAGCCCCCGCTCGCTGCAACTAGAGAAAACCCCTGCGCAGCAATGAAAACCCAACACAGCCAAAAAAAAAAAAAGACAGAAAGGACTTCCCTGGTGGCGCTGTGGTTAAAAATCCGCCTGCCAATGCAGGGGACACGGGTTCGAGCCCTGGACCAGGAAGATCCCACATGCCACGGAGCAACTAAGCCTGTGCACCACAACTACTGAGACTGCGTTCTAGAGCCTGCGAGCCACAACTACTGAGCCCATGTGCCACAACTACTGCAGCCCGCGTGCCTAGAGCCTGTGCTCCACAACAAAGAGAAGCCACCGCAATGAGAAGCCCGCACACCACAACAAAGAGTAGCCCCTGCTCGCTGCAACTAGAGAAAGCCCATGCACCGCAATGAAGACCCAATGCAGCCAATAAATAAATAAATAAATAAATAATTTTTTTTAAAAAGAAAAAAAAACAAATCAATTTACAAAGAAACAATAAAATTAGAACATTCTCTAATACCATATGCCAAAATAAACTCAAAATGGATTAAAGACCTAAATGCAAGACCAGATACTATAAGACTTCTAGAGAAAAAGATAGGCAGAACACTCTTTGACATAAATCACAACAATATTTTTTTGGATCCATCTCCTAGGGTAATGGAAATAAAAGCAAAAATAAACAAATGGGATCTAATTAAACTTAAAAGCTTTTGCATAGCAAAAGAAACTATAAACCAAACAAGAAGACAACCTATGGAATGGGAGAAAGTATTTGCAAATGATGTGACTGACAAGGGATTAATTTCCAAAATACATAAACAACTCATACAGCTCAATATCAAAAAAAAACAAACAACACAATCAAAAAATGGGCAGAAGATCTAAACAGACAATTCTCCCAAGAAAACACACAGATGGACAACAGGCATATGAAAAAAATGCTCAACATTGTTCATTATTCGGGAAATGCAAATCAAAACTACAATGAGGTATCACCTCTCACCAGTCAGAATGGCCATCATTAAAAGTCTACAAATAAGAAATGCTGTAGAGGGTGTGGAGAATAAGGAACTCTCTTACACTGTCGGTGGGAATGTAAATTTGTAGAGCCACTATGGAGAACAGTATGGAGGTTCCTTAAAAAATTAAAAATAGAATTATCATATGATCCAGGGATCCCACTCCTGGGCATATATCTGGAGAAAACTCTAATTCGAAATGATACATGCACCCCAATGTTCATCACAGCACTATTTACAATAGCCAAGACATTGAAGCAACCTAAATGTCCAACGACAGATGAATGGATAAAGAAGATGTGGTATACATATATATATATATATATATATATATATATATATATATATACACACACATATATATATACACATACATACACACAATGGAATATTATTCAGTCATAAAAAATAATGAAATAATGCCACTGCAGCAACATGGATGGACCTATAGATTATCATACTAAGTGAAGTAAGTCAAACAGAGAAAGACAAATATCATATGATATTGCTTATATGTGAAATCTAAAAAAAATGATACAAATGAACTCCTTCACAAAACAGAAATAGACCCACAGATACAGAAAACAAACTTATAGTTACCAAAGGGGAAAGGGGGAGGGGAGGGATAAATTAGCAGTTAGGAATTAACATATACACACTACCATGTATAAAATAGATAAACAACAAGGACCTAATCTATAGCACAGGGAACTATACTCAATATTTTGTAATAAGCTATATATATGTATAAATGAATTGCTTTGCAGTACACCTGAAACCAATATAACATTGTAAAACAACTATACTTTAATTTTTAAAAATTACAAAAAAAATAACAATTTGGCCAGAACTGGTAACAATTTATACAGTAAATCAGCCATATGGAAATTACAGAATCTTCAGTTCCTTCCTGAAACACATAGATAACAGTATCTGATGTACATTCCTGAGTTATTTTACAGATACTAAAACCCCCACCAAATGGAAGAAGCTAACTGCATGATGACCATGAGCATGTAACTCCCAGACCAGCTGGAACCAAAGAACTGATAATGTTAACCCCTGTGATACTATCCTGTTACCTCACCATCAATCAATCAGAGAATTGTGCACCAGCTGATCATACACCCTGCTGCTCCACTCCCTCCCCTCGCCCTTAAAAACTATTCCCTGAAACCCATCAGGGAGTTTAGGTTTTTTGAGCACTCGCTGCCCCACACTCCTTTTCTGGCACCTATAAATAAATGCTGCACATTCCTTCACCACAACCCGGTGTCAGTAGATTGGCTTTGCTGTGGACTCAAGTTTCGTTTGGTAACACAACCACTGCCATTGGTGCTCTCCTGAACTTCAATAAATAGAGGGTTGAAATTATAACTCTTGATAATATTTCTTGAATGGAAATAGAAGCTCTTCTGTGACTTATGTGGTGTTTTATATTTCAGAAGGATACATTTCAGGATATGATACATTTTCTGTAAATGGTCTTGGGTTTGGGTATCCCCTTAGAATGATAAAGAGGAGGTCTAGAGTTATGACTCAAGTCATGCAAAAACTTCCTATAGCAACTGCCCTCAAAAATCAATCCTGGCATAATCCTTAAACTGCATTTCCACTTGCCAATAGCATCATGTCAGGGCCTCTCAGAGGTTGAGAGAGGCCTAAGCCATTTTAGTTTTCAAGGATTTCAGTATGTTAGAAAATAAAGGATACCTAGAGCTAGAACTTTTTTAAAACTTTATTCACATCTAACATTTAATTATTTTACCCTGTACACTGAGAACATTTATTAATGGTTTATTTTAATCAACATATAATAATGCAAGTATAAAATAAATATCAAACCCTGAATGTGAGGTCCAGTACAAATGATTCCTTGTACTCCTGTGATAGGTTCATTATCATGTATTAAAGACATTAACAGACATCTAAGGGATATTGTGATAACCCATGTAATTTTCTTATCTCATTGTTAAGTGACTCCTTCTGACACTCCTGACAAGAGATTCAGGGATCAACTCTCACTATCCCTACAAACTGGTAGCTTTATTTACCTTCTCCTCTGGCTAAAGCTCTAATTTATCACAATGAATTTTATTTCTCTGTCCATTCCGTGGCTGTGTGATTGGCTGAGAGAACCACATTCCAAATTGATACCCAAACTGATAACTACATACTTGACGTCTCTGTTTAGATCTCTAATAGGAATCTCAAAATTAACATGACCAAACAGAACTTTTTTCCCTCCAACTTTATTGAGTTATACTTGACAAATGAAAATTATATATATTTAAAGTGTACAACATGATAATTTGATATACATATGCATTGTGAAATATTTACCACAATCAAGTTAAGTAACACATCCATCACCTCATATAGTTACCTTTTTTTGGTAGTGAGAATGCTTAAGATCTACTCTTTTAGCAAATTTGAAGTATACAATAGTAAATTAATTATAGTCACCATGCTATATATTAGATCTGCATAATGTATTCATCTTATAACTGAAAATTTGAAAATTTGTACCCTTCGACGAACATCTTCCCATTTCCCTTACCCCTAGCCCCTGGCAACCACCATTCTATTGTCTTTATGAAGTTGACTTTTTTTGTTTTGATTGCTCCCATGTCAAACCTGTCTTCCCCATCTCGCTAAGAAAATGGTGCCCGCTGTTCAAATTGTGAAAGCCAAAATTTCAGGCATCATCAGTGGAGGTATATTTCCTAATGTCTTGGCCTGCTTCTTATCCACTTAAATGCATAATGTTGGAGAGTTAAAAGGCTCAGTCCTAGACCTTCCCTCATTTTTGGCCTAAATTATTTCACTAGGAAAATTCATCTACTCCCAGGGCTTTAAATGCAATCTACATATCATCTGCCTTTCTTTTCTTTTCTTCATAACTGACATCCAAAGCATAAACAAGTTCTTATGGCTCTACTTTCAAAATATATTCCAAAGCCATCTCTTCATTTTGTTTACTCTGTGGAAACCCTAATGCAAGACACTATTATGTCTTTTAGGGACTCCTGCAATGACCTCCTAATTGGTTTCTCTACTTCTGTTCTTTCTCTAATAAAATTTATTCTCTTTATAGCAAGAAAAAATTTAAAAACAAAAACAAAACTAACATATCATCCATCACATTATATTACTCCCTACTTAAAAGCTACCAGTGGCTCCTAATTATATACATAATGAAATCCAAATTCCTTATACTGACTTACAAAGCTCTATATGATCGAGCCTCTGTCTACTTTGCTGATCCAATTTCTTACCACTTTCCTCTTTGTCCTCTAACTTCAGTCATAGAGGCCTTCCTTTTTTCCCTTAAACATGGCAAACCTGTTCCTTGTCTGCACTCCCTGGTTTCCCTACCAGAAATGCTCTGACTCTATATACAGAAGACTCCTCTTCCAACCAAAGTAAAATCGTTCACCCTCTTTTACCTCTAGTCACTATGTGGTATAACACCCTGTTTTATTTTTATTACAGCAGTCTCTGGATTATCTTATTTATTTTCTGTCAACATAACTCTAGGAAGTTAGTATTATAAGTGCAAGCACCTTGTATGTCTTGTTCATTCATCCATCCACAGAACCTACAACAGGGCCTGGCATCAAGCAGGCACTCAATACTTAGATTCAAGTGAATTAATGAAATACATGTCATTAAGCCCTATTGTTCCTGGATCCTCACATTCTTCAGAGTTTATAAAATACTGACAGGGCTTCCCTGGTGGCGCAGTGGTTGGGAGTCCGCCTGCCGATGCAGGGGACACGGGTTTGTGCCCTGGTCCGGGAGGATCCCACATGCGCGGGGCGGCTGGGCCCGTAGGCCATGGCCGCTGGGCCTGCGCGTCCGGAGCCTGTGCTCCGCAACGGAAGAGGCCACAGCAGTGAAAGGCCCGCATACAGAAAAAAAAAAAAAATACTGACAAAATTAAATTGAAAATTGTAAATCAACTATCCTTAAATAAAATAAAAACAAAACAAAACAAACAACAAAATAGACTGACAAGCCATTTTATTGCTATTTTCATTTCTAACTGTATAACTTTGATGTGTGTATAACATACGTGTCATGAATCATTGTTTCATATCAGGAGTCTCCAGTTTTTTTGGTTCAGCATTCCAAGGAGAGGTGTTTGGATGGTTCACAATCACCCTCAAAAGGCTCCAGGCTGCTTTTTGGGCATATATGTTATCATGGGGCATTGTGGCAGAGCTGTGTATGTAGACTATCTGCAGGTGAAGTGTGTTACTGATGAAGCCATATTTTCATGAGTCAGAGAAGGGATGACCAACTGAGTGAGGCAATGGAAATTTTCTCCCTCTCTTCTGAAGGTTGGGGGTAGGCTTATAAAGATTTGGCTTCTACAAGGGTTCTGGAAACAATCTCTTTTGCCCTGTTTCTTCACTAGGTTATGACATTGACTCTTCCAACATAATCCTAGGATAATTTACCCAGCAGGAGCTCCCAGGCATCCAGGGACCCTCCACTTTATTTGAAAATCCCAACCCCACTTCAGTGATATCCTGAGTTCTCACATTTACAGTCACTTTATTGCTATGTTCAGGAGGAAATTAAAAAAAACAACAACCAAAACGGCTAAACAATCAACTCATAACCCTACTGTCATCTTGCTTCTTTCATAAGCAGTCTTGTTGGCCCATTAAATTCAAAGCCATGGGTCATTAAAATATAATTCCCTTTTCTTCAAGGTCAGATAGCATGAAATATTCCCAGAAGGTGAAGGGGACATCTTTGCATTATGGTCCTCTAATACAGAAAAATAAATAAATAAAAACAAACCAGTTTTGCTTTATTAAAAGTCGTATTTCATATTTCAGCCATATTAAACAGGCTGAAAGTTGATGTTATTAGGTTTGAAAAAAATCCTTCCCCCTCAGTGTTGAGGAATGGGATAGAGTGAGACAAGTAGAGGGGGTAACAGAGAATTTAGTCCTGCCCCTGTGGGGAGTTGCACAGCCAAGTGTTTCTTAAAGGGTGTAAAGAAGCCCACCTTGTCCCATTGGTGAGACTGCAGAACTTGCAGTGTCAACCAGTTCAGTACAAAATGAGATTCATAAGGAGTTTTAAAAATTCTTATCCACAGGAAGCCCTGAAGCAGCACATTTAAAACGACCCTGCATTCCTGATTCAGAAGATGGGTGTGACCAAGGCAAAACAGACAGATCAGCAGTCGCTGCTCTCTCGGTTTCCCTGAAAGTCTTCATAAGTGAGACAGACCCTTTCAGAAATGGATTCTGACTGGGGACTAGGGCATGATGCTACAGAACACTGTATCATCCTAACAGGCTGGGACCTTCCCCAGGGGGCTTATCTTAATGATAATGCCACACCAGGCAATGCCATACAACACACACTCCCTTAGGAAGTTAAACCAAAGTGTGGTATTTAAAATACTTCCATGGGATTCTCACTGATTTTTAAATCTTTACTCTGATTTTTTTTTTTTTAGGCAAAGGAAACACAGGAAAATCTTAAATTACTTGTTCTCAATTATAATCATGTAACAGAACAGACAAGAGATTTGGAAAGACAGTTTTGCATCAGGACTCATCTTCATCCCTTATGGGTTGATCATAGCCAAGACATTAAACTTTTCTGAGCTCCAGTTTCCTTACCTATAATAGGAATGATAGCAATAATAATTCTCATGCAGGGCTGGTGTGAGAATTAAACATTAAATAAAATTCCTTTGTATACTCTAAACAATCTTACAATCGTCATGCATTGTTTTACTTCCATTATCACTACTAACCTCATATAAGTACTGGAGTTAGTGCCTATAGTCTCAATATGTGGTCTACAGTCTACTAGCATTCTGTGAAGATCACAGAATTTCAATCTAGGGGTGGGAATGTTCTTGAGCATCAGCTAGTCAAAGCACTCATTCAGTGGTTCAACCTTCTCTACAAAGTGCATGACAATCAACTGTTTGAACCTCTTCAGTAACAGATAACTCACTACTTCAGAAGGCTTTAATCATTTGTCAACATTAACTGTTAGAAGGGCCATCCTCATCCTGAGCTAAAAGTGATCTCCTTCTAACTCACATTCAATCATTTTAGTACTACTCCTGTGGTTCATACAGTTAGTCTGTCTGTTTTACATTAATCTTTATAATACACAGTAAAACCCCTTTACAGGAATATAGTAGTAGTTAATTAATATCAATAATTTGAAATTTCAATAATTTGAAATTTTTAGGAAGACAATACTTTTACTTCATACATCTAGTAAAATCTGATACCCTATTTTCTATGTTTCCCATGAAAAATTGAATAGAAGAGTGGTGGTCTGCACCATACTTTACCCACTCTGATAGGTGTCACAGGATTTAGTGCCTCTAGTCTCAATATGAGGGGGAGGTGTGCCTATAAGATAGAGGATAAGCTCAAATATTGCATAAATCAAAGGTTTGGGAAATCAGCATCTTAATGTAAGGAGCTTTACTCAGAGGATGAGAATTCAAATTGCCATGCTCATAGTTGGCAAGGCAACTAGGTATGAAAAGGAACTCTAAGATACATGCTGACATTTCTTCATTTTATTTATACAAAGATACTAGACTTCTGATTGAATTGTGCTTTATATTTGACTGAATAACTAATTTTGTGACTTGAAAACGATCATCTTTTGGAATCTTAATTTCCATCTTGTAAACTGGAGCAACAGTGGTCAGGTTGAAATAATTACTTATTACCTGTTAGATGCGGCTTAAGTGACTTCTTTTGAGATACAATAATGTATCTAGGATTATATTTACATACTAAAACAAGTATTAATAAATAGTATTGCAATTATCACAGATTTACAAATATGTAATTCCAAGGGAATTTATTTCTTTCAAATTAAGAAAAACAGAATCTAAATTTACATTTTCTTATATCACAAGATGTTCTTCCTATCCTACAAATGAGAAAAAGAAGCTCAAAATAGTTAAGTAACCAACCTGGCTTACATCAGTAGTCAGTGAAGGAGCTATCAATCAAGCAAATAACTGCTTAATGTCAAAATAATTACCCAACGCTGCTTCCTATGCAAGGATATATGTATATACATAGGATTTTTGATAACCTTATTACATATGGTTTGTGAATGCAGACTGTTTTCTTACATTTATAGTCCAATTTACCTTTATTTGGTAGTGAAGACTTAACTATGGGATAGATCATTTCTACCATAGCTGTGTTTATTAACATAATATAAAGGACCTTTTCATCAATGTTCCTGACACTATTCTAAGTGATAGAGACATGGAAAAGATCAAAACAAAATCAAATTAAAATTTACAGTTCAATACAGAAGGCAAAGAGGAGCTTTTCAAAAGCACAGTTCATTCCATTTCTACTAATTATTTATTTGAAAAATACCAAACAACTTAAAAAATGAAACCAATATTTCAAAGCAAAATAATTGTTTATTCATTCTCACCCATTCAGTCAAATTTTTAAGGTATAATGATTTTTACTTCTTATATCTTGCCCACCTCATTCTTGTTTACTGGATGGATATATTTAGCACTTCTATTCCAATGAGATTATCGAGGTGACACTTAGTGGCTCTTCTTTTCGACAATGTACTGTACCAAAAATCATAAATATATTAAAATCTAATGCTATGTTTTACCTTGAGGCTGAGTTCAGTAGGTAAACCCAAACTAGAAAATACTTCAAAGTAAACTTGAAATAAATAGCTTTCCATTAATCATACATTACATACATGGTATCGTTTTTCTTTTCATTTAATTCACCTATATGTATTGGGAGCAAAAGAAATTGGCATTGGGAGCAAAAGAAATAAATTAATAGAAAAATTGAATATTTTATCTCTGACTATTACAAATACAGTCCATCTATTCCTTTCTGAGTTAAATATACCCTTACTTTAGATGCAGGCAGGCAGAGGAAAATACATTGTCTTTTCCCATCACCATTTTATTTCTGGGCTTTTTCTGTCCTGTTTCAAGAGTCTCAGATATGTGACTCCTGACTCCATTCTTTCTATAATAAAATGCTAAATCTGGTTTAGGGTGATATTATGAATCTGGAGATACAACCACATTTTCTCAAGAACCTATTAAATTCAGCCAACAGCAACTTATCATTAAACGCTTCAAAATAAAAATGTAGTCAGCCTCAAAATGCATAAGCATCTTGTGTGTATTGCCAGCCTTAGATATAAATATTGGTAAAAGAGTAATATAAGCCAAGCTGTTTTTAGTCAGGCAAACTTTAGTAAATACCCCACTTCCCATCTCCCGCACTATCACTTTTGAATATCTGCACAAAGAGTATTCATTCAGTATGATTTATATAAAGGTATTTAGTGATATATATCTTTCATACAATATGATTTACTTAAATTCAATTTAAAAATCCAGTCTATATTGTTAAATGCAAAACAGTATGTTTGAACATATAAACATACTTTAACTTTAATGAATGAATACAGAAACATGTAATTAGATCCAAATATGTGACAGATTATATTGTGAGTCTATTAATATACATTGAAATTCCGATTTAAAATATATATCATTCATAAAATCAATCACAGTTTTCTCAGAACACTAATTCTAAATTTGTGAACATCACAAAATTATATTTACTACATCACTTTTATTTTGTCAAAATATTTAAAAATTATTTTGGAAACATATTTCCTTATAAAAATTAGAAAATAGGAAGAATTAACAAAAGAGCTTTATATAAATACCTTCCATACTTTGAATGGCTTGTTCAACATAGTTTGTTCTCATTTTGAAAGTCAATTTTATATTTTTCTGATTATAAAAATAATTTATGCTGATTGTACAACATATATATTATGGAAAAATTAAAAACAAAGAAAAAAATCACCATATATTCCATCAGAGTTAACTTTTCTAAGCATCAAGTCTTTTACCTAGCTTGAGATTGAGATAACCAATTTTTTTTCATTTAAAATTTAGATTTATACCATATGTTCTGCTTTCCTCAATTAAAATGAAAACAAAAGCCTTTTCTCAAGTTATTGCAAACACTGTGTAAACATAATTTATGTTAAATTTTAACATAATTTAATGGTTGCTTAATGTTCCATCAAGTGAAATATCTCTCAAAGTGCTGTCCAGGGACAATCTACAATAGGATCTTCTGGAGGCACCTGAAGCAGAATTTGTGGGATAGGGGCTCAATAATATGCATTTTAAACAATTTACTCAGATGATTCTTACATGTTCAATTTTGAGAAGCCATAATTGATTAAATGTCCTAAAATTTATTTAACCAAGTTTTCATTTTTCTAAGGTTGTTTCATATGTCTATCTATATATACACATATATATATACATATATATAAAATAAATAATATCATAATTAAGATTTAGCGCATACCATAAAAATCACCTATTTAAAATGTCTTAGTATATTCACAGAGTTGTACCATCACCACTATTTAATCTTGGAATATTTTCATTACCCCCTAAAGGAATTCTGCATTCTTTACTATGCATTCCTCACCCTTACCTCAGAACCACCTGTCTACTTTCTGTCTCTACAGATTTGCTTTTTCTGGATATCTGATTTAAATGGAATCAAACAGCATGTTGTCTTTTGTGACTTGCTTCTTTCACTTAGCATAATGTTTTCAAGGTTCATCAATGTTATGTCATGTATCAGTACTTTCCCCCCTTTTATATTACTAAATAACATTCCACTTCTTTTTCTTATTTTATTATTATTATTATTATTTTTTTTGCGGTATGCGGGCCTCTCACTGTTGTGGCCTCCCCCGTTGCGGAGAACAGGCTCTGGACGCGCAGGCTCCGGACGCGCAGGCTCAGCGGCCATGGCTCACGGGCCCAGCCGCTCCGCGGCATATGGGATCCTCCCAGACCGGGGCACGAACCCGTATCCCCTGCATCGGCAGGCGGACTCTCATCCACTTGCGCCACCAGGGAGGCCCTATTATTTTTTTATTAGAGTATAATTGCTTTACCATGTTGTGTTAGTTTCTGCTGTACAATGAAGTGAATCAGCTATATGTATACCTATATCCACTCCCTCTTGGACCTCCTTTCCCACTCCCCATCCTACCCATCTAGGTCATCAGAGCACAGAGCTGAGCTTCCTGTGCTTTACAGCATGTTCCCACTAGCTATCTATTTTACACATGGTAGCGTATACATGTCAATCCTGATCTCCCAATTTGTCCCACCCTCCCCTTCCCCACCTGTGTCCACATGTCCGTTCTCTATGTCTATGTCTCTATTCCTGCCCTGCGAATAGTTTCATCTGTACCATTTTTCTAGATTCCACATACATGAATATATGATATTTGTTCTTCTCTTTCTGACTTACTTCACTCTGTACTCTGACTTACATCCACATCTCTACAAATGACCCAATTTTGCTCCTTTTTACTGCTTAATAATACTCCATTATTTTTATGTGCCACATCTTTATCCATTCATCTGTTGATGGACATTTATGTTGGTTCCATGTCCTGGCTATTGTAAATAGTGCTGCAATGAACACTGGGGTACATATGTCCTTTTGAATTATGGTTTTCTCAGGGTATATGTCCAGTAGTGGGATTGCTTGGTCATATGGTAGTTCTATTTTTAGTTTTTTAAGGAACCTCCATACTGTTCTCCACAGTGGCTATATCAATTTACATTCCCACCAACAATGCAAGAGGGTTCCCTTTTCTCCACACCCTCTCCAACATTTATTGTTTGTAGATTTTTTGATGATGGCCATTCTGACCAGTGTGAGGTGATACCTCATTGTAGTTTTGATTTGCATTTCTCTAATAATTAGTGATGTTGAGCATCTTTTCACATGCCTCTTGGCCATCTGTATGTCTTCTTTGGTGAAATGTCTATTTAGATCTTCCACCCTGTTTTTTGTTTGTTTGTTTGTTTGCTGTACGCGGGCCTCTCACTGTTGTGGCCTCTCCCATTGTGGAGCACAGGCTCCGGACGCGCAGGCTCAGTGGCCATGGCTCACAGGCCCAGCCGCTCCGTGGCATGCTGGATCTTCCCGGACCGGGGCACGAACCCATGTCCCCTGCATTGGCAGGCGGACTCTCAACCACTGTGCCACAAGGGAAGCCCTTCCACCCAGTTTTTAATTGGGCTGTTTGTTTTTTTGATATTGAGCTTCATGAGCTGTTTGTATATTTTGCAGATTAATCCTTTGTCTGTTGCTTCTTGATTATACCACCTTTTGTTTACCCATTCATCAGCTATGGATATTTGGCTTGTTTCCATTTTTGGCAATTATCAATGTGCATAAACATTTTTTGTGCATGGTTTTGTGTGGGAATATATTTTCATTTTTCTTGGGTATATACCTAGGAATGGTAGTGTTTAATCATATAGTGTCTCTACGTTTAACATTTTGAGGAAATACCAAATAGTTTTCCAAAGTGGCTGCACCATTTTACATTTCTATCAGCAAAGTTGGAAGGTTTCAGTTTCGTCCCCATCACTTGCTATGTCTGTATTTTTTGGTTTAGCCACCCAAGAAATTTGAAGTTGTATCTCATTTTGGTTTTGATTTGCATTTCCCTAATAACTATGCAGGGATTTTTTTATGTACTTATGGGTTATTTGTATATCTACTTTGGAGAAAAAATATTCAATTTTTTGCCAACTTTTAAAAAAAAGTTCAGTTATTTGTCTTCACTTTTGAGTTGTAATAGTTCTTTATATATTCTGGATACAAGTTCTTCATCAGATTTATGGTTTCTAAAGATTTTCTCCCATTCTGTGGGTTGTCTTTTAACTTTTTTGATGGTTTTGTTTTCAGCACAAAAGTTTTTAATTTTGATGAATCTAACTTACCTAGTTTTTTTTTTTTTGATATGTTCTTTTGGTGTTATGATCTATAATATAAGATAATGTCATCTGCAAATAGAGATAACTTTATATCTTCCCTTCCAATCTGAATACCTTTTATTTCTTTTATTTATCTACTTTCCCTAAATATAACTTACAGTACAATTTTGAATAGTAGTGGTGAGAACATATTTTATTCCAGAATTTAGGCAGAAAATAGTCTTTTACCATTAAGTGTGATGTCAGTTCTGGATTTTTCATAGATGCCCCATCTCTAGTTTGTTGAATTTTTTTTTTTTTAAATCATGAGACGGTGTTGGAGGCTGTCAAGTGCTTTATCTGCAATCAATGGAAATGATTATATAGATTATATCCTTTATTTTACAAATATAGTGCATTACAATGATTGGTTTTCAGATGTTCCATCTGCCTTGCATTCTTGGGACAATCCTACTTGGTTATTGTGTACAATTCTTTTATATGTTGTTGAATTTGACTTGTTAGTCTGGATGAAAAATGTCACCTGCCATATTAGTAAACAAAGTATGTTGTGGCCATCAAGCCATCAGCTACTGCAGCTGACTGTGCACCCTGAGGGATTCAGGATGGAGAAAAGCAGAATACTGGCCCTAGATATTTAAGGTGCATATCAAAGGAATGATTTCAAGGAGCCCAGACTCTTGCACCTTCCCATACATAGAAAAGTGCTAAATTGATTAACTTGCTTTCTTTAACTAACGTTAATCTTTTGATGTTCTGACTACCTGTTTTTCGTTGCAAAAACTATATATCCAGGTGCCTTCCTTACCTCTTTGGAACAGCCCCTCAGGGGTATCTGAGAGGCTGCCTCCAGGGCTTAAGTCCTCAGTTTCTCCACTCAATAAAACAAATTTCTCAGCTTTAAGGTTGTGCTTTTGTTTTTCAGTCAACATTAGCATTTTGTTGAGAATTTTTTCATCTTTGTTCATATTGGATATTGGTCCCTAGCATTGTTTTTTGTGATGTGTCTGGTTTCAACATCAGAGCAATACTGGCTCATGTGATGGTTTGGGAAATATTTCCTTTTCTTTTATTTCTTAGAAGAGTCTGTGAAGAATTGGGATTAATTATTCTTCAAAAGTTTGTAGAATTCACCAATAAAGCCACTGGGAGGAGAACTTTTCTCTGTGGAAAGTTTTTCGTTATAATTTGAAGTCATTATTTATTACAGATTTGTTCAGATTTTCTAATTTTTCTTAAGTCAGCTTCAGTAGTTTTATCTTTCTGGAAATCTGTGCATCAAAGTTATTTAATTTGTTGGCATACTATTGTTCATAGAATTCCCTTAAAATCCTTTTTATTTCTATAAGGTCAGTACTGTCAATTCTTTGATTCTTGATTTCAGCAATTTGATTATTCTTCATTTTTTTCATCATTCTAGCTAAGGGCTTGTCAATTTTGTTGATCTTTTCAAATAAGTGACTTTTAATTTCACTGATTTTCTCATTGTGGTTCCCTCAACTTTTTTCTGTGTATGCATAAAGACCTGCACATGTGTGGGACCTTCTATATACTCAGAAATGGCAGAACTTTCCAAAGCCCCCTGTGGGCATCTTGTTTCTCAGATCTCTTCTTTAAGTTTCTGACCAGGATCTTGTTAGCTGCAACTCATATTGTAGACTCAGGTAACTATGATGTTTGACAATTGCTGCTGATTGTTTTCAACAAATGCCCCAAGCTGACGCTGTTTTCATTGAGAAAGCCCAAGAAAGATTAAATAATAGCAACACACTGAGCATGGGGATTTTCATCAGAGCTCCAAGATAAACCAGTTGACAGTGCTCTGAGGATGGGACTTTTTGAGGAGTTCTAACCTGGACTACTTCTTATAAATGCAAGGTTGATGGTCTTCATTACTTCCATAGCTGTGAGCTGGCCACAAACAAGGCTGCTCTTCCTGAGGTTGAGCAGTTTTTATATATTAAAAGGTTCTTAGATTATTGGATATTTTTAATAATCTGAATTTTGGAAAAGTTGAGTTTGACTATTTTTTTGGCCAGTGTTTTCATTGCTTTTATTAGGTAGGGTAATTACTAAGATCATCATACTGCCATTTCAGAAGTCCCTCCCAATTTCAGGCTATTTATTCAAGCTATACTTTTAAAAGGAAACACTAGGTAAGAAATATGAATAATTTTAGGCTTTTTATAAAATTGCAAATTTTCTTCCCATGAAAGTTGATTCCAGATTACACTTTTATTAGCAATAATATGAGGGCTTCTCTTACTATTATCTCATTAATAACCATAATAATGAACATTTAGTTTGTGTGTAATGCCTACTTTTTTTCCTGTACAATTCTTACTTTTTTGTTAATAACAGCCTCTTTCTTTTCCAAAACTGAGTCTCACTCATTCCAATTAGTGGTTCTTTTGGGTGTTGCCAACTGCATTACTTCCTTCCCTTGAGTGCAGTGGGTGAGCCTGACTATGTCCTAGAATTCAATATTGCTGCCTGAGTAATAGTTTATATGGGTAAAATTTAAAACCAAGGAAGTTTTAAACATGACCAGCATCTCAGAAAGACAGAAGAGGTATATGCCAATTATCTGAAATATTGAGCTTCTGATGTTTACATATTATATTAGGAAGAGAAAAAAATACAAAAGTGTACAGGCTGATTTGGATCAGTTTTCCCAGAAAAAGCCTTAGAGTTTTGTGGACCGTGGTTTGGGTAAAAGCTAAATAGGAATGGTTATGAGTTGAGTTGTTTAAAGAAGAATTAGATTTAGTACCTTTATCATAGATATGTCTCACACAGAGATGTGAGAGCAATACTTGCAGTGAAAAGAATATGTGGTGAGGAGGTGTCCAAAGGAAGCCTGGTAATATGGAGAGAGGGACTGTGATTTAGGTGCATTCCTTTTTTTCAAGGCTACACCAGTTATGGTAAAAATCAAATGCCTGAACTCTGGTCAGAAAATTAAATGTTTCCAGAGAATCACATTACTGCCCTCCTCCTCATTATAAGAAATCTTTGACACAGCAGTAATTTTTGTCTCCAATGTCTTCAACTGCTTCCAACTCCACTTATGTCTCTGATAGTTAAAAACCTGCTCTGACTGCCCTCATCAAGGATCATGGCTCTTACAGCCTGTGGTATCAAGAAGCTGTTCTTCTATGTCTGACCTCTCTTTAACTAAAATTTTTGTGGCCTGCTTTTAAATAATTTAAAAGCCTTAGGGTTCCTTGAAAATTAGCTTTGATTTTTGAGCTTTATAAAACATTTTGAAGGGTGTTATTTTCCAGAGGCTGAACATAAACTTGCAGTGTTGTTCTCTATACTACACTCTGCTTAAATGGACTGATGTGGTGTTTAGAAATTATTACATCCTTTTTATTTCTCTTTACCTGAACAATTAAACATTCTATTAATATTTTATATTAATATTAATATATTGATATCAGTGATGCTCACCAATATTTCCTATTCACCTCTTTCAGGGCACACAAGAGGATTGTACTTCAGCATTTTTTTGAAGTTTAGTGTGACCATGGGACTTATTTTGGCCAATAAAATATAAGCAGTAGTATAACTTGTGTCTCTTCTGGGTGGAAGCACTTAAAAATCAAGGCACAATTCTCCACCTCCTTCTTTCTCCTATAGTAGACACAAAGATGTTATGGATGGTGGAACCTGAGTCCTTGTTCAGAAATAGTCACATAAAATAAGAAACAGATGTCTGTTGTTTTAAGTCACTAAGATTTTGGAATTGTTTTAACTATAGCAAAATCTAACAGAACCTGACTGATTATAGAGACAGACCTTCAAATTTTCTTAATTTTTTATATTGATTCAAATTTATAAAGATGAAGAGTATCCACAATATATGATATTGAGCACAGAATGATTAAATAGTAATGATGTAAGCTGTCCTTGCCAGGGGAATATTTAATGTTATACATAGGGGGGTGTCATGGTGCTGTACCTTGAAGCAATTAATTTTCACCATAGGTTCCAACAATTCTTACTGCAACATTCTGACTATTGTGTCAGCAGAGGGCTTCAGAATGCTGGCTGCAATAGAGACAACACAGTTGCCAATGACGTAAGACAGGGCTACATAAACTAGAGACACAGACTAGAAACATCATGCACACATTTAGGATCTTGGAGGGATCAAAACTTCCATAAAGACATAAAGGTGCACTTCAAGAATGTGACTTGGTAAAGAACAGGCTTCAGGAATAAGTACGTTTCAGCAAATACATTGTCTTTCAGTGAAAATAAAAGAGGATAAGACAAATGCGGGTTACATACTAGTAACCTTACAAATTAAAAGAAAAATCTAAATTATACCAGAATTTCTCCTTCATCTGATATGCTAAGGGTTTTCACAAATTAGTGATAAAGCTGATTTAAAATGAGATTAGTGTATATATATATATATATATATATATATATATATATACACACACACATATATATATACATATATATGTTTAAAAGAGGGAGAGGTATACACATCTTTTTTGTTTTTATTGTGTTAAGAACACTTAACATGAGATCTACCCTCTTAACAAAATTTTAAGTGCACAATATAGTATTGTTAACTATAGGCACATTGTTGTACAACAGATATCTAGAACTTACTCATCTTGCATAAGTGGAACTTTATACCCTTTGAACAGCAATTCCCCATTCCCCTCTCCCCGCCATAGCAACCACTACTCTACTCTCTGCTTCTGTGTATTTGACTATTTTATATGTCTCATATAAATGGTAACATATAGTATTTGTTCTCGTGTGACCAGCTTGTTTCACTTACCATAACGTCCTCAAGGTTCATCCATGTTATGACATATGGCAAAATTTCTTTCTTTTAAATACTGAATAGTATTCCATTGTATGTATACACCACATTTTCTTTATCCATTCATTCAACAATGTACAGTTAGGTTGTTACCACATCTTGGCTATTGTGAATAATGGTGCAATGAACAGGGAATGTAAATATCTCTTCAAGATCTTGATTTAAATTCTTTTGGATATGTATGTAGAAGTGATATTGATGGATCATAAGGTATTTCTGCTTTCATTTTTTTGTTGCACCATTTTACACTCCCGTCAACAGTATACAAGGGTTCAATTTCTCCACGTTCTTACCAATTATATCTTTTTTAAAAAATGATGGCCATACTCACAGATACGAGGTGACATCTCATTGTGGTTTTGAGTTGCTTTTCCTTGATGATCAGTGATGTTGAGCATCTTTTCATATATCATGTAGTATTTGTAACAATCACTATTCTGTAGGCTGTGATCTGGACAAAACAAGAACTTCATTGTGTTTACTATTGCTCCTACTTGAAAAAAACTTCAAAAAAAGCACAAATTAAATTAGTAGATTCATTTTCATAGATAGTTCATTCAACAAATATTTGCTGAGTTCCTAATATAGGTGAAGAACCACTTTTCATATTGAATTACAGAGTAATTTGTATGAGTATGTATAGTGAACAGAGCAAGAATAAGTCCTTCAAAAAGTACTTGAATATCTTTTTCTTAAAGTACACTTTCTTAATTTTCTACTTGGTTTTGTTGTTAATCATAGAGGAGATGAAAACTATTGTTTGATTTGCTTTTTTCATCTGATGTAATAATAAGAGCTAAAGTAATCCCATTTCTTAAAATAGCCCTAAATATACTCTTGAACTTCTTACTGGAATAATGTTTGATACTCTAGTATTGGGCTGTATTTATGTGATGTTAGAATGACATATTGATACATAATCTGTTAAAGCAGGAAACATTGTTTATCTAACAATTTTTCAATTTTATCTTTTCAAAAATATAACTCAGTTTCATTGATTTTTTTGTTTTTTTATTCTTTATTTTCTTGATTTCTATTCTAACCTTTATTATTTTTTTTCTTCTACTAAATTTGGGCTTAATTTGTTCTTTTTCTAGTTCTTTGAGTTTTTTTTTTTTTTTTTTTTTTTTTTTTTTTGCGTTACGCGGGCCTCTCACTGTTGTAGCCCCTCCCGTTGCGGAGCACAGGCTCCGGACGCACAGGCTCAGCGGTCATGGCTCATGGGCCCCAGCCGCTCTGCCGCATGTGGGATCTTCCCAGACCGGGGCATGAACCCGTGTCCCCTGCATCAGCAGGTGGACTCTCAACCACTGCGCCACCAGGGAAGCCCTATTTGAGATCTTTTTATGTTTTTATTGTAGGCATTTATTGCTAAAACTTCCACCTTAGTACTGCTTTGCTGTCCCTCATAATTTTTGGTATGTTGTGTTTTTATTTTCAATTATCTCAAGATATTTTCTATTTTCCCTTTTGACTTCTTCTTTGATCCATTGGTTGTTTAAAGGTGTGTTGTTTAAATACACGTATTTGTGAACTTTCCAGCTTTCCTGCTATTGATTTCTAGTTTTATTCTACCATGGTTGGAAAAGATAACTTGATAAGATTTCAAGCTTCTTAAGTTTGTTAAGACTTGTTATGTGACCTAACACATCTGTTCTGGAGAGGAATGTATATTCTGCTGCTTTTGGGAGGAATATTCTGTATACCTGTTAGGTCCTACATTTTAAAACTAAAATAGGTCATTACATACAGTTATAGTAAGTAGTGCAGTCTCATTAATTCTCAAGAGATTATACTGTCAACTTCAAAATTTCAAAGTTGAAGAACTCAAGTGAGATTGTTATCAAGATATTGAAGAATGACCTGATGTCATTATTACTATCTAGAGTAGGCAAAACCACAAATCTGCCACTGTCTTCCATCTTAATGAGTCATCTCCTGTTACATGTAGTATACATCATATGTTATTAAGTTCTTATTTGACACTTAGTAAATTAATTAGGTCCCACTATTCACATTGAAGTTGGATGATTTCCATGCAAGTGCTGCTCATAGGTCCATTCTCCAGGTAAAATACACAGTTTATGTATAGTTCCAGATTAGACTGGCTGAACTGTTGCCAAAGTTAAACTAGAAAAAAAGTATGTATGTAAACATAAATAAATTATTATTTATTTATTCTGCTTGAACATAATAGATATATTAAGAGAGTGAGTTGAATGGAACAAGATATAGTAAAAGGCATGAATATGATCATGCATTTCAAGACACAAACCATAAGTACTACAGCTAGAGCACTCTTTTCATAAACTAATAATGACACCAGTGTTTACCATGTGCTTACTATTACTCTGTGCCAGACACTGTTCTAAGTGATATATATAAGTGATAATGTATATCTATCTCATTTAATCCTCTTATTAAAAATTATTTTAAATTCTTTATTTAAATTATATTATTAAAATTATTTTAATTTTTATATTTTATATATTATATATCTTATTAAAAGAAATATATTTCTTATTAAAATTATTATATTTCTTATTAAAAATTATTTTAACTGTTAGATGAGCACAGCAAGTAAAAAAACACCCTCTCTAGGGATATGTTGGGAGGTTTTCTAGGCATTTGATCTGAATCTCGAAAAACTGATATGAGGGAGGAGCTAAAAGGAAAAGAAAAACATGAGAGACTTTGTAAGAAAAATACATACATACACTTTATAAAACCATTAGGTCATAACTAGAGTTATCAGGACTCTAACCTTAGAGAAGATAAGTAACTCTGGTAAGACCTGTGGTCAGTAACTGTACAATTTTTAAATCCAGATACTAGAATGATACTATGTTGCCCCATATGAATTTAAACGATTAATAATATTGTTTATATTACTACTAAATATATCTTAGTACATAGCCATTATTTTTTCTTGAGTGTCTATGGTTTCCATTTTAAAAAGGCAATTAAGAAAAATAAATATAGGAAAACAGCAGATATATGTCAATTAGCATCATGTTTTATGATATAAACATGGATTAAGAAACCAAAACATTCAAGCAAGCATCTTCATTTAAAATCCACATTATATCAATTATGTAACTATGTATTCCCTTTAAAAATGACAGACTGGTTGAATTAATTAAACAAATAGTTATTTTGGTTTCTATATATACGAGACACAGATGTAAAACTCACTCATAATTTAAAAAATCATTTGGCTTTTTATGCTGACAGAGTTTTCATTGTCTTCAGTCTACATGTACAAGAGGAGCTGGAAATGTGTAGCTCAAATGATTTAAAATACAGCACTTCTCAAACACACAGCATTATAGTTTTTGGTCTTTAAAGAGTAGAGCCAGTCTTGAATATTTTAAAAATTAAACAGGAATTTTGCAGGAAATTCTCATGGAAATTATATGAGCACAACATACAAATAAATTGCCTTAAAAAGAATTTTATTATAAATAGAACTACTTTTCTCTCAGATATAATTCATCTTGTACTGAATTATTTTCTGTAGTGGACAATATTTAAGTGGGGCTATAATTAATAAACAGAGAATGCAAATGAGTCACTGAATTAGGGATATTATATATTTGGATTGGATAAGTTTTGAGATTTCTTAATATATGTGAACTAGAGAGGAGTTCTGATAGTTCACTAGATTTTTAAAATTTATAAACCCAAAAATGTTATTACAAAATAGTTAATATAAATGTTACATTATATGTTCAATTTGAAAGCACATACTTTTTAGTATCATCACTCTTAATCAGTTGTTTTGTGAAAAGTGTAGAAATAAGTTCAGAAAGCCTCCTTGATCTGTCCTTAGTGACTTCCTGCCACCTGACGCTAAACATTACTTTCTATATTTTTCCAGGTTGTTTATGTTTTTTACTACACAGGTATTTTAAATGTGCGTATACTGCAAAAATTCATGACTTTTTCTCTAGCAGAGTGTCAGCCTACTCTGCAAGTTATTGTTGAGTGATTTAGAGTCTACCAAAATGCAACGCTTGGCAGACTTTTCTCAATCTCATTCGTAAAAGGTAGTTACATAAATAAGTATGTTGAATCATCTAATTCAAGAAATTAATGCAAATTACCTTTCCTTACAATTTAAAAGATGTGATTCTATAATTAAGTCTCAAAAATCATTTAATGAACAGCCTTCTTTAAACAATTCACTCACATCCCACAACTCGATTGCAGGTAAAACTGTGTATCTTTAAAAGGTGTAAATAAATTATTCTATGCAAATACTATATTTCTATTTTATGCACTGTGTTCCACAAAACAATTAATTGAAGTAAATCTTACCCAGGTATAAATTAATAGTAAACTGAAGGATTCAGATTTGCTACTAGATTTAAGAACAATTTTATAATATTTCATTTTATCTGTCAAGAATAAGAGTAATAATCAAGTTTCAAACTTATTTGAACATATGTTAAAAACTTAATCTAATAGCTCTAAGGATCTATTTTATGTGTTTATTTTAAAATGCTGTAAAACATGGGAAGTAAGCATTTTGTTGTTAACGACTTCCTAATTAAATGCTGAGATTGGAAAGGAAATTGGGTTTGCATTAGCCATGACTTTCCTTTTACCTTACCACTCCTGAAGTATTTTCTGCTTTCATATAGGCCCTACTCTTCTTAAGCTTTCAATTCTCTTTCTGATCCTGTTTGTTGGCTGATCTAGAATCTATCCTTCCACATAATCTTATATTATTCTTTTCTTTCGTTCTGTCAACTTTTAAACTACAAATATGCCCAGGTATACCTGGTAATACTAAAATCTCTTTATTAAGATTCTTATTTTCTCTCTCCTCTCTCTAATTTAACAGCTTGAAAGTGTAGTCTCTACAGACAGTCTTTAATTTCTCTAGCTCCAATTTACTAATTCATTTTATTGCCTCAAGTATCACAAATTAATGAAAAAAGTCCAAACATCACACATAATCATCTAATTGGAAAATCCAAAGATTCTTCATTTTCTATTTGATCTAAACCTTTCCAAGTTACCTAAAGTTCTTAATCATTCCTTCTTATTGAAACCAGGCACCTTTGGCTTCAACTTTACCATCCTTTCACCTTTCCTAAAACACTGTCTTTTTGCTTGATTGATTCTTTTTCATTCTGCGCCCTAAAACTGGAGATAACAAAGGAGCATCCTTAGCTCTGCTGAGTTTCTCTATTTTTGCACTCCATGGGCCATCTGTTCCATTACTATGTCCTAAACATCTTCTTCATAGGGTTGATAAAAACAGTTAGATGACTATGTATATATAGTCATCTAATTGTTTATATCTCTATATACAGTGATTATATACATACATGTATATAATTTATAACTAGGGAATGACATATTTGGCCCTAAAATATTTTATGAATGAATGTTTGGTTTGAATAAACTAAAAATATATATTGCCAGTATACTTCTCTTTTCTGATTGTCAGACCTGTATTTCAAACTGCTTATTTGATATTTTTCACGTGTCCGTCCCTAAATCACACTTTTTTAAGTCCATACCTTATCTAATTATCACATGCCCTCTCCATTCACATCATCCAATGACTGCCATTTTAGTGTCTGCTGAAAACATTAATGGATTCGGGCCAAATTAAAGACATCTTGCACAGGTCAGAAACCTGAAAGTCATATTCCTGCTTTCTTGTCCCCAGTCCCACATTCAGTGAGTCACCACGTAATGTGAAACATCAATTTTAAAAAAGTCTTTTAAATTCATTCTCCTTGCTCTCAATATCTTCTTCTGTTCCTGCATTTCACTCATATAATCTCTCCTATGGGCCGTTTCACATATTGACCCTTGGGCTCTCTGCCTTCTGCTCTTTCAACTCACTCACATTTGGTATCTACCCTCCACCACCACAGGAACACAGTGCCTATGACCATTTGCTGAGAAGTCTGTGGTAGCTCCCCATGGTGTTAAAAGCCAAAAAGGCTTTTAGTGATTTGGCTCCAAACTACTTTTCAAGCCTCTTACATGCTATGCCCACAGATGCACCTTATGCTCCAGTCACAATATATTTCTCACACAACCCAGAGATTTTTTGTGATGTACATACTGCTATACTGTAAGACATTTAGTGCCTCCTGCTAAGAATGCTTTTACCCAAAGTTTCTTTATTATCTCTAAAATCGTCTTTGCCCAAATCACTGCCTAAGAATCTCTAGCATGAGATAAGCAATATAGAAATATTAAAATGTGAAAAACAGAGGTGAACTAAATAGAATGGGTTCAAAAATCAATTGACCATATTTGTGTAGTATATTTCTAGCCTGTCTTTTTTCTCTATCTATCTATCCATCAATTCTACATTTTCTTCTTAAACAGTAATTTATAGTCTATCTTGAATCAGGAAGTATGATTCCTCCAACTCTGTTCTTTCTCAAAATTGTTTCTCTCAAAACAAAAAAACAAACACATTTTTATTGAAGTATACTTGATTTACAATGTTGTATTAGTTTCAGGTGTACAGCAAAGTGATTCAGTTATATATAGTCTTTTTCAGATTCTTTTCCATTATCGGTTATTACAAGATATTGAATATAGTTCCCTGTCTCATACAGTAGGTCCTTGTTGTGTACCTATTTTATAATACAATAGTGTATTCTTCTTCTCTCATTCTCTTTCTTCTTCACTCTCTTTTTTGTATTATTATAACTTATGAATAAACTTGGTATCTTGTGTAGTTATACCTGGAAATGGGCACATCTCTTCTCTTAGTAGCCTCTAGTGTGGAAGTTTGAGTCAATCTATTCAGGTTTAGGTCACTATGATTATCCTCAGTGCACCACAGGCTTTCAATTCATCTAGAGGTTACACTTAATTTTATCTTGTATAACAACACCTTTCACCTTTCTGCATCCTAAGTGGACATTTCAGATTGTTTAAATTAAGTAAATTTAATTTCATCTTAATTGATTCAAAGTTTCAGTGTTTGTTTTTGCTGGCTCTCTTTCTCGGCATTATATTTCTTCAGATGTTTTGTGATTTTGGTGTACTACCATTTTAATAAGTAGATTTTGTTTTGATTTGATTTAATTTTGTGTTTATTTTGTTATTTTTAAGCATTAGTAAAAGATCCTTACAGAGTCTGGATGCCTGATAAGGTCATATATATATGCAAACACACACATGTGCACAAACATATCAGTATAGTCTATGGTTTCAAACGTTATTTATGATCATTGTTGTTGGATATATATATGTGTATACACACACACACAGATATAATTTTAAGGTGATTAATTTCATCACTGTTGCACTGCAGTTTGTGCTTTTTTTTTCTACTTTAAGAAGAATCTAAGTTATAGACATATAGATTGAAAAAAGTTCTTAAATCTGTACTTTTTTCTATAAATGTTAATAGATGGACTAATTAGATCCCTTTGACAATAACAACAAAAGTCATCCTATCCCAATTTGTTGACTAACTCTAGTAATTTGATTTGAAATATATATACATTATAATGTACTACATGTAAATTAGTATTTTTCTAGATGATTAATTCTGCTGCATTGATTTTATTCTCCACACTAATACCATACTTATTTAAATACTGTAGCTTTATATATTGTTATATTTTGAAGAAATTTCTCTCAGTATTCCCATGTTGCTGTAATATCTTGAGCATTATTATATATGTTAATTTAATGAGGATCTTTAGAATCAGCTCTATCAACTTTCACAGAATCCATATGGATATATTTCTTTGGAATATATTAAATTTATAGATTATTTGATAATTTTATCTGCATACATAGGCATAGATACACATTCATACATTCATATATAATTTTTCATTTTTTGTTTCCCATTTTTCATTTATATTCAATATTTTAATTACCATAAAACTTTAAAAATTCTTATGTGAATGTTTACTGTTCATTAACATGAACCTATCTTTTATATATATCTATTAGAGATAATGACATAGTGTAATTAATGCTTTATTTCTATTTGTCCTTAGACTCTGATACTGTCATGTATTAAGTTTGCTTTATAACATTAAATTGAATTCACAAAATACATAGCGTTTCTGAATTTACAGTTTGAATACTCAAAATATTGAATATTACAATAAATAAATATCTAATTATATAACCTATGCCATATTACAAAACTATATTTTTCTTTTATTATGATGTTTAAAACATTACACAATTTGTAATTATAACTCAAATTGCAAAATGACACTTAAGCCTTGATCTAAATATAGACAAGTTAGGACTCTTTATATTGAAAATAACAGAATACGTAGCCCTAACTGGCATTAACAATACAGGGAGTTTAGTGACTCATGTTACTTCTGGGTCTGGAATTATTCTTGATTTTATATGAAGCTGGATTCGGTGTTCCATAAAGCCAGTATGGTCCACATTTCTTCCCTTCCTCCCATCCTTTCCCCCTTCCTTCATTTCTTTTTCTTTTTATTCACTTTTTTGATATTTATCTTATTTATGGTGAAATATACAAATCTTAAGTATATAACTTGACTAATATTTACATTATGTATACAGCAGTGTAAAAACCTAGATCATGATGTAGGCCATTTTTGGCATGCTCAGAAGTTTCCCATATATCACCTCCCAGTCAATATTTCCTAAGACTCATACTATAATCCTTACTATATAAGTTTAGTTTTCCCTGTTCTTGAACTTCATATAAATGGGATCATAGTGTATGTATTCTTTAGTGTCTGACTTTCTAGAAAGTCACTTTTAAAATGATCTCTTAATTTTACAAATAGATGACATATTCCTCACCCTCATTTTCTTTCATCTTTACAAAAAGGCTCATACTTGCTTCCTGCATTTCTTCATGCCATCAACCTTATTCTGTTTCTACAGTACATTGTTTCCTCTCTGCTTAATTGCCTTCTTCTCCTCCATTCATCCTCTAGAATAAAAATACTTTTAAAGTATAATCTCATCCACATTCTATCAAACATTAACTTTAACCCATCTCAAACCCTTCAAATATAGATACTTCCAAGGAGTTCCGTTCTCCTTCTCCATGATCATTCCCAAGTGACACTCAAAAGCATTACTAAATCAATGAAAATCATTCTAAAACTTTTATATGTCTAGTTTTGATTCCTCACTCATAGCTGCAAATCCAACTTGCTACATGCCTGCTTCACATTATCACGAGTATTTTCTGATCATTTTTCAAATGTTGAACACTAGAATTACTACCTTCTCTTTCAAACCATCTTCAACTAATTTTTTTGCCTTTGCAGATAATTTCACAAGACTTTCCCCAATATTAGAGGACTAGACCCTTGAGACTTTACACTTTTCTTATTCTCACATATTTAAACAGTTGCCAAATCCTACAAATTCTTCATTTTAATGTATTTCACACATATTTTCTCTTTTCATTCCTACAGCCATTAGCCTAATTTACTCCTTTGTGACATTATCCCTGGACTGTTTGAAGTAGTCTCCTGATTCCCTTTCTGAATACATCACACTCAGGCACATGCCAATTGTTATGTATCAGAGTGTCTATACTATCAGTCACAAGCTCTCAAACTATTAAAACAGAATTAAAAACAACAACCCAAGCTGCATTCAAGACTCCTTGTTACTGAGTTCATCTATAGACCTTGCAGCCCTACTTTATATCATTCATTCACTTATTTATGTTTTTATAGGTCTATTACCTTTTATCACAAGGAAGTAAACTTCAGAGGTAAAGATTTTTGCCTATTTTGTTCATTCTTAAATTCCCGGTCCCTAAAAGAGTGACTAACACATGGTAAGTACTCATTAAGTATTGGTGAAAGAATGAGTGACTTGTTATATAGTCAAATGGGAATACTTATTCCACAAACATAATGAATGCTTTCATTTTCCTATAATCACTCAAGATATACACCCTAGTGTAATGACCTTTCTCTCTACTTTCACAGCATGAAGACACATAATTAAATATAGATCTCATCTGTATCAATTCTTTAAAGCTCTTCTTAATCACCCTAACTCAATGTTAGGTCTTTCTCCTTTAAATTCTCATAGCACTTTGCATCATTTTTATAGAACCTATAATACTAGGCCCTTAAGACTCACTTGAAAAATTACTTGTCGTATTCTCCCTAAAAGACACTATATTCTTTGAGGCCAGAAGCTGTGTTTTAGATATCTTTAGAACCTTAACATTTAGTGGAATAACATGTTAATGGCAAACATTCAATGCATATTTATTTAATTGGGCTAGGTATTATTTTATGTTCAACATAAATTTGGCAGAATAAACCAGTGTTTATCACGCATGTAAATGTCAAAGGATATTGTGCTTAATTTTCTTCCAACAGATTAATTTGTTTGTGTCTGCTAATAAACAATTTAACTACTATCCCTGGGAACTAAGGAAATACTAATTTTATGAATAGTTACCAGTGTAAACAACCTTTGTGACTTCATGTTTAACACAGTATTCATTATTTTTAGATAGAGCTCAGTAAGGAAGAATTGTCCTATTCTGGAAAAAAATGTAATTCATGCTCTGCAAATATAAATGAAGTAGAGTTCATACTGTTAGCTAGTCTGAATTTCAGTTTGGATACCTAGCATGTTAATTTATACAAATGCATTCCAAATTAATGTGTCACATATCCAGCAGTTTTTTTGTTTTGTTTTGGTTTTTTTGCGGGACGCGGGCCTCTCACTGTTGTGGCCTCTCCCGTTGCGGAGCACAGGCTCCGGACGCGCAGGCTCAGCGGCCATGGCTCACGGGCCTAGCTGCTCAGCGGCATGTGGGATCTTCCCGGACCGGGGCACGAACCCGTGTCCCCCGCATCGGCAGGCGGACTCTCAACCACTGTGCCACCAGGGAAGCCTATCCAGCAGTTTTGAGAAAGTTATGGGAATGAGTTCTTTGTTAGATTTATATAGTGAATATATAAATGCATAAATATAAAACCAGAGTGAAGAAAGAAGTTGTAGCATGACAGAATCCAGATAAAAATGGGAGCAGCATTCACTGATTCTGGAAAACTGCTAAAAATCCTCAGATGTTTATGGGTAAGACAAATATTAAATTGGTCTGGAAACCTACAGTCCAGGTCAGTTTGAGAAGCAAAGGTTTTAAAATAAAACAGATCAGTATTCACATCCATGACCTGTAGATAAGTAGTGCCTACCTCCCAGAATGATTCAAAGATTCATTAGTAAAGTGGTTATTTAAAATTAAGCATGCAATTAATGTTAGTTTTTTTAATTTGAGGTGTTAATGGGAAACTTATGAGGAGTAAATGAGATAATGCAGTGGTTGTCAACATTTTAAAGTATAAAGGTTTCATATAAAAAGCAGTAGTGGATCCAAAATCCTTATATTACACTCTTTTTGGCTTAATTTAAAATAAAATTTAAAAAAAACAGGGAAAAGCTACCATGATTTGTTAAAGCTCTTAAAAGGAATTTTAAAAAATTTATTACAGTACTTATATGACTTTGAAGAAGCAATAATACATATTGTTAATAAGGTGTTATCTTTCCAGCCAGTGAGTATTTTCCCTAATAATAGGATCAACCTAACATATCAAGCAATTCAATGCTAAAGTGTTTTTTCAGAAGAAGCTACAGCTTTTATTAAGGTCATTCCTATGAGTCCTCCCACTCCTGGGTTAAAACCTTCTCTCTGCAAAGATATCTAGGATAATCATTTACTATAAGTCGTGAGTTAGGCAACAGTAAGTGAATGACATGGCTGTTGTTGATAATGGTGGTAATGATAATGCTTTCAATGAACCCTCCAAAAGTTCACTCATACACACACACAGTTAAAACAACAATGTAATTTCTCATTAAAGGGAAACATTTACATTTCACAAGCAATGGACCTCCAGTGTGGCATCTCAAATATACTAAATGCCACTGATAATTTAAGGGTTTGGATTTTATTTCCACATGTTATTCTTTAAGGCAGCTGCAGATGAATTTGGCTGGATGCCCATAAGTGAGAGAAAAAAGAAAATCACAGCTTAAAATATTTCCTTTATAATGACATTTTGTCAGCTGATTAATCTTTTCTGTTACACAGCTAAATAACACCATATGTTAGCCACGAGTTTATTGCTATAAGATACAAGAAAGATATACCCCATGATAAATGATTTGGATATTTTTTAGCTGAAAGTGAAAGGGAGAAAAATGCTGTTGGAATCTTGTTTCCAAAATCATTTAGGTAGTTTGAAATATATGAAATATATCATAGAAATGAGTGTGTCTTCAGAAATCAGAGCAATGTTTTATAAGTTAGGCCTTCTGAATTAAGCCCATATGGGAAAACACAACTTTCCTTTAAATCTATGTGGATTATGTTGGCAGAGTGAGACACTCTTTCCAACACTAGCTACTTGAAATTTAATTAAATACTTATGATGTTTAAACAACAACAAAAATTCAAAATACGTTTTTGTTTGATTGTATATTAAAGCCAAATGAAGCTTGAGAATTCATTCTACTATTTTATTCTCCAGATACTTTGTATTTAAAACACAAACAGTAGCAACCACAATATTAGAGCAAAAGAAAAAAAAATGATAGTAGATTGAAATTTATTTTTCTAGCATATTATTTTATTTGATTCAGTGAAATCATTCAAAGTCATTTATTGAGTGCCTACTGTGTACCTACTATTATAAAAACAGATAAGACCTGTCCTCACAAAAATTATATTCTAGTTAGGGAAAATATACTATGAATGAATGAAGAAATAAATCATTCTATCAGTATAATATAACATGATATAATATTACCTAATAATTACTAATGACTTCAACATAGATTAGTACCATAGGAATTTTTAATAATGAAATTGAAGTATAGAAATGCTACAAAGAATCAAAATTAAGGATGAAAAAAGTGAAATAAAATAAGAGTTAAATAGCCCAGAAAATTCGTTCTTCCATTCTACCCAATAGACATATAAGACACATAAAATTTTCTCAGTTTCTTAGTTTAACAACATGCTGTGCTGAGTGTATTTCTATTATGTACATAGATACATTTCATATTATCTGTAAAGGGAAAATCTATATCAACATTAATTCATTCACTTGTTTACTCACTACTTCATTTATAAATTCAGTGGACATGTATTTAGTGGGGTCAATATAGTGTAAGATAAAAGTTTGTATTCTGGAGTAGTACTGTCTGGCTTGAAACTTGGCTTGACTTTTTATTGGCTGGTGCCCTTAGCTCCTTTAACTTCATAATAAGAGCATATGCCTTACAGAATTTTGAGGATTAAATGAGAGAATACATGGTACGGCAGGTACATTCTAAAGCAGCCCCCAATGAATCATGCCCTTATGAAATCCCTTCACCTTGAGTATGGGTAGAATCTCTGACATGTTCCTAAGCAGGAGAATATGATAAAATGATGGAATGATACTCTCATGATTACATTTCCTTAAAGAGGACTCTGTCTTATCAGACTGTGAAGAGAGAATCATTTTGTGACCGTAAAGAAGGAAAGAGCAATGTTGTAAACCACATATGGAGTCACATGGTAGGAACCTGTGGGTGGCCTCGAGGAACTGAGGGCAGCTTCCAGCCAACAGCCATTAAGAAGCCAGGGTCCTAAGTCATGCAGCTACAGAAAACTAATACTACCAACAAATTAAGTGAGCTTGGAAGCAGTTTCTTCCCTAGCTAAGTCTCCAAATAAAGATACACCTTGACTACAGCCTTGTGAGACCTTCAACAGAGAACCCCATTTAAGCTGCGCCCAGACTTCTGATATACAGAAACTGTGAGATAACAAGTGTGTGTGTGTGTGTGTGTGTGTGTGTGTGTGTGTAAGCCACTAAGTTTGTGGTAATTTGTTTTGCAAGAAAAGAAAATGGGTTTTACATGGAAAGGGCTTAGAATAATACCCTAAATAAGTAAATGACTCAATAAGTTATAGCTTTTTTTTTTTTTTTTTTTTTTTTTTTTTTTCCGGTATGCGGGCCTCTCACTGTTGTGGCCTCCCCCGTCGCGGAGCACAGGCTCCGGACGCGCAGGCTCAGCGGCCATGGCTCACGGGCCCAGCCGCTCCGCGGCACATGGGATCCTCCCAGACCGGGGCACGAACCCGTATCCCCTGCATCGGCAGGCGGACTCTCAACCACTTGCGCCACCAGGGAGGCCCAAGTTATAGCTTTTTAAAATCATATACTCCATGACCCAGGAATTTGACTAGTCACTTTTTAAAAAGATGGAGAAAATATGGTACCTACATTCTTGGAGTCTATTGTCAGAGACAAACATAAAGAGATGCTGATACGATGTGGAGCTGTTGCTTGAATGGAGGGAAGCATGGCATCTTCTGGGAGTATCTGTAAATGCAACAGAATACAGACTGGGTGATCAAGGAAGGCACACCAGAGAAGGTGATGTCTAAACAATTCTTAAATGATCATTCTCTCTTTCTATCACACATTTAATTAATTAGTTTCAATGTATTTCTTCCAACAGAATATAAACTCCCTGAATTCCTAGGGCCTAAATGAATGCCTAGCATATGGTAAGTGCTTAATATTTATTTGATTAATGAATTCCAAGTCAATCAAATGGGTAAATTTGTGGAAGGTCACAAGGAAATTAGGTAAGAAGGATATATTAGGAAGAAGGAGTGGCATCTGCAAAATCTTTTTTTGTTTGTTTTTTAGCCACGCTGTGCAGCATGCAGGATTTTAGTTCCCTGATCAGGGATCGAACCCATGCCCCCTGCATTGGGAACACAGAGTATTAACCACTGGACCACCAGGGAAGTCCCAGCATCTGCAAAATCCTGGTGGTCAAAGGGGCACTGTGTCCTGATAGCCACCAAGTCCTTTTTTCTCAAAAACTGTCTCACTGGAAGGACAAAATACTATACTGTAGTCAATGCCTGGATGCCCATGCATGTCTGCAAACACATGTACAACAAAGTATTGATGTATTTCCACCCTCACTCATGACATGTCATATGTTACCAGATGACAGGAATTGCCCAGATGCTTATTATGATCTTTGAGAGTCCAATAAAGATTAGATTTATATTCCTTGGAAAGATTAAAAATCTATGCAATTTGGGGGATCCACATGGACTTTACGTCAGTTCTAGGGATTCTCAAGGATAAGCTCTAGACATTTTATCTTCAGTGCACACACACACAAAACCCATTGAAAGATCTGGAGTTTTTTCTCTTAGTTATCACTTCATTCCTCCCTTCTATCTATCATGCATCATTAAGCTAATAGGCCAATACAAGTACTTCATATAACCTACATTGTCAATAAGGGCAAAAGTTAAAAGCTTAGAGGTTGTAATTTCCTTGAACTGCTTACTAGATACAGAAATAATGAGGGATAATGTTGCTTTGTTAAATACAGCATAAAGTTAAAACACGCAACATTTAAACCCAGAATTTTTCTCCAATTGAGCAATCAAAATCCATTATTCAAAATTTTCTTTAGGTCTGAAATCCAGGATGTCTTTAGACTGTACCCTATACTAGTACACTGAAATCCTTCTATGTTAGAGATATGCTATGTTTCAGAAACACATTTTTGTCAATAATTTACTCTAATGGAGAAAATCTCTTAATTCAAGTCTTTCCACCTAACAGGAGAGTTAAAAAATAATTGCAGACCAACTACCTAAGTAAAACAATCACAAATCTAAAACCACTGAGAGATCAGTGGACAGTCATTATATACGTATATTTTGTATGGAATTTATATCATCTGCAATAGGGATCTGAAAGTTCCTATATGAAACACAAGGAGTGTAAGTCTTTAAAGACCAAAAGGATTACCAATCATGCTTTAATCTTACTCACTATAGGTTTAATCAATGATGCATAAAGTATGAGTATCACTTTGAATACTAAATTGTATAAGTATCATAGTGTGAGATACAAATCAAATACCAATTATCTTATTTAGAAATATTTAATAAAGGCTACATTGTAAACTTAATTAAAATTTTACACAACAGCAAAATAATTTATATTAAAAAATATATGTAAATAACCAAATATAAAGGATTTTTAGTCATGATGGCTATTATAGCTGTTATTCTTATTTACGGTACAAATTTAAACTTTTCCCATCTCAGGACCTTGACTAGGCATTTCTATACACACTAAGAAAAGATTAGTGTATATAGAGACAGGATTGCAGCCCTCTCTCTGCCATCCACTTTTATTTCCACTCTTTGCCCTTTCCAAGTGGAAGCCATGGAAATCCACGCAACCTTTAGGATTTTAACACCTGAAGTACATGAGCTGCTTCCAGCACTGGTCATCTGCCTATCTGAGGTGGAAGAAGCCCTGATGTGTGGCATTTGCTATTTCCGTAGTGTATACTTCCACAATGGTTAATTTCAAGATGTCAAATTATTTAATAATTATTGGCAACACTTCTGAATATTTAACAGTCAGCTCTTGAGAGTCATTAGGAGCCTGCAGGAGCCTGACACAGCACACCACAAGATACAATCAAGTGCTCTGTGGAGGGAGTTTGGAATATCTAAACAGTAAAACATGGGAAGACAGTAACAGGTCATGAGGAAAAAGGTGGTTGGGCAAGCTCATTGAGGAGGCTAATTGTCATATCAACAAATTGGCATTTGTTTGAAAAAAACAAGAGCCATGAAAGGATTTTAAAAGATGTGACAAGGTCAGATTTGCTAATTAGAAAGATCATTTTGACAGTTATGTGGAATTCAGGTTAGTATAGATGAGTCTAGAGACAGAAAGACAACTTAAGTGCCATCAAACATGATGGAAGAAAGACTAATTTAAAAATTTTATTAGTGAAGTGCAGTGGAGAAGATTGTCCAGAATTACTGCTCAACATTCAAGGCCTCATAAATTCTGTTTCCTGGCACTGATAGTTTTCCTTTCCCCTCATCCTCCTTGTTAGATATCTATTATTTCTGCTTATAAAATATTTTGATAAGGGGGAAGAGCTCAACAAAATAGACTAATTTAGACACAGTGACAAGGAATTTTAATAATGAGCAAAGACATAATTGATGGGGCAGGAAATGCAATCTGAAAAGGTCTCAGTGAAGGGCTAGGAGGAGGTGTCAGTGAAGCCTAGAGGAAATCTGGTCTACAGACACTGACATTTTCAGTGTTGAGCCCAGGGAGACATGATAATATGGGCCTTGGACTAGATCTGAGGTTGAATTCCAGATCCCAGAATTCCTACTGAGAGCAAATAATCAGCACATTTCCGATTGTATGGAGATAGCATTCCAATTAGAGGAGCCAGTTACTAGAGGTACAGAAATGGACAAAAGAAACAAAGCAATTAGTAAAACCAGACCAAAACTCTGGTAGAACCAGCAACACAGCTGACTTGATGCACATATATTCAGTACTTGAGCTCAGGGTTAAGTAAAGTCCTGCTGAAGAGGAAAGGTCTGTTCTCACTCTCTGAGTTTAGTCTGATGTTGCATGTTTCAAGACTGCCCAAGTGATACCAGATTCAGAAATTTTTGAATATAAGAACAGAGAGTTAGCTAGGCTGATTAGTACAACATCATCCTTGATAAAAGGAAGATTTTTAGTTTCACAGAATATACATTCCTTCCCAAAACTTACTCTATGGTAGGATCTAATTACTTACAAGGGCATCACAGAAGTAAAAGAAGTATCATTTACTAGAAATTTTGAGATGTGTATCTTTTTTATATTTCTAAAGAGGATTTTTAAAAGAACTATGCTTTATCATGATATACAGTTTTTAATTATTAGGAAAATCTTATATTCATGAGCACGAATGAATATATCAACACTATATAGTATATGATAAGGAGGACATTTTCAAATGATTTCAAATTTCCATTGCATAATAGAAATCAATAGTTATAATGATTTAAATATTAATGGATTCTAGAGTAGTTTTAGAGTAGTACTAAAATTAAATTCTACCAATCACAGATGATATCTTCTGATTAATATAAATGAGAAATTAAAAATGGAATTCATATACACTCTACAAAACATAGCAGTGGATTTGAAAAAAGATGGCTGAATCTTTATGCCTTTTTATTTAATATTTCTGACTTTGACAACTTATGACAATACAATTGTAATTAGAATACTGATAAATAATTGGTGAAACATCTTATGTTCTAGATAGATGAGTATCATTTTGAGAAGAGGAGTGTCAGGTAATTCTGTATGGTGATTATTATGTAGCTGATCACCATAATTTTGGATTATGAAAAATTATCTTGTAAGTTATAATGATGAATAGTTACAATGGTGTTACCATGTTGTTAAAAATAGCTAAGTAATATTCAATGCCATATTAAGTAGATATTTATTAAGAATATATTACATATCATGCATCAAATATAAAGTTCTAGCATTTGCAGATAAATAAGAGAAAAATCTGCCTTGATGTTATAAACCTCACGTTAGTAGAAACAAATATGAAAAAAATTAATATAATATGGAAGGGCTCTCTATAGTACATGAGGCTTTAGGCTTGAGTGAAAGGAGTAGTACAGTGTAGGAACTTCAGCAGAGTATAGGGAAAGGAGATGCAAGAAAATGAGATTTTAACACTAGTTCCAGATTTATGGATTTTCTCCTTTTATACAGTGTGGTTTACTTTTCTATACTGCATTACCTTTCTATATTGCATGTCAGTCTTGAACAATATTTTTCAGAGAAGTCTTAACCCAACAACACTTGCTTAAATTTCTTTGCTACAGAATTTCTTTTTTTTTTTGTAGCACATATCACAGTTTAAATTAATTAATTACAGTTGGGAAAATTCTGAGATGTTGATTGCATTAGTGTGATTAAAAATTAATTTCCTAATTCAAAATGGAACCAAGAGCATGTTCTTTCCCTCTGGGTTGGCTCTTATCTAGAGAACAGAGACACAACATCTCTGAGGACAAGGAAACCTTGGAGTTTTAATGCCATCACCTGCATATGCCCTCCCACACTGAGACCTAGTTGGAGAGGAAGAAAAGGATCCTATGCCCAGAGAAGAGAAAGGGCTGCTAGGACTCCTCACCACCTAGACCTGTATATGGCCCAGGTTGATGGTGAAGAGAGGAGCAGATGTCATTTAAGCAGGTAGGACTCAGAGGAATGCTTGGGCTTTCTCATATGCTCAGGGCAGTTTCCAGCTGACCTGACAATAAAAAGACATTTAGTGGTGTATATAATCTCAGTGTTCCAGAGAGAGGAGGGAAAGGCTCTTTACTTTATGCCTCTTATTTGAACCCTTATGTGATAGTAACTCTATGTAATAATAATTATTTAAAATTATACAGCTTAAAAGCAAATACACTCTCTTATACAGCTCTTGTAAGAAAAAAAAACGAGTCAGCACATTAAAATAATGGTATAAAATTACTCATGATTTAGGGTGTACAATCTTCAACTAATTACAGGGACAATTTGTGTTTCCATAGTAAGAAAATATAATACAAGATAGCATTTGCTTGGAGGATCCAAGAACCCCTAAACAAGGAATATTTCCTAGGATCCCTAACAATATAAACATATTTTCTCTCCTTTTATACACTCTAATCCCAACACTCTCCTCTTTCAGGTTCCCCCTCCCATATTTGTCTTCAGTGCCTTTGAGGATAGGGTAAGTGTGAGTAGCTAGCAATTCTGTAATTCCTGAATACTATTAATTTCTAGAAGCTCAAGCTAAAAAAAAAAAAAATTAAAGCAAACAACAACAACAACAAAAAAAATATGGCAGGTTAAAGGGTGGAGAGAAGATGAAGATTAATTAAGGACACAAATTACTAGTAAAAACATGAGAAGAAATTTCCAGGCTAGAAAGTGATACACATATATTGTTTTTCCCATCCTAGAATACAGATTGATATATTTCTCACAGGTATGAGTTTGTCCATTATTATCCATACATATTACATAATAATATGCATTCTTTTTATTCAATATATTGACTAACTTCCGGGTAAGATGGCGGAAGAGTAAGACGCGGAGATCACCTTCCTCCCCACGGATACACCAGAAATACAGCTACACGTGGAACAACTCCTACAGAACACCTACTGAACGCTGGCAGAAGACCCCAGACCTCCCAAAAGGCAAGAAACTCCCCACATACCTGGGTAGGGCAAAGCGGAGAGATCCCCACACAGAGGATCGGTGCCGAGCGGCACTCACCAGCCCGAGAGGCTTGTCTGCTCGCCTGCTGGGGCGTGCAGCGCTGGAAGCTGAGGCTCGGGCTTCGGTCAGAGCGCAGAGAGAGGACTGGGGCTGGCGGCGAGAACTCAGCGTGAAGGGGGCTAATGTACCACAGCTAGCCGGGAGGGAGTCCGGGAAAACTCTGGAGCTGCCGAAGAGGCAAGAGACTATTTCTTCCCTCTTGGTTTCCTGGTGCGCGAGGAGAGGGGATTAAGAGCGTCACGTAAAGGAGCTCCAGGGACGGGCGCGAGTCGCGGCTGAGAGCGCGGAGCCCAGAGACGGGCGTGGGACGCTGGGGCTGCTGCTGCCGCCGCCAAGAAGCCTGTGTGCGAGCGCAGGTCACTGTCCACACCGCCCTTCCGGGAGCCTGTGCAGCCCGCCACTGCCGGGTCCCGGGATCCAGGGGTGGCTTCCCTGGGAGAACGCACGGCGCGCCTCGGGCTGCTGTAACGTCACGCCGACCTCTGCCGCTGCAGGCTCGCCCCGCACTCCGTGCCCCTCCCTCCCGCCCGGCCTGAGTGAGCCAGAGTCCCCGAAGAGGCTGCTCCTTTAACCCTGTCCTGTCTGAGCGAAGAACAGACGCCCTCCGGCGACCTACACGCAGAGGCGGGGCCAAATCCAAAGCTGAGACCCAGGAGCTGTGAGAACAAAGAAGAGAAAGGGAAACCTCTCCCAGCAGCCTCAGAAGCAGCGGATTAAAGCTCCACAGTCAACTTAATGTACCCTGCATCTGTGGAATACAGGAATAGACAACAAATCATCCCAAATTGAGGAGCCAGGAGTCAGTGCTGTGCCTCTGAGGTGGGAGAGCCAACTTCAGGACACTGGTCCACAAGAGACCTCCCAGCTCCACACAATATCAAACGGCGAAAATCTTCCAGAGATCTCCATCTCAACACCAGCACCCAGCTTCACTCAACGACCAGCAAGCTATAGTGCTGGACACCCTATGCCAAACAACTAGCAAGACAGGAACACAACACCACCCATTAGCAGAGAGGTGGCCTAAAATCATAAAAAGTCTGCAGACACCCCAAAACACACCACCAGACGTGGACCTGCCCACCAGAAAGACAAGATCCAGCCTCATCCACCAGAACACAGGCAGTAGTCCCCTCCACCAAGAAGCCTACACAACCCACTAAACCAACCTTAGCCACTGGGGACAGACACCAAAAACAACGGGAACTACGAACCTGCAGCCTGCAAAAAGGAGACCCCAAACACAGTAACATAAGCAAAATGAGAAGACAGAAAAACACACAGCAGGAGAAGGAGCAAGATAAAAACCCACCAGACCTAACAAATGAAGAGGTAATAGGCAGTCTACCTGAAAAAGAATTCAGAATAATGATGGTAAAGATGATCCAAAATCTTGGAAATAGAATAGACAAAATGCAAGAAACAGTTAACAAGGACCTAGAAGAACTAAAGATGAATCAAGCATCGATTAAAAACACAATACATGAAATAAAAAATACTCTAGATGGGATCAATAGCAGAATAACTGAGGCAGAAGAACGGATAAGTGAGGTGGAAGATAAAATAGTGGAAATAACTGCTGCACAGCAAAATAAAGAAAAAAGAATGAAAAGAACAGAGGACAGTCTCAGAGACCTCTGGGACAACATTAAACGCACCAACATTCGAATTATAGGGGTTCCAGAAGAAGAAGAGAAAAAGAAAGGGACTGAGAAAATATTTGAAGAGATTATAGTTGAAAACTTCCCCAATATGGGAAAGGAAATAGTTAATCAAGTCCAGGAGGCACAGAGAGTCCCATACAGAATAAATCCAAGGAGAAATACACCAAGACACATATTAATCAAACTGTCAAAAATTAAACACAAAGAAATCATATTAAAAGCAGCAAGGCAAAAACAACAAATAACACACAAGGGAATCCCCATCAGGATAACAGCTGATCTCTCAGCAGAAACTCTACAAGCCAGAAGGGAGTGGCAGGACATAATTAAAGTGATGAAGGAGAAAAACCTGCAACCAAGATTACTCTACCCAGCAAGGATCTCATTCAGATTTGATGGAGAAATTAAAACATTTACAGACAAGCAAAAGCTGAGAGACTTCAGCACCACCAAACCAGCTTTACAACAAATGCTAAAGGAACTTCTCTAGGCAAGAAACACAACAGAAGGAAAAGAACTACAATAACGAACCCAAAACAATTAAGAAAATGGGAATAGGAACATACATATCAATAATTACCTTAAATGTAAATGGACTAAATGCTCCCACCAAAAGACACAGACTGGCTGAATGGATACAAAAACAAGACCCATATATATGCTGTCTACAAGAGACCCACTTCAGACCTAGAGACACATACAGACTGAAAGTAAGGGGATGGAAAAAGATATTCCATGCAAATGGAAACCAAAAGAAAGCTGGAGTAGCAATTCTCATATCAGACAAAATAGACTTTAAAATAAAGACTACTAGAAGAGACAAAGAAGGACACTACATAATGATCAAGGGATCAATCCAAGAAGAAGATATAACAATTGTAAATATTTATGCACCAAACATAGGAGCACCTCAATACATAAGGGAATTATTAACAGCCATAAAAGGAGAAATCGACAGTAACACAATCATAGTAGGGGACTTTAACACCCCACTTTCACCAATGGACAGGTCATCCAAAATGAAAATAAATAAGGAAACACAAGCTTTAAATGATACATTAAACAAGATGGACTTCATTGATATTTACAGGACATTTCATCCAAAAACAACAGAATACACATTTTTCTCAAGTGCTCATGGAACATTCTCCAGGATAGATCATATCTTGGGTCACAAATCAAGCCTTGGTAAATTTAAGAAAATTGAAATTGTATCAAGTATCTTTTCTGACCACAATGCTATGAGACTAGATATCAATTACAGGAAAAGAGCTGTAAAACATACAAACACATGGAGGCTAAACAATACACTACTTAATAACGAAGTGATCACTGAAGAAATCAAAGAGGAAATTAAAAAATACCTAGAAACAAATGACAATGGAGACACGACGACCCAAAACCTATGGGATGCAGCAAAAGCAGTTCTAAGAGGGAAGTTTATGGCAATACAATCCCACCTTAAGAAACAGGAAACATCTCGAATAAACAACCTAACCTTGCACCTAAAGCAATTAGAGAAAGAAGAACAAAAACATCCCAAAGTTAGCAGAAGGAAAGAAATCATAAAAATCAGATCAGAAATAAATGAAAAAGAAATGAAGGAAACGATAGCAAAGATCAATAAAACTAAAAGCTGGTTCTTTGAGAAGATAAACAAAATTGATAAACCATTAGCCAGACTCATCAAGAAAAAAAGGGAGAAGACTCAAATCAATAGAATTAGAAATGAAAAAGGAGAAGTAACAACTGACACGGCAGAAATACAAAAGATCATGAGAGATTACTATAAGCAACTCTATGCCAATAAAATGGACAATCTGGAAGAAATGGACAAATTCTTAGAAATGCACAACTTGCCAAGACTGAATCAGGAAGAAATAGAAAATATGAACAGACCAATCACAAGCACTGAAATTGAAACTGTGATCAAAAATCTTCCAACAAACAAAAGCCCAGGACCAGATGGCTTCACAGGCGAATTCTATCAAGCATTTAGAGAAGAGTTAACACCTATCCTTCTCAAACTCTTCCAAAATATAGCAGAGGGAGGAACACTCCCAAACTCATTCTACGAGGCCACCATCACCTTGATACCAAAACCAGACAAGGATGTCACAAAGAAAGAAAACTACAGGCCAATATCACTGATGAACATAGATGCAAAAATCCTCAACAAAATACTAGCAAACAGAATCCAACAGCACATTAAAAGGATCATACACCATGATCAAGTGGGGTTTATTCCAGGAATGCAAGGATTCTTCAATATACGCAAATCAATCAACGTGATACACCATATTAACAAACTGAAGGAGAAAAACCATATGATCATCTCAATAGATGCAGAGAAAGCTTTTGACAAAATTCAACACCCATTTATGATAAAAACCCTGCAGAAAGTAGGCATAGAGGGAACTTTCCTCAACATAATAAAGGCCATATATGACAAACCCACAGCCAGCATCGTCCTCAATGGTGAAAAATTGAAACCATTTCCACTAAGATCAGGAACAAGACAAGGTTGCCCACTCTCACCACTCTTATTCAACCTAGTTTTGGAAGTTTTAGCCACAGCAATCAGAGAAGAAAAGGAAATAAAAGGAATCCAAATTGGAAAAGAAGAAGTAAAGCTGTCACTGTTTGCAGATGACATGATACTATACATAGAGAATCCTAAAGATGCTACCAGAAAACTACTAGAGTTAATCAATGAATTTGGTAAAGTTGCAGGATACAAAATTAATGCACAGAAATCTCTGGCATTCCTATATACTAATGATGAAAAATCTGAAAGTGAAATCAAGGAAACACTCCCATTTACCATTGCAACAAAAAGAATAAAATATCTAGGAATAAACCTACCTAAGGAGACAAAAGACCTGTATGCAGAAAATTATAAGACACTGATGAAAGAAATTAAAGATAATACAAATAGATGGAGAGATGTACCATGTTCTTGGATTGGAAGAATCAACATTGTGAAAATGACTCTACTACCCAAAGCAATCTACAGATTCAATGCAATCCCTATCAAACTACCACTGGCATTTTTCACAGAACTAGAACAAAAAATTTCACAATTTGTATGGAAACACAAAAGACCCCGAATAGCCAAAGCAATCTTGAGAACGAAAAATGGAGCTGGAGGAATCAGGCTCCCTGACTTCAGACTATACTACAAGGCTACAGTAATCAAGACAGTATGGTACTGGCACAATAACAGAAAGATAGATCAATGGAACAGGATAGAAAGCCCAGAGATAAACCCACGGACATATGGTCACCTTATCTTTGATAAAGGAGGCAGGAATGTACAGTGGAGAAAGGACAGTCTCTTCAATAAATGGTGCTGGGAAAACTAGACAGGGACATGTAAAAGTATGAGATTAGATCACTCCCTAACACCATACACAAAAATAAGCTCAAAATGGATTAAAGACCTAAATGTAAGGCCAGACACTATCAAACTCCTAGAGGAAAACATAGGCAGAACACTCTATGACATAAATCACAGCAAGATCCTTTTTGACCCACCTCCTAGAGAAATGGAAATAAAGACAAAAATAAACACATGGGACCTAATGAAACTTCAAAGCTTTTGCACAGCAAAGGAAACCATAAACAAGACCAAAAGACAACCCTCAGAATGGGAGAAAATATTTGCAAATGAAGCAACTGACAAAGGATTAATCTCCAAAATTTATAAGCAGCTCATGCAGCTCAATAACAAAAAAACATACAACCCAATCCAAAAATGGGCAGAAGACCTAAATAGACATTTCTCCACAGAAGATATACAGACTGCCAACAAACACATGAAAGGATGCTCAACATCTTTACTCATTAGAGAAATGCAAATCAAAACTACAATGAGATATCATCTCACACCAGTCAGAATGGCCATCATCAAAAAATCTAGAAACAATAAATGCTGGAGAGGGTGTGGAAAAAAGGGAACACTCTTGCACTGCTGGTGGGAATGTGAATTGGTACAGCCACTATGGAGAACGGTATGGAGGTTCCTTAAAAAACTACAAATAGAACTACCATATGACCCAGCAATCCCACTACTGGGCATATACCCTGAGAAAACCATAATTCAAAAAGAGACATGTACCAAAATGTTCATTGCAGCTCTATTCACAATAGCCCGGAGATGGAAACAACCTAAGTGTCCATCATCGGATGAATGGATAAAGAAGATGTGGCACATATATACAATGGAATATTACTCAGCCATAAAAAGAAATGAAATTGAGCTATTTGTAATGAGGTGGATAGACCTAGAGTCTGTCATACAGAGTGAAGTAAGTCAGAAAGAGAAAGACAAATACTGTATGCTGACACATATATATGGAATTTAAGAAAAAAAATGTCATCAAGAACATAGGAGTAAGAGAGAAATAAAGACACAGACCTACTAGAGCATGGACTTGAGGATATGGGGAGGGGGAAGGGTAAGCTGTGACAAAATGAAAGAGCGGCATGGACATATATACACTACCAAACGTAAGGTAGATAGCTAGTGGGAAGCAGCCGCATAGCACAGGGAGATCAGCTCGGTGCTTTGTGACTGCCTGGAGGGGTGGGATAGGGAGGGTGGGAGGGAGATGCAAAACGGAGGGAATATGGGAACATATGTATATGTATAACTGATTAAATTTGTAAAATAAAAAAAATATATATTGACTATACTATACAATTTAAAATATAGACTGTATGTTCCATAAAATCATATAGAAGATATATTTTTATATCTCCAGGGTCTATCATATTGTTTGGCCCACAATATGTGCTCAACAGTGTCAGCTGAATGAATAAGTTTTTCTTGTTTTAATCAATAATAAATATAATATTAAAGAATAAAGATATTATTCTGGATCTTGTCCAGCAACATCACAAAGTTTGGATCCATCAGCTCTTGACATTCCTTTTCTGGCTCTGTTGCCCCCACTCCTAGAATTCAGCTGGGTAGATATCCAGAGGAAATGAAATGACAGGCTCTCAAAAAGATATTTGAATTCCTGTGTTCATTAAACCATTATTCACAATAGCCAAGATGTGGGAAAAACCTAAGTGTCTATCAACAGATGAATGGATAAAGAAAATATGGTGTATACATATGCAATGGAATATTATTCAACCGTAAAAAGAAGGAAATCCTGTCATTTATGACATAGGTAAACATGGAAGGCATTTGTTTTTCTCTGTCTGGCTAAGTGAAATAAGCCAGATAGAGAAAAACAAATAGTGCACAATCTCATTTATATAGGGAAGCTAAAAAGGCAAATTCATAGAGGCAGAAAGTAGAATGGTGGTTGCCAGAGGCTAAGGGATGAGAGAAATGGGGGGATTTGGTCAAAGAACACATATGTTCAACTGTTAGACGAATAAGTTCTGGGGATCAGAACATGCATATATGTATACCATGCACAGCATGGTGACTACGGTTAAATAAACTGTATTGTACACTTGAAATTTGCTAAGAGAGTATATCTTAAGTGTTCTCACAACCCCCTTCCCCAATGGTAACTATGTGAGCTGATGGATGTGGATCATTCCACAGTATACATGTATATCAAATCCTCACACTGCATACCTTCAACATATACAATTTTATTTGTCAATTATACCTCAATACAGCTGAGGGAAAAAGGAAAATGACAAGCAAGTGTGTGATTCTGAGTGTATGGAGTAAAAGTTTCTTACTGTATAAATCGAGCCATGCTTTTTTATTAGAACTTATACTGAGTTATCTCAATTAATTGAGTCCTACTGCTTGCCTAGAGAAAAAATCAAATGAAATCAAGGGATTCATGCTACAAGTAATATGCAGAAAAAAATGTATACTTAGCCTCAAGAAGTATTAGAGAAAGAGTGGAAATATAGATAGACTGCAGGTTGTGAAACCCAGGAAAACAAGCAATGCAGTATTTTTGTTAAGCAGTACGATGTGCACTTCATATGTTCTAGGTAATTTAATTTTCGTTACAATTGTCCGTAAATGTTTATTGTTATGGAAATTCTCTAAGGTATACCCTTAAGATACATATTAATTAAAAAAGAAAGCAAGTAAAATGTATACTTTCTTGTAAACAGAACATTTTTTATAAAAAAGTTATAAAATGTAAACATTTTCATGTAAAAATATGTATTTACATATTATATATATTTATAAATATATATTTTTACATATAAAATATAGTATAAATGCTTTCTTATAAAAAAGTTATAGAATATTTGTATCTCTTTACATAGACAGATATCCTGAATGTGAACCCAAAATTACATTGGAGAATGGAGTGAGACTGGGAGTTAAAGAACATATTGACTTTTATATTTCAGTTGAAACATAATGTGGGTTATGCTTAATGTGGATTCACTCCAATAACTGGGAGTTAAAGAACATCTCAACTTTTTATATTTCAGTTGAAGTGTAATGTGAGTCTAAAATCAGGAAAAGATTTTTCCTTTTATGCATATTAGTATTTGCTTTATATATTTAGATGCTCCTGTATTAGGTGCATATATGTTTACAAATGTTATATCCTCTTTTTGGATTAATCCCTTTATCATTATATAATGCCCTTTTTGTCTTTTATTATTGCTCTTGTTTAAAGTCTCCTTTGTCTGATATGAGTATTGCTGCCCTAGCTTTATTTTTGTTTCCATTTGTGTGGAATATCTTTTTCCACCTCTCACTTTCAGCTGTGTGTGTCTTTGGCTTTGAAGTGTGTCTCTTGTAAGCAGCATATAGATAGGTCTTGTTTTTTAATCCAATCAGCCATCCTATGTCTTTTGATTGGAGCATTTAGTCCAATGACATTTAAAGTTATTATTGATAGGTATGCATTTATTGGTTTTTGTATGTATTTACTGCCATTTTGTTAGTTGTTTTATGTTTGTTTTTGTAGATTCCTCTATTCTTTTCTCCTTCTTTTAGTTTCTTCACTTATGGTTTGATGATTTTTCTTTAGTGTTAGATTTGTGTTCCTTTCTCTTTAATTTTTGTGTATCTAGTGTAGCTTTTTGATTTGTGGCTACCATGGAGTTTATACATGTTGAGCTATAACTATATCTACTTGTTTTCAACTGACAGTCATTTAAGTTCAAACACATTCTAAAACCTCCACATTTTTTACACCTTCCCACGTTTTGTGTTTTTGATGTCATATTTTACATTTTCTTGTCTATCCCTTAACTGTTTATTTAACATATAGTTGACTTAACATACTTGTCTTTTAACATTCATACTAGCTTATTTAAGTGGTTGATCTACTGCCTTTGTTACATATCCGTATTTGCCTTTTTTAGTGGGATTTTTCTCTTTTAGTATTTTCTTATTTTTGTTATAGCCTTTTCTTTTTCACTTAAAGAAGACCCTTTAACCATTCTTGAAATGCTGGTTTAGTGGTTATGAACTCTTATTTTTTGCTTGTCTGGGAAACTATCTTTCCTTTAATTCTGAAAGAGAAACTTGCTGGGTAGAGTATACTAGGTTATAGTTTTATTTTTTCCCCCTTTCAGCACTTTAAATATCTCATGTCACTCCCTTCTGCTCTTCAAATTTTCTGCAAAAAAATCAGCTCTTAGCCTTTCGGGGAGGTCCCTTGAATGTGACTCTTTGATTTTCTCTTGTTATCTTTAAAATTCTCTCTTTATTTTTAACTTTTGCCATTTGAATTGTGATATGTCTTGGTGTGAATCTGTTCGGGTTCATCTTGCTTGGGACTCTCTGTGCTTCCTGGACCTAGGTATTTATTGTCTTCTTCAGGTTTGGGAAGTTTTTAGCCACAATTTTATCAAATGCATTTTCAACCCTTTCTCTCTCTTCTCTCTTTCTGGGACCCTATAACGTGAATGTTAGTACACTTGATGTTGTCTCAGAGGCCCCTTAAACTATGCTCATTATTTGTTTTCCTTTTTGCTGTTCTGATTGGGTGATTTCCACTATTCTATCTCCAGGTTGATTATACATTCTTCTGTGTCACCTAATCTGTTAATTCCTTCCAGTGTATTTTTCATTTCAGTTATTGTATTATTCATCTCTGATTGGTTCTTTTTTATATTTTCTAGTTCTTTGTTAAAGTTCTCACTGCATTCCTCTATTCTTTTCCTGAGTTCGGTGATCATTTTTATTACTATTGCTTTGAACTATTTACCAGGTAAATTATTTACCTCCATTTTATTAGAATTTTTTAATCTGCATTTTTACCTTATTTTTTTTATTTGAAGCATATTCCATTCAGTTCTCATTTTGTGTGACCTTCTCTGTCTCTATGAAATTAGGCAAAACAGTTACCTATCCCAGTCTTGAAGGTGTGTCCTTGTGTGGGATTATCCTTATGCAGTCTACTTTGGTGGCAGAGCTGGATCTGAAGTGAGCATAGGCAGGCCACATCTTCTCCTGGGGTGAACTGACAGCCACTGTCTTTGTGGAAATAGGGCTGGAGCAGAGGGTTTAGAACCAGAGCCAGGTGCAGGTCAGGGCTTCTCCTTGGTTCAGTGGTGGTCACAGCCCTATGGGGGCGGGGCAGAGCCAGGACTTGAGGGGCTGGAGCAGGAGCCTCAAGGTAATTGGGCTTCTCCCAGAATGACAGCAGTCTCCATCTTGGTTGGAGGTATGGCGAGGGTTCAAGGGCTTGAAGACGCACTTCTGAGCTCGCTTCACTTTCTTCCAACTGTGTGCATGTGTCTTGTTAGAGGTTGGGTTGAGGCTCAAGTTTTTCGAGTGCAGTTCTGAGCTGGCTTTCCTTTTCCCCAGGTGCATGTGCATGCAAATGTAGCAGCAATGGTAATCTTTGCCTTAGCAGGGAGCAGCACTGTAGCAGGAAGTGATGGAGCAGGAGTCTGGTGGTGGTTGGGGGATGCACTGGGGTGGTCCTGGCAGGCTGGCTGGAGTACTAGGCAATTTTCAACCTGCTGCTTCTGCACTGGGATCGAGAGCAAACAAGTCTGTGCACATGCTCTTCAAGAGCAGTCTTGGTTTCTTACAAACTTCCAGTAAGCCCCCCTGGTTTTCAAACAAGTTAATGGGGCTCATCTTTCTGGTGTCAGTCCCCAGGGCCAGGGTGCCTAATGTGGGGCTCAAACTCCTCACTCCCTATTGAGGATCCCTGAATTTGTGTTATCCCCCTCTTCTTCTGAGTCACCCACTAGGAATGTGGGCCCTGACTAGATAGCTTCTCCTCCCCACCTACCAAACTCTGTGCAGTTCTTTCTTTATAGCCTTGGTTGTAGTAGAGCAGTTCTTCTAATCTTCAGGTCATTCTCAGCCAGAGTTGCTCTATATATAGTTGTAGTATTGACGTATTCATGGTGAGCTCAGGGTCTTCCTACTCTACCACTTTGATACTGTCCCTCAAGTTGCACTAATTTAAATGTCACTAACAGTGTACAATTATGCCTAATCCTTACTTTTGAGAATAAGCATTTTTCACATCTTTGCTAATGAAAGGTAAAACATTAATTTTATTGCTAGAGCAGTTTTTGTTTTTATTTCATTTTTGTGACTTGTCTTTGTGTGTGTGTGTGTGTGTGTGTGTGTGTGTATACACACATACATATTTATATATAAAGTTTTATTATTGTTTCATTTACTATACTTACACAATATGGACACTCCAACCACATAGACCTGGACTTGAATTCCTACTGTGCCATTTATCATTATGCTGGGAATTAAACATAGTTTCTGTCTCACAAAGTTGTTGTGGGAATTAAATATAAAATTCTGTATTGAGTGCTTAAACAAATAAGAATAAGAACAGCTAACAATGAATAGCACTTAAAACGTGCAGGCACCTTGCTAAGTGCTTTATAATATTACCTATTTAATTCTTAAAACAACTCTAGGAACTAGGTAAGGTAGATGTAGTTTACAAAGATTTAGTAACTTGCCCAAAATGACAATGTAAAGAAATAGCAAAGCCCAGAGCCTGCCCTTCTATTCTCTGTACTTAATTATCTCCCTTGCAAAGTGAAAGTGACTTAGGCAAGAAACCACAAAGAAACACTGGTTTCTTAGGGAAAAGTTTCAATTAATTACCTGAGATTAACTCCCTCAGAGTGCTTGTTACAAATACACATTCCTGGGCACTACCCAAACCCCCTGAATCTGAATCTCCAGGTGAGTCCTGATAACCTATCAGTTTAACAAATAGCAAGATGCTTCTTATTATCAGGTAACTTTGGGAAACACTTTACTAGGTCAAATACTTGTGGTCATTACTCTTCACGATGTCATTTGTTGATTTGTTACTGCCTAGACATTGAATGGGATTGTACTACAACATAATCACTCATGTCCAGGCCGACTTTTCTTCTATATTTTATTGATTATAAACTGGTCAGTACTTCAGTCAGGCTGGTTCTATCTCTATTATATTGCATAAAAACTCTTAAATTTTTCTAAGCATGGATGACAGTCTAATATTTTATCTTGAAAATGAGTTTTTAATCCTAGTTTTTATTTTATTGTTATAATTGAAATGAAGGATTTAAGAAATGTAGTATCAGATCAAAATCCTGAAGGAAGGCTTCTTTTGTTTTCATTAATTCTTTCCTGTAGATTTCCATGAATTTTCTTTTTTTTTTTAATGAAGTTTGAGTAAAGTTCTTATTTAATTTTACTGCTTCTCTTCCTCTGTCAAAGTTGAAAGAATTTTAGATATGAGCTTTCCTAATATTTCAGCTTTTGGTATATTCTTTTTCTTGTTATATCTATAGTCAGAACTTGCTTTCAACTTTCTGTTTATTTCAAGAATTATCTTGGACCATCTTTTTAAAATATGGTTTCCTTATGCCGGTTTGCTGAAGGTTTTAAAAATATATTTCTAGTTTTTTTTTTTTTTTTTTTGAGCAGATATATGGCCTAGATAATTTCTGCTTCATGGAATTTCTGGAACCATTAAATTTACAATATTTTAATTATTTCAGTGGTGGTGATAAAAATGTTTACAAAGTATAGCAAATATTTCAACATGTTTATTAATCATAACATTTGAGTACGCTCTATCTGTATTTATGTTTGTGTTCACATGAGCTATTAAGAACTGAGAGAGGTACATTATTTTCTCCTATCTTTATTCTGCTCCTATCAACTTCTCCATGCATTATTAAGAGTTTTCCTCTATATATTCAAGTGCTGTATTACTCAGCACACACATTTTTATCCTCTTATCTTTTTGTAATGGATGGTAAACTTTATAAATATAAAATAATTATTTTCTTCCAGTTTAATGCTTTTTACTTCAAATTCTACATTGCCAAACTCTAACAATGTGAACACTGCTTTGTTTATTTGTATACCTATTAAATAAAAATTTGTATACCTATAAAATAAGATTATTTTCTGAGATCTTAGTCCAAGTTGTTATTAATTATTTTTGTTTTGTTTTAAAAACATTTCTTTATAAACACGGGTTCCCAAAGTTGTATATATAACTTCAGTTTACATACAAAGGTCCAAAATTTAGTCAGATGGCTACATGTATCTGCAAGAGAGATTAGGCAATGATGTCTCTAACTATGTGTTCATATGCCCATCTAAAATATTAGCAGGAAATGAGACTGGTGAGAATGGAGACTGGGCTACAATAAACAAAATTGACAATTGCATAAATTATACAACAGATAATTACTCTGCCACAAATAATACTCTGTGCTTTCTAGATGATCTTGCCTTTCCTTTGCTCCTATATATCCTTTATTTTTTAAAACTTATTCTTGAAAAAATATGAAATACATTCAGCTTTGGTTTTTGTCTATAGAAAGGAAGTAAAGATTGTTTTTGGCCTATAACTCAGTTCTTCTAAGTGGCTAGAATCTGGAACTCAGATATACAACTAGAAATAATACTCCCAATTTAAATTCTAGGTTTTAACATATACCTGATCATCTCTTCTCTAATGAGGCCACATACTCTTTGGTTCCCAAGAACAAGTTTTTTGACTTTGATGCAACTGAGTCCATGAAAACAATAATTCACAGCAACTACCGTTAAACAGTTCTGCTAGTAACTACTACTTATAAAACTACTACCATGCAGGATGCAACATCTCTGAGGAATTTGGAGAAATGATGGTAAAGTAAATTGTTTTCTGGTTGCCTTGAGTATCAGTGTTTCAGTTTTTCGGTCTCATTCTCTGAGACAGGAAGCAGATAGTGAAGGAAGCATGAAACAGAAAACATCATATGTCTTATGAAAATAATGACATTTTCATTTCTAATTCATACACTTGGACAAGTTATTTCATCTCTTTTAGTTTGAAGTTCTATGCGTGGATGACATAAGCTGTTACTCAAGCATAAACTCCAGTATTATTATTTGTGTGTTATTTGACGAGAAGTTTTAACAGATCAGAAACACTAAAACAATTGAATCACAATGGATAGTTCTAAGTTAATAGGTAGGGAGTCTAATAAAGGGTGTAAATTATCGTTAGTAGGAGAAGTAATTCATATAATGAAAACCATAGAAAGATTTAATGAGAACCTACTCTGTGTCAAGTGATGCATTTGGCACTTTGTAATATATGAGTGTGAGTAAGACAGAGTATCTGCTCTCAAAGTGTTAATAATGGGGAAGGGCATATACTAAAAGAAAATAGAATTTAATAGAAGGGCTCTGCAATGTCTTGTGAGACAGTTTGCGATATATTCCTGAATTATTTCTCCACTCCAAAATCTCACTTATCTCACTTAGCATCTACTTGGTACAAGGCCTAACACATAGTAGGCTCTCAATAAGCATTTATCTTGACTTTGTAGATAATAAGACACATATATTAGCACAAGGTATTCACTGACTTCATCCCTTTTCCTTCCTGCCGAGGAAAATGTTGTTCATTTTCCCAAATTCCAATTTCTAGAGGAAAGAAGGCTAAATCATCTGTGTAATTAAAAGAGAAAAGAGAAAGGAAGGAAGAAAATGAGAGAATAGACATATGGTAGGGGATGGCAGAGAAAGGATGGGAAATGACATATTTCAGGGTTGAGAAAGAGATGCAACAGACTAGTTTAAGAGAATATGTAATTAGGAGCTGAAAGGAAATACATATACTGGCTGTTTTGAAATATGTATTTAGATCTCTTTCATATCCTTTGAGAGAAATAAGTAAAACATCAAAAAAATTTTAAAAATACTCTTTAGAAAATGAGCTTTTAGAATACTGCAGTACTTCAGGATTGATCCCAAAAGACTTTTTAAGAATGTAAGAGATAACCATGAAACACCTGATTACATGAAGCAGTGGTTATTTCTTGTGGTGGAACTCAGCAGAAAGTTTGTGAAAAGCGTTTGAGCAAGTTGGGCAGGATTTGCATATACAGAGATGTAGACAAGAAGGCTCTTCAAGTACAGTGGCTACCTGGACTAGCACTAATTTTGAACACCTAGTAACCAATCATTTCTATTAGAGATGTAAATGTATTTACACATTAGCTATCTTGCCTTGAACAGTTGATTAGGTTTAATCAAGCCCTTTTTCTTTTCCTTTTCACTTCTAATTATATTTGTTATAATTAGACAAACGATCTTAATTGCTAGAGGCTATCTTTATTTCCAACAGACTGCAGACTTAAGTCAGACTACCAGACTAGAATTAGTTAGCACAAAATTGTTAAGTTTGTAGAGTAGTGTATTGATCAACTTAAAAAGCTTGTGAGTTCACTTACAGTTAAAGGGAGCAATTCCATTACCCAGTATATACATTTTATGGTGGTTTAACTGAACAAACACTTGCTAAAACAAGCATTTTATACAATTTTGTGGTTATCATAAACCTCAGAGTTGATATTTCCATTCCTGGGAGATTAAATCAAACATGTACAACTACTGACTATCACACTGATTGTAAACATAGTGGAAAGAACTGTAATTATGACAAACACGAACAGAAAATGTAACTTTAAAATTTCAAAAGTGCATTACCCTAACTGGATAGTTTCTGCATTTTATATTCCTATGTCTATTATACTCCTACGATCACAGAATAATATATGGTCTCCAAAGTGTTCCTTTTTATCTGATTGAGATATTTAATAAATAGCCCAGAATTTAAAGTCACAAAATAGATTTGTTCTTCAACATTACCAATAATTGGTTGACTAAATAATTAGAAAGGAATTAGAAGAAAAGAAAGGAAAGAAAGAAAAAGAAAGGAAAGGAAAGGGAAAGAAGAAAGGAAGGAAAGAGGAAATGAAGAAAGACAGACAGATGGACCCTGCTATTTGGTTCACAGTAAACCTACATATAAAATAAAATTTATGCTTATAGGTATTTTATTTTTAACTAAGACTAAATAAAAAAATTTAGCCTTTAGCTTTTGCTAGATGTGCTCTATGTTTTACACAATATGAACAAAATTATATTCTTTTGACTTTCTCATGTTATGAGAAAGTTTCTCACGTTTCTCATATGTCTCAAGCAGAGACATAATAAGGTCTTTATTAAATTCCATTGCACTTTACAACTATGCCCTTTGTGTACATCACAATTGAAAGCCAATTATTTTTGGCAGGAAACAAACAGAACCTCTTCAGCACTGTATGTTATTTGTTCACTGAATTTACTGAGAAAAAGATAAGACATGGACTATATGCTTCTTTTATCTGATGCACTCATTTACACTAAACATATAAATAAGTTTTTCTCAACTCTTTTTCTTTTTGTGAGCCTGTAACAAGGATCCCAGGCTCATAACAAGCAAACTGAAAATTGGCTGAAAATATAGTACTGACCTTTGCTGAAGTAACCAATGACTAGATCTTAAATATGCTTTAGGGACACTAAAATGTGTGGCATTTTCCTTGTAAAATGTGCTCATTATAGGTATAAAATGGTTTTGCCTGTGTATGGAGCATCTGTATCTGCTATTCAAATTTGATCTTTCAGGTGAATTAACAAAATAAAAATAAAACTCACTCTAACAAGTGGATGTATGAATAACTGCATGGATGTAAAATGGCTTCAGGATGTCATTCTTTTTAGTGAATTTATTTAAACTGTGTAGAGGTGAGGAAGATGCAGAAACTTTCTGTTGTGGAAAGTGATAAGATAAATTGTTTTGCTATGTTATCTATGTTTGTTCAAGAACATTTGGTAATAATGGAGTGGCATGATTTATTGGTATACAACAAAAGTTTTCTCTAGTGAACAGGCTGTGAAGCAATTTATGTGAGATTTTTTTTTGAAGAAATTTAAATCAGGAACATTGACCATACTGACCAGAACTAAAAAAAATATTACTGTAGTATGCTTACTAATGCACAATTAGAAACTGGTTGATGGTTATAGCATTTTGTAGTTTTGCTTGAAGAGGAGAGTTTATGCATTGTCATTGCTCATTCTTATTCTACTGAAGACAATTAGTCATCTAGCAAAGACCACACCTTAGGGTTTGCGGCAGCCGTGAGAATGTGCCTCTGAGATCTCTCACTGCAGAAGGTATAATTGACTCATGGTCCCAGCTGCTGTGCTTTGAAATTCATCTCCACATTCATGCCAAGACCATGCTTCCTATGTGCCTCTCCTAGTCAATGGTTGAGAATGGCAGGGAAACTCTAAGTCTTTCTAGGAGACACAGAACTACTGTGATGGACAACTTTGACTCTAAAACACCTGGAAACCTTATTGAATCTTCTTTACAACTGCACTGCAGTCTCAGACACTTCTGCCCATCTCTCCTTTTTTCTTTTTTCCTTCAGTCAGTCATACCTGAAGTGTTTTGCATTCTGATGGCCCTCTCAGGCTCTCATGGCCCCTTTCCTTCTTCTCTCTTGGGAGTTCCCTCTCAAAAATTTTTTCATGTTTAATCCTGTCTTAGTGTCTGCTTCCTAGAAAACCTGACTAACTCGAGGCCAACATAATATTTTACATGTCCCAGGTTATCTTTGTTTAATAGAGGTTTCCCTGGGTCACACCAACTTGGTACCACTATAGCTAACAGAAATATAAGCAAAGCCATTATTCTCAGAGTTATTCTGTCCACTAGTTCTTTCCTACTTCCTTCTGCCTTTGGTCAAGAAAAGGCCAAGAGGCAGTGCATTTGCTCAAAAACAGATCTCCTTTTCTAATGTAATTCCCAATGACAGCCATGAGTATGACCCGACTCTGATGCTATCGTGGCCTAGAATGATTGAGTCCTTCACTTCTGATTCTGAATCTAGCCATATTAAGGAAAATCAGAGAACAGTGATATTGTTTATTGCAACAATGGCAGAGGCTGAATGAACAAAGGCACAGAAGGTTTCATTTTAGTAGGTCTGAAGACCTTATGGAGGAAGAATTGTATAGCAACCTCATTCCAAATAATTTATTAACTGGGCCATCAAGTAACAACCTGCCTCGTTATTCAGAATATTCTGGTATTCAATAGATATACTGATGCTGGGTATACTGATGTTGAGCCACTCTTGAAATGGTTAGTAATGTTAGGATCCCTAAGTGCCTACTGCCAGATATTGAAAGATTTTCAAGAAATCAACATCTCAAAAGAAAACAGAGGGCACTATGAGTTAGGGGATATTTACTGATGTCTTTAGTATGTTTTTGCCATTTCTTGTCAAGTGATGAAAACTATCATAAGATAAGGTGGGCATGAAAATGTCTTCCTTAGAAAAAATACACACTTGATAATATCTTGAAATATTCTAGTGCTGGCCACTTATGGAACTGTGTTTCCACAAGGATTAAAATATTCTCATGTTTTTGCCAACCAGACTGATAGAGGAATTTATTCATTCATCAATGTATTTATTTATTAATCAATTCACTTGTAAATCATTCAAAATATTTATCGATTAGTATGTACTAAATAAGGGACTGTAACAGGTTAAGGGCTGTAGTAGACAACAAACTATGCCAGTCATTCTAGCAATCAAGACTCCTGAAGAGGAGTCCTAAAATGGTAACAAAATTAACAAAATCTGAAATGGCAGTGATGAACGCAATTTTAAAATTTCCTAGCCATTTTAGCAATGTATAAAATACATAATCAATAAATAATTGAATGTTATTTTGAATATATTTATTCAGTATAGATGGTTCACTAATGGCAACAATCAGTTGTGGCAAAGGTAAAGGCTTTTTAATACACTGATGGTGAATTTCTTTTTGGGATAAATAGAAAGCAATGCATCCAAAATTAAAATGGTCAAAACTTGAATATCACTTATACTTCAGAGTCCCATGTCTGGGAATCTATACTAAGAAAATGATACTAACTGTAAAATGAAACTTCATGTTCTACAGTGCAAATGTTCATTATTTTGAAAGACAGATTGGAAACATTCCAAATGAGTATTAATACAATAACTGTTATGGAACTTTAGTAAATGTGTAATTCTTCTGCCTTTGAAAAGAATGCTTATGGAGAATGTGTAATGTTTAGATTAAGTAAAAAATAGTTTAAAATTAAAGTAACATATTTAAATTAACTAGAAAAAATAAAATCCAAATGCGAAATGTATAACAGGATGAGCTTTAAATGTTTGAAAACATATGCTTAGAACAAGAGAAAAGAATTTAGAAACTTATGTTAACAATAACTGTTTCTGGGTGAAAAGTTATGCATGATTTACTTCTCTAACATATTTTGTGCTTTCCAATGTTATATATGGACACTATTTTCATATCTAAATGAAATAACTTAAAATACAGAAAAATTATTCTCCAGAAGAAGAAAATTACATTATGTTACCTTTGTTAAGAGCTACAGACTAAACTGACCTGGAAATTATGCCAACATAGATCAAAAATGGTATAGAGATGATTAAATTTGCTTCTCCATGACTTATGTCTCAAAAAAAATTATCCATTTTTTCTTATTTGGGTAAATTACAAAGAAAAATTAATCAAATGTTTCCTAATTTAAGCAATATATGATAGATTTCTAAAACAATCAAATCTTTTAAACATTGAATTTGTTTACACACATGTAACATTTCAGGTTCACAGATCATTAGTGATACACATGAAAGATTTAATATGTCTCTTCCAATCTGCAATGCCATCCATCACGTTCATAGATCTAGGACCTCTAGCAATCTAGGCTGACTGCATTTTGATTCTGTCGCATTTTCCTCCAGTTAACTTTATTAGTGTTGATCATGCCTGACTTTACTAAGATTCCTTTGGCTCCTTTAACCTAGGCTTTATTGACCTGGAATAGACAGCAGCCAGGTGACATCTTGGCTAACTATATTTTTAGACAATGTCTTATGTTCTTGAGAAAGAAAAAGTAAGGCATTACAGGCATAGTTAAACTAATCTACCACAGGAAGAAAAATAAGGTAATATGAGTAATGCTTCAAATAATTAAATGTTTAGTTTAATATAAGATCAGATTTAGGGGAAGTTGCCTTAGTATGTGATTATATTGGGCATAAAGGCAAACAGAAGGGAAGAATTTAGTAGACACAGAGAGAGAGGAGCTGAATATATTTATGAGTTGGTGAAATTGATGAAACAAAGTCATGGAAGAGATAAGACGATACAGGAATCAGTGCACTTGTAGAGAGATTGTCCTGGGACTAGAAAAGAGAAAGAATTGAAACAGAAGAGAAGGAATTAACAATACATTTAGATGCAGGCACATTTCTAAATGTGGTTGGGCAGCTGACTGAGTTCATAATTAGTTGCCTTTATTTTCCCTATGAAGAAGGAAGCCATTTAAGTAAAAAAGAAAACTAAATAGATTGAAAGCTTGAAGCTGCTGATGACATTATGAGAATGAAAATGGGTAAATAACGGAGCTGGTTAGGGAGAAGATAAGTGCTTTTTGAGCATACATTACTGATGTTTGAAAGGAATCAAGACACGATTTCTCTTTGATGTATGTCGGCACCTTGCATTCATGAAAGGCAATGAATTATTTCATTTAATTAAGCTAATGTTATTGTGCAATATATGATACTCTGCTAAACACTAAGAAGAAGAAAAAAATTACAAATAAGATTTGATCTCATATTTCAAGGACCTGCCTAAAAATACAAACGTTAGGCATATAGATAATTAAAATGAAAAGCAGAAGTGTTATGCATGCATGGCAATTGTTAGGAGCATGGGCTTCACCATCAGAGTATCTGGATTGAATAAGAACTCCATTAGTTTATAGCTGAACATACTTAAACAGTCCCATTAACTCGTGTGCCCTTTGATTTCTTCATCTCTAAAATCTGGCTAATAGACCATATAGCTGGAGCATATATGTGAATCACTTTGTAATTTCTAAAGCTCTATGAAAATATAGTTTTCTTTATTATTGTATCTTATATGAATATTTCAAGTTGTAAAAGCCTTTAAAAAGAAAAGGAAGAGGGAAGGGAGAAAAGTGAAATAGAGGAAGGGAAGACAGGAGGCGGGGGATGCTCTGGTTAGAGTTTAGAGATGCTTCACAGAGGAGGTGCACTTTGCCACAGGATTTGAAGAGTGTAGCTGCTGGTAGGCAGAATTAAGGTAACAAAGTTATAACAAGTAGAGGAAACCACCTCAGCAACATTTTAGAGAAGAAAGGGTATAAATCACAATGAGGAATATAGCAGGCCAGATTACCTGAAAGCAGGGAAGTAAAAAGGCATAGAATGTATTCGTGGCCATATCTTAAGGTCTTTGAATTCTACATCAGAGTTGCCTCTTAAATTATGGTTAGAATAGAATCTAAAAATCAGATATTTCTAATGAGGCTTGCATTTTCTGCCCCTACCTGTGTGTATGGCCTCATTTCATGTCACTTTCTCCTTGCTTATGATGCTCCAGCAACACTGTTTTTCTTTTGGTTTCCAAAACATGGCAAACTCTTTCATGCTTCTGGATTTTTGCCAATATAGTACTCTTTTTTTTTTTTCTAACCACTTTCATTTGGTAGACTCATGGCTCACTCTTATCATTCAGGTCTCAGTTTAAAGGTCTTGTTCTCTAGGACAGCAGTCCCCAACCTTTTTGGCACCAGGCACCAGTTTCGTGGAAGACAATTTTTCCACGGACGGGGGCGGGTCGGGGGGATGGTTCAGGTGGTAATGTGAGCGATGGGGAGCGATGGGGAGTGGCCGCTCACCTCCTGCTGTGTGGCCCGGTTCCTAACAGGCCGTGGACCGCTACCAGTCCATTGCCCGGGGGTTGGGAACCCCTCCTCTAGGAGGTATTCCTTGACTACCCTATATAAAGTAGAACACCTTCTAGTATTCTGCATCTTCACCATGTTTTCCTTTATAACACTAACTAAAATTTTAAATCACTCTGTTCTTGTCTGTTTACTTCATTCTCCATCCCCTGTTCTCCCCTGTACACCTCAGAATATAATCCATGATGCCAGGGATTGTGTTTATTTTGCTCACTGTTAATTGTCTAGCCTATTACTTAATATATAGAGGTGCTTAATATATATTTATTGAATAAATACATTAATGGATTTTTCTTTAAGGAGATATTGAATAATTTTGAGCATGGAAGATATTTGGCTGTAAAAGATTGTGTCTTAGAAAAAGTAAACTAATACTAGATTACATAATGGATTATAAAATATGAGCCTGAACATAAATCAGTTAGTAGTTATTGAATTACTCATGCATTTGTTAATGAAAATCTGATCCACTGAGCACTGCAGAAGTGAAGGGAAGAAGAGTGAAGCTGTCCAGAGGTTGTGAAGAAAGAAGAAACAGGGGTAGAAATAGGGGAGAAGAAGATTGGATTCAAAGATGAAAAAAGCAGGGGAATGTAATTTTTCTCTGTTTTATCTAGTATGGAGTATTCCAGCTCTGTTTAACCTTCTTCTAGCTGGGAGAAAGTGATACTGAGCCATTTCAAGAGTCCTTGATAGTTAACTTGATTTAAGCCAGTATATTATGAAGAACTCTATAGAGCTGAAACACTGAAGTACATTGTTAAGGTATTACTTTGGAGAAATTTATTACAAAGTTTCCATTGTTATCATTTGAGGGTAAGGTCATTCTGAATTTCTGTTGTAAGTTTCATATGTCAGTACTCTATAGGTCAACCATTTCAAATGACAAGTAAATCATTCTTCCCTAGTTGTCAACACAAAGAATTTTATGTTTTAACTTGTAACAAAGTAAGAGATTTTTCGTTGAAACACTTTCAAGTTGCTTTTTAAAAACCTTTGGGAAATTTCCAAACCGTAACTGTAGGGTTTGACAAAATGATAAACACACAGAAGTCACATTTATTTTAACCAAGGATACTATTATAGCTAAGAATTATTTAAGCAAAACCTATTTCCTCAAGCATTCAAACATGAATGCATACAAGGGGCAAATATAATCTCAAGTAAGATTAATCAACATCAATATTGAAAAATAATAGTTTATGGAGTACATAACTCTCCTCTACCTAGCAACAAGTTAACCAACTAGTGATAGCTGACTCATAGTTCTAATGGTTTTGGTGGTACTAGTGATTTCTGTACTTTCTGGTTCTTGTGACTCCACAGGAAGGAGAACTAATATGTTATGTGATGTTTTCTTGTGTAATATTTGTTAATGTGATCTTTTGCAATATATATATATATATATTTTTAAAATAGAATCCACTCACTATGATTTAAACAAATTTAGGTTGATTAGGATGTTTGTATTATATTTTTCATCTTTCAAGTGTTTCAAATGCATCACTTCATTTTCTCTTCACAGAAATCCTGTGCACTATATGATACCAATCAATCATTTCAAAGATGAAAAAATGGAGTTGTCCACAGTTATACAGCTTATACAGGCAGAGCGAGGATTAGAATTTAGCTCTGTAATCAGTGTGACTTTGTGCAAGTCATTTAATTTATTGAGCAGCATAATTTTTCTTATTGGCAGATGTATTTTTTTTAACATCTTTACTGGAGCATAATTGTTTTACAATGGTGTGTAAGTTTCTGCTTTATAACAAAGTGAATCAGCTATACATATACATATATCCCCATATCTCCTCCCACTTGTGTCTCCCTCCCTCCCTATCCCTCTCCTCTAGGTGGTCACAAAGCATCTAGCTAGTGCTATGTGGCTGGTTCTCACTAGCTATCTATTTTACATTTGGTAGTATATATAAATCCATGCAACTCTCTCACTTTGTCCCAGCTTACCCTTCCCCCTAGATAATATTACCTGCTCTCACTCTCTGTAAAAATACTGAAATTGTAATGAGCAGGTATATGTATCATTGTGTAGTCTCAAGAATTCTTTTTTTTTTTTTTTGGTACGCGGGCTTCTCACTGCTGTGGCCTCTCCCGTTGCGGAGCACAGGCTCTGGACGCGCAGGCTCAGCGGCCATGGCTCACGGGCCCAGCCGCTCCGCAGCATGCGGGATCCTCCAGACCGGGGCACGAACCTGCGTCCCCTGCATCGGCAGGCGGACTCCCAACCACTGTGCCACCAGGGAAGCCCTCAAGCATTCTTGATATAACCCTTTTCCTTGGTTTTTTATGAGAATGATAAATTTGGGGAAAGAAGTTATCACTGCACTGGTCTTCGAAATTACTGTAGTCCTCACTTATATTCAGGTTAAAGAAATAAAAGTGGGGGGAGAAGAAATCCATATGCTACTTTCACTATGTTTATATTCTTTGAATTTTAAAATTGGAAAAGAAAATATAAATTAAGTGATTTTCACATTGAATAGGAGTTTGTGGATTTTTAATTTAAATCCACGTCCGTCCAACTCTATCAGTCTACAACTGTGGTACAGTGGATAAAAGTGTGAGCTCTGGATCCCAAGGCTGTGTGATTTTGAATCCTGCCTCCACTACTTACTCTTTATAGGATCACAGACAAGTTACTTAACCCACCATTATCTTAACTTGTTCATCTATAAAAAGGATATAACAATACTTCTGCACAAGCTTGTAATGAGGATTAAATGCAGAGTGTTTAAAACAGAGCCTGGCACATACTGAGAAAACCATAAATATTACTGGTGGCAGCTTGCTCTTCTTCTTTTAAGTATTCACAGCTTCCGTTTATCATTTTGGGATTAAAAAAATGTATACTTTTTTACTTTTCAAGATATACTTAACTGGTAGAAATTCAGATGTGTAATACATTATACAACATTTTAAAACTGTACAAACTACTTTTTTTAAAAAAGAATTAGCTGGATTTTAGAAATTAAAATATACTACAAATGTTCATTTGCAATAACAGTAACTTATTTTTTCTTTCTGAGGTAATTTCTGGTGTCAGTGAAAATTTAAAATGACGATATTACTGTTACCCATTTGTGCTATTTTTGTTGAGGTATTACCATCTTAAAACAAAGGAATGATGGGAAATTGTCAATAGTTATTAATAAGAAATGATTGTAAGACAAAGTCATCCATCAATGATGTTGACAGATCCAGAAATAGATTATAACTCAATTACTATGAAATGATTGGAAGAATGATTTCTTGATTGATTCTTGGTAATATACAGCTTCACACACAAAAAAACAACAGAACACATTTAAAGAATTTTTTAGATGTAAGTGCAAGTATTATTGGTTCTTTTCTGCAATGTCTTATAATGATTCAAAATAATCCAAAATGGGGCTTCCCTGGTGGCGCAGTGGTTGAGAGTCCGCCTGCCGATGCAGGAGACACGGGTTCGTGCCCCGGTCTGGGAAGATCCCACATGCCGCAGAGTGGCTAGGCCCGTGAGCCATGGCTGCTGGGCCTGCGCGTCCGGAGCCTGTGCTCCGCAACGGGAGAGGCCACAGCAGTGAGAGGCCCGTGTATCGCAAAAAAAAAAAAAAAAAAAATCTAAAATGTAGCAAATATTTTGCTTTCTAGCTTATCAAAACTGCAACATTTTTTGGCTTGTGAGTATATAAAAGTTTCAACTTCACGATTGCATTATACTCTTCCATAATAGATGGACATTTTATTAGTCACTTTTTCTAGCAGACTTGCTATGTCCTTTTAAATGTTTTCTTCCATTCTGAAAGTTATTTATGTTCATTCTTGAGAACTAAGGATCAAGACTGTATGTATAATATTGAGTAAAACTTGGTGTAATATGTGAAGAGACTTTTATGGACAAATCTAATTTTGGGGTAAATTTATATGCATAAAAATTATATATCTCTTTCTATGTACTTATAATTTAGATAAATTATCCATATATATATATAACAGTTTTATAATACAATTTACAGTTATTTCCTTCTTTTTTTTTTTTTTTTTTTTTTTTTTTTGCAGTACGCGGGCCTCTCACTGCTGTGGCCTCTCCGGTTACAAAGCACAGGCTCCGGACGCACAGGCCCAGCAACCATGGCTCATGGGCCCAGCCACTCAGCGGCATGTGGGATCCTCCCGGACATGGGCATGAACCCGTGCCTCCTGCATCGGCAGGTGGACTCCCAACCACTGCACCACCAGGGAAGCCCAGTTATTTCCTCCTTTAAAGAAAGTGTTAACATTATAAAAAAATTTTTAAAAATTTGAAATATAGGGCTTCCCTGGTGGCGCAGTGGTTGAGAGTCCGCCTGCCGATGCAGGGGACACCGGTTCGTGCCCCGGTCTGGGAGGATCCCACATGCCGCGGAGCGGCTGGGCCAGTGAGCCATGGCCGCTGAGCCTGCGCATCCGGAGCCTGTGCTCCACAACGGGAGAGGCCACAACAGTGAGAGGCCTGCATACGGCCAAAAAAAAAAAAAAAAAAAAAAAAAAATTGAAATATATACATTTAACAAATTGTTGTTAACCTTGTCTATCTACAAACTTGTAGATATGTGTAAGCATGATGCACACAATATATTTTCTATATTTCTTTATTTTTCTCTCAATATAATGACACATTTTTAAATACCTGTGAATAGTCTTCATAGTAACAATTTTAAAAGTGAGCATTATTTCTCACCCAGTGTTTGGTCATTAGAATCACTTGAGATGAGTGTTAAACATGTAAATTCTTGGTAACTTCCCAAGAGATTCTGATTCAGAATGTCTAATAAGGGACCAGGAGTCTAATTTTTAACAAGTATCACATGTAGCTCATATTAGTGGGCTTTTATGAGAAACAATTACTCTGGTTGAAGAACATCTTTTAATTAGCCATTCATCATTGTTAGGTAATCATACTATAGCTAAATATTTTCCCATTATTAAAAAAAGTCACAATGATCAACACTATAGGGAGATTATATTGTTTTATAATTATTTCCTTAAGATAAGTATCTATAATTTAAATGACAGGACTTAAGGTTTATGATCATTTTAGAACTTTTAATATCTATTGCAAATTTATTTTCCATAAACTCATAGTTTAAACTGCTTTAAAATTATATTTAATTATTTAGTTTCCCTGAAGCCTTATACCAATATTGAATATCATGTTTTGAAAAATTTATCAAAGTCAAATTATGCCTCTACAACTCCATTTCTTTGACTACTTGAAGTAGTTGGAAGAGTATCCATACACATCTTTTCTACATGTTCTCTTTGAAATTTTATTATTTTTAGTTTTAGTTTGTGGTAGTCACATTGCTATATACTTCATTGGTGTGTTTTAGTTTTCATATAATTTAAAAAATATGTATAAAATGATTGAAACAGGTAGTATGCTTTCAGTATCAGATAATAGATACACATGAATCTCACTTAAATTATAAAGAGATCATATTTTTCCCTTAAGAGTCCACAAGGTCAGAAGCTCCAGAAGTTAGAAAGGCACTAGATGCGTGAGGTCAGGTCTCTAGCTTGGCTTCTCTGTGATAATCCTGACTCCTCCCTCCTTAGCATATTGGCTCAAGCTGGGAGCAGTTCTAGGTGTCACATTCAGAGGCAGTAACTTCCAGAAGAGAAGAGGCCAACACATTCAGTATGTATTTTTTGGGAGAGAACAAACCTTTGTCAGAATATCACCAATAGACTTCCTCTATGTCATTTGCAAGAATCAGATCCCCTTACTTATTTAAAATGAGGCACTGGTGAAAGAAACAGGATTATCATGATGGGTGAATCTAAATAGTATCTTCCTTTAAAGACAGGGATGGAATTAGGCAATTTATGGGATTTAGGAAGTAAAAATAAGGAAGTAGGCAACAAATAATGCTTACTATTAATAACCATTCATAGGTAAATTACCTGTTATTTTTTTTCTAGTTCCAAGTTTTGATATTATATTTTTGTGATTACTATGAAAGTGTGTCACTCAGATCTCATAGAGAACCTGCCGTGAGAGCCTAGTTGACTAATAGCCCACTGCCACCCCTTTGGATCTACTATCACTTTCCTTCAGACTATTCCAAGTCCATTACCGAGCCAGTGTGCTGGAGGTACTACTGCTGTATCCTTCCTGCCTAAGGCTGAAATTTTCCAGCAGGAAGCCTTTGCTCAGGGACATCAATGGCCTGGCTGAAACTTTTTCAGAACTTTATAAAAACATGAGACTCTTCCTATCCAATCCTTTCTTCCCTTTCTCCTTTCACAGGTATCTGACCTGCACTGGGGTCTGAAGGCTATTCCTCTCCTTCTTTATCCTTCACAGGATTTTTCCCCAATAAATTTATTACACTTCTAATTCTGCTTCTTGGAGCATCCAAGCTGACATGGTATTTAATCATTTGATCCATCCTATGATATATTCTGTAAGGTATTTCCACCTATACTAATTTATTTATTTAATTGTTGAATTTATTTAAATTATGTCTGCTTGGCACAAAGCTCTGTGTTTTTCAACATGGATATAAAAATTAATAGAAAAAGTTTACTTCTCTCAAGCACTCAGAGGTTTAAGAGATTCAGGCAGATGAATACATAATAATAATGCAAATTGGAAAACACTCTAAAAGAGGTATAAACAGAACTTGAAAACTCAGTGGAGAAGATACTAAATATCCATGCTTGTAGAAGTCAACATAGACTCTAAGCAACTTCCTATTAAAGTGGGATTCCCTGGTGGAACATGGAGGAATGGGCTTTTACGTTGTATTACTTAGGGCCGTGCTAGCTATAGCAAGATAGATCCAAATAGGCATAATGGCGCCAACCAAAATAGACATTTATTTTTCAATTACATAACTATTTAATTCTGATGTTCCTGGTTGATGGGGGCATTCATTTGGGAATTCACCTCTGGAGCTAGAGATGTGGGCATGTGATTTGGGGGCTACAGTAAGTAAGGAATAGAGGGGAAAAATGGAAATTGGGTTGGCAACAAATAGTATCCAATGCTACAACCATTTATGTGCAGTTAGCTAAATATCCTATTCCTGTTGCAATAGTGTGAAGATCTGATTTTATATATTTGGGGTGGCTATCAAAGTATGCCACTTATATATCCTTCAAGAGAGAACTTGATGTTTCCAGTCAGAGGGGAAGGGGAAAGCAAGAAAGACCATGTATGTGACAGTTTATGGGTGAGACCTCGAAATGACATGTCTCTTTTGCTTACATTCTATTGTCTGGAATCCAGTGACAAGGCATATCCAACTACGTGGGAAAGAGGGAGATAGTGTCTATGTGCCAAAGAAGAAAAGAAAACTCTTAGCAGTCCCTTCCACACAGGTAAGAACAATGTGCACAATGGTACTGAGTTGCTAGAAATTCTTGGGAGGTTTGCAGAAGAGTTCAATACACTTGGAATATAGGGTGCAGGGGAAAATGAAAGATAATGACGGTAGAGAAGCTAGTAGTTTTTCCAATGTTATTAATTAAATAACTCAAATTTATGCAAAGCTTTGTATGTTTACTAATTATTTTAGGAGCATTGCATTGCAAAGGGAGCTTGTTTGAGTAGGGCTAGCCAGTATAATTATTTCTTAATTATAAACAACTTTGTAAATTTAAACTAACGTTTACCAAAGTCTTTAGTTAATCTGGCCTTCATTTGTTCAGGTTTACTTGAAGTAGAAAATTTACATCCTAATGTTTTATTTATTCAGCAAGATGTGTCTCCAAAAAAGAGACTAAAATAGCAGAATAATAAAAGTTCTCTGGCAAAAAACAGGTTCCATTCTTCCTAGGATATGTGTTCACATAGATCCTCTCTAACATATTCCAATTATTTCACTAATGAAGGAGATTCAGAATACTATTTCATGCTTTTATATTTCTTTTAATTATTTAAAATTATTGAGATGTAAATGGACTTACAGATACTCTTATTCACCTATCGGTTTGGCAATAACAACAAAAAAAATCTGACAATAAAAAGTGCTGGTGAGACTGTGGAGAAGGGGAATTCTCATAACCTCCTGGTGAGAGTATAAGTTGGTAAAATTTATTTTAGAGTACAATTTTGCAGTACTTGGTAAAACTACAAATGCACAATCATAAACCCAATAATTCTGTCCATGTAATTCCCTAGAAAACATGTTGACAAGTGCAGACAGGAATTTCCTTTTAGCAGAGTTTAGAGTGCAGAAGAAAAAATCAGCCCAAATGCCCTTCATCAAGGGGATGGATAAATAAAATGTGATATATCTATGAAATGGAATTCTACACTGAAGATAAAAGATTGAGCTAGAACTATGTATTGAACATGAGTAGATTTTTAAAAATGGAAACGGTGAGTGGGGGAAAAGCAAGGTATAGATTAATTTCTGTATCATATGTTATGCAAATTAAACAAAATACACTTCTAGTAAGGGAAGTGAATAATGGTTCTAGGGAAGGAAACAAAATATAATTCGACTTTATCTGTAATACTGACATTTACACTATTAATTTAAAATATAAAGCAAATATGACAATATGTGAGAAATTGTCAATCATAGGATATGTGTATTTATTCTATTATTATTTCTAATTTTCTATTATTTTAATTTCTTAGAAAAAAGATTTAAAATAAACAATGAAAAAGAATCTAAAAAAGAGTGGATATATGTATATGTATAACTGATTCACTTTGCTCTACAGTAGAAACTAACAAAACATTGTAAATCAACTATACTCCAATAAAAATTAATTTAAACATAAAATAAATAATGAAAATACATGTTTTTTCCTAAGTGGAGTTAAATTAGTGGGATAATAAGTTATTGGGCAAAAATATTGTCAGTCCTCCTTACAACCTTACATTTAGAGGGGTAGGCTATAGGACAATAACTGCTATAACATAGTTAGATATTTGTTTAATATTCTATATGAATCACATCTCAGAAAGACTGGTTTAAAACTAATCTATATATGTGCAAAATTAACTTGTAAACAGAGTGTTCCTCCGCTCCAGGAAGGAAGCTACATTTACAAAATAAATTCTCTGGAATTTCAGCCAATGAACATTTCAGGAAACGAAGTTATTAAGATACATAAGATTATATATATATATATATATATATATACACATATATATATATATATATATACACATACACATACACACACACACACACACACAGGAATTCTTGCAGGGAAAGACTCCTTGTTCTTATGACAAATGACATGAAATTTAGTTTATAATATTTTAACATCTATTTTGGCTGCTCAGAGATCTATTTTGTTTGTCGATGTCCTATATTTACAACCATTGTTTCCAAAATAGATGGATGAGGTTATGTTTTTAAAAGGGATAATATACACACAGATCCTTACACAAAATCTGGAAAATATCAGAAGTAGCTATTATTATTATTAAAGCAGAATTCTATCCATGTAAGTTTTTAACTGAAGCTAAATTGTTTGTCATGAAATTCTTTCCTGTGTTTTTCCTTTTGAGGAAGCTAAAAAAAAAAAAACCAGAATTCCAACTGGAGTATAAAAGGAGAATAATTAATCTACAGACAGACAAGAAAAGTTTTGTTAAAATTATTGACCATAATGATATTTCACCTGTAATGGCTCCCTATACTCACAATAACTTTAGCATATTAACAAGCTAGTTTAATAATCTACATATACAGTGTTTCTGTTTCTTATTCTTTCCCTGCAATATCCCATCTGGGCCCTAGTTGGAAATTTGAATATCTCAGTGAACCTAATGAGAATCCAGGACTTTGAGAAACTGAGACCATAGGCAAGTGTCAAAGTTTTCAATTTATATATTATCATTCATCTAAGCAGTCCAAAGGTTGTGAGGGGAATACCGTGAAGGCTTCACCTTCAGCCCCTCATTTAATAAGGAGGAAAAGATACCTGCAGGGTTCTGCTCCTCACTGGGGAGGCAAACACCCTTGCAGTGCACTTGCCCACCCAAACAAAGTAAAAGGAAAGAAAGGGAAGAGAATAAACAGCTCTACTTCAGCAACAGATGTTGCCTGCAGACAATGCTCTCATGTTAGGTGGCTGTCTTCTGAGCCTCCACAACAGGGAATTTTCCTCATCTCAGCACTTAGAGCACTGATCCATTTGTATGTTTTCCTGTTTGTTTCTCCCACTAGCTACAAATCTTAAGGCAAAATTGATGCTAGGTTCATCTCTGTATCCCCATTATCAAAGATGGTGATACAAGAATCTCACTAGGCACTTGATAGTTTTTGCCTGAATAAGTGAGTTAATGGTTAAAAATCTTACTCCCTCCCACCCCATTCCAAAGTTAACCCTGATTCTCCACTAAGTCCTTTGTTTATAATGATTCTTGAGCCAGTCTGGACTGAAACTGAAATAAGGACAGTAATAAACTCATCCTTTAGCTGTGACTTTGTGAGCTAAGATTTGACACAATCTTGGTCCCTAGAGTCAGAACCCCCTCCCTCCTTCCTCATGGGTCTTCAAGACTTCTTTGTTGCCTAGCAAGGATTCATTGTGATATGGGCTAAACCAGTCTTGCTTTGACCACACTTGCCTCCAAGCATTTGCACCAGTCATAGGGAAAAAAATATTAGGAACTAGCAGTATGAGACTTTCACATGGGGTGGAAGATTAAATAACAAAATACTAACCATAGGATTACAAAGCGCTTCTAAGAGAGTGAAGAAAAAGAATATTAAGAAAGCAGCATGACAGTGTATGGAGCTCCCTGACAAGAAAGTGGAATTTACTGTAAAGAAAGATATATGACTAAACCATTTTTTTAAATGGAGAATAAGACAAGACAGATAAAACTGTTAACATTTATTGAGATACTGCTCTGTTTTACATACATTGATTACATTCTTATAATAACTCTATGAAGCACTATCATGACTAATATTTTTATAGATAAGGAACCTAAGACACAGAGAGAATAAAACAATGAATTGCCTAATGATCACACAAACTGGACACACAGTTTGCCAGGACCCAGCAAAGCCAAGAGATTAGGGTCCAGAGACTGTGATTTCAACTTTTATCACCCTGTCTTGTGCAGGATTAATTCTGAGAAATGTATATTGCCAAAGGTAATGGTTTATGGTTTCCAGTCTGATCACAATCTCCAGTGATACTAACACCATTCCATTCTATTCACTCAAGTTTGAGCCACTCCTCTGTTCCAGTGGCTTCCCTAAGCATACTGGTTAAGCATGGTATATAAGAATACCTCCTAAGCATCAGCATCACCTGCCACTTTGTCTACTCAACTTCTGTTCCAACCAACAGATAGATACTGATTTTGTCAGGCTATTTAACTATTTTGTTCTTTCCCAAAAGATACTACCTATTTACTACAATGCCTTTTCTACCCTTTTTGTTCAGGTTATTCTTGATTTAATAGGCAGGTAGTTTTCTTAGAACTACCAATTCATATTCATTTTCATCTTATTATATACTCTTCATGTATCCAATAGACTGTATTCCTTGAAAGATTGTGTTCATTTTTGCATGTCCAAAGTTTATAGTAGGTTCTCAATAGTTATTAAGTACTAAATTAAAGAATGATTGGGAGATTAAGACTTAGATGCTTTACCTAATGTAAATCTTCCAGAATGTCATGAATCTCAAAAATTTAGGCAATCAGGTTTTGTACAATGAGGAATTATGGACAATTTCCTGTACTAGGACTTCAATGTGACTCCATTTTTGAATATGCTAAAGATATTTTTTAAAAATAAAGAGATTGTGCCAGTTTTACCCTATTATAGCACAACTTTGCACAATATTAAAATCTGGTTATAATATCAAACCAGATAACCAATTAATGAAATGAGAAAATAAATTAACTGGATTTAATTGACAAGGGATTTTTAAAAAATTAGCTGTTATTAGATAATTGTTTGACTGGATTTATTCAGATGGTCAGCTTGTGGGTTCCTGCATGCAGGCATAGGAATGTTCTGATGATGAATTGGTGCCCATAAATATACTTCACTCTCTAAAATAGGTGATATGTAAACATAAGGTATTACTTATACCTGTCAACAAAAGAAGGTACAGAATGAGATATTTTATTGTTCCCATTCTCATCTTATGTCTTTTCCCCCTTCAAACATGAAGAAAACCATAAAAATAAATCTATCCACAAAATGACTGTCTCACAGGATTCATTTTCATTGTAACCATAGTTCTCCATTTCAACACACTATACAAGGTAAACAAAACAATAGGATATAGAAATTCTTGTGTAATTGCATTCTCCTATTTTCTCTACCTCAAGCTTCAATAAATCTGGGATATATAAAATTCTTTCTGTAATCAACCAAAACAGCTAATATGGAACTTATATCTTTCTTTAAAAAATGGCTTGATTTTTCTGATTACAAAAGTAAAACGAAGTTGAAAAACTCAGATAATACAGAAAAGCCTACAGTTGAAAGTAAGGCTCACAAATAACCCAAAAGGCATAAACATCCACTGTTAATAGTATAATGTATCTACTTCCAAGTTCTTAATGTACACATATTATAAACACATAAAATTATTTAGTTTAAGAAGAAATGATTCACTCTAGACCTATTCTCTGCAACTTGTTTCTTTTTAATATATTGGTACTTCCCATGTCAATGCTAATGCATCTACTAGGTTCTTTTAACAGTTAAATGTGATTTCATTGTATAGATAAACCTATTTGTTGTAACCATTGTTTCCAGATTGGAATAATGTTGGAGTGAGTGTGTGTGTGTGTGTGTGTATGTGTGTGTGTGTGTATGAACTCATGAAAAAAAAATTTAAAGGCTAAATCCCTACAACCAGATTAGTTAAATTATATTTTAAAAGTGATGGATTTTGCCAAATTGCCTTCAGAGAATTTTGTATGAATTTATACTCTTATCAGCACTCAGTATTAATGTAATTTTCCTTATACCCCTCCGACTTCCAGAATTTTCCTGGCTGTTTATATGATTCTTTTAATTCCAAACAAATTTAACATTCAACTTCATAACAATTCTGTTGTTGCTTATTATTTTATTGTGATTAAATTAAATTCTCAAAAATAAAATACATAGTAGAGTTAATAGCCTTACATAACCAGAAATCAGGCATATGTCTATTATTCCAGGTTTCATTAATGTAGCACAGTTATAATTTTCTTTATATAAAAACTACACATATCTCATAATTCTACCATGTTGTGTTGATGTTATTGTGGCCATTATGCTACCATTAATGGAATCATTTTTTCTATTGTATGTTTATGTATTGCACAATATATGAAAAATGCATAATGTATGGATATAAAGTATCATTTTCATTATATTCTATTTCTTCTATTATATTTATGTCACTGTTTCTTTATAGGGAAATGATTGGGTTGTATATTTATTGGTAACCAACAAACTTAACAAGCTCTTATGTTTTAAAAATATTTTCATATATTTCTTAACATTATTTCTAGGTATAAAAGTCCCCATGCTTCCTCCAAATAATGATACATTTGTTTCCTAATATTTATATGATAATATGTTATAATAATATATACTATACCAACAAATAAACATATTATATATAACTTGATATATAACAATGAATTTTTGCTGTTTTGTGCTCTTCTTTAATGGGACGGACTAATGGTACATGGTATCACTGAAGATTTTTACTCTTCAATATTATATAATAAACTGATTGGTCTTATCTAATAAATTTTGAATTGTATTTAGCTGTGTCCAATATTAAGATTTTAATCTATGATATCTTTCTATTGGGCATTAGTCTCATATCTTTACCCATCTTTTTTGCTTCAGTATGTTCATGTGACATTTAAATATAAATACTTAAATATACATGTGTTTTGTCTGACGTTTTCCCATCTCCTCTAACCCCCATTCCTCCATAATTTAGAACAATTGTAGTCTAGTTTTACCAGTGGTTACTTTTATAACATTAAGTAAAATTTTTCTCAGCATCTCAATTATAGGAATGAAGAAATAATCAAACCAGTCAGAGTTGAGGCAGCAAAGCAGAAGTTACTGTAAATGTTTGTAGTAGAAACAGTTCTAACACAGGAAACTAGAGTTTTACACAGCACAGGAAGGATGAGTAGGTGAGTAGGCTGAGGTGAAGCAACAGCAGGTCATCTCAGTTGCTAACAACACCACACTCTTAGTGGTGTCACCCTCCAGTATCCCAGCTGCCTGCAGAACAGAAGCAGCAAATGATAGTAACTTTCTTCCAAACTGCTGTGAATTTCAAGAATAGAAGGAAAGCTGCCACAAACTACTTCAGCTGCCCACAGCACTGATTCAGGTGACTGCAAGAGATTTCTCTGTGCCTGTAACTATCAGTGAAAATAAGGGCTTTTGCCTCTTAAGCAAGTTCCTCTAATTGACAGACTCTAACCTAGAAGTAAACATGGAAAGTGATTCTGGGACATTTATTTCTAAGCTCCTCCCCCGTGATGGAAAGAAAAACGTAGAAGAGTCATGAATAAACAATGAACCACAGAGAGTAAGGAATACCTGATGTCACAAATCTGTTATGATGAAGAACAAAACTGATGCTAGATGCCTTTTTCCCCTATCTACCTGAAATTCCTCTTCTTCCTAGAAAGTTATGAAAAGATTTACCCAAGCTATTATCAACAAACTACTTTTACATTATCTATTTTATATTTCAGAAACTGTATTATAGTAAATAAATACATTGTTTTGCTACCACAACTAACTTTATTTTTTCAGTTTTTAATTCCATCTTTAATTTGATTGATTCTGTACTTACTGCCAGTATTTTATTATTTTACTTCTCCATTTCCAAGTAGTTTTTATTAAGGTTCAATTTGTGTTAAATGTGTTAAATGCATAGATTATTAAATGTGTTAAATGCATAGATTATTTTGTTAACAATATTGGTAAAGTTTACTCTAGATTTCTGTTGTCTGTTCTTCATGTCTATAATATTTTCTAATTACACTTCAGTCATTTTCTCTTTTTGCTCATTTTGCGTGATTTTCTCAAACTATCAATTTATATTATTAATTCAGATGTTTAGGATATTTATTGTAAACTGTTGCCTCTATTATTATTTTTAGGTAATTTTTTCCATTTTGTTCCTTATAGTAATTCTTCTTTTTAAATTAAACTTATTTTTGTTGCTTTATCATTTCTTCTTCAATAACATTGCATTTCTTATATTATTTTCAATTTTGTGAAATAAAACACACATATGTAAAAGAACATACAACATGGATGTACTACTTTAAATTATGTTTAATATGAATATTATTAACATTCCAGAAGGTCCTTGTATGTACAATTTTAGTTATAATACTTTCTTTTAACATAAAAGTTAGCTTAGGTAAACACTATCATCATTTTATGGTAAATAGTTCCTTGTATTATTTTTACATAGTTTTATGATGCATTAATGAAATCTCTATACCATATAATATAGTATTGTCTGTTAAGGTCCTCAACATAAATGAAATAATTGTGGCTTTTTTCCCTTTCACCATTAGTTGTGTGAAGTAATCACATTTTAATTCTCATTGATGTGCAGTATTCACTTCTTTGAATACACCATAATTTATCAAATTCACTTTTGATGGGCACTGGTATGGATTTCAGTTTTTGTCTTTTATGAAAAATATAGACATAAATATTTTATATGTATCTTTGTACAAAATGTGCATTTTGTACAAAGGGCCTTGCAACTCAATGTGTGATCTGTGTAGAAGTATCAGCATCACTTGGGCAGTTGGTAGAAATGTGCTATCTAAGAATCCACCCAGAATTAACCAATTTGAATCTCAATTTAAACAAGATCCCCAAGTAATTAATGAAATATGAGAAACACTGCCCTATGATACACTCATAGGAGTGCAACTGCTCACTGATAGAACATACATATTTTCTACAATGGTTGACAATACCAATCTGTTTCACAAAGAGGTTGGACTTAACACTCTTGCCAGAAGTGAATGAAATGCTCTTGTTTCACCTCCTCTTCAACATTTGTAATAGCAATAATTTTCAATTTTTGTTAGGTGGGTGAGAAATTGGTATCTCCCAGTGGTGTGTATTGATATTTGTTAAGTTTTTATGGTTTGGAGTCTGCAATCTTTTTAATTGCAAAGCAAATTTTGTTCAGATAGGTATTCTGTTTATGTTGTAATTCTATATTATTGTAATTTTATCCTTTTTGCATGCTATTATTTTGTTTCATTTCTTTTCAAAGATGTAAATTTAACTTAATTTATTAATTTTAGACCTCTTACCTGTGCTGATCTCTCTGTGATGGATATCTGCTTAATAAAACATACAAGTCTACAAAATCAAAGCTATAATATAGAGAAAGGATTGTATAAATATAACAAAATGTTTGCTTAGGCATGAAAAGGTTAATGTGAGTATTTGTTGACTCAACTTAGAAATACAACTTTTCTAGACTTCAATTTTCCCATTTTTTTTTCCATTTGAGAGGTAGGATAGTTAATGGAAATAGAAAATAAAATTGGCATTAGCTCACAGCTACTTATGGTTGAAAAGAGATAGCACAGGCAAGAATTTTACCTAGTAAAGGCCTTAAATCAAGCATATGTGTTATATGTAAAGCCATTCTGAGTTATACTGGAGACAAAACCACTGAAAGACCTTTGGATCAAATTTAAAGTAAAACTGGATAATATTATCTGCATTTAAAATTTTAATTACAAAACATAGCTTTTTTTTTAACACTTCAGAAATATTTAAAAGTGGAATCAAAGGTCCAAAGATTTGGTTTACTAAAGTGAAAAAATATTGTTAATCAATGGAAGTGATTTATTCTTTAATCTCCTGTTAAGAAGGATATGCTGACTGTTATAAAATCATTGACTGTGACTTCTTTAACTTAAAACATGAAATGGCATCTTAACTGATAAAACTTAACCAGAAACAGCAGGCTTCTCATCAAAAACACTATTCTCTGCCATTAATGAGTGAAATCTAGGGCAAGGACAATCACATAAATGTTAAAACAGGTTATGCCAATTATACAGAAACCAAGAGGGCTCTTCCATGAATATTTAAATTGTGAAATACTTCAATTCTCAGGAACTCTCAACTTTCTGTTTTCTAACTGCTACCTACCTAGTACCTTTTTTATTTATGTAGGCAGTACATTTCTGATGTTTGCTGTTCCCACATAAATAGAGAAGAGACTGTTGGAAAGAGTATGCAGCAGAGAAAGCTGAGTGAGGAACATGATTAAATAAATTAAACCTTATAAATTTAAAAACTGTCTCACATGGAAATGGAGTTAAACACATTGTTTATCTCCTTGTGTGTACCTGTGGGATTAAAGAAAAAAATAGGGCTTCCCTGGTGGCGCAGTGGTTGAGAGTCCACCTGCCGATGCAGGGGATATGGGTTCGTGCCCTGGTCTGGGAAGATCCCACATGCTGTGGAGCAGCTGGGCCAGTGAGCCATGGCCACTGAGCCTGCTCATCTGGAGCCTGTGCTCTGCAACGGGAGAGGCCACAGCAGTGAGAGGCCCACGTACCGCAAAAAAAAAAAAAAAAAAAGAAAGGTCCAAGTGAATAAGTTTTAAATTTTCTTTCTAAGGTTGCATAAGTGGAATTCTCTCTTTAATAGCACTTAGTGAAAAAATGGACAGAAATGGACAGTTTTGATATTTTTGGTAAATACAAACCTATAATCCTCACATTAACATAAATGACCTCAATATGCCATCTAAAATCAGTGGCATAATAAAAATAATATGGTTCTTTCATTAATTTTCATTATGCCTACTTCTTAGCTGAATCTTAATTTCTTAGGCAATCTTATCTAAATACGGTTTGATATGTGGGGCACTTCTGTCCAGACAACTGCTTCTAAATGATGCTTCCAAAGTTTCTTCCTAGCACATCTATTGTGATATCTGACCTGCACTTGTTTCAACAGTCTCACATTAATGTAGAAAGAGGTTTCATATATCACTAAACTAGGAGACTCTTCCAGCATAACAGACTTCAAAAATGCCCACCTCATTGGAGTCTAAGACTCCAATCTTAATATCCTTGCTTTCCAGTCTTATAAATAAGAAAATTCCTGTTGATGCTTAGATTTTTGTTTTGATTTAAAATATTTTCTTATACAGTTTTGGCCTGATTCATTTTGCTACCTTTGACGATATTTACAGTGAAGATCTATTTCTCTTTCTATGGAGGAGATAAATTAGATTTGGGCATTATCTCTTACCAGAACCTAAAGAGCTGGCCAGATTTATTAATCCAAGAGCAGAGTCCAAAATTGAAACAAAGTTCAAGATACACATACACTGAGTCCACTAACCAAGCTGTTAATTCCAGAAGATTGTCAAAATGAAGTACGTGAATCATGTGAAAAGAGGAGTGGACTCAAAGACTGAGCCATCCAGTTTATAAAAAGCCAGAAGATTTAAAGAACAAACAGAGATGAACAATACAATAACAGGAATGAAATATACACTAGAAGGAATCAATAGCAGAATAACTGAGGCAGAAGAATGGATAAGTGAGCTGGAAGACAGGATGGTGGAAATCACTGTCATGGAACAGAATAAAGAAAATAGAATGAAAAGAAATGAGGACAGGGCCTCCCTGGTGGCGCAAGTGGTTGAGAGTCCGCCTGCCGATGCAGGGGATACGGGTTCGTGCCCCGGTCTGGGAGGATCCCATATGCCGCGGAGCGGCTGGGCCCGTGAGCCATGGCCGCTGAGCCTGCGCGTCCGGAGCCTGCGCATCCGGAGCCTGTGCTCCGCAGCGGGGGAGGCCACGACAGTGAGAGGCCCGCATACCGCAAAAAAAAAAAAAAAAAAAAAAAGAAATGAGGACAGTCTCAGAGACCTCTGGGACAACACTAAATGCACCAACATTCGAATTACAGGGGTCCCAGAAGGAGAAGAGACAGAGAAAGGGTCTAAGAAAATATGTGAAGAGATTATAACTGAAAACTTCCCTAACATGAGAAAGGAAACACTCACTCAAGTCCAGGAAGTGCAGAGTCCAAAACAGGATAAATCCAAGGAAGAACATGCCAAGACAAATATTAATCAAACTGACAAAGATTAAAGACAAAGAAAAAATATTAAAAGCAACAAATAACATACAAGGAAACCCCCATAAGGTAATCAGCTGATTTTTCAGCAGAAACTCTGCAGGCCAGAAGGGAGTGGCACAACATATTTAAAGTGATGAAAGGGAGAAACCTACAACCAAGAATACTCTACCCAGCAAGGCTATCGTTCATATTCGATGGAGAAATCAAGTTTTAAAGGCAAGCAAAATCTAAAAGAATTCAGCACCACCAAACCAGCATTACAAAAAAATCCTAAAGGAACTTCTCTAGGCAGAAAAGGCCACAACTAGAATCAAGAAAATTATGAATAGGAAAGCTCACCAGTAAAGGCAAGCATAAAGTAAAGGTAGGATATCATCCACACACAAATATGATATCAAAATCTTCAATTCATCCTTTGATGAACACTTAAATTATTTCCAGTTTTTTTTTTTTTTTTTTGCTATTATCAGTAAAGATGTTATGAGCAATTGCTTACAAGTCTTTTTGTGGGCATATATTTGTCTTTAGCTTGCATAAATGCCTAGGAATGGAACCCTTGGGTTACATGTTTTGTGAATGCTTAAACTTTAAAATAAACTAGCAAATTGTTTGTCAAAGTAGTTGCACCACTTTACATTTCTATCAGCAATGTATTAGAGTTCCAGGTGCTCAGAAATCTCAACAATATTTAATATTCCAGTCTTTATTCTTTTAGCAATTCTTGTGGTAATGAAATATCTGTCATTTTAATTAGCTTTTTTTCTGATAATAATTTATATTAAGCATCTTTCCTTGTGCTTATTAGCCATTTGTATTTATTCTTTTGTGAAGTAACTACTGAAGTTTGGGGTGTTGTTTCCTTATTATTGGGTTATAAGAATTCTTCGTATAATCTGGATATAAGTCCTCTGTCTGATACATGTAATGCAAATAATTACTTCTAGTCTATGGTTTGCCTTTTAACTTTCTTAAAAAATGTCTTTTTGAGGTGGCTTCCCTGGTGGTGCAGTGGTTGGGAGTCCCCCTACTGACGCAGGGGATGTGGGTTCGTGCCCCAGTCCAGGAGGTTCCCACATGCCGCGGAGTGGCTGGGCCTGTGAGCCATGGCTGCTGGGCCTACGTGTCCGGAGCCTGTGCTCCACAGCAGGAGAGGCCACAGCAGTGAGGGGCCCGCATAACGCAAGAGGGAACAAAAAAAAGTCTTTTTGAGAAGATAATATTTCCTTTTAATGAAATAAACTTCTTTGTGGGAAGGGTTTTAAATATGAATTTACTGTATTGAATAGATATAGGGTGAAACACATTTTCTATTTCACCTTCAGTCAGTTTTGGTAAGCTGTTTCTCAAAGATTTTGTTTATTATAGCTAAGTGTAGAATTTATTGACATAAAGTTGTTCATAATATTTCTTCATATTCTTTTAATGTCTGAAAAAATTGTAGTGATATACACACTTTCACTTCATAATGCAATTTCTTTCTTCCTTCCTTCCTTCCTTCCTCCTCTGTCCCTCCCTTCCTTTCCTTCCTTCCTTTGTTTCTCTCTCACTGTCTCTCCTCTCTCTCTTTCACTATGCTTTGTTATGAGATTATCACCTTCGTAAGCGTTCAAAGAACTAGCTTTTGTCTTAGTAATTTTCTTTATTGCTCATGTGTTTTTTATTTCATTGATTCCTAGTCTCATCTTTATTTTCTTCTACTTAAAAGAATTAAAGATTTTCTTCTTTTCTTATATAGATATTTAAAGCTGTAATTTCCACACTAAGCAGTGCTTTAAGTTCATTCCACAAATTAAAAAATGTTGTGTTTCCACTGTCATATAATTTGATATGTTGCATTGATTATATAATAATCAACTCAAAGTATTTTTCAATTTATTTGTGGTTTCTTTTTTGACTCATGAGATATATAGAAGTGTGTTATTTAACTCCAAATAGCGAATATTCCATATTTATATTTGTGATTAATTTCCAATTAAATGTCTTTGTAGTCAAAAGTTATACTATGTAAGAGTGTAATAAAAACTTCCTTGGTGAAAGTTCTGTGTGCACTTAAAAATAATGTGTACTTTCCAGCTATTAGGTGTATTATCCTGTAAACATTAATTAGGGTAATTTGTTTGAGAGTACTTTTAACATAATTTGTATCCTTACTAATATTTTTCTACTTGTCCTGTCAATTATTGAGAAAGTTATGTTAAAATATGTTGTGCATCTAGAATCGAGAACAACTGAGTCACATATAAATAGCCACGGATACAATTTAAAAGAATTGGGAACCATTAAATGACATCTGAATGTGTGCGTATTGAGTTTTAATTATAACAAAACTATGATCAGATTTTCAAGTCAGATAAAGATAGCTTCAACTTAATTTGAGGAATGATTGGCTGGTGGAGATGGAGTTTCAACAGAAATTGGAACCAGAGGTATCTTAAGAAGGCTATGTTAATAGTCCAACAAAGGTAATAAAATGTTGAATTAAGGTAGGAAATGGACAAGGGAAACCATGTGAAACATGATATATTTGCAAAATAATATTGGATTGGGTTGATGACAAATTACTGAGAGGGATGTGTCTAAAATAATGATATTAATTAACAGGTTTTAATACATCCTATTGTAATAGGTGGTCAGACTATTGAGCAGAGGAGAAAAAGCAGATTGTGGGGGAGGAGCAGTGCAGGGAAGATGATGGCATATTAACTTTTTGACACCTGTTGCACCTCATGGATAAGTTGCCAATTAGGCAACCCCTTCTCACTGAGTAGGGATTGTGGTGCTGCAAATATAGATTTGGACTAAAGAATGTATGAAAGTTGAGAAGACAAAGACTGAGGGCAGAACTCAGAAAGATTATATATATATATATATATATATACACACACACATATATACACATACACATACACATATGTACATAAATATATACATACACATATATTAAATATATTTATCATACATCCTCAAAGTGCATATTTATGTATACAAACACACATATGCATATGTTTATGTATATATACCTATATGTATAGGTATATACGCATATGTGTATATATACTCATATACTCATATATGTACATACACATACACTGTGAGCATGCTGAGCTGACTCAGGAGTGGGGAGTAAGGAAGAGTTTTTCAGAAAGATTGGGTAGAATTAGGACAGGTTTCAATTGTGAAATCTAAGGGAAGAGAACCTTCAAAATGAAGAGGGCCATTAAAAGAGAAAAATTCTGCATTGTCAAGTAAGAATAAAGGTAAAAATGAGGTCTCTGGTTTTGAATTTGAAATCTGATTGGTTATCTCATAAAGCAGTGATCATTTGAAGAAATAAGTCTTCTTTACTATGTATTTCATCTTTCCTATTTCATTAGGTCTCTAGTCAATTAAAGGAGTAAGTTGCTCATGTAGAAAGGCCAACTGACCACTGTTGTTCTTGAACTGTGATTAACAGTCCTTGGAAACTCTTTCAGACGGGGAATGTCTGCAAATCACAGAAAGGAATGAAACAAAAATAGGGGAATATGACATTTAGGTACTTTGCTTCTTTACTTGGTTTTCATGAACCGTAGTAAAATGGGTGCATAGTGTGTGTGTGTGTGTATTCTATAATCACAGAAGCATACAGCTTGCAATTTGTAAAAGCAGTTGTGATGTGACTTTGGCCTTCAGTCATTTCTCCCTGAACAAACTTTATCACCTAATATTTTAGGGGTAACACCTACTAGTGAAAAATAAACAGAAATCTGAATTAAATAGAGTTGGTAAACCAGAAGGGTGTGCTCTCATGCCCTGCAATGATAGCAGAGCCCAAAAGGAAGAAGAAAGATTCCTCTTCTTTCCTGGCAAGGACTCAGCCAATGCAAAGCCTTGGACTCTGTTTACTGTAGCCCTCTCAACTTCCTTTTCTCCTCTAAGAAAGTGTTCTCCTTCCCTTGCTATGTGGGGACTTGCACATGGCTTCCCATGGTTGCAGATCCCGAGATGCAATTCTGTACTGATCCCAAATAAATCCATCTTTGATGGAGAAATATCTGGCAGTTTATTTGTTTCAGGTCAACACACCCAAAACAATAGAGGCCATAGCTGACTGTTAATCAATAAAACCTGCTTTTCACAAATAAGAAACACAGAGGTTAGAAAACTTCATCAAGATAAGTTAGTTAATGAAATTTCAGGGCTAAGATGCTAGTTTTTGCATTTTATTTCATTGCTTTTATTTTAATTATGCTAAATATAGCCTAAGAGGAAGGCAACTGAGTCCCTGATGCCACTCCAAATATTTTTTGATAAACTAAACACTGCTAAGTAGCGTTTGAAAACATATGTAAAATGATATTTATATTTACTAAGTGACATCTGAGATCAGATAATTTGTTGGGAGGGAGAGCAGATTAGCCTAGCGGATAGTAGGTATTTGTCTCTAAGGAAATATTAGCCACAGGAATGAAATTAGGAAATTAAACTGTGATTTTAATTGAAAGTGAGACAAGAGCATGCCTTTTTTTATGAGCTGTTATTTAGTATGATTGAGCTACCTTGTTAGGTTTTTATTTCAGTCGCATAACTGTATCTGTGTTATAGAGTTTCGAACAAATTCAAAGGTAATTTATTTTAAGAAAAATTATATGTTGGAGATAATTACCTGGATATTTGGGGATGCTAAGCATTTCTGAACAAAAATCTTTTTTTCTCGAAACATCTAAAGTATGCATTCTTTGGGGCTTTCTGTTTAAACATGTGCATATATTAAATGAAAGTGCTTATATACATTCAACACCATTTTACCTTGCTGTAATTATTAAATGCTAAATTTCAACATTCCAGATTTTGAAAATTGTTCATTCTAAAGAGAGGTCAATGTTAGATATCTAAATTGCATTTTGTATCATCCACAAAGTTGAGGGTCTCTTATCTAATTAATTCACTTTGTTTTTGTTGCTCCAAATTCTCCAAAAGTTATTTGAGTAGCTTACATTAGAGAAAATAGAACATGAAAAATACTTAATGCATTAAAAAATAGTAAAATGAAGTATAGGAAGAATGAAAGGGCTGACAAATAATATTCAGGTATAGCAGTGATGATGGCTATGCAAATACATAAAATCTTTAGGCATCCTATTAAGGATAAGGGGATTAATATTTTTAATACAGGTGTTGTTTCATTTGTGCATTTTCCCTTGTTTTACAGACAAGAAATGGAGGTACCCTGTAGTAGTGGTGATGGGAAAGGATTTAAATCACAGTCAGCATGACACCTATACTACTGCTCCTCCCAATGTAGTGTGATTAGTGTGATGATTGCTTCCTCCCCAATCCTTCTCAGTAGCCTTAATTTGACTTGCTTTAATATACAATTTGACTTACTTAACTATACAGTGTCAGCTAATTAAGAGTGCCATGTTTTATAAACAAAGTGCCAGTTGTTGAAGACGTTTCTGGGAAGCTTATTTTAACCTCTCAATTATGTTGGAGTATTAGGTCCTCAGAAAATTGAAGTGTTGAGAACTTGAAAGTGACATGCTGAATGCCACATATCTTCAGAGTGACTATAGAATATTTCTTAAGTTCTGATCTTGAGGAAAATAGCTTATTAACCGAGTTAAAACTCAAATGGCATCAACTTGATAATAAGCTGGTATATTCTACATCAGGCCATTTAATCCTGTGGGTGTTCAGTGAAAGAACATGCAGGTGTATAGATCAAAAAAATGCCTACTTTTGGGAATTCTCAGTGCAAATGTTTATTGCATGATATAATGGCAGAAGAAGCAGAAAAAGGAGAAAGGCGGTCCCTAAAGTTGAACATAGCTAAGTCTAATTGTCTGCAGAATGGCATCTGAAATGAAAATGCCATCTTAATATGAAAAAAAAACTATTTATAACTATATAGCAATTCCCTACACCCCCTTAGTATAACCTCGCTTTCTTCCATTGTATAGAAAATCGCCAGACACTGCTCAGAACTTTTTATCGAGTCCTCAGGTTGATAAAAGTGAAAGAAATTGATTTAGTATTCACAGGTATAAACTGATAACTCTTCATATGTCCTGTACAAGATTGTCCAAATAATTTGTAGGGCCCAGTATAAAATGAAAATGCAAGATTCCTTCATTTAAAAATTAATAAGAATTTCAGAAAGTGACAGAAGAGCATTAAACTGATCACAGAGCCCTGAGTGATTGTACAGGTGCATGCCCATATAGCTGGCCCTGTTCTTGGATTAGGTTTTCTCTTATTAACCAGGTTTTCCATCACACACATACACTCCTTTCTTTACATATTACCTACCCTGAGGAAGAGCCATGTAAAAGGTACCGAATTAAGAAAGGGATTGTATGTTTCTATTTCCCCATCACTCTAATTCAACTTCTTAGACCACACATAGGTTGCCTTAATTTATTATCTTCTTACAACCCAGGCACTGAGATTTCCTTTGTTTGGATCTATCTTTTCCTCTAATATCACTGTTTTATTGGTAGGGCCCTTCTCATTTGCTGTCAGCAGAGATTACTGCTATCTTCAAATCTTCTGTCTCTAGAAACACACATCTTACTAATATTCTCTTCAAGAGAGCTTTTGACTCTATTCAGTGAGTATATTTTTGCATATCTTGAGTGAAAGGCTTCTTGGGGAAGGAAATTCAAAGGGAAAAGAATCTACCATTAATACTTTTTGAAGTGGGGCACAGAACAGTACATGGAATACCTGCAATAATCCCTTTTGATTTTCATTTTGAAAGCTAATAGATATAGAAGGATAAAATTGTCCTAGCCTTCTGATGGGTTCTAATAAACTTAAAGAAAAAAAATAAAGACCATATCAAAAGCTATGAAAATAAGGACTCCATTGCCACTTAAGGTGCAGAAGGCTGGAAAGTTCATTGTTCCCATCATAATACCAAGACAAAGTCAAATAATAAAAACATCTGTATTCATAATGACAGTGTTTTCTATAGAAAAGAATCTCAATAAATACACAATAGAACTACTAGAAGTAATAGATTAGTTTATCAAGTTAGTAGGATACAGGGTTAATATACAAAAGTACTTTTTATATTAGTAATAAAAAATTGGAAATTGAAAAAAATTTAAACACTATTTATTATAGCCTTAAAAGACATAAAATACCTACGTATAAATCAAACAAAATATGTGTAACTTAAGATGTTGAAAATTAGAGCACACATATGAATCAAAGACCTTAGCAAAAATAAATATATAATGGTTTCATGGATTGCATATGATAATAAGATATCAAGTCTTCTCAAATTAATCTGTAATTTCAACTTTGGTGTTTCTCTATTGTTTTTCTATATACCTTTTCATTTATTTTACCTCTAATATAAATAATTTCCTTTCTTCTGCTTGTCTTGGGTTTGATTTGCTATTTTTTTCTAATTTATAAGAGTAAAAAATTATGTTATTGTGAAATCATTTTTTCTTGTTTAATACAGGCATTTAGAGAGATATATTTCAGTATGTACTCATGTGTATTAATGTATATTTATTTGGTAATACAATGGTACTTTATTTATTTTGTCCCCCAATGAAATGTATGAGACATTCAAAGTAATAACACAGTATGGACTATGTACACGGAAAAAATAGGGAATCAATAGAAATTGACTCTGTAGAAACCGAGATATTGAACTCATTAAACAAAAACTTTAAATGAGCTATTATAAATATGTTCAAGGAAGTAAGAAAATTCAGAAATGATTTCTTATCAAATAGAGAATGCCAATAAAGAGATAGAAACTATAAAGACAGAAACTCTGGAGCTGAAAAGTGAAACAACTAAAATGAAATACTAACTAGAGGAGCTCAGAAACTGGCAGAAGAAAGAATCAGTGAACTTGAAAATTGGTCAGTTGTGGTTATCCAATCTGAGGAGCAGAATGAAAGAAAAATGAACAGAGCGTCAAAGATCTGTGGGATGCCATTAAGTACCCAACATACACATAATAGGAGTCGTCAAGGAGAGAAGATACAAAAGGAAAAATATTTGAAAAAATAGTGCCTGAAAACTACAAATTTGGAGAAGATACTGTCATCTATACATCCAGAAGCTCAAATAAGATAAGCCCAAAGAGATCTACTCTGAGACACATCATAATCAAACAGTCAAAAACTGAAGACAAAGAGAGAATCTTGAAAATAGGAAGAGGGAAATGTCTCATCATCATTTCAGACATACAAGTGATCCTCAGTAACATTAACAGCTGATTAATCATCAGAGAATCTGATCAGCTGAAGGCCAGAAGGCAGTGGGATGTCACATTCAGAGTTTTGAAAAGAAAACAATTGTCAACCATGGATTCTGTATCTGTCAGAACTCTCCTTCAAAAATAAAGGAGATATCAAGACATTTCTAAATACACCAAAACTGAGAGTTCATTGCTACCCTACCTGCCCTACACAAAATAATAAAAGGAATCCATAAAATGAAATCCTTAAAAATGAAATAAAATACAACAGTATCTTGAATCTACATGAAGAAATAAACAACACCAGTAAAGGTAAAATGGTAAATAGATAATAGGTAAATATAAAGGACAGTATAACTCATTTTTATGTGTAAATTTTTTATATCTGATTTAAAAGACAACTGCATAAGGTAATAAATACAGATCTATGTTTATGAACACAAACTGTATAAAAAAATATATAAATATGTAATTTGTGATCATATCAGCATAAAGGAAGGTGGGATATGGAGCTGTATAGGAGCAAAGAATTCATATGCTATTGAAATTAGTTTGGTGTTAATTTTAACTAGATAATTGTAAATTAAGATGGTAATTGTATTCCCTAGGGAAATCACTAAGAAAACAATTCTTGAAAATATATAATAAAATAAATAGCAAAGGGGATTAAAACAGTAGATTAAAATCTATTTGTCAAAAAATAAGGCAGCAATGGAGGAAATAAGTAAAAGGACATTAAGATATATAGAAAAATACTAGTAAAATGGCAGAACTAAGTCCTCTCTTTCCAGAAATTACAAGAAATATGACTGATTTAAACTCTTCAATTAAAATGCACAGATTGGCAGAACAGATTTTTTTTAATGTGCTGTTTAAAAGAGACATGCTTCATATTCAAAGACATAAATTAATTGTATGTGATACTTTCCCATAAAGTCTCAATATTCATTAAAGTTACTGAACAACTGCCAAGAAGAATGTTTTTAGTTTTCTGTAAAAATCTATTTTTTTAAAAAAGCACTTGCATTGGTGGGTAAGATCCATGAGTTTTCAAACTGTCACAAGCATAAAAACATACAAAGCTGTCTAGGAGAATACAAGTTCAGTCAGTTAAATTATTTATTAAGATTTTAATTTGCCCAGATTGTAGCTTAAATATCTGAGAATCAAGACAGCTGTATCACACTTTCATTCCTATGCCGTAGAGAATTTTGAAGATTTTGATTAAGTGAAATAACTATGTTCTAGTATTAGAGAAATATATCTTCAATTGTTTGTTTAAATTAATACTGATAACTTAAAAATATGTGTCAACTGTGATCATGATGGTCTGAGACTTTTTTGAAAAAAAGAATAAGGCACAGGTGCCAGCTCAGTCATAGTCTACATTTGCTAGAGACAAAGAATGAAAGACAAAAGGGAAAGAAAGTGAGAAATAACTTGATTCTATTAGGGTTTGATACAGAAGTAGCATTGAGAAGAACACAAGGAGGTAAACAAAAACGATAGAGGAAGTGTTCTCTTGCAACATAGCTTTATTTAAAAATGTCTGTTTATTTTTTCATAAGGCCACACTGGCACTGATCACTTACAAAAATATTAATAGTAGTTTAAAACCAGAGACTAGATTTTACATGTAAGACCCTAATAGAGATTTTACAAGTGAAGAAGAAACAACAGGGACAGACTTTCTTTTCAGGGCAAATGCTTGGTAATGTTGCTCAAGCTTCATTACATGTCATAAATACCTAAACAGGTATCAGTGTTGTTGGAAGTTTGGGGGGAAAGAGTTGAAGATAACAGTTGGTCAAGTGTTAGGGACACATGAGAAAGAATAGAAATACTTAATGAAAATAACTTAGAGTCTAATAATTATCTCTATAATATATGGTCGACCATGACAAATTCAGCATATTATGTTGCCTTGGGGACAAGATGATGTCAATATTATTGATTTAGAAGAACTTAGTTTGAATTGTGGAGCTCTGAGGCTTTTGGTGAGTTTCTGTTCTTCACTGAGCCTTCTTTTCCTGGTTGGAGTGAGGTCATTAAATTAGGTGAGTGGGTCAATGCTCACCTCACTGAATAACATGATACTCAACTAATGCTGTTTTATTAACATTTTCCTTCTTAAATCTGGGATGTCTTCAGGTTACAGGGAATTTGGAATCTCAGGGCTGAGATCCATGATAATTTTAGTTTTCCAATCAGTAACACTGCATGAACACACAGCAAAAATATAATCTTCTTTCTCAACCCTTTGAATTAATAACTTGTCCACTGCTCAGACTTATCCTAAGGATACTCTTCTTAAAACTCAGAACTAAACATTGTTTCTTCCAATTTCCCCGGTTCAGGTGTGACATTTCAGAAAATGTCTGTCATTCACTATGATCTGTTTTTGACTGTGGATATAAGGACCACTTAATTTTTTTAAATTATTATCTTTTTTAGAATCTATTTTATTTTATTATTTTGTAACATCTTTAATAGAGTATAATTGCTTTACAATGGTGTGTTATTTTCTGCTGTGTAACAAAGTGAATCAGCTACACATATACATATATCCCCATATCTCCTCCCTCTTGCCTCTCCCTCCCACCCTCCCTACCCCACCCCTCTAGGTGGACACAAAGCACCAAGCTGAGCTCCCTGTGCTACTCAGGTGCTTCCAATTAGCTATCCATTTTACATTTGATAGTGTATATATGTCCATGCCATCTCTCACTTCCTCTCAGCTTACCCTTCCCCCTCCTCATGTCAAGTCCATTCTCTATGCCTGCGACATTATTCCTGTCCTGCCCCTAGGTACTTCAGAACCATTTTTGTTTGTTTTAGATTCCATATATATGTGTTAGCATACGGTATTTGTTTTTCTCTTTCTGACTTACTTCATTCTGTATGGCAGTCTCTAGGTCCATCCACCTCACTACAAATAACTCAATTTCATTTCTTTTTACGGTTGAGTAATATTCCATTGTATATATGTGCCACATCTTCTTTATCCATTCATGTGTCAATGGACACATAGGTTGCTTCGATGTCCTGGCTATTGTAAATAGTGCTGCATTGAACATTGTGGTACATGACTCTTTTTGAATTATGGTTTTCTCAGGGTATATGCCCAGAAGTGGGGATTGCTGGGTCGTATGGTAGTTCTATTTTTAGTTTTTTAAGGAACCTCCATACTGTTCTCCATAGTGGCTGTATCAATTTACATTTCCACCAAAAATGCAAGAGGGTTCCCTTTTCTGCACACCCTCTCCAGCATTTATTGTTTGTAGATTTTTTGATGATGGCCATTCTGACTGGTGTCAGGTGATACATCATTGTAGTTTTGATTTGCATTTCTCTAGTTAGTGATTCTAATTCTGATTAGTGATGTTGAGCATTCTTTCATGTGGTTGTTGGAAATCTGTATATCTTTTTGGAGAAATGTCTATTTAGGTCTCCTGCCCATTTTTGGATTGGGTTTTTGCTTTTTTGATACTGAGCTGCATGAGCTGCATATATTTTGGAGATTAATCCTTTGTCAGTTGCTTCGTTTGCAAATATTTTCTCCAGTTCTGAGGGTTGTCTTTTCATCTTGTTTATGGTTTCCTGTGCTGTGCAAAAGTTTTTAAGTTCCATTAGGTCCCATTTGTTTATTTCTGGTTTTATTTCCATTTCTTTAGGAGGTGCGTCAAAAAAGATCTTGCTGTGATTTATGTCATAGAGTGTTCTGCCTATGTATTCCTCTAAGAGTTTTAGAGTGTCTGGCCTTACATTTAGGTCTTTAATCCATTTTGAGTTTCTTTTTGTGTATGGTGTTAGGGACTGTTCTAATTTCATTTTTTTACATGTAGATGTCTGGTTTTCCCAGCATTACTTATTGAAAAGGCTGTCTTTTCTCCATTTTATATTCTTGCCTCCTTTATCAAAGATAAGGTGACCACATGTGTGTGGGTTTATCTCTGGGCTTTCTATCTTGTTCCATTGACCTATATTTCTGTTTTTGTGCCAGTATCATACTGTCTTGATTACTGTAGCTTTGTTATAGTTTGAGGTCCGGGAGCCTGATTCCTCCAGCTCTGTTTTTCTTTCTCAAGATTGCTTTTGCTATTCGGGGTCTTCTGTGTTTCCATACAAATTGTGAAATTTTGTGTTCTACTTCTGTGAAAAATGCCATTGGTAGTTTGATAGGGATTTCACTGAATCTGTAGATTGCTTTGGGTAGTACAGTCATTTCCACAGTGTTGATTCTTCCAGTCCAAGAACATGGTATATCTCTCCATCTGTTGGTATCATCTTTAATTTCTTTCATCAGGGTCTTATAGTTTCCTGTATATGAGTCTTTTGTCTCCTTAGGTAGGTTTATTCCTAGGTATTTTATTCTTTTTGTTGCAATGGTAAATGGGAGTGTTTCCTTAATTTCTCTTTCAGATTTTTTATCATTAGTGCATAGGAATGCAAGAGATTTCTGTGCATTAATTTTGTATCCTGCTACTTTACCAAATTTATTGATTAGCTCTAGTAGTTTTCTGGTAGCACCTTTAGGATTTTCTGTGTATAGTATCATGTCATCTGCAAACAATGACAGTTTTACTTCCTTTCTGATTTGGATTCCTTTTATTTCTTTTTCATCCCTGATTGCTGAGGCTAAAACGTCCAAAACTATGTTGAATAACAGTGGTGGGAGTGGGCAACCCTCTCTCATTCCTGGTCTTAGCGGAAATGGTTTCAGTTTTTCACCACTGAGAACAATGTTGGCTGTGGGCTTGTCATATATGGCCTTTATTATGTTGAGGTAAGTTCCCCCTGTGCCTACTTTCTGGAGGTTTTTTATCATAAATGGGTATTGAATTTTGTCAAAAGTTTTTCTGCATCTATTGAGATGATCATATGGTTTTTCTCCTTCAGTTTGTTAACATGGTGTATCACATTGATTGATTTGCATATATTGAAGAATCCTTGCATCCCTGGGGTAAACCTCACTTGATCATGGTGTATGATCCTTTTAATGTGTTGCTGCATTCTGTTTGCTAGTATCTTGTTGAGGATTTTTGCATCTATGTTCATCAGTGATATTGGCCTGTAGTTTTCTTTATTTGTGACATCTTTGTCTGGTTTTGGTATCAGGGTGTTGGTGGCCTTGTAGAAAGGGTTTGGGAGTGTTCCTCCCTCTGCTATATTTTGGAAGAGTTTGAGAAGGATAGGTGTTAGCTCTTCTCTAAATGTTTGATAGAATTCGCCTGTGAAGCCATCTGGTCCTGGGCTTTTGTTTGTTGCAAGATTTTTAATCACAGTTTCAATTTCAGTGCTTGTGATTGGTGTGTTTATATTTTCTATTTCTTCCTGGTTCTGTCCAGGACATTGTGTTTTTCTAAGAATTTGTCTATTTCTTCCAGGTTGTCCATTTTATTGGCCTATAGTTGCTTGTAGTAATCTTTCATGATCCTTTGTATTTCTGCAATGTCAGTTTTTACTTCTCAATTTTCATTTCTAATTTTGTTGATTTGAGTCTTCTCCTTTTTTTTCTTGATGAGTCTGACTAATGGTTTATAAATTTTGTTTATCTTCTCAAAGAACCATCTTTTAGTTTTATTGATCTTTGCTATTGTTTCCTTCATTTTTTTTCATTTATTTCTGATCTGATCTTTATGATTTCTTTCCATCTGCTAACTTTCTTTTTTTTATTCTTCTTTAATTGCTTTAGATTTAAAGTTAGGTTGTTTATTTGTAATGTTTCTTGTATCTTGAGATAGGATTGTATTGCTATAAACTTCCCTCTTAGAACTGCTTTTGCTGCATCCCATACGTTTTGGGTGGTCTTATTTTCATTGTCATTAGTTTCTAGGTATTTTTTGATTTCCTCTTTGATTTCTTCAGTGATCTCTTGGTCATTTGGTAGTGTATTGTTTAGCCTCCATGTGTTTGTATTTTTTACAGTTTTTTTTTCCTGTAATTGATATCTAGTCTCATAGCGTTGTGGTCAGAAATGATACTTGAAACAATTTCAATTTTGTTAAATTTACCAAGGCTTGATTTGTGACTCAAGATATGACGTATCATGGAGAATGTTCCAGGAACACTTGAGTAGAAAGTGTATTCTGTTGTTGTATGGAATGTCCTATAAATATCAATTAAGTCCACCTTGTTTAATGTGTCATTTAAAGCTTGTGTTTCCTTATTTATTTTCATTTTGGATGATCTGTCCATTGGTGAAAGTGGAGTGTTAAAGTCCCCTAGTATGACTGTGTTAGTGTTGATTTCCCCTTTTATGGCTGTTAGCATTTGCCTTATGTATTGAGGTGCCCCTATGTTGTCTGCATAAATATTTACAATTGTTATATCTTCTTCTTCGATTGATCCCTTGGTCATTATGTAGTGTCCTTCTTTGTCTCTGGTAATAGTCTTTATTTTAAAGTCTATTTTGTCTGATATGAGAATTGCTACTCCAGCTTTCTTTTAATTTCCATTTGCATGGAATCTTTTTCCATCCCCTCACTTTCAGTCTGAATGTGTCCCTAAGTCTGAAGTGGGTCACTTGAAGACAACACATATATTGGTCTTATTTCTGTATCCATTCAGCTAGTCTGTGGCTTTTTGTTGGAGCATTTAATACATTTACATTTAAGGTAGTTATCAATATGTATGTTCCAATTACCATTTTCTTAATTGTTTTTGGTTTGTTATTGTAGATCTTTTCCTTCTCTTGTGTGTCTTGCCTAGAGAAGTTCCTTTAGTATTTGTTGTAAAGCTGGTTTGGTGGTGCTGAATTCTCTTAGCTTTTTCTTGTCTGTAAGGTTTTAATTTGTCTGTTGAATCTGAATGAGATCCTTGCTGGGTAGAATAATCTTGATTGTAGGTTCTTCCCTATCATCACTTTAAATATGTCCTGCCACACCATCCTGGCTTATATAGTTTCTGCTAAGAAATCAGCTGTTAACCTTATGGGGATTCCCTTGTATGTTATTTGTTGCTTTTCCCTTTCTGCTTTTAATATTTTTTCTTTGTATTTAATTTTTGATAGTTTGATTAATATGTGTCTTAGCATGTTTCTCCTTGGATTTATCCTGTATGAGACTCTCTGTGCTTCCTGGACTTGATTGACTCCCATATTAGGGAAATTTTCAACAATAATCTCTTCAAATATTTTCTCAGTCCCTTTCTTTTCCTCTTCTTCTTCTGGGACCCCTATAATTCGAATGTTGGTGAGTTTAATATTGTCTCAGAGGTCTCTGAGACTGTCCTCAATTATTTTTATTCTTTTTTCTTTATTCTGCTCTGTGGTAGTTATTTCCACTCTTTTATCTTCCCGGTCACTTATCTGTTCTTCTGCCTCAGTTATTCTGCTACTGATTCCTTCTAGAGAATTTTAAATTTCATTTATTGTGTTGTTCATCATTGTTTGTTTGCTCTTTAGTTCTTCTAGGTCCTTGTTATACGTTTCTTGTATTTTCTCCATTCTATTTCCAAGATTTTGGATCATCTTTACTATCATTAGTCTGAATTCTTTTTCAGTTTGGCTGCCTATATCCTCTTCATTTGTTTTATTTCGTGGGTTTTTACCTTTCTCCTTCATCTGCTGTATATTTCTCTGTCTTCTCATTTTGTGTAAGTTACTGCATTTGGGGTCTCCTTTTCCCAGGCTTCACGTTTGTAGCTCCTATTATGTTTGGTGTCTGCCCCCAGTGGTAATGTTGGTTCAGTGGGCTGTGTAGGCTTCCTGGTGGAGGGGACTGGTTCTTGTGTTCTGGTGAATGAGGCTGGATGTTTTCTTTCTGGTGGGCAGGACCGTGTCTGGTGGTGTGTTTTGGGGTGTCTGTCAACTTAGTATGATTTTAGGCAGCCTCTCTGCTAATGGGGTGGTGTTGTGTTCCTGTCTTGATAGTTGTTTGGTATGGGGTGTCCAGCACTGTAGCTTGCTGGTGGTTGAGTGGAGCTGGGTCTTAGCATTGAGATGGAGATCTCTGGGAGATCTTTCACCATTTGGTATTACTTGGAGCTGGGAGGTCTCTGGTGGACCAATGTCCTGAACTCAGTTCTCCCACCTCAGAGGCATTGGCCTGACAACCGGCCAGAGCACCAAGACCCTGTCTGCCTCATGGCTCAGAAGAAAAGGGAAGAAGAAGAAGAAAAAAATAAAGTTATTTAAATAGAAAATATTAAAAATGAAAAATAAGAATAAAAGAAAGAGGAGAGGAACCAAACCAAAAAAAATATCCACCAATTATAACAAGCACTAAAACTATACTAAAAACAAAGAAACAAAAAAAATCGGATCTACAGGACCTTCGGACAAATGGTAAGAGCAAAGCTATACAGACAAAAGCACACAAAGAGGCATACACATACACACTCACAAATGAGAAAAAGGAACGAAAAAATATATATATCAAAAAAAGGGAGCAACCAAATCAATAAATAAATCTACCAAAGATAGTAAGCTCTAAATATTACACTAAGATAAACATAAAACTAGAAACAAATTAGATGCAGAAGGCAAACCTCAAGTCTACAGTTGCTCCCAAAGTCCACCACCTCAATTTTGAGATGATTCATTATCTGTTCAGGTATTTCACAGATGCAGCATACATCAAGTTTATTGTGGAGATTTAATCCACTGCTCCTGAGGCTGCTGGGAGAAATTTCCCTTTCTCTTCTTTGTTTGCACAGCTCCTGGGGTTCAGCTTTGGATTGGCCCTGCCTCTGTTTTTAGGTCGCCTGAGGGCATCTGTTCCCCACCCAGATAGGATGGGGTTAAAGTAGCAGCCGAGTAGGGGGCTCTGGCTCACTCTGGCTGGGGGGAGGGAGGGGTACGGTATGTGGGGAGAGCCTGCGGTGGCAGAGTCTGGCATGATGTTGTAACAGCCTGAAGTGCGCCATGTGTTCTCCTGAAGAAGTTGTCTCAGGATCACATGACCCTGGCTGTGGTGCGCTGCACAGGCTCCTGGGAGGGGAGGTGTGGTTAGTGACCTGTTTTTGCACACAGGCTTCTTGGTGGCTGCAGTAGCAGTCTTAGCATTTCATGCCCATCTCTGATGTCCACGCTGATAGCCGCAGCACGTGCCCATCTCTGGAGCCCATTTAGGCAGTACTCTGAATCCCCTCTCCTTGCACATCCTGAAACAATGGTCTCTTGCCTCTTAGGCAGTTCCAGACTTTTTCCCGGACTCCCTCCCGGCAAACTGTGGCACACTAGTTCCCTTCAGTCTGTGTTCAAGCAGCCAACCCTAGTCCTCTCCCTGGTATCTGACCTCCGAAGTCTGAGCCTCAGCTCCCAGCCCCCATCTGACCCAGAAGGTGAGCAGACAAGCCTCTCAGTGTAGTGAGTGCTGGGCGGCACCCATCATCTGTGCAGGAATCTCTCCGCTTTGCCCTCTGCACGCCTGTTGCTGTGCTTTCCTCCATGGCTCCAAAGCTTCTCCCCCCGCCCACCCACCATCTCCACCAGTGAAGGGGCTTCCTAGTGTGTGGAAACTTTTCCTCCTTCACAGCTCCCTCCCACTGGTGCAGGTCCCATCCCCATTCTTTTGCCTCTGTTTTTTCGTTTTTCTTTTGCCCTACCCAGGTACGTGGGAATTTTCTTGCCTTTTGGGAAGCCTGAGGTCTTCAGCCAGCATTCAGTAGGTGTTCTGTAAGACTGTTCCATAAGTAGATGTATTTTTGATGTATTTGTGGGGAGGAAGCTGATCTCCACGTCTTAGTCCTCTGCCATCTTGAAGGTCCTTTCCTGATTCTATCTTAATTGGTGTTTTGAAGGTAACTTGGAAGCATCCAGGAGAAGTCTCATACACAGTGCTTCTTTCCCAGGACCACTTTAAAAAATGTGCTTAGCAGTAATTTACTGAGGATGTTCTATGTGCCAAACACCATACTAGATACTCTAAATATAAGGCAAACATGACCTACACAGTTCCTGAGCAATTATAATTTAGACAAAGATACAGGCAAGTACACAGGCAAGTTTAATGTTGTCAATAAATGGACCTGATATAGATAATACAGGGAATAGGAGCATATAGAAGAGGCATTTAACTAAACCACTGAGATGGGAGATGGAGAAATCTCAGCAGTTATGGAAGCTTCCTAGTGTAAATGACTTCTAAGTGAGGCCTGAAGTATGAATAGTAAGTAGCCAGATGGAATAAGTCATAAAAATACATAAACACAGGAAATAACATGCCTGAATGCCTGGAAGTAATAGAAAACATGAGATGCTAGAGGAACTGAATATAATTTTATATGCTGTAGCATTGTGTGTGTGTGTGTGTGTGTGTGTGTGTGTGTGTGTGTGATGTCTAGCCAGGGAAATATAAAGGTAAACAGAGACCAAATCAAATTATTTCTTGATAAAAATCACTGTTTGACATTGCAACAAAATGTCTGATTGCTCACACACTCACTTTATGGTACACATTACAAATCTTTCATCTTCAAATTGTAACTACCACATTTAGTCTTGTTCCTTAGCACCAGGATTCTAAGACAGTCCCATTCTCACTCCCTACAGAAGGCAAAGCTTGAAAAAGGAAACACCCAGATGTTCATGTAAAAAGAAAATAAAACAGAAAATTGTAAGTGCCCTCTGTTAACATAACTCACTATCTGTTCCTTATGTATTACTAACATGATTTCTCCAAACAGCAGACATAAAGGAATAAAAAATGTTTTTTCAGGGTTTTCTATCAAGTAAAGTCATAGATTAAATTTCCAACAAGTTCAAGGAATAGAATGTTGTGCTTAGTAAAAATAATTCTAGCAAAACATACATTTATACCCATAATACATTATGAAATCATACATAAGGTATCTCTTGTTCATTTATTTATTAGAAAATCACCTTCAAGTAATGTTACACTGTGAGTTGAGTTATGGAACTAAATAAATGTTCAGACACACTCTTCTGGGCGCCTTTATAAACTTGTCTGAATGAGCCTTGCTTTTGGTGGGAAGAGTCAGCCTTATTTGTTTGGATCTACTTCTTTCTAAGATGACTAACTCATTCTGAATTTATATATTCCAATAAATATATTTTCTTTCCACAACCCTGAAAAAGTCACATTTAAAAAATCCTTTATTGATTTCTGAGCATTCTGGAAAATGGTGGAAATTAACAGGCAAATTATTTTAAGTGCTTGTTTTGGGTTACTGCTGTTTCTTAAGAAATAATAGACTAATTATTTAGTAAACTTCTTAGAAAGACAACACTGCTTTTCAAGGAATAGTCTAGCTATTCAGTTATATAATTTAAATTACTGTAGAAACATATGGTGTTGGTTAAGAAAAGTTTACATGTATTATTTAATTAGTCCCCCAAATTTAAGGTGTGGATTTACTGATATAATTTTATTTCACTTTTCTATACATGATCATTAGGGTCTTAAATATTAGTTATTCAATTTTTAAACCCTGTGTTTAAGTAATGTTTAAGTAGTATTGGTGGCTAAAATGAAAGGGTTTTTTTTTCAAAAGTATTAGCTTCTGAAGTACAGAAATATGTACAGAGTTTAAAAAAATCCAAACCCTGTCAAAACCCATAAACTAATGCACCTCACCTTAAAAACATTGATAATTCATGGCCAATATGGACCTATCTTTTGTAGTTGTCCTCCCTCCTCTGATTCCTTTATTGTTTACATTCTCTTCACTGGGGTAGCTTTTACACAGACAAAAAGTCTGTTCTCTAAGACAGTGCTCAGTACCTCAAGTCTTCTCCCTGAAGATTTAGAAATACCCATGATTTCAGAAAGAGATCAGAGATCACTTCCCAAAGTATTCACCAGACCAGTAATTTAAGTAAAACACTTTTCTCCTCTAAAATAGCTGGGAGGCAGTGCACTGTGGTAGGAAAACACTAGGCTAGTTGTCAAGGGACATAAGATTTTATTTCAGGTCACGAATAATAGAGTTTGTTTCTTCACCTCAATACTTTTTTCTGTCTTTACCCTCATGGGTTTTATTGGTGGAGGAGAATATTTCTAGCTTGTCAAAATAGATCTGAAAATGTTTTAGTAGGAATATCTGCAAATATTATACTTTCCATATAGGTAAATGTGAACACATAGATGCTGAGAGTTATAATCTTGTCCTGATTAACTCTTGGGCTTTCAGGATAACTATTTTCTACTGCTCTGAGGCATTCATTACAGGTTTGGCTTTTCTGGTCTAATCATCCATAGATATATGAGGGTTGTGGTTAACAACTGCACTAAGTGCTTTAATTTGCAAATGATTAAGATATATTATTTTTGATTTAAGAAGGAATTCACTGAAAGGACATTTTAAAAATCACTCAACAGATGGTTTGATGGGCAAGCTCAGAAAATAGACAAAAGTACAGAAACACAAAAGTCATGTCACAAAACCAGTCCACTGAGGAAACCACTGTCACTAGGAGAGACTAAAACTGCAGGTTGTACCACTGTTACTGCTTTTCCTGGAAATTGGATGTGGTGCACTCTCCTGAATCCATTCTCTCTGCTTATCCCATCACTAGCTCCTAATTTGGAGCCCTGGACAGATAGAGATGGGTATTTGGGTCTCAGTGATGCTTGAAGGGCTCCTGCTGAAATTATGATGCCTGAAAACTATGAAACTGACACTTTTTCTCAATAAAGCAGCAGTCCTGTTTGCATGATTGCCATCTGAAAATACATTTTGTCTTTAATTGTGGACTGCTAGTGATAGTTAGAGTCCAAACTACAAAGATATTGAAATGAAATGGTTTGTAAGTCACTGAATGGTATTTACATTATAGTCTGGCATATAATTTATATAATTAATATCAAGAAAATGTAAGTTCTATAAACAAATTTCTTATAGAATGTAAAATAGGAATGATACATTTTTATCTCAATAAAGGTAATAATTCCATGAGCTAAAACATTCTTAGAAGAGAAAATACTGTTCAACCATTTACCATATTGAATAGATAACAATGTTATTTTGTCTTCCTCTTTCATTAATATTTGCCCTAATAACAAGCCACTTTAATATCCACTAGGGTTAAATATAACAACAGAGGTATTACTATATGCATTCTGAATATAATTCTAACTTGTTCATTTATATGGTGAAATATCTAAGTTTTAGGAAAAATTTATTTACCACTGGTTGTTTTTAATATCAATCAGATCATGATATGTGTTGTGTGCACAAGTAAAAATTAAGATGTGACATCAGTTAATGGTACTTTTTTAATAAATCATATGGCATCTTTTCTACAGCAAAGTACTAAGGAAAGGAGCGGAGGGCTGAGGGACAGGGAGGACACTGGAGGATGCAATAGAGATAAAAAGAGACTTTCTGTCTTCCCAGATACAAGAGGAATGAAAAAAGATACAGGAAGGAATTATAGACAAAGATATTGAATTCCTCTCCCACTAATTTGAGAAAGACAGTGTGAATGAGGATGCAGCCTTGGTCAGAAATAGGCTAGATAGGTAATTGTTACCTTATAACATATATAGAAGTAAAGAAAACCAGTCAAAGACACAGCACTATTGCTGGGACTGGGAAGAAAGATCACGGTCCCTCAAATATTAAGATGAAAGGACTTCCCTGGTGGCACAGTGGTTAAGAATCCACCTGCCAATGCAGGGGACATGGGTTTGAGCTCTGGTCCGGGAAGATCCCACATGCCGTGGAGCAACTAAACCCGTGCACCACGACTACTGAGCCTGCACTCTAGAGCCCGTGAGCCACAACTACTGAGCCCATGTGCCACAACTACTGAAGCCTGCGTGCCTAGAGCCCATGCTCCGCAACGAGAAGCCACTGCAGTGAGAAGCCTGCACATCGCAACGACAAGTAGCTCCCCAACTCGCCACAACTAGAGAAAGCTTGTGGGCAGCATCGAAGACCCAGTGCAGCCAAAGATAAATAAATAAATTTATACAAAAAAAAGCAGATTAAAGAGAAGTCCTGATCATTTGATTTTTATTGATAGAGTCCTAGGGGAACTGAGAGAATGAAAAGAGGAGTAAGTTCTCATTGAGGTCATTTCTGCCCTACTATGGAAATAAAGTGCCAATGGATTAGTTAAATGGATTTTGCAGGATGAAGTCACTTAAAACTTTTCAATGTCCAGATATACAGCTGACTTTGACTTAGATATTTATTATACAGAATTTTCTGTTACTTAGAGTTTTAATATGTTTTTACAAAAAAATAAAAAAGGCTCATTGTATTTTCAACCCTTCCTGGAAATGCTAAGAAAAAGGAAATGCGAAAACTAAGGCAACAGAAATTCCACAAAATTAACTTGCTAGAATGTTTGTCAGAACTTTTAAGTATGGTTTTGTGGCCATTATTTTTATGGGTTAAGAGGAAACTTCAAACTAAAGTTAGAGCTCATTCACAACCGAAGAATAGTGAATGAAAGGCAATAAAACATGACCTATGTTATCAAAGAGCAGGACCTCCACAGGTAGAAAAGCAGGAATAGTAAGAACAGGAGAACAGACAAACCACAGGAAGGAGAATTAGGCCTTAATAAAGCAGCTGACGTGCCCTAACCTGTGGAGGTCTGTTTTCTTGTGTTCTGCAGTGAGCAAACATTTTTATTTTCCTGGTATTCTTAGGCGGCCATTATTGCTGGTATACAATCTCTGGTTCCCAATGGGTAATAACAAAATGTTGGCCTTCAGGAAGCTCTCAGTGAAAACTAGATCAGATAAAAGATTTATCATGCAATGTGAATTTGCTCTTTCTTTTCTATTAGTGTTAATGTTAGACTCCATCTAATATCATTTGTTTGACCATGGAACTTAAAAGCACTCAGATATGAAGCCCTCAAATTCTCATCATCAGTATATTTTTATTGCCCCATTGAAGGATGTTGCTGTTTACGGGTTTTACTCTAGAGTAAGGAGTGAGGTGACACTCAAATTCAGCATTGTAAGTCCCTAAACCATTTTATAAATTTTCTGCAATCAAATAACCAACCAGAGAATTTCATTTTACCTAAATTTTTTATCTTGTTCCTTCTTTCTCACACTCTGAAAAAACAAAAACAAAAACCCCAAACAAAATTAATGGCCAAGTCGAACTGCCGCATTTCAAAGGGGACCATATCTTTATTGAAGTATGACCTACATACAGAATGTTTAGAAATCAAATAAATTGTGTTTCAAAATGACCACAGCTATGTAATTCCCACTTAGGTCAAGATAAAGAACATGAGTGGAATTCCAGAAATATTACTATGGATCATCCCAATGCCAACTACTCTCTGATTTCTATCATCATAGATTAGTTTTGACTAATCTTGAATTAAATTTAAGTGGAATTATACCAAATGTTCACTTTGACATCTGTTTTCTTTCACTTAAAATTATGCAGGTTAGATTTATTTATGTTTTATTTGTTGCAATAATTTGTTTTGTCATTGTTGTGTAGTATTCCAACAAATGAAAATATGAATATATTACATTATAATTATCCATTTTACCAAGGAATGACATTTGGGTAGTTTATAGTTTGAAACTATTACAGAAAATTCTTCCATAAACATTCTTGCACATGTTTTTTGCTGCACACATGTAATGTACATAGAGTATGTATATGTCAGGTTTAGTAGGTTTTAACAAACAGTTTTCCAAAGTAATTGTACCAACATAGATCATGCCATAATGGTAAGAGAGACCAATTTCTTTTCATTTTAACCTACACTTTATAGTTCAGTATTTTTTGTGCTTCATACCCTCCCAAAACTTTATTTATTCTTTGATCAGAAGACTTTTTGATCAAAACATTTCTAAACAAACTGTACAGTATGAATGTGCATAAGTGGGTTACTAAGGGGAATGGCTCTTAAATAATACTGAACAAAAATAGAGTAATGGTCAAATACTGAAGAAATAGTACCTATTCTTTGATGAATTTGGTAACCAGGAATATCCCTAGTAGAAGAGCAGAAAAAAACCCAGAGAGTATAAGACTGCTCCAAGGTAAGTCACAGTGTATTCTCCCTCTGTCTTACAGAAAACAAGGGCCAGTACATCTCTCCATATGAGATTTAGACAGTAATTATGTCCTTTACTGTTATTTGTGGTATAATGAGATACAGAAGAATATTATCTACAACTTTATCAATGTATTTAAATCTATGAATTAGATATAAAAGTAGTCTCCTGTTACATTTTTTCATGAGGCCTAACTATTGTCCTTCTAAGAAAGGGCAAATAATGACTATTATATTTTAACAATGAACATCCTGAGATTTTCTAAAGTCAAAAAAATTAGAAATATTTGACAAAAGGGAAAATCTGAGTTTAACTCAAATTAACAGAAGATGAGCAGATGTTGGAATAAAACCACAATAATAGAAAAAAACCTGATATCTTAAGAAATATTGGAGTTTAACACCACATTAAACTTTGGCAATATACAACTAGGATTTTCAAAAAGATAAAATCAATCATTGGTATATAAAAAGTGGAACTATTTTTTCTACATACAAAATTGCAATATCATAATTCATCTCTTATTTAAGATTGACTAAGCTGAAAAAAGGAAAATATCCTCCAGTTTCAACATAATGATTTATGTTCTACTTAAAGATATTAGTGATGCAACATGATAGCACAAAGTATTTCCTTTGAGATAGGAGTAGGTAGGTGGGTGGATAGGATAGGATAGGTATACACAGTGACAGTAGTTAAAGGTTACAGTTATGTGTTGTATGGGCTGGAGCTTTTTAGACATGTCTCTGGGCTGGGCTTTGATGGATTGGATTCTATTTGTATGTCAGAAACTATTTTATTTTGTGACCTTGAACAAGCTGCTTAGGGTCACTGTCTCATAATTTTCCATGAGCATAATGAGTTTGGTGTTACTTGTTCCTCCATTCTGAAGATTGATTGAAATGCTCTTTCAGAAGAATGATTGTATATTAATCTCATTAGTGTTATTTTTAATATTTCATGTCTTCTTCCTAGGATACTTGTGTGACAGTACTTCCATAAGGCTTTCAAAGATAGATCTACACTAATATTCTGTGGTCATCATAAATGATAAGACTTGACGTTCACCTTGGAACTTGTATAACTAATAATACGATCAGTCATGAATAGTCTACACAGCAATTTTGCTCATTAAATTAAACAGTTAATTTCCCAAATTTTACGCTTCACAGAAATTGCTTTTCTGCCTAATCAATCCTGTCATCAAATGAGCAATTAACTTACCCATGGATATTCTGGGTGTTGATCTGTCATGAGCCTTAAGTTTCCTTCTGATAAATTAAATATTGTAGTTTAAAATAATCTATATTTCTGCAATCATGTTTCTTCATAAGGCATCATTAATGGTAATGACTTGTCCACTTAATTGTTTGGAGAACTTTCCATAAAGTACCTTATTTAATGTTATTTCCTTTTACAAAAGAATAAAATATTGCCTCATTAATATTATAAGTATCAGTCTTAGAATATTCTTAACATTAAACATGTTGAAAGATACAAGACTTGTGCAAGAAAGGGTGAGGATAAAAATTATCAACCCTGAAGCTTGATGGTTGGCAATGGGGACATCTCCAATCTTATTCATTATTACTTAAATTTCTTTGAAATGTTAATAGGTTAACAATGTTTATTTTCCTAGGACTCGACAACATTTATATACAAATTGTCTAACTTGTTCTAGGTGGGAAAATATGTTCCCTTTAAAATTCTAATTTCAGAATTTGAAGATTTCTCTACTTGTTAGATAAAGAGTCTGAAATGAAATTCAGTTCTATTCTTGATTTCTATATATCATTATGGTATTTAATGGCACTCATTTAATGCTTTTTTTGGAGGGGTTAGTACTCAGCTTTATTTCACCCATCTGTAACACATGATCTGAGAATAGATAACTAATAACTGTTTGAGTAGAGAATAATGGATGTATTTACAGGTTTGCTTACAACTTACATGTTCTAGAGCCACAAAGAACCAACATTCTTTCTTTACAATTTACCTATTATTGTCATATTTTAACATTCCTAGCATGGCTGACAGCATATTAAAGTAGGAGAAAAATGAATCATATACCATTTTTTAAAAGTTAAAAACATCCACAGGAAAATTATTTATCAATCTCCCCCCTACCCAAATTCTGGGTACTTATATTTCATGAGCACTTACTATATGCTAGACATTTTATAGAAATCATTTCTTTTAATCCTCAAAGCAACCAAGTATATTGTACAAAAAGCCTTTTGTTTGTTTGTTTGTTTTTGAGAAGAAGGAGGGGATTTGGCCAAATCACAAGTCACGTGGCAGATAAGTGGCATAGATCAAATTAAACATCAGGGCCATTTTACTCCAAACTCAAGGCTACTTTCAGTTTCCTCAATTATCTTTCTCTCTCTTCTATTTTTAGGATTGTGAATTAAGCTCCACTATTGGACAGTGGTAATCTCTGAAACTTTGCCAAGTCATCTGTCTTTTAAAATCAGGAGAAAGACAAGAGGGGATAATTAAAAGACTGCAAAGGAGTATGGATAGAGCTAAATTGGATTATAAAAATTTACACATCAATCTTAACACATTTACTAGGACCTTAGAACTGAACTGAAAGTCTGACCAGCATGTACAGTCTAAAAGCCCAGAGGCTTTGCACTTCAATGACTGCCAATATGGATCCAGATAAACAACAGTGAAAGAAAAATAAACATTGTGTCCTGAATTTAGAGATCAGGGAAAAATCACACAGTGAACAACCCACCAGCTCCCATCCCACTTCCTATACCAATAACATTAAAATGAACAGTAAGAGAAACCTCATGTGTATGTCTGAGAAGTAAGAAATAGCATACTGGTTAAAAGCATGGTCTTTGGAGACACACAGTTAGCTACTGGGACACTAATCGAATCCCATTGTGTCACAGTACCCTCTTCTGTAAAATGAGGATAATAATAAAAACTTCAGAAGTGGCAAGTACTAAATTAATTGTAGTTTTTTTTCTCTTTCTGTCTTAATGCTCCTAACTTCTCCTCATGAGTTAAAAGTAAGTGACAAATATAGTCCAAAAGTATATGTAAGGAATGAGTGGGAAGGATATAGGTGACTAAGTAATGGCAAAAGGGTTTATGGACTTATTTTTGCTATATAACAAACATAGGAAAGAGAACTCCTTCTCTCTTCTTGACTTCCAACAATAATAGTATTTATACAGAGTTGTTAGGGGGTTAAACGAGTAATGCAGAGTGTTGAACAATATTAATATTACTATTTTAATAATCATCATCATATTATTATTAATATTATGACACATTATAGGATTGTTTGGAAATTCAAGGAGATAATATTAGTAAATCTTTTAGCATAGTGCCAGATAATAATAATTATAATAATAATGTTACTTCTGACATATGGACACTGTCAGACTAACAGTGTCTAAACATATACCAGTTCCTATATGTTTAACTCTTTTATGCCCTCAAATTAGTAGTTTGCTATTGATCAGTATCAAAATACCTACCTAATATTTCATGAAGCACTACCTGATAATTATGTTATGAAAGTAAAGTAATGAAAATGTTTATCTAACATTTAGTAAAGTGGTTCCAAAGTCCTCTTATTGGGGACATTTAGCTTATATGGATATAAAAATATATTTTGAACTCTACATTTAAAAGTAGAATTTTCAAGTGAAATTGAAATTTCCCTTTTCAAATGTTGTTGGCATTAGTATTAGCCTCCAAAGGTCAAACTGACTAGGTGCTGTTCTCAGTTGTAGCTGCCAGGCTGAGTCTCTGGTGCCTTCCTGCACACTCCTTCCTTGGAGATCTGCTGAGGATGGTTAGAGATCACGATGTCTCAGCATGGCTTCAACTCTGGCAAGATTTATTTCCCAAATCCCAGTGGAATAGCATGGCTAAGAACTTCATTTAAGAGCACTCCAAATAAACCCCCTGAGGAGCGAATTTTAAAGAGGAGAGCAAAAATAAACAAATGGGACCTAAATTAAACTTAAAAGCTTTTGCACTTAAAAGCAAAGGAAACCAAAAATAAAATGAAAAGACAACCTACTGAATGGGAGAAAATATTTGCAAATGATATGACTGATAAAGTGTTAATACCCCAAATATATAAACAGCTCATACAACTCAATATCAAAGAAACAAACAACCTGATTAAAAAATGGGCAGATGGCCGGAATGGACATTTTCCCAAAGAAGACATACAGATGGCTAACAAACACATGAAAAGATGCTCAACATCATTAATGATCAGAGAAATGCAAATCAAAACCGCAATGAAATATCAGCTCATACCTGTCAGAATAGCTATCATCAAAAAGTCTATAAATAAGAAATGTTGGGGAGGATGTGGAGAAAAGGGAACTCGTGTACACTGTTGGTGGGAATATAAATTGGTGCAGCCACTATGGGAAACAATATGGAGGTTCCTCCAAAAATTAAAAATAGAACTATCATATGATCCAGCAACCCTACTCCTGGGTATATATCCCCCTGCCAAAAAACCCCCAAATCACTAATTTGAAAAGATACATGCAACCCAATGTTCATAGCAGCAGTATTTACAATAGCCAGGATATGGAAGCAAACCAAGTGCCCATCAACAGAGGAATGGATAAAGAAGATGTGGTATATATGTACAATGGAATATTACTCAGCCATAAAAAAGAATGAAATTCTGCCATTTGCAACAACATGGATGGACCTAGAGAGTATTATGCTTAGTGAAATAAATCAGACAAAGACAAAATACTGCATGTTATCACTTATCTGTGGAATCTAAAGAACAAAACAAATGGATGTATATAACAGAACAGAAGCAGACTCACAGATGTAGAAAACAAACTAGTAGACACCAGTGGGGAAAGGGAAGGTGGAAAGGGCAAGATAGGGGTATTGGATTAGGGGATACAAACTACCATGTATAAAATAGATAAGCAGCAAGTATGGCACAGGGAAATACAGCCATTGTTTTGTAATAACTTTAAATGGAGTATAATCTATAAAAATATTGAATCACTATGCTGTACAACTGAAACTAACAGAATATTGTACATCAATTATACTTCAATAAAATAAACAAATAAAGAGAATGGCAGTATGCCGAAAGTATACCAAATATCGCCCCTATGGCATTTACAGAGGCACACTGTCCGAATCTCCCTTCAAGAAGTAATTTGACATTATCTGCAAGGAGTGCAGTCAGTTATTAGTCTCCAGCTACAGTGCCTTCAAGATCCTCCTCAATTTCAGCTGAGGTTACACTCACCCAGGGGTAGCCCAGCCAACGCCCGAGCATGACAGTAATCCCTCATGGGCAACTTTTGCTTGGGAGTTCCCCATTGGATTGGCCAACACTTCATCAGATCTGCATCATGATCCAGTACATAGTCTGAAGCTCTCCCTGCTCAATCCTGCTTCTTCTACCATTCTCTATCAGATCTGCATCAGTCTGGAGGCTTTCTCTGCTTCTTCCCTCTTTTATGTTTCCCATGCAATGATTTACAGTAAGTCACTTGTATTCCTAATTCCTTCTCAGTGTCTGCTTCTGAGAGAACCAGTCAACATACCTTCTCTGCCCAGTCATTATTCCAAGGGTTTAACACTCAGTTCTCATCCCCACACTCAAAGGCAATGCCTTTTTGACACTGTTTATTACAGGGACTCTCCTGCTCACTGTTCTCCAGGCATGCAAGACCCCTTGCTTTTCTTCAAACGATCAAAGTCATTTCTGTTGCAGAACTTCACACTTCCCCCTGCTTGGAAAGCTCTTATACTATTAGTTCAGTTTTGTGTCATGTGGTTCCTTGTCATTATTCAGGTCTCTGGTCAAAGGTCATGTTCTTTATTTTTGTCTGGATCATTTTATGCAAAACATGCCCCCTCACTCCGTATCAAATATTTATAGGCTTTATAATATTATTAGCGTCTAAAATGTTATTATTGACGTTTGTTTATTGACTGTCTTGCTCCCAAGAGACTGGTCTTTGCCTATTTTGTCTGCCACTGTCTCTCCAGTGCTCTGGAGAATATTTGAACAGAAGCAAGTTGGGCCAGTCATGCTTGCTGACTTAATAATTAAATGAATGATTTTCAGCTTTGGGACTTACTTTCAAAAAAAAAAAAAAGCCATGTGTCTTAGAGAAGCTGCATAATGTCTTTAAGGTGTTTTTTCCTTTTATTAAGAACAATAACAACTACCCCACAGCAAGTTATGAGCATTACATGAAATTAAATGAAGTAATGTGAACTATAGTATTTGTCCCTTAGTAGACCTTCAATAAATGTTTCTGTGGTCACATAAAATATTTATTTAATAAAACAATTCAGTATAGACAATGTATTAAATACTCATTTATATGCAAATTTAAAAAGTAAATTAAGGCTAAAAGAAGGCAGTTAGTTGTTGATAATTATAAAGTCAAAATCTCAAACCCATGTTTCTAAGCTGAATCTCTTAACTTGCTTGCTAAGGCATAGGGGTGACTAGAGAACTGTTGAACTCTGCTAAACTCACCAGTTCATTTCACTTTGAACAGCCAATAGTCATTAAGCACAATGGATTTAACGTGGTGACCTAGAAATCAGATAGTGTATAACCTACTAACATCTCTTGAGCCATCCAGTATGCCACCATTTGTTTTCAAAGGAGTTGATTAATTTTTGAGCAGTATTAGACTACAGTAAACATATCAAGAGATCATTGCTCTTACTGTGGTTGAATTGTCAGTCCTTCGATAAACAGGTTCAAATACTCCATAATTATAACAAATTTCTAAAAATTCTATTTTATTGATTGAAGAAATAGGGTTATATAATTGCACTTAATGTCTAACTCCAGAGTCAGTAATATTAAAAAAAAAAAGGAAAAAATATTATATAGCCTGAAGGGTTTGTTTTTTTTTTTAACATCTTTATTGGAGTATAATTGCTTTACAATGATGTGTTAGTTTCTGCTTTATAACAAAGTGAATCAGCTATAATATACATATATCCCCATATCTCCTCCCTCTTGCATCTCCCTCACACCCTCCCTTTCCCACCCCTCTAGGTGGTCACAAAGCACCGAGCTGATCTCCCTGTGCTATATGGCTGCTTCTCACTAGCTATTTTACATTTGGTAGTGTATATATGTCCATGCCACTCTCTCACTTCATCCCAGCTTACCCTTCCACCTCCCCGTGTCTTCAAGTCCATTCTCTACGTCTGTGTCTTTATTCCTGTCCTGCCTCTAGGTTCTTCAGAACCATTTTTTTTTATTCCATATATATGTGTTAGCATATGGTACTTGTTTTTCTCTTTCTGAATTACTTCACTCTGTATGACAGACTCTAGGTCCATCCACCTCACTACAAATAACTCAATTTCGTTTCTTTTTATGGCTGAGTAATATTTCATTGTATATATGTGCCAAATCTTCTTTATCCATTCATCTGTCAATGGACACTTAGGTTGCTTCCATGTCCTGGCTATTGTAAATAGAGCTGCAATGAACATTGTGGTTCATAACTCTTTTTGAATTATGGTTTTCTCAGGGTATATGCCCAATAGTGGGATTGCTGGGTCGTATGGTAGTTCTATTTTTACTTTTTTAAGGAACCTCCATACTGTTCTCCATAGTGGGTGTATCAATTTACATTCCCACCAACAGTGCAAGAGGGTTCCCTTTTCTCCACACCCTCTCCAGCATTTATTGTTTGCAGATTTTTGATGATCAGCCTTCCACCAATTTTTAAAAACTCTTTTGATTTTGAAGTTGCTATGTGATTAAATAACATTTTTGAAATTTCAGATAAAAATAATGTAGAGTGTATATATGCTTCAAAACTTTAAATGTCACTGTAACTACTAGAGAAAGCAACAGTAATTTAGTAAAATCCGAACGCATTTTTTTTCAAGTCTGGGGATCAGAGAGACAGAAGTTGTAGTGAGAAAATTGTTTATTTGTGTCTTGCCTACAATTAAAATTTTCCTCTTTCCAAATCCTATTCTGATCCTTCTCCCATTCTACTTTTCAGTGCATATCATCATGTTTTATTACCAATTAACACATAAGTAATTGTATGGTGATGATAATGATATAGTGACTTTCCATCTCTTTTCTCAAGTAGCTCTGCAGACAAATTATAAGTGATCGATTCCTGCAGAAGTGAATAGATGGCCTAGTTTTGCTGCAATATTCAAGTTCTTTACCTTTGCAGTCAATTCCCAGTGTCCCAGTGATTTATCTACCTTTGCTAAATTTCGTGTTCATGTTCTTTTTACCAGTGGCATGGAATTTTAATTAGCTTTTGATAAAATGCATTAGGATACTCTCTAAACTAGGAATAGAGAAAAATTAAATTTTTTTCTAACTCTACATGTCAAGATTTCTGCAAGCTAGTAGAAGCTAAAATGCATTGATAGTTTGTGCATTTGTAACTAGAGATATATAGGGCTCAATATGTGAAAGTCCCTTGGTTAAGTTCTTTGAAATCTTAAGTTCTATTAGGTTTCTCAGTGTAAAACAATGTGTCAAAAAACACCTGAATGCCTGTTTACCATTATTTTTGCCATTTTAAAATAATTTAAAAGAGAAAATTTGCAAAAAATTGTAAAAAATAACTGAATACTTTCTGCCGATTATTAATTTTAACACTTTCCCACATTTGCCTTATTATCCTTTCTTTATAAAATCATACAGTAGATTTATAAACTTATAATACTTCAGCATGCATTTCCTAAAACCAAAATTATTTAATTACATACACATAACACACGATATAGTAAAAAATTTAAGAAATTTAACATCAATACACCTCTTACATACTCTAACATTGAATATTCCAATTTCATCAACTGCCACAAAGATATGATTTATAGTTATTTATTTTCTAATATAAGATCCAGTCTAGGATCAGAAACCATATTTAGCTGTTATGTCTATTTAGTTGCTTTCAACCTAGAGCAGTTTCTTATATTTTCTTTCTTTTGTGCCATTAATGAATACAACTAGTAATTTTATAAAATATTCATCAACTTGGGTATTGCTGATGTTCTGCTATGAAGAGATTCAAGTTATGCATTTTGGACTTGGACACTATATAAATGATGTGTCTTTTTCAGAGTCTCACGTCTGGTAGCATATAATTTTTATTTATCTCTTATTCATGAGGTTAATTTTGATTGCTTAGTGTATTAATTACCCATTGTTGTATAACAATAGGGCCACATAATTAGCAGCTTAAAGTACACACATTTATTGTATGACAATTTCACTGGGTTTGAAGACTAGACTGAACTGGGTCCTCTGCTTCAGAATCTTTGCTACAGTCAAGATGTCAATTGAGGCTGTGATGTCATTTCAACGATCAACTGTAAAAGGATCTCCTTCAAATCTCACTTGGTTATTAGGAGAATTCAGACGCTTGCAGGCCACAGGACTGAGGGCCTCAGTTTCTTGCTGGCTAATGGTCTGAAGATTCCCATATTTCCATGGATCTCTCAGTAGTGCAGCTCACAATACAGCAGCTTCTTTCATCAAAATCAGCAAGTGAAAGAGTTTACTAGCAAGATGAGCTACAGCCTTATCTAATGTTCTCTTATAAGTGGTATTCTACAATCATTGCTGTATTCTATTGATTTGAGTAGCCGTTTCTGCCCACACCCAAAGAAATGGGTTTAGACAAGGCATTACTACCAGGCGGAGAGTATAATTGGTAGCCATCTAAGAGTCTGTCCAACACACCATAAGACGTGCTATAGTAATTTCTGATTCCTTCACCACTTAGTTACAATTTTTCCTTCTGTCATTAATGAATTTATGGGAGGTTGTATAAATATCCCATTCCACATCAATCCCTCCACTCTATGGTTTTAGTACCCATCAATGATTTTTACCAGAATACAATTTATTACATTACTTCTAAAACAGTAACTTTCCAATTCATAATCTATTCTATATTTGTTAGCATTCTATTATAAAAAAAGGATTTATTTATCACATATTTGTTTGTCTGTTTATCTGTAGTCTATATGTGTCACATTTCTCTGACTGCCTTTAATATTTTCCCTTTATCTCTGATTTTCAGCTATTTAATTATTATGAGCTTTGATGTGATTTTCTTTATCCTAAATTTATTGTGGTTTCTTGAACTGTTTGAAGCTATCCATGTACAATTTTCTTCACATTTGGAACATTTTGGACATTATTTCTTCAATTTTTTTTCTGTCCCAACTTCTGGCTTCAATGGCTTGAACTGAATGTATGCTAGACTATGTGATATTGACCTACAGCTTACTGAGGTTTGCCTATTGAATTCCTTTGCTCTCTTATTCCATTTTGAATATTTCAAAACTTCACTGGTATTTTCTTCTGTTGTTTCAAATTTACTGTTTAACCTATCCAGTGTGTTTTTTCTTTCTCAGCTATTGTATTTTTGATCTCCAGCATTCCATTTGAATTTTCAGTACATTTTTCTCATCATATTCAGTGTTTTCCTCTATATTTATTAAACAAATGAAATGTGTTTATAATAGATCAGAGCACTCCACCTCACTACCTATACATTCAGAGGTCTTTTCATTCTGAAAGGTGGAAACAAATCTATTCTCTGTAAACTACAAGAGTATTTTAGTATATTGCTCTCCAGTGATTCTTTTCCCTTTCTCACATAGTTTCTATCACTCATGTGTGGATTAGTTTTCAGCCAAAAATTTGAGGGGAATTTTTTTAGATCTTCAAAAATCTCCATGAAAATACCTCTCAGGATATTCTACTTTACAAATTCTAGCTACCATGTCTTTTCCAAATAATAATCTTTATCATCTCTATAGGTAAGACCATTGGTTCTCTTTGAATTACCACTCCTTGCACTGGGATCTGAATACTCTCCAAGTAGTATACTGGGACATTTAGAGAACTAAACTAATTTTTCTTCTTTTCACACACAGTTCTGCTGTCTAAGGCCAGAAGGTAAATCTGCTTCTTCTGACAAAATCATGGTCATAAGCACAAATCCTAGCATAATCTCTTTGTGTTTGTGTGTGTGTGTGTGTCATAAATACCCATTTAATGTTTTATTTATTCAGCAGTAATGGTCAATATTTATTGAGCCAAGCACTTTTCTAACACTTCAGAGTCATAAACACTTTTAATCCTTCCAACATCCCAATGAGCTAAGCACTGTTTTTTGGATATTTATTTTTATTGATGTATAATTGACATACAATATTTTATTAGTATCACCTCAAGTTACCATCTCTAATCTGATTTATTTGATACTATTTTATTTTTGAAGTGCTATGTCAATATGCATAAATGATATCCATCCTGTTATTTTCATACTATTTTTGTCAGGTTTATTTATCAATTTAATACTTCGTTCATAAAATACATTTGAAATTTTTCGCTCTTTTTTTATGCTTTAAAGTTAGGTAGAATTAATATTATCTATTATCAAAGAAAAACTACAATCCTGCAGCCTGTGGAATGAAAACCACATTCACAAAATGACAGACAAATGAAAAGGTAGAGTACTTTGTACTGGATGAAGGGCCAAGATAAAATCCCAGAAAAACAATGAAATGAAGTGGAGATAGGCAACCTTCCAGAAAAAAGAATTCAAAATAATGATAGTGAAGATGATCCAGGACCTCAGAAAAAGAATGGAGGCAAAGACCAAGAAGATACAAGAAATATTTAACAAAGACCTAGAAGAATTAAAGAACACCTAGAATAATTAAAGAACAAACAAGCAGATATGAATAATACAATAACAGAAACAAAAAATACACTAGAAGGAATCAATAGCAGAATAACTGAGGCAGAAGAACAGATTAAGTGACCTCGAAGATGGAATGGTGGAATTCAATGCTGTGGAACAGAATAAAGAAAAAAAGAATGAAAAGAAAGGAAGACAGCCTAAGATACCTCTGGGACAACATTAAATGCACCAACATTTGCATTATAGGGGGTCCCAGAAAGAGAAGAGAGAGAGAAAGGAACCGAGAAAATATCTGAAGAGATTATAGTCGAAAACTTCCCTAACATTGGAAAGGAAATAGCCACCCAAGTCCAGGAAGTGCAGAGAGTCCCAGGCAGGATAAACCCAAGGAGAAGCATGTTGAGACACATATTACCCAAATTGACAAAAATTAAAGACAAAGAAGAATTATAAAAAGCAACAAGGGAAAAATGACAAATAACATATAAGGGAACTCCCATAGGTTAAAAGCTGATTTCTCAGCAGAAAGTCCACAAGCCAGAAGGGAGTGGCATGATATATTTAAGGTGATGAAAGGGAAGAACCTACAACCAAGATTACTCTAGCCAGCAAGGATCTCATTCAGATTCGACAGAGAAATCAAAAGCTTTACAGGCAAGTAAAAGCTAAGAGAATTCAGCACCACCAAACCAGCTCTACAACAAATGCTAAAGGAACTTCTCAAAGTGGGAAACACAAGAGAAGAAAAGAACCAACAAAAACAAACCCCAAACAATTAAAAAAATGGTAATAGGAACATACATATTGATAATTACCTTAAATGTGAATGGATTAAATGCTCCAACCAAAAGACAGAGGCTCACTGAATGGATTAAAAACAAGACCCATGTATATGCTTCTACAAGAGACCCACTTCAGACCTAGGACACATACAGACTGAAAGTGAGGGGATTGAAAAACATATTCCATGTAAATGGAAATCAAAAGAAAGCTGGAGTAGCAATACTCATATCAGATAAAATAGACTTTAAAATAAAGAATGTTACAAGAGACAAGGAAGGATGCTACATATTGATCAAGGGTTCAATCCCAGAAGAAGATATAACAATAATAAATATATATGCACCCAACATAGGAGCACCTCAATATATAAGGCAAATGCTAACAGCTATAAAAGAGGAAATCGACAGTAACACAGTAATAGTGGGGAACTTTAACACCTCACTTACAACAATGGACAGATCATCCAGACTGAAAATTAAGAAGGAAACACAAGCTTTAAATGACACAATGGACCAGGTAAATTTAATTGATATTTATAGGACATTCCATTTGAAAACAGCAGATTACACTTTCTTCTCCAGTGCACATGGAACATTCTCCAGGATAGATCACATCTTGGGACACAAATCAAGTATTGGTAAATTTAAGAAAATTGAAATCATATCAAGCATCTTTTCCAACCACAATGGTATGAGATCAGAAATAAATTACAGGGAAAACAACGTAAAAAACACATACAGAGAGGTTAAACAATACGTTACTAAATAACCAAGAGAACACTGAAGAAATCAAAGAGGAAATCAAAAATTACCTAGAGACAAATGACAATGAAAACAGGACCAATCCAAAACCTATGGGATGCAGCAAAAGCAGTTTTAGAGGGAAGTTTATAGCAATACAATCCTACCTCAAGAAACAAGAAATATCTCAAGTAAACAATCTAACCTTACACCTAAAGGAACTATAGAAAGAACAAATAAAACCAGAAGTTAGTAGAAGGAAAGAAATCATAAAGATCAGAGCAGAAATAAGTGAAATAGAAACAAAGAAAACAGTAGCAAAGATTAATAAAACTAAAAGCTGGTTCTTTGAGAAGATAAACAAAATTCATAAACCTTTAGCCAGAATCACAAAGAAAAAGAGGGAGAGGACTCAAATCAATAAAATTAGAAATGAAAACGGAGAACTTACAATGGACACCACAGAAATACAAAGGATCATAAGAGACTACTATAAGCACCTCTATGCCCATAAAATGGACAACCTGGAAGAAATGGACAAATTCTTAGAAAGGTATAACCTTCCAAGACTGAACCAGGAAGAAACATAAAATACGAACAGAAACATCACAAGTAATAAAATTGAAACTGTAATTAGAAATCTTCCAACAAACAAAAATCCAGGACCAGATGGCTTCACAAATGAATTCTATCAAACATTTAGAGAAGAGCTAACACCCATCCTTCTCAAACTCTTAAAAAAAACTGGAGAGAAAGGAACACTCCCAAACTCATTCTATGAGGCTACCATAACCCTGATACCAAAACCAGACAAAGATACTACACAAAAAAGAAAATTACAGACCAATATCACCGATGAATATAGATGCAAAAATCCTCAGCAAAATACTAGCAAACAGAATCCAACAACACATTAAAAGGATAATACACCATGATCAAGTGGGATTTATCCCAGGGATGCAAGGATTCTTCAATATATGCAAATCAATCAATGTGATACACCATATTAACAAACTGAAGGAGAAAAACCATATGGTCATCTCAATAGATGCAGAAAAAGCTTTTGACAAAATTCAACACACATTTATGATAAAGCTCTCCAGAAAGTGGGTAAAGTGGCCTACCTCAACATAATAAAAGCCATATATGACAAACCCACAGCAAACATCATTCTCAATGGTGAAAAACTGAAAGCATTTCCTCTAAGATCAGGAACAAGACAAGGATGTCCACTCTTGCTACCATTATTCAACATAGTTTTGGAAGGCCTAGCCATGGCAGTCAGAGAAGAAAAAGAAATAAAAGGAATACAAATTGGAAAAGAAAAAGTAAAACTGTCACTGTTTGCAGATGACATGATACTATACATAGACAGTCCTAAAGATGCCACCAGCAAACTACTAGAGCCAATCAATGAATTTGGTAAAGTTGTAGGATACTAAATTAATGCACAGAAATCTTTTGCATTCCTATACACTAATGATAAAAAATCTGAAAGAGGAATTAAGGAGACACTCCCATTTACCAATGCAACAAAAAGAATAAAGTACCTAGGAATAAACCTACCTAGGGAGACAAAAGACCTGTATGCAGAAAACTATAAGACACTGATGAAGGAAATTAAAGATGATATAAACAGATGGAGAGAAATACCATGTTCTTGGATTGGAAGAATCAATACTGTGAAAATGACTATACTACCCAAAGCAATCTACAGATTCAATGCAATCCCTATCAAATTACCAATGGAATTTTTTACAGAACTGGAAGAAAAAATCTTAAAATTTGTATGGAGACACAAAAGACCCTGAATAGCCAAAGCAGTTTTGAGGGAAACAAACGGAGCTGGAGGAATCAGGCTTCCTGACCTCAGACTATACTACAAAGCTACAGTAATCAAGACAGTATGGTACTGGCACAAAAACAAAAATATAGATCAATAGAACAGGATAGAAAGCCCAGAGATAAACCTACACACAAATGGTCAGCTAATCTAGGACAAAGGAGGCAAGGATATACAATGGAGAAAAGACAGTCTCTTCAATAAGTGGTGCTGGGAAAACTGGACAGCTACATGTAAAAGAATGAAATTAGAACACTCCCTAACACCATACACAAAAATAAACTCAAAGTGGATTAAAGACCTAAATGTAAGGCCAGACAGTATGAAACTCTTAGAGTAAAACATAGGAAGAACACTCTTTGACATAAATCACAGCAAGATCTTTTTTGACCCACCTCCTAAAGCAATGGAAATAAAAACAAAAATAAACAAATGGGACCTAATGAAACTTAAACGCTTTTGCACAGCAAAGGAAACCATAAAAAAGATGAACAGACAACCCTCAGAATGGGAGACAATATTTGCAAATGAATCAACAGACAAAGGATAAATCTGCAAAATATATAAACAGCTCATGCAGCTCAATATTAAAAAAACAAACAACCAGGGCCTCCCTGGTGGCGCAAGTGGTTGAGAGTCCGCCTGCCGATGCAGGGGATACGGGTTCGTGCCCCGGTCTGGGAGGATCCCATATGCCGCGGAGCGGCTGGGCCCGTGAGCCATGGCCGCTGAGCCTGCGCGTCCGGAGCCTGCGCGTCCGGAGCCTGTGCTCCACAACGGGGGAGGCCACAACAGTGAGAGGCCCGCATACGGCAAAAAAAAAAAAAAAAAACAAAAAAAACAACCCAATCAAAAAATGGGTAGAAGACCTAAATAGACATTTCTCCAAAGAAGACATACAGATGGCCAAGAGGCACATGAAAAGCTGTTTGACATCACTAACCATTAGAGAAATGCAAATCAAAACTACAATGAGGTATCATCTCACACTGATTACAATGGGCATAATCAGAAAATCTACAAACAACAAATGCTGGAGAGGGTGTGGAGAAAAGAGAACCCTCTTGCATTGTTGGTGGGTATGTAAATTGATACAGCTACTATGGAGAACAGTATGGAACTTCCTTAAAAAACTAAAAATAGAACTATCATATGACCCAGCAATCCCACTACTTTGCATATACCCAGAGAAAACCATAATTCAAAAAGACACATGCACCCTAATATTAATTGCAACACTATTTACAATAGCTAGGTCATGGAAACAACCCAAATGCCCATCAACAGACAAATGGATAAAGAAGATGTGGTACATATATACAATGGAATATTACTCAGCCCAGAAAGGAATGAAATTGGGTCATTTGTAGAGCCATGGATGGACCTAGAGACTGTCATACAGAGTGAAGTAAGTCAGAAAGAGAATAACAAATATCGTATATTAATGCATATATGTGGAATCTAGAAAAATGGTACAGATGAACTGGTTTGCAAGGCAGAAATAGAGACACAGATGTAGAGTACAAACATATGGACATGAAGGGGGGAAAGTGGGGTTGGTGGCAGTGAGATGAATTGGGCGATTGTGATTGACATATATACACCAATATGTATAAAATAGATAACTAATAAGAACCTGCTGTATAAAAAAAATACTATCTGTTCTCCAAAAATATGTTGAATTTCCTTGTAAAACCATCTAGTACAGGTGCTTTTTAAATGGGATGTTCTCTTGATAACTTACCATGTGTCCATATATGTGCAAATTGGTCTCTTTAATGCTTCAATCTCTGTTGTGATTCTTTTTGGTAAATTGTATCTGGCTAGGGAATTATCTAGTTTGTCTAGGTTGTTCTTCAAATTTATTTTATAGATATGTACTAAGTAGTAGGTAGAAAATTAAGATTTTAAAAATTTCTTATGTGTGGATATTTTCCATTTGTCATTTCTTATTTTCTACATCTGTGTTGTCTCTTTTCATTAATCAAATTATTTACTGATTTGTCAACTCTTTTCAAAAAACCATGATTTCATTTATTAATATGATCTACTACTTTTCTGTTATCTACGTTTTCTGGTATCTACTATTTACTATTTTCTTTATTGTGCTTTCTTTTGGTTTGCATTGTTGAACTTTCTCTAGCATTTTTAGTTAGGAATTTAAGATCACTGCTTAAAATACATACCATGGATTTGATGTGTATTGTTTTCAACATTATTTTTCAGAAATTCTCCATTTATTGTATTTTTTTTGCCCAGTGTTGTTTAATAAAAGGTTTTCTTTCTCATTTTAAATTAATTTAGATATTGATAAATTATTTTTAATTTAATTTCTAGTTTATTCCATTATCATCAGAGTATGTTGTTTTCAATTGTTGTACACTATGGAACTTATTGATTATTTTGTGACCTAATATCCATTTTTAATGACTATCATACATCCTTCAGAAGAACATATTTATTGGCTATCATCAGGGTATTATTTGATATATATCGCTAAGATCTTCCTTTTCTTTATTCTTACTTATTTTTTAACCTCTTGACATATCTTGCACTGGGAATCTTATGTTAAAGTATTTGGTATTTGATTATGAGAGTATTTCCTTTTCTTCCCCCATCCTCTGTAGTTTCTGCTCCATATAGGTAGTTGCTGGGTACATAGAAACTTATACATGTTATAAACTTATACACATCTATATTATGAGTTTTGGCTCAATAATTTTACTAAATTGTGTCTTGCAGTGGATTGTTCCAGGCCAATTTTCCCAAGTCCATGTGGATTTTTTGGTAAGAACATTTTTCTTGTATTCTAATTTTAAGCATTATTCTGTTTCTTTGTTTTCTTTTTCTTCTGCATATCATCCAATTATATATGTTGGATTTTTTTGCCTGTCTTTCATTTCAGTCACTTTTGATCTGATCGTTTTTAGGATCTAATTTTTATTCTACTGGCTGTTTTTTCCTATCTTTCTTCAAAGGCCCTTCCTAAATTATCATTCAAATCTACCTCTCTTGGGCATTTTGTAATTTATTTTTCATTTTAATGATGAGATTGACTTTTAATAAATTTTTTTTTCTTGAGTTCAATCAAATCTTGTATTTCATGCTGTGTTTTTTAAAATGCAAATTCACTCTTAAGTTTTGAATTGTTGATTCCATTCCTGTTTAATATTTGTTCATGTTTGTTTGAAGATTTGGAACATTATCATCTTTCATTTTGAAGGTCTTTTGTTGTGAGAAATTTTAATCATTTGATTTACATTCTCTCTAAGTTTACTTATTATAGGAGCTTCATATACAGTTGGTCTGACTTTTGCCTATTTCGGGGTATTCCATCCTGTCTTCTAACCCATCCTTGCCATTTCTATGAGAAGCACCACTTACCTCTATATAGCTCCTTTTCTCCTAGAAAAAACAATGCTTCTCTGATAGTGTCACTGTTGGCCTAGGTCTCTTTGAACCCCCTTCTATGTAGCTAGTGTTGAGAACTACCAACTCCCAGATGTGTGTTCAGTATTTTGACCTTGGTTTTAAGATTCTGTGGGTGAATTTATCTGTGCCTTGTCTAAGACCTCCACTCTCTTCTCCTTTTTTGAGAGTCTCTTAAGTCTCCTCTCCCTCATTCCCTGCACCCACAACATGCATTATTGAAGTCTGGTGGTTATTTCTTTATAAATAATTGCATTTGTGTAAAATCTCTGCCTTCTAGTGTAGCTAAGTGGTGAAACATATGTTTTTATTTCATATTTCTTCTGTTTTATTTGTTCATACCATGCTCATCTGGAAGGACATGTTGAGAAATTCAGGTTTAATCAGCTGCTATTATCCTAAAGCAACTTCTTCAAGTAATTCAGTAGTGTTGAATGGTGGGATAATAGTGCAACCATAAAAAAATAAGCAATGATGATTGATAGCATAACTTGTTCCAAATAATAAGAACTTTCTCTGTTTTTTTCCATTTAATTCTTGCTATACTCTAAGATAAATATAATTTATATTTTCATTTTAGAAATGAGAAAACTAAGTTTTCAATGGTAAGTGGCAGCGCTGATACTTCAACTAAGCTCTATTATTTCTACAATGTCTATGCTCTTTTCCCAACATTTTAATGTATAGACTTTTTTCTCAGTTCTGCTATGCATGTGCCTTGAGCAAGCTTCTGAAATTATCTCAGTATTTCAGCTTTCCGAAAATAATAGTTAAATCATAAATAATATATTCTACTTCATTAAGTTGTCAAAAGGGTTAAATGTATAAAATCAACTAGTTTGTGCCTGGTGAAACATAGGCACTTAAGAATAGCAGTTTCCTCTTACTCAACCACTGGATGTAATTAAGAATACAGTGATTTGTACCATGTGCTGACGTGAGTACATGTGCTCAGTACATGTGCCATGTACTGAGATGAAGTGAGATGTGCCCACTGACAATGAAGGGTTCAGCTAAAGAGTCTGAAAAAGCTTAGAATCAGACAAAAACAGGTAGACTTAAAACAAATAATTTAACTGAAAGGGTAAGTTTGAGAGGTGCTTTTATAACATGAAACAAAGGAAAAACAAACAAGAATGAGGACTTCAGGTAGAACACAGAGAATGGAGTCTAGTTGCCTCTGCCTTTATGGGACATCTGAGTATGTGATAAAGGCTGGAGGTCAATAGTCAGCAGGCCTACCTGGTTCCAATATTAAAGAATGACTGAAAATTTTTCCTCTTTTATTTTTCAACTGAATCTCATGGAATTCATTGCTTTAGTTAAGGGACTGCATAGATTTCTGGGATTCCATTTAATATATTCACAATTATAATAAATCAATGTCTAGTGTATAGTGTATATCACATGTTAAAAATCCATGTAATATTTGGGCCAATGTGATCTGTATTCTCTTTAGATTTCTTGTGCTGAATTGTAGCTTATGTTTTTTAAAGATAGGGAATTACTTTTGACAATTCAATTTTAAAAAGACATTTTGTCGAGTGCCGAGCGGCACTCACCAGCCCGAGAGGCTTGTCTGCTCCCCCGCCGGGGCAGGCGGCGCTGGAGCTGAGGCTCGGGCTTCGGTCAGAGCGCAGGGAGAGGACTGGGGCTGGCAGCGAGAACTCATCCTGAAGGGGGCTAATGTGCCACAGCTAGCCGGGAGGGAGTCGGGGAAAACTCTGGAGCTGCCGAAGAGGCAGGAGACTTTTTCTTCCCTCTTGGTTTCCTGGTGCGCGAGGAGAGGGGATTAAGAGCGCCGCGTAAAGGAGCTCCAGAGACGGGCGCGAGTCGCGGCTGAAAGCGCGGAGCCCAGAGACGGGCGTGGGACGCTGGGGCTGCTGCTGCTGCCGCCAAGAAGCCTGTGTGCGAGCGCAGGTCACTGTCCACACCGCCCTTCCGGGAGCCTGTGCAGCCCGCCACTGCCGGGGTCCCGGGATCCAGGGGCGGCTTCCCTGGGAGAACGCACGTCGCGCCTCGGGCTGGTGCAACGTCACGCCGACCTCTGCCGCTGCAGGCTCGCCCCGCACTCCGTGCCCCTCCCGCCCGCCCGGCCTGAGTGTGCCAGAGTCCCCGAAGAGGCTGCTCCTTTAACCCTGTCCTGTCTGAGCGAAGAACAGACGCCTTCCGGCGACCTACACGCAGAGGCGGGGACAAATCCAAAGCTGAGACCCAGGAGCTGTGAGAACAAAGAAGAGAAAGGGAAACCTCTCCCAGCAGCCTCAGAAGCAGCGGATTAAAGCTCCACAATCAACTTCATGTACCCTGCATCTGTGGAATACATGAATAGACAACAAATCATCCCAAATTGAGGAGCCAGGAGTCAGTGCTGTGCCTCTGAGGTGGGAGAGCGAACTTCAGGACACTGGTCCACAAGAGACCTCCCAGCTCCACATAATATCAAACGGCGAAAATCCTCCAGAGATCTCCATCTCAACACCAGCACCCAGCTTCACTCAACGACCAGCAAGCTACAGTGCTGGACACCCTATGCCAAACAACTAGCAAGACAGGAACACAACGCCACCCATTAGCAGAGAGGCTGCCTCAAATCATAAAAAGTCCGCAAACACCCCAAAACACACCACCAGACGTGGACCTGCCCACCAGAAAGACAAGATCCAGCCTCATCCACCAGAACACAGGCAGTAGTCCCCTCCACCAAGAAGCCTACACAACCCACTAAACCAAACTTAGCCACTGGGGACAGGCACCAAAAACAACGGGAACTACGAACCTGCAGCCTGCAAAGAGGAGACCCCAAACACAGTAACATAAGCAAAATGAGAAGACAGAAAAACACACAGCAGGAGAAGGAGCAAGATAAAAACCCACCAGACCTAACAAATGAAGAAGTAATAGGCAGTCTATCTGAAAAAGAATTCAGAATAATGATGGTAAAGATGATCCAAAATCTTGGAAATAGAATAGACAAAATGCAAGAAACAGTTAACAAGGACCTAGAAGAACTAAAGACGAATCAAGCATCGATTAAAAACACAATAAATGAAATAAAAAATACTCTAGATGGGATCAATAGCAGAATAACTGAGGCAGAAGAACGGATAAGTGAGGTGGAAGATAAAATAGTGGAAATAACTGCTGCACAGCAAAATAAAGAAAAAAGAATGAAAAGAACAGAGGACAGTCTCAGAGAACTCTGGGACAACATTAAACGCACCAACATTCGAATTATAGGGGTTCCAGAAGAAGAAGAGAAAAAGAAAGGGACTGAGAAAATATTTGAAGAGATTATAGTTGAAAACTTCCCTAATATGGGAAAGGAAATAGTTAATCAAGTCCAGGAGGCACAGAGAGTTCCATACAGAATAAATCCAAGGAGAAATACACCAAGACACATATTAATCAAACTGTCAAAAATTAAACACAAAGAAATCATATTAAAAGCAGCAAGGCAAAAACAACAAATAACACACAAGGGAATCCCCATCAGGATAACAGCTGATCTCTCAGCAGAAACTCTACAAGCCAGAAGGGAGTGGCAGGACATACTTAAAGTGATGAAGGAGAAAAACCTGCAACCAAGATTACTCTACCCAGCAAGGATCTCATTCAGATTTGATGGAGAAATTAAAACGTTTACAGACAAGCAAAAGCTGAGAGAGTTCAGCACCACCAAACCAGCTTTACAACAAATGCTAAAGGAACTTCTCTAGGCAAGAAACACAACAGAAGGAAAAGACCTACAATAACGAACCCAAAACAATTAAGAAAATGGGAATAGGAACATACATATCAATAATTACCTTAAATGTAAATGGACTAAATGCTCCCACCAAAAGACACAGACTGGCTGAATGGATACAAAAACAAGACCCATATATATGCTGTCTACAAGAGACCCACTTCAGACCTAGAGACACATACAAACTGAAAGTAAGGGGATGGAAAAAGATATTCCATGCAAATGGAAACCAAAAGAAAGCTGGAGTAGCAATTCTCATATCAGACAAAATAGACTTTAAAATAAAGACTACTAGAAGAGACAAAGAAGGACACTACGTACTGATCAAGGGATCAATCCAAGAAGAAGATATAACAATTGTAAATATTTATGCACCAAACATAGGAGCACCTCAATACATAAGGCAAATACTAACAGCCATAAAAGGAGAAATCGACAGTAACACAATCATAGTAGGGGACTTTAACACCCCACTTTCACCAAAGGACAGATCATCCAAAATGAAAATAAATAAGGAAACACAAGCTTTAAATGATACATTAAACAAGATGGACTTAATTGATATTTATAGGACATTCCATCCAAAAACAACAGAATACACATTTTTCTCAAGTGCTCATGGAACATTCTCCAGGATAGATCATATCTTGGGTCACAAATCAAGCCTTGGTAAATTTAAGAAAATTGAAATTGTATCAAGTATCTTTTCCGACCACAATGCTATGAGACTAGATATCAATTACAGGAAAAGAGCTGTAAAACATACAAACACATGGAGGCTAAACAATACACTACTTAATAACGAAGTGATCACTGAAGAAATCAAAGAGGAAATTAAAAAATACCTAGAAACAAATGACAATGGAGACACGACGACCCAAAACCTATGGGATGCAGCAAAAGCAGTTCTAAGAGGGAAGTTTATGGCAATACAATCCCACCTTCAGAAACAGGAAATATCTCGAATAAACAACCTAACCTTGCACCTAAAGCAATTAGAGAAAGAAGAACAAAAACATCCCAAAGTTAGCAGAAGGAAAGAAATCATAAAAATCAGATCAGAAATAAATGAAAAAGAAATGAAGGAAACGATAGCAAAGATCAATAAAACTAAAAGCTGGTTCTTTGAGAAGATAAACAAAATTGATAAACCATTAGCCAGACTCATCAAGAAAAAAAGGGAGAAGACTCAAATCAATAGAATTAGAAATGAAAAAGGAGAAGTAACAACTGACACTGCAGAAATACAAAAGATCATGAGAGATTACTATAAGCAACTCTATGCCAATAAAATGGACAACCTGGAAGAAATGGACAAATTCTTAGAAATGCACAACCTGCCAAGACTGAATCAGGAAGAAATAGAAAATATGAACAGACCAATCACAAGCACTGAAATTGAAACTGTGATTAAAAATCTTCCAACAAACAAAAGCCCAGGACCAGATGGCTTCACAGGCGAATTCTATCAAGCATTTAGAGAAGAGCTAACACCTATCCTTCTCAAACTCTTCCAAAATATAGCAGAGGGAGGAACACTCCCAAACTCATTCTACGAGGCCACCATCACCTTGATACCAAAACCAGACAAGGATGTCACAAAGAAAGAAAACTACAGGCCAATATCACTGATGAACATAGATGCAAAAATCCTCAACAAAATACTAGCAAACAGAATCCAACAGCACATTAAAAGGGTCATACACCATGATCAAGTGGGGTTTATTCCAGGAATGCAAGGATTCTTCAATATATGCAAATCAATCAATGTGATACACCATATTAACAAACTGAAGGAGAAAAACCATATGATCATCTCAATAGATGCAGAGAAAGCTTTTGACAAAATTCAACACCCATTTATGATAAAAACCCTGCAGAAAGTAGGCATACAGGGAACTTTCCTCAACATAATAAAGGCCATATATGACAAACCCACAGCCAGCATCGTCCTCAATGGTGAAAAACTGAAACCATTTCCACTAAGATCAGGAACAAGACAAGGTTGCCCACTCTCACCACTCTTATTCAACATAGTTTTGGAAGTTTTAGCCACAGCAATCAGAGAAGAAAAGGAAATAAAAGGAATCCAAATGGGAAAAGAAGAAGTAAAGCTGTCACTGTTTGCAGATGACATGATACTATACATAGAGAATCCTAAAGATGCTACCAGAAAACTACTAGAGCTAATCAATGAATTTGGTAAAGTTGCAGGATACAAAATTAATGCACAGAAATCTCTGGCATTCCTATATACTAATGATGAAAAATCTGAAAGTGAAATCAAGGAAACACTCCCATTTACCATTGCAACAAAAAGAATAAAATATCTAGGAATAAACCTACCTAAGGAGACAAAAGACCTGTATGCAGAAAATTATAAGACACTGATGAAAGAAATTAAAGATGATACAAATAGATGGAGAGATGTACCATGTTCTTGGATTGGAAGAATCAACATTGTGAAAATGACTCTACTACCCAAAGCAATCTACAGATTCAATGCAATCCCTATCAAACTACCAATGGCATTTTTCACAGAACTAGAACAAAAAATTTCACAATTTGTATGGAAACACAAAAGACCCCGAATAGCCAAAGCAATCTTGAGAACGAAAAACGGAGCTGGAGGAATCAGGCTCCCTGACTTCAGACTATACTACAAAGCTACAGTAATCAAGACAGTATGGTACTGGCACAAAAACAGAAATATAGATCAATGGAACAGGATAGAAAGCCCAGAGATAAACCCACGGACATATGGTCACCTTATCTTTGATAAAGGAGGCAGGAATGTACAGTGGAGAAAGGACAGTCTCTTCAATAAGTGGTGCTGGGAAAACTGGACAGGGACATGTAAAAGTATGAGATTAGATCACTCCCTAACACCATACACAAAAATTAGCTCAAAATGGATTAAAGACCTAAATGTAAGGCCAGACACTATCAAACTCCTAGAGGAAAACATAGGTAGAACACTCTATGACATAAATCACAGCAAGATCCTTTTTGACCCACCTCCTAGAGAAATGGAAATAAAGACAAAAATAAACACATGGGACCTAATGAAACTTCAAAGCTTTTGCACAGCAAAGGAAACCATAAACAAGACCAAAAGACAACCCTCAGAATGGGAGAAAATATTTGCAAATGAAGCAACTGACAAAGGATTAATCTCCAAAATTTATAAGCAGCTCATGCAGCTCAATAGCAAAAAAACAAACAACCCAATCCAAAAATGGGCAGAAGACCTAAATAGACATTTCTCCACAGAAGATATACAGACAGCCAACAAACACATGAAAGGATGCTCAACATCTTTACTCATTAGAGAAATGCAAATCAAAACTACAATGAGATATCATCTCACACCAGTCAGAATGGCCATCATCAAAAAATCTAGAAACAATAAATGCTGGAGAGGGTGTGGAAAAAAGGGAACACTCTTGCACTGCTGGTGGGAATGTGAATTGGTACAGCCACTATGGAGAACGGTATGGAGGTTCCTTAAAAAACTACAAATAGAACTACCATATGACCCAGCAATGCCACTACTTGGCATATACCCTGAGAAAACCATAATTCAAAAAGAGACATGTACCAAAATGTTCACAGCAGCCCTATTTACAATAGCCCGGAGATGGAAACAACCTAAGTGTCCATCATCGGATGAATGGATAAAGAAGATGTGGCACATATATACAATGGAATATTACTCAGCCATAAAAAGAAATGAAATTGAGCTATTTGTAATGAGGTGGATGGACCTAGAGTCTGTCATACAGAGTGAAGTAAGTCAGAAAGAGAAAGACAAATACTGTATGCTGACACATATATATGGAATTTAAGAAAAAAATGTCATCAAGAACATAGGGGTAAGACAGGAATAAAGACACAGACCTACTAGAGCATGGACTTGAGGATATGGGGAGGGGGAAGTGTAAGCTGTGACAAAGTGAAAGAGTGGCATGGACATATATACACTACCAAACGTAACGTAGATAGCTAGTGGGAAGCAGCCGCATAGCACAGGGAGATCAGCTCGGTTCTTTGTGACTGCCTGGAGGGGTGGGATAGGGAGGGTGGGAGGGAGACGCAAAAGGGAGGGGATATGGGAACATATGTATATGTATAACTGATTAAATTTGTAAAATAAAATAAAAAAAAAAGAGAAAAAAAAAAAAAAAAGACATTTTGTCTGTCTTTCACTATAAACACTAGCTAGAATTGTGTACACAGTGCACATTTGTAGAAGTTCAGCTTTATAATCAAGTTTCTAATTAAAAAAAAACTTCTAAAAGGAATTTATAAGAAATTAAGATTTTGAAAGATACAATTTAGTTGACTATTCAAGTCTCACATTAATAAAGCTAGTGAGTTTTTAAATACACATCTGTATTCCTACACACACATTTTGATCATTCTAATTAAATATAATTAAGCTGAATAATGTGTATAGCTAGGCACCATCTGCCAATTCCTGATGTTGATTCACAACTTATTAACATTTCTTGAATAAAATCCAGAGGCAGTTTTAGTAGAGAGTAGAAAAGTCAGCAAAACTAGGGTCATATCCTGGCATGGCACCTTCTTCCTGAATAAAAAAGGGCAATTCACTAAATCTCTCTGAGCTTTATCTTGTTATTTGAGAGTAGTAATAATAATATGAATCCTATGCTATTGATATGAGAATCAAAAACAGAGTACATATCATGAAATCTATGGAGGAGGAGGGGGAGGGGAGGGGGAGGAGAAGGAGGAGGAGGAGAGGAAGAAGAAACACCAAGTGTGCAAGTGTAAGGAGGGAGGACCACCTGCATGCTAAGGAGAGAGGCCTCAGGAGAAATCAAGCTTCCTGGCACCTTGATCTTGGACTTCCAGCCTCCAGAACTATAAAAAAAACAAATTTCTGTTTTTAAGCCACCCAGTTTGTAGTATTTTGTTATGGCAGCCCTAGCGAACTAATACAATATCCTATTGTCTCCCATTTATTTCCATATACTGAAACAAAACTGCACAGAACAAACAATATAGAAAAGATACATAGTTCTAAGACTGTAATACTTATTGATGTAACTTCAGTTACATAAAAGTGTTGTTCTACTGATAAGACTTCACTTTCCAATATTCCCTGAATCCCTTTGCTCCATCTTTCCCAGAAAAATCCCTGTAATTGTTCCTTAAGAGTTGTGTTAAAAGGGCAAATCAAAGCATAACTCTTACAAGAAGCCCTTGCTTTAGTTGAACACTGACCTGATGTAAAGTTCACATGTGCATCTGGGAAAAAAAAATTAATGTGAAGGAAAGCTGACAGATGCAAGCAACAAAAATCACTTTTTATTTTTCCGGTACTATCACTTGTTTATAATCATGTGGATGATTGCAACATATTACAAAGAGTAAAGGATGATTGCTTTCTTTTTGAGATGTATTTGTTCACTGCAATGCTTTTGCAGCATCTGTTTCACTGTGGCTTTCCTGTGTCTGTTATTTCTTAAACCATCTTTGACTATCTCAGAGTCTGCTGGACTTCAAGTTCTAACAGGTTAAAAGCATGACTAGTTAAAATCAATCATTGTCTCTTTTATGCTTTTCAGCTCTTCCATCAAATGTCTAGTGCTTCTCCTAAGAAGACCCTGTACCACTCATTTTAAAATAACTTGTATAATCATTTAAAGGTACCCATTTAGATACACAGAAATAATTTCATTTCATTTTTATTTTAAATTGATAGGATTGCAAACTTTAGAAAATAACACAATATTATTTTTCTAAAATGCAATGCTTAAAATCTAAGTTATTGGCATGAAGTAAATTCTATAATAAGCTTATGTACAAAACTCTGTATTTCAGTCTCTCTTTCACACACTGCAAAGTCTCAAATTCAAGAATGATCCAAGGAACAAAGTTTCTTATTCACTATTCCAGTGCGTGCACCCCCCCACCCCACCCCCCACACACTCATATGGTCATTGCCACAGAACCTCTTCATTTAAATTTTAATTACCATGTTTTAGGGCTCCATTCTCAATTCCCAACAGCTTCTTATCCTCCTGTATTACTTCGCTTTACATCCCATACATGGTGCTTACATGATCCAACTTCATTTATCAAATCTCTGATTCTATATTTTCCAAGTCTGTCATCTGAATGGTGAACAGTTTTTTCTTTCCTTCAAATTTTCTAATTCTTCAATACACAGAACATATCAATAGAGGACTTCTGTTTGTTTTGCTTAAAATAAATTTTGTTTATAATTATGTGAAAATAGGGCAATGAACATTGACAAATACTAATAACTTGAGCTCATAAAAGTATTACAGTCTTGTCTGCGTCAAACTGCCTAAACATGTGTCAACTCGGCTAAGCCAGTGCTACTTCTCTTTATGGTCCCATTGTGATTGTTTCCAATCATATTAACTTGGCTCATCTGAAACTAAATTTCGTAGAACACCAACTCTGATTCTAGGTTGACATTTGTCAAAAAAAGAAAAGAAAAAAAAGAAAACCATAATATTTAGGATGTGTAAGTGAAGCAGCGGACACTATACTTGGAATATGACATTGTTGGAGGCAGAGTGAGACATGCCAGCAGCTTCCAGCTTATCTTTGTCCTTAGCCACTAAATGTCCATCTCTCCTTCCCAACTTTTTGGCCCTGATGGCCAATAGCAACCCAAAGCCCATGTCCAAATACTTGGCTGTGAAATTATGGAGGCTTTCACTATGATAAGGCAACAACTGCCTATAGAAAGTGAATATTTGGGTGACCAAAAAGTTGCTGCAATAGTGAAAATGATGGCATAAATGAACATAAGGAGTATAATGCGTTTAATCTGTTACTTCTAATTGCATTGAAAAACTTGGAGAAATAAGATGATGAGCTTAGGTTTTTAATTATCTGCTCATAGTTTGGTAAGGATCCAAAAAGCTTCTATAACTGCCCTCAAAGAAACCACTGTCTGCTAACAACCACAGGACTGACCTTCTCAAAACCAAACACAAACTTTAATCCTAGAGGATGCTTTATTATTCTACAAATTATAGTCACGATCTTGCAGAGACCATTGTTAAAGTTAAGGTTTTGATTGGGAAGGAGCCCCTGAAACTTCTTCTGGTGTCATTTGGGCAACTGCCAGTGAAGCTGAGGATTTTGAAGCCTTACATTGTTTTGACCCTCCTTTGCCATTACAAGCAACCCTTTTTCCACATCTGAGGTGAATCTCTCCTTGAATGAAGAACGTGCAATGACCTCTTTTAAGGTAATCGTGTAAGGGCTGCTGATCTACCCACACCACTTTTAATTGTTTCTAAGGGAAAAAAGTGACCAGTGTTTTGTAGTGGTGAAAAGTTAAGCCACAGTGGTTCTTATCATGGTGTGGAAAATGAAAAATACACCTAATGGAATTGAGTATTTGGGTAAGGAGAATTCTGAGCAGAATTTTGAAAGTGCAATCAGTTTCGATAAGGCTATCTATCTGTCTATCTATCTATCTATCATCTGATACAGAATGATGAACTAATGAGAAACACAAGTTTCTAATAGAATCCAGAGAACACATTTCCATGTAAGATCCTGCTGGGTTTGAGGATAAAACTGTTTCACACAGGTCTCAAAATAAGAACTGGCTTGAGAGAAAAGATCAGATCCAGGGCTCTGTCAGTAAAATATGGTCTCAGGATTAAATCCCAAGGGTGTGGCCATAATGCTCTTTTGTAAGACCTCAGAAAGATTTAGGATGGTGCCTCATAAATCCTCTCAGCTAGACACAAAGATTTCTAAGAATTTTACGGGCATTCTTCTTAGACCAACTCTTCTGAATAAGAGGGCTCCTATAAGTCTTTTAAGATATTATCCTTCAACACCTTGACCCTCTCAGCCCAAGGCAGAGGGAAGTCTGTCTCAAAGAGATTTGTGAGTATGACTTTGGTCTAATGGAATGGATTATAATTTGATATACAGAAAGTCTACAAAGACTTCAAAGAAGTTACACAGCTTGAAAAGAGAAGTACAAACATCGTTCAAAATGCAAAGAGATCATTGACTCTCCAACTTCCTACAAGCAGGAACCAGGCTAGGAGAGCTAACCAAATGTAAACAATAGACCATTTTTCCTCAAAAGTGGAATAGTTAAGAGCCCAGTGGGCAAAGCTTAGTTGAGGAGAACCAGGGAATAGAAACAGAGCTAATCAATGGAGCAGGGGCAACTGTCAACCCATACCTGGCTGGATTTTTAGCATTGCTAGGGACTGCTTTGCATGTCCCATTTTGACATCCCTCTTCTTCTGTTGTTGTTATTTGTTCAGTTCTCCTGAACCTGGTTTACAATTTTATGCTGTGTATGTGGAGGACAGAATAACTTGTCATTTTAGTTCACAGGTCTTTGGATCAGGAGGAGATGTACACACCCAAGGAAACTTATCCACACCTGACCTCATTTAAAGGTAAATATATTTAGACTCAAGATTGAGCCTTATGCCACAGTAGGATAAGGCTTTTGGGGTTTCTGGGTCTGAGTGCATTTTTTATGAAAGAAGACTATTAATACTTGGGGGCCGAGTCAACTATGGTAGCCAATCTCTAAGGACAGTCTGTAGCTTGCAATTACCAACAAATATGGTGGACACTGGCATTTTGCCAGTTCCATTCTTTGACTTTAAGAGGACTGACAGCTTCTGCTTCACCCTCACGTAGAACTCTTGCTTTGGAAACTCTAACCCTACATGATGACAGTCTATTTACTCTGCTGGAGAGACCATGTGTAGAGACCCATGTAAAAAGCTATGTGGGAAGGAGAGGCACTGTGATTACATGAAGAGGAAGAGAAATTCAATCATTCCAGCATCTCAGCTGAGCCTCAAGGTGACTCCAGCATCAGCTGGGGCCTTCATGCAGCTTCATGACTGTAACTGAGGCCACCAGAAGAACTGCCAAGCTGACACTATCAACCAAAAGAACCCGGACAGGTAATAAAATGAGTGATGTATTAATCCACTAAGTTTAATAGCATTTTGTTGTACAACAACAGATAACTGTGTCTTTTTATCTTACTTATTTTCTGATGAGATGATAAATAGAAGCTCCTGCATTTATATTTTATTTCTGAGGATGCATCAACATTCTTCCCTGATCCTAATTTATCCTAGTTGATAGATAACATTTCCTTCACAGTGGTCAGGATTAAGGTGAAATCTAGACATGAATAATGTCTCTTGTCTCCATGGGGTATTTTGACCCTCTGAGACTCATGACCCTGGGTGAGCCAGTTCACTTGGTTAGAGATTTTCTCTGAGATCATCACCTTTGGATATTAATGTGTAAAATGATAATGTTACGTTTGTGCTCTGGTTTCTTGAACATAAAGAGTTTTTGTACTGTTTTCTCATCAAAAACTATTTCTTTAGCATATATTTTAAAAGTGTGAAATATCTGGAACATTTCAAAGCTTTTAATGCATCCAGTTTCAATTTTTCTACTAAAATGTATAATTAATGTTAAACACTAAAACAGGGGTGAAAATATGTATCATTTTTGTTTCTTGTTTACCTCCATACACAAGACAGACATTGTTAACTAACCATGATATTAGTTTCCATTGAGCTCAGACATGACTTTAGAAACCTTCACAACATATTTCTCAAAGCAACTACTATTAGTAGATTGAATTCGGCATTATAATATAAAACAAATCTCCCATACTTACAATAGATGTATTTCCATTAATATCAGAAAAAAATTATGAAAGTTTTCAACAGTATTACTTCATACTGTTCTTGAAATTCCAGCAAATGCAAGGGAGTAAAAATAATTAAGAGGTAAGAAAAAAGGAATGCTAAAGAATCAATATTTAGAGATAATATGATTGAATACTTTATGCTCCAATATGTTAATTGAGAAAGAATAAAATTTGGGTAGAAATTCTAACTAGAGGGCATTATACAAATAAATCTTTAGATATAATCTTTAGATATCAATAGTTTGCTATATTCCTTTAATAAAATAAGTATATTAAAATGATGTCAATATATAAGAACATTAATAGGAAATGCATAAAAAAACCAAAGAAGAAAAATCCTAAACTTCACTATGATACAGAAGAATGGAATGCAGTCAAAGCGTACTAAATATCTAGATGGGAAGCTCAATATTGCAAAAATAACAATATTGTCAAATCAATTTTTATATTAATGTGAATATAATAAAATAATATTGACAATTATTTTTGGTACCTAAAACATACTCCAAAATATTTTCTGAAATAATCAAGAATTCTTGGTATTTTTAACAAGCTATGTAAATTAAGATAGTATAATATAGACATAATAATGGTCAGGCAGAGAAAAAAAAAAGCAGAATAGAAAACCTAAAAACAAACCCAAGGATGATAAATATTTGTAGGGGAAATTTGGATTATTCAATAGCTAGTACAGGGATAACTGGTTAAGTATTAGAAAAAATAAAGTCGTGTTTACATTGGCACTACATATCAAAATAATATCATGTGAAGACTGTGAAACAAACAAAAAACCCCATGAAATGTAGAAGAGAACATATGGGAAAATGTATGCATGATCTTAAGCGTTGCTCAACATTTTATAAGTAAAAGCAGAGAAGAAACGTATTTATATATGTTACTTCTGTAGTAAGCACATTTTGGTGACTGTACTCAGCTCTTAACAAACTCTCCTTTCTCATGTAAGTGCCTTTCTGCACTGGGTTCACAGAAATGGGAACCTAGCCATCATATTTAAGGATGATGCCATTTTGGGGGGTCAGTTTCTAGAATGGTGCTTGGTAAATATAGGCGTGAACTTGATAGATATTTGTCAATTAATGCCTAAGCATGACTGTTATATAATATATTCCAGGAACCTGGAAATTCAACTCAGAGCCTGTTGACTGCTTCCTTCTTATGGCCAGAACACATAAAGAAAATGATAAGAAGAGGTCATATACTTCCCTGAAAACAGAAGAGATACTTCATCCTCAGAGATAAAGAAAATGTGGAGAGAAAATTCAGAGGCCATAGGTTTCATTGTCCAAAAATGGAGAAATTACAAAAATAATCTAGTATATTCATACAATATATTAGTGTGCATTCAATAAGGAGTACATACTCAAAGCATACTTAAGAACAAAGTGGGGAAAAGGTGTACTATATCAAAGCTAAGGACAAACAAATACACTAATGTTTATTTTATTTTTTGAAGGCAAAGTATATTATTATTAATTTATTAGATAACTGTTCAAATAATAATAGTAACAATGTACTTGCGATTATAGAATAAGGATACGTGAAATGAATGACAGCAATCTTATAAAGGATAGAAGGGAGTAATTGGGAATATTCTGTTATAAAGTAACTGCACAATTAGTGAAATACTGTAATGTTAATTGAAAATGGACTTTTTTCTGATGTATCAATTAGTAATTCCAAATTTTGGTTTTTTCATCCTGAAGCAATACATTGCTCTACCTCACAATTTTCATGAAACTACACGTGTGAGTGTTCTATTTTAAACTGTGAAGTATGTTGCAAATTTGATTTTCTTATTAATTGACGTAGTAATATACATACTTGGCTTTTAGATTTTTAAAAAATATTTATTACCTTTTTGACCCATTTCTCCTGTCTCCTCAACCACCTGCCTCTAGCAACCAATCTGTTCAATGTATCTATGATCCTGGTTGGTTTTGCTTGTTTTTTGTTTTGTTTTGTTTAGATTCCACATATAAGAGAGATCATATGGTATGTGCCTTTCCCTGACTGACTTTCACTTAGTAAGATGCCTTCGAGGCATTTGGTAGTTCTGTTTTTAATTTTCTGAAGACCTCCATACAATTTTCCACAGTGGCTGAACCAATTAACATTCCCACCAACAGTGCACAAAGGTTCCGTTTCCTCCACACCTTTGCCAACACTTGTTATATCTTGTTTTTTTTATTACGGCCATTCTAACAGGTGTGAGGTGGTATCTGTGGTTTTGATCTGCATTGCCCTGATGATTAGTGATGTTGAGCATCTTTTCATGTGTCTGCTGGCCATTTGCATGTCTTCTCTGGAAAAACTGTCTATTCAGATCTTCTGCCCATTTTTTAATTGGCTTGTTTGTTTGCTGCTATTCAGTTGTATGATTTCTTTTATATATTTTGGATATTAACCCCTTATCAGGCACATGATTTGCAAATATTTTCTGCCATTCAGTAGATGTCCTTTTTATTTGGTTGATGATTTGCCACTAATGTTTATTTTTATGATTGACAATATATGGGAGTACATTAAAAACCCTGGGATATTATTCAATCAAAAACAATCTTTGGGGGGCTTCTCTGGTGGTGCAGTGGTTGCGAGTCTGCCTGCCGATGCAGGGGACACAGGCTCATGCCCCGGTCCAGGAAGGTCCCACATGCTGTGGAGCGGCTGGGCCCGTGAGCCATGGCCGCTGAGCCTGCGCGTCCGGAGCCTGTGCTCCGTGACAGGAGAGGCCACAACATTGAGAGGCCCACGTACCGCAAAACAACCCCAAAAAACCCCCCCAAAACAAAAAACAATCTTTGGTTGGATAATTGAAGAGTCACATATAATTGGAAATATAACCTTAACTTTTACATACACACTTGCATACACACACACACACATGCACAAGCATATAACTGAAGCCACATATTAATTCATTGACTAGGATATCATGTCTTTTTCAAAAACAAAACCTTCACTTAGAAAAAAAAATAATTGCCATCATTTAATGTACAGTAAGTTCTTTTCTTTAAGATGACTGTTTACAACTCTATATAATCTTTCCTACATAAACGGCAATTATAGTACATAACCTATGGCACAGACTTTGGTATTTCTTTAAAATATAACATTAATTTAAAAGCGCTTTCAAAGATATCTGAAAGAGGAATCATCTAGATTTTTACAAATGTTTTCCCTAATCATTTCATAAAATTAATGCTACAGGATTTTTGAAATAAACCTTTTCCAAAGCACTTCCTTAAATTTTCATAGAAACCACCCCATATTTTCACAGGTATATATATATATATATATATATATATATATATATATATATATAATAAATTTATTTATTTATTTATGTATTTTTGGCTGCATTGGGTCTTCATTGCTGCACGTGGGCTTTCTCTAGTTGTGGTGAGCAGGGGCTACTCTTCGTTGCTGTGCACGGGCTTCTCATTGTGGTGGCTTCTCTTGCTGTGGATCATGGGCTCTAGGCATGCAGCCTTCAGTAATTGTGGAACACAGGCTACTGCACGGGCTCTAGAGCGCAGGCTCAGTAGTTGTGGTGCATGGACTTAGTTTCTCCATGGTATGTGGGATCTTCCGGAGCCAGGGATCAAACCCGTGTCCCCTGTATTGGCAGGCAGATTCTTAACCAGTGCACCACCAGGGAAGCCCAGGACACTAGTTTTTTAAGTAAGCATTTTATTTCAGAAGTTTTAGAATTATTGTGAAGATAGTACAGAGTTCCTGTATACCCCACAACCAGTTTTCTTCCCTATTAGTAACATCTTACATTCGGATGGTGCATTGGTCATAATTATTTAACAAAAATTAACACTTTATTATTAACAAAAGTTGATATTTTATTCAAATTTCCTTGGATTTTCATTGATGTAATTTTTATGTTTCAGAATCCCATCCAGGAAATCATATTTCCTTTATTAGTCCTGTCTCTTAAGGTTCCTCTTGGTTTTGACAATTTCTCAGACTTTCCTTATTTTTGATGACCTTGATAGTCTGGTAACTTGTAAAATGTCCTGCAATTGGGATTTGTCTGCTGTTTATCTCATGATTAGTCTGGGGTAATATTTTGGTGAAAAAGGTAACAGAGGTCAAGTGCCATTCTCATCGTATCATGTCAAGGGCATGTACTATCAGTATGACTTTTCACTGTTGATGTTAACTTTGATCACCTGGCTTGAGTTAGTGTTTGTCAGATTTTTCCTTTGTAAAACTTATTTTCCCCTCCCTTTTTCATACTGTATTCTTTGGAAGAAGTCACTATGGACAGCTCCCATTTAAAAAGTGGAGAATTATACTTCACCTCCTTTAGAGTGGAGTATCTACATAAATTATTTGGAAAATTTCTGCATGGGAGATGTGTCTATTCTTCCCCATTTATTTACTTACAGCAGTATGGGCCCGTGAATATTTATTTTATAATTTGGATTATAATGCAATACTACATTACTTATTTTATTGCTCGAATTGTTCCAGCTTTAACCTTTGGGAGCTCTTTCAGTTGGCTCCTGGATCCATTTGATATAGTTTCATTATTTATTTATTTATTTATTTTTAGCACTTTCTTATTTTCCACCACTACAAGATACCTTAGGCTCATCTTGTAAAATTCCTGTCCCAATATCAATTCTAGAACAAATTATTCTTCCAAGGGTCTGTGGTTCCTTTTATTGGAGAATGGTATTTGAATCCAAGATCTGGGTGCTCAGGTATGTTCACTGTTATTGGGGCATCATTGCTTACAGGCCCTCTCAGCTGACAAAGCAAGGAGATATTTGTGTGTATATGAACACATGTACGTACACACAATAACCCATCACCCCTCCACACATATTTCTATATGTAATCCTATATATCTATATTAAGTTACATGAGTTCATACTGATGTCTCCAACTCTAATCCATTACCACATGGAACATTCTAGACTACTCCTTTTTCTTATGTGTAACCTCTCATTACAATGAGTTCCCAACATTTGCATTCATTTAGTTAATTGTTTAATTATAATATAAATGTACAGTGGTTTCTGAACTATTAATACATACTCCCATGAGAAACAACTTTATCAACAACAGTACAGTGGTTATATATAGTTCCTTTGTCTGTAGCCTTATAGACACCACTAATTTCAAAAGTTACTTAAGTCAGCACCTCATTCCCCAGCTCCCATTAATAAGTTTGTTTTATACATTTGTACTACATTTAGATTTTTTTTTGGTAACATCCTGCATTCCATCCTGAGGTTCCCCAACCTCCTAATTCATTTTTAAAAATTTGCATACATCAAGGTTCACTCACAGTTGTAAAGTTCTGTGTAAGGTTCTTTGATTACTGACAAATGCCTAATGTCTTGTATTCACCATTACAGTATCATGTAGCACAGTTTCACTGCTCAAAAATCCTGTGCTTCACCTATTCAGCCTCCTCCTCATCTCCAACTCCCTGGAAACCTCTGATTTGTTTATAATCTCTATAGGTTTGTCTTTTCCAGAATGTCATATAATTGGGATCACAGAGTAATGTAGCTTTTTCAGACTGCTCTCTTTTACTTAGTAACATGTAAATTCATCCATGTCTTTTTGTGCTTGACAGCCCCTTTTTTAATCAGTAAATGATACTATATTACATGGATATAGCACAGTTTATCCATTTACGTATTGAAAAATATCTTGGTTGCTTCCGGTTGTTGGCAATCATGAGTAAAGCTGCTAGAAACATGTATGCATATTTTAGGATGAACATAAAAATTTTCAAATCAGTTGAATAAACACCAAAGAGTGCAAATGCTGGATGTATGGTAAGACTACATTTAGCTTTGTAAGAAACTGTCAAACTCTTTCCAAGTGGATGTACCATTTTGCATTCCCACCAGCAATGAGAGTTCCTGTTGCTCCAAAGCCTTGCCAACAGTTGATATTGCCAATTTTTTGGATTTTAGCTATTCTAAAGATGTACTGGTATCTTACTGCTTTAATTTGTAATTCCACAGTGACAAAAGCTATTAAGTGTTTTTGTATCCTTATGTGCCATTTGACATCATCTTTGAATAAGAAGATATTTGAATGTCTGTTCAAATATTTTTTCTTTTTAAAACTACATGTGTGTGTGTCTGTATTCTATAATATTCCTTTATTTGTTGATCTTTTCTAAGAATAAGTTTTTGGTTTCATTGATTTTCTCTATTGCTTTTGAGTCTCTATTTAGTTAAGTTATTCTCTAATTTTTATTTTACTCTGCCTTCTGCTTGCTCTAGGTTTAACTTTCTCTTCTTTTGTAGAGAAGGTGAGGTTATTAATTTGATATTTTTCTTTTGAAATACAAGCATTTGCAGCTTTAAATTTCTAAGCACTAAAGCTACATCTCAAATATTTTTGTGTGTTGTGTCTTTATTTTAATTCATCTCATGGTATTTTTACATTTCCCATTTGATTTCTTTTTTGATCCATTGGCTATTTAGCACTACATTTTAAAAATTTTCACAAATCTTTGGGTTTCCCAAACTTTTCCCAAATTTTGTTATTATTTCTAATTTTATCCCACTGTGTTCAAGGAACAAAGTTTGTGTTTTTCCATTCTTTTAAATTAATTAAGGTTTGTTTAATGGTCTAGGATATTGCCTTTTTGGAAGAATGTTCCAAGTGCACTTGGGAAGAATGTGCATTCCACTATTCTTGAGTGAAGTGGTCTATAGATGTCTGTTAGGTCTAGTTGGTTTATAGTTAAGTCTTCTATTTCATTGTTGATTTTCTACCTAGTTCTATCAACTATTGAAAGTGGGTATTGAAGTCCCCATCTATTGTTGTCAAATTATTTACTTCTTTCACTTCAGTCAGTTTTTGCTTCATCATATTTTGGGGCTCTGTTGTTAGGTGAATATGTATTTACAATTGTTATAGCAATCTGATGGATTTACCTTTATAGTTCTATAACTATCTTTATTTATAGTGACTTTAAAATTTTTGGTTTAAAGTTTGTCTCATATTAGTATAGCTACTCCAGCTTTCTTTAGGGTGGTGTTTGCATGACTTATCTTCTCCCAAACTTTTGAGGTTTACTTTACATTCCATATGTTTGTATCTTTGAATCTTAATTGTGTCTCCTGTAGATAGGATATAGTTGGAGCTTATTTTTTATCCAGTCTGACAACTGCCATTTGATTGGACTGTTTAGTCCATTCACATTTAGTGTTATCATTGACATAATTGTGTTTACATCTGTCATTTTATTTTATTTTTTTAACATCTTTATTGGAGTATAATTGCTTTACAATGGTGTGTTAGTTTCTGCTGTATAACAAAGTGAATCAGCTATACATATACATATATCCCCATATCTCCTCCCTCTTGTGTCTCCCTCCCACCCTCCCTATCCCACCCCTCTAGGTGGTCACAAAGCACCGAGCTGATCTCCCTGTGCTATGTGGCTGCTTCCCACTAGCTATCTATTTTACATTTGGTAGTGTATATATGTCCATGCCAATCTCTCACTTCATCCCAGCTTACCCTTCACCCTCCCCGTGTCCTCAGGTCCATTCTCTATGTCTGTGTCTTTATTCCTGTCCTGCCCCTAGGTTCTTCAGAACCATTTTTTTTTTGATTCCATATATATGTGTTAGCATACGGTATTTGTTTTTCTATTTGTGACTTACTTCACTCTGTATGACAGACTCCAGGTCCTTTTTTAAAAACTATGTCTCATGTCTCTTTTCTTCCTCTATTTACTCCTTACTGCCTTATATTACATGAATTCGCCATAAAATTCTCACATAGCATGTTAAATTTTTAATTATTTTTCATTATATCTTTTGAGCTATTTCCTTACTTGTTGCTACAGGGCTTGTCATATTCATCTTAACTTATCAGAATCAGCTTCAGGTCTACAGAATTTCAGATATGCTATTTCTTACTTAGTCCTTTGTGGTAGCTCCATCTTTTTAGGAATTTCACCTGTTATCTAATTTGGTGACATAAAATTCATTTTTAAAAAATTTCAGTAAGGTCTGTAGTGATATTCTCTCTTTCATCCCTGGTTAGTGACTACAATTGAGTCATTAATAGAAGGCAAGTTTGAGTTTATATTGATATTTCTTTTTTGAAAAATTGCTAAAGACCCAAACTATAATTACTGAGTGAGAGAGGAAAAACGGAGTATACAGGTTAGAATCCTCTTTCAAGACTGAGATCATGCATTAGTTGGTTGGGCCAGGTGGGATAAGAAAAAAGCTCTTTTCAATGAATTGGTACTGAAGAACTCTATTTTACTATAAAATTGGAGACAGGTAAAGCAACATTATTGTATGTCTAAGGAAAATATGGAGAAAGGCTGTCTATACCTAGGTAATGCTTTTTTTTTTAAATTGAAGTATAGTTGACTTACAATATTGTGTTAGTTTCAGGTGTACAGCAAATTGATTAGGTTATGTGTGTGTGTGTGTGTGTGTGTGTGTGTGTATATATATATATATACTTTTTTAAAGATTCTTTTTCATTATAGGTTATTGCAAGATATTGAATATAGTTCCCTACTATACAGTAAATCCTGTTGTTTACCTATTTAATATATCTAGTGTGTATCTGTTAATCTCATACTCCTAATTTATCACTCCCCCTTCCCCTTTGGTAACCATAGGTTTGTTTTGTATGTCTGTGAGTCTGTTTCTCATTTGTAAATAAGTTCATTTGTATTATTTCTTACATTCCACATTTAAATGATATCATATAATATTTGTCTTCATGTAGTATGCTAATCTCTAGCTCCATCCATGTTGTTGCAAATGGTACTATTTTATTCCTTTTTTTTATAGGGGATTAATGTTCTATTGTATATATATACCACATTCATTTATCCATTCATTTGTTGGACACTTAAGTTGCTTCCATGTCTTGGCTATTGTAAATAGTACAGGTAAGGCATTCTTAATAAAATGACAGTAATCACTTTCTAAGGAATGAGGAACATTTAAAAATGATTGTATTTATGACTTCTACCATAATAAATTGCAATAAATTGCATCAAAGTGCCAGTTAGTGAAATACACATAAGAAAATGGAAGCTTCTTCAAAACTGCAAGAAAAAAATTAAAGCTTTGTGAAGATGTATATAGGCCTTCCCTAAAACTACTACATGTATATACACACACATACATACCACCCTGACTAAACAGAGGGTGGAAGAGCTGGTAGAAGTGGGTGTGATGTGTTTGTATTTTTTACAGTTTTTTTCCTGTAATTGATATCTAGTCTATTTTTTCTGATATGAGAATTGCTACTCCAGGTTTCTTTTGATTTCCATTTGCATGGAATATCTTTTTCCATCCCCACACTTTCAGTCTTTATGTGTCCCTAGGTCTGAAGTGGGTCTCTTGTAGACAGCATATATACAAGTCCTGTTTTTGTATCCATTCAGCCAGTCTGTGTCCTTTGGTTGGAGCATTAATGCATTTACATTTAAGGTAATTACCAATATGTATGCTCCTTTTACCATTTTCTTAATTGTTTTGGGTCTGTTATTGTAGGTCTTTTCCTTCTCTTGTGTTTCCTTCCTAGAGAAGTTCCTTTAGCATTTGTTGTAAAGCTGATTTGGTGGTGCTGAATTCTCTTAGCTTTTGCTTGTCTGTTAAGGTTTTAATTTCTCTGTCAAGTCTGAATGAGATCCTTGCTGGGCAGAGTAATCTTGGTTGTATTTTTTTCCCTTTCATCACTTTAAATATGTCCTGCCCTACCCTTCTGGCTTGCAGAGTTTCTGCTGAAAGATCAGCTGTTAATCTTATGGGGATTCACTTGTATGTTATTTGTTGCTTTTCCCTTTCTGCTTTTAATATTTTTTCTTTGTATGTAATTTTTGATAGTTTGATTAATATGTGTCTTGGCCTGTTTCTCCCTGGATTTATCCGGTATGGGACTCTCTGTGCTTCCTGGACTTGACTATGTCCTCTCCCATATTAGGGAAGTTTTCAACTATAATCTCTTCAACTATTTTCTCAGTCCCTTTCTTTTTCTCTTCTTCTTCTGGGACCCTTATAATTCGAATGTTGGTGCTTTTAATATTGTCCCAGAGGCCTCTGAGACTGTCCTCAATCCTTTTCATTCTTCTTCTTTATTCTGCTCTGTGGCAGTTATTTACACTATTTTATCTTCCAGGTCGCTTATCCGTTCTTCTGCCCCAGTTATTCTGCTATTGATTCCTTCTAGAGAATTTTTAATTTCACTTATTGTGTTGTTCATCATTGTTTGTTTGCTGTTTAGTTCTTCTAGTTCCTTGTTAAATGTTTCTTGTATTTTCTCCATTGTATTTCCAAGATTTTGGATCATGATTACTATCATTACCCTGAATTCTTTTTCAGGTAGACTGCCTATTTCTTCTTCATTTGTTTCGTCTGGTGGGTTTCTTCCTTGCTCTTTAATCTGCTGCATATTTCTGTCTTCCCATTTTGCTTAACTTACTGTATTTGGGGGTCTCGTTTTCTCAGGCTGCAGGTTTGTAGTTCCCGTTGTTTTGGGTATCTGCCCCCAGTGGGTGAGGTTCGTTCAGTTGGTTGTGTAGGCTTCTTGGTGGATGGGGCTGGTGCCTGTGTTCTGATGGATGAGGCTGGATCTTGTCTTTGTGGTGGGCAGGACTGCGTCCAGTAGTGTGTTTTGAGGTATCTGTGAACTTAGTGTGACTTTAGGCAGCCTCTCTGCTAATGGGTTGTGCTGTGTTCCTATCTTGCTAGCTGCCTGGCATGGGGTGTCCAGCACTGGAGCTTGCTGGTCATTGAGTGGAGCTGGGTATTAGCGTTGAGACGGAGATCTCTGGGAGAACTCTTGCTGATTGATATTATGTGTGGCTGGGAGGTCTCTGGTGGCCCAATGTTCTGAACTTGGTTCTTCCACCTCAGAGGCTCAGGCCTGACACCTGGCCGGAGCACCAAGACCCTTTCAGCTGCATGGTGTCTATATGACTTTGAGCAAGTGGCTTAACCTCTGTGTGCCTCAGTGTCTGCTTCCTCATGTATAGACTGGTGTTTGGTAGAGATGCTTTGCAGCTGTACTTTGAGAGATATACAGTGGTCAACCTTCCCAGAGCCGGCTCCCACTTCAGGAAAGGTATGTGTAGCACAGAGAGCTCGAGTCAACACACTGTAATCACCAGAGAGTGATATACAAGGCTGGTAAGAAACTCTGACATGTTGACATTCAAATGGAAAAATCCTTTCTTTGTGTGAATAAAGGTGGCCTTCGAGGTCCAGGTTTCAGGTAAGTGGCCCACAGTGCCAAGGACAGTCGTGGCATCAGCTGGTGGGGTTCCTCCAAAGCAGGCAGCCTCAGTGAGGCCACCATCCCATTGTGCTCCAGAGCAGCTCAGTGACAGCGGAGGGAAGAGACCGCAAGCCTGGAGTTCCAGCTCTGTGGAAACATGGGCTCTGTTCTGGGTGGGGGTTATACTTTAAATTGAGGAACACATATATCTTATATAGACTTTCAGAATTGTCATTTCTAAAATATAATAGAGTACTATAAAATTTATAGTAAGCTTATATAAACAAATTTAAGAAGTATAGAGACTTAAAGTGGAAAGGAATGTCATTTCAAGTTCGTATTTGTTTTAAATCAAATACCTATGCTTCCATACACAAAAATAACCATAAAAATATGGTGATGTTCCAAACACCAGAGATTGTATCAAATAGTATTTAAAATTTTATGTTTAGTTAGGCGGCAGATGGGAGTGACTAAAAATTGAGGTTAATATTCCTATTTTATATTCCCTCTTAAAAGCTAAAAGCATGACATAACCTAATGGAAAATAGGTATTCAAAGGTAAAAATTATGAGTAAAGAGAGCAAATAAAACATGATTTTCTATATGGAATTAAATCAATTAGTCATGGTGACAGTCTCAATGAAAGAGATAAGATCAAATGACACAAGGGGAAAAGCATAGCATCTAGAATCAATTTCATCTAGATTCAGTAAGCTTTAATTTCTACATCTGTAAAATAGAATAATAATACCTATCTCATGTGCTTATTGTGTGGATTCGATTAGATAATACTTGTTAAGTCCCTTGCATTTAATATTCAGCATATGAGATAAAATTTTCTTCAACTTCTTGATATTCTGTTTTTCCAAATACTACCACAACTATTACTAATAGTAATAGTAGCAATAATATAATGCATCTTAAGATTTACTGAGTGCAACTATACATCTTACACTACTACTACTATATAGTAAATACATATACTACTGGTAGTATATACCTGATACTGGGGAAAAGTTATTCATTTATTACATATTGCCCTAATATCCCCAATTTTATAAGTGAGAAAACCTAACCGCTCCCCAGCCCAAAGCTAAGTAAATCATTTAAGGTTCTTCAGCTAGTAAGAAGTAAAGCCAAAATATGAACCCAGGCAGACTGGCACCAAAGAACCCACTTTTAGCCTCTCTTTGAAGGGCACAGGATAGGGAATGCTTTAAAATAGTCATCGTCCTTAAAACACAGATTTAAAATACAGTAGTTACATGCACTGTTATATTCCATATATACCACAATAAAGAAATAGAACTTGTAAAATAAGTTAAAATTAATTCAATAATACCTTTGAATATCTGAAGAGGCCTATTACAACCTCTATAGGTGTCAAAAAAAATATAGCTGCAGGCTGAATTGTACTGTGTTAATTTTTTCTTTCTTTAGCAGAGTTGATATGTGCCATTGAGGCAATGCACAGTATCACCCTACCCCCACCTTTGGCCTTGAAAAAATATCTATAGGTATTTTTAAATATATTTAATAATCTCTTACTATTGGATTATTCAGATATGAGCTCTGCTAGTCAGTGTTTGGGGCATTATGAAAGTACTGTGGGATGACTTTCTAAATGAGATGTTCACTTGATCTGGATTACCACCAAGTATTATATTTAGTCCATACTAACTCTTTTTACATTACTGTGGCAGCTCCACAATAAAATTAAAATGCCCTTAAAGAAAAAAATGCATTTCATAAATATAAAATGGATATATCAATCAATTACTGAAGAGTAGACCACCTGATATCCTGCTTTATGACTTAAACCACAGCAATAATATTAGTTTCCACATACTGAGCACCTATGATGTGTCAGTCATATTATGGTGTACTTCAGACTATTCAATCTCCATCCTCCTCTTCACTTCGATATAAAAACTACTTGGGGTTTATGGTCTCTAACACTACTCTCTTCCCTGTCTCTACTGTTGCCACCTGTCATCCTATGATTTACTTGCTTAGTTCTGGTTCTCAGCTAACTTTTGACATTAATTCTTTTTACAGTATCTTCAGTGACCTCAAGGTTAGCTTCTCCACAGCTCAGTCTCTGGTTTTCCACTTATTAATTCTTTAATTCTTATTTCCTCACAATAACATCCTCACCTTTCAACTTTATTTCTATTATTCCCTCTACCTATTCTTCAAATCCATTGAGACTTCTTTTTTTTTAACTACAGTAATTTTTAAAAATGATTTCTATTTACTGCATCTTAAGTAAAACATTTTCTGGATTTTAAAATGGACAACATTTTCAGTGTTCCAGGCGCTTTGTTGTTTTTTGCTCTAACATTTATTCCTCTTTAAATACACAGAGATTTTTATGACTTTGATATCTGTCCAAAAGCAAGGGAAATGAGATTCTCTGCCAACACCACAGTGCACCTGGTTACCATTAGATTCTACCCAAGGTATGTTAGATTAAATGGTTAGTTGATATAAGCTTACATTACTATCTCAGCATTGTACTAAAATGAAGGGTGTTGGAGCTATAGGTGGTCTCAGCAGATGTCTGACAAGAGGTCTGTGCTTGATAAAGCTTATGTATACACGGTGTAGGAGCCAATTTTGCACATCCTGGATTTTTTGGCCGAGGCACCACATCAGTTACAAGTTGTGCCTGTGCCTAGCCTCATTTCCATTGTTACAGGATAGTTGTACTTCCAAATCAAGGACAATCTAATCACTGTTGTTTGCCTTAGAATAGCTGCTGCTGCATTACACTTCACCTTCTTAAAAACTGCTTTCAAAGGCTAGCGATCCAGGCAATAGCTTCTGTTGGCTTACTGTCTGCTTCAGTCTTTAAGGCTCACAATGTGGGGGACATTAGTGAGGTTTTGTATATCTACCATTTTTTCTCCATCTTTTTCAGGAGAAGTAACTACAAATCAGCATATTTCCTGCTTTTCTTTTCTACAAGTAAAATATTCTGGCATATGAATGAACAGTTTTCCAAGTTTCAGAGCCGTTTGGGGTCCTCCTTGATTTTTATATTTCTGTTATTAATTTCAATAGTGATCAGCGTATGGGGGGAGTGAATTTGTTTCCTATCAATGTCATAATGTATTGTTGAATTGGTTTGCTAATAGTGTTGATCCTTGAGCAACAAGGGTTTGAACTGCATGGGTCCATTTATATCCAGATTTTTTTCTATAGTAAATACTACAGTCCTACACAATCAGTGGTTGTTGAATCTGTAGATGTGAAACTGGAGATATGAAATAACTACAACCATGTATATGGAAGGCTGACTATAGGTTATATATCAATTTTCCATGGCACTGAGGGTCAGCACCCCAATTTCTGTGTTGTTCAAAAGTCAAATGTATTTTGTTGAGGATTTTTGCGTCTATATTCATCAGTAATATAGATCTGTAAATTTTTTTTTTTTTGTAGTGTCTTTGTCTTCTTTTGGAATCAGTGTCAGCCAACTTCAGAGAATGAGTTTGGAAACATTCCTTCCTCTTCAGTTTTTTGCAATAGTTTGAGAAGAATAGTGTAACTCTTAAGTGTTTGGTAGAATTAACTTGTGAAGCCACCTGGTCCTGAACTTTTGTTTGTTGGGGGTTTATTACTGACTCATATCATTACTGATAATTGGTCTATTCACACTTTCTATTTCTTCCTGATTCAGTCTTCAGAGATTGTACGTTTCTAGGAATTTATCCATTTATTTTATGTTGCTTATTTTGTTGGTGTATAATTGTTCATAGTAATTGTTTATGATTCTTTGCATTTCTGTGGTGTTGGTTATAATTTCTCTTTCATTTCTAATTTTATTTATTTGGGTTCTTTCTCTTTTTTCTTGATGAGTCTGACAATTTTTTTTTTTTTTTTTTTTTTTTTTTTTTTGCTGTACACGGGCCTCTCACTGCTGTGGCCTCTCCCGTTGCGGAGCACAGGCTCCGGACACACAGGCTCCGCGGCCATGGCTCGCGGGCCCAGCCGCTCCGCGGCATGTGGGATCTTCCGGGATCGGGGCACGAACCCGTGTCCCCTGCATCGGCAGGCGGACTCTCAACCACTGCGCCACCAGGGAAGCCCGAGTCTGACAATTTTGTTTGTCTTTTCAAAGAACCAGCTCTTAATTTCATTGATCTCTTCTATCTGTTTTAGTCTCTAATTCATGTATCTCTGCTTGGATCTATATGATTTCTTTCCTTTTACTAACTTTGGATTTGTTTGCTTTTCTTTTCTAGTTCCTTTAGGTGTAAGGTTAGGTTGTTTATTTGAGTTTTTCTTGTTTCCTGAAGTAGGCTTGTATCATTATAAACTTCCCTCTTAGAACTGCTTTTATTGTGTCGATACATGTTGGATCATTGTGTTTCCATTTCCATTCGTCTCCAGGTATTCTTTGATTTCCTCTTTGATTTCTTAAGTGACCCATTGGCTGTTTAATAGCATATTGTTTAGCCTTCACATGTTTGTGTTTTCTGTATTTTTTTGCCTTTCTTGTAGTTGATTTCGAGTCTCATACTGTTGTGGTTGGAAAAGATGCATAATATGTTTTCAGTCTTTTTAAGTTTACTGAGACTTGTTTTGTGGCCTGGCATGTGACCTATCCTGGAGAATGTTCCATGTGGACTTGAGTATGTATTCTGCTGCTTTTGGATAGAGTGTTCTGTAGATATCTATAAAGTCTACCATCTGGCCTAATGTGTCATTTAAGGCCAGTGTTTCCTTATTGATTTTCGGTCTGGATGATCTGTACCTTGATTTAAGTAAGATGTTAAAGTCCTCTATTACTGTGTTACTGTCAATTTCTCCCTTTATGTGTGCTAATATATATTTTTTAGTCATTGCAAGTTTTCTTTCTTTCTTCCTTCCTTCCACCCTCCGTCCCTCTCTCTCTCCCTTCCTCTCTTTCTTTTTCTTCCTTTCTTTCTTTTACAGTAGGTCCTTGTTGGTTATCTACTTTAAATATAGCAGTGTGTACATGTCAATTCCAAACTCCCAGTGTATCCCTCCCCACTACCCCCCTGGTAACCATAAGTTTATTCTCTAAGTCTATGAGTCTGTCTCAGTTTTGTAAATAAGTTCATTTGTATCATTTTTAAAATATGTGCTTTATGTATTTAAGTGCTATATTGGGTGCATATATATTTACAATTATTGTATCTTCTTGTTGGATTGATCCTGTTATCATCAAGTAATGTCCTTCTTTGTTTCATATTACAGTCTTTGTTTTAAAGTCTATTTTGTCTGATATAAGTATTGCTAGCCCAGCTTTCTTTTTCTCTTTTCATTTGGATGAAATACCTTTTTCTATCTTTTCACTTTCAGTCTGCATGTGACTTTAGATCTGAAATGAGTCTCTTGTAGGCAGCATCTATATGGGTCTTGTTTTTTAATCCATTCACTGACCCTAAGTTTTTGATTAGACCATTTAGTCCATTTACATTTAAAGTAATTAGTGATAGGCATGCACTTATTGCTATTTTGCTCATTGTTTTCTGGTTGTTTTGTAGTTCTTTTCTCTTCCTTTCTTCTTTTATTCTTTTCTCTTGTAATCTGATGACTATGTTTATTGTTATATTTGGATTCCTTTCTCTTTTTTGTGTGTATCTACTATAGAATTTTGGTTTGTGGTTACCATGAGGGGTGTGTGTATATATATATATACATGTATATATATGAATGATTAAGTTGATATTTTTTGTGTGTATCCCTTTGCAACTTCTTTCAACCTTCATACTAGCTTTATAAAGTTGTCTTGCAACCTTTATACTAGCTTTATAAAGTTGTTGATCTACTACCTTTACTGTATGTTTGCCTTTATCAATGAGATTTTTCCCTCTGTAATTTTCATATTTCTAGCTGTGGTCTTTTCTGCCTTTTTTTTTTAACATTTTTAAAAATTGTTATTTTATATTGGAGTAGAGTTGATTAACAGTGTTGTGTTAGTTTCAGGTGTACAGCAAAGTGATTCAGTTACACATTTCTTGTAAAGCCTGTTTAGTGGTGCTGAACTCTTAGCTTCTGCTTGTCTATAAAACTCTTTATCTCTCCTTCAAATCTGAATGATAGCCTTGCTGAGTAGCATATTCTTGGTTACAGATTTTTCCTTTCATCACTTTGACTATATCATGCCACTCCTTTCTGGCCTGCAAAATTTCTGCTGAAAATTCAGCTTATAGTTTTATAGGAGTTTCCTTATATGTAACTAGTTGCTTTTCCCTTATTGCTTTTAATATTCTCTCTTTAACTTTTGGAATTTTAAATATAGTGTTTCTTGGGTGGATCTCTTTGGGTTCATATTGTTTGGGACTTTCTGTGATTCCTGGGCCTGAATGTCTGTTTCCCTCCTCGGGTTAGGGAAAGTTTTTAGCTATTTTCAGCTTATTTCTTCAAAGAAGTTCTCCACCACTTTCACTCTCTCTTCTCCTGGGACCCTTATAATGTGAACGTTAGTACATTTCATTTTGTCCCAGAGATCTCTTAAAATGTCCTCATTGTTTTAAAATTCTTTTTTCTGTTCAGCTTGAGTGATTTCCACTAATCTTGTTTTCCAGTTCATAATTCCATTCCTCTGTAACATGTAATCTACTGTTATACACTTTCTAGTGTATTTTTAAATTTTGGTTATTGCATTATTCAGCTCTGTCTGGTTCTTCTTTATGTTTTCTAACTCTTTGTTAAACTTCTCACTGTATTCATCCATTCTTCTCCTTAGTTCCTTAAACATCTTTAAGATCATGGCCTTGAACTCTTTATCAGTTAGACTGCTTATTTGCACTGTGCTTAGTTCTTCCTCTGGGACTTTACCTTCTTCCTTCATTTGCAACACATTCCTCTGCCATTTCATTTTGCCTAATTCTCAGTTTTTATTTCTATGTATTAGGTAAGTTGGTTATGTTTCCTGATATTGGAGAAGTGGCCTTATATAGGATACATCCTCTGGGGCCCAGCAGCACACTCCCCTCTAGTCACCAGAGCTATATGGTCTAGGGGTATCCCCTATGTGGGCTGCATAGGCCCTTCTGTTTTGGTGGGGGCAACTGCTGTGGGTGTGTTGGTAGGTGGAGTTAGCTTCTGGTTTGGTTAGCTCCTGGGCCCTGCATTGTGCTGAGGCTGCTGGCCTACTGGTGGGCAGGGCTGGGTCCTGGCACAGTTGGTATAGTGCTGGGGAATTCCAGGGCTGATGCTGCCCCACTGGTGGGGCAGAGCCAGGTCATGGGGTAGCTGGCTGCAGGACCCCAAACAATATGTTTTTACTTTTTCAAATAAATTGTCATTCATTCAAGGACTTTTATTCCAATAGCCTTTCATCTCTAAAATTTTCATATTGCATTTAGTCTGAGTATAATTTAAAAGTGACAAAAGAACCCTGGAGGAAATGATGATTTTTAAATTCAGATACACTCACACACATAAAATTAAACTAGGGAAACTGGAATAAGATGTGGATTGAATCAATTTCAATATCCTGGTTGTGATATTACAATGTATTTTTTCAATTTGGTACTACTGGGAAAAACTAGGTAAAAGACACATGGAATATATTTGTTTTAATTCTTATAACTGTATATGGATTTATACATAACTGTATATGTATAACATATACATAATTTATTTTGAGATAACTTAGAGTTATCTCAAATAAATGTTTAACTAAATTTTTAAAATCTAAATAAAACATGTTCTAATGTGAAAAAATGAATAACACATGTAAATTACGATTTTCTTTATAACGATCTATATGTTTGTGTATATATATACATACATATACTGTTATAGAAATGGTTCATAATTTTGATAAGAGATTTAATATCACTTTTTGGCCTAAGTACTAAACTTCCCAAGATAATTTCTCTTAAAAATTGTTAAGTAAATAATTTTCATTTTTATAAATAAATTTGTATAAATAAATTCACAATTTTTTACAAATAAATTTACAAATAAATGTATTTTTCATATATTTTAAGATATAGATAATTTGAAAACATTTGAGCTTGAGTGTCATGAATCATATGCTTATTGAATCTGGAATAGTTTACACACCTTATTCTCTCTATTAAACTCATTTATAAATGTCTATTCATGAAACTGAATGGCATTGCTTTCAGAGTTATTTCCATTTAGGTATATTTCTATTCTCACATAATCCATGTTATTGTTTACATGTATCTGGATGTTTTGATAGATTGTTAGCCATCAAATGAAGAATTTAAATAAAGGGATGAGACAAGAGACACTAAAAGTAAAAAAATACCATAACTTTAATGACCCTATTTGTGTATGTTTTAAAACAGATGAATTACAAATATATTGAATATCCTACAACTAATGTCAAATTAGATATATTAGATTAATATTAATTATTATGTATATATAGAGAGGGCCTGACAAGAAGTGAATGTCAAAATAAAATTGAATAGTTTTCAGAGAGTATAATAAAGCATCTCTGTAGGATCTAGAGAAGTCACAACGATATTGCAGTAATTTGGGGCTAGTAATAATGAGGTTATGTATCCCCCTTAGGCATGAAAAGACAAGGGACTGAAAAGAAGTATGCGCTGATGCAGCCCCCTAACAGGAACGCAGCCAGTCCTACATGACTTTCGGGGAAGGTGCCAGAGGTACATGTACCCTGACCTATCTTCCTTCCCTTACTGACATTTCTCTGTGGTACGCGGGCCTCTCACTGTTGTGGTCTCTCCCATTGTGGAGCACAGGCTCCGGATGCGCAGGCCCAGTGGCCATGGCTCATGGGCCTAGCCACTCCGCGGCATGTGGGATCTTCCCGGACCGGGGCATGAACCCTCATCCCCCCTGCATTGGCAGGCAGATTCTTAACCACTGCGCCACCAGGGAAGCCCCCTTACTGACATTTCTTAATGGTGCCTCCCTTTGGCCAAATCCAATAGGAAGCCAGAAGACAAGAGAACCAGCCAGTTCAATCAATATGGGTCAGTTTCCTGAGGCAGTGTGGGATGAGAAAGAAGCAGCCTGAGTCTTGAGATGCAAAGGAAAGATAGAACGTATAGCATGTTTTGTATCTAAGAGAATATCTAGAAACCTAAAGCCATTTGATAAAGACCACTTAAACTTATGTGCAATACTCACAGCAAAACAAAACCAAAACTGTCCAACCAGGTTGGACAACTCCAATTTTGTTAAACTTGCAGTACCTACTCTCTCTGTCTTTCCCTTCCCCCACAACAAATAAAAAATGATGCAGTCACACGAATGTGCTTGGGGTTCATTCAGTATGCTATAGAGCATTACTAATTCATTCATTCAATGGACCTTTACTGAACACCTTTTATGTGCCTGGAATTATGTTAGGTATTGGGATATAAAGATGAATAAACCTAGGTCTCCATGTACATATATCTCAACTAGAGCAATATTTCTTATTTTTTCACAGGTTTTCTGTGAAAGGTTTCCCCACTTTCCATGACATTCAATCTATTTTTATGAGTACTGATTTGTACCTCCCTTGATCCTTAAGTTGCACTTTTAATCTACTCCCTTTACAAAGGGCATTTGTATTGAGTGCTCTCCTCTTTTCTATTTCTGCAAATTAGACTCAGTGACAGTGGAACACATTGAAACAAATTCATATGGTAGACCAATGAATAACAGGTAAAGCTGAGTGTATTGCCTTTCAAGTATAAAAGCAAGAGAGAAGCAAAAGTCCAGGGCCTTGCTGATTTTGTCAGTTATAGCTTACCTCACTTCTTCTAACCTTTCCTTCTCAGACTGTGGTCACTAGTGCAGTTGCCCTATTAGTGTCACCCTTTCTTTATGTTTGTTCTTATGATTTCTATTATTTTGATATAACTTTGTTACACTTTTTATTAAAGTCCATCACTCCTACATGTGACATTTGTCCAAGTACCTGTGTGTAGTGGTCCCCAGTAAAACCATCATGGCCTGAGGGAAATAGTTTTAGAAAGTAGCAATTAGGTGGGAGTGCTGGCACCTAGTAAAATTACTTTCTATGGTCCTGTTTCTTGTGTGCAGGGGTAAATGAACTGTTTTAATGGCAGTGTCAGCAGGATAGTTCCAGATGAGAGAGTTGATCATTCTGCCACTTGTAAAGCCTAGGACACAAGTTGGGAAGATGAGCTCTAAATCTTACCTTCTATGATAATTTACCTACCTATTTATTATGGATGCTACCTTCACCAACTACTGGCCATCATGATCTTACAAAAATTCCAAGTAAACACATTATATTCCTTTATTTTGATATCCCATTCTTCTTCAGGCTACAATCCAGACTGGCCAAAGACAATCCCTCTAAACTCATTCCTTGTTTGTCCTCAAAGAAGGGACAAATTACCAAATTAACTGTTAAGATTCTAAGATTTCTATCCTGTTCATATTCGTGACTTTTCACATGTCCTTTGCCTTAGCTAGAATATTTTCCCCTCTAAGACCAAGTGCCTAAAACCAACATCAATTTCAAAAATGAGTCAAGTCTTGCCTCCTCTCTAAGAATCCCCTCTGTTTTGTAAACATGTTGTGACACCTTCTCCCTTTAGTGTTGTCATTGTAATCTTTACATATATCTTCTTGCAGTACTTTTTCTTTTTTGCATGGGTATTTGTATCTCTCTTATACCAGTCTCTGTATTATAATTTGCACAGCCTTATTCTTTTAGCTTGGTATTTTTTCCATAAAGATGCAAATTATCTTTTTATCTTTATGGCTCTCATAGGAATTTGAAATTACTAGGCACCAAATAAATATTTGTTGAATAATTATATTTGCTAGGAAGTTTCTGGAAAATCCAGAAAAATGGTATTGCTAAAAAGTGTAATAATTCTGGCTTCCCATCACTATTCATAGAGGAAGTATGTGCATAGTTTATAGATTCCAGTTATTTTGTTGAAAAATTAGCTGAGGTAGGAAAAGCATGAATAATTTAGTTTCAATTATTCTAGTATATTTTGCCTTCTCAAGAAAGGAAATGAAAGAGAATGTAACAGAAACAAAGCAAACCTCCTTGGGAATTTTGTATTGATTCTTCTTTTTGTGGAAGATTATTAACATGACTATTTTATGAAGTTTATCTACAAATAAATCTGGTCTTAGAAAGAATAATAATTTAAACACAAAGTTTCAGATCTTTGTTCTAATCGTGAAAGTATAATGAAAGTCATAAATCAGTAGTTTGCCAGCTATGAGATACCCTTACTTCCCGTTAGTACTTTTCAAACATTTTCTGCCTCTTGCTTAAATCAATAACAAACACCTTTAAAGCTCACAGAACTTTCATTTCAGAGATATCTCCAGTTTACTCTTAAGAAATAATCGTGATTGGTAAAATGGACATACAGTCATCAGATTAAGGAATACAGTTCTTAAAGTAAAAGAGCCCACTTTTATGAATAATTTTCCTGTAGTTGATCCTTGGAGAAATCACAATACTACTGAGCTAAAAATAAAGATGAGAAACACGAAAAAAATGAAAAAATATAACTTTCTATGTTGGCTTATCTATATAATATTCAATATACAAAAACTTATTAAAAATCATAACATCTATTTCCCATTATGTTCTAATACTGAGAGCTGAATAACACATTAACTCAATAAAAATTTGAGCAGTGTGTATAAAACATATTAAGCAATAAAACAAAAACAAGTTACTTTTTATACTATGTGGGTTAATAGAAATATGAAATGGCAAGTCACAAAATGGGAGAAAATATCTAAAAATTCTTATTCAAAACATACAAATAACAAGTACAAATCAATAAGAAAAGATAAAATTGGCATGCAATTTTATAATTGGTTAAAAAACTTGAATAGATACTTCACAGATGAGAACATTCAAATGGACAATAAGTATATATAAAAATGCTTAACATCATTTTGCATATAGAAAATACAATTTAAAACCACAGTGAGATAAAACTATAGCCTTGCATACTGGTTTATACATCTAATCTTCAATATATAGGTAAAAGCATGGATATATACATAAGTAAAATTAATTCAGGCATATCTTTTAACAGTGGGCATTTTAATAGTCAAAATTATACCTCAATTCAAGAAGGCAAAAAAAAAAAAGAAGCAAATCGAAAGACTTAGATCATCAGAGAAATAAATATGTACTATGGATTTGGGACTCATTCTGAGAGGTTTTTCAATAATTTATAGGGGAGCAAGCCATATGTATTGAAATTCATATGCCCTTCAATGCCTCCCTTGTATTTTTCAGTTTTAAATAAAAAATTTCCTTTTGATGTCAGGGAAACATGCTTGGTTACAGGTTGGGCACAGAGTTAAAGGAAAGAGAATGACAGTTTAGCTGCAGATTTCCTTAAACAAGGAGGGAAGAAGGCAAATAGGGAGGAAGGAGGGGATAAAAGGATGAAATAGAGAGAGGGAGGGACGGAAAAGAAAACAGAAAAGATATCAATTCTTTCCAGTTTGCTAAATCTATGTTAATGAGTGTTTTGGGTTTGGATTTAATCATCTGTAATAATATACAACTTGGACACAAAATCAAATTCAGTTACTATTTGTTTGAAGCAATGTTATATTCTAAATAATTGGTTCTCTATTTAGATACTAATAAGTCAATTGTATTATATCTATTTTAATTCTAAGATCTGTTTATTAATGTAAGATTTTAGGGTAAGAAATTTATGCATATTTTCTTAAAGAAAAAGGGAGCAAACTGTATTAATGCCTAAAGTCTTCATAGTTCATCTTCAGAAATTTATTTAAACTAACAACAAAGTGAAAAGCATTTTAATAATTATTGTACAAATAAAAATAAAAAGCAATGTTTGACAGTTTTTGAAAAGTAAAATACCACATTCAAAAATTCCACATTCTACATTTTTTCTTTTTGTGTTCTCTGATCACTTATTAATCGGACATTAAAATAAGGATTAAAAACACACTGGGCCACAGAAGAACACTCACTTATGTATCACTGTGTTAAGTTTCTGTGGTGACTATGTTGGAAAATAATTACAGAAATCAAGAGCCAAGATACACACATGAAACCAAAATTATGCTACAAAAAGCAGATATATTTGAAACTATTAAAGGTTCTCTCTGACAATAGATAACTTTGAAATGTCATTAGTAACTTTGACTACTCTATTATCAACTTTTAAAAAAAATCAGATTTAGATATGTAACTGTCTCAAGAGATTATTGGATGTAATTATTGAGGTTCCTTTACTTTCAAAGTGTTCCAATTACCCATAATCTGTCATTAATATGATACCATCTGTTCCAAGTGGCTAGCTTTTTTTTCCTTTATGTTCTTGATCTAAAACTCCCTTTTTTATCCAGAATATATTGTGTCCTCTAGTATGAGCTCTATCCTTCCAGACACTAGCCTTGTCAATTGGTGGCATCCTGTCCTGTTTGTTATGGGAATGGGGCTGTTTAGAGACTTCTGGGAACATTAAATTTCTCCTTTTAACAATATCCCAACCCTTTGCTTTCACATTTGGATCAGTTATGATTGCAGCCAAATTATGCAGTCTAAAGTCTCTCAACTCTTACAGGCTGTCATCTTTCGAGTCTTACATTATGGATCTTTTCCTGGAACTATTAAACTCTGCCCTTTTCAGGTGACCTATTTGACTCTGGCTCTTCCCATATTATCAGCACAAGCTGATTTGTCAATTTCTGTGAGGATGCCTGTAATTTCTGTTTAACCCACTTTATCCATCTTGATTTCATTTAAACACAAGGTATGAACACCTCTACTGGATTCTTCTATCTTCTGGGAAGTATCTTTTTTTTAACACATTTTCTGGGTTAGTTTTTTTTTCTTTCTTTTTTCTTCCATAGACCTGGGCAATATATTCCAATTTATACATCATTGGCACTACTATATATATATTATTATGTTTTATTATGTTCTGCTGTACTTCAGTGATATGGAACTACTATTAATTTTATAAGTACACAGTGCTCTGTTTGGTTTCTGTTACTTTCCATACCATTACCCCCCGCCCCGCTTTTGGAATGACTTTTCTATTTTTTTCTACCTAGTAATTACCTGTTCTACTGCTATAACTCATATCCAATGTCATCTAACTTTTGACTTTCCTTGACCAAAACACCTGATACCTGAGTTGTTTCTAAAATACTTACATAAGGTGTTTGACAGCTAATATAAGGTGCTTTAAGTGTTGTCTACATTGATATCCCTCACTAGACTACTAGCTCATTGAAGGAAAGGGTATGGATTCTTTACCGATTTTTCTCAAAAATCCAGCATTCTCTAGTCTGATGAAAAATGGCTGATTTTATTATTTCTATTTTTGCAAATCAACACTATATTCTTTAATGCATACAATATTCTCTGTTCAGTATCTAATATTTGTCTTGAAGCCATACTAGAATTAATGAGGTGCAAAGAGAGGAGAGCATGGTCTCTGACCCTACATTTCAAGCTTCATTTCATGGCATCTATAAATGGTAGATGAGGAAGTAATTTGACTGAATATCACTGCAAAAGCAATTCAGGCTACTATGCATTGTATGTTTCTCTAAAAGGAAAAGACACAATTTTAGAACAATCCTTTTAGAACAATCAGGATGATTGTCTCTCTTGGAGAGATTATGAATGTTCTGTTACACATATAATTTGAATAGTTTAAAATATAATTTGTTTTCAGGTTGAGGATTTAGTAGCATGGTGATCCTTAGAAAATCAACCGATATTTCTGAACATTTTTCAGTTGTAAAGTACGCATTTTTATAAAATTGCTAATTATAGGGCTGCTGTACATTTTCAGAGCCAAAGCACTGATAACTTCCTTTTAATCCTGAATAAGATACATTTAAAAAAAATCACTTAACTGACAATGAGTTAGGTTCAAATTTGAGTAATCTGAAGAGACAAATATTCCTGCTTTTTTCAAAGATTTCCACCAAAATATATTTTCTTGCTTTGCTTTCTTATTGTCCAGTGTGGCTAATTGTATCTCATACAGGCCCATGAAATTATGATCCTTCATGTCCCTCATATCAAGAACAGAGCCTTTCAGGTCATCCTCATTTGTCTTCCACTATTAAATCCATTCTTCCCCGTTGTAGGTCATGAGAATCACCACACTGGTTTCACCCTACCCTTGTACAATGATGTGTTGCAGAAAAACTGAAGATTCTAACTGCTTTAAAAGTTGTGTACTGATTTGGTTGAGATTGTTCTTTCAGATTCAAAGTGAATCATTGGACATAACTTCAAAGTGAGTCATGCATTCAAAGCTTTATTTTAACATAAGCTGTATGGAGAGGTCAGTAATTGAAATTTTTAGTAAGTGAAGAATTTTCTGAAATGTACCTCTCAAGGACTAAAATTCCTTTTTGGAACGTGACTGATTATGATACACAATGGAAAGATACCTATTATTATTAGCTTTTCTTATGTTTTTTATCTTATTTTAATTTTATTTTAAAATTGTGTTAAAATACACGTAAGATGTACCATCTTAACAATTTTTAAGTGCACTGTTTGGTGGCATTAAGTACATTGACATTTATTGAATCATCACCATCCATCTCCAGAACTCTTTCCATCTTGCAAAACTGAAACCCCATAACCATAAAAACAACAACTTCCCATTCGCCCTTCTCTTCAGTCCCTGGCAACCACGATGATTCTGTCTCTATGAATTTGACTACTCTCAGTGCCTCATATAAGTGGTATCTGTCCTTTTGTGACTGGCTTATTTCACTTAGCATAATATCCTTAAGCTTCATACATGTATGTATGATTCTATGATTATAGATATGTATTTGCACTGTTAATATGAGAGGCGCCAGTCACATGTGACTTCTGAGCACCTGAAATATGGCTAGTGTGACTTAGGACCTGAAATTTAAATTTATTTTAATTAATTTAAGCTTGAATTGCCACATATGACTGACTAGTGGCTATTCCATTAGATAGCACAACTCTATATAATAATCTGCATCAATTTTTTCCCATTTTATCAACTTTAGATATGATTTTTATGGATATGATATATTATTGTTTAGCTCATACACATCTGCCTCCCATTCAACCACTATCACGTTTAAAGATAAGTCTCTCTTTCGGTTATCTTTGTAACTTAAAAATAATGCGCCCATCTTTTATGTCCTTCTTTTAACTATAAACAAAACTGTTGAATGGTATAAGCTCCCTTGACTTTTCTTATAGCTTTCTGTACTTTTATTTTTGCATGTCATAAAAGTTTATAACAATTATGCTATCTTCTATAATCATAATTCAGGTTCCATTGTTTTGAGTTGGCAAATATTATTTACTATAAATCCTAATAATCATTCCTTTTATCTCTCCTTTCTTGTAGTGAGTTTTGTTTTGTTTCCCTATATTTTTAAATCAATATTTTTTCTGGCACTATTTAAACATGATTTTAAAAGTTTTCCAACTTCATTTAATCAAATACAAGGTTTTTGTTTCAGAGATCTCCCTGCAGTAGCCTGCTCTTCTTCAGCTTCAGTCTATACTGGTTGATCTCTGCATCTGCTGAACAGTAACGACTTGGCCCTTCCATTCTTTGCTTTGCAGAATTCTTTACACAGCTCTCCATAGCCTATGTTTCTACCTTTTGCTTCTTAATTTTGAGCAGTTTATCAAGTAACTTCCCAAGATAGAATGAGTATGCCATAGGTAAACTTTCTGAGTCACTGCCTATTTTATTTTATTTTATTATTTTTTTTCACTGCTTATTTTAAAATGTTGTGGGTTTTTTTTGTTTTGTTTTTTCACTAAAACATACACACTTGGTTGCAAAGCTGGCTTGATACAGAATTTTGGGCTGAAATAGTTTCCCCTCAGAACACTGAAGCCATTAATTGATTGTAGTCTTGTCTCACTATGGTTTTTGAAAAACCAAATGCCAAGTATATACTGTCTTTTTAGGTAACCATAGGTTCTACCTGAAAGTTTTCAGTATCTTTTTTTTATACTTGGCTTTGTTCTGAATGATAGTAGACTTCATATTAGAATTTATTAATTCTTTTTTTAACTGTTGCAAGGAATTTCTTTTTTTAATTGAAGTATAGCTGATTTACAATGTTGTGCCAAGAACTTATTAATTCTTTGAGATATAGATTTAGGAAGAAATTCAAAATTCTTTGGGATATATATTTTTTGTTTTTTGTTTATGAGGCTTTATTCTATTTATTTGGAATCCTTTTCACACTCAATGAGAGACCATGCTTTTTAACATATGTTACATCAAATCAAGCTTCCTGGACTTTAACTTCCCTGGAACAATCTGTCCATAAACTGTGGCATCTTTCTGGACATTTCATGCATATTAGGGTAAATCTTAATATGTGATATAGGTATTACTGAAAAGTGCAGCCTCTCTAAAATTCTACTTCTGATAATTAAATGGTATTAACAAGTTTTTTGAGATGTTTTCACTAAATAAATATACATTCCAAAGGAACTAAAGTTGTATCCAACATTACAATACACTTTAATCGATTTGCTAATTATATAGTCCTCTCTCTCTGCTTGAGGTGTGGCAATGTCTCATATCCAACAAAGAAATGTAGAAATTAAAGTATTTAAATTTTGGATGCTAGAATAATGGAATTTCGGATTTGCAGGCCATACCAAGATCCAGGCAATATTTCTCTCATATATTAAGTTTAAATTACCATCAGTCTACTGAAAATATTTTATGGAAATCCCCAGGAAGACATTCAGAGTAATTAATTTGACGACTTAATGGTACCTAATAATTTCCCTTTCTCATGCTTCAGCTCAGTGAGAGGCTATATCCTGTTAATACCAACTCCCAAAGTGGCAATCCCACTGTTGATACTCATCAGCAATAAAAAAAAAGATATGTACAATTATTTAATTACTTGATTCTTTTTTTTTTTTCTTCCATTGCAATGTCTTAACCTTTGGACACAGGCATATTTTCTTCAGATAAGGCTTATGACAATACATGATTAATAAATGGCTCTATGCTTACCTTAGCCTCAGAGAATAACCCAATTATCCCATGTAGTATTTTACTAAAATAGTTAGGAAATTTTCACAAAGAATAGAATCTAGGGCTACTAGGTCACAATTTTAATTTTTGCTTCTTCCATTAAAATGCTCTACCACAAAAAGAGTGTAGGTTCCTTCTCTCATAAACTAAATGAGCAAAGGATCCCAGAGAGATAAGAAAACTGAGCTATTTTTCTTATATTAGAAAATTCATCAAGTCTCAATTTAGAAAAAAAGGTCAATAAAGAGCAACCACATCAGCATTCTCCCTAGGGCATTTTGTCAAATTCTTAAAACAGTGAGCTTAAAGTTTTTCAGGTAATTTTAAACTTTTAAGGTAATAGTCTTCTTCACCTATGGTAATTTATTCTAGCTATTTCTATCTCATCTCATCAGCAGCTCACAACTGATTCAAAACTGAAATGCTCTTCTAGATGTGTCTCTTTTGATTTTCATGTCTGTCAATAGAATTTTCATAAGGCAAAAATCCTGTTGGGAAAGGAAGCACACATGACAATAATCTGACAATCTAGCTAAATTTGAATTTGCTCAAAACAAAATTACAGTGACAACTAATTCTTTAGTTGTAACTGGAGGGATCTAACCATTTATTTTCCCCCTGGGTCCAGGTGTTAATCAGGTTCAACATATCAAATATCTCCTAAAGTTTCTTTAATTTTTATTTTGAAATTTCTCATCGAAGGCATAAAGTAATTCCTTATTAGAGAAGTTATATTTTCCTCAAACTCTTAGTTTCAAGTTTGCAAGTTTCCATTGAAAGCATAGATCTTTTAAAATGAGAAACTTAACTTGTACTTCAGAATGTGTCCTGAAATTTTAAAATGTTTATCCTACTCCTTCCTGTTCACCCATATGTCACTACAAATCATATTTCTATTCTTTATATTGATTAGGTTTCTTTCCCTGCTTCATTTTGATGGCCAATAGGGACTGAGCTTTCATCCTTTCATTATTTTCTCAAGCATTTATTCCCTTGTGATTGATTAGCTCTGAATTATGTTTGAATCTCTTTCCATGTGCATCAGACTGATGGAATTTCTTTCCTGTAGAAGCTTCTTCTGGGAAACAAGACCTGAGCTCAGAATAAAACTCCAAAATTAATTAAGATGTATGGCTTACCTCAGGGGCAATAGCAGCGTGGTATACCCAAGCAGATTTCCCTATTATATTTCTATTTTTCTTTCCCTAGACTATTGGTGGTCAAAATGATTAAGGAAGATACAAATAATTCTGCCAGTTTCTGAGACACCTAAATAAGTTTGTTACTATTGTAAAAAGAAATAAACTAGGAATGGCATGTTTTCCCAGTTGTTTTGGAAGATGTGATTTTGTTATCCATTTAGCTTTTGTAACCTTTGTTTCTAAAACTAAGGAAAACAACTTGATAATAGCTAGCTGATGACAAACACTTAACTAACAAGTACCTCTAGACCACCATCAAAAAAATGAATACTTTTCTGGGCATCTTGTAAAGCAAAGCCAGTGCTACCTGTAGAATGTGCTGGTGTGTGAGTGCAAGTGTTTCCCTTTATGCTAAAGAGGAAAACTGAACCCTACGTGCATCCTAATCACTCACTGCTTTCAACATACGCTGCTCTCCAGAGTAGCATGATTGAATCATTGCTGTAATGATTCGTGGATGTAAGTGTGTCAAGTGTGCTGTGACAGCAAGAATGTTGGGAAATACCCTTCAGGTGAATGAACAGATTTTTAAGTGTTGGGAAACAGCAGTATGATAGAAAACAACCCCTCAAATGTGTTGGGACTTCAAGGTATTTTATTCTAACTAAGGGAATATCAAGTTATAGAACAGCCCCATAACCAAAGAAGAGGTAAAGCCTAAGAAATCAATTGTTCAGATCAGAGATGTGTAATTACTGGTTTTCCTTCTTTTTTAATAGTCCAGGACTCTTGTCTAGCAATTATGGTGCCACTGCAAAATTATATAAGCAGGATTACTCTATTCATAAGCACTAACTGCATTTCTTTTTAAAATTTATTTTGCTTTTATTTATTTAAAAAAATTTTAAACTGATGTATAGTCAATTAACAATGTTGTGTTAGTTTCTGGTGTACAGCAAAGTGATTTATTTATATTCAGTTTCATATTCTTTTCCATTATGGTTAATTACAAGATATTGAATATAGTATCCTATGCTATACAGTAGGACCTTGTTGTTTATTTCTTTATATATAGTAGTTTGTATTTGCTAGTCTCAAACTCCTAATTTATCCCTCCCCAACCCTTTCTCCTTTGGTAACCATAAGTTTGTTTTCTATGTCTGTGAGTCTGTTTCTATTTTGTAAATAAGTTCATTTGCATCATAGTTTAGATTCCATATATAAGTGATATCATATGATATTTGTCTCTTCCTGTTTGACTTACTTCACTTAGTATGATTATATCTAGGTCAATCCATGTTGCTACAAATGGCATTATTTTATTCTTTTTCATGCCTAATGTTCCATTGTGTATATATACTACATCTTCTTTATCCATTCATCTGCTGATGGACATTTAAGTTTCTAATTTGAAAAGATACATGCACCCCAATGTTCATAGCAGCACTATTTATAATAGCCAAGTCATGGAAGCAACTGGACTGCATTTCTAATAAAGGTCTCCTTTTAGAATAAATCTAAATGGCTTTCTATCTCTCTATTGAGAGTTTCTATTGACCAGAAGATGCTCTAGGAACTAAGCTCTGTGATATATTCTAGGCCCTAATCAAATCTAGGCCCTAGTCTTTCAACTGCAAAGAACCCCCCAAACTGTGTCTCAATTGTTTTTTTTTTCCTAGAACTACCAAAACAAGATATTCCCGGGCCCAACTACATGACTGTTTTATAAAATATATCTTCTTTTCATTAGATAAATAAACTCAAAGCTATGTATACTCAAAAACAAACAAAAACAAATGCACATGCACACACACAAAATAAAATAAAGACCAAATGAAAAATTCTGCCTCATTTATTAGCCTTATATCAAAAAAGCTGTATCATGAAGTCTTGAGACATACATGTTGGGATGCTGTGTGAGTAACAAGAGGATATTTGTTAGCCCATTAACCCCTTCCATTCTGGTTACGTGAGTCTGATACATTTACTAAGCATCACTAGTAATTCTATCTCCTATACTAGTCAAAGGAAAAAGTCAGGTACTTGTTATTTCTGTTTTAAGTTTTTCTCAAGAGGTAAATATTATATGAACCTCAGACACACTGAGATGAGTGTGATGGAATATGAGTTAAAATTTTCAATAAGGTCACCATTTAAAAAAAAGTGAATTGAAAATTAAAAGTAAATTTAAAAAGGGATAGAAAAATTTGAAAATGTGATGCGATAAAATATTAAGCGATGCTTTTAGATAGGGAAACTTTTGTTAACTTCTTTTGGTTTCATTCTAATATTTTAATAGTACCCATGTGTCATTTTAAATATAAAAATATTTTTAAAGTAATATCCCTTGCTTGATAATAACAGAAAATATTTTTGACAATGTCATCATATCAAAAGAGACACAGAGGAAAAGTATTAAATGTTTCAGAGTTTTGAAGTGTTAAATTTTTATTTATAATCAGTTTCATTCATTTACTTGTCAAAAGTCAACTGGAGCTAAGTTCTGCAAGGAACATGATACTGCATGGAGCCATTCTTTTAAAGATAGGTATTAAATATTTAACAGCATATGAAAACTGCCATTGCAATAGGATTCTTACAGCAAGATTAATCTGAGACTGGAGTACAATATGCCTGAACATATTTCTTCAATAATAAAAATTTTACTTGTATTGTGATTAGAAAATCATCCTGCTTGGCTAAATCTGCAACACAGAAGCTCATAGGCTGTTTTGTTATTTAGAGAAACTGAATATACTTTGTTTTTGAAAGTAAATTTTTGAAATTTTTTTTTTTTTTTTTGGTACGCGGGCCTCTCACCGCTGCGGCCCCTCCCGCCGCGGAGCACAGGCTCCGGACGCGCAGGCCCAGTGGCCATGGTTCACAGGCTCAGCCGCTCCGCGGCACGTGGGATCCTCCCAGACTGGGGCACGAACCCGTGTCCCCTGCATCGGCAGGCAAACTCTCAACCACTGCGCCACCAGGGAAGCCCAATTTTTGAATTTTTGAAACTCACCATTTCAATATGCTCAGTTCTATTTCTTCTGAACAATTTTGAGGATGGCCAGTGTGAGAGTTATCAAGAACAGACTCTCATGTAGCATGGCCCCTAGGGACTTAAGATCACAGAAAGACACTGATGGAAGGCAGAATTTAAGGGATTTTATTGACTTCATCTTGTTCCTAATAACTACCATTATCAGGAATTTTCAAGTTCACTCTTGACTCTGTGATTCCTGTATAAAGATTTCATGAGCCAGTCTTCACTTCTTCAGTACTCTACCACTCTAGCCTAACCAAATATAAGTTATAGGACTTGAGAAGTGAGGATGGAGATGGGGGTAAACAGAGAGAATATTATCAGTGAAGGAGAAATAAATCAATTGTTCTGAGAACAATCCTTTATAAGTCTCCTTAAATCTATGCATTTTTATCATTATTGACATCTATTCACAAATCCTTGGAAGTCTAGGCTTTACTACATAGCTTGGGCTTTTTGAACTTTCTTCTTGATCACCATCATTAGGTCAGGAAGCAAATGCAAAGGTTGTATATGCCAAACACATGACCTGTGGACTTTGATAAATCACAGGTTTTTCCAAGTAATTCAGTTTTCTTGGTAAGGAAATGCAAGTTGAAGACTATACATTACCTAATTCTGTACATATATGACTCCCAATCCCTACTGTTCATATGAAGAACGCTAAATATTTCCCCCAATCCAGCAAAGCTATTTTAAAAATTTTATCTCTTATATTTCACTCCTCTTACAAATCCTGTACTGCTCTGCCTTATAAACAGTTCCCAATCTACTCTAAATTTACCAATTCCCTATTTAAGGCAGAATATCCATAATCAAAGGGAAAGATGAAAAGAATAGGGTAAAAAGGAGGGCATGGTGCTGGTTAATTTTTTGTCACCTCCTTCCCCAGGAATCCATTATTCATTTTCTCTTCCCCACTTTGTGAAATGAAGACCAAGCCCTATGGAGTATTAATTCATTCAGACTTCCTTTACAGTCAGCTTCAGATTGGGTTCAGCACATGGAAATTATATGCAAAGAACAGAAGGTGGGAGGAGAGAGAAGTCAAGATATTTCTTACATGCTCCCTCCCTGTCCTGACATTAGTTGTATCTCTGTAGGGCTACTATGACTACCAGGAGGTCCCTCTGTCAAAATTCCATGTCTCACTTAGCTTTAGTAACCCCATTTGTTCTTTTGTTCCTTCACCCCAGGCATAGTAATAATGACTTATCCCTTACTATGAATGTCTGAATCCACCCTAATGGATTTATGACTTTCACTCTTGAAATAAACTTACTATATTTTTAAAGTTGATTTATTGGATTATATGCATTTGTTCAACAAAATAACGTTTTCTTGCATTTTTAGTTTTCAGTGTTATGAATTGTCTTAGCTTTCTGTGCCTTCATGGGTAGTTGTATTATTGAAACTGTTTTAGGAGATGTTGGCCAGGTATCAATTTAAATCTTACATATTTAATTTGAAAAGAATATATTTTAGTATTATAAGAGTTTTTTCTCAAAGTTTAGAAACAGTGTTTGAGATATAATTATGCCTACACCATTCCTCTGCTTAAAATATTTAAATGGCCTGCATTGCTCATAGGATAAAGTTAAAGTTCCTTTACAACTGCGATTCTCAAAGTGTGGTTCATAGACTTCCCAAATATCCTTCCAGGAGATCTGAGCAGTCAAACTGTTTTCATAATAATGCAAAGACAGTATTTGCCTTTTTCATTGCCCTGACATTTACAATGACGGTTCAACCACTTGAACGTATAAACTGCTTGTGCTTTAGCATGGATCCCAATAGCAGTGACAAACTAGAGTAAGTAGTCTATGAATTCTTCATCACATGAATTTGCCAAAAAAATTAAAAAGCAGCAAATTTCACTTCAGAATGTATGTAATGATGTATAATAGTACAAATTATTAATTTTATTAAATCTCAACCCTTGAGTATATGTCATTTTCTATGTGATGAGACTGGAAGTTCATATAAAGCAGTTCTAATATATACCAAAATGTGACGGTTATCTCAAGAAAAGGTATTTGTGCAATGGTACAGGTTTTGTAGTGAATTAATGGCTGTTTTTTATGGAATGCTATTTTTATGTGGCTTTTTTACGAAACATCATTTTTTACTTGGATGAATGACTAAGAGAAAAACTATCATTATTTAACCCTGAGTAGGATTCTCAAAAATGGCAGATGTGCTTTCAAAAATGGACTAAGCAAAGCTACCACTTCAAAGAAAACAACTGCCAATATGTGTTTCCAGTGATAAAATTTGAGCTTTCAGACAAAAAAAAAAAAAAATGTTTTGGAAAATGTGTATTTACCATAAGCTTCACACTTTTTAAATAATAAAGGCTTTTCTTAGGAGACTGGTGATGCTATTAATGAATATCATTTTTTAAGATATTGTGTAGTGAAATGAGTCACCATTTGAAAGAGCTGCATAATGAGTCAGTGAAACAATATTCTCCAAATAACCAATGTACAATGTTATGAAATTATGCATGGGCAAAAGGTTAGGTTCATTCAAGATGCAAGACAGAAATGTATTTTAATGTAACCTTGCAAAAAGTTAATTTACATGATTTTAGATTTTATACTGCTAACCTTATGAAACTACTCATCAAATTTTGTATCAAAGAATATCCAAAATTATTTGAATTATCTATTAAAATACTCTTCCTTTTCCCAACTACAAATCTGTGTGAGATCAAATTCTCTTCAACTACATCAACCAAAAAATACTGTAACAAATAAAATGCAGAAGACTATATGAGCATGTAGTTGTTTTCTTTTTTTCTTTTTTTTTTTTTTTTTTTTTTGCGGCACGCGGGCCTCCCACTGCCGCGGCCCCCCCCGTGGCGGAGCACAGGCTCCGGACGTGCAGGCCCAGCGGCCATGGCCCACGGGCCCAGCCGCTCCGCGGCACGTGGGATCCTCCCGGACCGGGGCACGAACCCGCGCCCCCCGCATCGGCAGGCGGACGCTCAACCACTGCGCCACCAGGGAAGCCCTGTAGTTGTTTTCTATTAAGCCAGACATTTTAAAGAGATTTTTTAAAATGTAAAATAATGCCATTCCTTAAACTAAGCTGGGGGTTTGGAAAATACAACTATTTTTTTCATAAAACCATTATTTATGCTAACTCTGCTGTGTTTATTATTGTTATTTTCAAATTAACTAATAACTATTTGTAACTTTTGCCTTAATTTCTAATATGGCAATACATATAGATACGGCCCACATAATCAAAAGTTGTTGGAGTTCTCAATGATTTTTAAAATTTCAAAATACTCTAGGTTTAACACGTTTGAGGAGTAAAAAATGTAATATTTCATCCATATCTATTTTTCCAGCCTTATTTATTACCACCAATACCACCTCTCTAAACATCCAAAGTATCAGTTTTCATATTGCCTGAACAAACAAGTTTCCCTCTGCTTAAAGTGCTCTACCAGACCTTCTTGCCTCTGAAATGTGGGGCTGAGTATACCAAGATTAATGTCCTTGATTATTGCTGATTTCTGTGGTTCATTTAATACAGTGCAATTGTAGTATGAGTATATATTTGGGATCTATGGAAGTGTTGAGAGCACAGATAGCTACTATTCTTATTTCTTCTTTATTAAACGTTGTGGGTTTGGGTTGGGGAAGGATAATGGAAATGAATAGTTGGCTTAATTAAAAAAAATCAAGTGTGATTTGATTTATCTATATGAGACCAGACTTCTCAAAAAGGATAGAGACATGAGCAGCATGTATCTTATGAATTTTTATGGAAATTAGAATTAGTGGATTTGTAAAGTGCTGAATACTATATCTGGGAGGCTAAAAGTGACATTTAATAATGGCAAAAAATATCTAGGTAGAACTAAAATTTTATGATAATAAACAAAACAGATGTCTGAAAATTCTTAGGAGTGAAATGGCTGAAAAGAAGTTCAGAAGTCAAACTGAAAGTATCCTATATCTATGCATCCATGCACAGAGAAGCATATAAACCTGAAGATTTAACAAAAATTGCCAAAAGTCATACTATAGGTATCAGCAGTCTTAATGGAATGAAAATCATTATTATGGCAGGGAAATAACATTCCTTATCCACAGGAAATGAAGAAAGGATGAAAGATATCAAGAGTAGAACAAGAAATAATTCATTTGTATAAAGGTACACAAAACTTACATAAGAAATTGATGAAAATTTTCAGGATGAGGATAAATTAGAGGGGCATAGATATGGTATTTTGATGGATAATTTGGAATATTTGAAAATTCTTACAAGGAATAATTAAACTAAGAGAGATCCAACAGGGTAAAATTATTTAATTATAGTAACTTTGAAATGATAACTTTGAAATAAACCAAATTTTTATAAAAACAAATGAAAAAGTGTTTATAAATATATCCACCGTAATGTAATTATGAATATCATGATGATGTAGTCCTTTAGTATTTCTCCCATTCTCTATTAAAAGAGAGGCTTTTAGTCCAACCAGCCAGACTTTTCAATAGTCCACTATCATATAAAGGACATTTCAAGAGTAAAAAATATCAAGCATTATAACAACTAGACAGAATATACGCTGGATAGTATACTAGACTGGTTTCAGTCAAGCCTTTCCTAATGGAAAAGAGTACATGAGTGCAGCCTTATTTTGCACAAGATACTTTGCATTTTGATTTTTACCTATTTTTATATCTTTATTATGTAACCAATGCCAATTAATATTTGAAACTATAGAAACTATAAAGATGTAAGAAAAACTCACCACCAATTTCACCACCTATTAAATAATAACTAACATTAAGCATATTTATCTTTAATATTTATGTTTTTAAACTTACTAAATTTTACTTAAAACTTACTATTTTATATTTATTTACTTATTAGTTTGATATAGGTTTAGACTTAATGTTGAGTTTCAAAGACACCAGAGAGAATTTCTGTATACACTTCACCCAGATTCCCCTAAGGTTAACATCTTAAGGTACAGTGATCAAAACTATGAAATTAACATTGTTTTGATGCTGTTAACTAAACTATAGACTTTATTCAGATGTCATCAATTTTTCTGCTAATGTTGTATTATGGTTCCAGGATTTTATCTAGGATACACTGTATTTAGTTGTTATTTCCTCTTAATCTTCTGCAGTTTGTAATATGCTTCAGTCTTGTATTTCATAACTTTTGAAGAGTATTGGTCAAGTATTTTGATGAATGTCTCTCAATTTGGTTTTATCTGATGTTTTATCATAATTATATTGAGCTATAAATTATTGGGAAGACAATCACAGATATATTTAAACAAAATTGAAAGTATTCCCCTTAAACAATTTTGAAACTTTATTTTCTCAAGACATTATGTCATATGTTTTCTGGCCATATCAATGACACTTTTCATGGGCATTATTTTTTCATTGAGAAAATTATAGGGCAGTAATAATAGATTACATATACTAATAATAAACCAGTACAGTAATAGGATGGCAAGATTTAGATAATGTAAAAAGGCCATTACAAATCATTAATGATGTCTAGTATCATCAGGGATGATTAACTGGGTAAGCAGAATTTGAGATGGGTTTTGCAAGGTAGGGGAAATGTTGCTAATTAGGCAGGTTGAAACTAAATATCAGGCAAAAAAAGTGAGTTAGAGATATAATGGAAGTGGGGACACATAAGATGGCATGAAGATGCTATAAAGAGATTATCCAGCTGATTTTCAAAACCTTTCACAACTCTTACTATATTCTAAAAGCATAACTATGAAATATCTGTCATTATCGATTTTAATTAATGAAATTGAGACAAAAAGAAATTGAATTATTCTTTACTAGATCGCCTTCTGTAGATAGGGCAAGAAGAACCAAACCCAGACAAGTTGGATTTCTAAATTTATTGTCTTTCTATCACATTTTTTGGGTTTTCTAGCATTAACTTGGTATAAATTGGTGATGCAATAAAAAAATCATTCCATCTAAATCATGTCTTCCCTCTTTTTAAATTCCTGTTTTATCTCTTAAACAGCTGAGATAGTTAACTTTTCTTTCTCAGAAATCATATTTTTAAGCCTTTGAATACCTATGAGTATTTCCTTTCTGTTGCCTTTACACGTAAGGGAACACTTGTATCAGGAAACATTTGGGGTTCAACATCTTTCATCAAAATGCTACAGAAAGTGCTTTTATGGAATTCAGTATTACTGAGAAGACTGACAAAACCCTGACATTTATCATAATTTTTAGATAACTTAGTAAGACAACAAAACGTAAAACAAATTTTAAAAAATAGGTTTGATGCATAGTGGTTTTACTTAATTTCAATAGGTAATGCAGTCAGATTTTCCATAAAATTATATGCACACTTGTTTGTTTAATATTTTCTTTCAGGCCCACTATCATCTATTTGCCTAGGTCTCTCCCATGCCATCCATAAGTAATCCCTGTTATCAGTTTCTTATGTACCTTTCCAGCACTTCTTTATATGTGTATATGTGTGGAACATATATGATATTTTCATACACAGTATGCATTCTTATTTAATACCAAATGGAGTCTAGTATTTATACTGTTCTATATCTAACATTTTCATATAGAATAAATATTGGATATTTTTCCACAGAGAATTTATTATTATTTTTATAACTACATAGTAGCCTATTATCTTGCATGCAGAATTTAGCATATATTAAGCCAGGAAAAATATTTAGTAATTATGTACGTTAGGATAAGAGCTCAGATAATTATTAACAGTTTGCCTTCATCTAATTGAATGTCCAGTGGGACACTGAAAAACTGTGTGGAACATGGGTCAATTCTTCCAAGTATAGGAGGAATATTCTGCCTTTTGCATCTGTCTAATATCCTTGGCATGTAATCACAAAATGTCATTAATGCACCAAAATCACTGGGAAAAATAGCAAGTACCCTAAGGATTTCTAAAATAATTCTAGAGGGAGCTGTTGTCCCAGTTGACAACCATTATAATCACAGAATAACTAATACTAAAGTTTCTGCGTCATGAACGTTTGACAATTAATTAAAAAAACAAATAAAATGGCCTAAGACTAGAATAGTTACAAAGAGCAATTTTGGTTTGCATCTAACTACTTTTTGATGATTAGTCCTGTCCAACAGTTGAATGGCCTTTTGCCAAGGCTCTGGTCCATGGAGAGAATGATAGAGAAGGTTGTGAGTCAGCTAGGTCTTTTTATGATATAACTTCTGAGGTTGGAGTAATGCTGTGTTTAAGGTTCCCTGAAAAATGTGCCATCTGGTACATTCTCAGATTGATCTAGAGGAGTAAGATGTTATACTAGATGACCTTCTAACACTCAAATGTTACAATTTCTAACATAAGATATTCCCTAAATATTTATAAAAACCCTGAGGATGACTGAAGAAAACAAATCCCGATTATAATGTACTTCCCATGCTGCTATTTCAATCATTTGCTTTCATATATATGACATTTTTGGGAGAACTAAAAGGTTTGAAGATTTCGGGTTGTCATTCTTTTACTCAGATTTCACAACTAATTTTTTTTTTTTTTTTTTTTTGTGGTATGCGGGCCTCTCACTGTTGTGGCCTCTCCCGTTGCGGAGCACAGGCTCCGGACGCACAGGCCCAGCGGCCATGGCTCACGGGCCCAGCCGCTCCGCGGCATATGGGATCCTCCCAGACCGGGGCACGAACCCGTATCCCCTGAATCGGCAGGCGGACTCTCAACCACTTGCGCCACCAGGGAGGCCCCCACAACTAATTTTAAGAAATAAAAGGAGGGCCTCCCTGGTGGCGCAGTGGTTGAGAGTCCGCCTGCCGATGCAGGGGACGTGGGATCGTGCCCCGGTCTGGGAGGATCCCATATGCCGCGGAGCGGCTGGGCCCATGAGCCATGGCCGCTGGGCCTGTGCGTCCGGAGCCTGTGCTCCGCAACGGGAGAGGCCACAACAGTGAGAGGCCCGCATACCGCAAAAAAAAAAAAAAAAAAAAAAAAAAAAAGAAATAAAAGGACATGTTATATTAACTTTGCTTGTATTGAGTGATGTAACTGTAGTTTCAATAACTAAGCACAGCCCAATTAAAGTCATGCATTCAGTGCTGAAATGTAACATTAAATCAAACACTAGACATTTTAATTCATGTTTTAGTACTTTCAGGTGGTTGTATGAAAACATTAGTCATCATAAGCTGCTCACTGTGCTCAATAATGTAAGATCACCTGTTTGTCTTTTCAACTCACACCTGGAAATCACATTCATTCTGCCTACTGCTCTCATCATACAGTTTGGAAAACAGAAATACAAGATCATAATTTAATTTCACATCACCTCCTAATCTTCCAAAAATTTTTTTCTTTTGAGATACAGATATATAAATAAATGCATTCTCATTATGAAATCAGTGATTTTAGAAAGTTTTATGAACCAAATAATCCTTGGGTTATTTTATAAATTAACCATATTTTAATTATAAATATATACACATTTTTTAAACCCTGACTTTATGGAATATTGGTATTTTATATTGGGTTCATTTGCCAGCACCCTGATGGAAATGTCATCTCATTATATATTAAAAATCTTAAAATATATGACTTTGGAATAAATAATACTTGGGAAATATTCTATTTTTGCTATCTATTAACTGAGGAAACTTGGTCATGTTATTTAAACTTGCTACACTTCTGTTTCCTCATCTGTAAGGTATAAATACAAGCATCTTTCTTCCATGGCTACTGAAGGGAATCATCATTATATATATATATATATATATATATATATATATATATATATATAGTAAATATAAGCCCTTGGTAAATAGCATATCTTATAATCAACCACTTCTCTTCTATACTATTTTTTTTAATGCCAGCCATAATGATTCCTCTCTTCCCATCCCACTTTATCCAATCATTGTCAGTTGATATCTTTCCACCTTTAGGCAGAAAGTGAAATTACTAAAATAAAATTCACAGAATAGGGGTCTAAATGTAGCATATTCTAAGTGGATTCTTTAGTCCAAATTTCTAAAGTGTTTCATGTGAGACCACTGCTGTTAGCAGTATATACTGAGAAAAAGAATTTTCCACACATTCTAAGGTTTTAAAATGTTAGAGAGATTTAACATGCAAGTTAGCTCCTGAAGAGATAATGAAAATCTTCTACAAACCTAAGGCCTGGGAAGTAAACTCTAACCTAACTACCATCTGAGAAGAAAATCTGAAATAGTCATGCAAACATTGTAGAATAAGAAAAATCATAAATCCTGTTTGAATGAAAATACAGAATCCAGCAAGATTCCTTGCTTAATGCCTAGTAATGAGAAGAAAATACAATCTTACTTGAAGACTACTAAATAATACTTCAGATGAAATAAAGGGATCATTAACTTATAGATTCAAAGAAATAATATACATTCAAAAATTATAGGAGCTGGGGCTTCCCTGGTGGCGCAGTGGTTGAGAGTCTGCCTGCTGATGCAGGGGACACGGGTTCGTGCCCCGGTCTGGGAAGATCCCACATGCCGCGGGGCAGCTGGGCCCGTGAGCCATGGCCGCTGAGCCTGCGCGTCCGGAGCCTGTGCTCCGCAACGGGAGAGGCCACAACAGTGAGAGGCCCGCGTAACGCAAAAGAAAAAAAAAAAAAAATTATAGGAGCTGTAAGAATATATATGTTTGGCATAATAAAAATACAATATTAATATGTGACTTTTTCATACTATTTCCATAGTTATATCATAAAGAGGCATGTATGTAGGCAGAATTGCTGAAGCCATTTTCGTAAAACAAGCTACCATAATGGAATACCATATTTACCTATGAAATTTTCCCCTAAAATAGAAAAAATGGAAAATGCCAAGTATTGGTGAGGATATAGAACAACTGCAACTCTTCTCACTGCTAGTGAGAGTATAAGTTAGCACAGCATTTTGGTAAACCGTTTTAAATTATGTACTAAAGCTGGATATATGCATACTCCATTACCTAAAATTCCATGTCCAATTATGTATCCAATATAAATGTACATAGAAATAATTTTATCTAAAAGAATTAAAATATACATGGCAGCATTATTAATAGTAGTCAAAAAACTGAAAACATCACAAATGCTCATCAGCAATAAATGTTTTTAAAATTATGGTATATTCACACAATGAAATACTGTACAGCCAGAGCCAGTGTCACTTGAGTGCCACCTGGGAAGTCACATAGAGCCCTTCACTCAAAAGGGCCTGGTGCTTGTTTGGTTTACTATTACATTGTCACCATCTCAAATTCTTAATAAATTTTAAAAGGGTTTCTGAAAATTACATAGCTGGTCTTGCATACATCAATGAGAACATATAACCTACAAGTATATGCAAAGATATGTATGAATATCCCAAGCAAAATATCACATAAAAATACATATTTTATTATTCCAACCAGGTAAAGTAAAACAGACAAGATGAATTAATTCTGTTAGAAGTCAGGGGAGAGTTTAGTAGCTAGAATTGGATGATGAGGGAGATGATTCTGGGATAATGGTGTACCACATTTCATAATCTGAGTCTCAGTTACACGTGTGTTCACTTTGTGAAAATTCATTGAGCCATATTCATAATACCTGTTCACATTGCTTTATGCATACTACACTTCAGGACAAAAATAAAGTGAAGATCACTGAAACCTTGGTGTGTGAAAATAAGTAAAAGTAGGAGTAGGAAGAGAAGGAGGAGGAGTAGAAGAAAGAAATGAAGAATAATCTACAAAATTTAAATATAACATAATAATAAGCCAGTCATTATTTAATATACTCTGATGATGGTATAGTGCTCTCGGACCACCAATTCTTAGTCTGCCTTCCTTGGCCTGTATCTCTTAATGAGACTCAGGATTGGGCATTTATAAATACATGGCCCTGTTCTTTGTTTTGTAGTTTTTAATGTTTAATCAACTTTATAGAATTAACTTACATACAATAAAATTCACTTATTTTACTTCTACAATTCAATAGGTTTTGATGAATGTGAATGACCAGGAAACCATCATCACAGAGTGTTGAACGCTCCCACCACCCCAAAAAGGTCCTTCAAGCTCCTTGGAAGGCAATCCCCATCTACCACCGCTAGCCTGAGCAACCATCAATCTTTTTTCTATTACCATAGTTTTGTCTTTTCGAGAATATGAAATATGTGGAGTAATATATTAGGTAGGTTTCTGAGTTTGGCCTCTTTAACACAGCATAAAGCTTTTGAGATTCACCCATGTTGTTTTGTGTATTAGTAGGATTCTTTCCTTTAAATTGCCAAGTACTATTTCATTGTATGTGCCACAATTTGTTAATTTTCACAGTTAATTTATCTGTGGGAATTTTGGCTGTTACCACTGTTTGGTAATTGGGAATAAAGCTGCTGTGAACATTAGTGTACAAGTTTGTATGGATCTGTATTTTCATTTCCTTTTGGTAAATACACAGGAGTGTGATTGCTAGGTTATACAGTAAGTATATACTTAAAAAAAGTGCCAAATGTGACTCAAAGTGGTCATACCATATTGTATTCACACCAGCAATGTATGAGAGGATGAGTTGTTCCACATCCTCTATGACACTTGTTATTGTCAATCCGTTTGATTTTAGCAAATTTAGTTGATGTGTAGTAGTAACTTCTTGTGACTTTACTTGTACTTATCTAATGATGAGTACATTTTAGATATCTTTTAATGTGCTTGTTATTCATCTATCTTTATTGACAAAGTTTCTTTTCAAGATATTTTTTCCTATTTTTAAAAATTTACATGGTTTATCTTCTCATTTTTATTTGCAAGAGTTCTTTACATATTCTGGATATGAGACCCCTATCAAATACATGTTTTGTAAATATCGTCTCCCAGTTTGTGGTTCACCTTTTCATTTCTTAAGTATCTTTCAAATAGGAAAAAGGAAATTTATTACTGATGGTGTTCAATTTATCACTTTTTTCTTTTACAGTTCATTTTTAAAGAATATCTAAGAAATCTTTCCCTAACACAAGGACATAAAGATTATCTCCTATATTTTTTTGAAAAGTATTATAGCTTAAAGTTCTTATATTAGGCCTATAATCCATGCCAAGCTTCTTTATCTTTTTCTTTTTCTTTTCTTCTTTTTTTTTTTTTTTTGGTACATGGTGTGAGGTAAGTTTTGAGGTTTACTTATTTATTTTCAAATGAACATCCAGTTATTTTAGCACTATTTCTTGAGAAGATGATCACAGACACATTTGCAGAAGATCAGTTTACCAGCCAATCTCTGGCTCTGGCCCTTTCTCCCCATACAGTCCCATAAGAATAAGTTCCTGTATTCTTATTCTTCCACTATGGGCCTAGACCCTGCCAAGTTTGTTCTCCTCCTCTTGCATGGGCAGTTCCAGAAACCTTAACTGGGGCCCCAAGGCAAACTCCACCCTCCACTCCCCTCCCTCCACCACCAACCTTGGCCTGCCAAAAGAAGGGAGAAACAACACCTGAATTATGATAAGCTCAGCCATTACCATTCTGGTGATCCACCCGGCCCTCCTTCAGGCTGAAGCTGACCTAGATTATCTCTTAAATCTAAGTCATGTACTCTGTCTTCAATAATGTATTTGTTTTGGAAACACTTCACTGCCATACCTTCACCTCTATCTGATGCTGTGCCAAGATGCCCAAGGTTACAGAGAAAGACCAGACAAAGGGCAATCAATGGTCAGTTGACATGAGCCTAATCACAGCCCACACACAGATACAGAAAGGGCAGGGGTACACATCATCACTGCCAAGATTCTGGGAATCTCATCCTACAGTATTAATCTAACTGGTGGCCTAGGTTGCAACCACTGCCCACTGAGAACTTCAGCATCAAAGATGTGCCAGGGAAAGGGGTATCTGGAGTTGTCTGCTGCCCATCCACAAGCCTAGCTCTGGATAGCATGGGGATGGGGTGGAAGCAGTTCCCCTGCAGCCCTTGCTATCCTGTGAGAAGGATCTAAGTCCTCTCCACCTCCTCCCCATTCTGTTGGACAGCTTCAGTTTCAGGGAAAATGAAGGAGAATTCTGGGTCCATACCCCTCTCAACCTTGAGCCCTGGGCCAGGCCACTACAAAATGCTTCAGGGTATAATGGGCAGACATTTGATAGGTAGGCACAGGGCTTTGCCTACTTCCAACTAGCCCATTACACTTTCAACATAGCAATGACCCTAGTCACTAGCCATGCCCTCCATGGCCTTTGCACCCACCCAGCTCCAGCACACTGGGGTTGCCCAGTGCTTATATGTCTCTCTTTCTCCACTACTCTGGAACCTAGATGTCCTCTTCCAGAGGGTACCACTCAATAAAGGCATTTGTGAGTTAGCCATTCTCAGACCTGGCTTTGTCAGGGTAATATTTGCCCCAAAACCCAGTTGACTGATCCCCTGAGACATTCTGTAATTGCCTCCCAGGGAGGGCATGTCCTCCCTTTCCATCCCTTTCCCACCAATCCAAGTCCTCGCCCAAGGGTTTGTGGACAAGAATACCAAGACCAATACAGTGTCTACAGACACACAGCACCCTTTCAAAATAAGGCAGCAAACAGGCTAAGCATCCAAAATATTTATTGGGCTACTTCATGGCTAATATTCTGGTCTAGTTGGGTAAAACCTTGACCTTGATGGACAGTCATTCCTTTTCTTAATGCCCAAGAGGCTAGGATGGAAAGAGGAAGATGTATCTAGAGTAGCTCTTCCTGGATCCTTCCCATTCTGATCTTCTCAACTTATCCATGTATCTCTCCATTCATGATCATCTGTCACCACACTCTCCCTGACTCCAGGCTGAGTGAAGGGGAAGCTAATTACAGTCCTAACTAAATTATCTGGGAAGACAGAGACAGCACCTATTTTTTGGTAGGTGGGTAGTGGTGGAAGGCTGAGGAATTAAGACTGGATCACATATTGTCTTCATGGATGTGAGGAAAATAACAATAAAAGAACTTGCATCAAAAACAAAACAAAATATCAATGACCATATATGTGTGAATCTATTTCTAACCTCTCTATTTATCTGTATATATCTTTTTACCCTAACCCAACATTTTCTTGATTACTGTAGCTTTATAGAAAGTCTTAAAATCAGCTAATATAAGTCTTCCAATACTGTATTTTGGTTTGAAAATTTTCTATTCTAGATCCCTTTGAATTTTCACATAAATCTTGAATTTTAATTAGGTTTGCATTGAATCTATAGATCAATTTAGGAAAATCTGACATCTTAACATCTCTTTTTTTTTTTTTTTTTTTTTTTTTTTTTTTTTTTTTTTTGCTGTACGCAGGCCTCTCACTGCTGTGGCCTCTCCCGTTGCGGAGCACAGGCTCCGGACACACAGGCTCCGCGGCCATGGCTCGCGGGCCCAGCCGCTCCGCGGCATGTGGGATCTTCCGGGATCGGGGCACGAACCCGTGTCCCCTGCATCAGCAGGAGGACTCTCAACCACTGCGCCACCAGGGAAGCCCCTTAACATCTCTTGACTCATTAAAATGATGAATCTCTCCACTTATTTAAGTCTTCTTTGATTACTCTCCTTGAGGTTTTATAGTTTTCTTGCACTGAATTGAATAAATTTGTTCCTCAGTATTTCATGACTTTCTTGAATATGGTATTTTTAAAATTAAATTTCCAATTGCTTGTTACTAATATATATAAAAACAATTTATTTTTACAAAGTAGTCTTGTATTTTGTGACCTTGCTAAATTCACTTATTCTAGTAGCATTTTTGTAGATTCCATAGGAATTGCTGTATAGATAATCATATCATTTGTTACATGTTTTACTTTTTCCTTTCTAATATTTTTTCATTTTATTCCCTTTTACTGCTCATTACTAGGAAGGACCTAGATTATAAAAGAGAATATAGACAATATCTCTGCCTTACCCTAATTTTAAGGGGTAACTGTTCAATTTGTCACTGTTAAGTTTGGCATTAGCTGTAGGTTGTTCATGAATAATCTTTACTGGGATGTGAAACTTTTCTTATAGTCCTACTTTGCTGAGAGTTTTTGTTATGAATTGGTATTGAATACTGTCAAATATTTGATATACACCAATTGAAAAAATCATATGGTTTTTCCTTTATTTTCTTAATATAGTGAAATATATTGTTTGGTTTTCTAATGGCAAACCAATTTTGCAATTCTGGGGTAAATCATACTTAGTCATCAAGTATTTTCTGTTTTAAATAATTCTGGAGAGGATTTGCTAATATTTGTTAATGATTTTGGTGTCTACATTCTTAGGGTATACTGATTAGTACTATTCTTTTCTTGGTAATGTTTTTAGTATCAGGTTAATGTTGATTTCATAAAATAAGTTGGGGATGGTCACTTTTGGGAAAAATTCATATAGACTTTTTTTTTTTTTTTTTTTTGGCTTACGCGGGCCTGTCACTGTTGTGGCCTCTCCTGTTGCGGAGCACAGGCTCCGGACGCGCAGGCCCAGCGGCCATGGCTCACGGGCCCAGCCGCTCCGTGTCATGTGGGATCCTCCCAGACCGGGGCACGATCCCACGTCCCCTGCATCGGCAGGCGGACTCTCAACCACTGCACCACCAGGGAAGCCCTCATATAGACTTTTATTATTTCTTCCTAAAGTGTTTAAGAGAAACCACCAGTAAAGGCATCTGGACTTGATGTTTTCTTTCAGGAAAATTTACTGTTCATTAATTACATTTTCTTTATAAATATAAGGCTTTTCACATTATTTATTCTTGAGTAAGCCTTGGTTGTTTGTATCTTTTAAATAATTTTTAAATTTCATCTATGTTGTATAATATGTTGAGATAAAATTTTAATAACATCCCACTCATTATCTTTCTAATGTCACTATTCTATACAGTGATATCTCATTTTTCATTCCTGTTATTAGTAACTTATGTTTTTATTTTTCTTTATCACTCCATTCAGATGTCTACCAATTTTAGTGACCATTCCAATAACCCTTACTTAGCATCAGTGGTTTTCTCTATTATTTTCTGTTTTTCTATTCCATTGATTTCTGTTCACATTTTTATTATTACTTTCATTCTGCTTACTTTATGCTTACTTTGCTTTTCTTTGCCTACATTCTCAATCACTTTGGACTTTTATTCTTTTTTTTTTTTTTTTTTTTTTTTTTTGCGGTATGCGGGCCTCTCACTGTTGTGGCCTCCCCCGTTGCGGAGCACAGGCTCCGGACGCGCAGGCTCAGTGGCCATGGCTCACGGGCCCAGCCGCTCTGCGGCATATGGGATCCTCCCAGACCGGGGCACGAACCCGTATCCCCTGCATCGGCAGGCAGACTCTCAACCACTTGCGCCACCAGGGAGGCCCTGGATTTTTATTCTTTACTACAATAAGCATTATAAACAACCTTTTATGCATTGCTTTAACAATTGCCCATATAATTTGATATCTCCTGTTTCCCTTTTAATTCACTTCAAAATAATTCTAACTTCCTTTAGATCTCTTCTTTAATTAATGTCATTTAAAAAATGTTTTTACATTTTGAATTATGTGAAATTTTCTAGATCTTTCTATCAATTTCTAGCTTAACTACATTTAGGCTAGAGACCATACTTTATAATTTCAATATTTTTAAACTTGAGATTTATTTTTATGGGCCAGAATACTGTCTGTCTTCATGAGCTATCCATGTGATCTTGAAAAAAATACATATTCTGCTGCTGTTGAGTGGAGAGTTCTATAAAGCTCAAGTGGGTTGACTTACTCACAGTGTTACTAAGTCTATTAAATCCTTACTGACTCATCTATTCTTCTATCAATTTCTAAAAAAGGAGTGCAGAAATATGGTCTAAATTCCAATTTAGTGTCTTTTTCTCTGCCTGAAGAACTTCTGTTAACATCAAGTGCAAGTCCGACAGAATTTTTTCCAACTTTTAAACACTTTAGAGATGCAATTTCATTGTCTTCTTGATGGCATAAGTTTTCATGAGAAGTCTGCAAAACTTTCATTCTTCTGTAATGTGTCTCTTAGGTTGCTTTTATAATCTTTTTCTTTATTACCATTATTTACAATTTGATTATGTTTCGCCTGGAATGCATTCTGGGGTTTTTCTGTTTGTTCTGTGTTTCCCACATGGGATTTGTTGAGCTTCTTTGTTGAGTTAGAGTTTTCATAAAAATTGGAGCATTTCCAGTCATTCTTTCTGGTTTGTTTTGTCTTGATTCTTTTCTATTTTCTGGACTCAAATTATATACATATCGAACCACTTGAAATTTTCCCACAGGTCACTGAGTCTATGTTTATTTCTCTCTCTGTGCATCATTTTGGATAGTTTCTATTTTTACATCTCCAAAGTCTCTGAACTTTTCCCCCACAGTCCCTAATAGTCAATTATTTTTACCCAGGCATTTTTCATTTCAGATGGTGTATTTTTCATCTCTACAAGTTTCATTGTTGTTGTTGCCTTTGCAATTGTCCTTCCATTTTTTACTAACTCCCCCACCCGACAATTTATTCATAGCTTGCTTTGTATTATTGTGTATATTTATAACAAATACGTAATGTAATTATTCAAAATATTTATAAAGTTTTATAGTTCTTGTTTGCTTTTTCTTTGTAATGATTCTTATTTTTCCTATTTCTTTGCATGCCTAGGAATTTTTAATTTGATTAAAGATTGAAGTTGAGATTGTTGAGTGCTAGATTTTCTTGTATTCATTCAGTGTGCATTGGACTTTGTCATGGCACACTGACAAATGCCTTGGGATTAGTGTGATCCCATCAAAGCTGTTAAAATAGACTCAGAGCAGCATTTACTCTCCCACTGACTTAGGCCCATTATTAAGTTGTGACAGTTCTGAGGACTTACAAAGGTATTTTTCTACCTGGTAGGAACATAAATCCCTCCCAACACTTGGGAAAACAGGAAATTTTTCAGCCTTTCTGGAACTTATTTTCCTGGCATTATGGAGTTTTAGCTCATGTGGGTGCAAGTCGGTACTTATCCAAAAATTTAAAGGAATTACTCTGGAGTTGCTCTATATTCCTGTATATATCCCCTTTATGCAGGAGCCGTGGGGCTGACAGGGTCTTGGTGCTCTGGCCGGGTGTCAGGCCAGTGCGTCTGAGGTTGGAGAGCCGAGTTCAGGACATGGGCCCAGCAGAGACTTCCTATCTCCACGTAATAGCAAATGGTGAAAGCTCTCCCAGAGATCTCCATCTCAATGCTGAGACACAGCTCCACTCAACGAACAGCAAGTTACAGTACTGGACACCGTATACTAAACAACTAGCAAGACAGGAACACAACCCCACCCATTAGCAGAGAGGATGCCTAAAGTCAACAGGGTCACAAACACCCCAAAAACACACAACCACACACGGTCCTGCCCACCATAAAGACAAGATCCATCCTCATCCACCAGAACACAGGCACTACTCCCCTCCACCAGGAAGCCTACACAACCCACTGAACCAACCTTAGCCACTGGGGGCAGGAACCAGAAACAACGGGAACTACGAACCTGCAGCCTGTGAAAAGGAGACCCCCAACACAGTAAGTTAAGAAGAGGGCCTCCCTGGTGGCGCAAGTGGTTGAGAGTCCGCCTGCCGATGCAGGGGATACGGGTTCGTGCCCCGGTCTGGGAGGATCCCATATGCCGCGGAGCGGCTGGGCCCGTGGGCCATGGCCGCTGAGCCTGCGCGTCCGGAGCCTGCGCGTCCGGAGCCTGTGCTCCGCAACGGGGGAGGCCACAACAGTGAGAGGCCCGCATACCGCAAAAAAAAAAAAAAAAAAAAGAAGAAGAGAAACACACAACAGATGAAGGAGCAACGTAGAAACCCACCAGACCAAACAAATGAAGAAGAAATAGGCAGTCTACCTGAAAAGAATTCAGAATAATGGTAGTAAAGATGATCCAAGGGCCTCCCTGGGGGCGCAAGTGGTTGAGAGTCCGCCTGCCGAAGCAGGGGATACGGGTTCGTGCCCCGGTCTGGGAGGATCCCATATGCCGTGGAGCGGCTGGGCCCGTGAGCCATGGCCGCTGAGCCTGCGCGTCCGGAGCCTGCGCGTCTGGAGCCTGTGCTCCGCAACGGGGGAGGCCACAACAGTGAGAGGCCCGCATACCGCAAAAAAAAAAAAAAAAAAAAAAAAAAAGATGATCCAAAATCTTGGAGATAGAATGGAGAAAATACAAGAAACGTTTAACAAGTACCTAGAAGACCTAAAGAGCAAACAAACAATCAGGAACAACACAATAAATGAAATTAAAAATTCTCTAGAAGGAATCAATAGCAGAATACCTGAGGTACAAGAACACATAAGTGACCTGGAAGATAAAATAGTGGAAATAACTACTGGAGAGCAGAATAAAGAAAAAAGAATGAAAAGAATTGAGGACAGTCTCAGACACCTCTGGGACAACATTAAACACACCAACATTTGAATTATAGGGGACCCAGAGGAAGAGAGAAAAAGAAAGGGACTGAGAAAATATTTGAAGAGATTATAGTTGAAAACTTCCCTAATATGGAAAAGGAAATAGTTAATCAAGTCCAGGAAGTGCAGAGTCCCATACAGGATAAATCCAAGGAGAAAAATATGAAGACACATATTAATCAAACTATCAATAAATAAATACAAGAAAAAATATTAAAAGTAGCAAGGGAAACACATAAATAACACACAAGGGAATCCCCATAAAGTTAACAGCTGATCTTTCAGCAGAAACTCTGCAAGCCAGAAGGGTAGGGCAGGATATATTTAAAGTGATGAAAGGGAAAGAACTACAACCAAGATTATTCTACCCAGCAAGTATCTCATTCAGACTTGACGGAGAAATTAAAACCTTAACAAACAAGAAAAAGCTAAGAGGATTCAGCACCACCAAACCAGCTTTACAACAAATGCTAAAGGAACTTCTCTAGGCAGGAAACACAAGAGAAGGAAAAGACCTACAGTAACAAACCCAAAGCAATTAAGAAAATGGTAATAGGAATATACATATTGGTAATTACCTTAAATGTAAATGGATTAAATGCTCCCACCAAAGGACACAGACTGGCTGAATGGATACAAAAACAGGACTCATATACTTGCTGTCTACAAGAGACCCACTTCAGACCTAGGGACACATACAGACTGAAAGTGCGGGTATGGAAAAAGATATTCCATACAAATGGAAATCAAAAGAAAGCAGGAGTAGCAATTCTCATATCAGACAAAATTACTTTAAAATAAAGACTATTATAAGAGACAAAGAAGGACACTACATAATGATAAAGGGATTGATCCAAGAAGAAGATATAACAATTGTAAATATTTATGCACCCAACATAGGAGCACCTCAATAGATAAAGCAAATGATAACAGCCATAAAAGGGGAAATCTACAGTGACACCATCATAGTAGGGGACTTTAACATCCTACTTTCACCAATGAACAGATCATCCAAAATGAAAAAAAAAAAGGAAACACAAGCTTTAAATGATACATTAAACAAGATGGACTTAATTGATATTTATATGACATTCCATCCAGATACAACAGAAAACACTTTCTTCTCAAGTGCTCATGGAACTATCTCCAGGATACATCATATCTTGGGTCACAAATCAAGCCTTGGTAAATTTAAGAAAACTGAAATCGTATCAAGTATCTTTTCCGATCACAACGCTATGAGACTAGATATCAATTTCCAGAAAAAAATGTGTAAAAAATATAAACACAGGGAGGCTAGACAATACACTACTTAATAACCAACAGATCACTGAAGAAATCCAAGAGAAAATCCAAAAATACCTAGAAACAAATGACAATGAAAACACGACGACCCAAAATCTATGAGATGCAGCAAAAGAAGTTCTAAGAGGGAAGTTTATAGCAATACAATCCTACTTCAAAACACAAAAAACATCTCAAATAAACAACCTAACCTTACACCTAAAGCAATTAGAGAAAGAAGAACAAAAAACCCCCAAAGTTAGTGGAAGGAAAGAAATCCTAAAAATCAGATCAGAAATGAATGAAAAAGAAATGAAGGAAACAATAGCAAAGATCAATAAAACTAAAAGCTGGTTCTTTGAGAAGATAAAAAAAAATTAATAAACCATTAGCCAGACACATCAAGAAAAAAAGGGAGAAGACTCAAATCAATAGAATTAGAAATGAAAAAGAAGTAATAACTGACACTGCAGAAATACAAAGGATCATGAGAGATTACTACAATCAAATATATGCCAATAAAATGGACAAATTCTTAGAAAAGCACAACCTTCCGAGACAGAACCAGGAAGAAATAAAAAATATATACAGACCAATCACAAGCACTGAAATTGAAACTGCTATTAAAAGTCTTCAAACAAACAAAAGCCCAGGAGCAGATTGCTTCACAGGTGAATCCTATCAAACATTTAGGGAAGGGCTAACACCTATCCTTCTCAAACTCTTCCAAAATATAGCAGCAGGAGGTACACTCCCAAACTCATTCTATGAGGGCACCATCACCCTGATACCAAAACCAGACAAAGATGTCACAAAGAAAGAAAACTTCAGGCCAATATCACTGATGAACATAGATGCAAAAATCCTCAAGAAAATACTAGCAAACAGAATCCAACAGCACGTTAACAGGATCATACACTATGATCAAGTGAAGTTTAACCCAGGAATGCAAGGATCCTTCAATATATGCAAATCAATCAATGTGATATACCATATAACAAACTGAAGGAGAAAAACCATATGATCATCTCAATAGATGCAGAAAAAGCTTTTGACAAAATTCAACACCCATTTATGATAAAAACCTTCCAGAAAGTAGGCATAGAAGGAATTTACCTCAACATAATAAAGGCCATATATGACAAACCCACAGCCAACATCGTTCTCAATGGTGAAAAACTAAAACCATTTCCAGTAAGATCAGGAACAAGACAATGTTGCCCACTCTCACCACTATTATTCAACATAGTCTTGGAAGTTTTAGCCACAGCAATCAGAGAAGAAAAAGAAATAAAAGGAATCCAAATCGGAAAAGAAGAAATAAAGCTGTCACTGTTTGCAGATGACATGATGCTATACATAGAGAATCCTAAAGACGCAGAAAACTACTAGAGCTAATTAATGAATTTGGTAAAGTAGCAGGATACAATATTAATGCACAGAAATCTCTTGCATTCATATAGAGTAATGACGAAGAATCTGAAAGATAAATTAAGGAAACACTCCCATTTGCCGTGACAACAAAAAGAATAAAATACCTAGGAATAAATCTACCTAAGGAGACAAAATACGTGTATGCAGAGAACTATAAGACACTGATGACAGAAATTAAAGATGATACAAATAGATGGAGAGATGTGCCATGTTCCTGGATTGGAAGAATCAACATTTTGAAAATGACTCTACTACCCAAAGCAATCTACAGATTCAATGTCATCTCTATCAAAGTACCAATGGCATTTTTCACAGAACTAGAACAAAAAAATTTCACAATTTGTATGGAAACACAAAAGACCCCAAATAGCCAAAGCAATCTTGAGAAAGAAAAACTGAGCTGGAGGAATCAGTCTCCCTGACCTCAGACTATACTACAAAGCTACAGTAATCAAGACATTATGGTACTGGCACAAAAACAGAAATATAGATCAAGGAACAGGATAGAAAGCACAGAGATAAACCCATGCACATATGGTCACCTTATTTTTGATAGAGGACACAAAAATATACAATGGAGAAAAGACAGCCTCTTCAATAGTGGTGCTGGGAAAACTGGACACCTACATATAAAAGAATGAAATTAGCACAGTCCCTAACACCATCCACAAAAATAAACTCCCAGTGGATTAAAGACCTAAACGTAAGGCCAGACACTATAAAACTCTTAGAGGAAAACATAGGCAGAACATTCTGTGACATAAATCACAGTAAGATCCTTTTTGACTCATGTCCTAAAGAAGTGGAAATAAAAACAAAAATGAACAAATGGGACCTAATGAAACTTAAAAGCTTTTGCACAACAAAGGAAAACATAAACAAGACGAAAAGACCACCCTCAGAATGGGAGAAAATATTTGCAAGTGAAGCAGCTGACAAAAGATAATCTCCAAAATATACAAGCAGCTCATGTAGCTCAGTATCAAAAAAAAACCCCACTCAATCCAAAAATGGGCAGAAGACCTAAATAGACATTTCTCCAAAGAAGATATAGAGAATGCCAACAAATACATAAAGGATTCCCAACATCACTAAATCATTAGAGATATGCAAATCAAAAGTACAATGAGGTATCACCTCACACCAGTCAGAATGGCCATCATCAAAAAATCTACAAACAAAAAATGTTGGAGAGGGTGTGGAGAAAAGGGAACAGTCTTGCACTGTTGGTGGGAATGTAAATTGATACAGCCACTATGGAGAACAGTATGGATGTTCCCTAAAAAACTAAAAATAGAACTACCATATGACCCAGCAATCCCATTACTGGGCATATACCCTGAGAAAACCATAATTCAAATAAAGTCATGTACCACAATGTTCATTGCAGGTCTATTTACAATAGCAAGGCATGGAAGCAACCTAAATGTCCAATGACAGATGAATGGATAAAGAAGATGTGGCACATATATACAATGGAATATTACTCAGCCATAAAAAGAAACGAAATTGAGTTATTTGTAGTGAGGTGGATGGATCTAGAGTCTGCCATACGGAGTGAAGTCAGAAAAACAAATAGTGCATGCTAGCACATATATATGGAATCTAAAAAAAAAAATTTAAAAAGGGTCCTGAAGAGCCTAGGGGTACGACAGGAATAAAGACGCAGACGTAGAGAATGGACTTGAGGACACAGGGTGGGGGAAGGGTAAACTGGGATGAAGTGAGAGAGTGCCATGGAGATATATACACTACCAAATTTAAAATAGATAGGTAGTGGGAAGCAGCCGCATAGCATAGGGAGATCAGCTCAGTGCTTTGTGACCATCTAGAGAGGTGGGATAGGGAGGGTTGGAGGGAGAAGCAAGAGGTAGGAGATATGGGGATATATGTATATGTATAGCTGATTCACTTTGTTATAAAGCAGAAACTAACACACCATTGTAAAGCAATTATACTCCAATAAAGACGTTAAGGAAAAAAAAAGGAATTACTCTGCATATGTTAAGAGTTGCCATTTTGTTTAGCACTCTGCCCCCCAACTTTTCACTACCTCTTCCTCCTTGAACTCTGGTCTCTGTCTTCTCAAATTCACATGACTGACACTATTTTTGTATTCTCTCTCCCTGCTCTAGAACCTGGAAAGCTCCTTCAGCTAATAATCTAAAGGCGATCATTTATTTCTCTTTTGTCTGAAATCACAATCCTGTGCTTCCTGTTTTCCAGTGTCTGAAAAAAATGTGGTTTCACATATTTTTCCATTTTTCCTGTTGTTTAAAGTAGAATGGCAATTATCACTGCAGTTAATTTATACATAAAAGTAGAAGTTCAATAATTCTGTCTTTTAAAACAAGGAATAAACTTACAATCTGTTTGATAAATTCTCATTTGTATCTAGAAGACCTCGAGTTCTCTCTTTTGGAAATTAGTGTAAGTAAAAATAAAATTATTTCAGTGTATTATTGGCTTTGAAGTATGGCTGCAGGTGACTGAATGGTACTAGTCAATCTTTAATCCAGATTTCCAAAACAGGGACAGTAAATTGATGGCATGTATCTGAATAAAAAACTATTGCCAGTATATTGTTGAGCAAATTGTCAGAAACAGAAATTTAGTAAAAGGAATAAAATCATGTTCTATTTATTGTTTTCCTGATCTGCATAAATTTTGAGACCAAGGTTGTTCCGTTTCTCTTCAAATCAAGAATGGTAATTTAACACCCGGCTCTTATATTCCTTGTATAATAAGGCTTCTTATAAATCAAATGACACATGTATGGAATGAAGTGATTTCTCATGGTAGTTCTGTATGTCTTAATTATAATAACTTGTTTCTCCATTTGTCACTGACAAGATTCTTTTATTAAAAGGATTAAAATGTTCCCATTGTCTGGGAAGTTTTAATACATATGGTCTCAAAGTAGCATACATTCTCCATAAATCTAGAAGTCTGTTTTGTCACTGTTCTCTTTTTCCCCCCTTTTAGAATGTATGATTCATGTGTACTGGATGCACTCATTTCAGTTGAGACTTAAAAGCATTAGACTTACCTGAACATTTAGAATTAACAATCAGATAGCTATGCATACGACATGTATAAAGACATTCTCAGAGCAGCATTTCTATACATATAAGAATACACTCTAGTCAGTAATTAAACTTGCCAAGGTACAAGATACAGATATGCTGATCTAGGAGGAACTCCAAAAGGGCTCATGTGATTAACTCTAGCCGTCCTCCCTCCAAATCTTGCAAGCACTGTCCTCAGTTCCTTCCCTTTTGAAACATTTCATGATTCCTCTGGTATTATTTCTCCCTTGCTAAAGCACATTAATCAAACTCTCTCCAGAACCTGACCATGATGGCACCTTGATATCAGACATCCAGCCTCCAAACTATGGGACAGTAAATTTCTGTTAAGTCACTCAGCTCACGGTATTTTGTTATGGAAGACTGAGCTTACTACAACAATGTTTATGATACAATTTAAGTGAAAAGAGCTGTTTATAAGCCTATCTAAATAGCATGACCACAAATTTATTTTTAATATATTTATATGTATACATGATTTTATATAAATGTATCTACATGAAAAATAGGTAGTAAGATTATGTGTGTGGTCTTTATTTTGTGGTTTTACTTTCACTATTGTCCTATTGTCTGCAATGTAGAAAACTCTACAAACATTTTGAGATTAAACTTTATCATGTACTCCATCAATCCTCTTCCCCATGCTGTGTGCTCTTTCTCATGTATAAATAATAAGCAAAGCAAGACTTAGGGCTTACTATGGGCTTTTGCTTCCCTGTTACCACCCAGGCATTCTCAAATTCATCCCACTCTTTCCATTCCCAATACACGACTTCCTCAGTCTGGACCTCAATTTCTTTTTCTTTTATCCATGATTGGCCTCCTTACTTGTGTCTTACATCACCCAAATTTGTTCTCCACAATGCAGCCAAACTGACTTACTTCTCTAAAACATAAACCTTTGCTGTTTTCTTATCTTCCTTAAGTTTCCTTTAAAGGTTTCCCACTCATACACAAAATAAAAATAAAAATTTTAGTTAGCATGGTTTACATACTGCAGTCAAACAAATTCCTGACGAGGAATGAGTTTGTGGCTTTTCTAGCTCTAGCTTATTGTGACTTCTCCATTGGGATGCCAGCAAATTGCATTCCTGTGACTTAGGAAAGAAGACATGGATATGGTTAAGTGCCACCTGAGGCAATGAACTCATTGCAGAGTATGTTTTGGCACAATCATGATGGTTTTTTTTCCTCTTGAGAGAGGTAGGCCAAGGAAATTAGGTGTTTAATGACTGATTATCTGTATAGGATAATCTGTGCAGGATTATATATCATTAATTAATATCATTATGCTCTGGGGCTCTTTAGAAAATCTAGCTTAAAAGCATGAATATAATAAACAAAAGATGGGTATTTCAAGAAATAAGGTAATATCATTTTTCTAAAATTTCAAAAAGTTTATCTAAGTGTTTTATTAAAAAAATTATGTATTGAGCACTTCCTATTTACCAGGGACTCTGGTCTTTGGGACAAGAATATTAGTCAGAAAAATGAGACAGACATTGTATTGATAATATGTATAGCTTTAAATAATTAATATCACTGTGTACAATACACTGCTGTATGATAATACCAAGTTTAGCAAATCCAAATGATCTCAAGTTGCTGAGTTAGGAAAAAAACTTTCTGCATACCATTTATTATATCTGTCTACCTGGTATAGGAATAAGCATTTTGCAACGTACTGTTCAGGTTGAAAATGCTCCTGATATCAGAGTAGGGGAAATAATTGCTTCACCAATGAAAACTGAAAAGATAGCACACAAGTAAACCTTAAAGGTGAGGGGTTATACCTTGTAATTTTTTATTCATTAAGCTTTAGCTATTTTCTAAGGAGGGAGGCTTTTGCCAGCTACAGAGACCTTAGACATTAACTAGACTCTGAGATGCCTGGAGGAGGGTAAGCCCTGGGAAAGAGGAGATAAACATATAAAGATGGAAACAGTAATTTCGCAAAATCATCTTTGTCAACAGGTTTTATTTCCTAGTTGCTGAGTGGCACCACAGGTCACATAGCCATACATAAGCTTCATTTTTTAGGAATTTAAAAGCAGTTTAAAAAATACACTACCCTTTTTATTATTTCAGGATCATATTAATATAAAGTGAAACTTTGTCTCAATATTGGCTAATTTTTATATTTAAATGTTAATGCAGTTGCAAAAGACTTTTGACTCATACCAACGAAAGCTTGAAATTATTCATTTTGAGATTAAACATGTAAAAGTTCCTTAAAGATATATTTTTTAAGGATAAAATTTTTAAGACAAAATTTCATTGTTAATATATTTTAATTATTTAATGTATTTTTTATTTTTAATTAAATTCAACCTATATCCACTACAACTTGTACTTTGTTTATCAATAACAAAGGTAGTAAATAAATACAGGGTAAGATATCAACAGATAAACATTCTTAATGGAAAATCATCCACATAATTCTTTGTCTTTTCCCTTCAAAAAAAGTGTTACATGTGGAAAAGGAAAGGACAGACAGATGAAACTATTTAAACAAAGAAAAACCATTAACCTGGGCTACAGGTGCATATTCCAAGAGAGTAAGTAAAATAAACCCTACTACAAATGCATGATATTCCTTTTCATTACCCTTCCATAACTTTTCTGCTTGATCTGATTACAGAGAGGGAATTATAATTTAGTGTTGCCAGCATTCATTACTAGTGATATGAGAAGAAAAAAAAAGAAAAAAAAGAAAAATATTTAGTCACATCAATAATAGTGATAACTGGGCCTCCCTGGTGGCGCAAGTGGTTGGGAGTCCGCCTGCCGATGCAGGGGATACGGGTTCGTGCCCCGGTCTGGGAGGATCCCATGTGCCACGGAGCGGCTGGGCCCGTGGGCCATGGCCGCTGAGCCTGCGCGTCCGGAGCCTGTGCTCCGCAACGGGGGAGGCCACAACAGTGAGAGGCCCGCATACCGCAAAAAAATAAAAATAAAAAAAAATAATAGTGATAACTAACATTTAAAGAGCGCTCTGAAATTCACAAAGCACTTTTTATACACATTGTTTCTTTAACTATCAAATTAATGTTTAATTAATGACCTTCTCAAAAAAGCTTTTCCAATTAATCACCCACCCACTGTTCTCTCCTTATGGTATTATGAAAGTAACATTTAAAAAAGAGAGAGTCTATTGTAACTATTACTAAGCCAGTGAAGCTAGAAGATGAATTAAAATGTAAAAACTATATGAAAATGAAACCACTGAAATCTAATACATAAGAAAGGCATTATTTCTTTGGCATTGACTTAGGATATACCTTTTCATATATACAATCAAAGGAAGAAGTCTTTTTAAAAAAAGTATAATGTTAGTCACAACTATATAAATAAAAAGAAACTTTATACCATTTAATACCACAAACAGAATTGAAGGTAAACAATAAACTAAGATAGAATACATGCAACATATATAAAAAGAGTTACAATTTGTAATACTATATTTTAGCTGTATTATGTTTTAATTTATGCCTGATTTTGTCCTCAAAATGGGGTGTGGTGGACTTAATATACAAGTAACTTCAACATAAAACAAAACTAATGATCCAGGGGGGAAATATGTTGGACATGAATAAGAAATATAAAGAAAATAATAGAAATGGCTGATAATATACAAAAAACTGTTCAATCATAGCAATAATTAAACATGCAAATAAATAATAATATACAGATTTCTCCTATCATCATGAAAAATTCTCATTACAGCATTATTTTTTAATAGCAATATATGGGATAAATCAAAATGCCCTTACAAGGACACTGTTAGTTTAAAATGATGAAATAAATCAGGATTTGAAATGTTTTGTAACTTATGATACTGATGTGAGAAAGTGAACATAGCATTAAATAAAATGTAAATAGCACATTTTATGTATGTTCATATATATATGTAGAGACTTTAATATGTAGTATCTCAGATGAATACATATATATCAAATACTGGAAAGGAATCAAATCATAAATGTTTGTATTAATCCAAAGACTTCGCTTGGAGAATCCAGACATGCTTATTATGAAAATATTCATTTTAAAGTAAGTTTTGGACAGTTTCTATAACTACAGAGGAAAATAAAATTTATTAATTTTAACTGCAAAAGTATAAAAATACTTTTCAATGAGAATTCTGATTAAGATAACCCTTTTGAAACTTTTATCTTTTATTTGATGTTAAATAAACAAGATTGGAACAGAAATGCCACAATGTTAACAATTATCTTTTCAAAACACAGAGCAGAACCTTAAATCTAAGAGCAGCTTTTTCTCATGCTATATGTTAATTTTAAATAGGGAAGACAGAGAAAATGCTAAGTAGGTGGCTCACTGGGAAACTGACAAGATAAATAGAAGAACAGATCAGAGCATTTATTTTTATTTTATTTATTTATTTTTTTTTTGCTGTACGCGGGCCTCTCACTGTTGTGGCCTCCCCCATTGCGGAGCACAGGCTCCGGACGCACAGGCCCAGCAGCCATGGCTCACGGGCCCAGCCTCTCCGCGGCATGTGGGATCTTCCCAGACCAGGGCACGAACCTGTATCCCCTGCATCGGCAGGCGGACTCTCAACCACTGCGCCACCAGGGAAGCCCCAGATCAGAGCATTTAATTTACACATCTGCAGCTGCTTTAAATGCTATTTGACAGGTATTGCATTTAAATCTGTTGGGAAAAACTGATTATCTAAAAGAACACACACACACGTGTGTGTGTGTGTGTGTGTATATATATATATATATGTATATATATATATATATATATATATATATATCTGTTAAACAGAATAGCTATAGGGTATTTGTGGTTTACAGCAAAGATGTTTAAATCCTCCATGTCACTATTTTACCTTCAAAGATATTCTTAGAAAACTATTTATTTCCCGTACCAAGCTCCAACAGCAAAATGCTGCCACAATTCAGACTGCATATTTTAAATATAATTCCACAAATAAGCCCAAAATGAGCCTTTCACAAAAAGTTTTTTCTTGGCTGCAGCACTAAATCCACTGAACTAAAGTCTTTTCTCAAACACAATTTATATCCACACTGATTATTCAGAAACGGATTACCTAGTTTATGGGTTTTCTAGGTGTTTGACTTCTTTCCTCTTTCAGCTTTTCTTGCCGTTCAGGTTGGTCAATAGCTATGCTACTAACCTTAGAATGCAGCTCAAACCAAGCATAAATTCTGAGGTTCAAATAGACCTTATTGAAAATGTTAACTAGGTCACATATTAGATGTGAAACCTGCAACAAATAATTTTGAAAAGCACAGGGGCTAGGAAATAAAAATAGTGACTACTGACTACTTCTTATGTACTGGTCACTCCTCTAAGCTACCTTAACTCCTTTAGTCTTCACAATTAATAATAAGAGATGAGGACAATGAAACAGAGAGGTCAATATATTGCCAAAAGTCAAGGGTTGTGGGTGTTGGTCTACTTCAAAGTGAGGAAGTCTGAGTGAGAACATGATCTCTTTACCACTCAATCCCTTTAATTAACATTTGCATTGCTGAATTAGATAGTCATGACAGCTACCTCACTTTTATTTTTATTTTTTTACAATTTAAGAAGATACTGTTTTATTAGTTACATCTTGCTGATTCTTCCCTTTAAAAATTGGGCTATGGTCCTAGAAAATAAATGGATAGACATCTACCCAAACAAGATATACAAATGGCCAATAAGCACGGGAAAAGATGCTCAACATCATTAGTCATTAGTGAAGTGCAGATCAAAACCACAGGGAGATATCACTTCATACCTATTATGCTAGCTATTATAAAACAAACAATAAACAAACAAACAGAAAATAGTAAGTGTTGGCAAGGATGTAGAGAAATAAGAACACTTGTGCATTGCTGGTAGGAATGCAAAATGATACAGCTGCCACAGAATACAGTTTGGCAGTCCTTCAAGAAGTTAAAAATAGAATTACCATATAATCCAGCAACTCCACTTCTGGATATATATACAGAAAAGAATTGAAAGGAGGAACTCAAACAGATGCTTCTATATTAATGACCACAGCAACATTATTTACAATAGACAAAAGGTGGTAACAACCCAAACATCCCTCAACAGATGAATGTATAATTAAAATGTGGTATGTACATATAATGGGATATTATTTAGCCATAAAAATAAATTCTGATTTGTGTTCCTGAGGCAGGAAAAACAGGGCTAGGTCCAAGGACAGTCTCCTCATGTATAGGCGTTAGGCAGAAGGCAAAGCCACCTCCTTGTTTTGCACTTAATGAGGCCATGATGCATGTAGGAATGGCATCTAAAACAGAAACTTTGTAACAGCTGAGCAAGAAACTGACCATGAAAACTGTGGAGTGCACAGCACATAAAAATGCACAGGTTGCTGATGACCCTTTACAACCTTCCATGTGTGGCCCTCGACTAGTAAGGGAAAATTTAAGGGAAAACAGCTCTTAAGAGCTCATGTACAGTGGCTTCAGGAGACAAATGCACAGGACCAGAAGTTGATGCAACCTGGTGCAATCCAGGCCATACCTCAACCCAACCCCCAATGAATATTCCGCCCCTAATCAAAAAGACCCCCACCCATTCAAAGGGCTAAAAATAAGATAAAAAGTGGGGATCAATAACCCTGCAGGGGGCGCTCCTCACTCCCTCCCACACTCTTCTATGGAGTGTGTAACTTTCGTTTCTGCCCTAAATAGACTGCTTCCTTGTTCTCTATGTTCCTCAGCCTCAGTGTGCGTGTGTGTATTTATTTTTCCTTGGTGCCTTTTGGATAAGTTGAACAAGAGCCTGGACTTTTGATAAAGCTCTTCCAGTATTACTACAATATGAACGAACCTTGAAAACATTATGCTAACTAAAATAAACCAGACACAGAAGGACAAATATTGTATGGTTCCACTTACATAAGCTGCCAAGAATAGCGAATTCATAGAGGTACGTAGCACAGTAGATATTATCAGGGACTGGTCGGGGGGGATGGGAATTACTATTTAATGGTTACAGAACTTCTGTCTGATTATGAAAAAGTTCTGGAAATGGATAGTGGTGATGATTGCAAAACACTGAGAATGTAGTACTGGTAATAAATTGTACACTTAGAAATACTTAAAATGGTAATTTTTGTGTTATCTATATGTTACCACAAAATAATTGCCCCCTCTAAAGCCACCTTATGAATTCCATTCTACAAAACAGATCTAAAAACACCACTTCTCCCTGTTTCATCATTTGCCACCTTACTCCAAGCCACTATCATCTTTAATACAAAATTTTGCAATTGTCCCAAATTGATTTTTCTATTTCTATCCTTGTCCATTTCATTCTATTCTCCACACAATATCTAGCACCAGCCTTTTAAAATGTAAGACAGATCATGTTACTCTTCTGCTTGAAACCTTCCAGTGACTGTCTATTTTATATGGTTCTTTACATAGTTTTTAAGAACTTACATGATCTGATTTCCCCATTAACTTTTTGATCTCACCAAGGTCAAATCAAAGTAAGAATGATGGAAATGGTCTGCCCTGGGGAGAGGTTAAGTTTTACCACTGACATTGCATATAATCGCCAGATACATGGTGACAATTGAAAGCAAAATTATTTTTAGTCAGTTTTATTACAAGTTATAAATTTCCTGCAGAAAATACATCCCTTCTGCCTTCATCCAGGATTGGGCAGCTGCCACAGACTCCTTGCTATCCCATTGACTCCTAGCACTTTTACTTTCTTCACTCCACTCTCCAATTTGATCTCCTAACCTGTTGAATCAATTAACTAAGCAAGTGTATGACTCAGGGCCTTTGCATTTGCTGTTCTCTCAGGTTGGAACACCAGTTATCTGAGAGGCCAGCTCTGTTATCTACATCAGACATTATCTCATACATCACTTTCTCTATGTGGTCTTCCCTGACTACTCTTCTGCAAAGTACACTGTCACCATCATATCCTAAATTCTTTCCATCTTCATTTCTTAGCAGTTTTTACCATCTAACATATATTTTCCACTTATTTACTGTGCTTATTGCTTGTCTCTTCCACAGGAATAAATGCTTCCTGAGTGCAAGGATTTTTCACCTGATTGTTCAATATTGTAAATCCAGCAAAGAGAGCACAACCTGGCTCACACAGAACATTTAATAAATTCTTGTTCAATGAATGAGTGAAGGAAGGAAGGAAGGAAACAAGTCATTGGTGCTTCATTATATACCCATTAGATCCAAATACCACTATCTGCCTATCCAGAACACATATGAAAATGTTTATCACTAGTAATTGAAACAAAATAAAGTTAAATGATAAGCATCCATTTTATCAATTATCAAATTGAGAAACATATGTAATTGCAAATGGGTTAGCAAAGGAAAGTGAAACAGGTCTCTTTATACTACTTGAGACAATGCTAAATGGTATATCTTTTGAGGGCAAATTGGATAAACATAAAAACAGTTTTAAGATGGCCAAAATTCTCACTCAATACTTAATAATACTTCTTTTAAAATTTAAAGGAAATATCCATGAATGCTATATTTATTTTTAATATGTTCATATATATATATTTGGGTGTGTATGTATGTACCTGTGGGCCATGAAGATATTTCCTTCCCAAGAGACCCTTCAGAGGTACTCTATTCATCTTTTAATATTTCTGTGAATGGAGGCCACCATTAGTTCCTATGAAAAATAGATGCTGTATTCAAGAGTAATTTGATTACCTACAAAGGACTCTATGGCTGACTAAATTGGACCTCTGAGGAACGAACTATTTGGTTTAGTTGCAAAACAGAAACGTATGAATGATGACATCAAAGGGAAGTTGGACATTTGGAATATTGTAGTATAAATCTGCCTACTGCAATATTCTAGCCACCTACCAAGACCTGATTTACAAATATATTTGAATCTGTCAAACTGTTTGAGAGGTTCATATCATGTTGGCATATTTCCCCACGTTATTAGGGTATGCACAGCTTTTAGTCACTTAGTAGTGTTTTCTAAAAGCACTGCTTTTGCTTATCTGGGAAGCAGGAAGTAAACCTGTAAAATAATTTATTTATAAATTCAAATAATATATGTGAATGAGCTTTGGGACTACTAGAAAGCTTATGTGAAAGTGAAAATCATCGTTCTAGAAGAAACAGTAAAAATATTCCAAGTGTCATCTAGATAAGTATTAAGTAAAACAGGCATAAAATATGTATTAATTCCAGTGAAAGATTTCCTTCCAATTAAATACTCTTTGCTTAAAAGGTATCTGACAACAGTAGAGGTCCCTGATCTATGAAATCATCCACACACACTAAATCTGAGCCTAACTAAGTAAAGCACCATGCAGGAGAAGAATATTCTATAAATTAGTGAAAAAGCATTCTGATTCATACTGTATCTATAATTATCACTATATAGTAGGATTAATTCATAATTATAAATGGTGCCCACATACTATCATAAAGCTCAAGGAATGTGATCAGCCTCCTTCAACCTTCAACTAATTTTTAGATAGCATTTTTGTGGCTTCAAGAAGATCGACAATACTGACACGCCATTAAGTTTGACCTAATTTTGCAAAATTTCACTTAGAAGCAAATGGTGAACTCAAGTTGAATGAGTGAATTGATGAATGAATGAATTCATTAATAATCTAATAACACTTACCTCACCTATTTTGGCTGTTAGAACAGAAATATCATAGATTGGGTGGTTCATAAACAAAAAAATTTATTTCTCACAGTTTTGCAGGGTGGAAGTCCAATATCAAGGCACCCACATGGCTGCGTGAGGGACTGCTTCTGGGTTGCACACTTCTCATTGTATCCTCAAATGACAGAAGGGCAAGCTAACTCTCTGGGGTCTCTTTTATAAGGGCACTAATCCCAATCACCAGAACTTTGCTCTCATGACCTAATCATCCCCAAAGGTCCCACCTACTAATACTATCATCTTTGGGGATTAGGATTTCAACATATGAATTTTGAGAAAAAAATATTCAGACCCTAGCAATACTTAAAAAACACCATTTTTTTTAAACAAAGAACTTTTCTTCTGTCCTGTAACATATAATGTCACCAGCCTATTAAAGACTCATCCTCTTTTTCTTCTGAAGAAATGGAGGCTCGGAAACGCATCTCAAAAGTATCTCCCAGATATTTAAAGTATTTTATTGTCATTATCCTTTTAAATTATTATGATTATTATATTTCATCATCTATCCCTACATTACTGACTTCACCATTAACATAATACATAATCTTTTAAGTTGTTGAAAACTATTTCTAGTCTCAAACATCATCTTGCTAGGAAATTATGGCATTGTCTCTCAAACTCTTAGCAAACTATTTGAAAATAAGAAACAAATTAGAACTCCAAAGGGGAAGTCTGAAAACTGACATAATGCCTGAATATGAGTGGTATTTTCAGTAACTACAGGACAGTGGTATTGAAGTCAGAATTCTCAGTGATGAACACAGGCTTTACCACCATAAACGTTTGCTAGACTGAAAGGAAAATGGGTGCCTCTTTATCTTTCTGCCTCTACCTGTATCTAGTTCAGGCACTCAGAGTCTGTACCAAAGAGATAACTGGGCAGTCAACCATCAATTTCTCAACCATTGATTCCCCTAGTGCTAGAGCTTTTTCCCTATATCCTAACAAATATTTCTATTTCTACATTAATTTACTGCCTGAAGTTCTTAGGAAACAACTGCACAGAAAGTGAATGAAAGAACCAAAGGGAGCAAAGTGGATCCTAAGTTGCTCATGCACAGTGACGTGTAGTTCTAGCAAGTATATCATTTAGGTAGAGTTGAAATTAGGAACACATCTGTTGTTGAATGAAGCTTAAAAGTTTCAAGTGTTAGTCACACTTTCTACAAAAACTATTTATTAGTTTTAATAATTACTTTTAAGTCATACATACTTTCCAGTAAGACATGTTCCAAGGTGCTGGTTCCCAAGAGAAAAACTTTATAACTCCACTACATTCCCTTCTCTCAGCACAATGAGTAAAGGTGTGGTTAATCACCTATCTACTTCCTAGTACTTGACATGTTCAAAAATTAATTGTTTCTACTTTGAAAATGACATGTCCCACATCCAGTGTGGTGTTTGGCATTTTTATAGTAGTGGCAAAAAAGTATGAGCATTTAAAGCCAGTAACAAATTTTTTTAATGGGGTAAAAGTAAGGAAGGTGGACCATGAGACATGGGGTGGGTATGTGTGCTGGAGCCAAGAAAAAACAGTCACAATTCTCAGCAGGACAAAATGAGAGATTTGGTTTCCTCATGAGAAAGATAAAGAAGAACTGAAAAGGAGAGAAAAGAGAAGCATGAAAATATCCAGAGAATTCCAGGCTACAGAAGTTTAAGTAGGTATTAAAAGTCCTCAGTGGACAAAGGCTCTTCATGAAACAGGGTTGCTAATATTCAATTTGAAGGTGTTTATATTGCTCTGATATCACATTCCCCTTCCCATCTTTTCCCAAATCTTCAGTAACATCTAACAAACAACTGCATTTCTTGGATCAAAGTGGTATGTGTGTTTATGTGCATATTGGGGGGGGACGGGTGGTGTTATGTTTTATTTTTCCTCAAAAGCAAGGGCTTGGCTCATTTTCAAGTCTACGTTGACATTATGTAGGTCAGATGTTGCACATATAGAATGGCAAGAAAGCATATCAACCAAGGAAGTAAGTGAACCATGAGAATATGAATCATTTTTACCATCTTCCAAGACACTTCAGAATACTTGGGGACAATTCTGGAATTCCAGAGCATGAAAATTTCCATTTTAGCCAATCATATCTAGACCTCAAGTGGGAAGAAGAATCTGAGACCCATGTAGCATGTGAGTTACAATGAATAAATTGATAAATATTTATAGCATTGAGGAGACCAGTGAAATCAATAGACCATTCCCTCATTTACATATAGGAAGGAAAAGCGAAAAGAGGTGAAGTGATCTGATTAACTACATCAGCAAGAAGGTGGAAACATCAAAAGTATAACCCAGGATCTCTGCTTCATAGCATTCAACAATACCAGAGCTCTTTGTAATATTCTAAGATTCTATGACTCAAATCTCTCTGGTTTAATAAGGCTATACACTCTGAATTTAGATAATGAACATTCTTTAGATAAGGAACATTCTTTAGACAAGGAACATTCCTTCAGATTTTCTATCTGAATGCATTTGAATGTATAAATGGATTTGAATGTAAGGTCACATTTCAAAAATCATGCTTAGAGTACAGTGTTTTTTCTATCCATTTATCCTGGTTTATATGATACATGCTTAACCATCATATTACCTTGGATAGAAATGTTCTTCCCTGGGTCTCTTAATATTAGTAGATATTTTTGAGCTATATTGTTAAATAAAACATATAAAACCAAAACAGCTTTTCTAATCTACTGCTTCCTAAATTTTAACTTAATGCCTTCCTTAGGCAGGAAAGTTACAAGTAGCTGAAAAAAGGGAACTACAGTATAAATGCTATTACTGGAAATGCTGAAATACATATAGAACTGTGTTTGATTCTTTCAGAATTACTCATTTTATATTGTCTGCTTCCATTCTTTTTCCAAGCATTAGAATCAGGGATGCTAAGAATAGCAGTTACAGCATTCTCCATAAGTAAAAATGGACTGGGTTTCTATAAATAATGTATTTTGAATTAACTAGCTGCAACATCCCTGACATGCAAAATCCTTCCTGGATCTGAGTTTCACAGATATAAAATGTGTATACAAAATATACTCAACACCATGCATTACTACTATAGACCTTTATTCTTTCGCAATTGATTGTTACCCAGCTTATACTAAGAAATTGTTCAGCTGTGGAATTTGAAGTGTGTTCATATTTATGTTTTCAAACTTCATAAATATTACAGAATATTAATAATTGTTCCCTGGAGAAAAAAAATATGGTGCCTATTTCTGAAATTATTATACAATCCATTTGAATATTTTTGAAGCACTGGAAAAGTGAAATAATTAAGATAAGAGTAATGATATAACTGTTTACACCTCAAATTTAAAATAATAAATTCAGGAATTTATAGATGATAAATATTTTGGATATATTTACTAGAAACTAAATTCTCAGAGACAAGAGCCCAGATGACTTCAGTATCTCTTAACTGCTTCCTTCCTAAGGCATCCAACCATTTTCTTTATACTTCCTATCTGTACTAACATTATTAAATTATTTGTAATTCTGACTGAGTTCCATATTTTTCTGTAAAAAGTGTTTTAACTGTGCCTTGATAAATAATATCCAATCTGATCATTATTATGATACGTGCAGGTATGATATCATGATTCATAATAAGAAATATATAGCTGGTCTTTGTTCCTTCTCTGGCATAGAGTTCCTAAATTGAAATTTGAAATTTCCTAAGTGATGAGAGCAATAAAGTTGTCTTTTGCTATGTTAATGAGATGACTCTTGAACAGCACTTAAGGTTGAAGGTTGGTTGCCAGGAGAACCAATCTAATGGTTAGAGGGTTAGACTTTCCAGTCCCACCCACCCTGACCTTTCAGGGAGGGGAGAGGAGCTGGAGGTTGCATCTGTTGCCAAAGGACAATGATTTAATCAATGATTCCTATGTAATGAAGTCTACAGACACCCAAAAGAACTGGGTTCAGAGAACTTCTCGGTTGGTAAACATGTGGAGATTTGGGAAGACTGGAAGAATTAGAACATGGAAGCTCCGTGCTCTTTTCCATATACCATGCCCCATGCATCTCTTCCATCTGGCTGTTTCTGAGTTATTCATATATACTTTTATAATAAACTGGTGATCTAGAAAGTAAAATGTTTCTCTGAGTTCTGTGAGCCGCCACTCTAGCAAATTAATCTAACCCAGGGTCTTGGAACCTCCAATCTGTAGCTGGTCAGTCAGAAGCACTAGTAATACCTGGAGTTGTGACTGGCAGTGGAAGTGGGGGTCGGAGAGGCAGAAGTCTTGTAGGACTGAGCCTTCAACCTGTGGAATTTGATGTTATCTCTGGTTAGATAGTTTCAGAATTGAGTTTAATAGTATGGCACTCTGCTGGTATCTGAGAATTGCTTATTGGTGTGGGGACCCTCCCTGCCCCCTAATACACACACTGGAATTTCAGGAACCCAAAAGAGTAAGACACTATTTCATAAATGAGTAAACAGTTTCTGAATTTGTCAGTAAAATTTTCATTACCTTAGAATCTTCTGTTCTTGCTGCTCCATAGAAAGAAAGAGAGAAATTTCTGTGATTCTGAATCATCAAATCCCAACCAGTTTGTCCGGCCTCCCCAGGTTCCTAAAAGAAACATGTGGAAGACAAACTCAGGGCAAAGGGCCTTTTTACTTCTATAAGGCTTTGGGAACTCATAACCATGGTATATTGAGCCAAATTACATATAAGCACAATAACTGATTTTAAGATTCATCTTGACAAAAACTGGCTATTCACTTTGTCCTTCTCCCTTGAGGCCATAGTAGAGTTTAAGGGTAAGTATTCTGAAGGCAGATGGTCTGTGTTCAAATCCTACCTCAGATACTTACTGGCTCTATGGCCTTGAGCTTGCTACAAACTTCTCTAGATTTCCGTTTGATGTATATAACTCAAGAATTTGATGTCAAGGTTTAAGGAGATAAGGCTTAGGAAGTGCCTACCACAGAGCAAGACACAGAATTAGGATTCAATAATAATACTTGTTATTATCATTTTCATTTTTATGAGTTCATGAGCTCTTAGTATTTCAATAGTAGAATAAAAGTAGAAATAGAAAACCTAAAAAAAAAAGGTCCAAGACTTAAGACTCGAGCACAGATGAAATAAAATACCATTCTCCAGCCATTTTTAGGACAGGTCTACATACAAGCAAGAAATAGCCCCAAACAGTCCCACCACTCCATATGGTGGAGAGCTGTTTGACCTCACATGGTACAACCAAGCTAGTTTGTTCAAATATGGTTCACGGTCCTGTCTCCAAATCACTTGTGATGTTTGTTAAAAATATTAAGTAGCAACTATAATATTATTAAGCCCACAAAGGCAAAAATTTGGACTAGATAAGGAATATTTCAGATTTTTATTCTGACTAAATAAATGGAATATATAAATTTGAAACTTACTTATGCCATAACTTTCAACTTCAGACTGGGGACAAACTGACAATACACACACACACACACACACACACACACACACACTTACTCTCTCACACACATACACTTAAATAAATTTAATCATTGTAATTCCAGTTAATCTCAGTTACATCTGTTACATTATGGATGTATGTCTTAGTTATTTAAGGTATGAATCTAACTTACTCCCTCTCCTTACCCCACTTTTGTTCAGACTGATTTTATATTCCAATACTAAAGTTCCACTGGGTAAGGACTGTAGAGTACTAGTTTGTATTCTTCTGCTAGGCTGTTGTCAGATGAAATGCATGTCATCATTTTGGGCCATGATACGCCCATATTTCATAACCTTTAGTGACTCCCAATTTTCTACACAATTACATCTAAGCTCCTTAGTAAGACACACAAGACCCAACACTGACCTGCTTTCTTCTACCTTCTCATTTTCTTTATCTCCCTGCTTCAATTTCTATCCAGAAACATTGAACTGTTCCAAGCTAAAGACACAATATTTTATTGAATTTGTCTTTGCTGATTTTTCTCTTTCTACTTGGAATATTTTTGTCTTGCTTCTTCAGTTGGCCCATTCTTTTTCATTTCTAAGATTCAGCTCAGAAGTCACACTTCTTAAGAAAATTTCCCTCACTGCCCATCTGAATACACACACACACACACAAAGGCATACCCTTATTGAGATGGGTATTCCTCTTCTGGGTCTCCATAATACTCTGCCACTGACTCATCACAACACATTTTAATTATCTATTTACGCTCTCCTGCTTGCTTCACAGGAATATGATTAGTGTAGTTGTATAGTGCCCAATTCTCAGAAGGGTTCCACACTTGGGTTTCAATGATATACAATCACTGTCTTGAAATTTTTAATAATTTCATCTTGAATTTCTGTTCCATAAATGAAGTCTCATAGGACAATGGAGGCGGGGGGAGAGGTGGGGGAGAGAGGGAGAGAGGGAGAGAGAGAGAGAGAGAGAGAGAGAGAGAGAGGTGGAGAGGGGGCTTGGAGCCTTGGTTAACAGGTATCTGACCTCCTATTGCCTTCTACCTCCCTGAATGGGTTCTCTGTCACCCATTCCTCTGCCACCTGGTGCCCTGGGCCCCACTCCATCTCCTCCTCCTGTTCAGTGACCACTGCAACTCTGTGCTCCAGCTGGGGCTGGAGAGTCTGGGTGTATGGCTCTAGAGTATATGGCTCTAGGGTGTCTCAGTGGGGGAGTATAGTGGTTGTCTCCACCCTGGGCTGGCACAAGACTGTGCATTCAGAGAGTGATTTGCCCATTCCTGGTCCCGAAATCAAACAATGCCTGAATAGACTGCAAGCTCCTGAGTGTAGGCTATCCATTGGGGGTTAGGTCAGTGATCCAGGGGAAACAAGGCCATATGAAATATTAAATCTGGATGTTTAATGATATGTCTAGCATGTTTAATGAAATATTAAATCTGGATGTTTAATGATATGTCTAGCATGTTTAATGATTTGTTGTTAAATATGTTTATGACTGTGTAAGAAACCAGAGTTTATATATGAAAATTTTAAAGACAAAAAATTCCAAGTTATGGGATTAGGGACCATTTTATTTTCCTGGTGCTTTTTGTTTGTTTGTTTGTTTTACATTTTCTAAAATGAGCATTACTGAATTACTCCTGAAATAATTTTTAATAAATGCTTGAGAGATAAAATGGAGAAACTTTTTTTTGTGGTTAAAGCTTTTAAGTACCAATTAAGGAAGTTGCATGAGGGCGGGGGGTGGGGTGGGGGAAGTAACAGTAATGAGGAAAATTTGTTTTAGAAAATGGCAACACTACATGTTCTCAAGAATTCATGAGAAAGGAAAGTTGTATTGGAAACTGATAAGCTCAACTTAGAAAATAGTGAGGGAAACTTTGGACTTAGAAGTTAGTAATAATTAACTGGAAGATGGAAGTTTAGGTATGAATTTCAAAAATGTTACAGCTAGAAATACAGATTGGGGAATATCAGCAGATAAATGCAATATAGCAATAAAGGGCATAGCTTAAAAATCTGTTTACGGAAAGCTAATTTGTTTAAATGGCTGAGTATATATCATGGAGTTTTACATTCTGAAGCAGTGGCACCAGGAGATTCATTACTAGCATTAAGTGGGTAAGGTACATGTTACATCCTAAGGGCAGTGGTGTTAATATGCATATTTATAAGAACAAGAACTTCCTTCTCTATATTTTACTACTTAAATACACCTCTGATTGTTATAGTAATTTAACCTTCACCTAATTTCACTAAATTAGTTTAAACATCAGCTAGTAAAAGTTAATTGAAGAAAATGTAATTGGATACTTTGAGTACTGCCCTACTATGCAATTAAGCAATCCTTTGTGACTGATAGTTTTAATGAGACATCAGTTCAAAGTAAAAGCTTGGAAATATATACTACTGACTTTTGTTACTGGGCTTCAGATTAAGCAAATCCTGATGGGCAAAATAGCTTCATTTTTTAGTCAAGAAATACTTACTGAGTGCCTGCAAGGAAAACAGCAACATTAATTGGTGGCCTCCATACTTTTTAATATTCATTCAATTACCATTGCTAGTTCAAAATAAATACCAGTACTTAAAAAGTTAATTGACTATGGAGGGGTCAAAAAATTGCTTATATCAGGAAATACCATTTTTACTTAATTGTGTAATTTTGGAGTAGGTCAAGGATGACAAATGAAGGAATAAGACTAGAGTATAGGCCAGCCATGGAAGGAACATATAGCACAAAGAAATACAATCAATGCAGGTGCTATATTTAAAGTCTTATATTTGAGCAATTTCAACCAGAGGGCTTGATGTCAAACCCTAAACATAAGGAAACAGCCATTCCAATTTATATCTATGAACTCTAAACTAAATGGCTTTCATAGTAGGACCTACAGAATATATTGATACTGTAGGGGAGCAAAATTTACCACCCCAACTTTTGTCTCTTTGGCATGAGAATTTAGGTTGATTATTTTTAAAAATAGAGGACTCAGTAAGTCTTTCTTTTAACCTATTAGCTGTCTAAAGAATTTAAATAAAGAGCCTGTTCCTGGAATACAGCTATCACCAAAGATATCTGCCAAAATAGGAACTAAGTGTGGTGAGGGAAACTCAGCAGGCCCTAGGGATCAAAGTGAACTCTGTGTCACTGTCTCTGCATGGCCTAGCAAACATTTGCTTTTCCATCTCCGTGTGAATTGCCTTCCTCTCAAGTCCCAAAACACTACCCCAACATCCTCTTTTGTCTTTAGCTGAATAGGATATTTAATGTGAGGGTTTCAGCCATTTTGGTTAGTTATTCAGTTTTCCTGGGTCTCTCCCAGGTTTACATGTTATTAAACTTTTGTTTGACTTTCTCTTGTTAATCTGTCTCAGGTCAATTAAGTTCTTAGGCCAGCCAGAAGAAACTAGAAGAGTAGAAGAAAATTTCTTCCTTCCTGACAACATGAAGCACACAAAATAAGAACTGGTTCCAGGTTGGATCAAACACTTATTTTTGGTCATAAGTGAAAGATGGTTTCACTATTTCCCAGTGAGGGAGGAGTAAAATCACACTCTATATTATTTGCTGTTTGATATGTTAACATTTCGGTTAAATAAATGTGGCTTTCATTACTTACTACTGTTAGAATTAACAAAATGGAGTCATTTGCTCCCCACGACAGCAAACCAAGACCTAATCGCATATCCAGAAATGTGACCTTTAAAACTGTCAATCTGTGGCTTCCCTGGTGGCGCAGTCGTTGAGAGTCAGCCTGCCGATGCAGGGGACATGGGTTCGAGCCCCGGTCCGGGAGGATCCCACATGCTGCGGAGCGGCTGGGCCCGTGAGCCATGGCCGCTGGGCCTGCGCTTCCGGGGCCTGTGCTCCGCAGCGGGAGAGGCCACAACAGTGAGAGGCCCGCGTACCGCAAAAAAAAACAAAAAAAAAACCCAGTTAATCTGAAATTCCTTAATCAACACTAGTGAGGTAATCTGCAAGATAAAGACCCCTGACATTCCCTTCCACCAAAAGAACAACCTGGCTGGAAGCAACCTTTTCTTTTCTTTTGCCAATACTTTCTTGTCCCACCCTCCTTCTGCCTATAAAACCTCCCATTTTGTACAGCTTCTCTGTGGACCTATTTTACTACATGAGATGCTGCCGATTCATGAATCTTTGAATAAAGCCAATTAGATCTTCAAATTTACTCGGTTGAATCTTGTTTTTTAATATTACAAATAGATTATGGTATGATTTATTATAAAGTCCAATATTTATTTTTATTTTCTGCCTTAAATATTTATGCATTTATTAAAACTGTCCACATCAAACATTTATGAATTCAAAGTAATGAAACATACTGATTAATATAAAGGCATTTTATTTATTTTTAAAATAAATTATAATTGACATAATGTTATATTAGTTTCAGATGTACAATATTTGATATTTTTATAAATTATGAAATGACTACCACAATAATCTAGTTACCATCTGTCACCATACAAAGCTGTTACAATATTATTGACTATATTCCCTATGCTGTACTTCCTTGTGACTTTATTTTATAGTGGGAAGTTTGTACCTCTTAATCCCTGTCACCTATTTCTTCAGTCCCCCACCCCTCTCCACTCTGGTAACCACCAGTATGTTCTCTCTATAAGCCTATTCCTGTTTGGTTTCTTTTGTATTTTAGTGAAACATGTAAGTGAAATCATACAGTGTTTTTTCTCTAATTTCACTTACTATAACACCCTCTAGATCCAATCATGCTGCTGCAAATAGCAAGATTTCCTTCTCATTTATGGCTGATTAACATTCCATTATACATGTATTAATATTCCGTTATACGTATATATGTGTGCATGTGTGTGTGTGTGTATATATATATATATATATATGTATGTATGTCACATCTTCTTCATCCATTCACCTATTGAAAGACACTTAGGTTGTTTCCATATCTTGGCTATTGTAAATAATGCTGCAATGAACATAGGTGTACATATATCTTTTTGAACAGTATTTTCATTTTCTTTGGATAAATACCCAGAAGTGGAATTGCGGGATTGTATGATACTTTTATTTTCAGTTTTATGAGGAATTTCTATACTGTTTTCTATAGTGGCTGCACCAATTTACATTCCTACCAACAGTGCAGAAGGGTTCCCTTTTCTCCACATCCTAGCCAACATTTATTGTTTCTTGTATTTTAGATAAGAGACATTCTGACCAGTGTGAGGTGGTATGTCACTATGGCTTTGATTTGCATTTGCATTTGATTACTGATATTGAGCATCTTTCTATGTGTCTGTTGGCCATCCCTATCACTTCTTTTTTTTTTTTTTTCTATCACTTCTTTAGAAAAACGTCTATTCAGGTCCTCTGACCATTTTTTAATCAGACTTTTTTTTTTTTTTTTTACTTTGAGTTGTATGAGTTCTTTATACATTTTGGATATTAACCCCTTATCAGATATATAATTTGCAAATATCTTCTCCAATTCATTTTTTTGTGGTTTCCTTCACTGTGCAAAAGATTTTTTTAGCTTAATGTATTCCCATTTGTTTATTTTGCTCTTTTTGCCCTTGCCTGAGGAGACAGATCCAAAAAAAAAAAAAAAGAAAGAAAAAATACATTGCTTAGACTGATGTCCAAGAGATTACTACCTATGTTTTCTTATAGGAGTTTTATGGTTTCAGGTCTAAATAAAGGCCTTTTAACTTAAAAATGAAACTGGCTTGTAACCACAAGTCTTTCTGTATTAAATTTGCTTCAAATTATTACCGAAGACAAAAAAAGAAAAAGCAGTAAACTTATACCAGAAAAAAAAGATGGAATTAAAAAAATCACACTTTACATATGTGAACAAAATTCTAAGTATAAATTTAAAGAAAATATCCTTTAAGAACCTAGCCTGCAAAGTTTTATCACCAAAAGCTAGGCTAAGACTTTTCTTCTGTAATTCTAAATTACTGAATAAAAGGGAAATTTCCAATGGATTATGAGGGAGAAATACTGCACATCTAGAATTTTATATTAGCCAATTGTCTTTTCTCTATAAGAGCAGCAGATTGATAGTTTTGGATATAAACCAGCTTATTCCTCTTAAATTGTTGTCATTCAGCAGAGTGAGTTATTAATTGAAAAAGAAAATCTAGTCTGTGAGAGTCATAATATAACATATTTGGTAATCTCTTAAACCAGTATCAAATACTGCCAAGTATAAATAGTATATCATGATTAACAAAAGTCAAAGAATTGATTACAACTCTGTAATTTTGAACAAGTTACTTATCTTCACTTAATTTAATGATTTATGCAATCAGTATATCAGTAAGTCAGCCCTCTGTATCCACAGGTTGTGCATTCACAGGTTCAACCTATCTTGGATTGAACTGAATCCACGGATGGTGAACCTAGGTGGATACAGAAGGCCAACTGCACTACTCCATTTTATGTAAGGGACTTTAGCCCCCACCAACTTTGATATCCATGGGGGTCCTGAAACCAATAACCTCTGATACTGAGGGATGACTGTACCAACTCTTCCAAGTCCTAGTTCAGTGTGAAAGGGATTTTCAAAATGCTGTAAAAGATGATAATTATAAGTTTAAAATGTCACTTAATAAGCAGCAACTACTCTTCTAAGTAATTCATATAATTAACTTATTTCGTCCTGGGAACAGTACTGTAAGGTATGTAGTATTATTATTGACTATTTTGCAGGTAATGAAAACTCTGGTACAGAAATGTTAAGTTTTTTGCTCAAAGTCAGAGGGCATTAAAGTGGCAGAGGCAATATTCAGGCCCAGGCATTCTGGACCTGGATTCTGTGTTTTGAGCCATTATATAAAGAGATTTTTAATACTTACTCAGGAATTTGCAAATTATAAAGTAGAAAAAGAGGAATTTTTTGCAGTTTTTTTAACATAGATTTTACACATTTATTTACTTCTTTATAAATGTAGTTGACATAGTATAAGCTTCCCTATCTATTAAACTACTCTATTAGGTTAAACTAATAAAACTATATTTCATATTTATGAAAAACTAAACTTTGTTTTTCTCTCAAATTTTGACACCTTTCAGAATGTGACCACAAAACACCTCTAATTTCCTTCTCTCTGTAATATAGAAGAGGTAGGCTTCCATTCCCTTCTATGTTTCCTGTATGTGGTAGATAGAATTCTAAATTGAACACTAAAACTCCCATCCTCTGATGTACAAACTCTGGTAATCTCTTTCCCTTGAGTTCAGGAAGAAACTGCAAATATTATGGGATATTGCGCCTGTGATTCAGTAAACTTATATAGCAAAGGTGTATCAATATTGCAGATATAATTAAAGTTCTTAATATACTGACTTTAGGTTAATCAAAAGGGGCATTTCCTGAGTGGGACTGACCTAATCAGGTGAGTCCTTTAAAAGATAATCTAGAGATTAGCAATGGAAAGAGTCAGGGAGAATTCAAATGAGAGATTCTCCTGCTGAATTTGAATAAATAACCTGCCAGGTTTTGAGAAAACCTTGTGACTAGAATCCAAGGGCAATCTCCAGGCTCTGAGAGTGAGCTCCAGCTAACAACCTGTAAGAAAATGTTGACTTCAGACCTTCAACTGCAAGGAAATGAATTCTGCTAACAACCAAGATCAGCTTGCAAACAGATCTTTCCCCAGTAATGCCTTCTGATGAGAAGGCTGACACTCTGATATCAGCCTTGTGAGACCCTGAATGAAGGATCCAGCTAAACTGTGCCCAGACTCCTGACCTACAAAAATTATATGGTAATAAAATTGTGTTCTTTTAAGATGCTAAATTTGTGGTAATTTGATATTCAGCAAATAAAAAGCCAATACATCCTATATTCAAGTTTGCTTTTTTGAAGCCCTTTTACAAATTCAACTGTTTTTTGGCATTGATTATCTACTATCTGTATAAAAAATGGCTATTTTATACCTACTGTTAGGCTTCTCTTATTTTCCCCCACTCAAAAGCCTTTCCTGATGATTTCATATCATTAATCTTCCATAATCTTCTTGAAACTTATCAATCTGACATATACAATTATATTATGTAATGCTAGTCCTATTACATACTTTTCTCTATTGCAAAATCAAGAAATTTTCTATGTTGTATGAATGGTATTGACCATTCCTCTCAATCTGGGTAAGGTTGGTGTTCATCTAACATTTTAATAGCATAGACATTTTTATTTAGTGAACTCCACTATATAAAACATATGTAATGCATTTTAAAAAGAAGTAGCTATTAAAATTATGTGTAATTCAGTTTATGAAAAATTATAGAAGGGTGTGTGTATGCATATACATGAATAAAAGATCTCTGAATGAACATCAAACTGTTGCTGATGGTTATCAGTATAATGAGATTTTAGGTGATTTTTATTTTCTTCCAGATGACAGTATGTAAAGTTCAAATTATTTACAGTAAATCATACATTATTTTATAATCAAAACAGTTCCTTGTGAAAAAATAGAAGGGAAATTGTGAGAAAATATATACTAAAATATTGACAGTGATTATCTTTGATTGATGGGAAAATGAAAAGTGTTGTTTTCTATTTTTATTCTTGTAATTTAAAATTATAATTTGAGTATATACCCTATGAAAACAGTTTAAACAACATAGGGTCCATAGAGAAATTAAAAATATTTATACTAACACTTGTATCTCTGTACTCAATCCCAATGTGATTCTTCTTTCAATTAAAACACACTTTTTTAACAGTTTGATTGTCCTATACCTTCACATACATAGTTGTAGGGGAAAGAATGACAAGCTGTCTATATCCTGAGAGGCAGAGAAACAATTTAGTACTATCTTTACATGTGTGATGTGTGATCAGTTTCTTCTTTTTCCTCTAGGTCCCAAAAGGAGGGAAGAAGGGAAAGAAACTCTTGGCTAAAGTGTGTAATTTGATGCATTTTGACATGTATATACACTTGTAAAATCACTGCTGATATGAAGGTACAGAATATTTTCATCACCAAGTGTTTCTTTGTACCACTTTGCAATCTCTGCACACTGGTACTGTCACTATAGATTGGTTTTCTTTTTCTAAAATATATATAAATAGAATCAGCTATCATAGACACTTTTATTTCTGGCATCTTTAACTCGGCATAATGATTTTAAGATTCATCACTTTTTAAAAAAATTTTTATCAGCGGTATGTTCATCTTTACTGCTGAGTCACAATCTTTTGCATGGATATTTCACATTTTGCTTAGCCATTCACCAGTTGATGAGCATGTGTTTTTTTCAGTTTTTCACTAGTATGAATTAAAGCTACTATGAATATTCTTATACAGTTCTTTGTGCAGACTGTTTTCATTTCTTTAGGGTATACCTACAAGTGGAAAGGCTGAATTTCATGATACGTGAATATTTAACTTTTAAAGAAATCACTAGACAGATTTCCAAAGTGGTTGTACCATTTCATATTCCCACCAGCAGCGTATGAGAAGTTGCTCCCCATTTCACCAACTGTGAACTTAAATCTTTTTAATTTCAGCCATTCTAAGAGCTGTGCCTTAGCATCACATTGTGTTCTTAGATTGTAATTCCCTCATGATTAATGATGCTGAGAATGTGTGCTTATTAGACATTTGTATATGCTCTTTTGTTAATCATCTGTTCATATCATTTGCCAATTTTTTTATTGGATTGATTCTTTTCTTACTGTTGCGTTTTAAGAGTTCTTTATATAGTATGGATACAGGTCCAGTCTTTGTCAGATTTATTAAGAATATTTTATTCCAATCTGTGTCTTGCCATTTATTTTCTTCATCGTATCCTTCAAAGATCAAATGTTTTCAACTATGATAAATTCCAATTTATAACTTATTGTTTTAATTTTATGCTTCTTCCCTTATAGTACTACCTAATAAATATTTGACAATGTTAAAATCATAAACATTTTTATAGAAATTTTATAATTTTGGCCTTTGTATTTAGATCCATGGCTCATTTTAAGTTTATTTTTGGGTATGGTATGAGGTAAAGTTTGAGGTTCTTTTTTATTCATACAGCTTTCCAATTCTTCAGGCACTAATTGTTTATAAATCTTTCCATTCTCCATTTAGTTACCTTGGAAACTTTAGGGAAAATCAATGAAAGCTACATGGTGATTCTATTGCTTTACTTTTTATTCTGTTCTTTTGATCTAGTATCTATCATTTTTCCAACACCACCTCCTCTTATATACTGTAGCTTTATAATAAGACTTGAAATCTGGTAATATAAGTTCTCCACCCTTTTCTTCTTTCTAAAAATTTCTTTAAGAGACTTCTAGTCTGGACAAGACAGTGCAGAACCATTTTTTTCCCTCTGCTCATCATCAAGCGCAACTATAAATCCTAGAAATGACACAAGAAACAAACATAAGAGAATTCTAAAGGTAGTAAGAGAAAGGTAAGGAGTTGACCACAGGAATGGAGGAAGAGCATTATGTCAGGGGTCTGGTATCCTCCCATCCAATAGAGGAAAGCCATATAGAGGTTTCCCACCTCCAGCTCTCCCAGCTGGGGATACGAGGGCAACCAGGGGGCACTGATAAGACAGACCATTTCCACACATGCTTTCCCCACCAAGAGACACTCCTGGCGGTTCTGGAAAACCTGTTCTGCCTACTCATGCAACATCAGCAGAGACCAGAAGGAGTCCAAGCAGTACCAGATAAAGTGAGCAGACCAAAATAAAATTGCAAAGGCTTTCAAAATTAAACTGCCATCGGAAACACAGTCCCCTCTCCTCAAATACATAATGTTAAAAGACCCTAAAGAAAAGGATGATATAATGATTCTAAATGTATACACACCAAACAACAGAGACTCAAACTGAATGAAGCAAAAACTGACAGAGCTGAAAGAAAACAGAGACAAATCTGAACTTATAGTTGGGGACTTCAACACACCTACCCCCCTCAAAAACTGAAGGAACTCTTAGAAAATCAGACACATATAGGATCTGAACAATGCCATTATCCAAAAGAATATATTTTACACATATAGAATATTACACTTAACAACATAAGATTGCAAATTTTTTCAAGTACCCTTGGGACATTCAACAAGATTGGCCACATCCCAGGCCATAAAATAAATTTCAATGCATTTAAAAGAACTGAAATCATACAAAATGTGTTTTCTAACCATAATCAAATCAAATTAAAATCAATAAAAGAAAGACAACTGTCAGACGGTTTTGCATTTTGATTACACTGGTGGTTAAAATAACCTACACGGGTAATAAAATTGCATATTTTTTATGCACATGGTTCAAATGTAAATACTCGAGTACAGTGTTAAATAAATGTGAGAACAGGCATTATTGTCTTGTTTTTAATCTTACAGGAAAAGCATTAAATATTTCAACATCAAGTGTATATTAGCCTTATGTTTCGCCTAGGTGACTTACAAATTGAGAGTCTCTTTCTTGTTTGCTGAGATTTTTTTTTTTAATGAATAAGGAGTGTTGAATTTTACCAAATTCCTTTTCTGCATCTATCAAAATGATATGTTTTACCTCCTTTGTTAATATGATGAATTAAACTGATTAATTTAAGCATGTTCAAATATGCTTCTATTCCAGGAACTGAACCTATTTGTTCATAAGGTACTACCCTCTTAAATACTGTTGTATTCAATTTGACAATACTGTTAACAATTTTTGTGTTTATGTTTATGTTCATGGTGGCTATATGTCTGCAATTTTTTTTTCTAATTTCATTGTCAGGATACATATTTAGAGTTAGCTGGTCTCAAAAGGTGTCTCACAGAGGGAGAGTTCCATCCTCCTCTGCTTTATCTGAAAAACTTCAGGATTGAATGTTTGATGGAACTCTCAGTGAACGCACCTAACCATGAAGAGTTTTTTGTGAGTTTTTTTTGGCTAATTAATTCCTTTTTTATTTGTGATATATATATATATATATATATATATATATATAGGGAAGGGAGAGGGGGCAGAGAGAGGGGGGAGAGGGAGAGAGGGAGGGAGGGAGAGAGAGAGAGAGAGAGAGAGAGAGAGAGAGAGAGAGAGAGAGAGAGAGAAGAGAGAGAGGGAGGTGTGTGTGTGGAGGTCAAGGATCTCCAATAGTCAGAATTTGAGCTAGAGAAGATCGATGGCTTGGTAACCATCTGTTGGTGAGAACATAACTCTGCTCTTTCAGCAGCTCCTGGAGCAGGTGCAGCCACTGATTCGCTGGGACTGCCCTACAGCAACCCGGAGACGATTAGGCGCGAGTCTTGCTGGGGTGAAGAAACCAACTTCTGGAAGATTCCCGAGCCCACCATCGTAAAAAGCAGTCTCCCAGTAGTTTCAAAAGGGCCACAAAACAACCCAGCCCCCCAAGTCTCGGCAGCCGAGAGCAGCGAACCAGGCGTGCAGGAGGAAGACCGCTGCAAGGGATGCTCAGTCAGAGAGACAGAGAAAATACTGCCAGTAACTACTTCCAGTCCAAGCCGGCCAGCCAGATCCCGGCCAACGACCCTCTGAAGAGCCTCACGCATCACAACCCGCCGCCTGGCCTCCACGCCCGCCTCAGCAACAGCTCTGCCGTCCTGCCCACTCAGGCCCCTGAAAGGCGCCAGCCTCTGCCCTTCAGCCTCCAGCCCTCGACATCGCCTTCACCGAGGCCAAGCGTAAGAAAAGCAAAGACAATTCTGGCTTCTGGCAGCGGCCTCGGTTGGCACAGCTGCCTTGGGGCTTCTGTGAGGATGCAGGCCTCGGCCCCTCCCCCACCCCGTGACTCGGAAGCCCGAGGAGACACAGGCTTTAGGAAGAAACATTCCTTCCTTCTTCCCCAGAGAGCCCACCTCTGGCCGGGCTGCGAGCCCCTCGGAGGCTGGCCCGTGCTCCTTGGAGAGGCTCGCCTCGCTCTCCACGCCAGGGCGGTGTTCCCTTCTGCTCACCTGCCTGGGAGCCTGCCTGCCGTCAGTGCCGACCCGCGACGTTGTGAGCCTCGGTGAGGCTCGGTGGGCTCGGAGCCTCAGCTCTGCCTCAGGGCCTCCGACGGAGTGGGAGCAACTTCCACGTGGCTCAAGCGCAGCATCTAGGCGCCTGGGAATGGTATCCCCAGCTGACGGGCCCCACGTCCTGAGGTAAGCCCTGTGGAGGTACTGGAGGAGGCTTGGAGCAGAGGGCCGGTGCAGCCGGCTCCTGGCTGGTCTGCGCCTTAAGGAGACCGCTCCACAGTCAGCAGCTCAGTCAGCCGCCGTGTGGGGGTGGGGAGGACGCGCAGCGTCGTCTGTAGCCCTGCCTCAGATTTTCTGAGTCATAAAGACAGCTTTCCCCTTTGTTAATTTTGTACACTGCTTGCCTCACTTCTGTTTTATTGATATATACTTTTATCTTTTTCTCGTTTCTACTTTTAGTTTCCTTTGCGTTTTTAATTTTTGTTACTTATTCAATGCAGAATTTGGGGTCATTAATTTTAGACCTTTAAATGTATTTTTAATATGAGCACTTTAAAAATTTCCCTCTAATAATTTTCAGTGGCCTCTCAAATTTTTAATTTTTTTTTGCCCGCATAGCAAGGCATCATAGTTCCCCCACCAGGGATCGAACTCGTGTTCCCTGCAGTGGAAGCTGGGGAATTCCAGCCACTGGGCTGCTGGGGAATTCCGGCCACTGGGATGCTGGGGAACTCCCCTGCCTATGCAAATTTTGTATGCTGTATTTTGTGTACCATAAAGTTTAAATTATTCTATAATTTCTACTTTGATTTTTTGTTTGATGGCATTTTTCGAAGTGGGTTTGAAAATACTTAGTTTTCCTAGATACGGTTATTGATGTCTAATTTAATTATAGTGTGATCAGAGAGAGTTTATTCCATACGGTTTCAATTCTGTTAAGTTGATTTAGACTTCTAGCGCAGTTTATGGGCCATCTTGGTGAATATAATATGAGTGCTTAAAGAATGTATTCTGACATTATCATATGTAGTATTTTGTAATTATCCATTAGATCTAGGTTGTGCATGCTGATTCCATTAGTTTTTTTGTCTAGTTCAATCAGTTGTTCAAGGGGACTGTTAATTCCACAATCATAGGAGATTTTATCTAATTCTTTCTTTAATACTGTAGTTTTGCATCATGTGTTTTGAACGTTGGTTCTCAGGTCATACACACTTATGATTGTTAGATCATCCTGATGAATTTAGCCTTTTACCTTTGTTAAATATCCTGCTTTATCTCTGGCAATAGACTTCTTGACGCTTACCTCATCTTGTATTAAAATAGGTAATCCAGCCTTCTTATCCTTAGGGTTTGTATTATATATAATTTCTATACATCTGCTCTCAATCTATCTGAGCTTTACATTTAAATTTCATCTCATATTTAACATACAGTTAGGTCCTGCTTTTATTAATTATTCTGTTAATCTCTGCCTTTTAGTTAGAGGGTTTCATCCATAAACATTCTGTCATTATTGATATCATTTGATTTAGGTTCACCATTTTATTATGGTGAATATCCTCTCTATTTCTACCCTTTTCTGATTTTCTAGTTCTTTCTTTGAATTAATTTTAGAATTCTATTAGAAATTATCTATTGGATTTTTTTTGTTAGTAGTTGCTCTAGGATTAAGTCTTTACAGTCTATATAGGGTTAATATTTTACTACCTCACATGATATATAGAAAACCTGCAACCATGTGGATCCATCCATGTGTTACCATAACCTCATCATTCTATGTATGTTAATTATTATCTCGTGCTAAAAATGTTATACACCAAAAAGACACCATTATATTTTTTGCTTTAGTCATGGTGTGTTGACTACACTAAGAGATAAATTTGTATTTATGAATATATTTATTATTTAATCTATTCTTTCCAGATGGTACGTATTTTCCTCTGGTACTATTTTTTTTTTTCCGACTGCAAGAAATTGTTTTAGCATTTCTTTTAGGTGCAGTGCTGGTGACAAAATTTCTTACTCTTTTATCTGAAAATGTCTTTATTTACCATTTATTCTGATATTGATTGATATTTTCACTTCATATAGAATTCTGTGCTTAACCATTCTTCCCTCTTCTTCTTGCCTCCATAGTTTCTGATATGGAGTCTATGGTGATATGAATTATTCTTTCCCTGTGTATAATATTCCATTTTCTCTAGCTAATTTTAAGATTTTCTTTTTCTCTTTGATTTTTAGCAAGTTAACTTTTCTTTCCTGGGATTTAGTTTTATTTATATTATTCCTAGTCCAGGTTTATTGAGCCTCTTGTTTGTGTAAAAATATGTCTTCCATACATTTGGAAAGTTTTTTGGCCTTTATTTCTTCAAACTTTTTTTGTCTCATTCTCTCTTGCCAAACCTTCTTGAGTTCATATTACGTGTACTTTATACTTTTGACATGTTCCACAGGTTCCTGAAGCTCTATTAATTTTTCTTCCAAACTTATGTCATGGTGTTCTGAAGACTGCATTATTTCTGTTGATCTACCTTTAAGATTACTGATTCTGTTCTCTATCATCTGCATTCTGCATATCCAAAGAATGTTTTGTTTAGATATGTATTTTTCTTGAATTTCTATTGAGTTTCTATTTATTTTTTTATTCTGAGATTTCCTAGATTTTTATATGAGTGTTTCTTCTTCACACTCCCTCAACACACAAACACACACACACAAGCTGCTTTAAAAGTCCTTCTATGATGATTCCAACATCTGGATAATTTAAAGGTTCAAATCTGTTGATAATTTTCCCTGTAAGAATGAGTAACAATTTTTTCTGGTTCCTCATACAAGATTAATTTTGACTATATCCCACTGATTCTGAATGTGATATTATATATGTGATATATTTGCATTTGGTTATATTCTTAAGAATGGTGATTTTCTTGGTTTTGTTTTAATAGGCATTCAATTTGGTTACATTTAAATTTCAAACCTTTTATTACATCTCAAATCTCTGTTCAGTTATTTTAGAACCATTGGAAGCTACCTTGAGTCTGCCCTATGAATTTATGGGTCAGAAGCAAGCCAGAGACTTGGGTAGAGCTTATAATTCGGGTCTCCTCTGTGGCTTTCTCCTTTCTGGAAGTCTCCTCTCAGTTTTTAGAAATACAGTTGCTTTGAGATATGTCTTCTGGTTTTTCAGGCCAGGAAGTCTGGAGGATTTCTCTAAGAATTATAGTCACTTCACACATAGAAAATGTTGGTCTAACTTCAAACTAAAAGCCAGGAGAAAAAAACCACATACTCACACAGTACCATTCTTTTTTAACAAGTGTCAATTCAGCTCCTTAATGTACCTTCATTTGATTATTCTCCATTGCCTTCTAGTTATTCCTTTTTTGTAGTTTGTCTGGAGTTTATAGTTGTTTTACACAGGAGGATTGGGTCCAGTAGGAGCTACTTGATCATGCTGGAAGTGATAGTCCTTGTCTGTTTTTTTTATTCTTTCTTATTTTGTACCTCCATGCAAGGAAGCAGGAGAAGAGGAGCCAGAAGCTGCAGGGCTGGGGCTGGCGTGGGTTTCCTTCTCCCCAGTGAATGATATGTGTCTTCATTTTAGGCAATGCTAAGATACATTTGCACAGATTTCACAATTTGCATTATGTGTGTGTATGTGTGTGTGTATATATATATATATATATATATATATATATATATAGGAGTTCTGAATCGTATCTTACAACATCTCTTTATAGCTTTTTATCCTCAATATATATTACCTCCTGTTCTAAGCAGGATTCATAGAAGGGTTGTAACTTGAATATATTTAAATGCTCAGGAAATAGCAAGTCTTCAAATGAATCATGTTCTTTGTCTCATATTTTATTTCCATTACAACAATTGATAATAAGTTAATGGTTAACTTTATTGAAATTAATGTTATTGTTGCATTATGTAGTTTTCAAACTTCACTAAGCTCTGCAAATATCTTCAGCGACAGCATATTCTGATTATGTTCAGAAACAATAGCCTGGATTAATTTAGATGTGTAGAATCATCAACAGAAAATTCAAAATTGCTTTTATAAGTATTTGAGGGGAATTAAAAATCTATATATAATCTTTATATTGCCATTTTATTCTTCAGAAATACCATATGCTTACTAATTTAAGATAAAGTAGACACCTTAAACTTGTTTGTAAGGGAAAATACAGTCTGGGTGTCAGTTTCCATGGTGCTTGATTGACTAGCACAAATTAAAGCACATATCTGTTTTAATTAATTACTTGCAATGAATCAATCAAAGATGAATAGGTGAACCAAATAAATTTTGCTAAATATATTGCCATGGGTATGTCATTAGGAAAAAATTCATAGCTATCATAAAAAAAATACTGGTTCAGATTCCAACATGCTTATTGGGGCATTAAATATTCTAGATACATGCTCGTTTTCAATTCTTGGGTGATACAGTGAGGCAACTCCCTAAAATTTGAAAATGAGGGAATTAATTTTTACTGATCTCTGACAGTTAAACAGGGAGCAAACATTTAATAGGGGAATTTGGTAAGTTCTTAAATCACAGACTTTTACAGTAAGTTTTAAGAAAAGTTTACGGATTTCTCCTAGTCAAGTTATCTGAGTATAGCTTAAGACCAGGTTGCTCTGTAGAAGCAAGACAAATTTAGGCCACAAAAAATGACATTAATACTCGCAGAGGGAAAATTAAAGATAGCCAGAGAAGATAAAATAACCCAAAGGAAAAGGGGTCTATTTAATAAATATTGAAATATTCTAATAAATATTGAAAATAAATGTTTTTAATTGCATTGAAATTGCAATGTTCAGTGCATATTGAACATGGCCAATGTGCAATCAGAAATTCAAAGAAACTGTAGTCACTTTGATTCTTATGTAACTGGGCAATAAGGAGTAAAACAGATAATAACTGATATGTGTATATTAAGTGCTCACTACGTTTCAGGCTTCACATGCATTATCTCTTTGACTGCTAATGGCAGTGCGTTTAAGTTCAATAGCTTTGTATAAGTTAATAAATTGAATTTATGTCGTCTACTCTGGTATTGTCTACATCTGTTAGTTTATATTTGTTAGATTAGGCATGTAAGGACAGATTTTTTTCTGGGCATCGAGCAGCAAACCTGAACTTTCAAATAACTTTTATATTAGTGAACACATCCAAACTAGTTGAGATAATATTTAGTGTTGCTATTTAAATTCATCATTCTATCCCTTGTTCTTTAATTCAGTGACATTGAAGTTCATGTAAAAAATATATACAAGATATATAAAGCTTAAAATTGTGTATTACTAGCATGCATAGGACATAAATCTAGAATCATGATTATAATAAAATATAATTTGCCACTCATAGAATAAGCTAAATGGTGAGTTATAGAACAGCAATAATTGCTAAAATCATCAGCAGTACCGTACAGAATAAGCAAATTGAAATCAGTGGAGGACAGAGAATGTCACACTGTTGGAACAGGGAACACAATGAGAAGAAAACATAAGACAAAACTGAACATGTTCTGAGCAGTTAGCCCAAGAAAGGGATTATGATATGCAAGGGGGCAAGCTTAACTGGTTCATGATGGGAGATAGAGAAAAAGAGCTTGAGTAGAAAAAAGGGTAAGATTTTGGGCATTGTATTCAGGTTAAGGACTTATTTCCTTTAGCAAAGACAAACTATTTTACTTTCTGGGTAAATTTAGGATTAATTTTTGTCATAAGGAATGAAGAATTTTCCAATTAGTGGAATATATCAATACTATACCAGACACAGATTTTTTATTCATGTATAAGGAAGAAGCTTACCTGTATTTTTATATGGATTCTGCTAGAAGCAGTACAAACTTCTGTTACTGCTGCTAGATAATTTTAAAATTCATCGGTGATTTTTCATATTTTATGTATATGCAGGTGTGTCTATTTATGCGCTCTAAGAGAGATTGATTTGTCCCAGGTCACACACTTATCCAGGATTCATATTGAGAATTTCTGACCTTTGTCTGCTTTCCACTCCCCTATAATGCACTTGCAGTGTTAGGTTGGGTGGTCCTTGATTAGGAGTTAAGGTGTATGTCCCTTCCAGGCTTGAATTCTTAATTTTTATATATATCCTGACAGAGGGCTTTAGTATTCATAAGATAATTTTGTCATCTGCAGTGAGCAGGTGGTGTTATTTCTAATCCTTTGAATATTTGAGAAAACTTTGTTTTCTTCATGCAGGAAAAATATAGTTGGATTTACATTATTGGTTTGTAATATATTCATATCAAAATTTATTAACATTATTTATTTATTTCATCTTATTTTTGACTTTAGTGTTGAATTTAATGTTATAGAGGCAAATTCTGAAGCCAGTTTAACAGCTGTTGTTTTTTTGCTTGTGACTTGTTAGGACATCTTTAGTGATACTGTTGGTTGTTTGGTTGTTTTCTTTGTGGGTTTTTTTTTTTTTTACTATTTATTTATTTGCCTTCATGAGTCTTAGTTGCAGCACATGAGCTCTTTTAGTTGTGGCAAGTGGGATCTAGTTCCCTGGCCAGGGATCAAACCCGGGCCCCCTGCACTGGGAGCAGGGAGTCTTAACCACTGGACCACCAAGAGAAGTCCCGACCTTGCTTTGTTTTTGTTTGTTTGTTTGTTTTCTTGTGTTTATTTGTTTTGTTGATTTTGCCCTCATTTCTCCTTAAGATTCTAGTGCTTGTATTAAGCCCTCATAAATTTCAGGACAAGTTTCAGGTGGTGCTCAAGTGCAAGTGGATACATTCTTTTCTTGCATTTAGAGTTCTGCCATAAAATCATCCCTCTAAACAAAAAGCCCACAAAAATTATTGTTTTAAAATTCCTTGATATATAGCAACATTTATATCCCTGTTTTGTTTACTATGTGTACATCTTTATTCAGTAACCTTGATATTTGAAACTGAAACTGAAATGTTGTCTTCCAAGCTCAGGACAGTCTTGCAGTTTGTCTTCGAGCATTCTGACAATTTGTGCACACTAATAGAGGTATCTAACATATGTGTATTAAATTAAGTAAAACAGGGAATTCCCTGGTGGTCCAGTGGTTAGGACTCTGCATTTTCACTGCCGAGGGCCCGGGTTCGATCCCTGGTCTGGTCAGGGAACTAAGATCCCACAAGCCATGTGGCATGGCCAAAAAAAATCCCTCCAAAACAAAGAAAACTAAATTAAGTAACACAAACCTTTCTGAAATTAAATTGTTTGCAGTTAACATATGGATTCTTTGCACTTTGTCCCAAATAGAAAGTTGTTGATAATCAGGAATTATACCAAATCATTTTAAATATCTCTAGAGCATTGTTCTTAATTAATCTATTTGTGTACCTATGCATGCATACGTCATCTAATTTAAAATAAATGAAAATGTAAAAATATTTTAAAATACATCAGCAATTGTGGTATTGAGAGACATTAGCTGAATCTTTGGTGATTCAAAGTGAGAGAGGAATAGAAAGTGGGCAGAGATTTAACAGTAAGTTTTTAACAGAGGTTCAAGTAAAGAATTATGAGGCTTCCCTGGTGGCGCAGTGGTTGAGAGTCTGCCTGCCGATGCAGGGGACACGGGTTCGTGCCCCGGTCCGGGAAGATCCCACATGCCGCGGGGCGGCTAGTCCCGTGAGCCATGGCCTCTGAGCCTGCGCGTCTGGAGCCTGTGCTCTGCAACGGGAGAGGCCACAACAGTGAGAGGCCCGCGTACAGCAAAAAAAAAAAAAAATTATGGATGCCTAGAGGAGGGATTGTCATTTGCTTGAAATGAGCAGTTGTTTGCATGTCTCAAATACTATTTTAACTTTAATATTCCCCAAGCAAAAGATTCTTCATAGGAAATCCATATAATCCATTTACCTACTATAGAACTCACTAGTGATTTTTATTTGTATGCCTCAATTAATGATTTAGGTTAATTTCTATAATCTAAGTTGTTTATATTTTTGGTTGAGAATAAAGAAAAATGATGTATGTGTTATTTTAATGTTTTTAAACTGAAATAAATTTTCACATAATGCTATAGAGGAGGAATATATATATTAAAAGCTTCTTCCTTCAGAATAAATTCTCCTATAAAGAGAGGAGAGGGAAGGAAAGGAGGACCTTATTTAAGGTCCTCAATCTAGTCATAGTAACCTGGTCTTCTTACAAGATGCTATTGTTTATATGTAAGCAGAAGTATCATCTTTTTTTTTTTTTACATTTTATTTAGTTATTTAGTTATTTAGTTATTTATTTTTGGCTGCGTTGGGTCTTCGTTGCTGCGCGTGGGCTTTCTCTAGTTGTCGCGAGCAGGGGCTACTCTTCATTGCAGTGCGTGGGCTTCTCATTGCGGTGGCTTCTCTTGTTGCAGAGCATGGGCTCTAGGCGTGTGGGCTTCAGTAGTTGCAGCGCCTGGGCTCAGTAGTTGTGGCTTGCAGGCTTAGTTGCTCTGTGGAGTGCGGAATCTTCTCAGACCAGGGATCAAACCTGTGTCCCCTTCATTGGCAGGTGGATTCTTAACTACTTAACTACTACATCGCCACCAGGGATGTCCCAGAAGTATCATCTTATTGGTAGTAATAACTCAGAATATAATGCAAATGCACGTGTTTATTACTTTATACATTTTTCTCATTTCTTTAATCATTTGTTATCATCAGTTTATGTAAGAAATCACATTGAAGTGTATGATGAATATAAACCTAGATGCTTTCTTTGTCCCTAATACATTAAGCCAGATAGTTAAGATAAAATGTGTATGCCGACTAGAATTCAATGAAAAACAAACTATTAAAAAATGTTATATAGTACTTGAATGGATGTTCTGAACCCCAGTTTCTGTTGTGGGAATGTCTCCCCACAACAAGCAATGCTCTGACACCAGCTGGGTATCCTACAATACAGCTCAATTCTGACATTGCTTCCCAGAGATAGCATCAGATCCCACAGGTTAAAGGCTGCCCCCCAGGTTGTCACCCATCCTGACCAATCAACTCTAAATCAGAGGTTCCCACAACTCCCTCCGTGGAGCGATTAATTTGCTAGAGTGGCACATGAAACTCAGAAACATTTTACTTACTAGGTCTTCGGTTTATTATAAAAGCATATAATTCAGAAGCAGATAGATGAAAGAGATGCATAGGGCAAGGTATGTGGGAAAGAATACAGAGCTTCTGTGCCCTCTCAGAGAGCATCATTCTCCCCAAATCTCCAAGTGTTCACCAACACTGAGGTTCTCAAAACCCAGTCCTTTTGGGTTTTTATGGAGACTTCATTACATAGACATTTTTGATTAAATCACTGGCCATTGGCAATTGATTCAACCTCTAGCCCCTTTCCCCTCCCAGGAGATGGGGGTGGTGGTGGGGAGACTGAAAGTCCAAGCCCTCTGACCACATGGTCTGCTGTCCTGGCAGCCAGCCCCATCCTCATTGACATAACTAAAGACGCCTTTCTGGCTCTCATCACTTAGGAAGCAGGAGTTTTAGGAGCTCTGTGCCAGAAATGGGGCTGAAAGCCAAGTATATTTTTCTTACTGTAAATCACAATATCACAGTACTGTTTCAGCATTCTGGCTACAGATGTGTTGTAGTAAGAGCATGTGTCAGGAGCTAGGCAAACTGTGGTTTAAAGTTATTTTACTTCTGTGACCTTTAGCTTTCTTATTTGTGAAGAGTACCTTTCTGAATATGCTGTTGTGTTGATTAAAAACATTAAAAATAAAGTGATTAGGAGAATGAATTAGTAGTATTACAGATGCTTCAATTATAGAGCAAGGCCAGATCCACTGAGAAAAATGTATTTTTAGACGTTAAAAAAAGAAAGTATTTATAGATAATTGGTACTAATTACTTGTTCCCTTCTGGAGCATTTTAAAAGCTTTTGTGGAGTCAGTTAGCTTGTATTTGTTTAGGTGGGACTCTTGTCACGAAAAGAAAAATCTACTGTAAATAGTGCAACTAACTTCCTATGCTTCCATGCTTCCCTTTTGGAAAATCTGAGCCAAATCTGTCACTCACTTCTGGCAGCTATAAAGGATATTAGGTTATGGTTTATAACCTAATAAACCAGGCAGGTTTATGCCTGAAGCTTCACTCCTGGCATCATCTGCTAATCCTCTGTGGTGGTGGGATTTTACATCACACAGACTCCGCTCCAATTCAGCTGTGCCATTTAGCAGCTGTGTGAACTTGTTACCTCATTTCCGTAGGCCTGAATTTTCTATGTGGTAAAATAGGGTTAACAATACCTACTTGAAGAGATTTGTGAGGATTAAAATATATGATGCATACAGAGTACATGATAAAGTGTCTAGAAAGTCCTCAATAATTAGGTAATTATTACTGTAACAAGCAAAGGTTTGCTGCTCAACAGGCATGGAAGCCAATACCATGGCACCAGCTTTTGAGAAAAGGAAAAGCTTTATTTTGAGGTCAACCAGCAAGGAGATGGGGAGGCAGGGCTGAAATCTGTCTCCCTGATCTGGCTTTTGGTCAAACTTTTATGATTTAGGGCAAGAGGGTTGAGGTGCGGGAGCACTGGCAGGGCAGGTTTCCATTGCAGGGCTTTGGAACTCGGCCATTTATGGTAAAGTATGGTAATAGGGCTTCAATACTGGATCTTTCTGGACAGTAGACCCTTCCCTTGTGAAAGGATTCCCTGCGTTCAGTTTCCAGTCATGTCATGGTCCTTTTGTTACATGGAGGGGAGAAACGTTGGTTCAGGGTGTTGTATGAGGTCAAAATTTTCTCCTCTGAGCATGCTTTGGCTGCGTGACTTGTGGTTTTGTTCTGTTGCCTCTGAAAGTCAACTCATTATCTTGTTAGAAACAGGATGGGCCCAGTTTGGGGCTAGCTTTGTGCTTATATACAATAATTATATATATTTTAGTGACCTATTACTTTATATCCATATCTTATTTTTGTGTAAGAAACCCTATTTTCAAGAACTAGATAGGACATAAATGAATAAGTAAGCTCAATGTTACAATGGTTTTATTTCCTTCACTTTGATGTTACTCATAATTTTAAGTAAAGTTAGTCATTTCTCTTTTACCCTCCCTATATTAATGTTCCTAATCTCAGATAAAAACATCAGTGATCAGTTATTTAGCTCAGCATCCAAGCCTTCCCTGATCCCTCTGCTCTCTAAACTTGAATAAGGCAAAAGTATTTCTAAGTATTGAAAGCTAAGTCTCTGAATGAAAGGAAATAGAAACTAAATGAAAAGCCAAACTAATTTTACTTAAGCAGTTACAGCTTTCACTGTGAATGATTTGAAACTCTTCAGTGTTACTTAGTGAATGTAATCACATGTATTTGTCTTGTTGAGAATTATATTGTGACATATGCATGGTAAGCAGGACTGCTATTATATAAATTATGCAAGATTTATTGCTCAGAGTCACAGAGTACAAAATGAAAGCCTGTTTGAAGTTTTCTTGACAAAAATATTTTCATTATTTAAAGAAACCTTATGTATGTAAGTTACTAACCAATAAGACTAATCATAATTTCATTGATATTTATACATTATTTGAGTTCAGTGACAGAAATACCTAAAATGGCTAGTAAGTGGAATGGGAGGGAAAAATGGGTTGGTATTCTGAAGAGCAGGACAGGGTTCAAAGTTCACTGGTGGCAAAATATAATAATCTGTGATATACTTTCCCCTCCTTTTATTTCCCTAGGTGTTTTAGTTCATCTATTTTTTTCCAGCATACATTTCTTCTTATATTTTCTTCTTATTGCATTTTTCTTGTTAGGATTACATTTCCCTTCAGGTGACGCTTCAGTATTATTCCTTTTTTCTTGTTTTCTTGAAATGGCAACTTGGTATGCAAACAGAATGAGAGGAATTTCATGGGGTGGTGGTGAATTGAGAAAAATGATTTGGGTTACAGTAGACACATAAGGAAAAAAATTCTGCTCAGTTCCATGTTTGGTAGAAACCCTAGGGTATATAACTCAGGAAAAAAGCAGTGGTGAAAGGAGGTCTCTATGGTCTTTCAACTGATATTTTCCTCCAGTGGTTAAATATGTGCCATCACTATTCACCAATGGCACAGATGGTTCTATAATTATTTGAAGAATATCCAGAATTCAGGTAAGCAGTGAGCAGTACTTTTATATTTGTTTAAACTAATATCATGATTAAAGAAAAAAACCATTTTCTGTTTTGTTTTACTCCCAAATAATTTAAATGAGTAATTGAGAGTCAATAAATATTTAACTAACAGTAAGATATTATCATGAAACTGAGCTTACCTATCCACTTTAGCTAGTAAATTCTTGAGTTCATTCATCCCATATAAATTCAGTTTTATCTCCATATTTTAATAAGTAGGTAGCTTTAGGATATCTAGTGCTTAGAGGAAACACTTCCATTCTTAATATTACCTTAGTTCTATTCTAAGGTAGATTCTATTCTAAGGTAGATTCTAACTATGTACAGAGAAACTGTCAATTCCTGAAAAATCCTCTGGAATAGGGTCAATGTTATTTCCACAGTTGAAGCTTTAATTACTGCTTTGTTTGTCATTTAACCTATTTTGTTAGTAAAACTCACTGTATGTAAGAGTTGGATGATTATAACATTTTAGTATTCTCTATTTCATCGTCATAGGAACCCTATGATTCAGGTAGGCCAGTAATATTATTTCTACATTTAATATGAGCAAAGATTATCCTACTAGCCCACTAGCATAAATCTAAAATGTTGGTAGGCTATAAATAAAACATAGGTCTTACGACATCAAATGGTATGTATGCCTTTCCTAGCAAAACATACTTTGTCTATTACTAGGAATTAGTTTTTATTTTAGAAGACAAATTTCTCAGCACTGTGTTCAAGCAATCAATTTATGGTTGAATTTGTACATGTTCTGCAAACCAGTTGGAATTATATCAAATGATCACTTGTAAATGTGAAATTATTTTTTAAAAGGTTCACCTTTTTTATTTTGCCACTTACTAGCTACATGACCTTGAACATGTTACTTAACAGCTCAGTATCAGTTTTCCCATCTAAAAAAAAAAAAAAAAAGGAAGTAATAATTTTACCAACCTCAGACAGTTGCTTTGTAGGTTACATGAACCAATATGTTTAAAATATTAAGCATAGGGCCTGACACACAGTAAGTACTATATAAATGTTAGCTGTTATTAATATCATCATCATCACTAATCCTTTTTAAAGTATGATATCAATACTTGGATGAAGAATAAAGGTTGCCAGTGGGTTTACATGGTCTTTTAAGACAAAGGATAAATGACAAAGTTATGTAGGAAGTGAACAAAATTGGTTCCAGGAAAAAAGGAATAAGAAAAATTATAATTAAGGATTAAATCTAGAGCTCAGCTTTCTGTCAGTAAATCAGAAGTAGGAAACATAAATTGCATGTTTATTGATAACTGAAAAATGGAACAAAGTCTAGATTTAGAATATAGCTATAAAAGAAATTATGTGAGGACCATTACACAGTAAATATTAAAGATTTTCCTGTGTATGTTTAATATTGGTTGTCTTCAAATGTCACCCAATTATTAATTATAGCAATTATTAATTGGGAAATTAATAGGAAAATGGTTACTCAACATGGTACTCAAACACTGATTCTCATTATGATGTAGCTAGAGAAATAGAAAGTGATATAGTTGATCTTAAATCTATAAAATAAAGATTAGCACAGTTAGTTGAATTTGAAAATGAATAAGGGGGATTACAGACTTCAGTGTTTGGAATGCAGTCATAATCACAGTTGTGGCTTTTTTCAGCTGCAGCTGCAAAGTGGCCTTGAAGGTTTATTTCTTGGGTGCATTGCAGTGATAACCAAAATTCACAGTACATTAAGTTCTGTGGCAATACTTGGATTAGGAGTAAACCTTTACAACTTCGGTAGTTTTGGGGAAAGGACATTAGAGCTACTGTCTGCAACTGTTCAAGAAATTCCCATCTTAAGGAGCAGTATAGAAGAACCTAAGTGAATGAAGAAGAGTTACAATAAAGAAAATAATTAAAGTTGAGCAGAACTCAGTAGGGAATCTCAGATTATAAAAAACAGAATTGTACATGAATAGTTCTTAGCCCTGAGTTTCCAGAACAAAAAAATCTTGGTTCTAGATGTGGGTTGGTTTAACAGTTAATTTATTTTTCAGATATTTTCTCTAAATATTCCAGAGAGATCTCTAGGGACGTGGGTACAATGAATTTTCTCTGAGAGTTGCACATGTACCTCCTCTAGAGTTCAAGAAAATACCTTGTATTCCTATCTATTGATTTATGGTCTTCCCAATTTTGATTCCTCCTCTAGTGACCAGATCAAATATTTTAGTGATATTATTCAGAGTTCTGGTAAATTTTTAACTATGACATACAGAACTCTGTGAACTTTATATGTTCCTCTTATGAATTAAAGTGAGACATAAGTAGGGCAGAGAACAGTATTCCAGTATTCTGTGGATGGGGGTGACCAGGTTGTCTAGGTTTATATATAGTGTTTAATCTTCTTCTTCCAAATTTTGATAGTTTTAATAAAGAGAAGTCTGTCTGTCTTGCTGTAATCTTATCTCTGACATTGACATTGTAGCAAGAGGTCTGTGAATCTTTAAGAAAACTTTCTGAGATACTGAGAACATAATATTGGTTGGAATGAACAAATAGAAAAAACCCTGCAGTTTCCCTTGAAAAAGTTTGAGTAGTTATTTCTTTAACCTGTGGCCACATAGAATGTTCCAGCTGTGGTAAAGGTGGCCTGAAAAATATATGTTTTAGAAAGGAGGATTCTAAGATAGTATAAGAAAGTACAATTTTTATATTCAAGAAGTTAATTAATATTTTTCAGAAGTATTTGCCTTTATTACACATTATTTCTCTAGATGTGTACTCAAAGGTAGAAAACATTTTTGGTTCTTGTTCTCCATCTGCACATGGCTTTGCTAACATTTTAGTAATTTATGTTTTCCTTATCATGAGTGAGTTTGAAAACTTTCCTTCAGTAACTCTACTGTCTTTAGTTCCAGTTTTCCATATATTTCCAGTTGATTAATTGATTTAAGAAGTTTGCCACCTCTCCAAACAAATGGATTTTCAGATGTATCAATGTGTATGGCATCAGTTTCCCAGACAATATCAGACATGGAAAATACACAAAGCATGTTTAGCAATCGATGCATACATATACACATAATCATATATTTATGTTATATATATTATGCATATATATGTATATTTTACACATAATTCAACAGGGTAAATATTCCTTACTGTATAGGTGTTTTCTTTATAAATCTTGACTAAACACTTACACTTAGCTGCATTCAAAACCATTTATAATTGTTCTTTCACATTGGTTGTTGGAACATTATATTGGTCTGTGGAAGGGCATATGTATTTCATACATATGGCTCATTTTTCTCTTTATCTATTAATAACAAGTACCAAGATATAAACCCAATCACATTAGTAGTACAAATTCCGTTAAAATAATTATTTATTCATCATGCATTCTTGTCTATGCCTGTGACCATTCATTACTGGAAAGGAAGGAGTTAGCATTAGGCCAGTAATCTCTTTATCCTCTATTTGGAATACCCAGAAAAGAGAGATAAATGAGTTCTAAAATCCACCTGAATCATTCTGATTACCAAAATTCTGATAAACACACTAATAGGGCTTAGTAGAAGGAATGACCTTTCCTATGAAATGCTCTTAGCAGTATGCACCTGTCTGCATATTTGTTACCTGTCGAACTTTGAAATCCTTCTGGGTTAGGAAGGAGAAGAAGCATTAGCAAGTATGCTGTTATTGCTCAGCCTGTGGGTGACCCATATATCTGAGCTAGGGAAACCCCACCATGGTGGGAAGTATGTGGGTCCAAAGAAGTGATACATAGAAATAGGGGAAATTGTGGCAAACAAAGGATGCTCATTCATGAATCATGATCTCAAGTAAGAATACAATCAAATTATTTCCACAGGAGTAGCTCAGAGCAAGAAAAGAAGACCATTAGCTATCTCTGTCAAATCTAGCGTTCAGTAGTGGCAGATGGCTCAGAGAAACCTCTGGATCTGTTTTCTCCAGAAAAGCAGAATTGGACTCTTGATGATTTATGGGCTTTGCCCCAAAACTCTGCCTAGATAATTTGGTGAAAAGCTGTGACACAGTACCCTTGATAACTCCACTTATCACTAGCCACCTACTACCATTTGATTCATGGTTTATAGTCTATATTTACCATTCTGGTTATTTTTCTGATTACCTGAGAAAAATACTACCAATGAATTATAGAGGGTGAAGAATGCTGAACAGCAGAGCTTCTGTCACTCTGTGTGGCTGTTAATCAAAGTGATGCATTGCTAAGACAGCTGCCTGGGTGTGACAGAAAGCAGATTGCTTCTACCATCCCAGCATGTCAGAAATTTATTCGCTACTTTAAATATATAGAATGTCAGTGTCGACAGAATGCATTTAAAGAAGGTACAAATGGAACCTAAAGAGCCTCAAGGGAGTTCACATGTGATATGGTGTCCTAATTTTACCAATAATACCCCTCTGGAGATATGTAAGGAATATTTATGTGAGACCTTATATCACACCCAGATGGGGATATACTAGGGGATTGAATATACCTAAGTGACAGTTTCACGGGGCACATAATGTTTTAGGGTGCAAGTACTTTCCAAAATTGCACAGAAACAATAAAATATCAATAGCGGTAATGTATATTGTGGCTTGATCAGAACTGGCCATGCAGCCTAAGATAATCTGTGAAAGATTTAGGGAGTTGGTCTTGGAATACTGAATGTGGCCAAAATAACACGACTAAAGCTTTGTCATTAGGCTCCAAAGACTTGCTAACCCAAATTAGGAATACTAGCGAGAACCAGAGGGATCTCTGTCGAAGGAGAATGACCATGGCTGGAATCAACCTGGAAGATCTAATAAAGGTATAAGCAAATGGACAAATTGAATAATAATTCTCATGGAAAATCATTACCGATGTTGGGAGAAGTCTTGTACTTTCATAGAAAGGACTAGTGGATATTCTAATATTTATTAGAATTCAGTATTTTTAAAGGTCAGTGGTTGAGAGTGCTAGAAGGGGAAACAGGAGGTTGTATTGATGGGATCTGTTGCAAGTCTAAATTAAGTCATGTTGTCCATGGAAAATGTGGCGAATATTGTTCTTTGATGCCCTTGGTCACAAAATAACATGGAACTTTTCTTCTCTATGATGAGTTGATTGGGATTGGGTAGATCAAAGAATGGCACGTTTCACTGTTACAATATTACATAATGGCACTTGGAAGCCAGTACCTGTAAAACCTGTATGAGGATATGTGGAATATGGTTATGACCACAAAGCAGATCAAATCCAGAATTTACTGAACTATCAATGTACCAGTCAGTGAGGGAAGTGATATATAAGAAAATAATTTCTGTTGGAAAGAATAATTATACTATATATTTTTTTCTTTTAATGAAACCACTGGGAAAAGGGCAGTAAGACCTGTAAACTCCAGTATACAGTATCACCTCTCTGTTCAATGGAGAGAAGAAGGCAACCATCTGTGTTCATATCATTAGACATCTCCTACCATTGGGGAAAGGTTAGGATCTATGAAAAAGCCCAATCCCTGAGACCCAGGGAGATAATGTTTTTTAAACCTGTTTGCCATTACCATCTTAGCAAATCTGAAGCAACTGTCGAGAGCTTAGCTGAGCCTGATAGAGTTGAACTGCCAAGAGTCAGAGTGAGCAACTGAGACAACAAGCCAGAATAAAAGTAACAGTGAAGTCCTTAGTCAGTTACTGCAATAGTATAGAAAGAGGTTAAACTGGAGAAAACATCAAAACCTCCCTGTTCCATATCCCCATATGGAATGGCTCACTTGCTGATAAGACGAATCAGCACAGATATGGTGGTCATCTCACTGTGGTGGTGGTGGGGAACCAGAACAAACACTGCTTGAGTTTAATGAACCTGGATGCTGGAAGAGGGCTAGAGAGAAGGGCTAGAAGTGGACAAGTACTGAGTCAGAGTAGTGTCTTTAACATCTCCCTTCTTTCCCCAAGTAGAGGTCTCGACAGAGGCCTGAGGAAGGCATTTGCCAAATGGCCCAGGTAAAGAGGTTTCTAAATGGAGATCCCTGGGCTAGGAATGCGGCTTTGTGTAAGAGCCTGGTGGACAAGGAGGTCCTGAATCATTGACTGTAACTCCCTTCAGACATTGAAGGGCATTGGCTGTGCACCAAGTCTTGTGTGGGGAGGGCAGCTTTCCCCCATGAGACCTGCAGGTAAAGCCTTTGTAAATTCCTATGACTGAGCTTGAAAAATCACTCATAGGCTTTTTGGCCAGGAGACAAACTCCTCACTAACAAGAAATGGCAGTCTACCACTAGTAGAAGGACAATCGTGTAAAGAGAGACCTCTTCCAAGACACATGTACAAAGTGAAAACTGAATGTGGAGCAAAAATATCAGAAAAACTCTCTAGGAACCTAGCCCTTGCCTTAAACACAAGGTTAAACTAGAAGAATTTGAAGACATTAGTGCAATAATGATAACCAGAGCAACAACAAAACCCAAATGTAGCCCAGCTTCTGACTAGTTTTACCAACCTACATACTAATGACTTAGCACAAGAACAGGCATGCCCATTTTCAGAGGTAATTACTATTTACGTTTTTACTGTATTAATCGTCATGTTTGACCTCTAATTAAAAATAAGGCAAGTGGGGCCTCCCTGGTGGCGCAGTGGTTGAGAGTCCGCCTGCCGATGCAGGGGATACGGGTTCGTGCCCCGGTCTGGGAGGATCCCATATGCCGCGGAGCGGCTGGGCCCGTGAGCCATGGCCGCTGGGCCTGCGCATCCGGAGCCTGTGCTCTGCAACGGGAGAGGCCACAACAGTGAGAGGCCCACATAACGCAAAAAGGAAGAAAAATAAAAAATAAAAAAAATAAAATAAAAAATAAAAAAATAAAAATAAGGCAAGTGAAATAAAGCAAGAAAAAGCAATCCACTGTCAATAGACAAAGCAATGAACAGAATGAGACTGAGGTAACCCGTGTGTTAATACTAGCAGACAGAGAATATTAAATATCCATGACTGATATCTTAAAAAAATCTGCTAAAATAGGAAGACAGCATGCACTAACAAGTGGGGAACCTCAGCAGAGAGGGGAAGACCATAAGAAACATTCAATTGGAGATGCTATAAAGAACAGGACAAAAAGATGATGAGTATGTTTGATGGACTCATCAGTAGACTTGACACAGCCAAGTAAAGAATCAGTGTACTTTTCATCTTGTTTATGGTACATTAATTCTTTACTTGGCTGTATCAAGTCCACTGATGAGGCCATCAATCATACTGTTCATCAGAATGGGAGAAGATATTTGCAAATGAAACAACGTACAAGGGATTAATCTCCAAAATATACAAACAGCTCATGGAGCTCAACATCAAAAAAACAATCAACCCAATTAAAAAATGGGCAGAAGACCTAAATAGACATTTCACCAAAGAAGACATACAGATGGCCAAGAGGCACATGAAAAGATGCTCAACATCACTAATTATTAGAGAAATGCAAATCAAAACTACAATGAGGTATAACCTCACACTGGTCAGAATGGCCATTATCAAAAAATCTAAAACAATAAATGCTGGAGAGGGTGTGGTGAAAAGGGAACCCTCCTGCACTGTTGGTGGGAATGTAAATTGATACAACCACTATGGAGAACAGTATGGAGGTTCCTTAAGAAACTAAAAATAGAACTACCATATGACCCAGCAATCCCACTCCTGGGCATATACCCTGAGAAAACCATAATTCAAAAAGAGTCAAGTACCAAAATGTTCATTACAACAGTATTTACAATAGCCAGGACATGGAAGCAACCTAAATGTCCATCGACAGATGAATGGATAAAGAAGATGTGGCACATATATACAATGGAATATTACTCAGCCATAAAAATAAACAAAATTGAGTTATTTGTTGTGAGGTGGATGGACCTAGAGTCTGTCATACAGAGTGAAGTAAGTCAGAAAGAGAAAAACAAATACCGAATACTAACATATATATATGGAATCTAAAAAAAAAAAATGGTACTAATGAACCCAGTGGCAGGGTAGGAATAAAGACGCAGACATAGAGAATGGACTTGAGGACATGGGGCAGAGGGGGAAGCTGGGGCAAAGTGAGAGTAGCATTGACATATGTACACTACTGAATGTGAAATAGTTAGCTAGTGGGGAGCAGCAGCACAGCACAAGGAGATCAGGTCAGTGCTTTTCCATGACCTATAGCCGTTGGATAGGGAGTGTGGGAGGGAGGTGATATGGGGATATATGTATTCATGTGACTGATTCACTTTGTTGTACAACAGCAACTAACACAGTATTGTGAAGCAATTATACTCCCATAAAGATCTATGAAAAAAAAAGGTCTGTAACTACTGATAGAAGGGAATTTGCTTAATCTGATAAAAAAAAGTATGCACACACAAAAAATAAAATAATGTATATACTTGCTTTTAAGTGGAATGTTCTATATGTGTCTATTAAGTTCATCTGATCTAATGTGTCTTAAGGCCATTGTTTCCTTCTTGATTTTTTTGTCTGGATTATTTGTCCATTGATATAAATGGGGTGCTAAAGTCCCCTAGTGTTACAGTGTTAGTATGAATTTTCCCCTTTATTTCTGTTAATATTTGCTTTATGTTTTCAGTGTTCCTATGTTGGTTGCTTATATATATTTACCATTGGCATATATTCTTGTTGGATTGATCTCTTTATCATTATATGAAGTGCTGCTTTGTTTCTTGTTACAATCTTCGTTTTAAAGAGTATTTTGTTTCATTTAAGTACTGCCACTCTGACTTTCATTTCTTTTCAAGTTGCATGTAATCCCTTTTTCCTTCCCCTCACTTTCAGTCTGTGCATGTTTTTAGATCTGAAGTCTCTTGTAGGCAGCATCTTTATGGATCTAATTTTTTATCCATTCACTCAGTCTTTTGAGTGGATCATTTAGTACATTTACACTTAAAGTTATTGATAGGTATGTACTTATTGCCATTTTTAAATTGTTTTCTATGATTTGATGCTTGTCTTTCGTGTTTATGATTTGATGACTATTGTTAGTATTATGTTTGGATTGCTTTCTCTTATTTTATGTTGATGATCTCTTGAGTTTGAATGTATTCTAACCATCCTGCATTCCCTTCTGCCCTCCCACCCTAGCACTTTTAATTTTGTGATGTCCTATTTTATATCTTTCTGTTTTGTGTATTCCTGTACTATTTATTGTGGATACAGATGATTAACTATTGTCTTTTAACCTTGTTACTAGCTTTGTAAGTGGTTGGTCTGCTACATTTACTGTATGTTTGCCTTCACCAATGACATTTTTCCTTTCATAATTTTCATGTTTCTAGCTGTGGTCTTTTCTTTTTTGCTTAGAGAAGTCCCTTTAACCTTTCTTGTCAGCTAGTTTAGTGGTGCTAAACTCTTATATATTTTGCTTGTCTGTGAAGATCTTTATCTCTTTTTCAAACCTGAATGATAGCCTTGCTGGGTAGAGTGTTCTTGGTTGTCAGATTTTACTTTCATCACTTTGAATACATTGCCTCTGGCTTGCACATTTCTGCTGAAAAGTTAGTTCATAGTCTCAAAGGCGTTCCCTTGTACCTAACCTGGGAAAGCTGCTTCTTTTGCTGCTTTTAATATTCTCTCTTTTTTTGCTGTGTTGATTATAAATATGTGTTTGGGTGGACCTCTTTGGGCTCATCTTGTTTGGGACTCTCTATACATCCTGGACATGCATGTCTGTTCCTTTCCTAGGTTAGGGAAGTTTTCAGCTATTATTTTTTCAAATGAGTTCTTTACCCTTTCTCTCACGTCCTTCTGGGACTCCTATCATGTGAATATTAGTATGTTTGATGTTGTCTCAGATGTCATTTAAACTATCCTTATATTTTAAGGTTTTTAAAGTTGTTTTCTCTTCAGCTTGGATGATTTACACTACTGTGGCGTCTAGTTCACCGATCTGTTCCTTTGTATCATCTAGTTTACTGTTGATTCCTTCTATTTTATTTTTAAAATTTCATTATTATATTCGTCAGCTCTATTTTGTTCTTTATATTTTCTACCTCTTAATTAAACTTCTCTTTATGTTCATTCATTCCTTTCCCAAGTTCATCGAGTATGTTCATGATCTAAACCTTGAACTCTTTTTCAAATAGATTGCTTATCTCCACTTCACTTATTTCTTTTCTTCTTTGGGGTTTTTTGTTCCTTCATTTGGAGCATATTCCTCTGTTGCCTCATTTTGCTGCAGTTCTCTGTTTTATTTCTACGTATTAAGTAGGTCAGTTACATTTCCTGATCATGAATAAGTAGCCTTATGTAGTAGGTGTTCTGTGGGGCCCAACAGCACAGTGCTCTCTGGTCGCCAGAGTCATATGCTCTAGGATGCCCTCTATGTGGGCTGCAAGGGCCCTTCTGTTGTGGTGGGGCTGACTAATGTGGGCATTCTGTTAAGCAGAACTATCCCTTGGTCTGGTTGGCTGCCAGGCCCTGCCTTGTGCTGAGAGTCCTGGCCTGCTGGTGAGCATGGCCTGGTCTTGGTGTGACAGTCTCTGGGGTCAAGGTCAGGGGGCTTGTGACTGGTGCCGACCCACTGGTGTGTAGGTAAGGCCTCGGCTATTATATGCTATAGGGAGTACTACAAAATGGTGCTTCCAGCACCAGTGTCCTTTTGTTAGAATGAGCTCCCAAATATTGATGCTGCCAGCATCTGTGTCCCCTGGAGGAGAGCCAGTTTCCTCCTGCTTCTCCAGAAAGCTCTCTGAGATCAGCAAGTGAGTCTGAACCAGGCCTCTTTCAAATTACTGCCTGGGCATTGGGACTCAGAGCATGTGAGATTTTGTGCTCGCCCTTTAAGTGCCAAGTCTCTATTTCTCCAGTCCTCTGGCTCTCCTGTATGCAAGCCCTGCTGACCTTCAAAGCCAGACATTCTGGGGTCTTGTCTTCCTGGTGCAGGAACCCTGGGCTGGGATGCCTGATGTGGGGCTCAAACCATCACTTTTTGGGTAGAAGGAGCCTCTGCAGTTGTGATTATCCTCCCATTTTGTGGGTTGTCTGACTGTGGGTGTGGGCCTTGTCTATACCATGTCTCCACCTCTCCTAGGCTTCTCATTATGTATCCTTTATATGTTTATTTATGGAAAATATTTTCTGCTAGTCTTCAAGTGTTCTCAAATATAGTTGCTGTGTAAAGAGATGTATTTGGTGTGCGTATGGGGGGAAGTGAACTCAGGATTTTGTACTTTGCCATCTTGGCTACATCTCTCTTATCTGGAAAATCCTTAATTATTTGGAAATAAAACTCGTGTTTCTAATAACCCCAGCTTAAGATAGTTCCCCACAACAAACAATTATTTATCCCCAAATGTAATCAGTGCTGAGGTTGGGTATAATGGAAACACTCAGATTTTTTCCTTCCTGAGTAGGAGAAATCCCAGTTCTTCCCTACTATGTGTTTCTTTCCTGAGCGTCTCAGTTACTATTCACACAAAGCACTTCACTTCTGACATTTCTGGTCACTTAATATATGGAGGTTTTTCCCTGCATCAGCAAGTAATTCTGGGACACCAGAAGGGCATCCAAGAATTCAGCTCAATTCTGGCATTATCTACCCAGAGATAGCATCCGATCTCACAGGTAAGGGCTAAGTCCCATAAGACTGCCTGTCCCTCCTCCAGCCCCACCTCCCTTCAGATACCAGTAGCAAACCCAGGTTATCGTCTTGTGCTTTTGACCAACCAGCTCTAGATTAGGGGTTCCAATGACCTTATCTTTGGGTTTGATTAATTTGCTAGAGTATCTCATAGAACTCAAACATTTACTTACATTTACCACTTTATTAAAAAGATACAATGAATGATACAGATGAACATCCAGGTTGAAGAGATGTGTAGGGCAAGGTATGAGTGAAGGAGCACAGAGCTTCTGTATCCTCTCTAGGAGTGTCATTCTTCCAGCACCCCTATGTGTTCATCAACCCTAAACTTCTCTGAACAGCCAACTCTTGGGATTTTATGGAGGCTTACTTGTGCAGGCATGATCAATTATAAACTTCATTCCCAACCCCTCTCCTCTCTCTGGAGGGTGGGGGTTGGGCCTGAAAGTTCCACGCTTGATCTTCTTGGTGACCAGACTCCATCCAGGAACCATCCAGGAGCCACTCAGAGTCACCTTCTAGGAACAAAAGATGTACCTAATGCTCTTAATTCTTGGCAATTTATAAAGGTTTGTGGAATTCTGTGCCAGGAACTGGGGGCAGAGACCAATATATATATTTTCTATTATCTCACATTGAGAAACCCTCTTTCAGAAAATAGAAGAGGAGGAAATAATGTAAAATTAATATTTTATGTTAACTATAAAAAATTAATGCCATCATTACTACCAAAACCCTAGGAAGAAGAAGAACCTTATAGAAGAATCAGTAACCTTAAGAAGAACATAAGTGAATGGATGCTCAATAAAATTATACAAACTTTAATCCAGCAGTATGGAGAAAAAATAATAATTATGTCAATGCAGAGTTTATGCCAGGAATGCAAGGTTAATATTTGAAAATAAAGCCATATAATTTTCATAAACATAAAGTAAAATATTAAAAACTATGATTATTTTGGATGTTTTATTGGTAATATGACATTTAATTGGGTATCTTAGGAACCATCCAGGAGGGGAAAATATCCTCTACCTCTCTTGGTTCTTTTGGCTGGTCTAATAATTAAATGGACACATGCAGTTTAATAGACAAAAAATTAATATTGTATGTACAGAGGTCTGACAGATATGGAATCCATGAAGTGACCAAAGCAGGCTGTTTATATACCTTTTAGATGAGGAAACAATACATTTGTGAAGAACTGACAAGACAAAGGAGTTTGGGCTTGGGGTAGTAAGTTGGTGAGGAATAACAAGGTTTGTTTATATAGCCTTCTCAGCCCAAAGTTCTCTCTATCTCTGGTGATGAGGATGACTCTACCTCCTGGTATGGGGGTGGGGGAGTGGGGTGGTATCTTTCACATGGGAAATTTATTTCCTGCTTTTAGGGGGACAAAGGAAGTTCAGAATGTCCTTCTTGCCCTGGCTGTTTCCTAAGTAACTTTCATTCAAAATAAAATAATCTATAGATCAAAGTGGCATATTTTGGGGCAGCCTGCTCTGAACCGCACAGAGTTAAGACACAAGGCATTCTAGTTTCCAAATGGAAATTTTGAGCAAGGCTTACAAAAAAGAGGACAAAATGTCCTTATCTATTTTAAGACCTCCATGTTGAATTTCAGCTGGGAGTCCAGATTCAGTTTTTTAGGGTAGCTTTATTTCAGGCAACTATTGCTTTTCTCTGCCTTTGCGCTCTGGTTAGGGACACTTTGGTCCACCATGATAGGCCTGCCTAACTTCAAACCTGGAGGGCACATTCTGGAGCTTTTTTTCCTTACCTCTAGAAAGGCCTGTGTCTGTGAAAGATGTTGCAGATTTTACACTCCTGCCCCCAGGCTCCACAGCCAGCTTTGAATGTCGGGAATATTTTTACATCTCAGTATGTCCTTGATGAAGCCATCAAAGTTTCTTCTACATCCTTCTCTGTAGGTCAGTGGATGCTGACTCACCCAACATTTACATAATTAAGGGGGATCATTCAAGTGGATATTTGCAGAATACATACAATCTGCTTCAAGGTGATGTCTAGCCTTTCCAAAAGGCAGAAGCTCCTGACAACATGTAGATAGCAGTTTCATTACCATTATCTTGTGTGCTGTTGAAGGTACTCTGTTATAGATTGGAGAGTTCTGGAAGAGAAGGTGGTGGTCTCAATGAATTCAACATATGTTTGTTGAGCCCCTCGTATGTACCAGACAGTGGTGATATGAAATTAATGTATCAGTTCCACATTTTAGAAACATCACTCTGGAGAGAGAATAGAAAATGAGTGGTAGAAAGAGAAAGGAGAAAATGGGAAGCCCTTTGCAGGTATCCAAGTAAGAGATGATAACAGCTTAGACTAAGGGTAATTTAGTCTTATTTTTTTTTAACTAGTCTTGATGGTATAAAAATTATAGTTTGGACCCATTTTGGTAAATAGAATGAACATGACATAGGAATTGATGTGAATTTTGTGGGAAACAGTGGAGTCAATATAATCATATATAGTTGGATGATGCAATTATCTTGGTTACAGAATACAGAAGAAAGAACAAATTTGGGAAGAGAAGATATGTTATATTTTAAACAAGCTGAAATTTACATATCTAAAAAGAAATTTGGAACAAGTGCTGAGATTTTAGCGATACAGAATTAAGAGTAAGAATTAAGGCAGCAGATTATTACAGTCAAGCCATAAGAATGCAGAAAATTTCAAAGGCAGAGATTATGAAAAGAGTAGGAGGGTCAGCCACAGACCTCTGGGGCAGTATAATCCTTCACAGGACAAGGTAGATGAAGGGACATCCACAGAAGTACTAACAAATGAGGTTTAATGAGAGTGGGATCATCAAATCCAAGAGAGGAAAGAGATTTTTTTAAAGAAGTGATGTAAAACTGTTTATAAGTCAAGGATATTAAGGAATAAAAGTGTGAAATGCCTTTGAAAATTGGGAAGTATATAATGAATATAGTGAGTGCAGTTTTATTGGATTTGAGGGTACCAACAGTGAAAATTTGGTTAAATAATTAAACAGCAGAAGTTTCTTTTTTTTGCTCTCTCTTGGATCTGAAGTTGTCAAGGTTTGCTCTTACTTTAGGAATAAAATGACTTTTGAAAAATCAAAAGGTGAAGAACAATATAAGTAATCTAAATCAATAAAACTACTGAGAAAATGCATTCAAAGTAAAAAATTAACTTATATGAATTTTCCAGGTTTAAAGGGTTAAACTATAGTGTTGACAGGAATGGTGCTGAACATCTTAAAAGTACATTAGGGATCTCAGTTTCACTATTGTAGCCATTATAACCCTCAACTTGTGAAAATTTGCCAGCAAAAATACTTCATGTATTTAAAATCATAGTTACAGACAATCACCTCTGATTTCTTTTCTTAAGCTACAATTTTAAGAGTGTGAAACACTACTCAAAGAACATTTTATTTTATTTATGACACTTTAAAAACATTTTATTTTCCTGTAAAGATAATTACATGAGCAGATCGCTCAAGCCTTTTCTATAACCAAAATTTAGAAGTTGGTATATGTAATGTCACCCTACTAATTTTAGCATGATGGAAAAGTTGATTTACATTGATAGTATTGATTAGTGTGGTCCTGAGAATTTACTTAAACTTTACTTTATTTAAAGTTTTTCTTTAACAAGGAAGAATAGGAATTAATCACATGCCATAATAAGCCTCATGAAAGTTAATCTTCCTATCAGTGTTTGCTTCCCAGGAAACTCAGCCTAAGATAATTGATATCAGAAGTGGACCAAGAAAGTAGATGATAAGGTGTTGTGTTATGGCTGGATTACTTGCTGCCAGACTGGCAATAAGGACCTCTCACTGATGATTCCTATTGGTGGAACACAGATCTTGACACAAGATAAAAGTGCAATTGTTAAAATTTTTACTTTTGGTGAACTAGGATGGTATACTGCTGGGAAGAAATGTGCTAGTTGGTATGAAGTAGGCAGCATTTGAAAATATGAGAAAAATAGTAACTATGACATCAGTGGTATTGGGTAGCTATTACTAAGCACTGTTGATGGTTGGGGTGGCTATTAGTAAGCAGTCTTGGTGGTTGTACCGTGATCAAATGATGAGAGAAATTAATAGGCAAGTGAAATCTAAGTGCAAAAGCCAGAGAGTCTCCTTAGTTGTATTTTACAAGTCCATCATCCCTTTCAGGGGAGAGCAGAGAAAACTGAGGACTTGGCCCAGGAATAAACCATCAGATTAGCTGAGCTCCCAAGGAGTTAGGTCTGATATGCCAAGTTCAGGGTCCTGTTTAGGAAAGAATGGGACCTTGATCCAGGAGATGAGAAATTTGTATTGGTGCACTGAAAAGTCTCAGAAGTCCGTGTTCTTCAGAACCCTCTGATCCTGTGTAAATGGCCCAATAATTCCGGTTAAATGCTGTCACTAAGCCTTGGTTGAAGAGGATGAAGAAACTTCTCCCCAAGACAAAATGTATCTCTCAGAACATGTACTCAATTTCCCTCCCTGCCCAAATCCCAGTGAACAGGGTTAAGTTACAGCTGTCCTATTTAAGGATAAGCAGGGTGTGATAAGAAATGAAAGGAGCTATAACCCCCCCCCCAAATTAGACTTAGCTAGTGGATACCAGCAGAAGCTGGGAGAGTAGGCAAGGGATATATTTCTGAGTGTGTTTGATCAAGGGATGTTGAACCAAAATTAGATTAGAGGTGATTTAGTCTTTGGGTGTCTTCTGGGATACAAGATTTAATATGCTAAAAGAACCCTAGAAGATTCTATGAGCATGCTACTAGGGTGGCTTTTAAAAGCATGAGAAAAATGGCCCTGTAACCTAATTCAATTATTAGTTTTAACAGGTTATTTTATAGATTACCTTGGATGTTCTACATCTACATTGTCTCTAAAAATAATAATAATTGTTACTATTATTATTTGATATCCGGCATATATTTCATGATACATCAAGTTAATCATGATCTTGTCAAGACTAAATTCTCTTTACCCTCACTCTAAATTATTTATCTTGTTAATTTGTTTGAATTGGGGATTCCTAATGTCCTATTCTTCTGTCTCATCTAACTCCTCCTATCTTATCTTTCTTCCTTACTTAACTTCTCTTATCTAAGGCTAAATCATATCATGTGCCTTGGAACATAATGCCTCCAGCATGAATGTTACCCCCTCCTCAGTCTTCTGAATATTCAACTATTCTTTCTGAAATGAATATTTCCCATTGGATTTTTTTTTTTTTTTTTTTTTGCAGTACGCGGGCCTCTCACTGTCATGGCCTCTCCCGTTGCGGAGCACAGGCTCCGGACGCACAGGCTCAGCAGCCATGGCTCACGGGCCCAGCCGCTCCGCGGCATGTGGGAACCTCCCGGACCGGGGCACGAACCCGCGTCCCCTGCATCGGCAGGCGGACTCTCAACCACTGCGCCACCTCCCATTGGATTTTAAGTACCCTTAACACTCTGACCTTTGAAAAGAAAATTTAAAAATAAGGAAAAGATTTTTTCTTCTACCATCCTTATATCTCAAGATGCTATCCTATTTTTTATATCTTTTCCCTTCTAGCAAAACTTTTAAAAAGTATTTTTAGCATTACCTTCATTTATTTTCTATTTAGTCACTCTTAAAACAGCTATAATTCTAAACCCTATCATCTACCCAAATTGTTCATCCCAAGTCAGCAGTAAACTCTTATGTAGCGAAATACAGTAGACATGCTTTATTATTTATCTTGATACAGCCTTGATACTTGAAACTCTTTCTTCCTTGACTTAAATAACAAAGCAATCTCCTACTTTTCCTCATCTCTCTAGCAAATCATTTGCTGTCTTTTTAGAGGTGTGCAGTTCTTTTTTCAAATATAAAATACTTGAGTGCCTCAATACCAGTTTTCTGTTCTACCCCTTTTTCCATATGTGATATCCCTGGGAAATCTTATTCATCTCTAAGATGAAATTGCCTCTTGTACAAAGAAGACATCCTAACTTTCATTCCCAGCATCTATCTCTTCTCTGAGCTTGAGTGTTATATTTAGTTGTTTTCTTGAGTTCTCCTTCTAATTCCTTAAAAGGCAACTAAAATTTGACATGTCCAAAACTGAATTTTTGAGTTTTTCCACCCAATTAATAGAGTTATTTTTATTGTTCCCAAAGTTCATTACTGGCACTGTCATCCAACCAGTAATGTATAGAAATCATGTAAATATAGGCATCATTCTGTCTACCTACTTGCCCCTGTAACCTACCTACCCATAACCACTGTATTGTCTATAAAACTTTGGTAGATTGGATTATAGTTCAAATTCTTCAGTCCCCTAGAATAGGATCATTTATCTATGCCATTTCCCATGTTATTTACAATACTTCCCTAATACTTCCCCACTCTACTGATGGGATTGTTTTCCCTCATGCACTTCTGTGACACCATTAAAACAGCATGTCACAGGTAGCTGTACCTCTTTATCACAAGCCTCAGAGGAAAGGCACATGGAGCAGACCTGAACCAAACCAGTAGCCTGCTGTCCCTTAAGTCTCAGAGAAGTCCAGTCAGGATAAAATAAATGGTAATTGATTTGCACGCCTGCACATCTGTAACCTGTGAGCATGAAAATGTTTATTGTTGTAAGCCAGAAGGCTTACATTTTTAATATGCCACAGAACCTGGTGATTAAGATAATCAGTCTTATTAATTGTACCTCTTCAATATCTCTTGAACTGGTTGACTTTTCTGCATTTCTTTCCTCTAATCAGAGTTACTATTATCTCTTAAATACTGAAATAATTGTGTAATGACTCTACCTATGTTTATTGTCTCATTATGTATTTTCTCAACATTGTTCCCAGCGCCATGCTTTGGAGATATGAATTTGATCAAAATACCTTCATTTTCTTCTAACACTCCTTTATACTTACACACTTCAAATGGTGTTCTTTCCTTTTAATAAAAGAGACAAAATTTTCAAAAGCCTTTTATAATTGGGCTTGTTGGTCTCATTTTCTCCCATGCTGCCCCATCCCCTTTACTTCAATCAAACTGACTTTGTTTGGTTCCTTTACACTTGTGTTTTCCTGGCGTTGGAATTGTACCCATGCTGTTTCTCCTGACTGGCATATTTATCCAGTTTTTGTATTTTCTAGTTAACTCTTTGCTGCTGTTCAGATCTCAGGTCAATTATCCCTTTCTCAAAAAATATTTCACATATTTTCTGACCAGGTCAAACTATATCATACTCTCTCATTACACTTTGGTTTTGTAGTACCTATAGCACTTGAAAATGTATATCTATTTATGTATTTTGTTACTACTTCTACTTTATATGAAAATGTAAATTCTTGAGAGCATGACTTATGTCTACTTTTGGTGACCATTATATCCTCAGTCAATAGGACAATGCCTGGTGTATAGAAGTTCCCCATTGAATAGGAATAAGTAGATTTTATTTCAACCATTGCCTCCAGAAGCAGTCAGACCAAAACTTGCTGCTGCTAAAAACTTTTGCACTGATGTCTCAGTTAGCCACATCACACTCATTTTGCACTGAGACAACATCTTTGTTGAAATTGTTGCTTGGTTTGCAGGCATATGGATTTGCTACATCTCATCTTGCATATATGCAATCAAAGGTTTTTACACTTTGCAGATCAGCCAATTATGTTTTATTGTTGCCATTGATTGCATTGGATTACTGTTATTCATTTTAAAAGAATATTTTTTTCTGCATCTCTTAAAATATGGCACAGAGTGGAATGCTAAAACTTGAAGTTAAAAGCTGGCTGGCTCATTCTATTTTATTTCCATACTTGTTGACTCTAAATAAGCTGTCTCACTTCTAAAATGAGGAGTTGTTTAACTTTATTATTTTGGACATTTTTGAGCCTTATGTAACTTTGTTCATTCATAAGAGAAAAAATTTAAAAAGAAACTAAGAAGAAAATTTGTGAAAAATATGCTATTAAGTATGACTATTCACTAAGCATATATATATATTTTTTAATGAAATACATTCAATATTTAATTATATACCCTACACATTTTTTTCTTTGGTCTTTCTACTTGTTAAAACAATGGTTAATCCTTCCAGAGAAGGATTGATGTATACCAGAATAAAGATGTAACCATTTAGCTTTGACTGTCATTTAAAATTATTTTTTAGTTTCCAGCAAAATATAAATGTCCTTTTTTTGAGATAAGAGGTTTTTAATTACTTTAGCTCACTTGAGCATGAGTCCATCTTCTCATTCTTGCATACTTGAAAAATCACTGTCATTATAAACTATAGGATAGGGAAAACAATATATGACATAAAATATCCCATTCAAATCAAAAGAGGAAGGAGAAATTCCATTATTTTTCTGATCCAATAAGAATGGGCAAGAAGGAAAGGAAACAGAGCTGGGGCAAAGAAATAGAGCATGGATATACCCATGTCTTTGAGCCAAAGTCCAACGTGGGAAATACATTAGAAACGTTAGGAGGAAAACTGAAAGTAGGGACGATTCTCCCTTGTTCCTGTTTGGAACCCTGAGAAGGAAATCACTGCACAAGGAAGTCTCTTCCCTACATAATATTGATGAAGGGTCATAAGAGAGCAACAGCAGAAGAGGGAAATTGGGTTATAGATGTCACTTTTTGGTGTTTAGGGGATCAAAACATCTCTCTTCACTCCAGTGAGAGGAAAGAGAGATGCAAAGAGCGCCATTAGACAGTCAAAGTTGTAGTGTACATCCAGGTACAGATTAAAATCAGGTTTACAAGCTGAGCACTTTTATTATTAGCAATAGACTTGATAAATAATTTGAATAGTTTGCATTTAAAATGTAGTAAGACTTCCAGTTTCAGTCTGACACATAAATAATGTAGACTTCAGCACTCCCTTCATCACAAGAAAGAGCTGAACAAACTGAAAATCAAAAACTCTTCTTGGAAAAAAAAAAAAAAAAACCTCTTCTTGGATCCATCAGAGAATTGAAGTCACAAGGAAAATCGCTATCCCCCAAACTGAAAAGATAGATGAATACAGAAAATCACATCTTAAGTTGAGCAGCTGCTGGATCCAGCAACTGGCAGGAACACTTAAAGGTAATTACTAATGGCTAGAAACTGAGCCCTATGAAGTTTGAAAGAGAAAACTCCTGAAAGCCCAACTTTAGGAGGAGTCCAACACTTTTCATGAGTTTTACCTCCCAAAGCCCCACCAGGCTCTCAGAGTGAAGGCTGGAGAAAAATCCTCTCTATCCTCCAAGAAAAGAAGGAGAAAGATAAACTTTTGAAATACACCCAGATTCTTCTGTTCTCCTAAACACTAACAGACTTCCATTAAGAGAAACTGTTACCAGGGCCCAACTATCCTGGGAGAAAGGAAATAGCCAACTACAGCCTCATCTTGCTTTCAATATAGGGAAAGGGAAAACCCAGCTCCAACTTCACCAAACATTCCTGTTACAACTGAAGGGAGGATAAAAAAATGCTGAGAAGCATTTGTGAAGGTCATAGCCCAGTGGCACAAACTCACTAGAAGACTAAGATTTAATTATAGAATTTTAGAATGCTTCACCTGTTCCATACCTTACCATCACACCAATAATTCTCCTTTATAATAACAGAGATTACAAAGGAAATAACTGCAAAGCTCAGATCTTATTTAACCAGGAGCCTCTTGGAAAATCAAAGACCATAGGGAACACAAAAATAAGGACATTAGAGAAATTTTAGTGTCTGATACTATAGCTACAGCAAATACTAGACACGGCCTAACTTCTAGGCAGATAAACATAAAACATCACACTTAAAGACCTATTTATCTAAGTTTTTTTTTAAACCAATACATCATGTCCAACTTTCAATGAAAAATTACAAGACATACTAAAAGGCAAAAACACAGTCTGAAGAAACAAAATAAGCAACAGCACAGAATACGTATATGGCAGAAATTTTGGAATTATCACAACAGGAATTTAAAGCAACTGTGATTAAAATGTGAAGGGCTATAATGGAAAAAGTAGATGTACAAGAACAAATAGGTAATGTAAGCAGAGAGATGAAAACTCTAAAGAAAGAATCAAATCGTGAGAAGACCTTCAAGATGGCGGAGGAGTAAGACGTGGAGATCACCTTCCTCCCCACAAATACATCAAGAATACATGTGGAACAGCTGCTACAGAACATGTACTGAATGCTGGCAGAAGACCTCAGACTTCCCAAAGGGCAAGAAACCACCCATGTACTTGGGTGGGGCAAAAGAAAAAAAAAAACAGACAAAAGAATAAGGAGGGGACCTGCACCTCTGGAAGGGAGCTGTGAAGGAGGAAAAGTTTCCATACACTAGGAAGCCCCTTCACTTGCAGAGATGGGGGGTGGGGGTGGGGGAAGCTTCAGAGCCACGGAGGAGAGCGCAGCAATAGGGGTGCAGAGGGCAAAGCGGAGAGACTTCTGCACAGAGGATGGGTGCCGACCAACACTCACCAGCCTGAGAGGCTTGTTTGTTCACCTGCTGGGATGGGTGGGGGCTGGGAGCTGAGGCTCCAGCTTCAGAGGTCAGATCCCAGGGAGAGGACTGGGGTTGGCTTCATGAAGAAAGCCTGAAGGGTGATAGTGTGCCACAGCTAGCCAGGAGGGAGTCCGGGAAAAACTCTGGACCTGCCGAAGAGGCAAGAGTCCATTGTTCCGGGGTGTGCAAAGAGAGGGGATTCCTTCTCTGTCTGCACACAGAAGGCAGAGCACCACTAAATAAGCTCCAGAGATGGGCATGAGCCATGGCTATCAGTGCAGACACCAGAGACGGGCATAAAACACTAAGGCTGCTGCTGCAGCCACCAAGAAGCCGGTGTGCAAGCACAGGTCAATATCCACACCCCTGCACCCCCCCATCTGGGAGCCTGTGCAGCCCTCCACTGCCAGGGTCCCGTGATCTAGGGACAACTTCCCCGGGAGAACACACGGCATGCCTCAGGCTGTTGCAACATCATTTTGGCCCCTGCTGCCGCAGGCTCGCCCCACATTCCATTCCCCTCCTTTTTCCCCCTGGCCAGAGCCCTCTAATAAGCTGCTCCTTTAACCCGCTCCTGTCTGGGCAAAGAGCAGACACCAGAAGGCGACCTACATGCAGAAGCGGGGCCAAATCCAAAGCTGAACCCCTGGAGCTATGTGAACAAAGAAGAGAAAGGGAAATTTAGCCATGCAGCCTTAGGAGCAGTGGATTAAATCTCCACAGTCAACTTGATGTATCCTGCATCTGTGGAATACATGAATAGACAGCGAATCATCCCAAAATTGAGGCAGTGGACTTTGGGAGCAACTGTAGACTTGGGGTTTCCTGTATGTGACTGGCCAGCTTCTGATTTTTATGTTTATCTTAGTTTAGTTTTTAATACTTGTTAGCATTGGTGGATTTGTTTATGGGTTTGGTTGCTCTTTCCTTTTTTATTTTTATCACTTTTTAAATTTTAATTATTTTTTAATTTTAATAACATTCTTTTATTTTTTTCTTTCTTTGTTTTATTTTCTCCCTTTTTTTCTGAGCCATGTGGCTGACGGGGTCTTGGTGCTCTGGTCAGCTGTCAGGCCTGAGCCTCTGAGGTGGGAGAGCTGAGTTCAGGACATTGGACCACCAGAGGCCTCCCGGCCCCATGTAATATCAATCGGTGAGAGCTCTGCCATATGGTCACCTTATCTTTGATAAAGGAGGCAAGAATATACAATGGAGAAAAGACAGCCTCTTCAATAAGCGGTGCTGGGAAAACTGGACAAGCTACATGTAAAAGAATGAACTTAGAACACTTCCTAACACTGTACAAAAAATAAACTCAAAATGGATTAAAGACCTAAATGTAAGGCCAGACACTATAAAACTCTTAGAGGAAAACATAGGCAGAACACTCTATGACATAAATCACAGCAAGGTCCTTTTTGACCCACCTCCTAGAGAAATGGAAATAAAACCAAAAATAAACAAATGGGACCTAATGAAATTTAAAAGCTTTTGCACAACAAAGGAAAACATAAACAAGATGAAAAGACAACCCTCAGAATGGGAGAAAATATTTACAAGTGAAGCAACTGACAAAGGATTAATCTCCAAAATATTCAAGCAGGTCATACAGCTCAATACCAAAAAGCAAACAACCTACTCCAAAAATGGGCAGAAGGCCTAAATAGACATTTCTCCAAAGAAGACATACAGACTGCCAACAAACACATGAAAGGATGCTCAACATCACTAATCATAAGAGAAATAAAAATCAAAACTACAATGAGGTATCACCTCACACCAGTCAGAATGGCCATCATCAAAAAATGTAGAAACAATAAATGCTGGAGAGGGTGTGGAGGAAAGGGAACCCTCCTACACTGTTGCTGGGAATGTAAATTGATATACCCACTATGGAGAACAGTATGGAGGTTCCTTAAAAATTTAAAAATAGAACTGCCATATGACCCAGCAATCCCACTACTGGGCATATACCCTGAGAAAACCATAATTCAAAAAGAGTTATGTACCACAATGTTCATTGCAGCACTATTTACAATAGCCAGGACATGGAGGCAACCTAAGTGTCCATCGACAGATGAACAGATAAAGATGTGGCACATATATACAATGGAATATTACTCAGCCATAAAAATAAATGAAATTGAGTTATTTGTAGTGAGGTGGATGGACCTAGAGTCTGTCGTACGGAGTGAAGTAAGTCAGAAAGAGAAAAACAAATACTGTATGCTAACACACATACATGGAATCTAAAAAAAAAGTTGGTTCTGAGGAACCTAGGGGCAGGACAGGAATAAAGATGCAGATGTAGAGAATGGACTTGAGGACATGGGAGGGGGAAGGGTTAGCTGGGACGAAGTGAGAGAGTGGCATTGACATATATATACTACCAAATGTAAAACAGATAGCTAGTGGGAAGCCATTGCATAGCACAGGGAGATCAGCTCAATGCTTTGTGACCACCTAGATGGGTGGGATAGGGAGGGTGGGAGGGAGATGCAAGAGGGAGGGGATATGGGGATCTAAGTATACGTATAGCTGATTCACTTTTTTATACAGTAGAAATTAAACACAACAATGTAAAGCAATTATACCCCAATAAAGATGTTAAAAAAAATGTTAATAGTCCCTTCAGGAATCCAACTGGGATGTTAACTTGAAGTGAGAAAATCAACTTATGGGATAAAAATATCCAAAAACAAAACAGGAAGAAAAATAAATAAATTTTGGACTAGATTCTGGAGTAACATGCTTAATGATATAAGTAAAGAGAAAACAGTAGCACGTACGATACTCTGTATTGTGTGTTATTCTGAGAACTCTTCACGTATTATGTCATTTGATGCTAATAACCTGTAAAGAGGGAAAGAAAGAAAAGAAAAAAAGAATCAAATCGTAAATGTTAGGATTCAGAAAGCTGTAACAAAAATGACAAATGCCTTTGATGGTTTCATCAGTAGACTGGACGACTCTTAGAGCTTGAACATTTGTCAACCGAAACTTCCAAACTGAAAATAGAAGAGAAAAAAGTATGAAAAAAAATGCAACAGAATATTCAGGAGCTGTGGGACAGTTACAAAATGTGTAACATGTGCATAGTGAGAACACAAGGGGAAGAAAGAAACAGAAGAAATATTTGAACTTTTAATGGTTGACAGAATTAATTCTTAATAATTTTCTTTGACGATTAATGACAGACAACAAACCACAGATGCAAGAAGCTGAAAGAACCCAAAGTAAGATAAATTCCCAAAAAATCTAAAGCTAGGCATATCATATTCTAACTGTAGATAATCAAAGACAAAAAATATTGAAGGAAGGCAGTAAAAAGAAACACCTTACCCTATAGAGAAACAAAGATAAGAATTGTCATATTTCTCCTGAGAAACCATACAAGCAAGAAAAGAGTGGAGTGAAATATTTAAGTATTGAAAGAAAAAAATCAACCTAGAGTTCTAGGTGAAATTAGCCTTCAAAAGTGAAGAAGAAATAAAGGCTATATCAGAAAAATAAAAAAAAAAAAAAAAATCGAGAGAATTTGTTTGAGAACATGTGTGTAATGAGTTATATCTGCCTTGTGAGTTATATCTGCTGATAATCTACAGCACAGAGAATATAGCCAATATTTTACAGTAACTATAAATGGAATATAATCTTTAAAATTTTTGAATCACTATGTTGTACACCTGAAACATATAATATTGTACATCAACCGTACCTCAATAAAAAAAATTTTTTTTAAAGGAACAAGCATGGAATATCATCTTTTAAATTTGTGTGTGGCAGGCCTTTGAATTTGGGTCTGAGACCATGTCCTGTGATTGATTTAGATGAATCCTCTCATAACCGTGTTCAATACTTAAAAGGGCTTCTCTCTTCCCTGGAAACTCTGAGACATAAAACATAATAAGAACCTGGAAGGACCTTCCAGAAGAAGTCTGCTACCTCAACTAACCAAAAGATCTCACCTACATAAAAGTGATGTGCAGGAAGGACAGGCTGTCACTGCACTGGGAGAGACCCCTTCAAGTGCTGCTGATCGCCCATATGGCTATCAAAGTGGAGAAAACAACATCTGGCTTCATGCTCCTCCTGTGAAGTAAGCACCTCAGGAGAACTTGACTGTGTTTCCTACTAAAGTCTTAAAATCTAAGTTTCCTAGAGTAACTAAAATTGGTAGTAAACTAAACTAAAAGGAGGTATTCTACAGGCTCTTTACTATTCTCATAGACACACTGCTGTCCTATTCACAGTAGGGTTATTTTAATCACTTTAAAAATCAAATTTTATTAGAAAATAAACATGATTTTTGCTACCTTATTTTTTGGTTCTGTGCTCCCACTTACAGCTCCCATAACCTCATCTCCAAGTAACTCTAAATTATACTTCCAGTTCAAACACGGTCTGGACTACATCCAACAGATTAATTATTGACAGAGTAAAGGTGGGAAAATATTCATTAGTAATTTTTGATAATTACAAAGTAAAAGTAATTGATATGCATATCCAAGTACTTATGCCCTAAATATGACACAAAAACATTTGACTGGAAGGATGATGTAGAAAAGAAAACGGCATCCATGTAATAGACAAACAGAAATCTGGCATTTACATACAGAGACTGAAAAAAAAAAAACAGGTCTAATGTCACTAGATGAACTTTGGGATGCGAGTTTTCTCTGGACCCAGTATAAACAGATAAACAAAGATGAACTGTGTTATTTATGGAGATTTAGTTGACTACTATAAAAGTATAACTATTGATTTATACCTGATGCAAGATTTGAAACAGAGCAATATGCATTAAACAAATTTCACTGGGTGCCACATAATAACATTTTGACACTAGATGATGGCCATGAATGTCTTTGTGTATCACAACTGGGAAAAGTTACTGGTAAGAGAACAATTATTAAGTGACAGTCCAAACTGTCACATAAATGTTATGGTACTTATGTTACTCAGGTGAAATTTATTGAGCTTCCCAAAAACAAACAAAAAAAAAACTCAACTAAAAATGTAGATTATCAGTCTTCAGAGTTAAGCTACTCCTTAGGTTTGAACTGCATAAGACTTCACAAGGAATTGCCAAATAATACTCAGAGAGTTAACCATTTGAAAACACAAGCAATAGAGCATCACAGCAATTTGTAAAATTAATGTATGACTAAGAAAAATGCTGCACAATGCTAATCAAGAATCTGATTTAACTTTTCACCGCTGGTATGCCATACTCAAAGGTTATTCCCCCAGGCAAATAATGTACTGACTTTTAAAATTTTCAGTAATTCTATGGTAATTCTGATAGTTGCTTTTCTTTATTATGGACTTGCTGGATATTTAGACGACTGAGAATTACCCAGAGGAAGGTAGAAACAGCAATGGAGATGGTTAGAAAATTGCAATGCTACTATTTTACACTAATGCAGGGAGGATATTTTAAGGGCAAATACAATTTAAAAATAAGAAGCTAATTTTTCCCTTGAAAACAAGGGAAGAGACTCACCTCCTTCCCCATCTACCCCCTGCCTTTCTTACAGCAGTTACTTCAGAAAACTTAAATTCTTCCTCTGTCTTTTTGAAATCTTATAAAGCTTTTAAAAAGCCAAATAAGCCTCTTGCTAGCTATGAGACCCAGTATTATTTTTCTTAATAATCTAGGAACCATCTTTGAAATGCAATCATCAAGGATACTGCCCCTATCTCCCAGTTCCTATGGGAGTTCAGGGGCCTAACTTCAGTGGGTCTCACTACAAGTTGCAAAAAGACCTCTTTCTTGGATAAAGAAAATTGGCTAATCCCCAAGTATATTTAGGATGAATTATATGTGACACATGGTGCTATTAAGTCCTCTCTCTTACTTGTGAGCTATTTATTGTTTATTTGAGAACATGTGTGTAATGAGTTATATCTGCTTGACTATATAAAGGGGTAAAATTTCTGTCTTTGCATCTCTTAGTGGGTTGCCTGTGATGCATACTACATTCTGATATAACACTTATTCAACAATAAAATTGTGTTTTCTCTTCTACCTCTGTGAAGAGGTTTTCCGGGTTGGGATGAGGTCTGGGTTTTAACTGTATTTCCACAACAGGCTTAAGCACATAATATTCAAACAAAAAATATAAATCAAAATGTATCAGTGACCAGAGAAAATATCAGAGTAAATTTACTTGGAGTTTGATGTAATTGCAATGAATTTATGTTATCAATTGGGGGGAAATTATCTTTATAATATTGATTCTTCCAATTCATGCACATTGCTTTATTCATGTCTAAATTATAATTCTGTATTGAAAATCATCCTTTTTTCCTATTGTCATCGTATTTTTCTCTTTTTTCAACATTCATATTGGTTATTTTTAACATCTAGATCATCTGTGCTTCTTTATCTATTGCTTTTTATTCTCGTGACTATCAGTCATATTTCTAATTGCTTTTGTAAAAAAATATGTTTAGGATGAATATTGATCTTTAGATCAGGGTTTTTACCCTATTGATGTGATGGATTACATTACTTGGTTTTTGAGAGTTGAACTCATCCTTCATGCATGGAGTAAGTTCCACCAGGCCATGATGTATAATTATTTTTATACCTTGTTGGATATGACTTGCTAATATTTGAGGATTTTTGCATCTTACATTCAGAGATACTGGCCTGTAGTTTCTTGTGGTGCCTTGTCTGACTTTGGAATCGGTGTTGCTGGCCTAATAAAATGAGTTAGGGAGTACTCTCTATTTTCTATTTCTGGAAGAAATCATAAGGAATTGGTAACATTCTTTCCTTAAATGTTTGGTATACTTCTCCAGTGAAACTATCTGGGTCTTCATGCTTTCTGTTTGGGAAAGTTACTAGTTAATGATTCTTTTTTTTTAGTAATATAGGCCTATTGAGAGTACCTTATTTCTCCTTGTGTGAGTTGTGGTGCTGTATCTATCAAGGAATTAGTACATTTCAACTAAGATATCAAATTTATGGGCATAGAGATGGTCATATTATTCTTGTATTACCCTTTAGTGTCCATCAGATCAGTAGTGATGGGCCCCTTTTCATTTCCAATGTTACTAATTTATGTCTTTCCTCTTTTTATTCTTGGTTAGCTTGGTTGGTGGTTTATTAGTTTTACTGATCTTTTCAAAGAACCACTGTTTGGTTTTGTTGATTTTCTCTAATGATTTCCTATTATCAATTTCCTGGATTTCTTCTTTGTGGTTTTTCTTTTCTTCTGCTTACTTTCAATTTAATTTGCTCTTCTTTTATAAAGTAGAGGCACAAATTATTTTAGAACCTTTTCTCCCCCTAATAAATTAATTGAATGCTCTAATTTTTCATCTATGCACTGATTTTGTTTAATCTTACAAATCTTGATAAATTAACTTTTCATTTTTATTTAGTTAAAAATGTTTTAAATTTCGCTTAAGGCTTCTTCCTTATCCCACGTGTTATTTTAAAGGCTTTTACTTATTCTTTAAATATTTTGAGGTTTTCTAACTATCTTCCTGTTCTTGATTTCTAGTTTAATTCCATTGTAGTCTGAAGGCATACTTTGCAATACTTTCTATTCCTTTAAATTTGTTAGTGTGTTTTGTGTTTCAGATTGTGGTTTATCTTGGCAAATGTTTTCTGTGACCTTAAGAAGCATGTGTGTTCTGCTGCTTTTGGATAAAGTATTCTACAAATGTCAATAATATCCAGTAAATTCATGGTGCTGTTTACCAACTATATTCTGAATTAGTACTGCCTGATGGATCTGTCAGTTGCTGATGTACTGAAGTCACGAACAATAAAAGTGAATTCTTCTGTTTCTCCTTACTTCTCTATCAGTTTTTGCCTTCTCTATCAGTTTTTATGTATCTTGACGCTTTCTTGTTAGACCCATACACATTACGGATTGATATGTTTTCATGGAAAGTACCCTTTATCATTATTTAATGTCATCTTCATCCCTGATAATTTGTCTTGTTCTGAAATCAGTTTTACCTGAAACTAATAGTCCAGTTTACTTTTTTTTTTTTGTGGTACATGGCTTCTCACTGTTGTGGCCTCTCCCGTTGCGGAGCACAGGCTCCAGATGCGCAGGCTCAGCGGCCATGGCTCACGGGCCCAGCCGCTCCATGGCATGTGGGATCTTCCCGGACCGGGGCACGAACCTGTGTCCCCTGCATCGGCAGGCGGACTCTCAACCACTGCGCCACCAGGGAAGCCCCCAGTTTACTTTTGATTAGTGTTAGAATGGTATATCTTTATCCCTTTGCTTTTTTTTTTTTTTTTTCGATACGCGGGCCTCTCACTGTTGCGGAGCACAGGCTCCGGATGCGCAGGCTCAGCGGCCATGGCTCATGGGCCCAGCCACTCTGCAGCATGTGGGATCTTCCCAGACTGGGGCACGAACCCATGTCCCCTGCATCGGCAGGCGGACTCTCAACCACTGCACCACCAGGGAAGCCCTATCCCTTTGCTTTTAATCTTTGTGTCTTTATATTTTAAATGAGTTTCTTATAGACATAATTGAGTTTGTTTTTTTATCCATCCAGAGAGTGACTTGTAATTTTTATATTTATACCATTCACATTTAAAGTGATTACTGATACAGCTGAATTAATACTTATTATGTTTGTAACTGTTTTCTATTCACTGCTCTTGTTTTTTATTTCTTTTTATTTGTTTTGGCTCTTTATATGAATTCTCTGGTTTTAATTGAACATTTTACATAATTCCATTTTTTTCCTCTGTTAGCACATAATTTTTCTCCAACTCTTTTTTTCCCCTTAGTGGTACCATAGAGTTTATAATATACACCTAAAATTTAATAGTATATCACTTCATAGGTAATGCAGGTACCTTATAAAAAATTATTCTTGATTCCTTTCTCCTACGCCTTTGTAACATTGTCATACATTTCACTTATCAATAGGTTATAAAAACCAAATACATCGTTGCTATTATTATTTTCAACTTAATTGTAGATAAATTAAGAATAAGAAAATAAAAGATTTTATTTTACCTTCACATATTCCTTCTCTAACACTTTCCTTTTGTTTATGTAGCTTTCAGTTTCTAAGCTATGTCATTTTCTTTCTCTCTGAGTAAGCTCTTAATATTTCTTGCAAGGCAAGTCTGTAGATTATCAGTTGAGTTATATCTGTAGAATACCTCCTTTTAGTTTAGTTTACTACCAATTTTAGTTACTCTAGGAAACTTAGATTTTAAGACTTTAGTAGGAAACACAGTCGAGTTCTCCTGAGGTGCTTACTTCACAGGAGGAGCATGAAGCCAGATGTTGTTTTCTCCACTTTGATAGCCATATGGGCGATCAGCAGCACTTGAAGGGGTCTCTCCCAGTGCAGTGACAGCCTGTCCTTCCTGCACATCACTTTTATGTAGGTGAGATCTTTTGGTTAGTTGAGGTAGCAGACTTCTTCTGGAAGGTCCTTCCAGGTTCTTATTATGTTTTATGTCTCAGAGTTTCCAGGGAAGAGAGAAGCCCTTTTAAGTATTGAACACGGTTATGAGAGGATTCATCTAAATCAATCACAGGACATGGTCTCAGACCCAAATTCAAAGGCCTGCCACACACAAATTTAAAAGATGATATTCCATGCTTGTTCCTTTAAAAAAAATTTTTTTTATTGAGGTACGGTTGATGTACAATATTATATGTTTCAGGTGTACAACATAGTGATTCAAAAATTTTAAAGATTATATTCCATTTATAGTTACTGTAAAATATTGGCTATATTCTCTGTGCTGTATAATATATCCTGTAGCTTATTTTTTTTTATGCATAGTAGCTTGTACCTTTTCATCTCCTACTCCTATCTTGTCCTTCCCTCCCTCCCTCTTCCCACTGATAACCACTAGTTTGTTCTCTACATCTGTGAGTCTGTTTCTTTTTTGTTATATTCACTAGTGTGTTTTATTTTTTAGATTCCACATGTAAGTGATATCATACAGTATTTGTCTTTCTCTGTCTGACTTGTTTAACTAAGTATAATACCCTCCAAGTGCATCAATGTTGTTACAAATGGCAAAGTTTCATTTGTTTTTATGACTGAGTGGTATTCCATTGTGTGTATTTATGTATCTTCTTTTCCATTCATCTGACGATGGATGCTTAGGTTGCTTCCATATCTTGGCAGTTGTAAATAATGCTGCTGTGAACATTGAGGTGCATGCATCTTTTCAAATTAGTGTTTTCATATTTTTCAGATGTATACCCAGGAGTGGAATTGTTGGATCATAGGATAGTGCAATTCTTACTTTTTGAGGAACCTCCACACTGTGTGCACAGTGGCTGCACCAGTTTACATTCCCACCAACAGTGTACAAGGGTTCCCCTTTCTTTACATCCTCACCAACGTTTGTTATTTGTGGTCCTTTTGATTATAGCTATTGTGACAGGTGTGAGCTGATCTCTCATTGTGGTTTTAATTTGCACTTCTCTGATGATTAAGAGCATTGCACTTCTCTGATGTTGAGCATTTTTTCATTGTCTGTTGCCATCTGTATATCCTCTTTGAAAAATGTCTATTCAGGTCTTCTCATTTTTTATTGGGTTTTTTTTTTGATGTTGAGTTGTATGAGATGTTTATATATGTTGGATATTAACTCCTTATTGGTCATATCATTTCATATCATTTGCAAATATTTTCTCCTATTCAGTAGGTTGTTTTTTCATTTTGCTGATGGTTTCCTTTGCTGTGCCAAAGTTTTTAAGTTTAATTAAGTCCCATTTGTTTGGTTTTGCTTTTATTCCTTTGCTTTAGGAGACAAATCCAAGAAAATAATACTACGATTTATATCAAAGAGGGTTCCATCTGTGTTTTTCTAGGAGTTTTATGGTTTCCACTCTTACATTTAGGTCTTTAATCTATTTTTGGTTTATTTAGAATTGCAAAGTTTCTTTCATCTTCCTACCTTCGACACGAGTGGGGAAAATTTAGCCACAGAATGTTTTTTTCTGTTACAGTGATTCCTCTTGTGGTCCCAGAATTTTAGTTACCCCCAAAACAATTCAGTTTCCTTTGTCTGTATCTCTTCATCAGAAATATAAATTCAGACCCGTACTATGGGAGTCTCAGGTTTACATTCCACACTGAAGACACACTGGATTTCTGAGCTGTGACAAGTTTCCCCAATATTTTCTAAGCCAGTGGAGGTGTTTGGTTTTGGTTTTGGTTTTGGTTTTTTTTAATTATTCCTTTCCAAAGTCAAGTCAGCCTTTTAAAAAAGCTTTAGTTGAGGATCTTCAGTTACAGCAATATACTTCATATGAGTTTAATTCCACCTTTTCTATCTTCTAATGCAGCGGTCCCCAACCTTTTTGGCACCAGGGACCGGTTTCGTGGAAGACAGTTTTTCCACAGACTGGGGTGGGGTGGGGGTGGTTTCGGGATGATTCAAGCACATTACATTTGTTGTGCACTTTATTTCTGTTATTTTTGCATTGTAATATATAATGAAATAATTCTACAACTCATCATAATGCAGCGTCAGTGGGAGCCCTGAGCTTGCTTTCACTTGCCACTCACTGATAGGGTTTTGATATGAGTCTGCAAGCAGTTGATTTATTATGGTCTCTGTGCCGTCAAACCTCTCTGCTAATGATAATCTGTATTTGCAGCCGCTCCCCAGCACTAGCATCACCACCTCAGCTCCACCTCAGATCATCAGGCATTAGATTCTCATAAGGAGCATGCAACCTAGATTGCTCCCAGTAGGGTTCACAATAGGGTTCGAACTCCTATGAGAATCTAATGCCACCACTGATCTGACAGGAGGTGGAGCTCAGGCGGTAATGCAAGCGATGGGGAGTGGCTGTAAATACAGATGAAGCTTTGCTTGCTCGCCCACTGCTCATACCCTGCTGTCCAGCCTGGGGGTTGGGGACCCCTGTTCTAATAGAAATTATGGTCTAGCTCCTAGTGTCATTGTTTGAGCTTCCTGGGCCACCACAGATCAAATTATATGTTTACTACTGCCTTTCAGCTCTCTTCATTTATGGTAACTTGAGATGTCCATTTTTTTCCTTCCCAAACACAATTGTGGGTTACATTTTTTACCTTTAATTTATGATTTAAATATGTATGTTGTTTACAGTGACGATAGTAGGAGAAAAAGGGGAGGGATGTCTGTAAACATTTTGATAGGTCATGGAGTCCGAAGAAACTGTAAGCCATTTTCTGTGTAATATGAGATAAAGCTTAAGAAATCCTGTGGAGGGGACTGTTTTCTAATACTTGAAGGATAAGTAAAGGACTAGTATGCAAATATAACAGAGACTATAATTGAAAGGGGATGAGGGACTATGATTGTAAGGAGTTAAAGTGCTTTGCATAATAATGGAATGGCTTGAATGTGTTCTGTTAGTGTTCTTTCTTTCTATACTGTAGCATCACCAGGAGCATGTGCCCTACCTCAGACTTACTGTGCAATCTGCATTTAAATAAGGTCCCCAGATGATTTATAATGAACATTCAAGTTTGAGAAGCCCTGTTGTAATGAATTGAAGAAGATGTGTCAGGGCTGTGTATTTTAATTTCTGTCATGTCTGGTAATTTTAATTATTTGCATAATCTATTTAATACTGTCCATTTATTATCCTTGAATCTCTGGTAAAGAGCTATTAAACTATTTCAACCTAGTCTCAGTACAAAAGAAAATTGAGTCATGCATGTGCATCTGCTTTGGGTCAGAGTGACAAAATAGAGATAAGTGTCCTCAGAGATCACTGTGGTAAGAAACAGGAACTTCAACACGTTAGGTGTTAAGTATTCCAACCTGCAGAAGATATTGAGAAGCTGCACAGTCAGTAGCCTATAGATAAAATAGCCCTTGAGATCCAAAGGTAGTGGCACAGACAGCTATCTGAATTGATTCTACACTGTGCCAGTGGTTGGAACTGGATAAATATTTGTTGAATTAAATTGAAATACAGTGAATAAAAGCTTCTTGTCGTGTGGATTATTTCATTATTTATTCATTTTGTTCTCCAGTGTAACTATACTAAGCCTACCTCTCTGGATCTTCTACAAATCAATCTTCATTTCGCCCTCTGAAACTTTACACAATAAGCCTATGTCCTTATGTAAAAAGCAGCCCATCAATATTTGAAGCTGTCTGTTATGATATCCCAAGCTCAAGTGCCCAACACCTTATTTCTTCTACATGCTAACCACACTCACATTTTTCAGATATCTTCCCTGGGATTCATTTATCCAGACCGTTCATCTTTGTGACCACAGTACTGTTATCAAGCATAAATGTGTTAGTGTCTTTTTTGAAAGAGAGAGACACGAATTAGAGAGGCACAGGAGAGACTGTTTTCCTCTTCATATCGCAAAGGATATTCTGAGGATTTCAAAGCTGTAAAGAGTTGAAAGAATTAAGCTGAAGAAAACTCATCTGAAGTGTTTGAATAGACAAAATCAATGACTGCTGGTTAAATGAGAGGCGCATAGAAACTCCACTGTAAAATGAGTTAAATGGTAATTGAAAATACCTGCAGAAAATTTGATTTGAATCTGGGGAAACTACAAAGGTAGCCAGATAATAAGAAATGCGTTTCCTAAGCCCGTTTGATACTGTCAATGTACCTTAGTCAGTAGATGTTCAGTTAGTCTCATTAAAAGAATTAATTTAAATGCATCAAACTTTTCATATTAAAGGTAGTGTTATGGAAAACTTTGTGTGCACCTGGAGTTATTTTCCAAGTGGATCTACAGGGATAGGTCATTTAAACTAATTTTTAGAAGTTTTTAAAATATTTTATTAAACTCTGCTATATTTTGCAAAATTGATAAACTTAGAATGTCATTTATTTTACATGAATTCAAATCATAAACTTACAGATGTTTCAAGTATACTCTACTGTCTCTTGTACCTATGGCAAATATTCCAAAATATTATCTTGAAGCCTCGTGTTATTGAGGATTATATCATTGTACTCTGTCAAAATGAAGACATCAGTGCTTGGAAAATATAAATTTAAGTGTGTATATAAATAAATAGAAAAATTTTAAATATTTAGAGATGATATAAGAAAGTCAAGGATTGGAGAAGTACCTGAGAACTTCAAATATACTTGGGTGTAAGCTAAAATCAACTAACCAATACATGGTAGCCAAGCCACTTTTATATACTCAGACAGTGAGAATATTATTAAGGTCTCAAATGGTCACAAAATGAAACAGTTATTTCCAGCTTAATGAAGTTAAAGCCTGTGATGTAGATCCTCAAGGACAGGGACAAAACGAGCAGAATAAGCTAAGAATCAGGGATCCAGAGAAAGAATCAAAATTATAATCTTAAGAGATAACATAAAGCAATGTAGTAATAACATAGAAGCTTCGGGTAGACAGTTTTTTATTAATGGTCATTTTAGATGGATTTGCAGACCTGGAAATCTAATAGCAAAGACTCAAAGGAATAAAAAAAGGAGGCTCAGACAGGCTAATGTATGGATTAAGATCTACAGTTGAATTGGGATCAGGGTTAGTAGCCAGGAAATCAGGTTTTAAGCAGCAATACATAGAGGTCAACATTTAGATTCTAAATATGGACACACCTGGTTTAGTTGTGAGCTATGCCTTTATAGAATACAGGAATATGGATTAAAGAAATCAGTGACTTTGCTTATATAGTATCACATTGTTCCTGTCTTTGTATGGAAGAGGAGGGTAAGGCATACAGAACAATGAGAATGCTATTTATGTTAAATAAATTGCTATAGATTTTAATTGTAACAAATATAGAAAGAGACCAATGTAAGCAGTTGCTACTGAAAAAAGATAAAAGTTGACTTGGTCATTCAGAGATCTTTTGAAGAATGCACTGTCAAGCTGTGTGTGTGTTCTAGAAGCTCTGGAGTAAATCTTGGCTTGCCCATCTAATACCTGTGTGGCCTAGGACATGTTACTTAATTTCTCTGTGTCTTTGATTGTGCAATTGCAGAATAAGAATAGGAATATAAGTTGCTTTGTTGTTGTGCTGTAGTTTTCTCAGGTCTTTCACTGAAGAATTAAAATGTTACATGGAAATGAACTCGGAAATAGTTTTATTTCTTTAAGATATGTTCTATTATGCACCTGGTTTCCAGCCGCAGTCTTTAATTCAGCTCTGTAATGATATCAGAGGGAATATGACGTAATGGGTGCAGGGAGCTGTAAAAATGAAATACCACCATTAATCTTCATCTTGAAACTCCAGATTTCTTATGAATCATATTGTCATCAATAGTCTCCTGCAAAGTCGAGAAATGTATTCTACAGTAAGAGACAATAAATCGAAGAGACTTGCTGAAGGTCAATGAAGACTAAGGCTTTTAGCATCTAAGAGGCTAGAATTAAAAAAGATTTGAGGGCTTCCCTGGTGGCGCAGTGGTTGAGAGTCCACCTGTTGATGCAGGGGACTCAGGGTCGTGCCCCGGTCTGGGAAGATCCCACATGCCGCGGAGCAGCCAGGCCCGTGAGCCATGGCTGCTGAGCCTGTGCGTCCGGAGCCTGTGCCCCGCAACGGGAGAGGCCACAACAGTGAGAGGCCTGCGTACCGCAAAAAAAAAAAAAAAAAAAGATTTTTTGACACCTACTTTGAACTCAGATGAAGTATGGTTTACTCTTTGGGAAGAATCTTATATACTTATGGGCCTGAGATAGAATGTAAACATATGGTTGAGCATGAAATAGATCAGACTTATCTTAAGAGGAAGATGTGTCCTTACTTGGGAGAGAGAAAACAATGTGATGGATCAGGATATGGTGTGTATTTGAACATGTGAGTGAGAATGAGAATGAGGGAATAATATTTTCTGTGATTATGTAAAATTATTATTTTCTATAGAAAGAATGCTGCAGCGTAAACCAAAGCCAGTAGGAACAGCTTAAGTCTCACAAGAGTATTAGAGTAAGCAAATAATTAAAGTTTTGTTTTTACTTATGGGGGAAATTCTGAGACTTCAAGCTTGGAAAAAGCTAGCATAGAAATAATCCAAAAAAAAGGAAAAACATCAATAAGCCCAAGGTATCATATAGTAGTGGAGAGTCTAGAGTCTAAAGGTGACAATATCATGGGGCAGTTAATAGGACAGTAAATAGGATGAGTGTGAAAACAGGAGTCATAAGTTTAGAAGTGAAAATTTGGGAAGATATATCACAACATAGAAATTCTTGCATGAAAAAAAGTATATTGATATGTCCATACTACAATTTCCAGCATGTTAGGTACTGTAACAGTAACAGTCTTAGTAAAGAACATGCATTTCTGAAGTTAAAATTTGATTCCTTGTATGCAATCTGCATGGGATATGTATCTGATTCTTTTAATATGAAGATAGAGGCTATTTAAGTTTCTCAATCTGCTTTTTTAAATTCCCTCTTGACTTCTTTATAGTAATTCATGGATTCTACATTGATTTAACTAGCATTGCTTGTTTTACTAAACTATATTAACATGCAGTTTTATTTCATACGTTCAACTGATAAACATCCTAGGGTAGGAAGTGCCTTTTGGAGGCAGGCCTAGCAGGGGCAGTGTTCATTTTTATGTCATTTGTGACAAAAATTATTTTTTAATGTTGATCGAAATGTCTGTGTTTTTCACTGAAAACATTAAAGGGAAAACATATATAAAATATGATATGTTTCCAGCTTGTCACATTGTAATTTTCTTTTAGCCCCTGTATTTAAGACTTCAAGTTCTGGTGTTAAACTTACTTTGTTTAAATTCCAGCTCCAATATGTACTAGCTATGAGGCCTTAATTGAATTATTTCTTTTCTCTGTGCCTCTGTTTTCTAAACTGTAAAGTTGGGTATCTACTTCAAATGGTTCTTATGAGAATTAAATGGGATATTATTGTAAATTGACTAGAAGAATGCCTGGCACATAATATGCATACAACAAATATTTGATAACATTATCATGTTGGCAATCAAAAGGACAAAATTCTCATGAAGTGACATTAAATATTTTTCACAATTATCTCATTGCCCTGTAATAAAATTTAAGGAGCCATAGCACAGTGAATATTGATTAAACTCTATGGCTTACTAAGATTTTTCTTAAATTTTATTTAGAAATTTACACTTTATAATTGCTGTTGTCATGTTACTGAGTATCCATAAAATGTTTTTAATTTTTATATCCCACCTTTACCAGTTACAAATAGTGAAAGGATCATTTCACCTGTGCAGCAGAAGCAAAACAAAAAAAATTTAGATCATGTTTAATAATTTATCTTAATTAAAAATTCTGTGACTGTGAAGATAGAGCCTTTCAGTATTTTCAGTGCTGTAGAACTCCAGGTAGACAATTTAAAATAAAGAGCAGTAGCTAGGAATACAATTAAGCACAAGTATTACATTTAACACAGTCTTGCTCTCTCTGAGAAAGCTCATGTGCTCACGCATGTGCACACACACACACACACACACATTTCCTGTATATCTTTCTCCCTTCTCACCTCTTCTAAATATTATCAAGGGAAATAAGTACTGAAATAATTAAGTATTTTTTCAGGTGATTTTTTAATTTACAGTTTTCTTTCCACAACTATAGTTCATTGGCATATATAGAGCTGTTCACTAATGAAATGTTTCCCTCAGGTTATCTGTGTGTTCATGTATAAGCAGCAGTGCATGTCATTTTTCTTTTTGGGTGTCAGTGAATGTTTTGTGAATTCTCTAGTGTGCAGTACCAAACAAAAGTAATTATCATATTTAGCAATATTCATTAAGGGATATAGTACATTTAAACCTGGTTAAGTTCTGACATGCAACAATACTAATTTACATTTGAAATTGAATCTTTATATATGTATTAAGAGGCATAACCAAACACAAGTGATTCTTATTGTTGTGATTCCTATTTTAGTTTTTCTTAAACTAATAAACTTTATAGGAGTTTTAGGTTGACAGAAGAATTAAGCAGAAAGTACAGAGTTTCCATATACCCCCTGTCCACACACACACGATTAACATCCTACACCACACTGGTACATTTGTTACAATCAGTAAACCTACATTGACACATCATTATCACCCAAAGTCCATAGTTTACATTAGGGTTCACTGTTAATCTTGTACATTTTATGAGTTTGACATCATATATATATGATAAATATATGGTACCTATATATGAGATATATATGTGATCTATATCATGACATTATATATATATATATATATATATATATATATATCCACCATTGTAGCATTTTAGTTTTGATCAATAAAATTAACTTTGTAAGTTTACATCTCTATGTTTATCCATCTTCTCAGGATTTTCTCTGTGCACTGAAAATTCACCCTTCTCCTGCCACTTTAGAGAACAAATGTTGAAATCTTATGAATACTTCTCAGGCCAAAGGGACTCCAACAGGATTACAGTTTTAATTAATCCCAGAACATAAATAAGTAAAAGTAGTAACTATTCAAAGTTTTATAAATTCAGTAAAGTATGTTTTAGATATTTAATGCATTACTTCACAGAGGAAGCTCTCAATTTAGTTATCTTTCTCAAGGTGGACAAAACGTACACATTGGGACACTTCACAGAAGATGCTTTTCAAAATAAAATACCTCATGTAATATGAGATGCCATCAAAACTGGCTTAAAACATGTTATTAAGATGATCTAAAATGTTACATCTTTTGAAATGTTAATATATGTTCATTTAAACTTCATAATATAATATTTCTAAAATTTACTTTATCTTGAATCAGTAATGAATGTATTGGTAGTTAGTTATGTAGAGAAATTACTATATTTAAGACCTTTAACAACTTAAAAAAATATATGGTTATTAAGAGTGTAAGGTCTAGGGTAAGACTATCTGTTTTGGACTCTCAGCCAAACATTTAATATTTGTATGATTTGGGGGCAAGTTGTTTTTCACCTTTAAGCTCAGATTGCTCATCTGGAAAACTGGAATAACCTTGGCTACCACAACACAGAGTATGCTCAGGGAATAAACCAGGTATCTGACCATAGTGACTAGAACATAAGTAGTCATTTTTTCCTGATTTTTATTATTATATTTGTATTATTAACTCTCACTTTAAAGACAATCAGTAAATTCTGTGGATCTCTAAAGTGATAAAAAGATAGGTGAATCTCTAATACCAGATGTAAAAATAATTTAAAATGTGCGCATATATGTATATATATATATAGTATATATATATATATGTATATAGTTTTTTTTCTTCCATATCCTATTTGAAAAACTGTCCAATGATTATAGTGCTAAACTAATTATTTGGATTAGCAGTAGTACTTGGCAGGCACTGCATTTTTGAATGATAACAGCATGCCTCAGGTGGCATTAAACATACCAAGCTGAAGGCTATCAATTTTACCACCTGAGAAGTGTTCTAATTAACCAAAAATGCAGAAGCTAAAGTGGCTGCTCCATTACTGCCAATAAGAGAAACAATTGGATCCTTAGATTTATTAGCCTGCAAATTGCTGACTGTCAGTTCCAAAACACCAACTGTGCTTTCCATTTGCAAGTTTTTTCAGTGTTCAGTTGAAGTGTAAGGTCAGTTAATGTAGAAGAAAATATATTAAGTGGTAATAGAAGTGCCTGGGCATCAGGGGCAAACTTATCTGCCTGGAAACCCAGCTCCACCACATTTTGCTATGTGACCTTTGAGAATTAATTAATTACAGCATATTTCCCTATCTATACATTGAAGATGGATTTTTTTATATATATTGTAGTGAAGTTTAGTGAAGGTACACTTAATATACCTAGAATAGTTTTGACCTGTAATAATCATGGATGTTGGTTTTTCCTACTTCTGCCTCTCATCCTTCATAATATACAGAGGACTTTAGTCAAACGAATGATCCCATGTCAGGCAGCTGCATGTATTAGTATTATTTTATTAACTTATTATGGAATAAAATTGTCCAGTCTGCAATAGTACAATGTTATTTATTCTCTGTAAAGGATAACTATTTTCTCAAATTCACATTTTTTCTCCTAAAAGTATTAACAGGTTAATGGTATATCTATTCAGGGCTAAGGAGTTCATAGTGTTCTGCAGACAGAGCCCTTTGCTTTTATAGTAAAACTTATATTTTATTGGGCACACAAGATGAATAAATATGATTTTAACCCTACTACTGCATCTAAAATGTTTACAGTTACACAGTGGCATCTTTACTTCATTGCTATTTTCAATGATCCATACTATGGAACTATTTTATGGAAGAGTATGTTTTAAAATGTTTCCAAGTCGATAACTAAATCCTTTCATTTGAATGGAAAGCAAAGTGCATCTACTTCTGTGCTGGATTATTCAGTGTAATGAAGGCAGTTTTATGAAGTGTTTTAAGTTTATCTGATGGTCAGGAAAACCTGGAAATTATAGTATTGAGTGTAAATCTCAGAAATAAGTAAACTTATGTTAGGTACATGGTTACCATAGTCTTGGGATAAAATAATCAGAAATGTATAAGGGTTTTTATCAACCCTTTGCTGTGATGATATTGTATAGCTTTAGGTCTGCATTCATGGTTCCACTATATAATTTTCCTCTGGCTGCAGCATGAAGTTATGCATGAGCAGCCATGTGAAAGCTACCCACTCTTTCTTCTGAGACAGAATACAGGTCCTTACCCTCCTGAACTCTTGTCCTGTCCTAAGGATGTGGCTTTGCAGCAGGTCAAATGAAAAGACCAGTAGTTCTGTTTCAGGATAAAGTATAGTGGTTTTTTTTGTTTGTTTTTGTCTTGTGTGTCTGTGTGCCTGTGTATGTGCATTTTAGCAAATCTGTTGTAATTCTACTCCCAAGGTGGGACAGTAGTGAAGAAGAAAATTATTGCCTTATGGTAATATAAAATGCATGCTTATTCTAGATTTCATTGTGCTGTAAAATACATTCATCACTAGCTTATCTGACCATTGAGCACTTAACATGTAGATACAAATTGAGATGTGATATTAGTTTAAAAATAACACACTTGATTTCAAGGATCTATTATTAAAAAATTGTTAAAAATATCTCAAATGATTTTCTGTTGATGCCATAATATTTCAGATAAATAAAAAATGTTATTAAAATGAGTTTTGCCCATTTCTATTTACTTTTTAAAGTGTGGCTTCCAGAAAAATTAAAATTATATATGTGGTACTCATGATTTATGTGTGTATATATATATATATAGCTTATTTACAGGGTTTAGTTTGTAGCATCTGTGGGATACCAACTAAAAAACTAAATGTTTAAAATCTGTAAGATATATGAACAAAACATGCTTCTTATGTATAGAATTGATGCTGCAGGTCACATGCAGTTATGTGAATACCATATTTAAATTATTATCAGAAATGGCCCAAGGATGTGTTTCGTTAACCTAAAACAATAAAATGGCCAGTTATTTTCACTAGCAAAGTGGACTTATTTGTGAGCAGCAAAGAACTGCAGATCATGGCATACCACTATGGTGAACCACATGCATGTCTGGTAAAGCCAAGAAGAGGAAGCTCTTTCATAGAGGAGAAGGTGAAGTTGGGAGGGGCTGTTATAAACAAAATGTCCATTGGAGCAAACTGAGAGTTCAAAGTGTAGTAGCTTTTCATTGGCTGAGTTCTGACAGTCTCTCATTGGTCAAGCTGTTGCCAAGCAAAGGGAAGATCTTTTTTTCTTCTGATAGTGGGAATAAAATAGTGTCACTTCCTAAAGGAGATGCAATGTACATCTCTTCCTGTTGAAATCTGTATTGATGTTGAGTGATATCTGCATAACAGCTTTCCCTTCTGACCTCCCAACTCCATTTAGGTTTCCCTTTATTAATTTTCAGTTTCTTGACCAAGTGAATTTTTCTTATAGTCTATTCTTATGGATTGCATGAAGCATTTGTAGATTAACATATAAATGTCTAAATACGCTCTGAAGAATGTATTAAAAAAGGAAATATTGCTAGAACTCAGAAATCACCAAAAAACCATACACTTAGAAGACTGTGCTGTGAATGGAATCTTCAGGAATGGATTTGACAATTATTTTGAATCTAGGAGAAGGATAAGAAATTATAGTCAACATTGGAAATTGCTATGACACGAATTCATTTTTTTTAAATGATTTACAAAAGTACAAACGAAAACAAGACACATGCACACACATAGAATTAGACATTATTTCTTGACTTTCCAGTATCATCTGTATGTCAAGTTAATAACAAACTGATAAGGGAAAGAATTAAAGTATTCCAACTAATAAATTCAGAGGAAATGGTAAAATAAGGGTAATAACTGTGATGGGCTACAGACATTTCCACAATTATCTACCATGTCCATGGGGATATAAGTATACATGTAACTGACTCACTTTGTTATACAGCAGAAACTAACACACCATTGTATAGCAAGTATACTCCAATACAGATGTTTAAAAAATTAAAAAATAAAATAAAATAATTTAGCGATTACTGCCTAGACCTTTTATCTCATTAGAGGTTTCAAAATGGTTTTGAATCAGTCACCTTTTGCTGCTTAACAAGCTACCTCAAAACCAAATGGCTTAAAACAATAACCATTTATTATTGCTCATGAGCCTCTGGTCAGTTATGTGATTCTGTTGAGATACGCACAACTGATCTCTGCTGGGCTAGCTCGTGTATTTGAACTCAGCTGGCAGTTTAGCTACAGCTGGCTGCTCTAAAATGACATCCAACAGGGTAGCCAGGGCTTGATCACATGGCAGGTACAGAAGTGAGAAGGGTTACAGAAGTGAGAAGAAAAGCATGCAAAGCCTCTTGAGCTTTAGATTTAGAACTGGCACAACATCATATTCTTTGAACTCTTATTATTCAAAGCAAGTTATATAGCTCGATGCAAAGAGTGGGGAAACAGACTCCACTTCTTGAGATGAAAGCCTGTAAGGTATCACTGCAAATGACATGGTAGATCTATCTCCCCTGCTCTACTGTGACCTCTTAATGTCAGTCTTTTTATTTCCAGTGTTCAGCTAAGCACCTGGAACACAGCTGATTATTCAGTAAATGTTCACTCAAAAAATAAAGGAATTAATAATGCATTTAGAGTGACAAAAGAAAAAATACACAGAAAATGGATCACCTATGTTAAATGACTGTCCATTTTGGGAATAAATCTGATGGAGAAAAAAAATTATGTTGAAGATGAGCCTTTTATAAGGATATGAATAACAAGCATTGGGAAGAATGCTTTTACAAAATTAAAGAAAATGAAATTCACGTTCTTTAAGAACATGGAGTAAGACAATCTGACTGCTATGTTAGTTCAACTCAATTAAATTCTGTAAAATTTAATTGATCTCCCAGTATATATATCACACTGTGTTGGTGTTGTGATATTTTCAAAGTTGAATAAAACCCACGTCTTAAAATTTCTCCTAGTTAGGTAAAACATGTAAATGTAGAAAACAATAAAGAAAAACAAAGTACATTACTTCATCATTCTTTTCTATTTATTGGAACACAAATTTATCTGGGAATACAGAGAAAATCAGGCATAGACATTTCCCTTAAGTGACATTTTACTACATCTTTTGACAATTCCTTAGGGGAAGTGGGATTAAAGGGATTACTTTATCCCTCCCCCCCACCAAGTAATAAATAAATAAATTGCAAAGCTTCTACCCAAGATAGTTCTGTCAAGAATGAAAAGGATTCTCACACAGGAATTCATCAGAATATGCAGGCTCTACAGCCATCTGATTACAGCAGCTGAAGCAATCCCTCTAATGCCACTACTTTCAGATTGTTTTTGTTTTGCCTCGAAGCCTCCCCAGTACATTATATAAATTAATCTATTCAGAGGCTACTCACTTAACCCTTTCCCACTTAGGTATCTTCAGTGCCTTACTATGTAGGCATTTTATTTACGAACAGGAAGTAGATATACTTTCAGCCGGATCTTGAATGATAGATCAAGTTATTAAAGATAAAGTAACCGTATGTCTTAACTTGCCCAGAAAGATTCTAATATATGCCTGTCAACCTGATATAATTATTAATAACACCCCTTTTTATTCTACAAAGTATCTCAGTTTGGACAATAAATTATATGGTCACTACCCTTATAGACCTAATGGCTGTTTCAGCACTTCTGAAATGTGTTTTTAGAGGTGAGAGAGGCTTCATATATCATGACTTGACTAACTCAGAGTCATCCTTTCTTGTCTGATTCCAAAGATTACTACTCAAAATATTTTTACACATTGTTACAAAATTAGTATTTCCGAATCAAAATCTGATCATGCCACTCTCCTGCTTATAAAGTGTAAAAAGCTCCACAAAACCCACAGTGTAAAAGTTAAATCTGTTCTCTGCATATGAAGTTATGAATAATCTGATAATATCAAAATGTTTCCTGCTCCATTCCTAATACTTACCCACACATACCCTGAACTCCAGACCTGTTAAATTTCTTGTGGTTTGTCAAGCGTGCCTATTTCTGATGCCTCTGTGATTTTACTCTTGTTGATCCCTATATCTGGAATTGATTTCAGTCTTTATTTAAGTTCTTTCTCATTCTCATCAACTTAGCTGTAAGCTCACCACTTTTGTCCTGAGTCAGGCATCTCCTCCTCCTTAAACATAGTGGCATCATGTACATATTTCTAAATCTAGTATTATAATATCACTGAATTTAAAATTTACGCTTTTTTCATTCAAACTGGGTGACTTAAGGACTGTATATTATTTGTTAATGTTTTACTTTTCCAGAACTCACTATTATTTTTGACATACCAAGTGCTTAATAAACAGTTCCAGAGAGTGGTTAATTCTCTTTCTGTATTCCATATTATTAATCATGATGAGTTAACAAGGGCAAACCTACAAATGGTGGCTATACATGTATAGCTGGGGGATTGTTTCACTTTCAGTGAGTTTAGTTAAAATATAAAATAAAATAAAACAAAAAAAAGGAAAACTTTATACTTTTTTTGATGTTCTTTCTGTTGATGGTAATTTGGGTCTATTTTTATATTTTATCATAAATTTCATATTAAATTATTTTAGACAATAAATATGAGTGAATAAGCTATCTTCATAATGAAATGAAAGTGAAATGAATTTGTTCCTTTAAAATCCACTCTGTAATCAAAGAATGAAGAATGGCCCATTACTAACAAAAATTGTAAGTAATGAAAATATCCTTGAAGTTAATTCACAAGAAGCAGATATGAACAGTTTGAAAATAGCAAGGGACATCTGTAGGAAACTTGGGAAAGAACTGTTAAGTCCATAAAAATTTATATGAAAATATGACAGCCTCACTACTTATTGCAGAAAAGTAAATTATCAGAACTTTAAGTAACATTTTATGCCTACTAAATTTGCAAAATTAATCAATGGTGTTAATATACTTTCAAGTATGTGGTAAAACTAATAAAGGGTGCTAGTGGTAGGAATAATTGGTACAGTCCTCTTTGAAAATATTTTGGTAATGTACTTCCAGAATCATATAAAATTTTATAGTTTGTTAATAATCCTACCTTTGCAAATGTATTTAAAGAATACAGGAGCAAATGAAGCTTAAAGTATGAATAAAGATTCTCTCTACAGTGTTATTTATAAAGTGTGCTGTATCAAAATATCCCCATAAGAGACAATTAATTGTGGAAAACCATTCTTATAGGATGTACCAAAGCCATTAAACTGTTAATTAAGACTATTTCAAGTTGATTTCAGGAGATAAAGAAAGTTAGAAATATAGAACTAATAATTTAGGCATGGGTTTAACATTAATTTACCTTAAAAATCTATGTATTAGTGTTCTATTGCTGCTGTAACAAATTACCACAAAGTTAGTGATTAAAACGGATTATTATTTTACAGTTCTAGAAAGCGAAGTCCAAGATGAGTCTCAATGGTCTAAATTATTAAAACACCTTGATTTTAGAAGAACATGGTGAATTTAGCCCATTCATGCTATGAAGAAGATACATTTGTGTTGATAGAGAATGTAAAGTAATGAGGAGTAGGATTAGAAGGAGTAGAGAGAATGAGCTTTAATTAGTGATGTCAAAAAATCCTTTATGAGAGGTTTATAGCTGAGGTGAAACCGGAGGGAACAGCAGGAACCTGTCAGTCTAGAGAGGAGGGAAATGCCTCCCAAGTAGAGGGAACGAGGGAACAGGATGTACAGTGGCTTGATCTGGGAAAGTACATGATGGTCCAAGGATATACTGGGGTGTACGTTGGCAGGAATATAGGCAACCCTAGCTAACCACTAAAGTCTGTGACTAAAGTACTGGTTCAGGGGTACAGTCTTGATTTTATTGTGACATTTCAGTAGCTCAACTAAGATTCTATTTATGGAGGTTTTTAACTTACCTATTTTTACATATCACTTAGCGCAGCATTTTTCATTCCATGGTTATTGAACCATTAGTAGATCATAAAATCAATTTATTTGTTGCAGATATCATGTTTTTAATAAAATAGAATATACTGAAATAGTGTAAACATAATTAGTTTTTCTTAAAATTTCTCTTGGGTGGACATGTACGTATATGTTTTTACTGAATCATGATACAAAATATATTTCTCATATTTGGCATTGTCTAAAAGACTTTAAGAGCCATTACTTTAGCATCTATATATGTACAGTGGTGCATCGGAAAAGAAGAAGTAAAGCTGTCACTGTTTGCAGATGACATGATACTATACATAGAGAAACCTAAAGATGCTACCAGAATACTACTAGCGCTAGTCAGTAAATTTGGTAGAGTAGCAGGATACAAAATTAATGCACAGAAATCTCTGGCATTGCTATACACTAATGATGAAAAATCTGAAAGAGAAATTAAGGAAACATTTCCATTTACCATTGCAACAAAAAGAATAAAATACCTAGGAATAAATCTACCTAAGGAGACAAGAGACCTAAATGCAGAACACTATAAGACACTGATGGAAGAAATTAAAGACGATACAAACAGATGGGGAGATATACCATGTTCTTGGACTGGAAGAATCAACATTGTGAAAATGACTATACTACGCAAAGCAATCTACAGATTCAGTGCCATCGCTATGAAACTGTCAATGGCATTTTTCACAGAACTAGAATAAAGAATTTCACAATTTGTACGGAAACACAAAAGACCCCGAATGCCCAAAGCAATCTTGAGAAAGAAAAATGGAGCTGGAGGAATCAAGGCTCCTTGACTTCATACTATACTACAACTACAGTAATCAAGACAGTATGGTACTGGCACAAAAACAGAAATATAGATCAATGGAACAGGTTAGAAAGCCCAAAAACAGAAATATAGATCAATGGAACAGGTTAGAAAGCCCAGAGATAAACCCACACAGATATCATCACCTTATCTTTGATAAAGGAGGCCAGAATATACAATGGAGAAAAGACAGCCTCTTCAATAAGTGGTGCTGGGTAAACTGGACAGCTACATGTAAAAGAATGAAATTAGAACACTCCCTAACACCATACACAATAATAAACTCCAAGTGGATTAAAGACCTAAATGTAAGGCCAGACACTATAAAAATCTTAGAGGAAAACATAGGAAGAACTCTCTTTTACATAAATCACAGCAAGATCCTTTTTAACTCACCTCCTAGAGAGATGGAAATCAAAACAAAAATAAAGAAATGGGATCTAATGAAACTGAGAAACTTTTGCACAGCAAAGGAAACCATAAACAAGATGAAGAGACAACCCTAAGAATGGAAGAAAATATCTGCAAAAAAGCAGCTGAGAAAGAATTAATCTCCAAAATATACAGGCAGCTCATGCAGCTCCATTTCAAAAAAACAACCCCATCCAAAAAAGGGCAGAAGACTTAAATAGACATTTCTCCAAAGAAGATACACAGATGGCTAACAAACACATGAAAGGATGTTCAACATCACTAATTATTAGAGAAATGCAAATCAAAACTTCAGTGAGGTATCACCTCACACCAGTCAGAATGGCCATCATCAAAAAATGTAGAAACAATAAATGCTGGAGAGGGTATGGAGAAAAGGGAACCCTCTTGCACTGTTGGTGGGCATATAAATTGATACAGCCGCTATGGAGAACAGTATGGAGGTTCCTTAAAAAACTAAGAATAGAACTGCCATATGACCCAGCAATCCCAATACTTGGTGAATGCCTTGAGAAAACGATAATTCAAAGTGTCATGTACCACAGTGTTCATTACAGCACTATTTACCATAGCCAGGACATGGAAGCAACCTAAATGTCCATCAACAGATGAATGGATAAAGAAGATGTGGCACATATATACAGTGGAATATTACTCAGCCATAAGAAGAAACAAAACTTGAGTTATTTGTAGTGAGGTGGATGGACCTAGAATCTGTCATACGGAGTGAAGTTAAATCAAAATGCAAAAGAAAAATACCGTATGCTAACACATATATATGGAATCTAAAAACAAAACAAAAAAATGGTTCTCATGAACCTAGGGGTGGGACAGGAATAAAGACTCAACCGTAGAGAATCAACTTAAGGATGCAGGAGGGGGAAGGGTAAGCTGGGACGAAGTGAGAGAGTAGCATTGACATATATACACTACCAATTTTAAAATAGCTAGTGGGAAACAGCTGCATATAACTGGGAGATCAGCTCAGTGCTTTGTGACCACCTAGATGGGTGGGATAGGTAGTGTGGGAGGGAGATGCAAGAGGGAGGTGATAACGGGGATATATGTGTACATAAAGCTGATTCACTTTGTTATACAGCAGAAACTAACACAACATTGTAAAGCCATTATGCTCCAATAAAGGTGTTAAAAAAATAGTGAGAATCATAAACCTATGTTAATGAGCACACAGTGTATAAAGCTATAATTCATGACAATAACAAAGTAGTTGATGGAACTGGATAAAAAAAAGTTTTCATGTTAACAAGTTATTCTTGTTGCCAGAATTATTATTTAAATGGTACGAAAAATATGAATCAAATTTCCTTTTCTGGGCAGAAGTGTATTACATATACATTGTAACTTTATTGTTTCATAAATGCAATATTAAAGTCATGCTGAAGTTATGATGTAATTTTTGTGTAAGAAAGAGAAACTGGCCACTTCCAAACAGAGATTGGATGATAAACAGTTCTCTTTGGTTGCCATGCATGAGTGTTCTGGACATATTTTATCTTTTATTTTATTTTATTTTATTTTATTTTATTTATTTATTTTTGCGGTACGCGGGCCTCTCACTGCTGTGGCCTCTCCCGTTGCGGAGCGCAGGCTCCGGACGCGCAGGCTCAGTGGCATGGCTCACAGGCCCAGCCACTCCGCGGCACGTGGGATCTTCCCGGACCGGGGCACGAACCCACGTCCCCTGCATCAGCAGGTAGACTCTCAACCACTGCGCCACCAGGGAAGCCCCATATTTTATCTTTAAAATGAGAAATATATTTTCATGTATTTGCAAATTGTGCCAACTTATTTTCAAAGTAATAATGCTGTAACTTGATATAAGTTAGCTACAGAGAGACATGTTTGGACATCTTATCCATCTCTGGGACTGTAATATGTAGCATATGCTTTGCAAATGTAGATTCTCAATAACAATTTGTTAAATGTGTGATGGGATATAGGAACATGATTTTTATTTACCTATAGTTGAGAAGCACAACTACTGAATAGTTTGATAACATTTTCTTCATGGGAATTTTATGAGAGTGGAATTGTAGTAGGGGGAAATCAATGAGATTAAGACATCAAGAAGGCTCTTGAAATAATGTAAATGCTAGATGAAGAGGATCTGGACTAGAGAGGCTGTCCAGAAATGGACATGGATGCTCAAAATATGGCAAGGGAATTTCAGTGAGTTGGATACGAAAACCAAAAATAAGTCATTAAATATAAATTGAACATAACAAAGATGGACAAGCATTATTTTCTACTCTACAATAAATCTGAAGACTATGGAATTTTTCTCCATTACCCAAATCACAAACTGTTTGAGTGCAGAGACTTTGTTTTTCAGTTGTCTCATAATAGTTGCTCAGTTATTTTTCAATAAATGCATAAATATAAAGTAAAAAAAAAAACAATGTCTCAGGGACAAGAATAGAATTCACAACAATTATGTTTTAATTTTTGAGAAGATCCTTAAAAAAGCAGAGAAGTATCACTTTTATATAGGCATAAAGTTTCTATGCCAATGGTGTTAAAAATAGCTTTGTTTGTATACTTCAAAATGTTCAGCAATCGGTATCCAGTGATGGTGGAGCTATTCTTCCTCATTCCTTCTTGGCACATGTCATACTTGTGGAGTTATGAAAGAAAAATCAGCAACATTCCATTTTAATTAGTAGCTGAATATAATTGTCTTGCAGAAACTCAGAATGTTGCACTGTTCCTGAATTTTGATAAGTGCCCATACCTGAACAAGAATAATAAGTATTCTTGTGAGGCCCCTACACAATCCTTAGCTGATTAGTCGACTTAGAGTTTGAGACAGCTGTGCAGGCAAATCGTTTTGCATCTGGATATAGGTTTTTATGAGACTACATATTTTTTGGTAAATAAACTTGAAGAAATGCTACACCTGTGCTCTGCAAGTGTTTTCGAGATTCTTAGGTGGCGGTTCTTTTTGATTAAATGTGTCATCACAAACTTGTTTTGAGACCAGTTGTTGCCTTGGCATTGTCCCGTGTGTGTGGGAAGCGTAAAACACTCAAAGGAAGTGTTCAGCAAGTGTTGAAAATGATAATGACAGAAAAGAAGCATCACAAAATTTGGGGAGCAAGGTAGGAAGATATTGTGTTGGGGAAAAAAAAAATTCAGTATACAGAGTAAAAATGCAGCTTTTGTAGTATTGTGAGTTTGTTAAATTAACATTTGTTAAGTAGAGCCTCAGGGTGTCTGCAGTTCAACAAAAGACCAGGGAATTGAAATAAAGAAGTTTATTACTCACAGGTCCTGGAAGAGGTACACACATCACAGCCTGAAGGGTCACATGGGAAGGTTAAGGTAGAATATAAGCAGAGAGAGCAGCAGGACCTGTAGACTTTATTAAGGTCCGTGGGTAGAGTCCTTTGGGTTCCTAGGCTTAAGGCTGGATTGGTCAATACAAACCAAAGAGCAGGTTTTGCTAAGCTACAAAGGGACATACAAGAGGAAGAGCCTGGGAGGTGGGGGAGACTGCTTATCACAAGGACTATTGTTGGAGTCCTATCAGGAACATAGGTTAATTGTGACTGAGGACTATTATCTAGAGCATGTGCTTGCAGGGGAGGCTAGTGTCATTACAAGGCCCCTGCAGGCTTCTTGTCCACACAAAATGGGTGTGCTGAGGCAAAAATGTTATGGAATAATTCAGGTAAACTGTTTATTTTATTTATTAGGTAAATAAGTAGTCTTAAGCAAGTATTGTAGATTGAAAGGGGGTAAAGTGGTGTGGTTCTAGGAAGTGTGCCTGGGTTCAGGAGTTAACTAGGTTCAAACACCCACCATGCACTATCTTCCTTTGTGACCTTGACCATGTTCATTTACCTTTTTTCTAAACTTTTGCTTTTTGTCACTAGTACTATGAATATAATGGTTGTGAAGATTTTATGTTGTATTAAATAAAACAATGTGTGTTAAGTCTCTGACTTAGTGTGGTCCAAGTAGGCCTAACATAATCTCTTAAGCCATTTAAAAACAGAGAGATTTCTTTAGTTGGTTGCAGGAGAGGAATTCAGATTCAAATTATGAGAAGGATTTATGTGAAGGAGGTTCTCCACTGGAGGCTTTGATCAGGAGGATGCCGCAAAGCAAGGACCTAGGAGCGGAGAGCGGTCCCTGATCAACAGAAAACAGGGACTTCAGTGCTAAAATAGCAAAGAATTGAATTCTGCTAGTAATAGAAATGGGCATGGAAGTGGATTCTCCCATAGAGCCTAGCCCTGCTCTGACACCTTGATTTCAACTTTGTAGACCCAGGCAGAGAAATCAGTCAAGCCTGCTTGTACTTCTGACCTGCCCTGCTATGAGATAATAAATAGGGGTTGTTTTCAACATCTACCTTTGTGGTAATTTATCATGAATCAAGAGAAAACTAACAAAGCTTTAGTGAGGTTCTGTTAGTGTTAAATTCTCAGCTTTTCTGTACTTATCTTTAGATAATTATTTTCCTCTAAATTTTGAAGATGTCATTTCGTTTTGTGTTTTGTTTTTTGGGGGGAGGGGTTTGTTCATTTGCCTTCTGTTTTAAGAGGTGAGTTTGGACTTAATTTTTTTTTCATGATAAGTGTATGATTTTATTGACATGACCTTATGATTTTGATGTCCTCTTTTATATCTTCATGCTCTTCCTTTTGCTGTTCATTGTGGTTATCTTCACTTTCACAGACATTTTTTGATTTTTTAAAATGTATGTACTCGCTTATTTAAATGATTTGCTTTGCAATTGTGATTTTCTCCTTCCTATAGATTCTTCTTTTCTATTTAGAGAAGACCTTTCAATATTTCTTTTAGGATAGGTTTAGTATTGCTGTATTGTTTTGGTTTTTGCTTGTCCGAGAAATTCTCTCTCTCCTTCTATTCTAAATGATAATCTTGCTGGATAGAGTATCCTAGGTTGCAGATTTTTCCATTTCAGGGCTTTCAGTATATCTTTCCACTCTCTTCTGGCCTGCAGTGTTTCTGTAGAGCAGAAAAATAAGCAGATGGCCTTATGGGGATTCCCTTATAATTAACTCTTTTGTTTTTCTCTTGCTGCCTTTAGAATCTTCTCTTTAACTTTTGCCATTTTTATTATAATATGTCTTGGTGTAGGTCTGTTTGGGACCCTCTTTGCTTCCTTGTACCTGCATATCTGTTTCCTTCTTTAGGTTTGGGAAGTTTTCAGCCATAATTTCTTCAAATACATTTTTGATCCCCTTTTCTCTTTCTTCCCCTTCTGGAATCCCTATTATGCATAGATTGGCACTCTTTATATAATTCGATAGGTCTCATATTGCTTTCATTTTTTTGTTTTTGTTTTTGTTTTGTTTTATTTGGCTTTCTGTCTGCTGTCCTGATTGGGTGATTTCCATTATTCTATCTTCCAGGTCACTTATTCATTATTCTGCATTATTTATTCTGCTATTCATTGCCTTTAGCTCAGCTTTCACCTCTGCAAATGAGTTTTCTAATTTTTCTTGGTTCCTCTTTCTAGTTTCTTTTTACAGTACTCTGCATTTCTGTAGATAGCCTTTCTTAATTCCTTCAGTATTTTCATTATCTCCTTTTTGAAATCCATGTCTGTTAGACTGAAGAGGTCTGTTTCATTGTACTTTTGGGGGAATTCTCTTGGTCTTTTAACTGGGAGTGGTTCCTCTGCTTCATTTTACTTATATTTCTCTTATTCTGTGAGTTTAGGAGAAACAATTATCTACTATGGTCTTAGAGGACTATTTATATGTGGGGGTGTCCCCATGTAGCTTGTGTGGATTTAATATATTTGGTGTGAGGGCTGTTTTTAGTATGGATACCTGTCACTTCTTTCCTCAGTGTGTGCTGGTTGTTATCCCCTTGATGGAGGTGTGCAGATGCAGTGGCTGGTGCCTAGTCCTGGGGTTCTTGGTGGCGGTGGCAGTTCATGTGGCGGTGGCAGCTCAGGCACATCCCCAGAGCACTCAGTGGGAGCCATGGCAGCTTGCAACCACTCCTGGAGTCTGGGTGGGCAGCTGCGGTGACTAGTGACCGCGGGGCAGTAGTGATGGTTCATGACTGCCCCTGGACTCATGTAGGCAGTACTGGCACAGGGAAAAAGGCTACAATTCAGGTCCTGTCTCTCCCTTTGTGCATCCCCCCAAAAATGGTGACTGGCCTCTAAGGCGGTCCAGGCTTCCTCCATGTACAACCTCAGCTGTGGTCACATTGGATTCCAGCCCCCTTCAGGCTGTTTCCACACAGCCAATCCCAGTCCTCTCCCCAGTTCTGAGCTCTGAAGCCTGAGTTCCAGCTGCCAGCCCCCACTAGCACAGGTGGTCGTGTGTCTCAGGTTGAGGAGTGCAGGGTGGTGGCACTGACCATCTGTGCAGTTTTCCCTCAACTTTGGCTGCCACAAACTGGCAGCTGTGTTCTCCTCCAAGGCTCTGAAGCCCCCCTCTGTCCCAGCCAATCTCCCCACAGGTGTGGGGGCATCCAGGATGCAGGAACCTTTCCTCTTTCACAGCTCCCTCCCAGGGGCACAGGTCCTGTCCCAATTCCTTTCTCCCTTTTTTTTTTCTTTTGTCCTACCCAGTTATGTGGAGATATTCTTGCCTTTTCAGCAGTCTGAGGTCTTCTGCCAGCGTTCAGTAGATTTTCTGTGAGATTTGTTCCACACGTAGATATATTTTTGATGTATTTGTGGGAGAAGGTGAGTTTCAGTTCCTACTACTCCGTCATCTTGATTGCTTGCCTGGACTTAATTTTGGATTCTTTATAAATAATCTTTTTTTTTCCTTAGCTGCTTAATAGTCCTGTTTAAAAAACTTAAACTCTTTTAAAAACTCTTTAAAACACAACAGTATGTCTAAGTGTGGACCTTTCTTCCTTCCTTCCTTCCTTCCTCCCTCCCTCCCTCTCTCTCTCTCCCTCTCTCTCTTTCTTTCTTCCTTCCTTCCTTTCTTCCTTCCTTCCTTCCTTCCTCCCTCCCTCCCTCCCTTCCTTTCTTTCTTTCTTCCTTTCTCCCCTCCCTTCCCCCCCTTCCCTTGCTTCCCTTCCTACCTTCCCTCCTTCCCTTCCTTTGGCATTTTTACACTTCAGCTTGGGAATTTCTCTGTCACAACATAACTAAAGAGCTGTATTGTCTCGAAATCCTGGCTTAATAAAGGAAGGGGAGTTTCCAAACTGAACTTAGTTTCATGCTCATTTCCAAGGTTTTGTTTATTGTTCATTTTACAGCCAAAAGAAATGAAGAATCAGATCAGTAGTGATTTGTAGATGTCCATAAGGCAACTCCATCCTTCCTGCTATATGCCTCTACAAATCTGTCTTAATATTCATTTTTGGTGTCTGAGGAAGTCACTTATTTTCTTGGCAGTTCTGTAATAATTTTATAAAAGCGATTTTCTAAAATTTTGTTTCAATAACTTTGTGTTGTTTCCACATGGAGAGTTTTTCAAGGTATACAGTTTTCTGAGCAAATATATAAGTAGAAGAGGTCTTGAATGCCATTTAGTTTGTAAGGTAGGTGATGCAGAAGCAATGAAGACTGTCACATTTACATTTTTTAAGTCACACAGTCAGTAGTGTGGGGAGTAAGTTGAAGGGTGTAGAGCACTGAGGTAGGAATGAAAACCTCAGTTAGAAAAACAGTACTGTAGACAGAAAAGAAAGGAAGATGCAGGAGAATCTCTAGTGGTAAGCTCAAAAAGAATTTGTAAATTGTTGGACTTAAAGGGTAACAAAAAAGAATGAGGTTAGTTTTTAAACAATTTATTACTTGCATTAAAGTTTTGATAGAGTTATTGCTAACCAACCCAGAAAGGAATCAGAAAAGGGGGAGGTAGCTTGAGGGATGGTAGTAGCCCAAAAGTAACTATTTGAGTATGAATGTTTTGAGATGGATTATATGGAGACAAAACTGTCCCACTAGACATTCAGTGTTACTGATTTGAAGTTCAAAAGAGAGATGACAGGCGGAGATATATGTATTTTTAAAGAAATATCAACAAATAGAAAAACTTAGCTTTATTACTGGGTGATATTGAACAGGCAGAGTTGACAGCAAACAGAGAAGGGGCACACCATGGGTCAGGACAGTTAATTGTTGTATTACAGAGCAGGGATTTGACCTGGGGAAAATGAGAACTTTCAATAATTTGTTCATTTCATTTCTGCCTACCTGTTTCTCTTTTCTAAATGCCACTGATGATAAAGGAAGGACTATGTTAATTCCCTACATTGCTATGCCATTATTAATTGAATAAAAACACATTCCAAAAGTTAATTTCAAAAAATCTCACTGCACTTCCTGGAAAAACCTGAGGTTGTGGGTTTTAAAAGTTGCAACCTGATCTCCCTCAAGAACATTTTAAACCTAAACAATCTTTTGGAAATGTATTCTACCTCGTTACTCAAATGCTCGGTTCTTTTTCTCACAATGAAATTAAATTGTGCGTTTCTATGGACAGTTATATTCAACATGTATCTCCAATCAAAAAAAAAAAAATAACACACTAAATGCAGGATGTTTTTCACAGAAGCACTTTGACTCCATGCTTGTTATGAATTCCGTGATACAGAATTACTGGAGATTGTGGACAAGAAGCAGAATAATTCATCCAAGTGCTAAAAATACTTTGAAAGCATCTTCCCCATCCATAATTCATTAGAAATAGTATTCAGAGAACATTGAAGCTATGAAATGAAGTAAATCTTATAAAGTTATGATAAAACTGTAGATGGTGACCTAATTCAGAGAGAAATATCAAGGGTTTCTCTTATAACATATGTTTTTCTGCTACAACTTATTTGCAGTATTGCCTGGAGGATACTTTAGGATAAAAGTGTAAAAGTTGCCTTCTGCTGTGATCTCCAGATTTTCCTTGCATTTACCCTTTGTGAGCCTTAGCTATTCACATATTTTTACAGAACTTCCTCTACTTATCAGCTTCCAACTGAAGAACTTTTATACTAATGAATAAAAGCTTCTTTCACAAGTAAGAATGCTCAACTCACCATAAACAGTGTGGTGAAAAAATATATGTATCATTTTAAACGAAGAACAGTTGCATTTACAAATGTCTTTTACAAAACAAGTCTTTTATCACTATACTTTTTTTTAGTATTCAATATGATTTGGGGGGCGTATTTCCCACTTGCCTTGCAGTTAGTTAGAATTAATTTCTGTTTTTTGACTGCACTGAGTTTCTCCAGAAGGAGATCCTCAAGACAAAGATGAGAGTGCAAGTTACGTATTTGATTCCAGGTACACTGTTAGAGATATGGGCAAGTAAGACAGGAACAGGAAAGAAGTCAATAAAGGGTGACTATCAAGTCAGTTACCACTAGAGAAAAAAAAAAATCAGTTCCACTTTGAACTTCTGAGAAACAGTGAAGAACATGTCCTGAAGTTACCAGGAATAGAGAACATTTGGGAATTTGTGTGTATCAGACAACTCTCTTTCTGTCATTGGTTGACACATGCTTCCAAAAAAAAATTAATATTCCTGTACTTCCAGGTTACCCTGCTCTGGCTTAGTGTGCTCCTACAACAAGAAAAAAAATCTTCAGTTGGAGAGTCTCAGGTTTTATAATAAACCTCAGGACTATGTAGAGGTGAATGATGAGATGATCTGGGCAAGGTACTCTCAGTATTTCCTGTACTTGCAAACATTATGCATCTTTTTTATTAAATATTCAGTCATTTTGAAATTTCACAAATCAAAAATAAAATCAATACTATCAGTAATTGCTGGAACAAGTAATATAATACATCAAAATTATACCTTAATAAATAGACATATATTTGTAAGTCATCACTACTTGCATGGTTCTGATACACAAAAGTTTAGTTACTATGGCATATTAGCCATGCTTTAGTACAAATTTTGCTGCTAGCTCTTCAGTCTAGAAATCACTATATAAATAACAGATATGCACCATGGCCAGTGACCAGTCATCTTACTTCTTCCAAAGTCTGTCAGTTATTGGTCACTGTACACCTATTCAGTTCACACACAGACAGCAATCAGGCTGCCTCCTTGCATTCAGTGATAAACCCATGTGACATTTTACAGAAGTGGGTTATTGAAAGAAGGATTGGCCGACAACGGTGAAAATGCAGCAAGAAACAAAAAGGGATAAAGCTGGAAGTGAAGTTGGAATTGTACATAAATGGATTCAATCGATGAAATAGGTGACCATGAGAATATTGGCCCTGCCATAGTTTGAGAGGCTCGGGATATGCAGCTAGAGGCTCTGGATATGCTGCTAGAGGAACTTAATAAAGGGAATAAATGAGGAAGTGCTTCTGTGAAAAAGGAAGACGACGTCACAGAGGAAGTGATGTCAATAGAAAACTTCACATTAAAATAATTCTTCGAGATATTTCTTGACATTCAAAGTGCAAAGAATAAAATGTTGGAAGCTGATAGAAAGTTAGAAAGAATATCACAATTCCCCGAGACATAGAAAAGATGCTCACTTTTATCACAAGTTATACAATGAGAAGAAGGAGGCAAGCACTCCTCAAATTATTCTTAATAAGTTTTTACAAAGAAATAAAACTTGAATTATCAATGTTTCTAATATTTGAAATTGCAATGTATAAGATTAATATTTGAAATTGCAATGTATAAGATAAATATTTGTGTTACTACTTGTAATTTTTCTATACATTTATAACTGACAAAAGAGTTTTTAATGTGTTGGCAAACAGTTTTAAAGATCATGAAATAATTATAATTTTTTCCATTTGCTATTAAGATCTTTTCACATGACTAAACTTTGCATGGTTATTTTTGTGGTCCTGCACTAATGTGCAGTAATGTACAAGATTGCCTAAGTATCAATATATTGCTGTATATTTGTTTTCTGTGCCTATATCAATATGCCTATATAAATGCATGTAAAGAGAAATCTAATTATTTCCCATCTAAATAACTTGCAAACTAAATCTCTCTTGTAACCAGTTTTTAATGGCTTAGTGTATATTGTTGCACATATATTTTCATGTTCATATAAATATATAAGCATATATTCAAATACATTATGGCTTATATTATTGGTTTTTTACTGGTAAAAATTCTAATAATCAATAAAGTATGCATTAAAATCTAAGTTGCCTTTTAATCACTTACTGGAATATCATAAACATCAGTGTATCCCATAACTTGCTTCATGTTAGCAAACAAAGGCACACACAGATACATGCACACAAGCTGAATTTTTAATGGTTATCATTAGAAAATGGAAGCATATACACATTTTACAGTTCCTAAATTAATCAAAATAATAAAAAAGAAATAGCAAGTTTGAGAATAAATTAAGGAAAGAAAAATAGTGTTTACTATGTTCCTAGTTGGCAATTATATTACTTTTTAAATTGTGAATGAAACTTATGTCACTGAAACTTCTCTTTTTGTATTTATTTAGGTTTTCTTAAAATTTTCACTTTAAGATGTTAATATGGTGGCTTGCATTAATTGATTTTCTAAGGTTAAAAAAGCTTATGTTCTTCTTATAAATCAAGCCTACACATGATTTTTATCTTTTTTATTTTCTTTAGCATACTTTAGACTTGATTTGATAATATTTTAGTTTTGATTTTTGCAACAACACTTAGTTGTTTGCCTTAAGGCTTTCCTTCCTTATATTGTCCTTGCTGGTTTAATATCAAGGCTTTTTATTTTTTTATTTTTTAAATTTTATTGGCGTATAGTTGCTTTACAATGTTGTGTTAGTTTCTACTGTGCAGCAAAGTGAATCAGCTATACATATACATATATCCCCTCTTTTTTGGATTTTCTTCCCATTTAGGTGCATTAAGTGGAGTTCCCTGTGCTATACAGTAAGTTCTTGTTAGTTATCTATTTTATACATAGTATCAATAGTGTATATGCATCAATCCCAATCTCCCAATTCCTCCCACCCCACCTCCCTTTCCCTTGGTATCCATACATTTGTTGTCTACGACTGTGTCTCCATTTCTGCTTTGCAAATAAGATCGCGTATACCATTTTTCTAAATTCCACATTTATGTGTTAATATATGATACTTGTTTTTCTCTTTCTGACTTACTTCACTCCGTATGACAGACTCTAGATCCATCCACATCTCTACAAATAACCCAATTTTGTTCCTTTTTATGGATGAGTAATAATCCATTGTATATATGTACCACATCTTTATCCATTCCTCTGTTGATGGACATTAAGGTGGATTCCATGTCCTGGCTCTTGTAAATAGTGTTGCTATGAACATTAGGATGCATGTGTCTTTTTGAATTATGGTTTTCTACAGGTGTGTGCTCAGTAGTGGGACTGCTGGGTCATACATTTCCTTAAAAACCAATATGGTTCCTTAAAAACCATATTGAGGTTCCTTAAAAAACCAAAAATAAAACCTCAATAATGTTTTTCATAGTGGCTGTATGAATTTGCATTCCCACCAACAGTGCATGAGTGTTCCCTTTTCTCCACCCCCTCTCCAGCCTTTACTGTTTGTAGATTTTTTGATGATGTCCAAAATGGTGTGAGGTGTGAGGTGATATCTCATTCTACTTTTGATTTGCATTTCTCTAATAATGATGTTGAGCATCTTTTTCATGTGTTTGTTGGCCATCTGTATGTCTTTGGAGATTTGTCTATTTAGGTCTTCTGCCCATTTGTTGATTGGGTTGTTTGTTTTTTTGATATTGAGCTGCATGAACTGCTTGTATATTTTGGAGATTAATCCTTCATCAGTTGCTTCATTTGCAGATATTTTCTCCCATTCTGAGGGTTGTCTTTTCATCTTGTTTAGATTTTCCTTTGCTGTGCAAAAGCTTTTAAGTTTCATTAGGTCCCATTTGTTTATTTTTGACCACCTAGAGGTGGGTCAGAAAAGGTCTTGCTTCGATTTATGTCAAAGAGTGTTCTGCCTATGTGTTCCTCTAGGAGTTTTATAGTGTCTGGCCTTACATTTAGGTCTTTAATGTATTTTGAGTGTATGGTGTTAGGGAGTATTCTAATTTCATTCTTTTACATGTAGCTGTCCAGTTTTCCCAACACCACTTATTAAAGAGGCTGTCTTTTCTCCATTGTATATTCTTGCCTCCTTTATCAAAAATAAGGTGACTATATGTGCGTGGATTTATCTCTAGGCTTTCTATCCTGTTCCACTGATCTATATTTCTGTTTTTGTGCCAGTACCATACTGTCTTTATTACTGTAGCTTTGTAGTATAGTCTGAAATCCAGGAGCCTAATTCCTCCAGCTCCATTTTTATTTCTCAATATTGCTTTGGCTATTCGGGGTCTTTTGTGTTTCCATACAGGTTGTGAAATTTTTTGTTCTAGTTCTGTGAAAAATGCCATTGGTAGTTTGATAGGGATTGCATTGAATCTGTAGATTGCTTCGGGTAGTATAGTCATTTTCAGAATATTGATTCTTCCAATCCAAGAGCATGGTATATCTCTCCATTCATTTGTGTTGTCTTTGATTTCTTTCATCAGTATCTATAGTTTTTTGTGTACGGGTCTTTTGCCTCTTTAGGTAGGTTTATTCCTAGGTATTTTATTATTTTTTTGTTGCAATGGTAAATGGGATTGTTTCCTTAATTTCTCTTCCTCATCTTTTGTTGTTAGTGTATAGGAATGCAAGAGGTTTTGTGCATTAATTTTATATCCTGTGACTTTACAAAACTCATTGATTAGCTCTAGTAGTTTTCTGGTGGCATCTTTAGGATTTTCTATGTAGAGTATCATCTTATCTGCAAACAGTGACAGTTTTACTTCTTTTCCAATTTGGATTCCTTTTATTTCTTTTTCTACTCTGATTGTCGTGGCTAGGACTTCCAAAACTATGTGGAATGTGTGTGGGGGTTTATTTCTGGCTCTCTTTTCTGTTCCATGCATCTGTGCATCTGTTTTTATGCCAGTACCATACTCTTTTGGTTACTATAGCTTTCTAGTAAAGTTTGAAATTAGGGAACATGATACCTCCAGCTTTGTTTTTTTTTTTTTTCTCAAGAATGCTTTGGCTATTCAGGATCTTTTCTGTTTCCATACAACTTTTAGGATTGTTTGTTCTTTTTCTGTGAAAAATGTCATTGGAATTTTGTAGGGATTTCATTGAATTTGTAGATTGCTTTGGGTATTATGGACAGGTTAACAATGTTATTTCTTGCTATCCATGACCATAGGATAGCTTTCCATTTATTTGTATCATCTTCAGTATTTTTCATCAGTGTCTTATAATTTTCAGTGTATAGGTCTTTCACTTCCTTGGTTAAATTTATTTCTACGTATTTTGTTCTTTTTGATGCAGTTGTAAATGGGATTATTTTCTTACTTTCACTTTCTGGTAGTTTGTTATTAATGTAGAGAAATGCCACAGATACTGTATATTAATTTTGTATCTTGCTGCTTTACTGATTTCATTAATTAGTTCAAATGGTTTTTGTTGGAGTCTTCAGGGTTTTTTATATATATAGTATCATGCCATCTGCTAATGCTGACAGTTTTACATCTTTCTGATTTGGATACCTTTTATTTCTTTTTTCTGCCTAATCATTCTGGTTAGGACTTACAAGCCTGTGCTGACTAAAAGTGGCAAGAGTGGGCATCCTTGTCTTGTTCCTGATCTTAGGGGAAATATTTCAGCTTTTCACTGTTGAGTATGTTAGCTGTGGGTTTGTCATAGGTGGCCTCTTTTATGTTGAGGTATGTTCCCTCTGTACCCACTTTGTTGAGAGTTATTTTTCATCATAAATGGATTTTGAGTATTAAATGTTTTTTTCCATCTATTGAGATGATTATATGATTTTAATCATTTTTTTTAGTGTAGTGTATTACGTTTTTCAATTTTTAGTTGTTAAACCACCTTTGCATCACTGGAATAAATCCCATTTGATCATGGTGTATGATACTTTTAATGTGTTGTTGAATTTGGTTTGCTACTATTTTATTGAGGATATTTGTTCTTATATTCATCAAGGTTATTTGCCTGTAACATTCTTTTTCTTTTTTCTTTGTGTGTGGGTTGTCCTTGTTTCATTTTGGTATCAGGGGTAATGTTTGGAAAAATTTGAGGATAGATCTTAAATATTTGAGTGTTTGGCAGAATTCACCAGTAAAGCTGTCTGTTGCCAGACTTTTGTTTGTTGGGAGGTTGTGATTACTAAGTCAATCTCCTTACTAATAATCCATCTATTCAGATTTTCTACTTTTTCATGGTTCAGTGTTGGAAGATTGTATTGTTCTAGGTATTTGTACCTTTCTTCTAGGTCCTCCTGTTTATTGGTGTATTATTGTTCATAGTAGTCCTTTTGATCCTCTATATTTCTGTGGTGTGAGTTGTAATTTCTCCTCTTTAATTTCAATTTTATTTATTTGAACCCTCTGTTCATTCCTTGGTGAACCTAGCTAAAGCTTTGCCAATTTTGTTTATCTTGTCAAAGAACCAGCTCTTAGTTTGATTTTTTTTCTTTTGTCTTTTTAGTCTCTATTTATTTACTTACACTCTGATCTTTGTTATTTCCTTCCTTCTACTAACTTTAGGCTTTGTTATTCTATTTCTAGTTCCTTGAGGTGTACAGTTAGGTTGTTTACATGAGATTTTTCTTGTTTTTTGAGGTAGGCATTTATTTATTGCTATGAATTTCCCTCTTTGTACTGCTGTTGCTGCATCCCATAGATTTTGGTATGTTGTATTTTCATTTTCAGTTTTCTTTAGTATTTTTTAATTTCTCCTTTGATTTCTTTGGTGACCCACTGGTTATTCAGTAGCATGTTGTTTAATCTCCACATTTTTGTGATTTTTGCTGTTTTCTTCTTGTAATTGATTTCTAGTTTATATCATTATGGTTGGAAAAGACACTTGATATAATTTCAGCCTTGAATTTATTGAGACTTGTTTTGTGGCCTAACATGTGATCTATCCCAGAGAATGTTCCTTGTGCATTTGAAAAGAATGTATACTCTGTTGCTTTTGGATAAAATATTTTGTGTATATCAAGTCTTTCTGATCTAAATTATCATTTAAGTCTAATGCTTCCTTATCAGTTTTCTGTGGATGATCTATCTATAGGTTTAAGTGGGGTGTTAAATTTCCCTACTAGTATTATTTTGCTGTCAATTTCTCCCTTTAAGTCTGTTTATTTTTGCTTTATGTATTTTGGTGCCCCCATGTTGAGTGCATATATATTTGTAACTCTTACATATTCCTCCTGGTTTGACTTATTTTTTAATATATAGTGCCATTCTTTGTCTTTATTACAGTTTTTGTTTTACAGTATATTTTGTCTCGTTGAGAATAGCTACACCAGCTTTCTGTTTGTTTGCATTTGCACAGATTATCTTTTCCATTTCTTCAGTCTGTGTGTGTTCTTATTTCTGAAGTGGGTCTCTGGTAGGCACATGTGGATGTCTTGAGTTTTTTTTTTTCATTCAGCCACTCTATGTCATTTGATTGGAGAATTTAGTCCATACACATTTAAAGTACATTTAAAGTAACTATCGATAGGTATGTTCTTTTTGTGATTTTGTTCATTGTTTTCTGGCCATTTTTGTAGTTTCTGTTGGCTTTTTACTTTTTCTTTCCTCCCTTGTGGTTTGATGGCTTTTTTCAGTGTTATATTTAGGTTTCTGTCTCATTTTCTTTTGGGTATTTACTATATGTTTTTACTTTTTGGTTACCGTGAGGTTCACATGTGACATCTTATATATATATATATATATATATTGGTGTGTTTTAAGTTGATAGCAATGTAAATTTGAACAAATAACAGAACTTTATATTTTTACTCCTCCCCAAATGTTTTATATATTTTTTTTTTTTGGTGGTACGCAGGCCTCTCACTGTTGTGGCCTCTCCCATTGTGGAGCACAGGCTCAGCGGCCATGGCTCACAGGCCCAGCCGCTCCGCGGCATGTGGGATCTTCCCGGACCGGGGCACGAACCTGTGTCCCCTGCATCGGCAGGCGGACTCTCAACTACTGTGCCACCAGGGAAGCCCAAATGTTTTATATTTTTAATGTTACCTTTTACATATTTTTATTTTATGCATTCTTTTTTTTTTTTTTGCGGTATGTGGGCCTCTCATTGTTGTGGCCTCTCCCGTTGTGGAGCACAGGCTCCGGACACGCAGGCTCAACGGCCATGGCTCACGGGCCCAGCCACTCCGCGGCATGTGGGATCTTCCCAGACCGGGGCACGAACCCGTGTCCCCTGCATCGGCAGGCAGACTCTCAACCACTGCGCCAGCAGGGAAGCCCTATGCATTCTTTAAATAGTTATTTTGGTTTTAGTTAATTTTACTTTTATCTTTTAACTTAAATACTTGCTTTATAAGTGATTGATCCATTGTCTTTATTATACATTACCTTTTCCAATGAGATTTTACTTTGGTAAGTTGTCTTCTATTATTTAGTGCCATTTCTTTTCAGTTTAAAGAAGTCCCTGTAACATTTCTTATAAGGCTAATTTAGTGGTGATGAAATCCTTTAGCTTTTGCTCATCTGGAAAACTGTTGATCTCTTCTCCAATTCTGAATGATAACCTTGCCAGGTAGAGGTTTTATGTGTGTGTGTGTGTGTGTGTGTGTGTGTGTGTGTGTGTGTTTGTTTTTTTCTTTTCTTTTCTTTTCTTTTTTCCTTTTTATTTCACTCTTGCCAGATATTGATGTATTTTTAACAATTTTCAAAGAATCATGTTTGGATTATATTGAACTTCTTTATTTTTCTCTTCTGTGAGTTTGTTCTCTTATATTTATATTTCATGCTTTCTAATATATTTAGCTGTATGTTTTTTTTATTTTTAAAATTTCCTGGGGTGGATACTTACCCTATAAATTTTCAGTGTTCTTTCTAATATATGTACGTTCAGCTATACATTTTGCTTTCTTTGCTATTTTAGCTGCATTAAAAGTGTGAATTTGTAATATTTTTATTTGATTAAAATATTTTCTAAAATCCAGTATGTTTTGTCAGTCCATAGGTTACTTATGATTGTAATTTTAATTTTCCAAACATATGATGACTTTCTAGTTATCTTTGGATATTATCCCCAATATATTTGCATTGAAGATAGAAAGCACACCAACATTTAAACCATTTTTTTATCATGTTTATCTTGCTGTTTGTGTGAGCTCCTTCCAAGACAGTTTCTTTATCAACACATCTGACCTCAGGCAACTACTGACCTGTCACTATCGATTTGGTTTTTTTTCAGAGTTTCACAGGAGTGGAATCACAAAATATGTATGTTTTGTGTCTGGCTTTTCTAGTTATTGAGTGGGAATGTTTATCTGCCACAAGTTACTTAATCAAAGTCAGAAGAAATGGTCCTCCTTGATAATTTTTAAATTAACTTTAAGGTCTAAATTACATGCAGTAAAATACTTTCATTTTAAGGGTACAACCTGGTTAGTATTAACAGTACTAATATTCATGTAACCAGTTAACTATTTAAGTAATAAACATTTTTCTTCACCTATAATGCCCCCTTGTAGTAAATCTCCGCATCCCTAAAAACAAGACACCGTGGGTCTGCTTTATGTCACTTTGGACCAGTATTTATTTTTTTCATTTCATATAAGTTTCATTTCAAGTTAATTTTTTTCATAATGGAAATTATTTTTTATAATATGAGCATCCATTTGTTTAAATGCCATTGCCAAGAGACTATTTGTTCTCTGTTGGATTAACTTGGTGTTTTGTCAAAAATCTATTCTGAAGTAAACATTCTATTCCATGTGCTCTATAAATCTATATTTACATGAACACGAAACTCTTTTGAATGTCTCTTTTCCCCCCAGTCTTGAAACAAAGACCATTTAAAAAATAATTTCTTGTAACTACAATTGTAGATTTTTCACAGATGCCTTTGAGCTTCCTTTTTTGGAGTGATGTGATGGAAAATGTTTAGCAATCAATTTTCTGGAAGTAGGGAGGAAGCCATGATTTGTAACAATTGCCAGTTTCCATGTTATCAATAGATATTAATTGAAATGCAGAATTACTGAAAGTTTAAGAGTCAGCTCTCTTGGGCTAGCTCCTGCATATCACTGATTCCTAGGTTACTGGATATTTTTATCACTCTCACTGAATGCATCTATATTTAGAAGTGATCTATCTTTTTAAAATAAATTGACCTCTTCTTATTATGCAATATCCCTCTTTATACTTTCAGATAATCACTTGCTTTTGTGATTCATTACCTCTGTCAATTTTCTGCAGTTCATTTTGGTTTCTACTTGTGTTTCTTGATTTCATTTCAAGTATGCTAAACATTTGTAAAGCTTGAAGATATTGGGAGTATTTATCAGATCATCTAAAAACAGATTATGCATAAAAAGAAGTATGACCATTTTTTATTCATAAATTTTTTAGTATATGCCTTTTAATAACTAAAGTGTTATGGCTATACATTTTCCTCTGAATATAGCTTTTACTGTTACCCATTTCTCACTATATACTCCGTAGTTTGTAATGTTTAGTTTTTATTTCCTCTTTGGGAGAATGTCTATATAACAACAAGTTTATAATCAGGGAATGTTGCCTGAATATATAAATCCTTATTAAATGTGTTTTATGTTTTCCTTATATCTACTTTGAACATTTTTGTATATTTTCCATATGCATAGTAAAGATTGTTTAGTTTACTCTCTAGTACAGGAGGATGTGAGTGGTTTATACATGGAAATATATATGATTGTCTCATTGATTATATTGGTAAGTTTCCTTTATCCAAACTTATATTTATTTATTAGATTTGATTGATTCTGATCAAGAGAAATTGATATATTTCATCCTAATTATTTTTAAATCAAGAACAATTTGTATTTATGGCATGTTTTGCTTAATATTTGCCTAATATATTGTTTGATATATTCAGTTTTAAAATTTTAGAGTAGCTTCATGTCCATCTGAACAAAAACAAATGTACCTATTACACACTCAGCATGTATGTAATTTACAAAGAAAAATGATTTACTTTACAAATGTTTGTTAAACTACAGCCACATACTAATCTTAACTACAACCTAGAGTGTCTCTTCCCTTGATGGTGTATTTTAATCCTTTTAGGGTGGTGAGGATTGCCACCCAAGTTGTGGATTTGTCATGTAGTTGATGCTCTGAAATATTATTGTGTTAAGGGGGAAGAAAGTATGTAATACATTAATATAATCTTTTTGTAAAAGTATTGTCAGGAACTTCTGGATCCAAAATATGCCTAAATCACAACTTTATTTTCCTCTTTCCAGTATTTCCTAATGTTTTATTTTTCTCTAATTCTTCCTTCTGAATAATTTTGTTAATTTTTTCTTGATTTTCTATACTTATATCATCCTACCTCAAGTCTTGAAGATATTTTGAGTACAGGGATCTCTAAGTGAAATACTAAATTAAGGATCATTCTTCAAGTAGTTTGTGGTAAATTTTGGAAACATCAATTCCTTGTTACTTGGTATACAATGGATCTCCTTCTCAAGGACATAACTCCCATATTTGCCAGGGATTTTAGGGTAAAGAAAAATTTAATTTGACTGTCTATATCTATCTGATATTTATTTTTGGATGAGAAATATTTGGTTATCATTTTTGGTAAATAATAATTTGCTCATATTTCAGGATCATTTTGAAACAGAGAGGAGAAGGAACTATTTATCTTACCATACCTGATTCCCTACAGGGTTAGCAGCACAGCTAAAATGTCCACTGAAGAAAATATTTTTTAAAATTACATTCTAAGTTTTCTTTCTTTAAAAGTGTTTAAGTTAAATTGTTAAGCAAGTACCATAATGATTCTTCTCTCTGTTGTTCAGAGAAAAGGCTGTTTTTGATGGGGAGAAGAGGTGTAAAATATCTAATCTACCACATTTATAAAATACTTTTATTCACTAAGCTTTATTAAGTTTACTTTTACAACTTTCACTAAGAGGGTTTTACAATGCGTTTGGTATTGGCAAATACTCAATAATTCCCCAATGCGTTTGGTATTGGCAAATACTCAATAATTCCCCAGCACGTATGGAAGTACAAAATAACACTTCCAACCTTTAAGACCAAACACTTCGGTAAATACCACAGATGCCAAATTACTCTAGCAGGTACTAAATTGCTACTAGTGTATCACCTTGGGATATGATGAAGATAAACGGCGTACTATGCATTCTCAGTATTCCACAATTACTAGAACACCTGTGCTAAACGACCTGGTGCTAATACACCATAAACATCCTCACAATGCTCAAAGGACATTCCAGTTTCACAATTCAACTTGCTTAGCAGGGCCTCAACTTAATGTAGGTGTTGGAAATGTTTTACCTATACTTGACACTGCAACCACATAGTGACATATTAGTATCATATCCCTGGAAGCTGACTTTGTAGTATTTTCTTCTATCCATTCTTATCTCATTTTTGCTGTAAGAGTATGTATATTTTTCTTTGCTTCAAATGAATTGTCTTCACACCTTTGCTTTAATATGAGACCTGTATCATTGTCAGCAATGCTGGATGCCGTTATCACTGTAGTTCTAGCACCTGTGTTTTTTAGCAAATCACCTTTGGCTCATATAAGCCCTCACATGCAATATATAGGTTTTAAAGATGACAATAACATGTTAAAGGGAGATGCCTGCAAATATATGTATAGTTGTGGACCTGGGTCTATTTTTACCAAATTTAAACATTAAAAAACAAATATCTATGTGTATATGTATCAATGTATTTATGATAGCATCCATAGTTACTATGAATTAAGATTCTGCTATTCCTGTTAGATTATTTTTAACAGCTTTGTTGAGATGTAGTTCACATACCATATAATTCAACATTTGAAAGTGTACAATACAGTGTTTTTAATATATTTACGGGGTTGTGTGATTATTACCACAGTCTAATTTTAAAGTAGTTTTGTCCCCTGAAAATGAAGTTTCCTCTACCCACTAGCAGTTGCTCCCCATTCCCCCACACCCTACCTCCTCTAGTCTAGGCAGTCACTGATCTATTATGTGTCTCTATAAATCTGTTTTTCCTTTCACTGTTTTAAAGATTTTCTCTTTACTTTTCAGCAGTTTTAATTTTATGAGTTTAAATGTGGATTTCTTTGTTTCGACACCCCTCCAAATTTGGTTTCATAGAATTTTGTAATTCATAGTCTTAGATTTTTGTCATTTTGCAAAAACTATCTTCAATTATTATGTCTGCCCCATTTGCTCACTCTCCCTTTTAAAGTACACCTGCTTTGCCACCAGTGTATGTATACTTTCATATAGCTCGTCTTATAGATTGAGTTCTCCATGGTACATTTTGTATAGATCTTATAACTACAGTTTATATTTCATGTTTCTGGCTTGAAACATGTCTTATGTCTAATATTCCATCAGGATTAGGAGCAGTAATGGGAAAAGCAAGGGAAATTCTGAGAAATATACGTTTTATGTATGTTACAGTACAAACCATTTTTTATGGATTTATTTGAATAACTTTCACATGTTTCAGCTTACTCTGAAATGAACAGAAAGGGATCTCTAATGAATCTAGAGCATATTGAGCTCTTATCTCTACAACTGTATATTTTGTTTTTTAGATCTTGTTTAGAAAATAAGCCCTTGTGACTTTCCATAAAAAATAAACATGCAGAAAGGCATGAAATGCTTTATCATAATGACTTTCATTGCCTTTGAAATCTGAATTAATTCTTGTAAAGGATTCAGAAGTTACCATGTAGGCTTATCCAGGAAATGATGATTCTTCAAAAATGATGATACAGGGACTTCCCTGATGGTCCAGCGGTTAAGACGCTGCACTCCCAATGCAGGGGGCCCGGGGGGTTTCATCCTTGGTCAGGGAACTAGATCCTGCATGCAGCAACTAAGACCTGGCACAGCCAAACAAACAAACAAACAAATAAATAAATAAATATTTTTTTAAAAAATGATGCTGCAGTGGTAAGATAAAAACAAAAATTGATAATCCCTAAATGTACAGTGCTACTCCAACCCCAACAGTTTTAAACTTTAAAAATATCATGAATCCATAGGTGTGGACCAAACAGACCATAATATGTGGAATAATTGAAAAGCAACCTTTTTAATATTATTTTTTAAAATTTACTAATGAACTGCAGTATCTGAAACTTGCACTGTGAATTTACTGTTTAAAATGAATAATGCCGAGATGGGAAGTTTATTAGTATAGGAAAGGTTTTCTTCTTCATATACCTACATGGACATAAAATGGTGTGAAATGTTCATAAAAGTTTAATAGAATTCTGTTTGGATAAGGTATTTATTGATGTTTGCTTTAAAGCAAACACTATTCTCTTAGTAAATGAGTGATAAGGTCAGTGTCATCTCCTCAAGTTTAAAACATTAGATAAAGAGGACAACTTATAGTCCATTTCCCTCACCCATCCATTCACTCAATAAATGTTTATAGGCTAGGCCTAATGACTAACATTTTAGCAGCCAATCTATTATATGAAATTATTGGTTTGGGGGTCATGTAAAGGTCTATAAGTAAACAAATAGGACACTATGGTCTGACTTGTCAGAACAAAACTGAAAACTATCCTGTATTTTATCATTGTAGTGCTGCTTTTTGATCTGAAGAAAAATCCATTTTCTGAATGAACTTTAATGGCTTAATCATGCTAAAGAATGACGTGAGTCAAAATAACCACCTCAGAAAGTTAAACATATTCAAGTAAAAAGGTAATGAAGTGAAAATAAGTGGAGGATTCACTTCTAGTCTGGGAAGTAAGCCCAATATTTTAATAAATGAATAATGGAAGTGTTTGCCTAATAATAATCAATTCTTCCAATAACAGGTTTGCTGTCAGTATATAATCATGTTGAGTAGTTAAATTCCAGTGAATTCAGTTGCTAACTCAGGCATATGCTTTGAGTTATCAGTATGGCCAGGGATTCTCCTAGGTGCCTGCCTTGAGCCACTTGCATGGGTTAGGTTAGAAGAGTTTCTACACTAATTGCCACCGTTTCCTTCTGTAGGGGCTTTGCTTAATAGGTCAGTTATTAACCAGTGCCTGCTATGAGAAGGGAGGGAGGTATCAGCCAGAGAGACAGAATTTGTTTGTCTGGCCATGTATGCCATGCTGCCAAATCACAGATCCCTGCCCAAATCTGGATTTATAGTTGTGGATCATGGTTCAGGATGAAATAAATACTGTCCTCTCACCATCTCCCTCTTCCCTCTACCAAGATCTCCTCAAGCTCTTACTTTCAGAGTAATTTAATGTTCTCTCTCTCCCTCCCTTCCTCCCTCCCTTCTCTTCCTCTCTCCCTTTTTCTCTCTCTCTCTCACACACACATCAGTTTTTCTCTCTTGTTAGCATTATAATTTAGCACAAGCTCTCAGACTGTCACTCTAGAATCTCTGTGGAATAATATAATCAAAATATATTCTTAGACAAAATGGATCTCACCCAAGGAGGAATGCTGATAGAAGCTATCAAGGGTTCATATCTATTTGTATACAACTTTACTGTAAACATGTAAAGGCATGGGCTCAGGTGTCAGAACAGACCTGGGTTCAGTCACAGTCCTGGAATTTACTAGGTGTGTGGTTTAAAAAACTCATTTACCAAACCCTCATTTTTATTAAATGCATTACTGAGAAAATCATACCATCAATCTTGTATAATCATTTTGAGAATTAAGAGTAATTATACATGAAAGTTCCTTGCACATTGCTTGGAATGAAGTGAATTCTCAAGTAGTCAATACATTTATTTATTTCCAATTATTTATCTAGAATGTAAACTTTTGAAAGTTACTCATTGAAATGTAATCAAATTTCATGTGGTATTCTTTCTTAGCAGTGGGTTGTTGAGGATATTTTCCAGCTGGAAATCATCATTAAAATATTTTAAGTCAATTTCTCCTCTCTGACCTAGGCAGCCATTGTTTGGCTTTTCAGTACTTGATTATGTTTGACTTTACTGGAATTTCCAAAAAAAAAGCTTTTACTGTATATATTCTTTTGCACCTGGAATCTTTTTCTTATCATATGGAAAAGGTCATGGAAGAACATCTTGGGCTGATGGAAATGTTCTATATGGTAATTATGGGGTCATTAAATATAGGTATATACATTTGTAAAAATTCATCAAAATACATATTCAAAATCATTTCATTTAATTATATGTAAAATATATATCAATAACATTTACTTATAAAAAGTCTTAATAAAGTTTACTTAAAAAGAGTCCAGCAAAGAAAACTCTAGGCCAAAGTGCTTTCAGTGATAAAACTATTTAATATTTAAGGTAGAAATACTATAGAGCACTTCCGGGTAAGATGGCAGAAGAGTAAGACGCGGAGATCACCTTCCTCCCCACAGATACACCAGAAATACAGCTACACGTGGAACAACTCCTACAGAACACCTACTGAACGCTGGCAGAAGACCCCAGACCTCCCAAAAGGCAAGAAACTCCCCACATACCTGGGTAGGGCAAAGCGGAGAGATTCCCGCACAGAGGAGCGGTGCCGAGCGGCACTCACCAGCCCGAGAGGCTTGTCTGCTCCCCTGCCGGGGCGGGCGGCGCTGGAGCTGAGGCTTGGGCTTCGGTCAGAGCGCAGCGCGAGGACTGGGGCTGGTGGCGAGAACTCAGCCTAAAGGGGGCTAATGTGCCACAGCTAGCCGGGAGGGAGTCCGGGAAAACTCTGGAGCTGCCGAAGAGGCAGGAGACTTTTTCTTCCCTCTTGGTTTCCTGGTGCGCGAGGAGAGGGGATTAAGAGCGCCGCGTAAAGGAGCTCCAGAGACGGGCGCGAGTCGCGGCTGAAAGCGCGGAGCCCAGAGACGGGCGTGGGACTCTGGGGCTGCTGCTGCCGCCGCCAAGAAGCCTGTGTGCGAGCGCAGGTCACTGTCCACACCGCCCTTCCGGGAGCCTGTGCAGCCTGCCACTGCCGGGGTCCCGGGATCCAGGGGCAGCTTCCCTGAGAGAACGCACGGCGCACCTCGGGCTGGTGCAACGTCCCGCCGACCTCTGCCGCTGCAGGCTCGCCCCGCACTCCGTGCCCCTCCATCCCGCCCGGCCTGAGTGAGCCAGAGCCCCCGAAGAGGCTGCTCCTTTAACCCTGTCCTGTCTGAGCGAAGAACAGACGCCCTCCGGCGACCTACACGCAGAGGCGGGGCCAAATCCAAAGCTGAGACCCAGGAGCTGTGAGAACAAAGAAGAGAAAGGGAAACCTCTCCCAGCAGCCTCAGAAGCAGCAGATTAAAGCTCCACAATCAACTTGATGTACCCTGCATCTGTGGAATACATGAATAGACAACAAATCATCCCAAATTGAGGAGCCAGGAGTCAGTGCTGTGCCTCTGAGGTGGGAGAGCCAACTTCAGGACACTGGTCCACAAGAGACCTCCCAGCTCCACATAATATCAAACGGCGAAAATCTTCCAGAGATCTCCATCTCAACACCAGCACCCAGCTTCACTCAACGACCAGCAAGCTACAGTGCTGGACACCCTATGCCAAACAACTAGCAAGACAGGAACACAACGCCACCCATTAGCAGAGAGGTGGCCTAAAATCATAAAAAGTCCGCAGACACCCCAAAACACACCACCAGACGTGGACCTGCCCACCAGAAAGACAAGATCCAGCCTCATCCACCAGAACACAGGCAGTAGTCCCCTCCACCAAGAAGCCTACACAACCCACTAAACCAACCTTAGCCAATGGGGACAGACACCAAAAACAACGGAAACTACGAACCTGCAGCCTGCAAAAAGGAGACCCCAAACACAGTAACAAGCAAAATGAGAAGACAGAAAAACACACAGCAGGAGAAGGAGCAAGATAAAAACCCACCAGACCTAACAAATGAAGAGGTAATAGGCAGTCTACCTGAAAAAGAATTCAGAATAATGATGGTAAAGATGATCCAAAATCTTGGAAATAGAATAGACAAAATGCAAGAAACAGTTAACAAGGACCTAGAAGAACTAAAGATGAATCAAGCATCGATTAAAAACACAATAAATGAAATAAAAAATACTCTAGATGGGATCAATAGCAGAATAACTGAGGCAGAAGAACGGATAAGTGAGGTGGAAGATAAAATAGTGGAAATAACTGATGCAGAGCAAAATAAAGAAAAAAGAATGAAAAGAACAGAGGACAGTCTCAGAGACCTCTGGGACAACATGAAACGCACCAACATTCGAATTATAGGGGTTCCAGAAGAAGAAGAGAAAAAGAAATGACTGAGAAAATATTTGAAGAGATTATAGTTGAAAACTTCCCTAATATGGGAAAGGAAATAGTTAATCAAGTCCAGGAGGCACAGAGAGTCCCATACAGAATAAATCCAAGGAGAAATACACCAAGACACATATTAATCAAACTGTCAAAAATTAAACACAAAGAAATCATATTAAAAGCAGCAAGGCAAAAACAACAAATAACACACAAGGGAATCCCCATCAGGATAACAGCTGATCTCTCAGCAGAAACTCTACAAGCCAGAAGGGAGTGGCAGGACATACTTAAAGTGATGAAGGAGAAAAACCTGCAACCAAGATTACTCTACCCAGCAAGGATCTCATTCAGATTTGATGGAGAAATTAAAACGTTTACAGACAAGCAAAAGCTGAGAGAGTTCAGCACCACCAAACCAGCTTTACAACAAATGCTAAAGGAACTTCTCTAGGCAAGAAACACAACAGAAGGAAAAGACCTACAATAACGAACCCAAAACAATTAAGAAAATGGGAATAGGAACATACATATCAATAATTACCTTAAATGTAAATGGACTAAATGCTCCCACCAAAAGACACAGACTGGCTGAATGGATACAAAAACAAGACCCATATATATGCTGTCTACAAGAGACCCACTTCAGACCTAGAGACACATACAAACTGAAAGTAAGGGGATGGAAAAAGATATTCCATGCAAATGGAAACCAAAAGAAAGCTGGAGTAGCAATTCTCATATCAGACAAAATAGACTTTAAAATAAAGACTACTAGAAGAGACAAAGAAGGACACTACGTACTGATCAAGGGATCAATCCAAGAAGAAGATATAACAATTGTAAATATTTATGCACCAAACATAGGAGCACCTCAATACATAAGGCAAATACTAACAGCCATAAAAGGAGAAATCGACAGTAACACAATCATAGTAGGGGACTTTAACACCCCACTTTCAGCAATGGACAGGTCATCCAAAATGAAAATAAATAAGGAAACACAAGCTTTAAATGATACATTAAACAAGATGGACTTAATTGGTATTTATAGGACATTCCATCCAAAAACAACAGAATACACATTTTTCTCAAGTGCTCATGGAACATTCTCCAGGATAGATCATATCTTGGGTCACAAATCAAGCCTTGGTAAATTTAAGAAAATTGAAATTGTATCAAGTATCTTTTCCGACCACAATGCTATGAGACTAGATATCAATTACAGGAAAAGAGCTGTAAAACATACAAACACATGGAGGCTAAACAATACACTACTTAATAACGAAGTGATCACTGAAGAAATCAAAGCGGAAATTAAAAAATACCTAGAAACAAATGACAATGGAGACACGACGACCCAAAACCTATGGGATGCAGCAAAAGCAGTTCTGAGAGGGAAGTTTATGGCAATACAATCCCACCTTAAGAAACAGGAAACATCTCGAATAAACAACCTAACCTTGCACCTAAAGCAATTAGAGAAAGAAGAACAAAAACATCCCAAAGTTAGCAGAAGGAAAGAAATCATAAAAATCAGATCAGAAATAAATGAAAAAGAAATGAAGGAAACGATAGCAAATATCAATAAAACTAAAAGCTGGTTCTTTGAGAAGATAAACAAAATTGATAAACCATTAGCCAGACTCATCAAGAAAAAAAGGGAGAAGACTCAAATCAATAGAATTAGAAATGAAAAAGGAGAAGTAACAACTGACACTGCAGAAATACAAAAGATCATGAGAGATTACTATAAGCAACTCTATGCCAATAAAATGGACAACCTGGAAGAAATGGACAAGTTCTTAGAAATGCACAACCTGCCAAGACTGAATCAGGAAGAAATAGAAAATATGAACAGACCAATCACAAGCACTGAAATTGAAACTGTGATAAAAAATCTTCTGACAAACAAAAGCCCAGGACCAGATGGCTTCACAGGGGAATTCTATCAAGCATTTAGAGAAGAGCTAACACCTACCCTTCTGAAACTCTTCCAAAATATAGCAGAGGGAGGAACACTCCCAAACTCATTCTATGAGGCCACCATCACTTTGATACCAAAACCAGACAAGGATGTCACAAAGAAAGAAAACTACAGGCCAATATCACTGATGAACATAGATGCAAAAATCCTCAACAAAATACTAGCAAACAGAATCCAACAGCACATTAAAAGGATCATACACCATGATCAAGTGGGGTTTATTCCAGGAATGCAAGGATTCTTCAATATACGCAAATCAATCAATGTGATACACCATATTAACAAACTGAAGGAGAAAAACCATATGATCATCTCAATAGATGCAGAGAAAGCTTTTGACAAAATTCAACACCCATTTATGATAAAAACCCTGCAGAAAGTAGGCATAGAGGGAACTTTCCTCAACATAATAAAGGCCATATATGACAAACCCACAGCCAGCATCGTCCTCAATGGTGAAAAACTGAAACCATTTCCACTAAGATCAGGAACAAGACAAGGTTGCCCACTCTCACCACTCTTATTCAACATAGTTTTGGAAGTTTTAGCCACAGCAATCAGAGAAGAAAAGGAAATAAAACGAATCCAAATGGGAAAAGAAGAAGTAAAGCTGTCACTGTTTGCAGATGACATAATACTATACATAGAGAATCCTAAAGAAGCTACCAGAAAACTACTAGAGCTAATCAATGAATTTGGTAAAGTTGCAGGATACAAAATTAATGCACAGAAATCTCTGGCATTCCTATATACTAATGATGAAAAATCTGAAAGTGAAATCAAGGAAACACTCCCATTTACCATTGCAACAAAAAGAATAAAATATCTAGGAATAAACCTACCTAAGGAGACAAAAGACCTGTATGCAGAAAATTATAAGACACTGATGAAAGAAATTAAAGATGATACAAATAGATGGAGAGATGTACCATGTTCTTGGATTGGAAGAATCAACATTGTGAAAATGACTCTACTACCCAAAGCAATCTACAGATTCAATGCAATCCCTATCAAACTACCAATGGCATTTTTCACAGAACTAGAACAAAAAATTTCACAATTTGTATGGAAACACAAAAGACCCCGAATAGCCAAAGCAATCTTGAGAACGAAAGATGGAGCTGGAGGAATCAGTGTCCCTGACTTCAGACTATACTACAAAGCTACAGTAATCAAGACAGTATGGTACTGGCACAAAAACAGAAATATAGATCAATGGAACAGGATAGAAAGCCCAGAGATAAACCCACGGACATATGGTCACCTTATCTTTGATAAAGGAGGCAGGAATGTACAGTGGAGAAAGGACAGTCTCTTCAATAAGTGGTGCTGGGAAAACTGGACAGGGACATGTAAAAGTATGAGATTAGATCACTCCCTAACACCATACACAAAAATAAGCTCAAAATGGATTAAAGACCTAAATGTAAGGCCAGACACTATCAAACTCCTAGAGGAAAACATAGGCAGAACACTCTATGACATAAATCACAGCAAGATCTTTTTTGACCCACCTCCTAGAGAAATGGAAATAAAGACAAAAATAAACACATGGGACCTAATGAAACTTCTAAGCTTTTGCACAGCAAAGGAAACCATAAACAAGACCAAAAGACAACCCTCAGAATGGGAGAAAATATTTGCAAATGAAGCAACTGACAAAGGATTAATCTCCAAAATTTATAAGCAGCTCATGCAGCTCAATAGCAAAAAAACAAACAACCCAATCCAAAAATGGGCAGAAGACCTAAATAGACATTTCTCCACAGAAGATATACAGACTGCCAACAAACACATGAAAGGATGCTCAACATCTTTACTCATTAGAGAAATGCAAATCAAAACTACAATGAGATATCATCTCACACCAGTCAGAATGGCCATCATCAAAAAATCTAGAAACAATAAATGCTGGAGAGGGTGTGGAAGAAAGGGAACACTCTTGCACTGCTGGTGGGAATGTGAATTGGTACAGCCACTATGGAGAATGGTATGGAGGTTCCTTAAAAAACTACAAATAGAACTACCATATGACCCAGCAATCCCACTACTGGGCATATACCCTGAGAAAACCATAATTCAAAAAGAGACATGTACCAAAATGTTCATAGCAGCCCTATTTACAATAGCCCGGAGATGGAAACAACCTAAGTGTCCATCATCAGATGAATGGATAAAGAAGATGTGGCACATATATACAATGGAATATTACTCAGCCATAAAAAGAAATGAAATTGAGCTATTTGTAATGAGGTGGATGGACCTAGAGTCTGTCATACAGAGTGAAGTAAGTCAGAAAGAGAAAGACAAATACTGTATGCTGACACATATATATGGAAATTAAGAAAAAAATATGTCATGAAGAACATAGGGGTAAGACAGGAATAAAGACACAGACCTACTGGAGCATGGACTTGAGGATATGGGGAGGGGGAAGGGTAAGCTGTGACAGAGTGAAAGAGCGGCATGGACATATATACACTACCAAACGTAAGGTAGATAGCTAGTGGGAAGCAGCCGCATAGCACAGGGAGATCAGCTCGGTTCTTTGTGACCGCCTGGAGGGGTGGGATAGGGAGGGTGGGAGGGAGACGCAAAAGGGAGGGGATATGGGAACATATGTATATGTATAACTGATTAAATTTGTAAAATAAAAAATAAAAAATAAAAAAAAAAAGAAAAATGGGTAGAAGACCTAAATAAACATTTCTCTAAAGAAGGCATACAGATAGCCAATAGGCACATGAAAAGATGCTAATCATCACTAATTATTAGAGAAATGCAAATCCAAATTACAATGAGGTATCACTTCACACTGATCAGAATGGCCATCATTAAAAAAAATCTACAATTAACAAATGCTGGATGGGGTATGGAGAAAAGGGAACCCTTCAGCACTGTTGGTGGCCATGTAAGTTGGTGCAGCCACTATGGAAAACAGTATGGAGGTTCCGCAAAAAAACTATAAAGAGAGTTGCCATATGATCTAGCAATCCCACTTCTGGACATATATCTAGACAAAATTATAATTCAAAAAAATATATAAAACCCTATGTTCATAGAAGCACTATTTATAATAGCCAAGACATGGAAACAACCTAAATGTTCATTAAAAAATGAATGTATAAAGAAAGTGTGGTATACGTATACAATAGATATTACTCAGACATAAAAGAGAATGAAATAATGCCATTTGCAGCAACATGGATGGACATAGAGATAATGATACTAACTGAGGTAAGTCATAAAGAGAAAGACAAATACCATATAATATCACTTATATGTGGAATCGAAAACAGGACACAAATAAACATGTCAACAAAACAGAAACAAACACACAGATATAGAAAACAGAGTTGTGGTTGCCAAGGAGAGAGTGATGGAAAGATTGGGAGTTTTGGAATAGCAGAAGCAAACTATTCTACATAGGATGGACAAGCCACAAAGACCTACTGTACAGCAGAGGAAACTATATTCAGTATCCTGTGATAAACCATAATGGAAAAGAATATATATATATATATATATATATATATATATATATATATATATGTATATATATATATGACTGAATCACTTTGCTGCACAGCAGAAATTAATACAATGATGTATAAAGGCTGCAGAGGGTGTGGAGAAAAGGGAACCCTCCTGCACTGTTGGTGGGAATGTAAACTGATACAGCCACTATGGAGAACAATATGGAGGTTCCTTAAAAGCTAAAAATAGAACTACCATATGACTCAGCAATCCCACTACTGAGCATATACCCGGAGAACACCATAATTCAAAAAGATACATGTATCACAATATTCACTGTAGCACTATTTACAAGAGCCAGGACATAGAACCAACCTAAATGTCCATCGACAGATGAATATAGAAAGAAGATATGGCCTATATATATAATGGAGTATTACTCAGCCATAAAAAGGAATAAAATTGAGTTATTTGTAGTGAGATGGTTGGACCTAGAGTCTGTCATACAGAGTGAAGTACGTCAGAAAGAGAAAAACAAATACTGTATGTGAACACATATATATGGAATTCAGAAAAATGGTACTGACGAACCTAGTGACAGGGCAGGAATAAAGACACAGATGTAGAGAACGGACTTCAGGACACAGGGCTGAAGGGGAGATAGGGACGTAGTGAGAGAGTAGCACTGACATATATACACGACCAAATGTAAAAGAGCTAGTGGGAAGCTGCCGCATAGCACAGGGAGATCAGCTCGGTGCTTTATGTCCCCCACAGGGGTGGGATAGGGAGTCTGGGAGGGAGCCTCAAGACGGGGGGATATGGGGATATATGTATACATATAGGTGATTCACTTTGTTGTAAAGCAGAAACTAATACAGTGTTATAAAGCAATTATACTCTAATAAACATGTATTTTAAAATACCACAACGTTGTAAATCAACTACACTAGAAAATATTTCTTAAGTGAACAAGATTTTTTGAATGTGTGCTTTATTGTGTGTGTACCACAGGTTCAATATATATGAATTATGTCAAATTGATTACATTGTTTTTCAAAATAAAGAATTTTTGATATTCTAAAAAAAAAAAAAAAAAAAAAAAAAGAAATACTATAGAGACCTTTCCAAAACTGGAGAAAAAAAAAGAATTCCTGAGTAATTCTATAAAGCCAGCAAAATCTGGAAACCAAAAGCTCAACAAAATTATAAGAAAGGAAATTTATAAACAAATCTCACTCATGAACATAAGGTTCAAAAGTCCTAAAAATGTATTAGAAAATCAAATTCATCCAACAGTAAATTACATTTATATAAAGGTATGTATGCATGTGTGTTTATATATACACACACACACATATATATAATAAAATTATCATCACAGAAGTGTCTTATTTTAGAAATGCAATTGCAGTATGACAATAGAATATATAACACTATAGCTCAACATTTTAAGGAAAAACAGAAATATTATTTGAACATATAGGTAGATTTAGAAAACGAGTGACAAATTATAATACATTCATTATAAACTCTTAGCCAATTAGGAATATAAAGGACCTAGCTTAATTTGATAAGGAATATCTAAAAAGAACTTACAGTGAACAGTATGTTTAATGGTATATTATTGAAACTTTCCCATTAATATCTGAAAAGCAAAAAAATATGCCTGTAATGCAACTGATGTTCAACATTATGCTGGTGATTCTAGACAGTATATAATGAAAAAAAATAAGGTATAATGATTGGGAAAAAGATATGAGTATCATATTTGTATATGATTATTATGTGTGTGCAAAAATATCAGTATGGTGCTTTTGAATAAAGTAAATATAATTAATTCAGTGTATACAAAGTCAAGATAGAAAAAATTATATCCCTGTATATCAGCAACAAACAAAATGAAGATTATTTTCACTAGTAATTTTTTCTGTTTTCTTGTTTTGTATTCTAGTAATTTTGGATTTTATCCTGGACATTGCAAATAATATGTTGTAAATATTTCCAATTCTATTGTATTCTTTATAATAGTTTTGATTTAGCAGAAATTGACTTGGCAAATTTAAACTATACACTCTTTCTCTCCTGTGGGGGCTGGCAGCTGAAATCTTTAGTTCTTTTATTCTTAGATGAACTGCTTGGATCTACTCTGTACATGCATATATCCATGGTCAATCAGAGAATTAGGGAGAGTTTATATGCAGATCTTTTCATTGAAATTTAATTGACATAACATTGTATTAGTTTCAGGTGTAAAGCATTATTATCTAATATATAGGTATATATTGTGAAATGATCACTGCAATAGTCTAGTTAATATCCGTTACAACATATAGTTACATTTTTTTTCTTTTGATGAGAACTTTCAAGATCTACTTCCTTAGCAAATTTCAAATATACAATATAGTATTATTAAATATAATCACATGCTGTATATTATGTCCCAAGGACTTACTTATTTTATAACTGGAAATCTGTACATTTTGACCACCTTCAATCATTTTTTCTATTCCCTACCCCCTGCCTCTGGCAACCATCAATCTGTTCTCTGTATCTGTAAGTTCATTTTTTGTGTGTGTTTGACTCTACATATGTAAGCGAGATCTTACAGTATTTGTCTTTCTCTCTCTGACTCATTTCACTTAGAATGATGCACTCGAGGTCCATTTATACTGTCACAAATGGCAGAATTTTCTGCTTTTATATGGCCGAGTAATATTCCATTGTGTGTGTGCACGCACATGCATGCATGCATGTGTGCGTATGTGCATGAGCGCATGCACATTTTCTTTATCCATTCATCTTTCAGTGGACAGTTAGGTTGTTTCTATGTCTTGGCTATTGTGAATATTGCTGCAATGAACATGGGGTGCAGATAATTTTTGAGTTAGTGTTTTTGTTTCCTTTGGATAAATACCCAGACGTAGAATTGCTGTATCATATGGTAGTTCTATTATTAATTTTTTGAGGAACCTCTATACTGGTTTCCACCAATTTATATTTCTATATATACAGAATTTGATGCTCACTCTTTCTGGCTTTTTACGTTCCAGTATTTTTCTCCTTACTCTCTAATTGTGGGCCCACCCTAATCTGTGTTCTCTAGCAACTCAATCCAACATACTTCTATTTAAGTGTTGAGGGCCATGTATGATGCTGACTGAGGTCTGCCCTCATATTAAAAAGCCATAAAAACATGAAGCACATTCAATGTGTATTTCTTATTTCAAGAGAACATTTCTATTAATATCTGCTTGGTTTTGGTCACACTACATGTTTCACAGATGTGTAGTTTTTTTGTTGGCTTTTGTTGTTTTTGTTTTTAATACATAACTAGTTATTATTTGTGAGAGGGTTGGTCTAATTTGGGCCTGTCTGCCATCAGAGGAAGTAGAAACATTTTCTATTAAAATTAAACATGTCTATAACCTATGACTGAATAATTTTATCCTCAGTTATATATTCAGTAAAAGTCTATATGTACATGCCCTAAGCGAGAGGAACAGAAATGCTCATAGGAGCTTCATCTTATAGTTAAAAATTGTAATCCATTCAAATTCAATCAACAATAGAATGAATGAGCATATTTTGATATATTCATACAATGAAATCTTAATACAGTAAGAACAATGAAATGATTACAGATACACTTAACAACACAGAGTAATTTTTAAAAGACATTTTAATGGAAAAAAAAACAGGATTCAAGAAAGGATACTGCATAATTCCATTTATAAAAATTCAAAAATAGAAAATCAAGAGAATATGGGCTGGAAGCCAGGGTTTTTGTCACTTTAGAGAAGTATGGACACTGATTCTGAGTGGCATGAGGGGTGCTTCATTTCTTAAACACTTTGTGATGACAAACTGACATCATGATGATTGAATTCTGAATTTTTAACTGAGCACATTTCTTATGTATGCCACATAAAAGTTAAAAATAAATGAAAACTTTTAGAAACACAAAGCAGCACAATATTATATAGAAAATAGAAATAAAAATATTAAATAGAAATAGATCCCCCAAACACATTGTTGGTTTAAAAAAAATCAAACACAGAACAATAAGTATGTATTATCCATTGTCTTAAAAATGTAAAATGTGCATATAAATGGATAATGAAAGCTTAAGTGATACATACTTATATAAGATGGATATTTGTTTTTATCCATATGTTTATCTACCTCTTAAATATTGTAAAATAATATTGAAAAATAGAAGAAAATAGATTGAATGATTCATGTGTACCAGAGAATGAGGATGAGAATGGGGGTGGGGTTGTGAGACTATTGGCAGATGGCATGAAGAAGTTCCTTTGTGGTGATGGAATTGTTCTGCATTTTGATTCTAGTGAGGACTGCGTGGGTCTATACATGGGATGAAATTGCATACAACTTCACACACACACACACACACACACACACACTCATGAATGATTGTATGCAAAAACCAGTGAAAACTGAATAATATGTAGTCTAGTTAACAGTACTGTACCAATGTCAGTTTCCTGGTTCTAATACTGTACTATAGTCATATACAACATGTCACCATTGGGGAGAAACTTCGTGAAGGGTTCATAGAACTCTATGTACTCTTTCTGCAACTCTCTTTAGTCTATAATTATTTCAAAGTAAAACATTAAAAACAAAGACTTAATGGTATATATGTACTTTTAAGTTGTTTATTTTCTACACATGCTATTAGAGAATATATGACATCATTAAATTATTATAAGCCTTGGCATAAGTAAATGACAATATTGATTGGATAAAATAAGAAATAAGTGATGTGGAAAATTAAAGTTGATTAACAAATAATCATGGGTCATCTTTTTAAAGGAAAAATGTATTAGAAGCCCAAGAGGAGCATTTTCTTTAATATCTATTAACTAAAGTTTTCCCTCCTACTTCACCATATGCACATAGAAATACATTTTATTTCTATGATTTCAAATTCTTTTCATACTGAACAATTAATGGGACTTACCCACATGATTTTTTTTTTACTGCTTTATGATCTCTTATGCTTACTTTATGAGTGTTATTCCTGCCTTTATCTTTGATCATTTTAAACATAATTATCTGAACCTTTGAAACATTGATCTATTATTTTAAATACTCATATACAAATCTTTGCATTTTTGGCTTTTGTGTATGTCTTTCACATCATGACACTTTTCTCTAATATTTTGTAACTATGTTTTAGTACTCAAGTTTCCTGGGGATTTATTTTCTCTTTCTCTCCTCATTCTCATGTTAGGCTCTTCAGTGTATACAATCAGCCAATTTAGCATTAATGGCTTGGAAGGCTTGGAATGGCTTCCAGGCTCCTGGCACCTGGAAGACCTAAAGATCTCTAGCCCATAGGCTTTGCTCTGGTTTTCTCTTCCATTTCTGGCCCTCAACATTATTATTTTAATCAAGTTTGTGTATTTTATAATAAAATACCAAATGTATTTTTTATGGGGAGAACTTCATATTTCTTTCACTTCACTGAAGTACAATCAAAATCTTAAAGCCCTGAGACCAGGAAGCTATTCCCCTGCAGAATATGGTGGAAGATGAGGGCTAAAGATATTACTTGAGATTTTACTTGATACTTTATAAAATGTTAAGGAGTATTTTAAAATAAGAATTATATAGAAAGAAATCAAAAGAAGGTAACAAAAATCTTTAAATACATGTTTTTAAAAAAACCTTTATTATTTAATGTTAAAATTAAGTCACTATCATATAGATAATTTAAATTAACACATTGAATAGGAAGATCTCTATTGGCTACAACTGTCTGGATTCTCTTAGGAAAACAAAACAAAGCAAAGCAAACTAATGCTTATGTGTGTTACACTTATACATTGGTAAAATGTAATTATCATTTGCTTTATCTTTTTTTCTGGAGTAATACTGATATCCATAGGGTTTATCAAAATGTTTTGACAGTTGTATGCATGGAAAATGAATATTGTATTTATTAATATTTAAATTCTTTTAAAAGTTATGCAATTCAAGGATGGAGAAGTTTATATATTACTTTTCTCTACTGAAATACTTACTGTAGGCAACCCACTTTTTTTCACCTTTTTCCTAAATGATACATTCTCAAATATCTGTGACATAAATATATTTACTGATTTAAGAAACATTCATTTGTGCTTTTTGAATATTTAAAACAATGTATTTTCACAGTTTTAAATAAATGTATCAAGTTATGTGTTAGGCTAAATGTAACCTTTCTTGAACAAGGTTAATATGCAATTAAATTGTAGTGTGTAGGAGGAAATTTGATATGCTTATTACAGTTTTTTAAAGAGATGTTTTAATCTATTATTATTCAGTCACTCCAAATCATTCTCATTACCACAGAAAAACAAGCAGAATTAAATTATGTACAAAGGTTTTGTAATTAATATTCTATTTTTACTTTTTTTAAAAATGTAGCTTTTTTTTCCCTAACAAATTTTTTTAAGAAACCATCTACTAAAATCTGATGCGATAACTAGGTTGCTTGCTATAAACAATGGTCCATGCCTAACATTTTCCTTATATTGTACACACAAACTCACAAGCTGTATGCTGTTTGGTAAACCTGATATAGTATTTTAAGCTTTCTGAATTTTATTTTATTGTCCTTCGATATTTCTTGGTAGCAGCATTCTTTTTCATTTAGAAGAACTAAAAGTTGATTTCAATTCTTCCACTTCCACAGGAAGATGTAGTAGGTGTACTTTTCCCTATTTCTACCGGCTAAGTATATCCAAAAAAACCTGGACATTATATACAAAGCAAACTTAAGGAGATCCTGAAAGGTGAAGAGAAGGCAGACTGGCTAGGGACTTGAGGACATGAGGAACAGCATGATGATGAGTTCTTTGGGCTTCCTTTTGGCCTCTTATACTGCAGACTTGGAGCTTAAGAAGCTGGAAACTGGAAATGCTGATGAGTGAAAGCATCCCTCCTTCCAAAAAATAAGTCCCAACAAAAAACTACAGTTATCTCAAAAACAAAATTTTTAAGTTTAATGTAAAAAATTAATTAGGCTCATTAAAATATATGACTGAAAAAAAATTTTCTCATTTTATGTGTTTGTTTTCATAGGTCTTATTAAAGTATTTAGTGTGTACAAAAACCAATGAATTTGTTCAACTAGTATATTTTATTGAAAATTGTATTGAGATAATTGTAGATTCACATGCAGTTGTAGGAATAATACATAGAGATGCCATGTACCTTTTACCAGTTTCCCCCAATGGTAAACATTTTGTAAAACTATAATATTACCAAAATATTAACACTGATAACATCCACTGATCTTTTTCAGATTTTCTCAATTTTATTTGTACTCGTGTGTGTGTGTGTGTTTAGTTTTCTATAATTACATAACATTATATCACATGTCTACCACCACAATCAAGATATTGAGCAGTTCAGTTGTCGCAAGCATCCCTCATATTGCCCTTTTATAATCATAATCATCTTCTTTCTTCCCTTACCCAGATCCTAACACCTGGCAATCACTTATTTCTTACCCATTTCTAAAATTTTGTCATTTTATAATGTTATATAAATGGAATCATACCATAGTAATCTTTGATATTGGCTTTTTTTCACTCAACGTAATTCCCTGAAGATTCATTCAAGTATTTATATGTATCAGTAGTGCATTCCTTTTTATTCCTCTGTAATATTCTATGTTATGTATGTATTAATATGTATTGAAGGTCATGTTGGTTCTTTCCAGTGTTGGGTTATTAAAAATAAAGCTGTTATGAACATTTGTGAATCTAAGTCTTATTTCTTTGGGGAAAATGCCCAGAATATGATTACTGAGTAATAGGATAGGTTCATATTTATTTTTATGAGAAGCTGCCCAAATATCTTCCTGAGTGGCTGTACAATATTACATCCCTATCAGCAATGTATCAGTGATTCAGTTTCTCTGCATTCCTGCCAGTATGTGATGTTTCACTTTTTTTTTTTTAATTTTAGGCATTCTGATAGGTATGTAGTGATATCTTGTTGTAGTTTTAATTTGGATTTCCCGAATGGTGTTTATTTTTCATTTAAGTCTATAATCCATTTCGAGTTAAATTTTATGTAAATTTGTGGGGTTTAGGTCAAGATTCTTTTTCTTTCTTATGTATGTCCAATTGCCCCAACACCAGTTGTTGGACAGATTATATTCCCTTCATTAAATTGCTTTTGTATCTTTGTCAAAAGTCACTTGAGCCTATTTGTGGGGGTATATTTCTGGGCTCTTTATTCCATAAATATTTTTAATGGTATTTAGAGTCATACAAGATGCACAGGATACTGAGGTGAGTCAGTCAGGATCCTTGTCTTCAAAGTACTCCAAGTGTTATAGGGGCAGAGAATTTAAACAGATGTGGTAGTATGTAAAAGAGACTGAGTTTGAAATTTGTATCACTATATTTTGGGGCAAAATGGAGGGAGAAGACAGTTCTATACAAAGAGGGAGTTATCAGGAAGGGCACTGAAGTGCCTGCTAAAAAAGAATGACCCATAAGTAGATAAGGAGAGAAATCATTTCAGGTACAAAAAGAAGCTAATATTTATAAAGGGTTTAATTGTGAACATTTATAGAGCTTTTTTTTTTTTTTTTTTTTTTTTTTTTTTTTGCTGTATGTGGGCCTCTCACTGTTGTGGCCTCTCCCGTTGCGGAGCACAGGCTCCGGACGCACAGGCCCAGCGGCCATGGCTCACGGGCCCAGCCACTCCGCGGCATGTGGGATCCTCCCGGACCGGGGCACGAACCCATGTCCCCTGCATCGGCAGGCAGACTCTCAACAACTGCGCCACCAGGGAAGCCCCATTTATAGAGCTTTGAAATGATCTGGGGCATTAGGAGAACTGCAAATAGTTCAGCATGGCCAAAGCCTAGGGTCCAAGAGGACCTGATGAGATGTGAGGCTGGAAGAATAAGAAGACAGACTATGGAAGACCTGTTTAACATTCTAACAACCTTGGCAAAGGGGAGATACTAAATAATTTTAAGCTTGAGAGTGATATAATCAGTATAAAGAAAGCTATTATAGGCTTCATATTCCTTTCTTAAAAATCAATTATACCATATATTTGTATTAGCCTCTGCACTTTCTCTTTCAGTTTTTACAAATGGATTTCTTTAGCTCCTGCACTTTCTGACTAAGTTCATACAAATGGAATTCTGCCCATAGCTGTGAAAATGAAAGCCTTACAAATTATAAATAAGCGAAGAAAGGGCTGTTGATTTAGGTGCAAAAGGACAAGGAATTTAAAAATTATAACCATTTAAAAGAATATTTTAGATAAAAACAGATGTGAAAGCGTTTACAAAAAAAAGAAATCCTGTTCAGTAATTAGCAACCATGAAACTGTCTATGTAAAGTTACTCTGTGGTTCCATTTTATGGTATATGGATTAAAGTGTCTCCTTTATAAATTTCTTCCTTTCTTGCCTACTATATTAATTGATCTTCGTGAATATAACTAATCAAATCAATGCATGTAACTTCAGAAAATTTCTTTTGAAGACTCTTAGGACTCTATTTGTACCCTCATTGTGCATGAAGGTACATTTACTTGTTTGCCTTGGATCTCTTACCATAAAATACTCACAAAGGAGTTTATTCTGAAATAAGTTTTAATAAAATATTCAATTTGCATAATTTTATATGTATATATTTGTTTTTGTGAGGCATAAAAACAGGTTAAATATAATGGGTGTACTTATCATTTAACAACATCTCTTCCAACATATGCAAATAAGTACAGATATTATAAGAATATCATGCTAAACCCTAGACCAGAATAAAATTAAAAGATCCCTGGAAAATTTTCATGATTAACAGGAGATAAATTCGTATAGAGTGATAGTATGATAGATGTGTGAGTAACTGCACAGTGCATTCTAGTTACTCCCAGGGTGATGGTATAGTTTCTGACACTGATTACTTCCTTTCTTGTAGTATTGTGGTAAAAATCATACTAGACAACATGACTAAAATATATGGTATTTAATGTCTACTAAATAATTCATAACTTTGATTAAAGTGAATTTCTTATACCTGGATTCTAGATTGCCATTCTCACATGTATTTTTAGCTTTGCCATTACTGCCTCCTTCCTTTTAGCTTTAGACATGTTCAAGAGCAGCAACTTTAACTGTTGACTGAATTTGCCTCATTTCCCCCATTTGGACCCTGATGACACACTGCTAATGTTTACCTACTTAGGTAGCTTTTCCTCCTCAGTATTTTCTACTGGGTCATCTTCCCCTATTTGCCCTTTAAATCTTGGCATTTCTCCCAGCTGTATTCCTGGACAAATTTTCTTCTCACTTTATGCTCTCTCTCTCTAGGCACTTTCATCCATTCTCATTGTATTAACTGTCATAAATGTCCTGATAGTTATATTCTCATCCATGAGCTCTAAAGCCATATATCCAACTGTTAATAAATATTTAAGAGATGATAGGTTAAAGCAATCCCATGGACAGCTTGAATTTTCCATTTACTGGCTGCTGCAGTATCATATGAATAAAATGGATAACAATAGTTTTGCGAAAATCAGCTTCTTGGAACAAAGACATAGCTATTAGTACTCTTATGAGCTCATTCTATGCCCCCAAAAGAGCTCGGTTATGTTTGTTGTTGTTTTCATTTTTGTTTAACCAAGAGAAGATTGAGATGTAGGCATGATGGTAGCAGGTAAGAAATCTTCAAGCACTTGGTTTCAATTTCATGAAGCTATCATACAAGTGGCCATTTAAAAAAAAATCTATTGCTGATATCATACATATAGAAAAGTGTACAAATTCTGAGCCACAATATAGACATCTATGTATAACCTTTTCTCAAATAAAGAAATGTAATAATATTATCAGCATCCCATAAGCTCCATTCTTGCCCCCTCACAATTATTACCCTTTTCTTCCTGTTACTGATTTTAAAAGAACATGTAGACATGTGGCAGCAGTTAGAAAAACCTCAAGCAATTGGTATCAAACTTCTGTGTGCTGCACATAGGCCATCATCAGTTTAGATGTGCTGAGTTCACAACACCACTGTAGGTTCAAGCTCAGTGGAGATAAAAGTAACTTGGGAAACAGGGTTATAATTTGTTTGCATCAAAATATATGGACCTTCCTCTTGAGAAGGTATATAGAGCAGCCAGGACAACTAAAATATATTACAAGGTCTCCATTAGATTTCTGTGCCTCTTGGCTAAGGGACCTGTAGGCTGAGTAATAATTTTGGACATGCTGTTTCTAATGAGAATACTAAGGTTGTCTCATAAATTCCTAAGCTCTAAGTACACAGTGTCGTCTGCAGAGGCCTCAAATATGTAACTAACCAGAAAACTTAAATTAAAATTTGGCTCTGGGGAATGATGCATATTAAAACCAAATTTTGTAAGTTGCAATTGATTTTGAAATGGTTCTTTTGCTGAAACTATACGGACAAAAGAAAAGCTCAATTAATGTGGTCTGGTTACCTGGTTGTCCCATGTGATGTTTATTTCATCCAGATAATAAAATATATTTTTATATTTTCTAATGGAGAAAAAGTATAAGTTATGCTAATCCCTACAGGCCATTTCTTTCTATTGCATACTTGGTAAAGCATCATGCTTTACAGTTAAGCACAAGACAAAATCCAATCTTGAACCTCTGAATGTAGCAAGTCTAAAACTGTATCTCAGGTGGTGCTTAGAGATCTGAGAAGTTGTTCATGTGTCCATTGCAGTCAGACAAGTCTAGCCTGACAATGTCTACATGGAGACTTACAGATGTCAATATCCTGTGTAAGAAAAATATATACCCTGCGTAGGAGAAAGGTGTACGAACACAAGGAAATTTTCAGTTTCGTAGCTGTCTGGACTCTTCAATGTCCAAGGAATAGAAATCTTCATCATGGTGACCAAAGCATTTTCAAATTTTGAATGAAAACTTTCTTCCTATCTTAACTGCCATTGCACCCTCATGCCCAAATAACACACTAACCATAAGAATCTGTACTTCCTGTAATCACTACTTTAGCGAGTACTCTGGCATAGATCCTGGATGATTTTGAATAGATAGCTGTAGTGGTTAAACTTTATTCTCTAGGCATTAGGGAGTATTAAGAAGCTCAGATTTATGAAGTTGTACAATCATTTGTGTGCTTAAGGAAATTTCATATGGCAAATGCTTGCGAGTTAACCATATATTATTATCTGACTTATTTTATTGATGAGAAAATTGGGGGTTGTGTAATATATACTTTGGTGATACATATATAATTTCTATAAGAGAAACACATAATTTGTGAACCTGATGAAAGAAAATTCCTGGCCCTGATAGTAATAATAAAGTATTATGTTTCTGGAGAATATAATTCTGGCTTGGAGGGAGCCAGAATAAAGCTTTAGTCATATGGCATAGTAAAACCATGTAACAAATTACAGTAGTCTGTGTAGTCCTGCCAGACTTGCTGAATTAGGATCCCTGCAAAACACGTTTTCAAAAATACAGACTCATAGAACACAACAATGGATGGAACCTTAAAACATGTTTTTGAGAAACTTTGTTATTTGGGAACAGTTGTACATATTTCCAAAATCATTTAGTTAATTCATTAAAATACCAAATATAACAGTAGGAGTTCAGTATCACGAATTTTACTTGCACTTTTTTCCTGCATGTTTGAGGGGAGAAGTTAGGTTGATGGCAACTTGAACTTTGAAAATATGCAGTTGGCTCCTTTACCTTGATATAAATAGCTTGGAAAAGACACATTTGATTGCTCAGATTAAGAAAGATTAGGCGAGGTAAATTATGTATACTTTCTTTATTAAAATGAAGACTATGCAAATATTCCATTTGTCTTTTATTTTAGCCGAGTTAACTGGATGATTGATTGCTTTCTTTTCCAGCATATTAATGAACAGTGTGGTTTTTCTTTATAATTCTCCATAGTTCTTCTCAATAGTCAAGTAGGAATTATTCTTTTTCAAAATCTGTTATAGGGACAAAAATTGCAGCTCTACGACAAACTGAAAATAGAGCATCATTCACAGAAAAATTTATGTATTTAATCTTTATTTTTCTTTTGTCACCACTTTCCTATCTTTTGTATCTCACATAACTGTTGTCTAGTACATGACTCTTATTCATTCTTTCATTCAGTCAATCACTCATTAACTATCAAACAGTTATTGATAAGTTACTCTTTGACAGATTTTTGACCTGCTGTCTACATAAAGTGCATGACATTCTGTTGGAAATAATTCTTAGGAACCACCTCATTTTCCCTTGATTGGTACCTTCATTGTTGCAGTGCTACTTTCTTCTCACACTGCATCCAAAAGCTACAAGAGACATGCCCTGAGGATGCCAGGCCCTCCCCCTTGCTATCTGGCCCAAAGTGGCATAATCAGAAGTTCAAAATTTTCCCACATTTTCTGGATTTAGATGAAACAGCACACCACAAAACATGGGATCTGATATTCTGAGGGCCTTCAAGTGGGTCAGATGATAGAATTCAGAATAGAAAAGGAATCATCTCCCTATAAATTGAACTTTGAGCAGTTGGAATGAGGAGATAAACTTTTCCTCTTTCCTCTCTCCCATAGATTATACCAAAGACTCGTTTGCCCTCCTAGTCCAGTCAGACAAATCCTGTGTGTATAGTATGTAAATCTTCTGATCAACCATATCTCTCATTGTTCCTACTCATTAAGTGGTAGCAAGACTAGCAATACATCACTTTTTAATGCTTCCTATCTTTTCCTCACATCCTATGCCTGTCTTGTTTGCTACTGAAGTTTGAGTACCTAACACACTGTCAAGCACACACTAAATAGTTACAATTTTCTCTATACTATACTGCCATATTTTATTAATTATTTTATAGTACCTTTCTTGGTATTAAAATTACATTGTTGAGGGCTTCCCTGGTGGCGCAGTGGTTGAGAGTCTGCCTGCCGGTGCAGGGCACACGGGTTCATGCCCCGGACCGGGAAGATCCCACGTGCCGCGGAGCGGCTGGGCCCGTGAGCCATGGCCGCTGAGCCTGCGCGTCCGGAGCCTGTGCTCTGCGACAGGAGAGGCCGCAACGGTGAGAGGCCTGCGTACCGCAAAAAAAAAAAAAAAAAAAAAAAAAATTACATTGTTGCTACACCTATAGAGATCAGTGTTTCCAGAAAAAGATAAAAACAACTCATGATTGGGTCATAGTGAAAATCTCTTGCTGTAAAACAGTGATGGTCAAAATAATTTTGAAAGAAAACTCAACAACTTGAAACTCTTGAGAAATATTTATTGATTTGATTTACAAAGGGTATACCCATCCAAACCTAAGGGCTAAAAGCAAGCACCATATTTTCTTTACTCTTTCACATGATGCTTCCCTGTTCCACAGGACAAAACTCACAGTGGTAGCTGAACCATATAGAGACCAACAAATATCATCTGCTGAATTATCAGCATCGCTCATTCTTTTAATGAACTGTAACAACTGTGCAATGAATCAGTTGGATGAATCAATTGGCTACAGGGAGAGGATGCCCTGGGGGTGAGCAGCAGAGCCTGTGAGAGTGAAATCTTTCAATGAAGTGAAATCTGTCTTTAAAGCTTATTAATAATTTGAAAAAATAGCAGTGCAAAAAAATCAGAGAATACCTTCATGAGTAAAGTAAGCTTTTCATGAGTTTATAAGTGTACAAGCTGTATCTGGGATTTAAGTAAAGGGTGGGTTTTTCAGATTTGTATGCTTTTATATATATAGCAATACAGTATTTATAAGGTATGACTTGGAAAAATAAGTTCTTTACAAAATATGATGAAAGTATATTTTGAGTGCTTACGTAAGGTACTTTGCCCGAATCACTTCACAGATCTGCAAGATAACCACATGAGGCAGGTATATTTTGCCTTTTGGGAGTATTTCTAAGTTCCACACTTTAAAATTACTGAAGCCTGGATTCAGTACCACGTTTGTGTGAGTCCAGTATTTATGCTTTTCCCCCCATTATATCCCATAGCTTTAGCATCTGATTTTATCCTTACTTGCAATACTATGTATGTTTGCTAAGAATAGATGGAATTTTAAGTGAGACTGATTTAATATTTTTTTAATGTAGTTAATTACCTCTTTGATTGTTGCTAAATAATTCTTCCATTTCCATTGACATAGTTGTTTCCTCTAAATAGAATTTTTTTTAATTAAAGAAAAAAACATGACAGGTCAAGAAATTTGCTGGATAGCTGATATTTCTGAAATTAGAAAATATAGTCCTAGATGACATCATTCCTTATGATTGTATCCTTTTCTGAGATACAGCATGTGGCTTCTCAGAACCAACAGAAATAAGAAGAGTATGCATTTACCTCTCATTCACTGTTACCGCATGAAATCCTAAGTAGATGTTTTTGGCTTCCAATTTGTATCTCCATTCTTGTCTTCCACCCTTCCCTTTCAATTGGGTGAAAACTTGTGAGGCCACATGATTTTCTTTATTATTCTTGGGTACCAAAAAGTTCTATGATCATTATAATTGTGAACATGATCTCAATTTAGATTAAAAATGTTTTATTTATATAATAAAAAAACCTCTGAACTCCTCCCTCCCAGCCAAGTCCTGCTGCAGACTAGATTCTTTATTAATTGACAGTATATCCTGTCAATTATTAAGGGTATGATTAGTACCCTTACTAGATAAGTATAAATTATATATTAGTAAGTATATAATATATTATATTTCTATTCTTTTTATTATTTATGAGAAACTGGGAGAAAGTAGAGGTCAGGAGGGGGAGGGAATTTCTTTATTAATATTATTGAACAGTGCTATTACCATGTCTAGGTTTAGAAATTGTTTAAATCTTACTGTTTCCTAAATGAGGAATTTTACTGGTACTTTGGAGAACCTTCACCCTCTCCAACATACACACACACACATGCACACACACACACTGTCTTGATGTTAGCAAATCCAGTCTAGTCCTGCAGTTGCTTACTCTTTTTTCATAGCCGTACACTCAAAAGGTCTCTTTTCAACTTCTAATTTCCATATCACTTTAGGCAGTCTGCATGAGTAGGTATCTCTCTCTCCTACATGGCCCACAACTGATCCGCAAGGTCCACTCAAACATTCTCTTCCTGAGATATCTCTGTGAGTGGAGGTGGATCCCAAAGCAGCAGCCACTCCCTTTTGCTCTGCCACCAAAGCAGATAGTCAGCCCATCTCTCATCCTGTAGATTTCCCAAGAAGGCTTAAAATGCCTGTTCAGTATGCTTTTCCTAACTGTTGGGAAATACATCAAGCTCTCCAAATAATTCCATTAAACTCTTTAAAGAAGAGTGGGACTTACTGTAAAATAGCAGCTTTACCAAATAGATCTCCTTGAACAACTTTCTCAGTCTCCAGCCACATAGCACCATAAATAGTCACAAAAGTAAGTAATCTAATCCTCAGATATTTTTGTTTTACAGCCCCCAGGAAGGTCTAACTAAAAGTTACTTTGGTATTTGATATTTGCTCAATATTTATATCTTATTCAAAATTTCAAATTTTGACATCCTATTGTGTTAACATAGGTCTACCTAATGTCTCCATTTGGGTCGTGTTAGGCATGTCCAGATTAATGAAAACCAGGTGATTTACATTTCCTCTTTATCCCCTGTATCAGTAAATGCCATGTCCATCCATCTAACTGTAAAGAAAATGACTTAGGGTACAGTTTATATTCTTCCTTCCTACAACCCACCCTTATATATAACCAATCAGCAATTCTTATTCAGACTACCTTAAAAAAGATATCAGCATCTCCACTGCTTCCACCCTAGCCCTCTTTCATTGATTGCTTGACCAGATGACTACAATAACCTTTTTATTATCCCCCTGCTTCCTTTCTTGGCACAGCCCACCATGGCCCCTTATAATTGCCTTACATCATCCAGAATGGCCTTTAAAAATAGCTTATCATTTCTTTATTTTAAAAACTTTTGATGCATCCCATTGTCCTTGTGTGATAACATAACAAAATCAAAATTAAAAATATCTTCTATGACTACAGAGAACAGACTTGTGGTTACTAAGGAGGAGGGGGGTGGGGAAGGGATGGATTGGGAGTTTGGGATTAGTAGATGGAAACTACTGTATTTAGAATGGATAAACAACAAGGTCCTACTGTATAGCACAGAGAACTATATTAAATATCCTTTGATAAACCATAATGGAAAAGAATGTGGAAAAGTATATGTGTGTGTATATACATACATATATATTATATATTATAACTGAATCACTTTGCTGTACAGCAGAAATTCACATAACATTGTAAATCAACTATACCTCAATCAAATAAATTTTTAAAATATATGAGTAAACACACATATACCTCCTCAGCCTCATTTTCTACATTCCAATCACACTAGCTCCTTTTCACTTCCATAAACATGCCAAATTACTCCTATCTCAGGGCCTGTCACCAGCCATTTTATCATCCTGCACACTTTCCTCCTGGATGACTGTGAGCCTGACTGCCATTTATCATTCAGATCTCAGTTAAAATGACACTGCTTCCAAGAGGACTCCTCTGATTATCTAAAACAAAACACCTTCTCAAAAAGCAAATACTGTCTGTTGTGTCACTCCTATTTCTTTATCCTTCATAAAACCTACTACACTTACAAGGAATTTTGTGTGTTTTGGGTTTACATTTTATTTCTTTTTCTCCCCATGAGTCAATAAGTTAAGATCCTCAAAGAAAAGAACTAGCTCTCTTGTTTACAACTGCATTTCCAATTGTAAACATTCCCCACTGCAAACATAAGTAATTCATCCACATTATAAAGCTTTTATCACTTTCCACAGGTATTTTCTATGGATACTTTAAAATACTTGTTACTTTAAAAATTTGACTCAGTAAATTCATTTATTTATGTACTCACAGACCTGTAGGGTCATGTATAGTTTGATATCTTACAAAGCATTTTATGTAGAAAGTAATTTGATAAGTGCAATGATAAAGATGATTGGATTATATGACAACAATAAATGCCTATGTAAATGGTAGCAGGGTGGCAGAGAGAATAAAGCTTCTAGGACGTAGTTAACCAGAACTTATTTCTTTAGAATGAATAACAAAATAAGGATTGGTAAGGAGAATTAAGGGGAAAAGGAACACCACATACAAAGGCTTAGGACTGAATAAAAGCAGGCAGGTATCTAAATATGAAAGATAATATTCAGAGTTATGGCAAAAAATGTATTTTAAGTATTTTAAATTTAAAATGACAAGTATAATAATTTATAGAATGCTTAAATGCAAATTATATCTGATCACATTTGCCTTTTAAAAAGATCTAACCTTGAGGTTTACTGAGAACTCATAGATAAGACCCACAATTGAAGTGTTTCAATAATCTAAGTAAGAAATGGTTAAGACACCAACTAAGGAGTAGACATGGATATAGATGGATTCAAGACAGAATTTTAATGGTAGAAATTTTAAGATGAGGTGACTGATAAACTACAAGAGGGAGGAAAAGGTCAAGGGTGACTCACTGGTTTGTGATTAGATGATAGAAAGATTCACTGTGAGAAAGGAACCTGTTTAAAATTTAAGTTTGATCAAGTTAATTTTGAAATGCCTGGGAGATTTCTAGATTGGGATGTGCACTAGGTGAGGGATTGAGAGATCAGTATTGGAGGTAGAGATTTTGCAGTCATTACAAATGATTATTCTGAAATCTTAGGTGTATTGTATTCGATAATCAAATAAAGCAGGGGTCTCTAACCCCCGAGCTGTGGCCTGGTACTGGTCCGTGGCCTGGTACTGGTGTACGGCCTGTTAGGAGCCGGGCCGCACAGCAGGAGGTGAGCAGTGAGCAAGCAAAGCTTCATCTGCCGCTCCCCATGGCTTGAGTTACTGCCTGAAACATCTCCTCCTGCACCCCCCCTCCCCTGCCACCAGTCCATAGAAAAATTGTCTTCCACGAAACCAGGCCCTGGTGCCAAAAAGGTTGGGGACCACTGAAATAAAGTACAGTTGACCCTTGAACAACTCAGGGACTAGGGACACTGACCATCCATATAGTTGAAAATCCAAGATAACTTATAGTCAACCCACACTGTTACATAGTTCCTCTGTATCTGTGGTTGAATATATGCAGATTCAACTAACCTCGGATGGTATAGTAGTGTTGTATTTACTGTTGAAAAAAATCTGCATATAAATGGGCCCTTGCAGTTCAAACCCATGTCATTCAAGATTCAACTGTATGTTTAACTTCTATGTGGTAAATAACCACTTTGAAAATTTGAAGTTGAACTTTCAAGTCACCAGAGATATGATAAAATTTGAATTGGACAGGAAAAAAACTGTGAGCAATTTGGCAATCTCTTTGATTAATGAGGAGTAACTATAAATCCTAAATCAATAGATGACCTAGATGAGAAATTTATAGTACAGATTGGATAAAAATTTTAAAAGAAAGATCAATATTATTGGAAACATTTTGAAAGTTAACAGTGAAAATAAACTCTGGTGTCTTAAGTATTTTATCTCTAATTTCCAAACTTGAATTATACAGGGTCACATTAGTGAGAATTTCCTTTTCAGAGGACTATAAAAGTAGAGTTTTCAGGAGAGGACCACTAGGTTTCACTCTGGCAAATTTGTATTTTCTAGGAACACTTCGAGGTTATAGGTGTGCTGTTCATAAAAAAAAAGAGAGCAGTGTGGCACAGGATTAAGAATATGAGAATATTTCCATAAATTTGCCATAAGATAAACACAGAGTGAGGTCTGAAGAAATGATGATGAAGCTAGCAGCTATATCCATGTCTGAAAGCGCAAAGCTTTGATGCCAAAAACTTGGCCTCTGTGCACCAGTGCCAAATTGAATCTCGGAGACAGAGTTTTGGGTGAAGTAGAAAAAAATAGCTTGGGGCTTCCTTGGTGGTCCAGTGGTTAAGACTTTGCCTTCCAGTGCAGGGGGTGTGAGTTCAATCCCTGGTCCGGGAGCTAAGATCCCACATGCCTTGTGGCCAAAAAAACCAAATCATAAAACAGTAGAAATATTGTAACAAATTCAATAAAGACATTAAAAATGGTCCATTTAAAAAAATAGCTTTATTGCTTTGCCAAGCAAAGGGGGACACAGCGGGCCCCTCAAAACTGTATGTCCCCACCCGGGAGGATTTGTGCTTTTCTGGTTCTTTTAATCTGGCCTCAGGTGGTCTCTTGATGAGATTCTCAAGGTTCCTTTAATGTGTGATCTTCTCTGGAATGAAGAATGCTAACATCTTCCATTTGTTAGGTGTTTTAGTTCTGTAAAGAGCTCAAAGATATTGTTATGTGTATCCCTTGAGGAGGAACCAGGACCCTGCCCCAAGGCTGCACTGTTGTTTCTTGCCTGCTCCTCCCTTGTCTCTGCAACTGATTAGCAACTGTGTGAAAGGCTTTCATGCCCAGGAGCCCCACAGGGTTTGGTTTCAACTTCATGAGCCTAATTGATATTTAGATTTAGAGGCTTCAGAAACCCTACCCCATAGATTTAGTCTGTATTCTGTGCATAGAGATATATTTGGTTCCATAGGGTATTTTTAAAAAGTATACATTAATAGGAATCATAGCCTTAATTATAATACCAATAAAAATCATCACCAGTATAACACTTCCATTGTAATGAAAGAGGGTTAATCATTTTCTTATAATTTCATCTCATACTTAATGATTAAAGTCCCAGATAAAAGACATTGTCCAACTTTGTCATGTGGTTACACCCTTGGACAAAGGAGAAAAGAATGTCTGTTCTTTTTTTGGTAATCTTTTTATTTTTTTCAGTTGGGCTGAAATTCACATAACAACATTAACAAAAGAATTCAGAAGCATTTACATTCATGATGTTGTACAACCACCATTTCTATTTAGTTCTAAAACATTTTCATTGCCCCCATATAAAACCACATGCTTATCAAGCTGTTACTTCTCATTCTTCCTTTCCCTCAGCCCCTAACAACTGACAACTTGTTTTTTGTCTCCAAATCCATACAGACATCCTTGTTATAGCATGTGTCAGTGTTTCATTCTTTTCTATGGAATAATATTACAATATGGAATAATATTCCACTGCATATATATATATATATATATATATATATATATATATATACATAATACTACAGTTTGTTTATCCATTCATCTATTGATGGACATTTGGGTTGTCTCCATCTTTGGCTGTTGTGAGTAGCACTGCTGTGAATATCCATGTACAAATATTTATTTGAGTTTGTGTTTTCAGATCTTAGGGTTATATACCTAAGAGTGGGATTGCTGTGTCATGTGGTAGTTCTACATTTAACTTTTTGAGAAATTACCAAACTCGTATCCACAGTAGCTGTACCATTTTAAATTCCCTTCAGCAATATACTATGATTCTAATATATATCCTGGCCAAGAATTTTTTTTTAAGGTGTGAAGTAATATCCAATGACTTTGATTTACATGTCCCTGATGACTAATGATGTTAAGTATCTTATTGTGTGCCTGTGGGCCATTTCTATGTATTCCTTAAAGAAATGTCTGTTCAAGTCCTCTGCCCATATTTTAATTGGGTTGTTTATCTTTTTGTTGTTGAGAATAGGACATCTTGTGTGCAGCCAACAAAGGGAGACATATGAAGGAAAGTGAAATGTTATTACCTAAATAAAGGTAAATGGATTTTGAACAACCAAACAAATGTGTGTCATAATATCTTTAAGCTTTTCTACCTTGCACAAGACAGGATACATTTTGGCATTTATTGCATTTAATTTTTTTCTTTGAATTTGAAGGATGTTAAAGGTGAGGGCCAGATATCTTTCATGGTTGTACTGCATATAACACAATATTTGTTGATTTATTTTTTAATTTAACAATGACATGTTTACTCAATTTGGTGATCACTGAGGATATCTTCCATAAAGTTATTTTATCAAGTATCTGAAAATCTGAATGCACATACCCTTTTCTATAACATCTACTTTTAGATTGAAATACTAGTTACGTAGTAGGTCTGATGTGAACACTTTCAGCAGATTTATGCTTATACTTTAATTAGTAGGATGCACTTATTTGAAAGAGTCTTGTTGGAAAAAATATTGAGGTGTTAGGATGTGGTTTTTGCACAATCAACATAATAGGATTCAGGTGGACAGAGCATTGAGTTAGGAGGACTCTAGTCACATAGCATACTGAGTGGTTCATGTAACACTTAAAAGTGAATTATGAGGGCCTGTTTGAACAGGAAAATGCTTTAAGAATATGTATTTATATTGAATCATCAGGAAAGGCTTTGAAGTGTCCATCTGGGACAAGTATAGAAAATATAACACTGAAATGGACCCAAATAATTTTCACAATGTAATTTGCAGAGTTAGCAAAACTTTTGCATTTTAGTCACCCAAAGAAGAAAATCCTTAGTGCATTAGGCCTGTCTTTTTATTTACACATATGTTTATTCTCTTGGTGTGGATAATTGAATGAAATAGACTTGCACATTTCTTCTGTGGCTGTCATTATTAGCCTGAATATAATCAGGTTAATGAAAGCAATTTCATTTTTTATTGGTAAAATATAACTCTTGATGTAGTTTTAATATGCTTGTGGCTATTTAAAACTGACATCTCTCTCAATGAATCCTAAGATTCCAGCATGCAGTTGAGGTAGAAAACCATTTGTTTTATTCCCAATTTCATGCCTGACTTTGTAAATGTTACAAATAAGCCCAGCAACTGGATAATGCCTGTGAACAAGGGGCTAATGTCACTTACCAGTTGGTGAATTAGTATAGTGTGCTTGTGAGAAAATTTTTGTTCTCCACCTACACATTTGTTTGTTCAAAGAATTGCTTCTTAGTGATTATAAAGTGAAAAATCTTACTCCCTAAATGGAAAGGCAGCAATAAAAGAGTATGATTTCTTGAGTGTGAGAGGTCTACATTTGAATTACTTATCTTACAGTTTTGTAGCTTTGTAACTTTGACAAATTATGTAATTTCCTCAATCCTGTATTTTTTTTGTTTGTTTGATTAGTAACTTCCTACCTAAAAGATAGTTATAACTTCCATATTATTCATTATTTCTGCATGGGCTACTACATTGACCATAAAGGCAACTCTTTTAGAAGTAATTCTTGCCATTATGATGCTAGTGATTTAAATTATTTAGTCGGATAGTATTTTATCAGGTTTTTATTCTCTTCTATCTCAGTTGCAAGGGGCAATTCATGACCCTTTGGTTTACATTTATGACTCAGGTATTTATTCTACCTGACTTTGTGGTTTCTTGTTCTAATGATGAGTATTTAATTGCCTTTGGTTTCATTTTTACAGCTGTAAGATGGTTTTGATATTAGATTACTGCTCAAATATAATTCATTAATTTCTCTTTGTAAATGTTTGTCATTTTAGTTGCTGAGTATAGGGTATTAGAGAGTCAATATGTTTTTGTTTTGTTTTTTAATGGGAGATTGAGGAAACAACTGTGTCCTGTGTACTGGAAACTCTTTCTCATTTTATATCTCAACCAGAACGTATTTATTAATTAATAATATTTTAAATTTATTTTGATAGCTAACATTTATTAAATGCTTTCTATATCAGACCATGATTTAAGGGGTTTACCTATATGTCACTTAATCTTTACAACCCTATGAGATTAATACTAATATTATCTCAATTTTTTAGATGGTACAGAAAGGTAATGTATCCAAGTCATCGTATTAGTGAAAGGTTTTACTTTTCTGAGTAGTTATTACTCAGTAGTTAGTTAATTCCTAGTTCTTTAATAGCTGAAAACAGTATAAGAAAAACTCTCAAAATGTAAATAACAAACAGCTAAAAGAATTTCACTTTCATGCAAATGGTGTATGGGAAATTTTTTTTTTTTTTTTTGGTTTATGGGAAATATTTTGATGTAATACTCTTCCCAATCACATAACACCACAACAGGAAAACTCTAAAGATAGGCAAGTTGATCAAGAGCCATATACAAAAATAAGAAAGACTTGGTATACTAATTATTTTTATTTGGTTTATCCATTATAGGTATACTAGGGAATGTAGATAACACCTGGAGGTACTTAAAATAACATATATTCATAGTTTGGATATTTGTATATGGTCTTACCAAACTAAAGTCAGTTTTGCATTTTCTAGCTTTTTGCTACCATAGGATCAAACACTTATTTGCTTGCTTTTTCACGTGGTATGATTTCATCAATATATACTTAAATGAATATCATAATTCTGGGAACTCTTTGCCTATTGCCCAGTCTATTCTGAAGATGAATATAGTTTAGCCTAAAATGTTTTATTTTACATAATTTTTTTAAAAAAGTATTAAATTAGGCCAAGATTTAAAAAATCAAGACCTTCCCAATAACAATCTCTTCTCCTTTGTTTCTTGGAGAAAGTGACCAGAAGATTTGAAAACACTGGACCAGAACTCAGCTGGAGTTAAATTGCAGTTGCATAATTCAGACAGGATATACACTTTCCAGTTCAACAGAGTACCCATCAATTTATTGTCTCCTTGACAGAAAATCTGAAAGTCAACTACAGTTCATCATCATTTGCTGTTTTTCTTTTTAGAGTAAATAAATATTTCCCTGTTTCTATATCTTTAACAAAGATGCACAAGTGAAAAATAAATCTAGGAGAGCTAATATTTCAAGAAAGCAAGATATAAACAGTATTTCTTTGTGGAAATAAACATTATTCTTATCATTTACTGTAAAAACAAAGTATTTAGTAAATAATCTGTATCTTTGGTCATATACCCACATTGACTCCTATAGGTATTTGAGTTTGTGACCCCTGGTCTAGAGATATGCAACAGTGGAAATCCTTCTGAATCTCCGTTTCTATATTTCTATCAATTGTAGTGCTGTTTAACAGCACATGGGTGGTTCATCAGTTAAAGCCAGTTTTCACGGTAGGAATGTCAGAGGAATGCATCTGTCACAGAAAATTAAGAAACATCCATACAGTACCTAATGGCCTAAAAAATTTAATCTGTTTCCCAAATCACTTGACTTACTGTCTAGGGTTTTTTTTTCCCCCCACTGAGGAATATAAAGTTCAATATCATTCCTGCAGACTTCAAATGAAATCAGATTGTCGGCTCTTTCAAACGTAAATCCAATAATTAATATCTAGTTGGCAGGCTCTTATATGGATTGTTTCTTAAAAACTAAAGATGATAATTGAATTTAAAATGCTGTGCTTAACATTTTAGGGTGATACATGGTGAATGCAGTGGAGAATCTTTTTCTGTCAGTGTGGATTTCTTAATGGAAATTCACTTAAATGAGGGCTTATCAATTTGTAATGTATTATCTCACTCTGGTTCAGACCAAGCTTCATTGAACACATGCCCACCCCCTACATATAATAAATTGCATCTTGGCAGTGCAATTCTTTTAAATAAATATTTTCTCTCTTTTAATTTTAAGTAAGCCTTTACCATCTGTTCTGCCCTTTAGTTGCAAATGCCAAAGAACGTAACTTACTATTGTGTCATTTACAAACTGCAGACAGAGAAGTGACTTAGTGGTTGGCATGTCTTTATTCTTAATTCTACAGTCGGTAATTTTTTTCCCTTTCTTATGTTTCAGATATAATGGGGGATATTATTCTGTTCTGACGTGTTGAAATCTTTTCCAGCAAAAAGGGAACACAGGGAAGGAAAAGTGATTAATCAAAAGACTTAACCAAGGCCATATCTGTAGAAATGTGATGTACCTGTAGGATTATAATCATATAAAGAGGGTGTTAACCCTAATTGTATCAGGCAGATACAATACAGATTGCATCATAGCCAAGACCTTTGGTAAAGGATTCTGTTTGTCTCCTAAGAGGGACAAGGGATCTTTACAAAGAAACAGAGAATTAAAACTTGCATTCTTCCTGTTTACATCTTTTGAAAGGCTACACACTCTATGAACTTAGCAAAAATTAGCTGGACATTAGAAAGGCATCAAACACTAAAGAGGAAAGTGGTATATTAAGTCTGGTTAAAGTGTAAAAGTTATATTCAATTCAATTTATTGTTCATCAAGCCCTTTCTTTAAAGAAATAACATAGTGAGGCACCTAGCTGAATACATTCATAATGAAAATAAAAGCTGCTGATTAATTGAAAACAAAAACAGGGAACCCTTGTACAATGTTTATATTAGGAATTCATAAGGAACTAATGTCACTAACAGGAAAGTGTTGACATTCTTCAAAACCAGAGCACATGAGCCTTCATTCTTGGCTATTTGGTCAAAAAGCCTTCCCAGGTTGTGACTAAGCACTCCCTTGAGAGGTTTTTTCTGTATTGCTTTTTCGACTCTCCATGTTACAGCTGTCAGACAGTGGACTCAGCTGTCTAGAATACTGTACCCTGGCCAAGGCCAGACTTACCTTCGTCCCCTGGTCTATAATTCAGGACCAGACATTATTAGGGTGGTCAGTTTTGTAGAATTAAAAACATAGACATACCAAAGCCCTCTCAAGCATTGCTGCCCAGAAATGTGTCTAGTTTGTTTTAATCCTTCCTAGAGCTAAAATAGGTTCTTACCTTATGTTCTTTAAAGATGACCTGGTACTAATCATCACAGGTATCCCATCCATTCTACTTTTTCCCTCTGCCAAAACTGCTCCTCTCTTTCACAGCTGGTACAATAGGAAGAGAAATGTTGATCATTAAAACTAAATGAAATTAAAAAGGTACAGATGCCTCTGCCATTTAAGAGAAGTAATATAAATTACACAAATTTTTCTGTTTGATATCAGTATAGGTAGATTAGTAAGTAACTTTCCTTTATCTTGTAAAATTCCCCAAAGAAACAATGAATTAGAAATGGAATACAGAGAATAGAAATATTGTACCATCTATCTATACAATGAAGTAAAAACCTGGAAATTGAAAAGGAGCTAAAAAAAATTATATCATCTGGGTATGCTAACAGATGGACCAAGAAACCACTTTCTTTTTAAATTAATTATTGGATCAAAGATAAAACCTAAAATGAAACTGCAGTTTACCTAGAATATATATAATAATGAAACATTACATATTAGAATGCATAAGGTATAGAACTAAAACAACTCTCAAAGGAAAATTAAATATATACATTGATAAATGAGAAAAAGGAAAATTAATTAAACATGTGATTCAGAAAGTTAGTAAATGAACAATAAAATAAAATGGAAGCATAAAGTAAGAAATAATAAAGGTTAAGCAGGAAACAATTAATTAGAAAAAAGAGAACACACAAACAAAAAAAATCAGGTTCTTTGGCAAAATATAGTAGCTAATCACTAGCTAATGTGAATCTGCAGAAAATGAGAAAAGAATGAATGTGCAAAATAAATAATGATAAGGAAAATAACTACAAAAACAAACAAAATGAAAAGACTCATAAGAAACCATCTTGCACAGCTCTATACAAATATGTTTGGAAACTGGGATATAATTTATTTTTAGAAAATGTAATTTATGAAAACTAATTTTAAAAGAAGAAGGTAGTCTAAATAGAATGATTCCCGTGGAATAAAGAGATAATAATCCTCTCCCAAGTATATGTAGCTCATATGATTTAAAGAAGAATTCCAACACAAAATTCTATAAAATAATTCCAGTGCTCCTTAAATAGTTTCAGAATATTGAGGGGTAAAAGAAGACTTTATAATTCTTATTTTAAGAAAATATAGTGAAACACCAATATAAATTACAAAGAAAACAAAGTCCAATCTAATTTATGAATATTAACACCAGAGTGTTAATTTTAGTAAATAAAAGCAAAATAGCAAAATAATACATCATGATGATGAATAATATAGTTTATCATATTAATGTATCTAACAAAAGTTCATATGATTCTTATAAGAGGTAAGCATTTGATAAAACATTTCTATTTGGGTGGGATTAATGCTTAATGATAAATAAAATAAATAATAAAATAGAGATTAGTCCTATTTAGTTTACAAAATATGTTCATTATCTGTATAGCATTTTAAGGAAATTAAGAAATATTCATTAACATGGCTATTACTTAACATTTTACTGAGAGTGGTAGTCAGTACAATTAGAAAAGATAAAGGAATCAGAGACATATGTAAATGTGTGAATAAAATATTACTACTCTCCTATGATCTGATTTTATACTCAGAAAAAATAAACTAGGAGTTTTAAGTATATACTAATTCATAGAAATAACATAGTACAAAAATAATATTTAGAAACACTAGGTGCCACATATTTCAGTAGCAATTGCTTAGATAGAGGAAAAGACGCCTTTTAGATTAGCAAGAAAGAATACCTAGGGATAAATGTCTGTGGAAAGAACTATATTTAAAAAGCACTGTGTTAAATTTGAATTAAATAAAAACTTTTGAATTCTGCAAAGCAACAAACCAAAATAATAAATGGAAATGCATACTGTCTTACTGCTTAAAAAAATAACAAGAATGCCAGTATTAAGAATCTCATGTGGATATTTTATATACCTTACATGTAGTATCTCACATCATTGGGAGAAAAGATATGCATTTAATAAATGAACAACTGAAGAACCAGTTAGAAAAATCATTTGGTATTCATACTGCATGCCAATTACGATAATATGTTTCAAATAAATGAAACACTTAAATATATACAAAAAAAATGTAGTGTTACTAGAGAAAATATAATTCTTTACTAACTTTGTGATACAAAGATCTAACTATAAAAAAGGAAAGATTCAGAAACTTGACAACGTAAAACATCTTTTTAAAAAAAATAATCTCAGGGCTTCCCTGGTGGCGCAGTGGTTGAGAGTCCGCCTGCCGATGCAGGGGACATGGGTTCGTGCCCCGATCCCAGAAGATCCCACATGCCGCGGAGCGGCTGGGCCCGCGAGCCATGGCCGCGGAGCCTGTGTGTCCGGAGCCTGTGCTCCGCAACGGGAGAGGCCACAGCAGTGAGAGGCCCGCGTACAGAAAAAAAAAAAAAAAAAAAAAAAAAAAAAAAATCTCAGTCAAAAGATAATTGACGAATTGGAAAAAAATTATGAATTTTAAAGTAGAAAATCTGCACATAGAACATTTTTTATATAGATTTATAAAAGACAAAAAACTATAAAATTGGCAAAGACTGAACACAAAATTTCTAGAAAAATAAGTTTTAAAAAGTTTCTAAAACATAGGAATCACTAGAAAGTTGATTACAGCAGACAGTTCAATTAAAACAGTTCAATTAAAACTGAGGTACTATTTTTCATTTACCATATTATAAAATATATTCAAATTTTTATACTAAAACCCTATATGTATTCTTTGGGCAGTATAACATTTTTTAATTAATTTATTTTTTATATCTTTATTGGAGTATAATTGCTTTACAATGTTGTGTTAGTTTCTGTTGTACAACAAAGTGAATCAGCTATAAGTATACATACATCCCCATATCCCCTCCCTCTTGAGCCTCTCTCCCATCCTCCCTATCCCACTCCTCTAGGTCATCACAAAGCACTGATCTGATCTCCCTGTGCTATGCAGCAGCTTTCCACTAGCCATCCATTTTACATTTGGTAGTGTACATATGTCAGTGCTACTCTCTCACTTTGTTCCAGCTTCCCCTTCCCCACCATGTCCTCAAGTCCATTCTCTACGTGTGCGTCTTTATTCCTGCCCTGCCACTAGGTTCATTAGTACCATTTTTTAGATTCCATATGTGTGTGTTAGCGTACGGTATTTGTTTTACTCTTTCTGACTTCACTCTGTATGACAGACTCTAGGTCCATCCACCTCATTACAAATAACTCAATTTCATTCCTTTTTATGCCTGAGTAATATTCCATTGTATATATGTGCCACATCTTCTTTATCCATTCATTTGTCAATGGACATTTAGGTTGCTTCCAATTCCTGGCAATTGTAAATAATGCTGCAGTGAACATTGTGGTACATATCTCTTTTAGAATTATGGTTTTCTCAGGGTGTATGCCCAGTATTGGGATTGCTGGGTCATATGGTAGTTCTATTTTTAGTTTTTTAAGAAACCTCCATACTGTTCTCCATAGTGCTATATCAATTTACATTCTCACCAACAGTGCACGAGGGTTCCCTTTTCTCCACACCCTCTCCAGCATTTATTGTTTGTAGATTTTTTGATGATGGCCATTCTGACAGGTGTGAGGTGATACCTCATTATGGTGGGCAGTATAATTTGATACATTCTCTATGGAGGTCAATTTATCATCATTTAACACTTTATCAATTCATCTATCCTTTGACTCAGCAATTCCAGTCTGGGAATTTATCCTGGAGATAAACAGATACAATGCATTGAAAATGACAAATGTTCTTGCAGTGTTGTTAGAAAACAGAAAACAAATAACCCCCACCCCCACCCCCCCACCAAAGTTGGGAAGTGCACATCCATAGCCTAAATGTCTGTCATCTGAAAACCAGTTGAATAAATGATATTTTAATCTATAAAATGGAACATGATAAAACTGGTGAGGGGGAGGGAGGGAGAGAGAGAGAGAGAGGAGCCTATCTGTACTGATATGAAGTGTTCCAAGATATATTTGATAAGTAATAAATCAATGTGCATAACAGTGTGCATGACAATAAATTTCCATTTACAGAAAAAAAAAGGAAAAATCAGTTTACATTCAATTTGCTTACATGTGCTTTAAAATATTTCCAACAGGGGACACACAACCCCAGTAACAGGAATTTCTTATGGGGAAACTTGCTTAGAGCAGAGGTGAAAGAGAATTTCCACTGCAAATTTTCTTTGACTTTTTTGACTTTGAATCATATGAATGTATTACGTACTGAAAAAGTGAAATAGTAATAAATTAATAAATATTTTATAGCTATCATTACCTTAATTTACTAATGAGGAAGAGATTTCTCCTTAAGATTTTTAGGAATTAAAAAAGGTATTATAATGTTAATATTTTACATTGCTCTGGGCTGAGAAAAGGAAATTCAGAGTAACTTTCTGTAGTTTTGGAAATGTAAAGGTTGACCTGAACAATTTGTGTGTAACTATAGTTGCTACTCTTTAAGATACAGAAGTAATATAATAGTTACTTTTTGTACTTTTGGATTGATACGGAGCAAAGACAAATGAACAGTGATGGAAACAATGGGGTTAAGTAAGAAAAATGAGGATCATGAAAATGACTTTATAGCAGTTTATGGAATGATGGGTGTGTTGAATTTCTTATACATGTTATGGAGGTTCAAGGTAATTTATGTAAAATGTGATAATCATTCCTCTCTGACCCAAGCCTAGAGAACTTCTTCTCCCACACAAAAATTTATACACCACAAAATTTATCACCACAGTGATATATCACCTTCCTTCAGTCAGAATGACTATTATCAAAAAGATAACAAATAACTAGTGTGGGAGAGGATGTGGAGAAAAGGAAATTCTTGTGCACTGTTAGTGGGATTGTAAGTTGGTGCAACCACTGTGGAAACAGTATGGAGAGTCCTCAAAAAATTATAAATATAGCTATCATAAGATCCAGCAGTTCCACTTCTGCATATTTTTCCAAAGAGAACAAAAAACAAGCTAATTTGAAAAGATATATGCACCCCTCTATTCATTGCAGCATTATTTACAATACCCAAGATATTTAAGCAACCTAAGTGTCCACTGAAAGATGAATGGATTAAGAAGATGTGGTGTATATACACAATGGAATATCACTAAGGCATAAAAACTGATATCTTGCTATTTGCAGCATCACGGATGGAGGGTATTATGCCTGGTGAAATAAGTCAGGCATAGAAATACAAATACTGTATGATTTCACTTATATGTCAAACCTAAAAAAAAAAAGAAAATAGAAACAGATTTATAGACACAGAGAAAATGTGGTAGTTGCCAAAGAAGTGGGCCTGGTGGGATGAGTGAAATAGGTGAGGGAGATCAAGAGATATAGACTTCCAATTATAATGTAAATAATTCATGGGAAATATAGGGAATATAATCAATAATATTGTAATAACTTTGTGTGGTGACAAATGGTAACTTGACCTATTGTGGTGATCATTTTGTAACATGTATATATATCAAATCACTATTTTGCATACCTGGAACTAATATAATATTGTAAGTCAATTGTACTTCAATTTAAAAAAAGAAAAAGAGTACCTTTAATTGCAATGACAAATATAGTGTGGCTTCAGGTTCAAAAAGTAGCAGTGATTCTAACTGAAATGAATAATGGCATGGAACATGTCTCTCTCCTTTGTCAAACTCCCTATTGTGAGTGTGAAATCATAGGTACTAAGGGCAGTAAGATAAATGAATTTTGTTTCTGATAGATACTAAATGCTGCCAAACCCAGATAGAGGGTAAGTTACTGTGGCCATAATTTAAATGTTTTCTCAATTGCTTTATAGGCAGTCAGAAAACAATTCTTATTCTGACCTCCGAGACTGTTCATGAAATTAAATAAATGGCTAGTAAGTGGTGGAAATGGAGTTTTGAATATGGTTTGACTCTGAGCCTGCCAGCTTAACACTCTTATATGCAAATACTTCACATTTTTTTGACATGGCTATCATTTAATCTTTGTAAGAGATGAAGACAATGGAGAAGTAGGAATCTTGCAGGGGTAACAAGGAACCAAAATGATACATGGTGTCCAAACGTGTAGTTTTTCTTTCCCATTTTAAAAAGTAGGAAATTAATGCTTAAAGAGATATAGTTACTTAACTATCATCAAAAACATTTTTTCTTCTTCAGTGCTGTCCCCAACCCTCTATCTATACTTCCTTTAACTCCTTTCATCTCCTATCCTGATATTTTCCACAGGTTTCTTCTAAAACTATTTACTGAGCACTGGGATGTTTCTCATTCCAGGTCCCTTCTTTGATAATATTTAAAAAATATTAACCACCAAACAGTTCTGTTTTTTCATTGTCAATAATACAACTTTAAATATTTATCAGCTTATCATTTCTTTTGAAAGCCAAAATATTAATCATATTTTCAACACAGGATAGCTCCCTGGAATGACAGGGTATGTTTTATATCATCCTTCTCTCTCCCAGTTGACCTTATTCGAATTCTGTTTCATTCCAAACTGAAGATCCTGTGAAAAGTTGCCAAATATTTTTTTTCATTTTCATCCAAATGTATCATCTACCATATTTCTGGCAGATTAATTTAACTTTTACCTCAATAAGTTCTTTAGAAGGATCAACTCTGTACCCCAAACCATTTTAATTTGTTATTTTTAAGTAGTCTAGAAATATATATTGACATATTCATTTTAAATAATAAAGTACCTGTGTAACATGTATTCCTAGTGGAAATCAACATTGGATTTTTACCTGCATGTTTTATTCTAGCTTGCAAAGTAAAAGTAGTTGAGTAATTTTTAGAATAATTCTTCACAAGAAGAAGGAAGGAAGGAAAGAATTAGGAAAGAAGTGATGAAAAATACTCCTATTTACTTAGCCTCAACCCCATACTTTTAGATAAGTACTGCTTTTTATTGCTCTTGATTTTTAGATAGGCGTTAGTATTTTTTTTTTTTTTTTTTTTTTTTTGCGGTACGTGGGCCTCTCCGTGCTGTGGCTTCTCCCGTTGCGGAGCACAGGCTCCGGATGCGCAGGCTCAGCGGCCATGGCTCACGGGCCTAGCTGCTCTGAGGCATGTGAGATCTTCCCGGACCGGGACACGAACCCGTGTCCCCTGCATCAGCAGGCGGACTCTCAACCACTGCGCCACCCAGGAAGCCCCATTGGCGTTAGTATTTATTGTCCTTATTTTTAGGTCATTATTGTTGAAAGAGAAATGTAAGAAGAAAATATATGAGAGTGAATGAAAAATTCTGAAGTAGGTCCAAAGGAAGGAAAAGCTACAGTGAACTCCAGTAAATGAAGTGAAGTTCCCTCCCTATTAGCAGAATCAGCAAATGATAGAAAGAGAGCGTGATAGGCACCAGGCACAATTGCAAGGTTATATGGTTTCCCAAAAGGTGGCAAATAGATAATAATTGTGTTGAAGGAAATTGGAAGCATGTTTTAGACTAACTTTAATACTTGTGAATGTTGTGTTCAAGGTTAGTCCAGTGAAAACGTATACTTCTTTTTACTAGTAAGGTTGTGAGTTATCACAAACAAGTGACGTTTTAGGCATCTCTGAACTGAGAAAATCACAAAATCACACTGTCTATTTCAGACAATAAATGTTTGCCTGTGAATGAACGAATTCTGAATGCTGAGGCATCTCAGAAATTTCTAGTTTGTTCATTCCACATATTTCAAATTTGCTCAAATTTCAAATTGGTTATAAACATAACATTTGTTGTTGATTATACTCAGTATAACTTGTATGTAATACTGATCACATATTTTAGATATTCTCAAGAGCTCTGATAAATGGGAATAAGACATCCAGAAATATTCTACAATACTAGTTACTCTGGGAAATAATGCCATAAATTTCTACATTAATACAAAAATTTAGAACATAATTCCTAATTCAATGTTAAAAAGGTCTTCTTTCCTTGTATGAACTTTATTAATGATATGAAATCAATGGTTATTTTTAGTTAAATAACTTTTATTATCAGTTCTTTGTAAATGTTCTTAGTTTTGTTTTCTATGTTAATTTTAAATTTTGAAATGAAAGTTAAATTTACATTATTTACTTTTCATAAACATAGAATTGAATATTATTCATAATTCATAAAATCCTGAATTTACTCTGATGCTCTAAAACATTTTCTTCTCTCTGAGAATATAAAGAAGTCTGAATTATGAGATCCTGCCATTTTGTCTCTAGCTAATTGTCTCAGAGAGAGACATTTATCCTCAGAATGCCCACTTGAGAATACTCCTTCCTCCTATCCATAATCAGTTGCTTCTCTCTTGTTCTTGAACCAACACAGATCTATCAGAGTCCTTTACTAGGATGTTTAGACCAGGAACTGGAAAGAGAAAGTCCATTCTCTCAAGTGAGGTTAGGTACATAAGTGAAACTGAGAAGTCCATGGTGACCATGTGGAAAAAGCCTGCAGTGACCAAAAATAAAGCCAATTCACAGAAAGACTGAGCTACAAGATTGAAAAAGAGAGCAGTCTGAGTTGTTAAGTACTTTATTATGTTTCTTTTTTTTTTTTTTTTTTTTTTTTTTCAGTATGCGGGCCTCTCGCCGTTGTGGCCTCTCCCGTTGCGGAGCACAGGCTCCGGACGTGCAGGCTCAGCGGCCATGGCTCACGGGCCCAGCCACTCCGCGATATGTGGAATCTTCCCGGACTGGGGCACGAACCCGTGTCCCCTGCATCGGCAGGCTGACTCTCAACCACTGTGCCACCAGGGAAGCCCTATTATGTTTCTTTATACTTGATCAATATTTATATGATGCAGGTTCCAATTTAAAATTATCTTTTCTAATCCTGAACACAATACATTCTCCTCTGTCCTCTAAGAGGCAGCATTACTTAGTATTTAAGAGCTTGAACGAAGACATTAGACAAACTTTGTCTCAAGGAATACAAATGGTGACCTTGTTTACACAAGTGACGTTGGGTCTTATGGGTTGAGGGTATGCCAGGGACACTGACTTGCTCAACAGTATTTCTTCAATGGTATTTTTGGAACAGTGGGTCCTGGTTTCATTCTTGGGGGGCTGAATGGATTTGCCTAGAGGGGACTTTTCTGTCTGTCAATCCTGTCAACTTCACCCTGCAGTTGCAAAGGTAAAGAAATGGTATTCAACCAGATTAGATCCTCTTTAATCCAAAAGCCTAGTTGGAAATATGAAGCAGCAAATTTGAAAGGTGGAATTCATATTGGGTCTTGATTGCTGTGCGCGGACTTTCTCTAGTTGTGGCAAGCAGGGGCTACTCTTTGTTGTGGTGTGTGGGTGTCTCATTGCAGTGGCTTCTCTTGTTACAGAGCACGGGTTCTAGGCACGTGAGCTTCAGTAGTTGTGGCGCATGGGCTCAGTGGTTGTGGCTCGCGGGCTCTAGACCGCAAGCTCAGTAGTTGTGGCACAGGGGCTTAGTTGCTCCATGGCATGGGGGATCTTCCCGGACAAGGGCTCTAATCCGTGTCCCCTGCATTGGCTGGTGGATTCTTAACCACTGTGCCACCAGGGAAGCACACTACTTAATTATTGCACTTAACCGCCCCCCCCAGTTTTTTTTTTTGTTATTAAAAAGAAGGCTGTGGGTATTATGAGAAAGAGTGAATGATAGGTTCTGAATTGGAGGATGAGACATGTAGCTTTATTTTTGTCATATTAACCTAGTTACTTAATATCCCTGAGTATCAGGTAAGTAAAAACAATAATATCTGCTCTACCAACAATATGGGTTTGTTGTAAAATATAATGAGAACAAATTTGGTGAAAGAATTTGTTAAACTATAAAGGATTATAGTGGAATCTAATTTTGCATGTTTTGCTAAAATATAAATTGGAATATATTATAAAATAAATCATATCTCCCTCAACATATGTAATTCATACTGATACGTTATACAACCATGCCCTAAAATCATGAGTATAAACTGTTAACTAATACAGTTGCTGTTATTATAGACTTCAGTAGGAAGATTCTGCATATGCAGAATTTATTTTTCTTTCTAATTAAAAAATGATTTATAATACCTATGTTCTTTTATCTGCTTTGCTATAAAAATTTCAAACCCAACTGTTTAGCTTATTAAAGGAATTAATTGCTTTTTCCATCTTTCATCTCTCATTTCTGCTACCAAGTAACAATTTGTAGGTTTTTGTTATTATGCTTATGGTCTCTCTTTAGCAATTGGGAAGGTTCCCAAAGACTACCTGAACCATGGCAAGTAAGAGTATTTTAAGCATCCATATATTTTAGGAATGACTTTTTGAGGTTTTGCACTTATTATGGACATTGCAAAAGCTAATTCAAAAAAAAAAGAATCCACTTAATTTCAAATTTCTCAGAAGTTTTTAGACTATGAATCATGCAGGAAATCAAAATAATTCAAAATCTTGCCTTAAGTACTAAATATTTCTCACATTGTCCTTTGAATGTGCAAAGCACTGCAGAACATCTGAAGGAGACCAGGGAGTAAAGACCTTGGTCCAAAGGTTCTGATTATAGTTTTTGTTTTGTTATGTTTTGTTTCCTCCTGACTACAGAAGTTCAGTTCCTCAGTTCCTCTGATTTGGCATGCTGTCTCTTGAATGTGCTGCTTAGAAACTCTCAGTCCTACCACTACCTCTTAGTGCCCCTTGGATTTATTCATCTTCATTTCATAGCTAGATGACTTGTACAATGTCAGCTGAGGATTGTATCACTTCCTGTATTTCTTACCAGTGAGACCCCCAGCACTAATCACAATCCAGTGTTCAGAGAAGGCCCTCAAGTAATATTTTTCAGAAAAATCAAGTTGAACGCAATTTTGATTAAGTAGAAAAGAAAAAGAAATAAATCATAATCTTAGGGGAAAATTGTCAAAAGTGACAAAAGTTAAAACAGTGTCTGGAAAACCATAAATATTTAAAAACCCATTGAAAGAACACAAGAATAAGTTAATAAATATTAGGGTTAGTATTGAGCACCCACTTTAAGTTTTAAAGAGGAAGCTGACAAATCAGATTACAAGTGAATTTGGTGACATGGATATCTGGAATATTGGAAGTTATTTCACAATTTTTCTGTTTCCTACAGAAGAAGCAAATACTTATTTAGTATAAAGCTGACCAAAAACTAGCTCTCAGACAAATTCCTTTACATATCAATGTGCTGCTGGTCAGAGGAAGAGAAAGTGTTGGGGAAATAGTACCTCTCCAGAAACATCACTTAAGCTGAAGCGTGATTGATTTGTACAATGGTATGTGAGGAGCACTTGTTACAGATTGGAGTATATTAAACTTATAAATATATGATCCAAGTATTGCAAAGTGGTACGAATAATTTTTTTAAAAGAAGACTGAAAACCTCACCCCAAAACTGTCTGAAATGTCACTTAATTATTTTAAGTAATATAGCCTTAGTGAGTATCAGTATTTAGAAGTGTTATTTTTATTTTACAGTGAACGGAGAGTTTCATGCAAATGTAAGGAACATGATTTCAGAGAAACCTCTCTAGAGATTCATTGAGAATGATTGAAAGGGTATACATAAAAAGTGCTCTTTACAGTGTAGTCTACAAACAAGCCAGAAAATAAACATTTGAGAAAGATGCCGTAATAGATCATATTTCTACCAAACATATTGAACAAAACCTAATTACAATAGATCCAAGGGTCTTTTATTTTATTTTTTTAAGTACTTCAACTTTTTTTAAAATAAATTTATTTGTTTATTTATATTTTATTTTTGGCTGCTTTGGGTCTTTGTTGCTGTGCGTGGGCTTTCTCTAGTTGCGGTGAGCAGGGACTATTCTTCGTTGTGGTGCTCAGGCTTCCCATTGCGATGGCTTCTCTTGTTGCAGAGCATGGGCTCTAGGCACGCAAACTTCAGTAGTTGTGGCACGCGGGCTCAGTAGTTGTGGCTCGCGGGCTCTAGAGCACAGGCTCAGTAGTTGTGGTGCACGGGTTTAGTTGCTCCGTGGCATGTGGAATCTTCCTGGACCAGGGCTCGAACCCATATCCCTTGCACTGGCAGGTGGATTCTTAACCACTGCGCCACCAGGGAAGTCCCAAGCGTCTTTTAATTTGTATTTCTAGATAAAGAAAAGTCATTGTCTTGTGCATTAATCAATGTGGGAAACTATAATCAGGAACTCATAGGATTTTGGAGAGGTGAGGAGGGGGACGTAAGATATTACATGCAAAGCCTTTAGAACTGGGTCTGGCACATAATAAGTATGAGTACATATTAGCTAGTAGTAGATGTAGTAATAGTGGTGGTGGTGTTAGTAACACTACTTTGCCTCTTTTAGTTATGCCTAGCATAGCTAAAAACTCATCCAATTTATATCATAAATCAAAGACTATCCCATGAAAAAAGCAAGAAGAAATAGGGATAGATGAAGTAGCTCTTTACTACAGAATAAAGAAAGCCTAATTAATAGAAATCTTTTCTCAAAGACAAGAAGTGTTGACAAAGATACCATCACTATATGTATGCTTTGTGTACCATTTCTAATAATATATTTTGCTAACTGACCTTACAACATGCTACAATTCTCTATATTTTATCAGTTTCCATGTGTATCCAAAGTAGTACCCTGAAATAATCTGTGTACTATGGGAATCATTTTGCCTTAAGACAAAACCAAAAATGCAAATTTGATTCACTTTTACAATATGTTAACTGTGTGTAGATATCTTTCATAATCTTTAGTATTCTGTTTCTAAAGTGTGATACGACCTATAACTATAGGAAGTGAGTTTTTCATTTGAGCTTCTGGGGTGGGAGGGAGCACAACTTATAAACTCTGCAAGTAAAAATGGAATTCAGATCAGGGCAATATGTTTTGGAAATACATCACAATATGAGTCTTTCTGTGAGGCAGGGATCCACCACATTCTAGAACACTACTGTCAAAGCTAAAAAGGCCAGATAACATTATGCATTTGGGCAGAAACCTAAGCTTGGCCAATCTGATACCCTCACAAGACTTTAATGAGTTGTTCTTGAGTTATGTTCTTTCGTGTGAATTCAGTTGCCTAGATACCCTTGACTCTTGCTAGTATTCTGAGATGACTTCTCTAGCATTTCCTTGTTCCTTGTTTCCTTGTTTCTATGAGCCACCCATAGCTTTCTAATAAATTCCATTTCTATATAAGTTAGCCAGAGTCAGTTGAGAGTACTTGCATCTAAAAGTTTGGCTGTTACAGATAATGCCATCTAGATGTCAGGAGTTTAAGTGGGTTGGTTATCATGCATATTTGTAGCTAGAGGAAGCACAAATTTAATAATCAGAGTTTGCATAAAAGGACCCATAATACACAGTAGAAGAATAACCAAATGATCATATATATTTATCTGGAAATAATTGCCCAATAAAAATAAATGGTTAAGGATAGAATTGCCAGTATCATAGAACATTATGACAGGCGGAAGGAATGTCAGGGTGAGATCAGTGCTAATATTGAACTTGGATAGCTCATAAAAAAGAAATGACCATTTCAGACAACTAATAACCTGAGGCACCAAATGAATGCTTCGAGATTTCTATTTCTATACAAAATTGATCACTTATACTCTGGTGTTGCAAGGTGAAGTAACTGAAAACCTAATGTGAAGTTTTATTCTTCAGGTTACTGAATTTAAATGTTTTGCAGTCTTTCTCTGGTTCTTTTATAAAATTTAGGGCATGTTTGTGTGGGATACCAAGAATTGGACATAAGGTAGAGTTTAGAGATTTTTAAATCTCTCCAAATCTCTGAAGTGTTACTGAAAGCCCTAAGTAACCGAAGTACCATTTCCCCTTGCTGATGAGACTGATTTTTTCTTTATTAAATAAATTGTAATGTCCTTAATGTAGGGAATTACAAGGGGGATAAGACACATTCCTCTCTTTTTTTGGCCTCACATTTGTTCCTCTTTATCTCTGCAGTTATATCTAGAATCAGTTTCAGACATGTTGTCAGGAGTGGAGGAACAATTACATAATACAGAATAAGTAAAAGTAACTTATTTATGTTTTTTTGTTAGCAAGATTTTTTCTAATTTATGTATGTAAAGTATGTTGAAAATATATGTGGGGATAGATTCTGGTGATGCTTGACTAAGAAGAGAAATATTATATTTTGAATAAAGCTGAATTGATTAACATTTTGATTAGTTTTGCCAACCCTAGCAATAGGGCATTGTTCAAATTTTCATTCCCTTCTTGTTTGAAAATTGGATTCAGCAGTAAACAAAGGTCAGGTACCAAAATTTCCTTGGTTTTGTATTTGGAAATGAATCCATTGATTTAGGGAAATAGAAATGATGCAGTGAACTTTAAATATTTAACTCACCCACTACCCCTCTTATCCTAGGGAATCCCATAAATAATTGCTCTACTGAAGTCTGAAAATATATATTGGTGTTTAGGGAGAGCCCAAGACCATTTCCAGATTCAGTGATTCACTAGGAGGACTCACAGGATGCAGCATGGAGTTGTACTCAGGGCTCTGATTTATTACAACAAAAGGATACAAAGCAGAATTAGCAAAGGAAAAATGTACATGGTGGGGGGGGGATGCCCAGAGGAATCCAAGCTCAAGCTTCCAAGAATCCTCTCCCAGTGGAGTCACACAGGACATGTTTAATTCCTCCAGTAAGGAATCGTGACAACATGTGTGAAATGTTGTTTACCAGGGAAGCTCATTAGAGATTTGATGCTCAGTATTTTTATTGGGACCTGGTCACATAGGGCTCCTTCTTCTTAGCAAGTACTGACTTTCAGTATTTCAGACTTCCAGAAGTAAAGCAGATGTTCAATGTAAACCATATTCTTTATGCAAACAATCTAGGTACGGTGAGTCATTTTCATAAGTTCTAGGACTTGTGAGAACCCTTCTAAAATCTAAGTCCCCAGAAGCCATCCAAGTTCCAACCCTACAAGTAGGCCTTTCTAAGAAAAACAATTTCAGGCCTGCTACATTCACTCTTTTCTGCCCAACTGGTGAGAGGAGAACAGCACCTTTGAAAAATGCTCAAATGTCTCTGCTATGTAGCCTTGCCTTCTGATGTGAAATTCTATAGTTGAAAAAGGACCCCTGATTTTAAATGGGGATGAAAGAGTAGCAGGGTGACAGATAAGAAGAGTAGGCACTTAACTTATACTTGTTCAGAGGCCAGATGAACATGGTTTATCTCGATAAGCAAAAGGATAAAGATAGTAAACAAAATAGTCTGACCCTAACGGATCTTCATCATGGCAATTGTTCATGGTGTCCTTAAGAATAACTGAGATGAACAGACAGGGTGCTACTTGGAATTCATAATCAAAAGAAACAAACACAAATTAATCAGTTCTAGTGAATCTGGTTACTTAATCTAACCATTAAAAGAGTGAGTTACAAACCCTCACCCAGTTATCAATCTAAGGAACCAAGTTTTTGTGAATGAAGGGAGACTGGGCTCACCTAAGGAAAGAGATTGTGATCAAATAATAGATAAGCACTATGATTTTTCCCTCTAACCCTGCCCTATATTGATCTGTACCTATCGTTGCAAGTAGCAGTGTGTAACATAAAGGAAAATATGGAGATTATGTAGGGGTTTATTGGAAACTTTTATGGTAGACTGGAAACCTAACATTCCCAGTTACTCCCTTATTCATGTATATTTTAAATTCCATATTAAAACCCTTACTTCTTTAAGCCTTGTAGTGGTTGTATGCGTGTATTTAATTGAACCCAGGCTGGGCCTCCCTGGTGGCGCAAGTGGTTGAGAGTCCGCCTGCCGATGCAGGGGATACGGGTTCGTGCCCCGGTCTGGGAGGATCCCATATGCCGCGGAGCGGCTGGGCCCGTGAGCCATGGCCGCTGAGCCCGCGCGTCCGGAGCCTGTGCTCCGCAACGGGGGAGGCCACAACAGTGAGAGGCCCGCATACCGCAAAAAAAATAAAAATAAAAATAAAAATAATTGAACCCAGGCTGCTGAACATGTTCTGAAATTTTCATGGTTCTTTTGGTGCAAATTTGTCACTGAAGCCCACCAGGAAATGTGTAAGAGGCTTATAATGGGTAAAGTAACACCATTGTTAAACTAGTTAATCAATCTTACACTAGGCCCAATGGAACCCATCCATTGAAATGTCTCCCATCTGTGAGTGAAGAGTTGGGATATATCTTCTCAGCTAGAAATATTCTAATACTTGCTTTCTTACCTTGAGGAGACTCATGATTGTAGGAAAGACCAAATGGAAGTTCCTGAAATACTGCTCTATGTCAACACTGAATCAAAAGCAGCGTTACCTTGCTAGGGGAATCACACATCATAAAACTGTAATATTTCGGTAGTAATCATCCCTAATACATTCCTATGTAACTCTTCAGTTTGGCTGAGACAAAAGAGGGATTTTTCCTGAAGAATTATAGAGCTTTATCATGAACTTAATTAGGTGATTTTTGCAGTTTCAACTACTGTTCCAAATATGCTCTCCTTACTAAAGCAAATCAGTATAGCCCCTGGCATCTGGTATGCTGTTATTGATCCAGAGATAACCTTTTCCCTCTAAACCAATAAACAGCAAACATAAAAAGCATTCTGCTTTCACCTGGCAGGGGTAGCAGCTCAGCAAGGCACTTTCAATTTAAGCCTCCATCTATTTTTGAAATATCTTGGAAAACAGGAAGTAAAAGTTATCTCCATAAAAGGTCTTGGTAAGAAAAATTCTTACCAAAGAACATGTGACAAAGTCCATCAAAATACAGAGATTTTTCCCCCCTTGATAAACTTTCTACAGTTATAGTGATTTGCAGCATATTGGAATATCCCCTTCAAAGGGGCCGATAAATGAATGCAATAGAACCAATTTTACTAAGAATGAGCTAAAACACCTAGTGAGTTTTAATAAGAATCTAGAGGCAAATCAAATTATATTTGAGTGTGCTATTCCAATTCATTTAGGTGTTATTGAATAGCTTTTTACTGAATAGTTATTAGTAGTTATTAATAGTTATTGAATAGTTATTGAATAACTTTTTTTTATTTTATTTTATTTTTTATTTTTTTTCTTTTTGCGGTATGCGGGCCTCTCACTGTTGTGGCCTCTCCCGTTGCGGAGCACAGGCTCCGGATGCGCAGGCCCAGCGGCCATGGCTCACGGGCCCAGCCGCTCCGCGGCATATGGGATCCTCCCAGACCGGGGCACGAACCCGTATCCCCTGCATCGGCAGGCGGACTCTTAACCACTGCGCCACCAGGGAGGCCCTTGAATAACTTTTACATCATTTACCTAACCTTTAGATTTTAGTTGGAGCAGTTTGGTATTCAGTTTTATGACTCAGCAGATCCAATGATACTGAGAATTCCTGTAGTAGAAGTGGGTGTCTTATTTAAACCATGGCAAGATCTAATAGGCAACTCATAGTAAAGGCCCTGGTTTCTTCCTCCCTCCTTCCCTCCCTCCCTCCCTCCTTCCCTCCCTTTTTTCCTTCTTTCTTTCATTAAAGTCATTCCCTCTTTAATAAGTAGTGATTCTTTAAGGAAGGCCCTTCATGTGCTTCTAAGCCCTTATAAAGTTGGAACATCTAACCATGGGATGACAAGTGAACATGCTTCCTACCAAGCTGTCCATCATCAAATGGATGCTATCTATCCACTTAGCCTTAAAGGCAGTTTGCTCTGCAGCACTTTATCTTAAAGTGAGTGTATGTTTTATGACACCAGACCCAAGGATGCTCTGAAAGCATAAGTTAGCTGTGGGTAAAAACTTCTCATATCCTCAGTTCTTTGGTTTCATTTTTACTCTGTCCATTACTTACACTTAAGGATTCATGTAGAATGCCTTATAATTAATTGAATGAGCTGGAAAATATGAGCCTGATTTATAAAAGACTTTTCTGATTGCAACATACAAAAGCTCGTTGCTGTGCCATTAGAGCATCATTCAGAAATGTCCTGAACACTTAAAGGGAAGTCCTCTTATTGTGCAAAAAACTTCAAGCAGGAAATATTATTGCCTCTCTGTCTGGAAGATGAGATGACTTAAGACTTCAGGGATTCATGGGCACTGGGCAATACTTTGGTCTGATGATCAGAGATTTGGAAGGAGCAAAATTGGAGAATTAGTGATAAAGATGCTTCATGAAGAAGTATATGGGTGGACCTCACAGTATTTGTAAAATATGAGTTTCATATACATATTCAATAAATGTCCTGCTCTGGAAGAGGTTCTTAATGTCAGATGAAAAAGGGTATTTAGTCGTATGAATATCAGTAATCTCTAGATGAGTTAAAATCAGGAATTGATAGATATGACATATAACAGGACAAATAAAAGAGTCACAACTTTAAAAAGTTAGAAAGGTATTTTTTTCTCATAGGAAACAACTTGGACTGTACAATCCATGACTGTTATGGTAGCTTCATGTTCATAACTGAACTAGTTTCCTTCTAATTTCTACCTCACTATTTTATTATTATGTCTTTCACTTTCAAGTTCAGTTCATGATACAGAATTGTTGCTGGAGTTCCACCCATCCTTTTTGCATGTCAAGAAACGAGAATGAAGAAAGGCTGGAGTACAAAAGGATCCACATATCAGCTAAACTGGATCACTTTACACAAATGTTTTGGAAATCTTTCACAATATTTTTATTTTTGTATCACTGACCAGAACTTAGCCATGTGGTCTCACCTAGATGAGGAACAAAGAAATATAGTCTTTTACCTAGACACATTGCTGCTCTAGATAAAATTTGCTTTCTATTACTAAGGATGAAAAAGCAAAGGTATATTCAGTGGAAACTAGTCCTGCAACAACCTGTTTTACTTGCCATTGACATTTGATCAATGTCTTGATTGAAAAAAAAAAAAGAGCTATTTTGGCAGAGATAAATACTATGTGTAGAATTAACAACGTGGATATCTATGCTGCAAAGTCATGCCTGGCCTCCACCACAGCTGAGCATCTTACTGCAGTTTGCAAGAATAGGGCGATTAGGGTGATAAGTAATAAATATGTACTCTTATTCAGCTATTAATATATGGTTTATTTTTTTCCTTAGTGAAAGCTACAGGTCTGGGAACCATGAGGTTGGGATAACATCTGTGACCATCATACTCAATTACCTATACCTAGGAAAATCCCAGCCCATAGTATCTTTCTTTTTTTTAATTGAAGTATCGTTAATTTACAATGTTGTATTAGTTTCAGGTATAGAGCAAAGTGATTCAGATATATATATATATATATACATTCTTTTTCAGAGTATTTTCCATTATAGGTTATTACATGATATTGAGTTTAGTTCCTTGTGCTATACTGTAGGTCTTTGTTGTTTATTTTATATATAGGAGTGTCCATATGTTAATTCCAGACTCCTAATTTATCTCCCCACATGCTCCCCAACCCCACTACCCCTTTGGTAACCATAAGTTTGTTTTCTATGTCTGTGAGTCTATTTCTGTTTTGAAAATAAGTTCATTTGTATCATATATATATATTTTTAGATTCCACATATAAGTGATATCATATGATATTTGTCTTTCTCTGTCTGACTTTCTTCACTTAATATGATAATCTCTAGGTCCTAGCCCATACTTTCTGGAGTCTGTTGATTTAGCCCAAAGGGATTAAATGATTCCATCAGAGGAGGCAAAAAAGGTGTCTATTAAATTGTAGATGTTACCTCTCTATATAAGACTCTCTATATGACTGGGCTACACAGTGGACCAAGAGAGGAAAATGGGTGGAACTAAGCAGATCATTCAATGGTTTCCTTCTTCTGTTACTACCACAACCAGGGGTAAATGATAACAGAAACTACTACAACTATTTTAAAATGAAGGGGCAAAATGCTTTTAGGTCACATGAGAATGAAGATTTGGTTTAACCAAAAGGTAGGCAGAGTAATGGCCCCCAAACATGTCTATATCTTCATTCCCAGACTCTGTGATTACCTGCAAAAATGGACACTTGCAGGGGCTATTAAAATAAGGATTGCCCAGATGGTTCCAATATAATCACAATGACCCTATAAGAGGGAGGCAGGAGGATGAGAGTTAGAGACTTAAAGATGTTACACACCTAGATTTAAGGTTGGCAAAAGGGAACATAGGCCGAGGAATCAGGAGTTCTCTAGAAGACAGAAAAACAGAAATGAGTTCTCCCCTAAATCCTACAGAAGAAATGCAGCCCTTCTAACATATTTAATTATAGTAAGACATTTTAGAACCATAAAATAATATATACGTGTGTTGTTTTAAATCACTAAGTTACAGCAACAGTAGGAAATTAAAGCACACTGCCAGGTCAGAACCTGGTGTTGACTGAAGGCATGGAATGCTAATTAAAAAAGGAGGAAACTTTTGGAGGTGATAGATATGTTTATGCTATTATATTTATTGTGGTGATGGTTTCATGTATGTATACATATCCCACATTCAGAAAGTTGTATACGTTAAATACGTACAGCTTTTTGTATGTCAATAAAAAGACCATTCAGAGGTTTTTTTTAAAAAGTATAAAATACCAGTTACGACCATGTGACCAGTTGTAGAAATGAATCCTACAGCCTCTACCAAGCTTTTTTTCTTTGCTGAGTCATGCATTTATTTATTTATTTTAATTAATTTTATCTTTAGTTTCCTGTTCTTGTGTTTGTCTTTTAAATAGAGGACTTATATGGTTGTGATTTTTTTCCAGTCATCGTAGTTATGGGATATGGAAACAGAAGAGTTCTGAACTAGGGGAGGAATTTGCTTTACCTGGAGATCTTGGCTTGGAAATCGTTGATTCAGTAACTCATGAGATTTTGGGTGAGGTCTTTTGGGAATGTACATGATTACATTTTTTGTTTGAGCAATGGTCGTATTATGCTGACTGAGAACAGATTACTAAATCAATAGATTTAGTGCAAAGACATATAAATTAAACTTGCTCAATCTGAACCTCCTATTTGGAATTTTGAATTTGGAGTGAATGACCCCAAAAGAGCAGGGATATTTTAGGGCTTATTCATGGTGGAGAAGGTAATGCTACCAGAGACAGTAAGTAGTATCTAGTTTGTGGCAGTAGTATCTTAACCAGACTATGTCCATGATATTGACTGTATTTCTGTCACCATACCATCCCTTGATTTTACACTTATGTCAATTCTGTTTCCCCAGTCTTTCCATAGATGCTGTGAATTATCTGGTATCCTTTCAGTAAAATGGGTTTTGCTTAAATTATACAAGGTTGTCTTTTACATGGGGGAGAAAGAACTTTAATTTAAAGAACATGACAATTATTAGAAGGTTATATTTTGTCAGTGATATTTCCAAAAGTTTTACCATGGCTTGAGTGAAGTATATCATAATATAACTCAGATCATTTTGCTCTAACACTGTGCATGTTAGATGAATGGCATGGCTAAGATCTTTCCAGATTCCTGAAAGTAGTAAAAGGAACACTTAAGATAAATGGTACAGTTAATGGACAGGGATGACCATCATAATTTACATAAAAATTGACACTTTGTTTTATTCTTCTGTTTTATGCACCTTTATAGATAAGTACATTTGTCTGACCAACAAATGCTGTTCAGCTATGGATCTACTGAAAGCAGTCAGTTTCTATAAAAGCAAGAGTGAGACCAGAGATAGGTGAAACTAGTTCAACAAGATAATGCTATCCTGGAGGGTTTTTAGACAGCCAGTTTTTTGTCTAGTCTAAATGTTTGTTTTCAGACTTTAAGAATGGGAAGAATAAAATTATCAAGAATTTTTTTTTTTCTGAGCTCATTATGGTTTAAAATATTATGAAACTAAATATATCCCTAGGCCACAAGTTCTCAAGCTTTTGGTCTCAGGACACTGTTATATTTTTAAATTATTGACCACCATAAGAACTTTTGCTTGTGTGGATTACAGCTATTAATATTTAAATCAGAGAAATATTTAAAATATAATTATATACAAATAAACATTTCACTAGTTTCTAGAGTGATGGTATCACATATCATTTAGCCTCTGCAAATCTCTATTGTACATGCTTAAGAGAAAGAGTAGAAAAAGCAAACAATACCTTAGTATTATTATGAAAATAGTTTTAACCTTATAAACCCCTGGTCTGGGGGACTCCCAAGAGTCTACAGACCATATTTTGAAAAATGCTATTCTAAGCATTTGTAAATATAACAACTCTTTTGTATCCAATATTTTACAGAGGCTCAAATATAATTTTATTTAAATGTTGACACAAGCCTAAGAGCCCTTACCATGCCCCAGTTTTGTAATAAGTGCTTTTTGTATTATATTCACCCTTATTTTTACAGATAAGGAAATTGAAGCTCAGGGAGATGAGTAACTTGCCTGACATGACAGTTGTGGTGCATTTCTAATGCAAACCTAGTCTCTTCAATTTCTTCAAACAAAGGTGTTGCTTTTTTCACTATATCATCTTTTAACATTCCAAAACGAATAGAAGACATCTACATTTAAAGTTCAACAACACATATTGGAGGATAGTTTTAAAGGAGTTAAATTAATTTGAAAATATTATGTATTTACTCAGTGTAGAGTATTTGTGTTTAGCACCTCACTCTACCATTATGGTATATTTTTCTATTTTTCCTTGAGAATTTTGACTAATGCCCCAAAACATCCAATGGAAAATTTTTGGATTTGTGTTACATAAAATGATCTTTCTATGAATGATAAAATGAACTTCCGAAGGTATGGTTTTCATTTTCTTATTTTACAATAAAATATGGAGTTTATCTTTTAAAAAGGATCATCTCTCATAAAAAAGAAGAAAGCTATTTTGTCCTTTAAATTTTTTGTACAGTTAAGAGTTATATAATCACCAAAGGTTTTGTCAAGAGAGACAATTTCATACAATTGGCCATACACAAGGTATGCTAACAGTGTGTGGGGTTTCTTGCTAAAAAATCACTTTAATTGCCTTTATTTTTTGTCAGCCCAATAAATAAATTCACACTGGAAATATCTTGAATTCAATCAGAGCTTTAGTTAGAATTCCAGTTGTGTTGCTTAATGGCTAGGTTATCTTGGTTGTGTTAGTCTTTATAAAATTCAAGTCAACTCAACAAACACCTATTGGAGTGTTATCAAGCACCTGGCATTAGTGTGAGCACTAGAGATAGAGACAAGCTAAGACTGTCTCATTGTTGCTGTTGTGGGTTCACGGAAAGGTTATATATAGAAAGTGTTGCACCACAATTGCCTCATAGCATATTTTCATTTAAACCTCTGTAAATGTTGCTCCCCCTCTTCCTTTAATGGCTAACACATATTTCAGTGGCTAACACATTTGGTTTGGAGAACATTAGGTAAGAGACTAGATATGATTATCTCTAAAGTCTACTTTAACCTTACTATTTCATTTATCTTGAAAATTATTATATGAAAATTCAAGATCAAAATGGATGTTTTATGCATATAACATACCACTATGATTTTGTATATCAACCTATTAATAAAGTTTTAAATGTGAAGAAAACATGAGTGACTCATGGCAGGTAACATAGTTGGAAACATCTGGCTTTTTGTATTTGGTTCTGTGATAATTGTAAACATCCCTGTCAAGTTGTCTTCAATTTCTGTTTTGTTACTTCTATGGTAAGATGTGTGTTAACTACTAAGGTAACATAGTAGTTTTAGAAAAATTTTAAATCTATTGTTTTGTATGATAATAATAGAATCATACTAATGGTTTCAATTTGGGAACTATGACTGAGAGACCATAGGTAAAAAATTACATATCATAATTTATGTATCAATAAATGCTCATATCTATTTATTATCTATGTATCTATCTATCTGGGAGAAAAAAAAACTTACTCATATTTACATGTTCTGCTATTATTGTGTTTTCAGCATGGGAACCATCTCTGCTTCTTTTACCAATGTACATCCAGTCCTTAGAAATGACACATAGTAAGGTTTCAAAAAATTTTTTGTTGAAAAAATGGACAGATGGATTAATGAGTGAATGTAGCTAGGCAAAAAAAAAAAAAAAAAAAAAAAAAAAAGAATGTTATGGAGAGCACAGAAGAGGCAGCAATTAATTCTTGCTGGGTACTTTTTCTTAGAATAAGTGTTATTTGAACTGATCCTTAAAGAATAAGCTGGGATGAAGTGAGAGAGTGGCATGGACATATATACATAGCTAGTGGAAAGCAGCCACATAGCACAGGGAGATCAGCTCGGTGCTTTGTGACAACCTAGAGGGGTGGGATAGGGAGGGTGGGAGGGAGACGCAAGAGGGAGGAGATATGGGGATATATGTATATGTATAGCTGATTCACTTTGTTATAAAGCAGAAACTAACACACCATTGTAAAGCAATTATACTCCAATAAAGATGTTAAAAAAATTACAAAAACAAACAAACAAAAAGAATGAGTGGGAAGGCATACGTTAGGAAAAAATTAAATGAAACCTTTCTTGGTAGAGGGAACAGAGCAAGCAGAATTATAAAAAGAAAGTGTGCTTTATTTTGAGGGGTAGCATGGAATCTAGTCAGGCAAGAACAGATAAAACACAAAAGGAAGAGTGATGGTTACATTTATAAAAGTAATATTGAGACATATCTGCAGGGGCCTTTGGGATCAATCCCCCACAGATACTGAGGGACGACTGTATTGAGACATGTTTCCTCATCTTTTGCCAATTTTTGTAAGGCTCTATTTTACCCTCACTATGCAGCCCTTAATGTGTTGATGTAGGAGTCTTGGATCAAACTTACTGCCTTGTAGAGACTAAGGCCTCATTTACTTTCCATATGCTATTATGATTTAGATTATAAAAATCTACAGTTGGCACCTTCTTCAATGTCTTAATGGCAGACACTGCCACAGCATCAGACCACGTGTCTTCTGCTCTAATTTTTAGTTTTGTCTTGCTTTTCAAAGCCTAGGTATTATTTATTACTTATTTTGATCACAACTTTGTAATCATTATTTTATATAATGTTTTTAGCTATTTGGATACAAGAAGTCTGGTCAATCTTATTTTAGTATCTTGCCATAATTTTGTCTACCAAATTGTTTTGAGTTTTTTGTCATGTGCATTGGTTTTTGATTTTTGTTTTCTCATTTCTCTGCTGGATTGATGAAATGCTATTTAATTCTCCTTTCCTCTGCCCTTTTCATTTTATTTTTAAATTTTTTAAAAAAATTTTTATTGTAGTATGGTTGATTTACAGTGTTTTGTTACTTTCAAGTTTACAGCAAAGTGAATCAGTTATACATATACATATATCCAATCTTTTTTAAGATTCTTTTCCCATATATGTGATTACAGAGTATTGAGTAGAGTTCCCTGTGCTATACAGTAGGTTCTTATTAGTTATCTACTTTATGTGTAGTAGTGAGTATAAGTCAATCCCAATATCCCAATTTATCTCTCCTGCCCTTATCCCCTGGTAAGCATGAATCTGTTTTCTACATCTGTGACTCTACTTCTGTTTTGTAAATAAGTTCATTTGTACCCTTTTTTTAGATTCCACATATAAGTGATATCATGTGATATTTGTCTTTCTGTGTCTGACTTACTTCACTCAGTATGACAATCTCTAGGTCCATCCATGTTGCTGCAAATGGCATTATTTTGTTCTTTTTTACGGCTGAATAATATTCTATTGTATATATGTACATCTTCTTTATCCATTCCTCTGTTGATGGACATTTACGTTGCTTCCATGTCCTGGCTATTGTAAATAGTGCTGCAGTGAATATTGTGGTGTATGTATCTTTTCGAACTATGATTTTCTCTGGTTATATGCTTAGGAGTGGGATTTCTGCGTCATATGGTAGTTCTATTTTTAGTTTTTTAAGGAACCTCCATACTTTCCTCCATAGTGGCTATACCAATTTACATTCCCACCAACAGTGTAGGAGGGTTTCCTTTTCTCTACACCCTCCCCAGCATTTATCGTTTGTAGAGTTTTTGATGATGGCCGTTCTGACCAGTGTGAGGTGATACCTCATTGTAGTTTTGATTTGCATTTCTCTAGTAATTAATGATGTTGACCATCTTTTCATTTGCTTTTTGCCCACCTGTATGTCTTCGTTGGAGAAATGTCTATTCAGATCTTCTGCCCATTTTTCTATTAGGTTGTTTGTTTTTTTGATATTTAGCTGAATAAGCTGTTTGTATATTTTGGAGATCAGTCCCTTGTCGGTTGCTTCATTTGCGACTATTTTCTCCCATTGTGAGGGTTGTCTTTTTGTCTTGTTTATGGTTTCCTTTGCTGTGCAAAAGCAAACCTAATTAAGTTTAATTAGGTCCCATTTGTTTAGTTCTGTTTTTATTTTCATTACCCTAGGAATTGGATTTAAAAAGATCTTGCTGCAATTTATGTCAATGAGTGTTCTGCCTCTGTTTTTCTCTAAGAGTTTTATAGTGTCTGGCCTTACATTTAGGTCTTTAATGTATACTGAGTTTATTTTTGTGTATGGTGTTAGAGAGTGTTCTACTATCATTCTTTTACATGTAGCTCTCCAATTTTCCCAGCACCGCTTATTAAAGAGATTGTCTTTTCTCCATTATATATTGCTAGCCACAGAAATCAGAGAAGAAAAAGAAATAAAAGGAATCCAAATTGGAAAAGAAGTGGTAAAACTGTCACTGTTTGCAGATGGCATGATACTATACATAGAAAATCCTAAAGATGCTACCAGAAAACTACTAGAGCTCTTCAGTGAACTTGGTAAAGTTGCAGGATACAAAATTACTACACAGAAATCTCTTGCATTCCTATACACTAACAATGAAAGACCAGAAAGAGAAATTAAGGAAACAATCCCATTCACCATTGCAACAACAAAAAAATAAAATACCTAGGTATAAACTACCTAAGGAGACAAAAGACCTATACTCTGAAAACTGTAAGATACTGATGAAAGAAATCAAAGAAGACATAAACAGATGAAGAAATATACCATGTTCTTGGATTGGAAGAATCAGTATTTTGAAAATGACTATACTACCCAAAGCAATCTACAGATTCAATGCAATCCCTATCAAATTACCAATGGCATTTTTCACAGAATTAGAACAAAAAAATTGTACAATTTGTATGGAAACACAAAAGACCCTGAATAGCCAAAGCAAGATTGAAAAAGAAAAACGGAGCTGGAGGAATCATGGCACTTCAGACTATACCACAAAGCCACAGTAATCAAAACAATTGTACTGGCACAAAAACAGAAATATAGCTCAATGGAACAGGATAGAATGTTCAGAGGTAAACCCACACACCTATGGTCACCTAATCTATGACAAAGGAGGCAAGAATATGCAATGGAGAGAACACAGTCTCCTCTGCCCCTTTTAAATTTATTTTCCTGGTCTGGAATTATACAGGGTGTTTCTATTATTTAGGAGTTGATAATCCTAAATCCTGATGGTAATCATCAGCCTTAGTCTCTTCTAGTACAGTACAAGAAACTTAGATTCTTTAACTCTTAATTTTCTCTTCCTATACACCATGTCCTTTTGCCTATATCATGATACCACCTTATTTTCAACTACAGATTTACTCATTATTTAACTTTATTTGCCTTGTCTTCCGCAGTCTGTAATAGTTTTTATTTTTTCTTAATCATAAGTAATAATTTAACTAGATACGGAGTTCTAATCCCCTGGCATTATGTTTGTTTTGTTTTAGTTTAGTTTGATTTTCTATCTTCATTCTTCGATGATTAAGTTTAATACTTTCTTGCCTTTAGTGTTGCTGATAAAAAGTCTTTTTTATATGTACTTATCATTCCTTTATTTATGGTATCTATATTTTTCTTTCCAGTAATATTAATATTATCTGCTTTTTAAAATGGGGTTTTATTATGGTGGGTCTAACTGAATTTGTTCTTCTTTCTTCTACTTATGAAATTGATATGTTGCTTCAATTTGAGGATTTATATATTTTCTTAATTCTGGAAATTTCTCAGCCATTATCTCACATAATTATAAATCTGTCAATTTCCTCACAGTTTTCTCCTTGCAGAACTTTACTCCCTGGACGTTGACTTTAAAACTCCCTCTCATAAATCTTGTTCAGAGAGAAGTGAGAAATTTAACTTTAGCTTTCTATCTCACTAACTAGATGACTTTAGTAGACTCAGTTAACCATTATGAGAGTCAGTTTTCTCTTCTGTAAAATAAAAATAATAATGGCACCTGATTCCTTTTTGGAACTAAATGATGTAAGACATTGTACAAATTTTCTATTTCTGCTGTCTGTAACAAATTGCCACAAACTTAGTGGCTTAAAACAACAAAAATGTATTATTTTATAATTCTATAGGTCAGAAGTCAAGCATGGATCTCACTGGGCTAAAAGGAAGGCATTGATAGGACACTTCCTGGAGAATCTAGGGGAGGATATGTTTCCTGACCTTTTATAGCTTGTAGAAGCTGCCTGTATTCCTTGGTTGTGGCTCTATTTCACCTTTTTCAAATCCAGCAATAGCAGTTTCAGTCCTTCTTGTGGTGCCGTGTCTCTGACCCTGCTTCCATGATTACATCTCTCTGTCTCTCTCTGACCACAGCTTGGAAAGTTTCTATATTCTTAAAGACTCATGTGATTAGATTGGACCCACCTGGATAGTCTCAGGTACCCTCCCCATCTCAAGGCCTGTAATCTTAATCACATCTGTAAAGTCCTTTTTGCCATATCATGTAGTATATGCATTCCATCTTTGGAGGGGTTCATTATTTTTCCTACCACAATGTATAAAGGTCTTGACATCTAATAAGCATTCAAAAAATGTTAGCCTCCATTTCTTTTTAATAGTTTTGAGATGATAAACCATTTGCTTTCTCTCTGAATCCCTATTAAATATTATAGAAATATATATGGATACTTAAGAGAATCCAGAAGATATCTGATATACTATATATTGAAATATTTATAATTCACTTACATATTTAGTTAAATTGTATTATATAACTTTCATTTTAGGAACAGCAAGGATGGTGGGTAGAGACTAGAGACAGGATGGATTTCAGTAGCCAGTTCTATGGCACACTAGTTAATTTATTGCAAAAGAGCGCTTGCTTGCTTGCTCGCTCTGTGTGTGTGTGTGTGTGTGTGTGTGTGTGTATAAATACATGTATATTCATCATGCTCGGTTATGGCAGGAGTGAGAGCAATAACTGGTAGCTGGTAACTGTATAACAGATGTCAAGAGTAAAGGGGGCTAAATACACTGGGATTCTATCTGGAACCAATGGGTTCAATTACAAAGTTGTTTGACTTCTTGACTTTGTCAGCTGTTTCTTAGCTCAATAATTAAACAGAACCTAATGCCTTTGAGGGTATTTTTCAAAGTCCAATAAAAATGGAACCCTGTATCATTTGTAACCAAATTTCAATATTTAATGTTAGTATACCTCTAATAAAGTTTGCATTTGAAAGCATGCTTTGCCTATTCACCAGGCAAAATTTAATAATAATAGCAATAAAAGCCTAAGTTTCCATAATACTTCACAATTTCTCAAAGCACTTTAACATAGTCAGTATGTTGGCAGTGAAAAGAGACAGAGCATTTGTGTTACAGAACATGAGATTCAGATATTGGCCAACCCTGAGCCAAGCACTAATGTGGCACAGGGGTTTGTATCCACTCTTTGATCATTTTGTGCCTGTGTCAGTCAGGTTTCAGTTAGAGAAGCAGAACCAGAACAGTCTGGATCCACAAGCACAAACTAGAACACACAAATATGAATGAAAACACATCAGCTCTTGTTGCTCTGACCTTGATGGTATGGGTGTTTTGTAGGAGCCAGGACTTTCTTCATCGAGCTGAACCCTGAGGAAGGCTCTGAAACTGCCTCCTGCCAAAGAAGTGAGCCAGCAGGTAAGTGACATTGTGTGTGAGCTGTTAAACAGCTGTTGCTTCACTTTGTCTTCAGTAGAAATCTCTTATACACAGAAGCATACAAGAAAGTGAATTTGGGGAAATGTAGTTCAGCCCAGTCAAGTTGATACTTTACAAAGGTACCACACAGTACCTATGAATTCTTTGGCAATTCCTCCAGCTCCAATCTTTGTTCCAAGATTGCTTTGGCTATTCAGGGTCTTTTGTGTTTCCATACAAATTGTGAAATATTTTGTTCTAGTTCTGTGAAAAATGCCAGTGGTAGCTTGATAGGGATTGCATTGAATCTGTAGATTGCTTTGGGTACTAGACTCATTTTCACAATGTTGATTCTTCCAATCCAAGAACATGGTATATCTATCCATCTATTTGTATCATCTTTAATTTCTTTCATCAGTGTCTTATAATTTTCTGCATACAGGTCTTTTGTCCCCTTAGGTAGGTTTTTTCCTAGATATTTTATTCTTTTTGTTGCAAAGGTAAATGGGAGTGTTTTCTTAATTTCACTTTCAGATTTTTCATCAATAATATATAGGAATACCAGAGATTTTGCATTAATTTTATATCCTGCTACTTTACCAAATTCATTGATTAGTTCTAGTAGTTTTCTGGTGGCATTTTTAGGATTCTCTATGTATAGTATCATGTCATCTGCAAACAGTGACAGCTTTACTTCTTCTTTTCTAATTTGGATTCCTTTATTTCTTTTTCTTCTCTGATTGCTGTGGCTAAAACTTTCAAAACTATGTTGAATAAGAGTGGTGAGAGTGGGCAGCCTTGTCTTGTTCCTGACCTTAGTGGAAATGGTTTCAGTTTTTCACCATTGAGGACGATGCTGGCTGTGGGTTTGTCATATATGGCCTTTATTATGTTGAGGAAAGTTCCCTCTATGCCTACTTTCTGGAGGGTTTTTATCATAAATGGGTGTTGAATTTTGTCGAAAGCTTTCTCTGCATCTATTGAGATGATCATATGGTTTTTCTCCTTCAGTTTGTTAATATGGTGTATCACATTGATTGATTTGAGTATACTGAAAAATCCTTGCATTCCTGAAATAAACCCCACTTGATCATGGTGTATGATCCTTTTAATGTGCTGTTGGATTCTGTTTGCTAGTATTTTGTTGAGGATTTTTCATCTATGTTCATCAGTGATATTGACCTGCAGTTTTCTTTCTCTGTGACATGTTTGTCTGGTTTTGGTATCACGGTGATGGTGGCCTCGTAGAATAAGTTTGGGAGTGTTCCTCACTCTGCTATATTTTGGAAGAGTTTGAGAAGGATAGGTGTTAGCTCTTCTCTAAATGTTTGGTAGAATTCGCGTGTGAAGCCATCTGGTCCTGGGCTTTTATTTGTTGGAAGATTTTTAATCACAGTTTCAATTTCAGTGCTTGTGATTGGTCTGTTCATATTTTCTATTTCTTCCTGGTTCAGTCTCAGAAGGTTGTGCATTTCGAAGAATTTGCCCATTTCTTCCAGGTTGCCCATTTTATTGGCATAGAGTCGCTTATAGTAATCTCTCATAATTCTTTGTATTTCTGCAGGTCAGTTGTTACTTCTCCTTTTTCATTTCTAATTCTATTGATTTGAGTCTTCTCCCTTCTTTTCTTGATGAATCTGGCTAATGGTTTATCAATTTTGTTTATCTTCTCAAAGAACCAGCTTTTAGTTTTATTGATCTTTGCTATCGTTTCCTTCATTTCTTTTTTATTTATTTCTGATCTGATCTTTATGATTTCTTTCCTTCTGCTAACTTTAGGATTTTTTTGTTCTTCCTTCTCTAATGCTTTAGGTGCAAGGTTAGGTTGTTTATTTGAGACGTTTCCTGTTTCTTAAGGTAGGACTCTATTGCTATAAACTGCATCCCATAGGTTTTGGGTCATCCTGTCTCCATTGTCATTGGTTTCTAGGTATTTTTTGATTTCCTCCTTGATTTCTTCAGTGATCACTTGGTTATTAATTAGAGTATTGTTTAGCCTCCATGTGTTTGTATTTTCTACAGATCTCTTCCTGTAATTGATATCTAGTCTCATAGCATTGTGGTTGGGAAAGATACTTGATCCAATTTCAATTTTCTTAAATTTACCAAGGCTTGATTTGTGACCCAAGATATGATCTATCCTGGAAAATGTTCCATGAGCACTTTAGAAGAATGTGTATTCAGTTGTTTTGGGATGGAATGTCCTATAAATATCAATTAAGTCCATCTTGTTTAATGCATCATTTAAAGCTTTTGTTTCCTTATTTATTTTCATTTCGGATGATCTGTCCATTGGTGAAAGTGGGGTGTTAAAGTCCCCTACTATGATTGTGTTACTGTTGATTTCCCCTTTTATGGCTGTTAGTATTTGCCTTAAGTAATGAGCTGCTCCTATGTTAGGTGCATACATATTTACAATTGTTATATCTTCTTCTTGGATCAATCCCCTGATCATTATGTAGTGTCCTTCTTTGTCTCTTGTAATAGTCTTTTTTTTTTTTTTTTTTTTTTTTTTTGTGCGGTATGCGGGCCTCTCACTGCCGTGGCCTCTCCCGTTGCGGAGCACAGGCTCCGGACGCGCAGGCCCAGCGGCCACGGCCCACGGGCCCAGCCGCTCCGCGGCATATGGGATCCTCCCAGACCGGGGCACGAACCCGTATCCCCTGCATCGGCAGGCGGACTCTCAACCACTGCGCCACCAGGGAGGCCCAGTCTTTATTTTAAAGTCTATTTTGTCTGATATGAGAATTGCTGCTCCAGCTTTCTTTTGATTTCCATTTGCATGGAATATCTTTTTCCATCCCCTCACTTTCAGTCTGTATGTGTCCCTAGGTCTGAAGTGGGTCTCTTGTAGACAGCATGTATATGGGTATTGTTTTTGTATCCATTCAGCGACTCTGTGTCTTTTGGTGGGAGCATTTAATCCGTTTACATTTAAGGTAATTATCGATATGTATGTTCCTTTTCCCATTTTCTTAATTGTTTTGGGTTTGTTATTGTAGGTCTTTTCCTTCTCTTGTGTTTCTTGCCTAGAGAAGTTTCTTTAGCATTTGTTGTAAAGCTGGTTTGGTGGTGCTGAACTCTCTGAGCTTTTGCTTGTCCGTAAAGGTTTTAATTTCTCCATCAAATCTGAATGAGATCCTTGCTGGGTAGAGTAATCTTTTTTGTAGGTTTTTCTTCTTCATCACTTTAACTATGTCCTGCCACTCCCTTCTGGCTTGCAGTGTTTCTGCTGAAAGATCAGCTGTTAACCTTTTGGGGATTCCCTTGTGTGTTTTTCTCTTGCTGCTTTTAATATGCCTTTTTGTATATAATTTTTGATAGTTTGATTAATATGTGTCATGGCGTGTTTCTCCTTAGATTTATCCTGTATGGAACTCTCTCTGCTTCCTGGACTTGATTAACTATTTCCTTTCCCATATTAGGGAAGTTTTCAACTATAATCTCTTGAAATATTTTCTTAGTCCCTTTCTTTTTCTCTTCTTCTTCTTGGACCCTATAATTCGAATGTTGGTGCATTGAATGTTGTCCCAGAGGTCTCTGAGACTGTCCTCAGTTCTTTTCATTCTTTTTTCTTCATTCTGCTCTGCAGTAGTTATTTCCACTATTTTATCTTAACAGGTTGCTTATCTCTTCTTCTGACTCAGTTATTCTGCTTTTGATCCCTTCTAGAGAATTTTTACTTTCATTTATTGTGTTGTTCATCATTGTTTGTTTGCTCTTTAGTTCTTCTAGGTCCTTGTTAAACGTGTCTTGTATTTTGTCTATTTTATTTCCAAGATTTTGGATCATCTTTACTATCATTATTCTGAATTCTTTTCAGGTAGACTGCCTATTTCTTCCTCATTTGTTAGGTCTGGTGGGTTTTTACTTTGCTCCTTCATCTGCTGTGTGTTTTTCTGTCTTCTCATTTTGCTTATCTTACTGTGTTTGGGGTCTCCTTTTTGCAGGCTGCAGGTTCGTAGTTCCCGTTGTTTTTGGTGTCTTTCCCCAGTGGCTAAGGTTGGTTCAGTGGTTTGTGTAGGCTTCCTGGTGGAGGGGACTTGTGCCTGTGTTCTGGTGGATGAGGCTGGATCTTGTCTTTCTGGTGGGCTGGTTCTCGTCTGGTGGTGTGTTTTGGGCTGTCTGTGGCCTTATTATGATTTTAGCCATCCTCTCTGCTAATGGATGGGGTTGTGTTCCTGTCTTTCTAGTTGTTTGGCATAGGGTGTCCAGCACTGTAACTTGCTGGTCATTGAGTGAAGCTGGGTCTTGGTGTTGAGATGGAGATCTCTGTGAGATTTTCACTGTTTGATATTACGTGGAGCTGGGAGGTCTCTTGTGGACCCGTGTCCTGAAGTTGGCTCTCCCACCTCAGAACACAGCACTGACTCCTGGCTGGAGCACCAAGAGTGTTTCATCCACATGGCTCAGAATAAAAGGGAGGAAAAAGAGAAAGAAAGAAAGGAAGGAAGGAAGGGAGAGGGGGTGGAGGGAGGGAGGGAAGGAGAGAGACTGAGAAAGGAAAGAAGGAAGAAAGAAAGGGAGAAGATAAAATAAAATAAAGTGAAATAAAATTATTAAAATAAATAAATAAATAAATAAATAAATAATTATTAAGAAAAAAAATTTTTAAAGTAAAAAAAACCCAAAAATACAGACAGACAGACCCCTAGGACAAATGGTGAAAGCAAAGCTATACAGACAAAATCACACTCAAAAGCATACACATACACACTCACAAAAAGAGAAAAAGGGGAAAAAATAATATATCTTTGCTCCCAAAGTCCACCTCTTCAATTTGAGATGATTCATTGCCTGTTCAGGTATTCCTGAGATGCAGGGTACATCAAGTTGATTGTGGAGATTTAATCCGCTGCTCCTGAGGCTGCTCGGAGAGATTTCCCTTTCTCTTCTTTCTTCGCACAGCTCCCGGGGTTCAGCTTTGGATTTGGACCCGCTTCTGCGTGTAGGTCGCCTGAGGGCGTCTGTTCTTCGCTCAGACAGGATGGGGTTAAAGGAGCAGCTGACTCGGGGGCTCTGGCTCACTCGGGCTCTGGGTACGGATGTGGGGCGAGCCTGTTGCGGCAGAGGCCAGTCGGACGTTGCAGCAGCCTGAGGCGCACCATGTGTTCTCCCGAGGAAGTTGTCCCTGGATCACGGGACCCTGGCAGTGGCGGGCTGCACAGTGACCTGGGAGGGACGGTGTGGACAGTGACTTGTGCTTGCACACAGGCTTCTTGGTGGCTGCAGCAGCAGTCTTAGCATCTCATGCCCATCTCTGGGGTCCGTGCTGATAGCCGCGGCTCACGCCCAGCCTCCACCCGCCCCGGCGGGTGAGCAGACAAGCCTCTCCGGCTGGTGAATGCTGGTCGGCACCAATCCTCTCTGTGGAATCTCTCCGCTTGCCCTCCACACTGCTGTTGCTGCGCTCTCCTCCATGGTTCTGAAGCTTCCCCCCTCCGCCACCTGCAATCTCCACCCGCGAAGGGGCTTCCTTGTGTGTGGAAACCTTTCCTCCTTCACAGCTCCCTCCCACTGGTGCAGGTCCCATCCCTATTTTTTGTCTCTGTTTTTTCTTTTTCCTTTTGCCCCACCCAGGTACGTGGGGAGTTTCTTGCCTTTTGGGAGGTCTCAGGTCTTCTCCTAGCGCTCAGTAGGTGTTCTATAGGAGAATTTCCACCTATAGATGTATTTCTGATGTATTTGTGGGGAGGAAGGTGATCTTTGTGTCTTACTCTTCCGCCATCTTGAAGCTGCCCCCAATAATGATTTTAAAATACTCAAAAATTCTACTTGATTCAGACAACTTTGAAATGCCACAAAAATATTTGTAAGCCAAGATGCTATAGACTAAAAAGATAAATGTTAAAAAATGAAATCATAACTAGAGGAAACTCTAGTAAACATTTCTGTGATAGCGATATGTTAGTCTGGGTTCTCCAGAGAAATGGAACCCATAAGTGATACATATATTCTATTATATATGGAAGTATTATAAGGAATTGGCTCATGTGACTACAGAGGCTGAGAAGTTATAAGATCTGAAGTCAGCAAACTGGAGACCCAGGAGAGCCAATGTTGTAGTTATCAGTGTGAGTCTGAAGGCCTGAGATCCAGTAAAGTTGATAGTATTAGTCCAGTCCAGGTTGTTGTTCGAAACTAACAAGTCTGTAGGAGATGGGGATAAGCTGCACTCCTGGTATGTTGTCTCAGAGACTGTAGTGTATATCCTTTCCTTAGGAATAGCATGGACTAAATATTGTTAGAACTTTAAATCTCTTGACCCTATTAAATAGTGTATATATTTCACTTGGAAAAAATACCTAGCAGGGTCTATCTAGTGTTAGATTTTGAAAAAAACAAGGCATGATTTAAAGGAAAGCATAACCTAAAAGTCTTTTGAATTTAGATTATCTGGCATTTCAATTTGTTTTTAACCCTATTCTCAAGGTTACCATATTTAGTTAGTTCTCATATATCAGATTTATAGGGCAATCTGTCATTCTTATTATATAGTAGGTGAGGTCTTTTCTACCATTTTTTCTTACATTGTTTCAATAAAGAAATACACACTGAAATAATTTATTGACAAAGCACCTTGCATAATGCAGGATCTTTTATCATGTGAACAAGTTTAATTCTGTTCATTAGCATAACTGCCTGTTTTAGAGGTAAAATGAGTGATTAGTATTAATGTATGAAAAATAGTGTCTTAGGCCAGGAGTCCCCAACCCTCGGGCCACGGACTGATACTGGTCCTGGCCTATTAGGAACCTGGCTGCACAGGAGGAGGTGAGTGGCCAGCGAGCAAAGGAAGCTTCATCTGTATTTACAGCCACTCCCCATCACTCATTACTGAGCTCCACCTCCTGTCAGATCAGCAGCAGCATTAGATTCTCATAGGAGCGCGAACCCTACTGTGAACTGTGCACGCGAGGGATCTAGGTTGCACACTCCTTATGAGAATCTAATGCCTGATGATTTGAGGTGGAGCTGAGGTGGTGATGCTAGTGCTGGGAAGTGGCTGCAAATACAGATTATCATTAGCAGAGGGGTTTGACTGCACAGAGACCATAATAAATCAGTTGCTTGCAGACTCATATCAAAACCCTGTCAGTGAGTGGCAAGTGAAAACAAGCCTAGGACTCCCACTAATTCTGCATTATGGTGAGTTGTGTAATTATTTCATTATATATTACAATATAATAATAATAGAAATAAAGTGCACGATAAATGTAATGCACTTGAATCATCCCAAAGCCATCTCCCACCCTGGTCTGTGGAAAAACTGTCTTCCACGAAACTGGTCCCTGGTGCCAGAAAGGTTAGGAACTGCTGTCTTAGGCCATTCAGGCAGCTATAACAAAATGCCATAGACTGCGTGGCTTATAAACAGCAGAAGTTTTTTGCTCACTGTGTTGGGGACAGGAAGTCCAAGATCAGGGTGCCAGCATGGTCAGGTTCTGGGGAGGACTTTCTTCCAGGTTGCAGACTACCAACTTCTCATTGTATCTTCACATGGTAGAAGTTGGTGAGGGAGTCTTAGACCTGTTTTATAAGGCTGCTATCCTCATTTATGAGGTTTCTTCCTCATGAAACTAATCACCTCCCAAAGGCTCCACCTCCAATACCATCATCTTGGGGATTAGTATTTCAACATATGAATTTGGGGAGAATGCAACATTCAGTATATAGCAACTGGTATGTTAATGTGTTCTCACATAATTATCTAAATAAATTATTCTTGAACATAGAGACATTCCTATAGGCAGCCATGAAATCACTTGTTATTTTATGCAAGCTTGAAGAGTTGAAAAAGAAACTATTTTTATTGTAGATACATCTTGTTTCATTTAAAACATTTTTCTTTTAAGACAGTGAAATCATTAGCTTACTACTAAAGCTAAGTCTGCCTTAGAAAATATACCTTATGGCTATTTAATTTGTGGTAAAGTGTCTAATTTGTGGTAAAAATGCATATTCAAAATATATTTTGAGGTGCCTGTTTATTTTGCAATACAGAATACAGACATATCTTGTTTTAAGAGTAGTTATTCCAATAAAATAGTTGAGCAGAATTTGAACCTTACTTAGCCCCAATCATTACCCCCTTCTATAGCATAGAGTTGTCACTGGATGGCTGCCCATTATGTATTTCTTTTGTACTTAGGAATTTTCATGTGACTGAGTTATAGTCAATGGAATATAAACAGTAGTGATGTGCATCAATTACAGGACTAGAACACTGAAATTCCTTTTTATTCTCCCATGGTCTTTTCCCTTCTGGCCAACTTCAGTGTGAACTCCCAGGCCGATCTTAAAATCCATGCATTGAAAATGGCAGAGTCTGTCAACTTAGATCCCTGAATTAATGCGTGAATGTGGATAGTCCAAAACTTGGTTATTTTCCAAGTCAGTTTTTGTTATCAAGAAATGATTTTGTGTGCCTGTACATATGTGGATGTTAAGGCACTGAAATTCAGTGACTACACAAATTCTGCTTGTATTTCACAGGCCTCACTCAGTTAAACAGTATTTACTGCTATTGATTAACTGAGCAAAAAACCTCTCCATTATGAGTACTTCTAATGGTGTGTGTGTGTGTGTGTGTGTGTGTGTGTGTGTGTGTATGTGCATGCATGTGCACATGGGTACTTGAAATGGAAAATAACCAACAGAGTTGTTTCAAATCCCATCAAATCTGACTGAGAAAAAATTAGTTGTAAAAACTAGGTAAATCTGCTGTAGAAGCAAATCCCAGAGACTTAGGCAGAGTAAGCATATGTGACCTGGTAGCCAGATAATTAAGCACTTGACTGCCTAGGATTTTAATTGTTATGTTATAGTGTATTATATTATATTATAATAAGCACTGGAGATACAACTAAGAATTCATCTCTGTGTGATGGAGAAATGAATACCATGTGGGAAAGGCTAAATAATGTAGGAACCAAAATATGGTGGCTAGTATTCTCAATAACAAAGATAGAGTGAAAGTTGTTTCGTAAATGGAGATTAAAACAAAGAAAGATAAGGAGACAGCCAAATGTGTGTTATGTTCATAGAATATTGCTTAGATGCCTTTGCAAATGTAAGCAGATTGGGTAAGGCCAATCTTGAAAGAGTAATTCCCATAAAATTATGGAGAACATTCTCCTTAAAAAAAATAGGTCTTTGACTAGATTTCATGTTATGAACATGCAAATTATCCTTTAGGAAACAGTTTTTAAAGTAAGATACACCACATTCTTGAGAGGTAAAGATGAATGTAGTTTAGGAGCAGAAATTACAGGAAGCATAACAAATTTATAAAGGAAACAACAGACAAGGAGTCCTTGTTATTCATAAGGATTTGAAGGTACCTTGGTTTAAAGGACACATATTTTTGCAGATTCTTTTTTAAATTTAAAATAACTGTTCTTCAGTAGTTAAAATTAACATTTTAATGAATTACATAATATATGAGTGACAATAGTTTCTTAGTCCTATCAAATAAATCCTAGATCCAAATATAGATTTACAGAGAACAGAAAATACACAAGTGAGAGACTGTATTTTCCAAAAAGTCTAAAGAAATATTTATGGTCCCACTTGTTTTTTAAGAACATTGCAGGCCCCCACCAGTGGATTGAGTCTATTTTCCTTCCGCATGAACTGGGTAGGCTTGTGACTGTTCTAAACAATGGAGCATGGTGAAAGTTGTGTTATGTGACTTACAAGGCTACGTTTTAAAAAGAACATAGCATGCAGCTTCTCCCTAGCATGATTCTGTTCTCCCTCATGCTCTCACACTCATACTCTCTGGATATTCACACTTGGAACTCAGCCATCAGATCCCAAAGAAGCCCATAGTAGGCTATGTGGAGAGACAAGCTGGAAAAACGCATGTGTAAAAGAACTGAGGCCACCCATCTGATGTCCAGCATCATCTTTCCGTCAAGTAAGGGAATGAGTCTTCATGTTATTACAGCTCCTACCTTCTGAGACTTTTGAGTCTTTTGTCTGAGTCTGCAGACATTCTGAAGCAGAGTCAAGCCATCTCCGCTGTACTCAGTTTAAATGGCAGACCCATAGAATTCATAAATATAATAAATGGTGTTTTTACTCCACTAAAGTTCAGTAGGAATGCAGATGTCTCACTTTCTTCCTCTATTATGTGATCTGAAAGTTACAAATTAGACTTTCCTCTTTCCTTTCTTTCTCCATCAGACTTTTAAATTAATAGAGGATTTGGGGGTTCAACAATGACTTCATGAATCCAAGCTTTTGTTTTTTAACTTAGCACATTCATTTATATATTTCAAATGCATAAAACTATTATAATTATAAAAATTCTTCTTTTCTTTCTCAACCCTGCCTTTCATTCATTATTATTTATTTACATAGGTACAGTAGTTATCTATGGCTATGTAACAATAACTACAAGTTTCAGAGCTTGAAATTACACCTATTTATTATCTCACATATTCTGTAGGTTAGAAATCTGGGTGCAGACTTATGTGGGTTTTCTGTGAAGAGTATCACAAGGCTGAAACCAAGGCATCGACCAGGCTGCATATTCATCTGGGAGCTTGACCAGGGAAAAATCTACTTCCAAGCATCCTAAGAGTACAGGACGAATCCATTTCTTTGCAGCTTGTTTATTCTAAGCCAGCAGCAAAGATAGTGTATCTCTGCTTAGTTGAGTCTCTGATACCTATACCCTGTTTTAAAGGGCTTCTCTGATTAGGTCAGGTCCACCAGGGACAATCTCCATTTTGGATAACTAGTTACATGTCCTACCTAAACTCAAGTGGAAGAGATTACACAAAGTCATGGATTCTAGGGTGTGTGAATCATGGGGACCACCCTAGAGTGTGTCTTCCATAATAGGTATATGAATTAATTCTCACCAATTCAATATTTTATTTTCAGCCAAGGTGAATATCTTGATTTATTTGACTGAATATATAAAACTTCACTATGACCATTTTCAATATTCTTTAACACTGTATCATCATCACGAAAAGTACTACTTTTAACTTTCATGAGCGCCAGAACTTGCCATTCACACTATGAAATTCAACAAACATTTAATAAAAATAATTGAATGATAGAAACTTCTCTAGCTCTAGAGGCAAAATAATTTGATTTCAAAGTCTAGCTTTAGTCCTACCTCCTGAGTTCTTTGTACAAAATATTTTACCTATCAGAAACTCAGATTTCTTATCTGCACTTAGCAAATTTTATTTCTCTGTTGGGTATGGGTGGATTCAAAATAATCTAAATTATAACTGTTGCCTTTAGTATTTGAAATATCTTTTTAAATATATAATGTATGGATGTATTATATATGTGGATATATATTATACATACATGTATGTTTGTATGCATGTAAGAATATACTGTGTGTTATGGGACCTATGCATATATAACTGGAAAATCAGAAAAGGCTTCCAACTTTATATGATACCTTTATTTAATTGAGTGATTACCTCATTTATTATACTGTTCTGCCAAAATGACATCACATTCTGTCTTCAGTTTTTATCACCATTACATACTGAAAAGTATAAATATAAACAATAAATCTTGTCGTCAGGCAGAACAAAATCACTTTTTCTTTTAAAAATTTTCCTCTCTAAAGATCAAAGCAAATTAGAAATTTTATAACTTCCATGGGCCCCTTGTCTACTTCATTATAAAACAAATATTGAGAAATCATAGATTCAGTGACCAATTCAGTATGAGTAAATACTATATTTTGAAATCCACTTATACAATAGACATAACCTATAATTTGTATTGAAAAAGTGGTGTGCTTTTTAATAATGATAGCAGTCTATAATTATAAAGGAATTTGCTTTGCTATTCCAAGAAGCAATCAGAGAATGAAATTTGCACAGAGAGATGTAATACCTTAGAAAAGCAAAAGGAATTATTGAGTGAAAATAAGATTTTCTTTTTATTAGATCTATTGTAACTGAGTACCAGAACTGTGTGATTGAATCAAAGGTGAGAAGGATGACTGAGCAGAGGGGGTAATTTGTTACTTCACAGCACTCTCTCCAGTAATGAAAGATATTAACAGTGGCTTGATGTATAGTTCTGAGTTCAAGTCACTGTTACTTGTTTAGCTTTTTATTGTTTGTTTTTTTTTCTGGTACGCGGACCTCTCACTGTTGTGGCCTCTCCCGTTGCGGAGCACAGGCTCCGGACGTGCAGGCTCAGCGGCCATGGCTCACAGGCCCAGCTGCTCCGTGGCATGTGGGATCTTCCCGGACCGGGGCACGAACCCGTGTCCCCTACATCAGCAGGCGGACTCTCAACCACTGCGCCACCAGGGAAGCCCTGTTTAGCTTTTATCAGTAGAGACATGGCAGCTAAGTGGAAGGTTGATATCCTCATCCACAGGATTTGACTTCTTGAAGAGGATGGTTAACCCAAGGCAGAAGTAGAAGAAAGGATTTAAGGATGAAAATATAGGAATAACCAATGGGCTATCACTTTTTCTTTGAGATCACATTAGAAATTGGAAATCTTTTACTTCATAAGAAATAAATTCCTTCTAAGCAAATATTTAGATGTATATCATCTTCCAAATCTCCCCCCATCTGCATTTTTTAACAAATTCACTAGAATTTAGTGAAGTTCTGCTTGACACTTTGAGCCTTGTATTTACTGCAATATTTACTAAGAGTAATTATTTTGTTCATAATTTTGTAAAAATAACAAAGGGGAGAGATTTCTATTATCTACTGATGCGGACAACTTTATCAGGTTTTTATATTTCTTTCTGTGTAAATTAAAATAGACAATTTCAATGAACTCTGGGGAAACCTAATTGTTTCGGGAACAGTTCTGCTGTCTTCATCATTGACCTTAGTTGTGACGAGTAGATACACTTTTTTCCTTAAAGCATAGCATCATTTTATTTGGCCTTGCTTCTATGAGCAAAAGAGGCAGAAATATATACCCCATAAAAATGCCCCAGGAATGTATAGAGCTGGTCTTAGGGTGCATGTGGTAAAACTTAATTAGAAGTCCAGAAACTTCCTAAGAGGAAAGGATGGAGAAATGGTAACAGGCAGACAGATTTCAGGTTAAAATAAGGAAGAACTTTCTGACAATGAAATATGCCTGGTCCTAGTAATCTGGAAAAGTTTCTATGTCACCTTGTGCTATGATAAAAATCCTATCATTGGTATCTTGGGGGAATAGTTGTTTCTATCCCAGAGTTCCTGGTTGTTTCTAAGATCTTTCATAAGTCAGAAAGCCAAGTTTCCTTTAGCCCTTTTGATAAGAATAAATCTTGTACTACCTTTTAAAAGAACAATCTACATAATTCAGAAAGCCTGCCCTAGTGTGTATTTTGTTCATCTCTAATAACTCTGACTTACATTCAGCCTACCATGGATGGTTTATAGAAACAAGCTATAAATGATATATGAAAGTTCATTATATATGCTTTGTATTGCCAATGTTATTTATTTGGTGTAATGTGGTAGTGTTCTATTATTTTATTCAATGCTCTTAGTATTGCTGGCTCTGAAGTCAAGTAGCTCTGGGGACTTCAGCTCAGCAGTTTGAAAACCTTCTTTCTGTGTTCTGCCACTTACATGATTCAGCTACACTTTCTGGCATGCTGCCAACAAGCAAGTCGTATCTCAATTCCCAGGTCAAATCCTGGAGAACATATTTCATTGTTTCAGCTAGTAAGTATTAGCTGAGTATTGCCTTTTATTCCAGGACACATCTTAGGTTACTGATCATCCTATAGCTCAATCACCCTTGGTCTACTCAGCTGACATGGTCCAGTGTCAATGTCCCCTTCCATACACTGATTTCTTCAGAAGGTGAGTAAAGCATTTTACCCGAGAAAATCATATAATAAATCATGATATATGTTTAGTAGAGTGAACTGTCCTTTACCTTACGTGATAATCATTTAATAAGCACTGAGTTCTACTGGTGCCAAGATCCATGTACGTGTCCCCTAAAATCTGTTTTACCCTTTAATATCATAGTAATAGAAATTTTATTCAATAAGCATATGACAGATATGACTCAGAGATGAATAAAGTACCTACAGTCTGTTTCAGTTCTCAGTTGTATCCTAAATATGTGTCTCAAAGCACTGGCCATAATTTCAGCAAGTAAAATAACATATTCCCTCTTTCTTATACTTGAACTCCATAAATGTAATTTGACTCAACAAGTAGAAAGGAAAATACTTGAGTTACATGCATAAAGAGGTAGTATGTTGATGCCCTTGTTGTGCATTCTTAAGGTAGAACTCAGTGTACTTATGACTAACCCAGAAACAAGGTGGTCCAGTATATTCTTTATTCAGGCACCTAGTACACTGCAGAATTTTTTTTTCATAGTGAGAAAAACTTCCAGCTGCTTATTTAACCAGATGGACATTGAAACTTACTCTGATTTTCCAGATGATTAAAGATCTATATGTGAAAAATAACTATTATAAAAATATAAGAGAATGATGTAAATGCCTTAAAGTAGAAAAACTTTTTAAAGGCATTTTATAGAAAGCATGGTTCACAAAATAAAATATTGATATATTTTGCTATATCAAAAGCAATTTTGGGGGTGAAAGATACAATATAACAAGGCTAAAGGACAAGTCATAGAGTAGGACATGATATTATATATATGTGGATATATATATATATATATATATATATCCACATATATATGTATGAAATGGATGTACATTCAGAATTTTTTAAAAAACTACATGATAAAAATAAACTAACAGAAAAAGAAAAAGTATAAGAATTGCCAGCTGAGTAAGAGGAAATCATAAGAGTCAGTAAGGATTTTTTAAAAATACTCAACTTTGCATGAAATAAATACAAGGAAAGTTAAAACAATAATCTATTTCAAATCTATCAGAGGGCAAAAATTAGTAAGTTTGGCAATACCAACTGAGGAAAAAAGCAATTCCCGTGAGTGCCTAAATTGGAAAAACCAGCTGAAGAGCAATTAACAATATTTTGTGAAGCTGAAAATATAAATTATTAATAACCCAATAAATCCACTTTTAGTTGGATACCATAGAGAAAGTCTTATACATATGCACCAGGATCCATTGCAGAACTAAGTATCGAGAGTAATGGAGATAACCTATACACCATGGATAGTGAATTGAATAAGGATATTATGGAATTTTTGCAAATGGAACATTGCATAAAGTTAAAATGAATTACATAATATCAAGTGACTGAGACATATTGGAAAATGATACATTGTCATTCAAAATGATATATTTTTCATGACTATATATTTAATAGAAAAATTATGAAAATATAGACAGGAAAAAAGTACTTTGGAGAAGGGACAGTAATAGGAAGGTAAAATAGAACACAAGAGGCTTTCATCGTATCTGTCATGTTGGTGGTGGTGGCGGTGGTGTGTGTGTGATGTGAAGCACATGTGATAGCACTGAAACATTTGTTATTAGTGGTCTAACCATAGGTGATTTGGGATTTTCTCCCCTTTGTTGTCTCTAATTTCTGTATATTCAATTTTAAAAATTTCAAGAAATCATCTTTGTTCCAGTAAGAATTAAGTGGCCCTTCTCAGTTATAAAATATAGGGGAGACAGGTATTATCCCTCCTTGAATAAGTATACACAGGGTCTTTATATCCTTGTAAAGATGGTCCCGTAGTATACAGAGATCACCTTTAGGCAGCATATAGTCAAATTTATTTGGCGGTCAGGAAACTTCCTAGGAGGAAAAGATATAAGCAAACAATTTTTCCTTTTCTGAAAGGGTTTATGTTCTTCCTAAAATAATTTCCACTGGTTAAAAGAAAACGAAAAAAATAGCAAAAGAAAGAAAAAAGAAATGTCACTATATTCCTTAGGAACGTACAATGTAGGGATTGGGAGACTAGACTGATGTCTCTACTCAACTGCTGGGAGTGGAGCTGTTCTGACCCAGCCTGTGGCTGACTAAGTTGCTCCACAAAAGAAGCATCTTGTATGTTGTCATAAGTTTGAAAATCTAGCTGGTTTATGAAGGTAAATATTACAGAGCTTTAAAAAATAAACTAAAACTAAGAAGAAGCATAAATATGAGGCACTTCTGCAACCAGCGTGGAGAGATTGAGATTGATTTAACCACTTTCTTACACCAAAATGATGATATTCATTCTATTAGATTATACTGCTCTTCAGTTTACAGAAGAAATCTACTACTGTGAAACTATTTTAAATTCTTCACTGTCACTATCAGCTCATTTTAAAGACGTATGTGCTGTTTCTTAATCTAAGATTTGGAAATTTGATCACACATTCAAAGCAAAATAAGAATCTTATATTCATTTTGTTTGCCCTTTTACACTGACTATTAATACAGGTTTTACAGTCACCCTGGTTATAGATAATATTAACCATTTTTTTTAAAGTAATGAAACAAAAGCTTAGAGAAGTTAAACAGTCTGCCTGTAGTTTTGCAACACAGTGCTTGAAGGTGGGGCATATTTGTTGAATAAATGAACAAAGATATATGAGCCAAAGTTGTGATTTAAAGCAAGGCCCAACTCTATACGATTCATGCTCTTCAACATAACTTACAGTTGACATTTTATATTCTAAAAAAATTGGCTGTGTTTCCTTAAGACTGATAATTAGCATTAGGATTGTTCTTCCATTTAATTCATAGGATCTTCAGATGTTGGTATTTTTTCTTAGAAGGTTTCTCCTCATATACAGTATGGGGAATTTTGCATGCATGAATAAAGTAATGAATTTTATTTCAAAACTGCTGCTAAAATTCTCAAGAATGTCTGAATTTTCAAAGTGCCAGAGAACATTTAGGATGAACATCAAAGTAAGCCTTTTGGAGCAATAACTTCATGAATAAGGAAAATATTTAAAAGCTTACTCTCTAATTTATGTATTATTAGAATTATCATGTGCTTCTCAAACTTGTTTTGCATATTATATAGCTATTTGAACAGATCATTAATCATATCAAACAACTGGAGGTAATAGTGGGAACATTTGCTTTTGCTTTTGGTTCTATACCTACTAATCTTTAGTTTAGAGTTTATCTCTTGAATTAGTGATATTGAAATCACCTGACATTCGCAGAGATTAGAAACTGCAAGAGAGCTTTGTGCAAATTAATACACTAAAAATGTTTGTGTGATGATCAATATAGCCATATATCATCTCCCCTTTCTTGGCTGCACTTGAAGTTGGGATCCCAGACCCATTATGTCTGTGCAGCAGCAAAAGAGGAACTTTTCAGAGGGGACTTCTTGCATGCTGACTGGAGTCTGGCAATCTTTTTGCTAAGACCAAGCAGTATTTTTGTGTGTGTGTGTGGTTCTTTTTTATTTTGAAGCATTTTTTTCACTGTGATTAAGAGCAAAAGATCTCTGATTTTGTAATGGTGGTTTCTTTCCTTCCAACAAGTCAATAAGAGTAAAATTGAACTCACATATACAGGAGAAAGAAAAGATAATTAAGATTTAATACTAAAACCAAATTCTTTGGTATTTGGGCAGAAACTGTAAGTGGGAGATTATACTTGATGGGCACCCACCCACACACACACACACACACACATACCCCATGATAGATTCAGTTCTCAGTGAATATGTTACCAATTAGTTTACTAGATGATCACCAATCATTGTTCATATTCCTTGTGGGATTATAGCTAGTCTACATTTATCGTTTATCTTCCTTTCTTACATTTAAGAGAGACTATATGATTGGATTTCATCCAATGGAATATGAGTTGTCCTGGCCAACAAAATGGATTTTAGAAGAGTGGGAAGTGGAAAAGGTCCTAGGGGGTCCTCATTACTGAACAGATATGTCATAAATATCACTAAAATTTGATTCGTCTGTTGGTAGTGGATAAAAAGAAGGAGACCCACTGTACATAAAAGGAAGTAGAAAGAACCAAAGCTCCATGTAGTTGAGCTTGAGCTCAGATATGGGCACTATTGCTCCTCAGATTAAAGAGATGGTTTTCCATTATCTGAAGTGAAATGCTGCCTCAAGCAATTAGGCATTGAGAAAGCACATTCCAGCCCAGAGTTCTGGTCCGTTATCCCAGGGCTTTGAAACAATCACAAAGCATTCTTGAAGGTTAGAGATGAGGCAAAGAAGAAGGTGAATCTTTTCCTCCACCATTTGCCAATAATTTTCTTCCACCAACACCTTTCCCTCCATCCTCTAATTCTCTCCTCTTTTCCCTGTGCCTTTTTGCTAAATCTACCCTTTCATTATGTCACAGATATAATTTTATTGTAGTTTTCTGTTTATTTCATTCTAGTGCAGCAGTGTCTGGCAGCCACTCTACTGACTGAACAGTTTTATAGCTTTTGAAAATGTATATTTTTCCCAGAAGTTTTTGCTGAAACTGTTGATTTCCACCCGAAGCTGCTCTCAACTCTGGCTTCCCTGTATAATGCTTTCTTTTGATATGCCTCAGCTTAGATCAGTTTCTCAACATTGTCACTGTTGACATTTTGTGTCATATATTTCTTTTTGGTGCAGGGCTGTTTTGTGAATGTAGTATGTTTAGCATCGTCTCTGGCTTCTACTCACTAGGTGACAATCATACCTCCCTTCTATCTTATGACAACCAAAAGCCTCAAAATATTGTCAAATGTTCCCTGGGTAGCAAAATCATGCTGCTTCAGAATCACTGACTTAGATACAGACACCTGCCCTCTCTGCAATTCTCCCAAATAATTTATTTACACAACAATAATGTGAATTGTAGCTTTAAACAATTCTAAAATTGGTACTCTCTAGGCTGCTTTGTTTACTGCTGGCTTTCACCTAGCATAACCAGTTAGACAGCCTGGCTTGACTACATGAACCCAGGGCCATAAAAGACCCCATGAAAAGGTAATCCTGCTCTGAGGTCTCCTGAAACCAAGGTTCATTTCATAGATCTTGGTGGTTCAACCTGGAGAAAAGAGAAAAGAGATACAAGGAGGAAGGTTAAGAGAATAAATGTGTGAAAATAAATATTGTAGCACTGCATACCCAAACCAGGAGACTAAAATTGTACCTATTTTCTGGTTTAGAAATTAGTAATAGAAGTAGTAGTAACAGCAGCAGCAACAGCTGTATCAATACTGATAGTAAGAATAATAATAGGTTAAATTTCATTGTTTTTATTATTTTTTTTTATGTTCCAGGCACTTGGCTAAGCATTTACATGGATAATATAATTTAATCCTTACAGCAACCTTATTATATAGAAGAGGTAACTGATATTAAAAGAAGTTAAAAAATTTGCCCAAGTACAAGGAAGAATCCAATATAAATTCTAGACAGGATTAACTGAGAATGGGTACAGGCATGTAGACACCTGCATGAGTCAAAGTTTGAGAGATAATTGGAGAGAAGAAAAGATACAAGAATATAACTCCCTAACACTTTTTGTATGTTTGAAGCTTAGCTAATTGACTGTATTGTTCAGATAAATTTGGAACTGATATAAAATAGATAATAAATACACTGGAATCTAACAAACTTATATCTAAAACTTTGGAATTCCTTGACACATTAAGATGGAACATTTAATGGAAAAGATGGTTCAGGTAAAAGTTTGGTACCAGAAAATTAGTGCAGTAAAATCTTTGCTAATTTCCATGTTCTATCACTCTTCCCTTATCTATCAAAGCATCTTACAATCAAATTTCAAGTGTTTCTTCAGAAGGTTTTTAGTGATGATGCCATTCTTTGCACTGTGCTATGTTCTTGAGGGTGGTGCCTCATTAAACAAAATGAGGTCCCATCACCTACTGATCCATTGAAGGAGCCAAGCTTACATACAAATAACTACCATACAGAAACATAGAGAACATACATTTGAATGGTGTAACATAAGAGAGAAAAAAATGTATGAATTCTATCTTAGGAACTACAAGTATTGTCAGAAGATTTTTCCAGGTGAATGTGATATTTACTCTGTTCAAATTGTACAGCTATACTCTATGCAGAAGGCAGGTATAAGAGAGCAATAATAAATTTGCACTCCCAGGGACTACCCCGGTGGTCCAGTGGTAAAGAATCTGCCTTACAATGCAGGGGATGTGGGTTTGATCCTTGGTCAAGAAACTAAGATCCCACATGCAGTGGGGCAACTAAGCCCACACGCCACAGCTACTGAGCTCACGCACCTCAACGAGAGAGCCCGCATGCCACAAACTACAGAGTCCTCGCGCTCTGGAGCCTGCGCACCACAACTACAGTGCCCACATGCCCTGGAGCCCCCACCCCACAACTAGAGAGAGAAAGCCCGAATGCCACAACTAGAGAGAAACCTGTGCGCCCGTGCACCACAAAGAAGAGCCCACGCACTGCAATGAAAAAGATCCCGCATGCCTCAACGAAGATCCCGTGTGCCGCAACTAAGACCCGATGCAGCCAAAACAACAACAAAACAACAAAAAACTTGCACTCCTGCTACTTTTAATAAATATATTTTCAACATCCTCTAAATATAATTTTTTCTCACTTAAATATCTTTAGGACATAGATGTGAGACTATACTTATTGATCAATTATAAGATTTAATTCCCTACAAGAAAGAGAAAACTTCCCTCATATGATTTATCAGCACAAAAAGCCCGATCTACCTTTCTGGTCTTTCTTTTGTCAATGTCCTGATTTTCCTTCCCTCGTACTTTATCCCCTACTACCACCACTACCATTCTAAAAATAAATAAATAAACTATATATAGAAGTCACCAATGGGGCAAGCTATGTAACCTATGTATTCTCTTTGAGATTTTCAAATCATTCCCTCTTACTTGGGTGGCAGCTGCCTCCCAAGGATTTTGGCTTTTTCTTTTTATCATCATCCTTATCTGTGTACCAAAATCTCTTAGTTTTGAATGGGAGAGGAAAGCTGCGGTACTGTCCTGGCCCTAATGGATTAAAAGTTTTTATGAAAATTCCTCTGCTTTCATTGTTATATACAGAAACTATTCTAGAATCTTAACTGTTTTTCCTTAAAGTTATAATTGTTACAACTGTCATTCCTTATAATCAAGTATTCAATTCATGCTTCAGAAAGGTGGTTTAAGTAGGTAACCTTCAATGCTCCTTCCAACCCCAACACTATTTAATTCCATATGATTTTCTCTGAAAAGGAAGAACTCCAGGGGATTGGTGTGTGTGTGTGGCGGGGAGGGTGTTGGTGGGCGGGAAAGCTTTTACACTTAATTCCCCATAATTTTCTCTGGGTAAGTGCAATGTCAAAATATGATGACTGAACTATCTGTATCCTAAAGGAAGGAAAAAGAAGTAATGCTTTCATGCCTCAGTGAAAAATTATGACCCAGTTTTAAAATGGATATAATAGAATGTTACCAAGATAATCACAGTGTTTACAGTCAAAGTTCCCTTGTAAATATATTATTTGCATATATAGTTTTTTTCCAAGACAGACTAATGTTAACTACTCACATGCTTTCTTGAATGCATATAAGTAATTTATTACTTAGAGAAAGTACAACAATTTAGGATTTGACCTGCTTTTAATGTAAAAGCAAACCATTGACTGAGATTGAAGATTTAGTATCGGTTCATTTGTATTGTTCATTTGAGATCTGAGGAAAGCTATTTCCTTCCACCTACACCTTCTTCAATTTCCTAATCTTAAAAAAAAAAGGATAATAATTAGAATGTTTATATTTCTCAGAAATGTTTGAAGGTTAGAGAACTAGGTGTCCTTTCACATTCCATACACACAGACACACACACACACACACACACACACACACACACACCCCTAAAACTGTATATTGGGGTCAATTTTTAAAATTGCATGAAAGCATCAAAGAAAAAGGTGCATTAAAATCTGATGTCATGTTCTTAAATCATTTTCATTTGAGAGAATTGGAGGACCAAGGCATAGTTCAGGTTTCTTGACAGAGAGTTCTTTAATAGGCTCTTGCATCTTCTGGGGCCTTGCTAACATGGACCAGCAGCCTAGGAATAGATAAACATAGATATATCCATCTCCACTGTCTCAACACAAATTCTGATTAAGCTCTGGAAAACAAGTTACCACTTTTTTCACACCATTGTAAGAATCACTGCTGTAATGTTCTGTTTTTGGTTTCATAGACAGTGCCCTCAGAAGTTTTAAAAGAAGTCTTATTAGTACATATGTTTTTCTGTGGAGTATAGCTTTTGTCAGATCCTTATGTCATCTTGAAAACTCTTAAATATTTAAAAATCACTCCTCTAGTGAAAATTATATGGAATAGAGATCATACTTAGCTGGATTTATTTCCAGGACCTGCCATTTACTAACTACGCAGGTTTAGGAAAATTATTTAACACACCTATGAGTGTTTTACATTAGACTGTGGTATAAACTAGATGGCAGAGCCTATGTAAAACCCACATATAACACCTTCCTCATCTGCCAGTTCCCCCATTTCAATTCTGCCCTTCTTCTATAGGTACAAAATGTATGTCCTTTACCTGAGCATGTAGTTGTCTGGAATAAAGACTTTATTTCCCAGGTTTCTTGACTGTGGTCATAGAAAAATTGGAACATTGTATATAGCATGGGGGAAGTTTCATTAATGCAAATAGCATTGTCCTCCTCTCTTCTTTTCCCCTTTCTCTTACCTTCTGGTTATAGTATGGATATGATAGCTGGGGCTTGAATAGGAATCCTGAATCACAAGTTGAAAGATTCTTGATGAGAATCACAAGAGTGACAAGATGAAAGAAACTTGGCAGTCTTGTCATTGTTATCTCTCACTTCAGTCCTGGGGCAAATTTCTGACTTTATATGTAATTTTTTAAAGCTTTTATTTTGTAATTTTGGTCATTCAGAGCTGATATTAATCTTGACTAATATAACCACTTGATGAAGAGACTAATAAATATAATGGTTAGCAAGTCAAGAAAATATGGTTACAAATTCTAGATCTACTTTTTATTACCTGAATAACATTTTGCTCAATCAATCTATTCCTCAGTTTACTTATTTTAAATGAGGAATAAAAATATCTACTTCCTATAGGTGTGAAAATTAAGTGAGATAATGCACATGTAGTATCTAGTACCTGGGCCAGCAAACCAAGGTACCTGGACCATATCCAGCCTGAGAGTCATATCCCTCTCTCTGCTTGTTTATGTAAATACATTTTTATTGAAACACATTCATATTTACTTGTTTATGCATTGTCTTTGGCAGCTTTCAGTCTAGAATAATAGAGTTGATCAGTTATAACGGTTTCCTTTTGACTTAGCCTAAAATGTTTATTATGTGACTGTTTACTGAAAATAAATGTTTGCTGACTCCTTATTAAGAATATAGGAACTCATGCTATCATTATTTATTTCCTCTCTATGAAACCATTGTGGTAAAGTACTGTTTTGCTTGTAAAGCAATTACTTCACTGAATAAGCTTCAATTATGTGTGTGATTAGGAATGGTTTTTGAGTGATGAGTATGGTACTTTGCTAAGCTAGCAGTGTTTATTTATCTAGTCTTTTTGAGGCATATGGCATACATCTACCTCTAAGGGAAGATATGGATTACATCCTTAGTCTGAAACCTTAGAGCAGAGAATAACAGATTGGTCAATACAAGATGAAAACTATGATTCATGCATTGCTGCTGGTGCTTGGGGCCCATCTCAACCACTCAGATTCCAGTCATATCCCCTCTCTGCTAACATCCACAACTCCAGCAAAAATAACCCTTTTATCATAAATTACATTAACAGAATAAAATTATTTGGTTAAATAGGTACAGCTTATCTCAAGCCCTCAAGCTTATAGAAACATTCTTATCAAGTAGAATAATTCAAGGGCTCAGAGATTATCTCATAAGAGCTGATCAAAGGATAGTCCAGCTTTTAAATGTTCAGAGTTTGAGCAACCCAGGCATGCTGAGGCAACTGTTTCCTCCCCACCTCTAAATCTACAAATATACTTGTATCTACCCACCGGTTATTTTCTTCCTTATGGTACAGTGGATGTGATGCTTCTTGAGTTATCATCTAATTCTCCATCTATATCCTCTCTTGCTTTTACCTCATCACTGATTTCATTCATCTATGATATCTCTGTTTAAAACTTAGGAAAAGAAAAACAGTAATAACAAAATTCTATATCTCTTCCTTCAGTTACAGTACTGTTTCTGTCCTCCTTTTTTTATGGTCAAATAGCTTGAAATGTATTTCTATACTGGGTATATATAGTGCTTCATTTCTCATTCTTTCCTACTCACCTATTGCTCAATTGATGATTCTCTATAGACACTACCAATAACTTACTTGTTTCCTAATCCAAGAAAATAATATTTCAGGATTGTTCTTATATGGATGCATTTAAAAATCTTAGCCACTCTCTGTATCAGAAGTTTCTTTCCTTGGATTCTGTGATAGTAATTTGAGTAAGAACATTCATTTATTCAGAAACACTAATTAATAACTTACTATGTGTCAGGTACTATTCTAAGAACTAAGGAGGCCATGACCAATAGACAAGGCCCCCATGCATAGATAGCTCATAACAACAACCATCACCACTTTTATTCATCTAGTACTTACTCTGAGCAAGAAGCTGAGCATGAATTATATAATTCCTTTTAATTCCTGCAGTGCCCCAGGAGAAAGCAACTATTATTATCTCCATTTTACAGAGGAAAAAACTTAAGTTAATTAACTTGCCTAAGGCTTAACAATTAATTACTAAGTCTTAGGATTTGGACCATGACCTATCGAATACCAAAGTCCATGCATTTAATTTTCTTTTTGAAAAAGTACTCTACGTTCTTTATTCTCAGTTTTCTGGCATATAGAAAGATTTGCATGTAGCATGATCACTGTTAGTTTCTATACTTTGCACATGCTGTTTCTGCTATTTTGAATAATGTTTCCCAGCTATTTTAATGAGCTTGATCGTAACTTCCTTTATAACTTCTAAATGCCTCACAATGGTGACTATCCTGTGTGTTCCTATGTCCTTCAAAAAACTTACCCTTAATGTAGAATTTACTAGAGTACAATTTAATGGTCTGTTTATTAATCTATATTCCCCAATAAACTTTAGTTTATTTGATAACTGCAATGACTGGCACTTATTGAAATACCTATTTTTTCAGTGAGTGAATGAATGATTATAATTTTGTTTGTTTGGTTTTCCCCAAATAATACCACCCTCTCATATTTTCAAAATAACTTATTAGTTGACTTACGTTTCTTTCTAACCATTTCTTCAATAATATTCAAATACGTCTGTGTTCCTACATATATAACACAATGCTTTCTTTTTTCCCTTCCACAAAATGTTCTTCCCATACCTAGTCCAGCTCTTGAAATTCTTATCCTTCAAGACTTCTCTCAGACATGAACTCTGCTATGAATCCTTCAGTAACTCTCCATTGCTTATGCAGGCGATAACAATGTTAAGTCTTATGTTTTATTTCCTCTGGTTCCTTTTCTGAAGAGTGAGGTCTTATATCCACCCTTAAGTAATAACCAAAGTCCTTGACATAATCACTGAAATACTTTCTTAATAAATCATAGCTACTGTTATCTCTCAGAGCCTTTAAGACATAGATGTGTATAGTCTACATATTATTTATCTTTTAAAATGTATTTGTTAAGTATATTTAACAATTTATCAAGGACTACATTTTAAAAAGTTAAATACAAAACCAAGTAGACCTGAGATGCTTTTAATAAACCCAATTGACTCCTACTATATGTTTCATATAGCTCCCTATAGCTCATTGAGGACTCAACAACGTTTATATCCCTGAGATGTTTCCTTTGACAATCACACTCATATTATATTCTTATGCAGCTGTTTCTTATTTCATCAACCACAGGAATTAATTATTTACTTATTATTTGATAGTTGAGGATTTGAAGCTCTTTTACAAACTCAGCTTAATTTTGTTACTGAAAAAAAATATTTTCCCAAATATTTTTCAACACTCTCAGGCTCTAGCTTGCAAACCTACCAAAAATGTTTGTGATGGTTATTTTGCTCTCTGTGTTATTAAAGGGATGTTTTAACTTACTTATAGACAAATGGTAGAAAGACAATTTATCATGTTGCAGAAACCCATCACTAATTAGTAAAAATTAGCCACTTTTTCTGAAATTGATGAATTATTTCCAGTTGTTTACAGAGAAACAATACAGGTAGTTATGTCTGGGCAGATGAAATAAATGACCTGTATATATAAATGTTGTTTTCAGTTGTGGAAGATGTGGTCACTTCCAGCACAGGTGCACATACACTGAAATATTTTATAAAGAACTTTAAGTGTATTTAAAAAAGGAAAAGATAAATTCAAAATTAGGATCAAGGATAACCTGCTTGAACCACTTTTCTCTTTTAAGATCCATTATATAGAAAGTAGGCAATATTTAGTACCCACTGGATCACATTCTGCATTCATTTTGCTCATTTAAAATCCTTACTATTCAGTATTACGATATTATAATACTTTCACAAATTATAAAAATAAACACAGCCAAAAATAAAACAAATTAATTAAAAATAAATAAATAAATAAAATTTTAGTTCACTTTCTTCTTGTTATCAGAAGAGTAATTTAGGAAGTTTGGGGGGGTTGGCACAAGGGAAAAAGTAAGCATAAATTTGTGGCTGTAGCATAATGGTTTTTAGAATCAGATAGTTTTGTTTCAAATCCCACTTCCATAGTGTACTAGCTGTATGTTGCTCAAGTTATTTAATCTTTGTGTCAGTTTCTTTATGTATAAAATAGAAATTCCAAAAGCTAAATCTTTATGATGTTAAGAGACTCAAATGAAGAAATGCATATAAAGTATATATCTGGTAACAAGTAAGTTCTCAAAAAAATTAGGTGTAATTATTATTAGCACTATTGTTATTTTTTATTACCATTATTACAAATGTTACAGTTTGCACTTATACTTTAATTAATGGCCACTGATTATATTTTGTCTTAGCTAATTTAAGACTCTTAATACAATGGCATAAATAAATTATATTCAGTAATTGATTGAGTAATTGCACTAAAATGTATGAAAAGAGAGTTACCTACTGATTTATTCATATAAATACCTTAAGAATGGTGTCATTGTTCCATGGCAGAGTGAGGCTGAAGTACATCCTTGCATAGGTAGATGTATAAGCAAAGCTATATCTGTAGAATTAATTTATTTTCAGAAATTCTAATTATACAAATCAGTAATAAAATGAACTTTAATAATGATATAACAATAATGGTTTATTAATTCTACCAAATGTACTATATCAATGCAAGATGATATTAGTAGGGGAAATGTGTATGAGGGAGAGACAGTCTCTGTACTATCTGCTCACTTTTTCTGTGAATTTAAAACTGTTCTAAATATAAAGTCTATTAATTCATTATAAAAAGATTGTTTCAGATGTGTATATTTAAATTTGATTATGTAAATGAAGAACCCTAAATGTATCCATATACTTCAAAACAAATAGACTTTTAATGAACCCTTCTTTTAGAAAATACTCAAAAATATGAAGAAAAATAATTCAGAATATTTATTATGTAATAATTTTAATAGAGGTAGATTGAAAATATGTGGTCATTTGTATATTTAAGTACATTATTTTCAAAATAGAGACTGTTAGCCAGACAACCAAATCATATTTAAATAAAGTTTTTAATTGTCTTGGATGATACCTATGAAGAAAAGATAAGTAAAGAGCCATTTTTTGCTGTAATAATAAATATATAATGCATTATAAAATAAGTTTAAGAGAAAAAACAAAACCCCTCTAGATAAATGGGTAATCAATAAGAATAGCTGTGATCTACTATGAACCTGATGTTTGCTGGCTATTGTTCTAAAGCCCACTTAATATCCAATATTTCTTCTTTTTCTCAAATAATTCTTTGTGTATAAAATATAATATCCCTTATTTACAAATTGGATATTAAATAAAAATAAATTGATATTCAAAATCAGCGCTTTTAAGGGCCAGAACCAGGATTTAATCCTCTTGAATTACAATGCCCATGTTTTTAAAAACCATTAAATAATACAATTAAAATGTCTAGGTTACACTATTATTAGAAATCAAAAAAATTTTGAAAACAGGATACATTGAAATTTCTACAATAAGGAGATATTTAATACATACAGAAAAAGGGGATATCACAGAAGATGTACAGTTGATCTTCATTTCTCCTGTGTATGGTTGTTTCTGACAGAAATCCTTCAAATTTCATAAAAATATATCCTAAATTTTCTGATAGTGTTTAGATTTTATAATTTCTACTCATTGATACAAATTCTGGTTTCTGGGACTTCCCTGGTGGCCCAGTGGTAAAGAATCTGCCTTCTAATGCACGGACCACGGGTTTGACCCCTGGTCAGGGGACTAAGATCCCACATGCCATAGAGCAACTAAGCCCGCACGCCACAGCTACTGAGCCCGTACACTTCAACTAAAGAGCTCACTTGCCACAAACTACAGAGCCCACGCACTCTGGAGCCCGCACACCACAACTAGAGAGATAAAACGCACATGCCACAACTAGACAGAAGCCTGCGTGCCGCAGTGAAGAGCCCACATGCTGAAACAAAAGATCCTGTGTGCCAAAACAAAGATCCTGCATGCCGCAACTAAGACCCGATGCAGGCAAAAAAAAAAAAAAAAGAAAAGAAAAAAAAGAAAGAAATTCTGATTTCTTTTCTAATTATCTCTGGTTTTGGAAAAATATGCTCACCAAACTGACAGGCAAATATAAGGTTCATTATCTAATTAATTATTACTAGGAACCCACAATTTCTAGTGTTTTAAATCTTTGACTTTTTAATTTTTTTTATTTCATTACCTTTCATTCATCAACCTTCATTTTTATCACATACCCATCCATCTATCACAAGTCTGCTGCTGTCAGAAGTAAAGTTTATGTCTACTGCAAAGTTTCCAAAAATAAGTGGATAATAACAAGTGTCGATGAGGATGTGGAGAAATTGGAAACCTCAAGCATCGCCAGTGGTAATGCATTACAAAATGGCACAGGTGCTGTATGTGCCATACAGTATGGCAGTTCTTCAAAAGTTATACATAGAGTCACTCTATGACCCAGCAATTCCAATCCTAGGTATATACCCCAAAGAATTGAAAAGATATGTCTCCACAAAAATATGCATTACAGCATTATTCATAATAGTCAAAAAGTGGAAATAGCACAAATGTTCATCATCTGATGAATGAATAAATACAATATGATATATGCATATAATGGAATATTAGTCAGAAATAAAAAATGAGTAAAATACTGATACATGCTAAACATGATTTAACTTTGAAAACATTATGCTAAGTAAAAGAAGTCACGTAATTTATTGAATGATTCCAATTGATGACATCTCCAGAATAGGTAAATTAATAGAGACAGAAAGTATATTAGTAGTTAGCAAGGGATGAAGAAATGGGGAAATGGGAAGTGGACTGTTAATGGATGCAAGGTTTCTTTTTGGAGTGATGAAAAATATTCTGGAATTTAATAGTGGTGATGGTTGCACAACTTTGTGAGTATACTGAAAAAGCAAAATAAAATAAAACAAAATTTGCATTGTACATGTTAACATGGTGAATTTGCTGGTATATTAATTGTATCTCAATTAAAAATTTAAAAATTTCCATTTAGGACTAGTTTCTTTGGGGTGTATATACTGTACTTTTTCAAGAATGTTGAGTTGAAACTTTTTTTATCTTCTGTAATACAAACCTAATAGTTGATCACGGATCAGTGAAAACAATAGACCCATTCTAGATATTTTAAATAAAATCAGTGGAATGATTATAGAACCAGTTTATATGCTGGGCTTTTCATATGAGTCCCATAACAAACTAATCTTGAAATTTAGGGAAGCTCATAAGTCTGGGGCAACCACTGAATCTATTCTGATGTAGGAATAATGTTACCACCGTCCCTGGCCACCTAGCAATACTAGAACACATTCTCATAACCCTTGTAACCAGTGGTAATAGCTAGAAAACAGGAAGATTACCTTCTCATTTCTTCTAAATCTCAAAAGAATTCTTCCATTAGAGGAATATTCAGATTATTCGTTTCAAGGGAATCTGGGAAATGTAGTTTATAATGTTCTAAACTCTCCAACTAGATGCTACACTGGAATTTGAGAGAGTCTACTGAAGTGTCTAATATTAGCTATTAAAGAATTTTGAGGGCCTCCCTGGTGGCGCAAGTGGTTGAGAGTCCGCCTGCCGATGCAGGGGATACGGGTTCGTGCCCCGGTCTGGGAGGATCCCATATGCCGCGGAGCGGCTGGGCCCGTGAGCCATGGCCACTGAGCCTGCGCGTCCGGAGCCTGTGCTCCGCAACGGGGGAGGCCACAACAGTGAGAGGCCCGCATACCGAAAAAAAAAAAAAAAAAAAAAAGAATTTTGAAACTTCAAAGTTGAAAGATTGAAATAATTCTTGAAATAGGGGTCGTGCCTATCACAATATGAAATAATAATATTAATAACAATAATTATAGTTGGAATTGATATTTTTATGAAGTTATGCTTGATAAAATGATATGAAAATCAGGACCTGATATTAATTACCAAACGTTTGGAAAATTCATCTCACTGTTCCATTCTAAAATTCTATTTATGAAAGTTCTTTGATCCATCCAGTCATCTGAATTCTAACTACTGCAATTTTATTAAGATTATTGTGAGAGTCTCCTAATTAATTTACTTGTTTCAGTTTCTCCTCTGCTATCAGTTTTGCAGGTTAAGTCACTTCCATCAAGACCCTAAAATTCCCCAGTGGGAAAAGGTTAAAATACTATAATATCCACACTGATCTTGCATTATTTGATGCAAACCTAATTCTCCTCCATCAAATCTATCAGATTATATTTGTTTCTTCACAACATTTATGTAGACTGTGCCTTCTTCTGTAACCACAGGGTAAATTTTTCCACTTCCGCATTTTTCTTCTGCCTGGCATTCTTTCCCTTACTTCAGAAATGTTAATCTACCCATTTTTCAAGGCCAACTAAAACATGTGCTTAATTATGAATCTCTCTCTCATGCCTCCAGAGAGTTGGTCCTCCCAATTTTCTGATTCTGTGGAACTATTTTACCAGCATTTCTAAAATGTCTTTAAGGCAAACATAACATAGTACTTATATTTTTATTTCCACTACCAATATTTAGCCTGGTACTGAACAGATACTCAATAAATTGTTTTAATAAAAGTATGTAAACATAATAAATGGTCATGTAATGTAACTGTCCCTTCATAAGTTTATAAGTAAATCTATTTTTGAACTTTAGAGTACAATCCAATGTCATGCTTTCCATTTATAAATTTTGATAAAGCTCAAGTCCCAGTTTTCAAAGTTTATTTTAAGAGCACTGGATTGTCAGTTCTACTTAATTTGATTTGGATTTCAACCTAATTAAAAATAACAATACTACAATAATCAAGTTTCAACTGGATCTATGCACAGTGGTAGAAATATCAATAAAGGTACGTTTAAAATATTGTGAAGGGTAGTTAGCTTCTGAATTATATTATTCCAAATCAGTAGGTGATGATGTGAAATGGAAGGCAATTGACTGACACTGAAGATCATTTTTTTCTTCATGTAACTTCTCTGACTTACTATGAGACATAAAAGGTAAAGAACTATTTCTTATTTAAAGAAACTTTACTAAATGAAAAATGCACACACATTCAAACATATATGCACAGGAACTCACTTGGCATTACTTAACTATTTATTTTAACCTCAGAAATGAGTCTTTGGTGACTTTGGTGACTTTTGGTGCCCTTGGTGACTTTACATCATCTTAAATGAGACTGTAAAGAAGGTGCCTACAGCAGGAACCTATAAATTAGTTCCAGGAGAGCCTACAGAAGCTCTGACTTTAAACATATTAAACTAGCAAGCTCAGACTTCATTAAGTTTCTGGTTATTAACTGCTAGTATTAACCAAAAAATGGAATCAAAATCCCATTATGCATCTTCAAGTTTTAACTGAGAAGCTCCATAACAGAGCTATTTAATGCTGAAAAATACAATATCTTCACAGTAAAAATTACTACAACTAGTAGCCTATATTAGAAATGGTCAGCCATACTAGTAAGTTGAGTGACTCAGAACTGAAGTCCCAGTTAAGCAATTTATATATAATGATCTTTAAAAAGGATTATCTCTTTTGACTTATTTACATGTATTTGGGACTTTTTCCTAAACAGGAGTTTTAAAGTAGAAGAATAAATAATCCAGGTGCATGAAAAATAAATGTGATGAATTTGTAATAGCAAAAATAAAAAATACCCAAATATTCGTCAATAGAGCAACAGTTAAGAAAATTCCACTCAATGGAATATTACACCTATACTTTTTTTAAAGATAATTTTTAAATAAGTAAAAATTACTACTATTCAAATATAAAATGAACTAATATCAATTATTTGGTTTGACCTATTAATTAACAAGGGATACAATAAGTTATTAAAAAGTGATTCAAAAGCAAATCCATAGAACTGGCACCTACATAGGCACAAATGCTGAAATGACTTTGTTAATAGATATAAAATTGGCTTCTTCCAAGGTGGTTAGAGTGGAATTGAATAAGTTGTACCTCTACCAGAAAAAAATTTTCTTTTTGCATCTGTAAGGTTGTACAGGCTTCCTGATTTGGAGTGGGGGTTGGGGGTGGGGTGATTTCTAGCTTACATTATAGAGATAAGGCCTGGCAGAATCCAGTGAACTCCTTAAGTTAAGGTAACAGTTGGGAATGAAATGAAGTCATGGCAGTTAGAGACTGCAAGGCAGAGTACCTGAGAGGAGAAAGCTTCTCAGAGAGAGAACTACAGAGACCTATTAGGAAGGGCCCCTTCTAAGTTTTCAGCTGAATATGAATTAGCAGGTATAAGTAAGAAAACTGCCTGAGGCTGGGAAAAGAAGTGGGCAAAAGGAACAGACAAAACAATCCCGGGAGCTCAAACAGATCTGGGAAAACTTGATGTCCTACAAGCAAGGGTGGAAAACACCATTATTCAATGGACACTGGGTGGAATAATTGGAAGGATTTTATTTTAAATTAATCAAAAACTACTGGTCTCATCTAAGAAATTTTAAAAGCAAAACCTGAAAAGTATTTCTGAGAAATTTAACTGAATCCCAAAATAAAGGTAATGAATATTTATAAAAGTATGACATATCCAAGCATCAGGCATCCAATTTTAAAAAAGCCAAAAATGCAAATAAGCAGGAAAATATGACCTATGATAAGAATAAATGTTAACAAACTTTACAAGTATATTAATAATAGAACTAGTATACAAGGACACTAAAATGTTATAAAATCATATCCTCTATGTTTTCAAAGATTGCGAGAGGATTGTTTATAAATTATAGATATGGGAGAAATTAGAAAATCTCCTAGAGATGAAAACTACAATATTTGATATAAAAAAATAAAGTGACTGGAATTAGCAGCAGATTAAACATTGTAAAGGAAAAGTAAGTTAATTTGAATGTGTAGCAATAGCAACTACCCAAATTGAAACACAGAGAAAAAAAAAGCTCCAACAACCACAAAAATGAACTGAGTATCTGTGAGTTGTTGGACAATTTCAGATTATCTATTATTAGTGTTCCTGGAGTTTATAAAGAGAGGAAAGGAGACAAAAATTGAATAAATGATGAAAAACTTTACCCAGTTTGATTAAAACCATAAACCTACATCTATACAAAGGACAAAATACGCCAAGTACAAGAAACAGAAAGATTATTTAAATTTGTATTTAAAGAGTCTTTTAAATATTAATGAGAATATTACCTCAAGTGTAAAAAGGCTTTAAGATCTCATCATCAGCAACATCTTTTTTATCTATTAATCTGTTGATGGGCATTTGGGTTGTTTCCATATTTTGGTTATTGTGAATAATGCTTTGATAAACATGCAAGTGCATATATCTAGTCAAAATCCTGTTTTCAGTTCCTTTTGATATATATCCAGAAGTGGAATTGCTGGATGGTATGGTGGATCTATTTTTAATATTTTGTGGAACCTCCATATTGTTTTCCATACTGGTCACACCAATTTGCATTCCCACCAATAATGTATGAAGTTTCCCTTTTCACAACATCCTTGATAGCACCTGTTATCTCGTCTTCATTTTTTTTTTTTTTTTTTTTTTTTTTTTTTGTGGTACGCGGGCCTCTCACTGTTGTGGCCTCTCCCGTTGCGGAGCACAGGCTCCGGAGCAGGCCCAGCGGCCGTGGCTCACGGGTCCAGCCGCTCCGCGGCATGTGGGATCCTCCTGGACCGGGGTACGAACCCATGTCCCCTGCATCGGCAGGCGTACTCCCAACCACTGCGCCACCAGGGAAGCCCCCATCTCTTGTCTTCTTGATGGTAGTCATTCATCATGTGTGAGGGGGATATCTCATTGTAGTTTTGATTTGAATTTTCCTGATGATTAGTGATGTTGAACATCTTCTTTTCATGTCTCTTGGCCATTTTGAAGTCCTTTATGAAGAAATGTCTATTTAATTCTTATGCCTATTTTTTAATTGGATTTTTTTTTGTTATTGAGTTGATTAAGTTCTTTATATATTTTGGATATTAACCCCTTATCCAATATATGGTTTGCAAAAATTTTCTCCAATCTCTAGATTGTCCTTTCATTTTGTTAATTGTTTCATATGCTGCACAGAAGTTATGAAGTTGATGTAGTCCCATTTGATTTTTTTTTCATTATTTGTACTTTTGGCATCATGCCCCAAAATTTATTACCAAGACCAATATTGATTAACTTTTCCCCACTGTTTTCTTCTAAGAACTTTGTGGTATCAGGTCTTATGCTTAAGTCTTTGGTCCATTTCCAGTTAATTTTTGTGAGTAGTGTGAGATAGGGCTCCAATTTCATTGTTTGCAGGTATTTCTCCAGTTTTCTGAACACCATTCCTTGAAGAGACTATCCTTTCCCCATTGGTTATTCTTGGACCCCTTGTCAAAGGGACTGTGTATGCCTGAGTTTAATTTTCAGCTCTCTATCCTGCTCCAGTAGTTGATGTGTATATTTTTGTGCCAATACTGTACTATTTTTATTATTATGGCTTCGTAGTGTAGTTTAAAATCTAGAAATGTGATACCTCCGGCTTTGTTCTTTTTTCCTCAGGATTGCTTTGGCTATTTGGGATTTTTGGTGTTTCATACAAATTTTAGGATTGCTTCTTCTATTTCTATGAATAATGCCTTTGATTTTTTTTTTTTCTTTTTGCGGTATGTGGGCCTCTCACTGTTGTGGCCTCTCCCGTTGAGGAGCACAGGCTCCGGATGCGCAGGCCCAGAGGCCATGGCCCACGGGCCCAGCCGCTCCGTGGCATATGGGATCCTCCCAGACCGGGGCACGAACCCGTATCCCCTGCATCGGCAGGCGGACTCTCAACCAGTGCGCCACCAGGGAGGCCCTGCCTTTGATATTTTGATAGGGATTACATTGAATCTGTAGATGGCTTTGGGTAGGATGGCCATTTTAACAGTATTAATTCTTATAATCCATAAACATGGGGTATCTTTACATTTGTTTATGTCTTCAGTTTCTTTCAACAAAGTTTTGTAGTTATTTTGGTCATTATTTACTGATTATATGACCCTGCATGTAGAAAATCCCAAAGAATCAGTCAAAGAACTGTTGGAATTAATCAATTTTAGTAAAGTGGCAGTATAAAAAGTCAACATACAGAAATCATTTGCATTCCATTACACTAATGATAAAGCACCTGAAAAAGAAATCAAGAAAACCATCTCATTTATAATAGCATCAACAACAATAAAATACTTCAGAATAAATTTAACCATGGAAGTGAAAAATCTGTACCATGGAAACTACAAAAATATGTAAATCTTTTTAAAAAGCTTGCCAGAGACTCTGGATTTCATTGCTAAACCATACTGAGCTCCTACAGTGGGTAAACATCCTTACTTGATCTCTTCCTGCTTGGAGATGACATTCTCATAGCAACAGCTGTCTTTCTCCAGGACCTGAGAACCATCTCTTTGAAATACATTCATCAAGGAAGATAGTGCACCTATCTCTCGTTTCTGTGGGAGGTTAGGAACCTAACTTAGGCAGGCACCTCACCCCAAGTTGCAAAACTGCTTCCTGTCATAAAAATATGAGCAGTTTGTTTTTCTTTAAATAAAGCCAGTTGGCAAACACAGGTGACCATCCCAATTGGTGAAATTAGGATGAACCATGTGTGACATATAGTGCTGTGAAGTCCTCTTGCCCGAGGACTAGTTATCATGTATTTTGAGAACATGTATGAAATGGGTTGAATCTGGTTAAGTATAAAAAAGAGTGAGATTTGTGACTTCCCTGGTGGCGCAGTGGTTAAGACTCTGTGCTCCTAATGCAGGGGGCCCGGGTCCAATACCTTGTCAGGTAACTAGATCCCACATGCATGCCACAGCTAAGAGTTTGCATATCACAACTAAGGAGCCAGTGAGCTGCAACTGAGGAGCACACCTGCTGCAACTAAGACCAGGTGCAACCAAATAAATAAAATAAATCTACATGTAATAAAAAATAAAAATAAAAAAGGATGAGATTTATTTCTGTCTTTGCAGTCTCTTAGCAGATTGCCTGTGTTGTATATCACATTCTACTTTAATGTTAACTCAAAAATAAAACTTAGGGGAGGGATAAATTAGGATTATTGGATTAACAGATTCACACTACTATATATAAAATTGATAAACTACAAAATTTACTATATGGCACAGGGAACTATAGTCATTATATTATCATAACGTATAATGGAAAATGATCTGAAAAAGAATATATATATTTATATGTAACAGAATACATATATACATATATGTATGTGTGTATATATATATATATATATTCTTGGATAGGCAAAGATTTCTTAGGTACAACACCAAGTACATGACTCATAAAAGAGAAAAATAATGATAAATAGAACATCATCAAGGTTAAAACTTTCTGCTCTTTGAAAGTCACCATTAGAGAATGAAAGACAAGCAACAGGCTAGCAGATATTTACAAATCGTATATAGATGTACCTCATTTTATTGTATTTTGCTTTATTGAGTTTCATTAAATATTTCATTTTTTTACAAATTAAAGGTTTGTGGCAACCGTGTATCCAGCAAGTCTATTGATGCCATTTTTCCAATAGTATTTACTCACCTCGTGTCTCTGTGTCACGTTTTGGTAATGCTTGTACTATTTTAAACTTTTTCATTATTATTATATTTGTTATAGTGATCTGTGATCAATGATGTTTGATGTTACTACTGAAAAAAATTAGAGCTTTCTGAAAGCTAGATGATGTTGATCCTTTTTAGCAATAAACTATTTTTAATTAAGGTATGTACAGTGCTTGTTAGACATGAAACTACTGTACACTTAATAGGCTACAGTATAGTGTGAACATGAATTTTATATGCACTGGGAACCAAAACATTTCTGACTCACTTTATTGTGATATTTGCTTTATTGCGGTGGTGTAGAACTGAAACCACAATATCTCCAAGGTATGCCTATGTATATGCATATGCCACTGTGGCCTCTAAGTGTCCAAGCGAAAAGAAGAGTTGCACATCTCTCTAAGTCAAAATCTAGAAATTATAAGCTTAGTGAGGAAGGTATATTGAAAACTGAAATAAGCTGAAAGCTGAGCCTCTTGTGCCTAACAGTTAGCTAAGTTGTGGATGCAAAGGAAAAGTTACTGAAGGAAATTAAAAGTGAAACAGCCTAATTGCTGATATGGAGAAAGTTTTAGCGGTCTGAATAGAAGATCAAACTAGAAACAGCATTCCCTTAAGCCAAAGTCTAATCCAGAGCAAGGCCCTAACTCTCTTTGATTTTGTGAAGGCTGAGAGAGGTGAGGAAACGGCAGAAGAAAAGTTTGAAGCTAGCAGAGGTTGATTCATGAGGTTTAGGGAAAGAAGCTGTCTCTATAATGTAAAAGTGCAGTGAGAAGCAGCAAGTGCTGAGGCAGAAGTTCAGCAAGTTATCCAGAATATCCAGCCAAGATAATTAATGAAAGTGGCTACACTAAACAACAGGTTTTCAGTGTAGATGGAGCTACCTTATATTGGAAGAAGACGCCATCTAGGACTTTCATAGTAAGAGAAGTCAATGCCTGGCTTCAGAGCTTCAAAGGACAGGCAGACTCTTTTTTAGGGGCTAATTCAGCTGGTGACTTTTAGTTGAGGCCAATGCTCATTTACCATTCTGAAAATCCTAGGGCCATTAAGAACTATGCTAAATCTATTCTGCCTGTGATCTATAAAAAGAACAACAAAGCCTGGATGACAGCACATCTCTTTACAACATGGTTTACTGAATGTTTGAAGCCCACTGTGGAGAACTACTGCTGAGAAAAAAAAGATTCCTTTTGAAATATTACCATTCATTGATAACATACCTGGTTACCCAAGAACTCAGATGGAGACGTACAACGAGGTCAGTGTTGTGTTCATGCCTGCTGACACAATATCTGTTCTGCAGTCCATTGTTCAAGGAGTAATTTTGGGTTTCAAGCCTTATTAGTTCATAAATATATTTTGTAAGGCTATAGCTGCCATCTAGATAGTAATTCCTCTGATGGATCTGGGCAAAGTCAATTGAAAACCTTCTGGAAAGGATTCACCATTCTAGACATCAGTAAGAACAATCATGATTAATGGGAAGAGGTCAAAATATCAACATAAACAGGAGTTTGGAAAAAGTTGATTCCTAGCCTCATGGATGATGCTAAGGGGTTCAAGTAAATGCAGATGTGGTGGAAATAGCAAGAGACCTCGAATTAAAAGTGGAGCCTGAAGGTGTGACTTAATTGCTACAATCTCATGATAAGACTTAAATGGATGAGTAGTTGCTTCTTATGCATGAGCAAAGAAGGTGGTTAATTGAGATGGAATCTATTCCTAGTGAAGATGCTATGAAGATTGTTGAAATCACAACAAAGTATTTAGAATATTACATAAACTTAGTTGATAAATCAACTGTAGTTTTTGAGAGGATTGACTCCAGTTTTGAAAGAAGTTCTACTGTGGCTAACATACTATCAAATAGCATTGCATGCTACAAAGCAACTGTTCATGAAAGGCAGGGTCCATTGATATGGCAAGCTTTACTGTTGTCTTATTTTATGAAATTGCTACAGCCACCCCAACCTTGAGCAACACCACCCTGATCATGGTCAGTAGTAATCAGTATGAAGGCAAGACTCTCCACCAGCAAAAAGATCATGGCTCTCTGAAGCCTCAGATGATGTTTTGTTTGTTTTAGCAATAAAGTGTTTTTTAATGAAGGTATGTACATGTTTTTAGACATAGTGCTTTTGCACACTTAGCCTACAGTATGGTGGAAACGTAACTTTTATATGCATTGGAAAATAGGGAGGAGATTCAAGGTGTGCGGTTTATGAGAACTTTCTGAATCATCTTTGCGATTTTTTTGTATTTCTAAAACTGTTTATTTTTTTAAAGATCTTTATATACCTTCCATATGATACAACCATTTTACTCCTAGATAACATATTCAATATAAATGAAAGCATATGCATATACCAAAAATTGTATACATATTTTAGCAGCTTTATTTGAAATAGGTAAAAATTGAAAACTATACAAATGTCCATTAACTAGTGAATAGATAAACAGTGTGGTCTATCCATGCAATACAATACAACTCAGCCACACAAAGGAATAAACTATTAATACATACAACAATATAAATGAAACAAACTAATTATGCTGAAAGAGAGTTTAAAATATATATATACTGTTTTGGGGAAATTCTGTAAAATGCACACTAATCTCTAGAGACAAAACAGATTAGTAGATACCAGAGGCCTGTGCATAGGGATAGGAAGTAAGAGGAACAAATTGCAAAAGGGTGAGTGGAAGTTTTGGGAGGTGGTAAATACGTTGTTTGTAGTAATGGTTTCACAGGTGTATAGATATATCAAACCTTATCAAACTATATCCTTTAAATATGTGAAATTTATTGCATGTCCATTATGCTGCCAATAAGTCTATAAAAGGTGAAACTAAGGAGCTGATAGAACTCAAAATTAGGGCTGAAAATATAATTGTGTAAATAACTAATAATGTCATCTCAACTACAAATTGCTTAAAATTTTATTCTCCCAAATTTTTACTTGTATGTTATTTTACCTAGATTAAATGGATAGTTTTTGCCTAGTTTTTTGGACCAACATTTTTATTAAAATGACTACACAAAGGAACTGATTTCCCTAAACATATTTTTGAAATAATTGTCAGTAACATTTTCCATTCAACAAACACAATCATATCTTTCCAGGGAACTTCATTTAAAGTGCATTAATATTCATAATCTATGTGAAATCGTGACTGTAGTCATTCCTTCTACTAAGACATCTTATTTTCCTGTTAAATGAAAATATATTTTCTGGGAGAATGAGCACATTAAGTCATTAGCAACCATTCGAAATATGGTTCAGTTAGCTCAGTAGTCTCCCTCTACTCCTGAAACAATTAGGATGGTAGAGTTGTTAGTCAGGAAAAGAAGTAATTAACTTAGAAGAATAAGCTCACCTTCAGTATCTCAGTAAACAGCCAAATGGCAGGCGTCAAAGAACCTGATTATTTACCAGGATGGGTACCAAAGGAATTAGGAACTAATCAAAATCTTATATGAGGCATTATAGTCCTTGGTCTTAAATTGCTTTTGGTGTGCGAAGATATTTAGACATTCAGGCAGTTTCATGCTTAACCTTTTTAAAAGTATACATTTTCTTTAAACTATAGAATTTTTAAACATCTGAAAGCATAGTTGTCATATCAGATCTATAAAGTTTACGCCAGTGACATTCATTTTTGGTCCTCTACCTGTGAATGTAAATGTTACAGTTGCCAGGCTAGAAACATTCGGAAGTTTTATATTATAGAGCTTAAAAAATTATCTTATGACATTTTGGGTTTGAGGCAATATCATCATTCACTTTTTTAGTCAATATACTTATGGAATTCCTATTCTGATCCAGGACTAGGGTAATAATAGGGAAATTTATTTAAAGCACTAAGTTTCTGTTTCAACTGTTATTTGATTTGGGGGTGTACAGTTTAGGAATTTTAATCACATGTCAGACCTGGATCACAAAATAACCTTAAAATGGATTTGTTATTGACATTTGAGTTGTGTTATTATGTTTTATTATATTTTAAACCAAAGTTATATTTGATATAGAAAAATATAGTTTCTGATCACAAGATCCACAAAAACTAACAGAAGCAGTAACGATTAAAACCTCTAGCAAAAGAAATGTATTATTCATTTTTTTCTACCTCAATTTTCTGCTCTTACTCTGGAATAGAAAATTGTGTCTTGAGAAACCTAAGAAACTGGTTTGTAGGAAGTGATTTGCATTTCATTCATAAACAACAGATGGCTCTCTTGGACACAGTTCCTGCTAAGTATCGATATATTTCTAGTGAGATTTTTAAGATAGGGGTCTCAGAGATCACTAAGTTTATGTGTAAATTTCAAATAATGGCAGCAGAAGGGTTTATTTTAAATTGAATTAAGATGTTTTCTTAAAATTCCTAAATATTTTTTATGATAGCATGTGCCAAATTTATTTAGCCACTTAATTAATATGTAATTGCATAAGCTGAGTCACTAACAGCAGCATATTTCATTTGAAGCAAAGGAAGAAAAAATCTATACACATCTTGGTAATAGAAGATAAAGTGTGGAAAACAGGAATGGTTAACCAAGCTGAAGAATGTGTGTGTGTATATATATATATATATATATATATATATATATATGAATATGCCTCTAAAAATACATGTATGTGGATATACTTTGAATTTTGGTAAGAACAAATATGAGAGTAAGCGACTTAATTCTGCCTGTTGAAAACAAATTCATTTAGTTTTGTTTCATCACTGTAGATTATTTTCACTGGATATAGAATTCTGGTTTGCCAGTTCTTTTCTTTCAGTATTTAAAACATATGGTGCCGCTTTATTCTGGCCTCCATGGTTTCCTATGAGAAATCCGCTGTCTTTTAAATTGGTCCCAGGTTAGGTGTCAATTCTCTGGGTGCTTTCAAAGTATTTCCTTTACCTTTCATTTTCCCATCTATAACTATGATGTGCCTCTCAGTGAATCTTATTGTGTTTGCTCTATTTAAGGTTTAACTTCTTGAATCTGTAGATTTATCTGTTTTGCCAAATTTGGGAAGTTTTACCCCTTCTTTCCTTCAGGTACCTTTTCAGCTTCACTCTCTTTCTCTTATTGTTGCTGGAATCCAATAAAATAAGCATTAGGTCTTTTGTTATACTTCCCACAGGTCCTTGAGGCTCTGTGTGTTTGTTTGTTTTTTCAGTCGATTTCCTGACTCTTGTTAGGATTGGGTAATTCATTGTTCTCTTTTTCCAGGTCTCTGATTTGTTCCTCTGCATGTCCCATTCTGCTGTTAAAGCCAACATTTAATTTGTATGAGTATGTGTGGAAGGATATTGTATTTTTCAGTTTTAAAATTTCTAATTGGCTCTTCATTATGTATTATATTTCTCTACTGACACTGTTTCTTTGCTGAAACTTTATATTTTTCATTTGTTTCATGTATGTTCATAATTGCTTGTTGAGCACTTCTGTGATGGCTTTTTAAAAAAAATTTGTTAGGTAATTCTAGCATTTCTATTATCTAGGTCTTGGGTCTTTTTCATTGAAGTTATAATTTTCCTTAATTTCAGTAACATGGGTGATTTTCTTTTTGCACTGTGGTTATTATGTCATAAGACTCTGGAATCTATTTAAGTATTCTGTTTAATCTGGCTTTGTCTGACACTGTTTTGGCAGGGAGTGGGGGAGAAGTCCAGGTTCCTCACTCTGTCTCTGTTGACACTTGTTGAGTGTGAGGGAATCCTCATTACTGCTGTGCTGGGCAAGGGTGGAAGTTCTGGCTCATTCCTAGACCTCTACAGATACTACTGTGACTGGGAAGGATAGGAATGTCTTGTTACTTCTCCCCTTATAGCCTCTTCTGACACCATAGGGACCTTGTGACTGCTTGGTGATGGTGAAAATTCCAATAGGCCTCCTCTGATGCCAAGTCAGCATGAAAGTGGAGGGGCATCTCCTTACTGCTGGGTGACAAGTCGAAATCCAAGTTCTCTACATGGTAGCAACTGAAACGGGGCCGGGGGGCAGAGAGGAGGTTATTATTTTCCAGTGACAATAAAAATTCCAGCTTCCTATCAGGCCTTCTCTGATACTACCCCAGTGGGGAAGTGGGTGGCTCAATATAGCTGGACAAAGGTGGAAGAAGTCCAGGCTCCCCACTTGGGCTTTACTGGCATTGGTGGAGTGGTGCCACGTTTGGTAGGTGTAGAGAAGTTATGGTCTAAACATTTTCTGTCTTGCTAGGTTATCTCTTTCCTGGTCTTTTAGCTAGAGAGAGAAGATTTTTACTGTTTTGTGTGTGTGTGTGTGTGTGCGTGTGTGTGTGCCCACTGGTGTTTCTGGTTTGCCAGCCAGCTTCTTCAGGTCTAAACCTAGGATAAATGAGGCAAAATAAAAATCCAGAAAACTCACCATTGTATTGTTTCTTAAGTCCCAAGGTTCTTAGCTGGTCTTCCTCCTTCTTTCCAACTTTCAGATCCTTATTATTATTGTTTTATCTATAATATGCAAGGATTTTAGTTGTCCTTAACTTGAAAAATAGAGGAACAGATGTCGATTTCACCTTTCTGTCAGAGGAAGTTGATTGTATTTTTTTGAAATAGAATTTGTACAAGCGTTTGGTGTTTTTATATATGCTGGCAGTTATTTCAATGCAGTTGACATTTACTCCCAATATAAACCTTTTCATAAACTTTAGAGTACTTTGCGTGTATGTATGTGTGTGTGCTGATGAGAAATAGAATCCAAATTTCTGACCAAATTACTTGCTGCCATCTAAAGACTATTTGATTCATCTAGAGAATTTATTTTTTCTTAACTATAAATGTACTACCATGATGTCAACTTTCAAAATCATATTGAACTGATGTCTAGATAAATATCTTTTTGATCAATATTTCTTTTAGACTGTGAGTTGAGATCATCTGAGTTAATTTTAATTTCGTTAATTTTATCATGCTTTTTCTATTCTTTTGTTCTTTTTGACACATTTGGCGTACCAGTTACAGTGTAGAAACTCCCTGAAAGAGACTTGTTTTATTTGCTAACTAACTGGATGCCTCACCTGGTAAAAGGTCATTTTCATTTATTTTTTTTAAGAATCAATATATGGTTTATGGTGCTTTTAATAGAGAGCAAATAAACTGAATGAGATTTTATAGTATTATAGTGTTATGGTATTTTCAATATTTTATATCAGAAAATTTCATTGGTTATGTCTTTGAGTTGTAACTCAAATAAAATAAGTGTTTTCTGGATTATTTTTAAAGTTACTTCACTAAAAATAAAATAAATATATGAACAATCTTTGAATAAAGCTAGTTCTCCACAAGAGACATGCTGGCGCAGTGACCAGAAGTTTTCTCATTCAACCACTAATTCATTCAAAAAGCCATTTGCTGAGCACCAGGAATACACTCACTGTTAAGTTAAACATGGATAAACTCTTGGAAATTACAAGGTGATCTGCGCACTGTTCAAATATGCAAAGGGAGTCGTGGCATCTTAAACAAAATAAGGAATAGCATTCATCTAACCACTGGTATTACACTTGATATCCCTATTTTAAAGATGTACAAAAATCTCAAGTAAATGCTTGATATCATGAAGTTAAATTTCAGTTACATTCTAAAAGATGAAATAAGAGCATTTTCTTTTTCAACTTCCATCCTTCTTATTTAATGGAACTGTTTTACTCTGAAATTCACTGTTTGCATGATTCTGTAATGAAATTTAAAGTGCTGTTATTGACTCTGTAGGAAGATGATTTCAAAAATAATTAAATGTGGGCCTCCCTGGTGGCGCACTGGTTGAGAGTCCGCCTGCCGATGCAGGGGATACGGGTTCGTGCCCCGGTCTGGGAGGATCCCATATGCCGCGGAGCGGCTGGGCCCGTGAGCCATGGCCGCTGGGCCTGCGCATCCGGAGCCTGTGCTCCGCAACGGGAGAGGCCACAACAGTGAGAGGCCCGCATACCGCAAAAAGAAAAGAAAAAAAAATAATAATAATTAAATGTGTTTAATGATTTTATGATATAATAAAATATGGTCTGATTTAATAACACACATTTCTTGATCATTTTAATATATCAGTCATTTTCCTAAATGTCTTAAATATATTATCTCACTTAATTCTTATAACAATCCCATAATATAAGACCATTGGTTGTCTCAGTTTTACAGAAAATACATCAGATTTCTATAGATTAAGTAACTTGCCCAATATTAAATAACTAGTAAGTATCTAAACAGCCCAAACCATGTTTGTGTTATCCCAGAGTTTAAGTTTTTAAAAACCATAATATACTGCCTGAGTACCAATCCAAAGGAATTACCACTGGACTTTGTTAAGGCACTTATAAGGTATTCACTTCAGAGTGGGAAAGTGAAGTTCTGGGATATTATACATAGTTTTAGTTTGTCCTTCAGCACAGGTTAGAGTCTAATTTACCATGGGGTCATGTAAAATATCTAGATATAAAAACCAACCTAGAGCTATAAAGTAAAAAGTGACCTTTAAAATCCAATATTACCGACGAACAACTTTTGCCTCTAGAGGCTGTTGAAGGACAAAATAGGGATAGGAAAATTCACTCTTATATCCTCGTATACATATCACTTTTTCTAGCCAGGGCAGCAGCCGCTAGAATTAAGGGATTAGAGCTGCTGAAATTGGAATGCATTTTCTCCATTTCTGAGGCTTTGGAAAACCACCTAAACTTCTATACCTTGGAGCAAACAAACAGAAACCAGCAGCTTCTAAAACTGGTCTCACAATGGAGAAGGTCAGTAGAAGATTCCCTAATACACTCTTTGTACATTCTTTTTGCAATCCTTCCACGCTCTGAAATAAAACAAACAAAACACTAGGTTTCAAGAATAAAACCATTAGCATTACAAGAAGTCTAATTGGAGTAACTATTGATAGCAGCAAAATTAGGACACACAGAGAAGCTGCTCCCTGTACTTTGAATCCCAATTTAATTAATGCAGTTAATGGCATTTCCCATACAACCACTGAGATAAGAGAGGAACCAATACATATTTCTGTAAGTTATCTCAGCATACTGACAAGATTTCCAAATCGTCTTGCTCAGAAACTATCATATTAATGGGCCTTTGGAAATTATTGTACATGTAAATTTCAGGCATATATCTTGAAAAGTTTAGGTTCAGAAAGTCTGGGGTGAGGCCCAAGAATGAGAATTTTTTACAAGTATAATAGCTGGTTCTTATGCAGATGTTAGAGTACCATACTTTGAGAAACATTTTCCTGGAGCAGGGACTAAGAAGATCACTTTCCTTTGATTGGTTACGCATAGCCAGATATATTTTCATAAGTGTAACATTTGAATTTTTTAAATTAGGGTTTTTTTTGCAATTAAATAAAATTTTATGTCATAATTATAAAACCCCATCTAAAGACCATCAGTATTACTTTCACCAAAATGGCTGCCCTATGTACCAGGCTGGTCAGACAATTAAGTTAAATAATCATAGACCCACTTGATAATTTCAACTAACTACATATATGTTTACAGAGTGTAGATGATAGAAAAGGGCTAGAAATTACTCCCCATACCCCTCATTAAAATGGAATACCAGTATTACAGACATGGGATTAATGTGTTCACCATATCTCCTACTCCGTCACTTGAAATAAAGGCAGTGCTAAATCAATGTATTAAAATATTTTACTGAAAGCTGCCAACAGACTGAGAAGAAGCATAAAGTTGCAGTACCTGGGTCCAAACAATGTTTGTGAAATATTTAAATATTCTACCATTTCTCCTGAAATACAGTGAAACTCTGCTCTGAAACACCTGACCACAGCCAAGCTTTCATCATAAGACTTATTTGCACTGTTTCCTTCTGAAATAGTGCCTGCTTATTTAACAACTATAACTGTAACCAGTTTTCTCTATCAAAACAATTGTAACTGATTTTATTTTGAGAGTATTTTGACATCCATTATTGTTGGCAAATGTCACAAACATAATATTTAGCAAAACAGGCAAGTTAAAGAAGAATACATAGAGTATACAAAACCGAATCTTACGTTAAATATGGACAGTCGATTCTTGTTTATTCATGGTACTTGCAAATAGTGAATTAGTGACTACTGAACCATTGTTCCTAGGGGAAATACGGAGTTAGTTTTCTATGAGTCTCTGGCCACAACATTTTGTCAGCCAATCAATATGTAACCTTGTTTTATGTGTGCTTCTGCTTAAAAGCACCTTATTTAATGTATATTGTTGATTCATTAACATTGAGCTCATTGTTAACAGCGCTATAACTCATGTAGACAGAAGCTTATCTAACACACGTATTTTCTCCATAAGACACATCACCACCTTCTTATGCTTCGGAACAGCAAACAGCACTTCAGCGCTATTTTTGGGGGCCATTTTAAAAATTGAAATCACCAAGAGAAACCACAAAAATTTGAAAAAATGATACTAAGTAGATGGTGAAGAGGACTCATTTACAATGTCCGCCTTTGGAACCCAAAGGCAGAAATCACCTTGTTCGACTTCACGTGGGAACACGTGCATCAGAAGACTCAAAATTTTTGCCACTCTTTGTTTGTCTGCGATTGACCACAAAAGTGCTGTGATATTTGATTTGGGGATTAAAAATAAATCTTAGCAGTTAGGTAAATTTGCAAATATGGAATCTGTGAATAATGAGGATCAACTGTGTATGTCAAACTGTCAAGGAATGCAAGGGAATTGTTATTAGAAAGTTAAGGATGACTTTTCTCTAAGGAGGCTGTGAGATTTGAAAAGGCATTCAAGGGGCTGAGGTTATGGCAATACACTATTAAGCTGTGGGAAGTTATACAATTTCTTCTTTAGTATTATGTAAACTGTGTAAATATATTTTATACATCGGTTTATATGAGTTTCATAATAGAAAAGAATAAATCAAGTACATAAACATATATATATAGGCAAAATTTTATTTTCCTTTGTATTTTCTAAGCTTGTAAATTATTGCTATTATTGAAGTTTAAAAAATTTCTATTTCTGTTTTTATATTTGATATGCCTGATATGAAGATATTTTAGCTGTTTAATTAATCTGCAGCATATCTTAGTGAAAGTTAAGGTGTAAGACTCTAAATTAAGTTCTATTTGCAAGCTGCTAACTACTTACCCCAACACATTTTATGGAATAACTCTTCCTTTTCCAGTTGGTTTATAATGATTTCTTTTTTAGACTTAAAATCCTTACATATATCTTAGTTCTGTTTTTGTGTTCTCTGTGTCTAGAGCACTGTAGCCACTTGTTTTAATATTTCTGTTTCACAATTTTTAATAGTGATCTTACTCCCACTATTGTCCAATTGTTGTTCCCTTCCTGAGAAATATTTTCTAATTTGCTTTTTAACTATATTTGTATACCCTATCATATGAGATACTGTAATTTACAAGATTTTATATTATGTAAAACTAAGAAAAAATCTTATCATCTAAACTGACATTCCATCGACGGTAAAACACAGTCCAATTTTAGACTTGTTAAGATATGAAAAGTATGCATCTTAAAATCAATAAAATACAATCTTTTTTACATGGACGTTAGAGTAAATTTGTGAGCTTTAAAATATATCGTATTAAGGATTGCTTAGATATGCATAAAACCTATAATTTCATTTTAGGAAAAAAGATAACAATTTTTAGGCTTCCTATCTTGAAATATAGTGTGCAACTCAATATATTCTAGTCATTCCTCTCACTAAATTTCTTAGAAATTCATCTAGGTTTAGCACATTTTTATTAAGATTATTCCTGTGTATTTATATAACTTTCCCCCAGTACTGTGTTTTCACTATATTTTTCAAAATGTTTTTTTCTGGTGTATAAGGATACTATTGATTTTCTAATTTTATTTTATCATACTCCAATTCCTTGTGTTGTTTTTGTAATTCTGTTTCTCTTTATTCTCTTGGTTTTTATAAGTATATGATGCTATTATCTGAAAGTATTGATAATCTTATCTTTTTTTCTACATTGATGATCTTATTTTATTTTGTAACTTAGTGCATTTGTTACCAGATAAATTCATTTAATTTTTTCCCTCTAAGAATCATTAGTTATTCTCTGGTGTTTATAAAATCAAGTGCTAGCACTTTCTGGCACTCAGAAACACTCAGATTTAGAATTATCAACTAGAAGAGATGGTGTATTTTTCATTGATATGTTTGCATTCTCTTACCCAATTCTATAGTGATAAAATATGTACTTTTGAAAGATATAGCCTATATTCTTCAGAAAAGTATATTTCAAAATTGTTAGAGGCTTGTGAGAATCCCTAAGAAACCTTGGCATTATAGACACTATTACTAATTCACTCTAAATTTTGATGCTTTATAATCACTAAAGAAATAATGAGTACCTGCAAAATTGGATAAAAATCAATAGGAATCATAAAGTTTGGGTACTAACTTTATAGACTACACTCTTCTTCCTTGGTGATATTTTTACTAGGTAGAAGGAATAGCTATAAAATCACGTTTATTGACATAGGTGGGAATTTTGCATTGAAATGAGTTTTGCGTAAGAAAAGGCCCAGCTAAGTAAGTGGACCAAAATTCTGAGTGAACAGCACAGCTCGATCTTTAAATATATGTACATCCACACATTCCCCTAAAATGTTGTATCAAAATCATTATGAAATCATTAAAAAATTTTTCTACTAATGGGTTTTTAATTTTTTTTTCAAAATTTGAAATTAAGAAATAATTCTGGGCCCAGAATCCAACAAAAGTAATAAAAGGACCTGTAGTAATATTCACTTATGTTGTTCAGTATCTGTGATAACAGACAATAAATTTAGAAGTTGAAACATAAAAAAATTCTTTATACCATACTGAAATGCTCTCTTTTGAATCAAAGAATCATAGTGTGGTGTTGTTTTTGGCATTCTTATTTTCATACTTCTCTTTTCTTCTAAAAATTTTAATGTTTAATTAAGTAATAAATATCTCTCAAAAGTTTGATATGAATTACCCCACAGCCCTTCCATCATATTTTTGGCTATTTTATCTTTAGTGCCATGTTTCAAGTTTTTACTTAAATCCAGTTTAAAATTTGAAACATTTTTTACTGGGTAGAAATTTTTTTATTTAAATTCAGTTTATAATGTTTATTGAAATTCAATTTTATTTTAAAGTGCAAGACCTTGATTTCTTGGTTCTTGCTCTCAGCTAGTACCTAACATTCCTCGATGCTCCCGAGGGAAGCACATGCATATAAATAATGTTTAGACAAGGGAGCACTTTGAAATCTTAAGGGATTTGATTTCAAACTCTAACCAATCCCTCCTGAACTCTTGGACTACCATGAAGTACTAATGCTTCAAAATTATTTTTTGTTGGGCTCATTTGATGGTATGCTATGGCGGAGAGGTCAGCTGTGAAATTCCCCTTATTAGCTGTCTTCTGTTTTTTGTTGTTAGTGCTTTCCTTGAAGTAGTTGCTTCTCTTCACTGTCCAAAGAAGTTAACAACAGCCCATTCACAGTCAACCATGGATCCTTCTTTCTCTATCAAGTGACGGGTATCCAGGGGCTTCCCTGGTGGCGCAGTGGTTGAGTCCGCCTGCCGATGCAGGAATTATGGGTTCGTGCCCCGGTCCGGGAAGATCCCACATGCCGCGGAGCGGCTGGGCCCGTGAGCCATGGCCGCTGAGCCTGCGCGTCTGGAGACTGTGCTCCGCAAGGGGAGAGGCCACAACAGTGAGAGGCCCGCGTACCGCAAAAAAAAAAAAAAAAAGTGAAGCGTATCCAAAGAATTAGAAAATCTCTTCCCACATCTTTTCAAGCCATTACTCCAGTCTTTAGTCATGTTCCAGCTCATCCACATGGGACTACTGATGTAAATTGTTTAAAAAATATTGCCTGAAAGCTTTTACGGAGGAACTTTGATGTTTCCCGCAGTTACTGAAACTTGAAAACCATGCATTAATTCAGTGAAGACACATTATACCCTTGGTTGAGAATATTCAAACTAATTTATTACCCTTATTGATTGTTTTCAGTTTTGGTGAGTACAAATTTGGTGTCTGAACAAATTCAAGTAAATTTATGTAATGTGCATTAGAAACCAAAAACTACAACAGAAACACCAAAATAGGAGATGGTGAAACATCCTATGACTCAGTAATGAGTAGCATACAAACATCTTTCCATTTCCACACAGAGAAATTTAAAAACTTCAAAGCAGTCACCATCCACTTCATAAGTGAAATACCATAGCCCTAAAACAAATACCTGACATCTTCTCTATACTTTACATTATTATGTTTAATTACAACAAAGAAATTTCAGTTTCTTATTTGGAGTCTAAGTTTTCTTTTTGTCAGTTGTGGTTGTCCTCCAGTAGAAATTGTGTAGTTCTTTCAATGATTTTCATATTAGAATATTCTAGAAGAACAAGACACATAATATTATCAAAGCACAAGCTATATATCCATAAAATTTTGGAAGTACAACATATATCCAGAATCAAAATGGCCACTGTAGCTGTCTGTACATAAGGACCAAGTTTCTCATAAAATACTATTTCTTAAGTAAATATGTTTCCCTAGGGAAAACATATGAACGATAATCTAGGTTCACATTTCTTTTAACAATTAGGATTGATAATAAGGACTTTGCAAAATTTGGGGGGAAGATAGAGAAAATGGAAACTAAAAGATAAAATTTTCTTGTTTTGTGATTTCGATAGAATGCCTGCCAATTGCTGCTAGCTGTCTGGAGTTTATAACCTGCAAAATTAAAAGTAAATTGAGTTTGGGAATTGTGGAGCTGTACTATTTAAAAGTTTAAAAAATACACATGCATTGTTTTTATTTAAAACTATTCTACCTTTTAGAAGAATTTGTATTAGTGGGAATTGGACTATGTCACTGTGTCTTAACCATACTGACACAAACCACAACTGTATCAGTTAAGAGAATTACTGAGGACTTTTGGGTCTTCATTCCTCACGATAGTATCTTACTAGCCTAAAGATAAGGCATCAGCCCAGATATTCTCTTAATGACACTTCAAACTCTAAATTTAAAGGTTTAATAGCAGCATTGTTTATTCAGTAAAAATGGTATAGCTCAAATGTTTTCAAATATGAATTAATTTAATAACTCAACTTTGATAACTATAGTTATCAAAGTGAATGAACTTACTGTTATATACTTTAAATATCAGGAAGAAAACACTTTGAATTATTAAAACTAGTTACCATTTAAGAGTGAGATTAGTTAGGAATGAGAAGGACTGTTTTTCTTTATAATTCTGGGTACTTTGCACATACTTTAATAAAATGCATGTTGTAAAATATAAGATTGTATAATTAAAACATATGGTGAAATGATATAACATAAATGTAAAAGTTCAGTTGGAGGAACCTTACATTATCTTTTTTGTGCTTCTCTCCTAAGAACTTTATCATGAATGAAATGATGCTTTCATATAGCTTTTCCCATCATTTTGCCCTCAAAGAAAAACAAACAAACTTATAAACAGTAGGCACGTTTCCATTCATACCTTGCTTTTTCTTAGATTTTGCATTTAAGAAACTTCAGATTTGCCAGCCCCCACAATCACATAAGCCAATTCCTTCAAATAAATCTCTCTTCTATCTCCCACCACCTGGAGGACCCTGACTGCTACAATAATGTTACATCTTCAGAATGCTGTTAACCTTAAACATGAGATATTTTAAAGATTCTATTAGACTCACCTTGAAGTATTCTGTAGGGCCTCAAAGAAAGATATTCATAAATGATAATCTTTGGAAAAACTCCTTTTTCTGCTAATGTGAAGTAAGTTTTATAGGGGTGAACCTATAAAATATAAAAAGTTTTGCATCTCCTGGCATTTGGTTAACCATCATAATTTCAAAATAAGATGGCTTTGTTTAACTATTTTCCTGCTGCACTTGAAATTCACTGAGAAATATTTGTCAAATATGATCGAGAAACAGATTAAAGAGAAAAAAAAGAATCAGGGTAGGAAATATTTTCTCACCTAACATGATTGACATCATTAAGGAAAGTCTGTAAGTCAAAGCTTTACCTATTTGGAGCAACTTCTATCCCAGTGCCCTGTCAAAAAAACAAACAAACAACAACAAAAAAAACACTGAAATCTCTCTAACCAGAAAAAGGAGTGATCAAGATTCAAGAGCTTTTTCCTCTAGGCACAGGCTTTTGCCCATCAAAGTATACCTGACTGTGCAGTCTGAGATTTTTCTAGGTAACCTGTACTGAGAAATCCTGAAACCAATATGACCAGTGTTGCCTACAGATCATTAACCATATAATAGTAGCCTTGCTCTTTCATAAGACTTCACAAATCTAAATTTAGCTGTTCTAGTAGTCTGACAAGCCTTATGTGGTCCTTAGGATTTTTTTTTTCTTTTTTTTTTGCGGTATGCGGGCCTCTCACTGCTGTGGCCTCCCCCGTTGCGGAGCACAGGCTCCGGACGCGCAGGCTCCGGACGCGCAGGCTCAGCGGCCATGGCCCACGGGCCCAGCCGCTCCGCGGCATATGGGATCCTCCCAGACCGGGGCACGAACCCGTATCCCCTGCATCGGCAGGCGGACTCTCAACCACTGCGCCACCAGGGAGGCCCGGTCCTTAGGATTTATCATCAGTCCCACTGATAGCAGCTGTACTTGCAGATGTAGGTTTAAGCAACGTTGTTCTAAGTGACTTTCTTCTCTCTAGCTCCTGATGGGCTTTCTAAGGGTCTGCAGAAATGAGGAAACTTCTTAAGTAAGAAAGAGTCACTGAAAGGAAGAAAAAGACAGAAGAGTGCTAGATAGAAAGGTTGGTTGGCCTTCTTGACTGTGGCCTATTTTACCTTTACTAAGTTACTAAAAAGAAGCGAAATTCGTTTCAGTACCCTTTATAACATCTCCCATTCTGCTCTATTTTCTCAAAACATATCCTGATTAACATATTTTAGTTATAAACTGAGGACAGCTCTAATCTTTGAAAGTAGAAGTCCAAAGTTATTTAATTTATTTTTTTCTTTATTAAGTTAATATTTATTAAGGACCAAAACAATGTGCCAAATATTATTTTAGGTAATGGGGGATAAGAGAGGAGCTGAACCTCTGCTCACAAATAACTTAATTTCCAAGAACAAGTCATGATATTAACATGATTTCTTGGTTGTATTTCCACTGATTTGTTTGGATGCCTGATTTTACTTTCCATCTAATTGTGTGGCAGATAACTCTTAAATTATAAGGAATTGTAATGTTGTGTTCTTCTATAATTTAGTTTCTGGGTGAAGCATTTTAAAACTATTATTTTGAGATGTGAAAGAGAAAACTTGGTATTCGGTTTTTATAATATTTCTGAAGATTTAAAAGCCCTTTATAGTAAAGCTTCTTCAAATATTAGTTTTAGCATAAATTAAAAGCTTTCCTAAAATGACTTTGAATTAGTAGAGACTGACAAAGTAAGAAGAACATTGAATAAGGACATGTACCATTTTATGGTAATTTAAAATGACTGGCACTAAAAATAGTTGTTTAAAAATACCAGTGTGGCCATGATTTGACACCTGATTAATTTACCTTTGAATTGTAAGGTCCAATTTTAACAAGAATAAGTGATGATGACTTAACATGAGAGATTATCAATCTTTTAATATAATGGATTTTACCTTATAGTTTTAGAAACAACTCTGGATTATTTATTTCTCTGAAGAGATAGATGCAGTTTGAGATTAATGAGTTGTCCAATATCTGACCTATTTGTGGGCACCAGGGGAGACGTATATTTGTCCCTTAGAAAAGAGCTGATTTTAAAGGGCTATATTTTAAGATTTGTCATTGGCTGGGGTTGGTTGGCAGATAAAAGAACCTAATCTTCAGTTAAAATTTTCATATGTGCAATTGCTTAGGTAATAACAATGGAAATTTATAGTTTACAAGGTACTTTTTTATACATTATATTTTATCCTCACTATAACTGTGTGAGATAAGTGTCATTACTACCATGCAAATTAAGAAATGAGAAAAATGAGTATCATAAAGGTTAAATGACTTACCGAAGCACAGATAGATTGGTCTCAAGTATATGATTCAGAATCAGCTATTCTGACTCCAAATTCCAACTCTCTGTGAATGTGTGTGTGTGAGTTTTGCACAATAAATCACATCTTAGTTGTTCCTGTTCACCTGCTCAGCGACAGTAAAAACACATTTTGTGGAAATATGAAATATGGTGTTATTAAAATAATTTTATATGTCAATCAGAATATAATTAAGATCATTGTGGAAAATTAATGACTTTTAAAAATAGAATTTAAGGGCTCCCCTGGTGGCGCAGTGGTTGAGAGTCCGCCTGCCGATGCAGGGGACACGGGTTCGTGCCCCAATCCCGGAAGATCCCACATGCCGCGGAGCGGCTGGGCCCGCGAGCCATGGCCGCGGAGCCTGTGTGTCCGGAGCCTGTGCTCCGCAACGGGAGAGGCCACAGCAGTGAGAGGCCCGCGTACAGCAAAAAAAAAAAAAAAAAAAAAAAAAAAAAAAAAAAAAATAGAATTTAATAATTATATAATAACATTTTAAAAACCACATTTGAGAAAATTTATTTATTGTTTGTCTAAACTGTACATAGTGGATGATACCAAAGAAGCATAGTCTTTGCTAATAGGAAACTGAAAACGTAGTCAAGAATGTTAAACCTAAACACATAAAAGACTGAAATAAACATTATTTAACAAAACGGTTTCATTTTTTTCATAGAAGGAAGAAAATGCAGACTGTAGAAATCAGAAATTTTTGTTTGTTCTTTATTTTTGTCTCCCTTTCCATTCTATTTAACCATGTGTTAGGATGTCTTAAGAGAGAACCAAAGGGATATGTAGATATCCTTCTTAAGAATCTTGGATTTATATTTCTTTATTGCATTAGGCTGATGCATATTACAGCTGTCCAGCTTGTGTTTTCTTACCTTTAAGCCTCCACCATGTCATGGTCTTCATACCATTTTCATAGATTTCATTTCCCATTTCCAATTTCTGCTTTAGGGTTTCCATAATGTCAACACTTTTCCAGACATTGGTGATAGGTACATAGATCCAGGTGTCATTTAAGTACATATTCCTATGCACTCCTTAATAATTATTGAAGATAATAAGATTATTGGGAGTATTTTACCAGAAAAGAAGGTAAAAATAGGCTTATTTATTTCATCTTATCTGATAGGTTTTCCTTTTCCACCTCCTTCTGATGCTCATCCCTCCCTACATCCATTCATCCTCTATCCCCCTGGTAAAGAGATGTGGATAATTATGAGGAAGCATTATAAGGGAGATAAAATTGGATGTCAAATGTATCTGGACTATGAGAAAAGTTTTTATGAGATAAAGACATATAATTATGAGAATAAATTATATAAGTTTTGTTATTAGTTTAAGATATTAATTGTAACCCCCAAGGTAACCACTAAGAAAACAGCTTAAAAACAGACTGTAAAGGAAATGACAGGGAATCAAAACTGTACACTAAAAACTAAACACAAAAGGAAACAATAGTAGAACCGAGTAACAAAACTGATGTAATATATGTAGAAAACAAATAGCAAAATGGCAGGAGAAAATTTAAGAGTATATACAGTGCCTTGGGGCAGAGAATTGAGCATAGAGGCTTTTTCCCCTTCAGACTCCCTTTAATATTTTCTTTATATTTTTTATAATGAGCTAGCTTTTGTTCATTATGAGAATAATGTAGGTTTATATAAATAAATTAAAATGTTGGTAGGCTAAATACCAGTCTTGGTATCATGTATAGGTCTAAATGGGCAAAAGTATTAAACTGTTTCCTCCTTCTCCAGCTATGACAAAACTACCCCCAGTAGAATTTTATTTTTTCTAATTACAGCTGATCCTTGAACAACATGTGTTTAAACTGCACAGGTCCACTTATATGCAGATTTTTTTCAATAAATACTTACTGTAGTACTAGTCAATAGGAGGTTGGTTGAATCTGTGGATGGGAAACCAAAGATATGGAGGGTTATAAAGTTATATGTGGAATTTTTTACTACACAGTAGTAATTTTTTACCCTAACCCCACATTGTTCAAGGGTCAACTGTACTAAGTAAAAATAAATCTTGGTATAGAAATGAAATTTTACACAGAGTGGTAAAACTAAGGCACACTGATAATCTTTTCTAATAAAGGAAACTAATCACTTAGGTCCCAGAATACAAAACTATTGTTTTTCCAATGAAGATAGATTTTTTTTAAAATTGATTAAAATTGTATCACTTACTTATTGTTTTTACAAATTCTAGAACATTAATGACATCTCTAATCATCTGCTAAGAAAATTTGTAAATAAAATTTAAACAGTGCTTAGAATAAAAATGAACAAAACTGTCTTATTACAGTAGTGTCTGTGTGTATTGTGTTTACTTACTAATAAGAAATTTGTTTTCCAAAGTTTGAATACCCATTATTAGGGATGATTGAGAATCTGTTAAAATGAGAAAACTAACCAAATATGTTTACATATCAAAATGGATTTGCTGACATCCAACAACTGAGTGAGCATCTCTTATCGGCTTTAGAGGTAAAGCAGTACCGTGTTTAATCTCCTTATTCAAAGATATGTTTGTGTACTTGTAACTCCCTATATTTGGCAAATAGGACAAATATATGTCAATGTATAGTTTTCCTCCCATTCCTGGCTTTGAACCCATTTCTTTTCTTAGACAAGTGGGAGAAAAGGGTTCTCAAACTGGTATGTTTGCATCATTCCCTCAAGCCATTCTTCTATTGTTAATAGTACTTCTAATGTTTTATTTACTTGGCCATATGTTAGTAACTGAGATATTGTGTAATTCCTATGACTAAATATTCTGTGATTCTGGATCTAGTCCTTTTCACTTGCCCATCCCTTGTCATCTGTGGGTCCTAGTCTCACATCTGGCTTGACAGTAGTGACTAAACCCTAATAAGGTCAGCGAGATGCTTTGATAAAGACTTCTAAAATTGCATTCTTGCTTTACCATGATTTTTTTAAATTGTGATAATAACATTAATATGAGATCTATGCTCTTAACACATTTTAAAGTATAAAACACAGTTTTGTTAGCAATAGGTACAGTGTTGTACACAAGACCTCTAGAAGCTATTCATCTTGTATAACTGAAAATTTATACCTGTTGTATAGCAACTTCCCATATCCTCCTTCCCCCAGCCTCTATCAACTTCTAAACTTCTACTCTCTGCTTCTATGAGCTTGACTATTTTAGGTACCTCATATTGGTGGAATTAGGCAGTATTCATCCTTCTATGACTGGCTTAATTTATTTGCCATAATGTCCTCACAGTTCATAGATATTGTCGCATATGGCATGATTTCCTTCTAAAGCTGGATGATAATCCATTGTATCTACCACCTTTTCTTTATCCACTCAACTATCAATGGACATTTAGGTTGATTCTGCATCTTGGCTATTGTAAATAATGCTGCAATGAACATGGGAGTGCAAATATCTCTTTGAGATCCTGATTTCAATTCTTTTGGATAAATAAGTGGAATTGCTGGCTCGTATAGTAGCTCAATAGCAAAACAAACAAACAAATAACCTGATTAAAAAATGAGCAAATGATTTGAATAGGCATTTCTCCAAAGAATATATACAAATGTCCAACAGTATATGAAAAGATGTTCACTAACACTAATCATCATGGAAATGCAGAACGGAACCATGATGAGATGTCACCTCACATCTGTTAGAATGGCTGTTACCAAAGAGACAAGAGAGAACAGGATGTGGAAAAATGGGAATGCTTGTGTATCATTGGTGGGAATGTAAATTGGTATAGTCACTATGGAAAACAGTATGGAGGATCCTCAAAATATTGAAAATAGAACTCTCGTGTGATCCAACAATCCCTCTTCTGGGTATATAGCCAAAGGAAATGAAAACAGCAACTCAAAGAGATATCTACCTCTCATGTTCATTGCAGCATTATTCATAATAGCCAAGATATGGAAACAACTGAAGTCTCTATCAATGAATAAATGGATAAAGAAAGTATGAAATACATATACAATGGAATATTATTCAAGCATGAGAAAGAAAGAAATCCTGCCATTTGCAGCAACATTGGTGGACCTTGAGGACATTATGCTAAGTGAAATGTCAGACAGAGAAAGACTAATACTTTATGATATCAGTTATATGTGGAATCTAAAAAAAAGCCAAAAATCATAGAAACAAGGAGTAGAGTGGTGGTTACCAGTGACTGGCAGATGGGAGAAATGGAGGAGATATTGGTCAAAGGGTACAAACTTCCAGTTATAATATGAATAAGGATCTAAGTTACAGCATGGTGACTATGGACAATAATATTGTATTATATATTTGAAAGTTATTAAGAAAGTAGATCTTAAATGTTCACACTACAAAAATCAAACGTTAATTATGTGACAGAATGGAGGTGTTAGTTAATGCTATGGTGATAATCATTTTGAAAAATATAAATGTATCAAATCAACACATCTGACACCTTAAACTTATACAAAGCTATATGTCAATTATATCTCAAAAAGCTGGAGAAAATGTGTAAAATCCTAATACCAGAGATGTGGTTTAAACTTTAAAAATTATGGAAATATTTAACTTAGAATATGATTTTATAGCTTGATATGATAGAATAATATGATTTTATAGCTTGATATGGTAGAATTAACTATATTTCCTAGTATGCAAAATAGAATAGGATTTAAAATTACAATATCATATAGAAATTTCTTATATTTAAGCAGAAGTAAGTTCAATTTTTTCTTAATAATGCATCACATAAAATTTCTAAAACTTAACTGGTCTCCAAGAAGAAATAAGCCATTAAAGCCCTATAAAGGCACTCTTTTTCTTTGTATCTGTCATCTTAAGAGCAAATGCAGAGGAATGCTTAAGGCCAAAGTTTAGTGTCATAATGACTTTCTGGATATAAAACTAGATCTGAGCCTTTTTTACTCATCTCTATAAGATATATAAAATCAGTAATCCTAGGTTGTGTTGAATGAGGCGACACATGAAAGGAATTCTTTACATCACTAAATAGTGATATTTTGACTGTCGCTATCATTGAAATACCTTTTTTTTTTTTTTTTTTTTGCGGTACGCGGGCCTCTCGCCGTTGTGGCCTCTCCCGTTGCGGAGCACAGGCTCCGGACGTGCAGGCTCAGCGGCCATGGCTCACGGGCCCAGCCGCTCCGCGGCATGTGGGATCTTCCCGGACCAGGGCATGAACCCATGTTCCCTGCATCGGCAGGCAGACTCTCAACCACTGCGCCACCAGGGAAGCCCCTGAAATACCTTTTAATGTTGAAGCCACGCTTATAGCCAAAAGTTAAAACATTTGCCAAGATCAATGCAAAGTATTAATATCATGTTATCTTTTTGTTTCATCTCTTACTATCACCTCTCCCTGTCATGCTTCTTTTAATGCCCCCTGAAGAATCTACACTTGCTTTTCTTCTATAAGCCTCAGTGCAAGTTAACCTGTGTAGCCTCTTTGACTCAGAAACCAGAACAATTCACTGCCCTATCGATGCTACAGTAACAATTTAAATGGCACCTCTAATAGCTCTGTATCATGTTAGTGATATTCGTTTATGTGTCTCTCCCTTGTACTGGTGGATTATCAGGGCAAGAACTATCCTGCTTATTTTTGCATATAGACATGAAAGCCAGTAAAAATGCTGAAAAATTATATTCAAGTATAATACTTTATTACTCACATCCATAAACATTTTAAGTGCCTAGGGTGCCACGTATTATTCTAGGTCCTGGGATGTAGTAATCCACAAGGGCATTGCTTTCAAAGAGTTTTGCTTTCTAACAATAGGAGGCAGATACTAAGCACACCAACACATCAATATATTAGAATTAAAGATATTTTCAAGTCATATTAAAAAAATAAAACAGTATACATGTCTCCTATAGACAGGCTGTTCAAGGAAAACTTCTCTGAGATGATATTTGAACTGAGTTCTGGATAATGAGAAAAAGTCAACCAACCATTTGAAAGCTCTGGGGTAACATGGTCTTAGGCAAAGGCAACCACCAATGAAAAAGACTGAAATTTGGAATTAGTTTTTAGGTTTAAAGGAACTCAATTTTGAAGGGCTATTAAAAATATATTTTATTCAAAATTAATTAGTTTTAATTACTTCTCTAAATGAAATCTTCATAAATGCACATCTTTAATAGGAGAGTGCAATGAGTAAGTGAAGGTCTCCTAAGGATACATTATACTTCTCATTGTCAAAAAGAATGTTAAATAGTAATTAACATACAAAGATTTGGTGGCCATGATCTAAATTATGGTCACTGGGTTCAAGGACAGTAATAAGAAACAGTGATAGTACATTTGGAGCAGCTGTTCATTTAAAACTTGGAAATAAGTGGTAAGAAACCCTCAATTTGTTGTAATCTATCTAAAGTGGCACAGTAAAGCTGTGAAGAAGATAATGAAGAAAAGGGCATTCTTGTAGGTAATCGAGGATGTGCTATAGAAATGTGGTAAAATTTTAGAGTAAGATACACAATTAAGACTTCTAATTTCTGCCTCAATAATGCAATAGATATTCTGAATGTCACCCCTATGTGAATTTGAAATATGAAGGGTGGCATTTGTATTGGAAATTTGCACCTATCTCAGGGGTTAGTTGCCTACCTAGCTTTTATATATTGGTTTAGATTTCTGCCTCTATATGAAGTTTTATCTTTCTCCTTTAAGTCCTTGAAATAATTATTATTTGGAATATTGGAATATAACTATTTTGGAATAGTTTTCCAATCATTCCTTGTTTTTCATGTCCTTGAAAGCTTTGAGGACTACTGGTCAGCATTTTGTAGAAGGTTTCTCAATTTGGGTTTGTCTGATGTTTTTCTAATGATTAGACTTGGTTGATTAGTTTTAGAGAAGAATATCATAGAGGTAAAGTACCTTCTTCTTCATTTATATTTCTCATTATTTATATCATTTCTAGGGTTATTTGATATCCACATGACATCATCGGTAGTTTTAACCTTGATCATTTGGTTAAGGTAGTGACTGCCAGGTTTCTCCACTATAAAATTAGTTTCCCCTTTTCAATATCCTGTTATTTGGAAGTAACTCACTATGTCCTGCCCACAGTTAATTGGCACGGGCTTAAACTCTACAACCCTGAGAAGGGAATATTTACATATAGTATTTGTAATTTTTTCTGGTGGATTATTTGTCTCTTCTCTTCTCTTTTATTTACTTATTTATTTTATAATCTATATCAATATGACCTCCTCAGTATTTATTTTATACTTACCTTGCTAATCTAATAGTATATTATTATTGAATATTTTGCTCAGATTATTCCAGTGGGGCATCTTTCCACTGGGGAATCTTTTAGGTTGGTTCCTGTGTCACCCTGACAATCCCATCCTTTTTGGTTTTTGAGCACTTTCTTACTTTTCAGTACTATAAGATGCATCTAAGTTCTCTAGAGAATAGAGCTAGGTGATATATGTATGATTAATGACTCATGCATATACATATATCTATAATTGTTTATTATCTGTCTATATGTATGTACACACACACACATCTAAAAATGAGTTTATATGGATGTCTCTAATTAACACAGGCTCCAGACTAGCTTTCCTTCTTGCCTATCTGTAACTTCCCTCTCTGGCAGTGAAAAACCTAGCTCCCAGTATTCACCATCCATTTACTTATGTGGTCAACTCCAGTTTACACATAAAGAAGAATTGTTCATCTATGACATCATGAAATATGAATGTACCAACCAGAGTACATTGAATACGTTGAGGAATTCCTTTTGTCTTTAGCCTTATATTTTGCAGTCAAAACACCACTTCCCAAAATTATGTAAGCTTTTGTATCCCCTCCAGCCCTTTCAATACAGTTAAGTAATATATCTGTAATACAGTTAGATTTATTTATAAGAGTGGCCTTCCATCCTAGGATTCCTCACCATTCTTTGCTTGCCTTTTGTTTTTTGTTTGCATACATTAAAGATCACGTTTCAGTATTAGGTGTTTCTCTGTGGAGGGGTACTAAGTTGTTTAGGACATCAGTTGTTTAAATTCAATGCCAAGTCTTTCATGAATATTACTTTTAAAGGATTCAACTAATATAAAATAAAATTTTTATAACACCAAATATTTAAAAGTATTAAATATTTTTTATTTAAAAGTATTAAAATAGTAAATAAGCAAGCCACATACTAGTCCCAAACAGGTTTTCCAGGAAAATTTATGTTCCAGAACATAAATTCAGTGGTATTGAGAATCATATAAGAGACTCACAATTTTCTGATGAAAATATGAAGTCAAATAAAAGAATATGACTATGTTAATAAAGTCAGAGCAGGGAGAATAAAGAACAGAATGATGAAATGTATTTTTAAGCTAGTTCAGGAAGATTTACTAAGACAATTTAATCAGAGAAATAGAGTGATATTTCTGTGATAAGGCACATATTTCCTGAAACATAATAGGTAATAAACAAAAGAAAGAAAATTAATTTTTTTCTTTTTGTGTCAATGTTTTTATTTCCAGGCCATGCCCTGTGCGATATATTTTAGGAGCTAATTAGTAACTCAATGTGCTTTTCAGAGTTAATAATAGAAGTAACAAAGTAATTAAAATTTATTGAGCATCTATCAATATTTTATTTCAGGCATTTTTTAGGATTATAAAAATAAGAAAAAAAAGATGATATTTGGAAACCAAGTAATGTAGCAAGAATAAACATCTAGAAGATGGTAGGTCCAGAATCTGGACACATGTTCTGTGTATCACACTATGTTGAAATGTCCCTTTCTAACTTTTATATATAGACCTTTTTTTTCTAAAATTATACCTATATGTATTTTCTAATCATTCAGATACATACATATCTTACCTTTCAGAGCTGTCTTAAATTAACATGATAATAATGTGTATTGAAACCTTTCAAGAGAAGAAACATAATCAGTGGCTGTGGAATACCTTTTACACCTCTGTGTTGCTCTTGTTTAATTTTGAATGTTGAACTGTTTGAGTAACAGGAAGAAAAGGAGCTTCACTTACCTAAGAATAATTGGTATAGAGTGGTTCTTTGCTTGTGGATTCATTGGAGGCACAATCTGCTACATAACTTGAGGGGCCCAGTGCAAAAGAAAATGCAGGGCCCTGGCTGGAGGCAGGAAATAAGTTTCCTTTTCCCCAGAGCCCACCACCTTGACCCTTGCTGGTTCCCAAAACATTGCAACATCCATGAGGGATGCACTCAATCTCTGGATGGGGAATGGGTGAGAAACCCCCACCAAGTCCCCCCTGGAAGGCACCATGGAGCTGCCTGCCTGAGTCAGGGTTGACCAACAACTTGCCCAACCCCAGATGCTGCAGTGCCCTCACTTAAATCTGACCCTACCCACTGCAATCCCGCATTGTTTGATAGGACTCATTTACAAAACACACAAAGATAAAAATTTCAAAACTATGACTACAGAATATTAAACCCCAAGTGCAGGATGCTTTTTAGTGCTAGACCCTATGCAACTTCACTGGCCCGTAAAGCCAAACCTGATGAGAGGAATTGATGGAGTTAAACACTGTGCTTTTGGACAAATTATACTGCTGTCCATACTTATCCTGATTTCTGCTTATGAAAATAAGGAGAGCAAAATATTTCTCTAGTATATACCCACCTGGAGCCTCAAGCTCAGATTATAGAAGATGGATGGGAAACTTGGCTGTGAAGCTAACTGCCTAAATAGGGACATTGGGGGATATAAAAAAGTTTAACAGAAACAATGAAAGAAAATGATAGTCTAGGTCAAGTAAACAGCATGATAAAAACACCAAGAAAGGAAAGTGTAAAGCATATTTTGGAAAAAAAAGAACATTGACATATATTATTGAATTAAAGAAGAAAGGTATAATAATAGTGGGAGTCAGAATGAAAAATAAGTTAGGACTAGATTGTAAATGGTTTACATTCAATTTGAAACTCAAAAGTGATCCATTACAGGGAATTATATGGCCTGATATTGATTGGTTGATATGGATTTTAGTTTTATTGACAAGATTTTTTTTGTTGTTTTGTGCCAATCCTAGCCTATTAATAGCTAACATTGTGGCTGAACCGGCCTATGTGGTTATTATTATGATTTCAAGATACCCTTCAACACCACTATCAAGAAACTTTGAAAAAAATAAAGGTTTATTACTTACAGGACCTAGAAATTACATAGCACAGCTGGAGCCACACAGCAGGGGGTTGGAAGTGGGGCGGGTAAGGGAGAATCAGAGTGAGAGCTAGTGAAAGAGTGCACTGGCCTGAGGTTCTGCTTTTATTGGGGTTGAGGGTGGCAGCCTAGGAGTTGTGTGGGCTCACTCTTTATTGCTGAATTTAAAATAAAAGTGGAAATTTAAAGTGTGAGAAAAGAAAAAACAAGTGGCCCAAATGGTCAGCTACCGAAATCAACCAGGATTTGTGAAACAAAGAAGCCTCAGTGCAGAGAGATGGCCTGGTACTTTATCTAGTCCAGTTGTTGGGGATGTATTTATTCTAGATAGCCATCTTTGGAGTGGATGCCTCTTGAAGGCCTTGCCTCAGCAATCAAAGCTTAAGCCGGGCACTTGCATTACAAAAAAAAAAAAAAAGCCAGGTTTTACACTACACTAATAATGATTTTGAGTTAACTCTGAAGGGCTACATGTCACAAAGCTCATCTGCTGAATTTCAAACTGTCAGAGATATGTGTTAGGGGGGAGAAACTAGGAATTAGGGACCTGAATACTAGCATTTTGAGGGAGACAGAATCTTTAGAACATCCAGGTAGAAATAAGCCCGGTGGAGGGGGAATTTTGCAGAATAAGTGTAAATTTTCATACCCATACAGGAATTAACATAAATTACAAAAGTGGGAAAATAGAAAATGAAAGAGTGTTGAAATTAGAGAATAAAGTCAAACACGTAACTGCAAACATTGAGATCATTTTGAAATTCCTGACACAGGTATTGTATGGTGAAGGAGAGAAGGGTCCCTCCATATCTCGGTCTTGAGGAGCAAATGCTGGAGGCAAAGTCAAGGTAGACCAGTAGAAAAAAATAGACGATTTTAAGTAAGCCTGTTTTAATAATTTGTCAAAGCAGAAGCTGTATGTAAGTAACTGTGAGTTAGGTAAGAACACATAGGGGAATAGACACACATAGTACAGAGAGTAGATTTTTTTAAGCTGATCTTATCACCATTATGTTTAATGTGTTCATTCAGAATTAGAGCTGGCAAGCAACTTCCACAATAGGAAAATCAGCTACTGAATGGGGTAGCTTCCACATTCCTCCAGTGTGGTAGAACTTTCAATACATCTTCACCGTAGTCCTGAAATATAATCAGACCAGAGTTAAGTAAGATACTAAAGTTTCTCTCCAGATGCAACAATTTCTACCAAAAGAATAAACACAAATTCCCCTACTGAAGTTGTAAATTCCAAACCCACAACCTTAGGAATTTGAGTGATTAAAACTATAAAATGAACTAGTCTCATATATCCCCTTTCATGGGCCAGATTGTGTCCTCCAAAATTCATGTGTTGAAATCCCAACCCCCAGTACCTCAGAATGTGATTTGGAGATAGGGGACATTAAATAGGTGATTATAGTTTTATGAGGTCGTTAAGGTGGCCCCAATCCAATATGACTGATGTTCCTGTAAGAAGAGATTAGGACACAGACACACAAAGGAAAGGAAGGAAGAGGGAGAAGGATATCTACAAGCCAAAGAGAGGTGGCTTAGAAGAAATCAACTCTGCAAGCACCTTGCTCTCAGACTTCTAGCTTCCAGAACTGTAAGAAAATAAATTTATATTGTCTAGGCTACCCAGTCAGTGGTACTTTATTATGGAAGCCCTAGAAAACAAATATACCCCTCCTGCGTAAATTCTAAGAAAGATTTATCAACTATATCTGGAAAAAGTTAAAGAGGGTCCAATTGATATTTGGTTATGCCAGGGTTAGAAAAATACATGTTTTGAATATACTTACTTGCATTCAAATATGTATAAATAAGGGGGAATTCCATAAAAGTTTCTGAAGAGATAAGCAGAACATATAGTTGATGGCCATACTTTTTTTAAGATCAATTCATTAATTAAATTGGAGGCAACAACTAAAACACTTTCCTTGAAAATTAAACATCCTTTTATGAAATAAATATATTTCAGATGACTCCAAACCTTCAGCAATCAGTGGAGATCCTTTATGTCTAAATAAGAAAACTATAACTATAATCAAATGAACTTTGAGATTTTCCAACTCTTTAATATTAGTTTGAACTTTAGGTGTATTCAGTATTAATAGGATGTATTTTAATGGTTAGTTCTTTTTTTTTTTTTTTTTTTTTTTTTTGCGGTATGCGGGCCTCTCAATGTTGTGGCCTCTCCCGTTGCGGAGCACAGGCTCCAGACGCACAGGCCCAGCGGCCATGGCTCACGGGCCCAGCCGCTCTGCGGCATATGGGATCCTCCCAGACTGGGGCATGAACCTGTATCCCCTGCATCGGCAGGCGGACTCTCAACCACTGCGCCACCAGGGAGGCCCGGTTAGTTCATTTTTAAAATTCTTTCACAGCTGCTGCCCACTTTAAATTTCATTTTAAAATTTCCTGCTTTGTCCTCCTTACTATTTCCTGACTAACTCTTCATTTATTCTCCATAAATACCATTAAAGCGAGAATAGTGGTGAAAATGGTTTTCATTGCAGGTATGGGACAGCAGATAACAGTAGATGTGGCAAGAAAAAAACTTATATACCAAACATGACTGTCTTAAAATTAGATGTTCATTACACATAAAGGGTAATTTATTCCTGGTCTTCTTATGCCTTTTTTTGCTATCTTACCCTTGCCATTTAGGATAACTTTCTTTAGCACCAACTGCCAGCTTCCCTTCCTCCCTCTCAAAAAAAAAAAAAAGTTTCCTCTTTACTTCCTATGTAGAGAAATTGACTTTTTTCTAATGTAAATGTCTCCTATCTGGGCTATGCTTAGAAGACCTCATCTTTCATGCTCATTTATCCCATTTTTCCATTTCAAGGTAATTTGTCGAAGACAAAGAAAACATTTCTTCCTTAGAGGACGTTTCTTTTCCTGCTAATTCAACTGAATCATTTGGCAGGCATCTTTTTTTCTTGATCACAAGAAAATCACTTACAAGCAATGATTAATGAGAAGCTAAGACAGCAATTTGAAATTAACAGGAGACTGACAAAGATAGCAAAAGAATTTAAACCAAAAAAAAAAAAAAAACCAATCCTATACTACAATATAATGTCCTTAGAAGTAGTAAATAGCAGAAAGTATAACAATAATGGGGTAACTGACTTGCACACAAAAATTCTATTAAAATTCTGAAGGAAAGAATGAATGAATAGCATGAATGAAAAGAACATAATTGATTAACAAAAAATACAGTGGTTTAAGACTTCATACACTTCACCCACATGCGGTTCATGATAGGGCTCCTGATGCGTGGGAGATTTTTCACATGGTCATAGTCTTGATTACCTTTTTTTTCTTCACTCCCATTATGTGATTAAGGGAATCCCACTCATTAAGAGCTGTTCTCCTTGGTCCGCTATATAATCCTCGGGGGATTAAAGAACAGGAGGAGAAGAATCATCCTACACTGATTGCTACCTACAACTCACAATAACTCTGACGTTACTTTTGCACCATTTTTCTACCCAGAAGGAGCAGCAGCATGCAGTGATCTTCCCATGGCAATGTGCTAGAGAGGAAAGCTGTCCCATTCTTTGACCTATTCTCTGACTATGATGGTGAACTTCTGCTACCAGAGGTTGCTGCTTTCCCTCAATCTTAGGCCAATCTCTTTACCTATTTTGAGTTCTTTATCAGCTTTTATTTGACTTTCATTCATTCAGTCATTCACTTATATCTCCAGATACGAGCTTGAACTGGGAATCAGCAGTTGAGATTAGTCTCCATCTTTCCATTTTGTCTGGTTTCACACATATTTCAAGTTGAATAAATAAGGTTATTTGGGGGCAAAGCAAGAAATGAAACTAGAATATCAAAATATGCATAGGCACAGTTTATATCTAGATGTAAGGAGAACATCATTACATCTAGTTATAGAAGTCAAAGATAGTCAGAGACAGAAATGCCCTACACTGAAATGTAGTAATCCATATCACTTGACATGCTCACATAGATGTTCCAAGGAATACTTAAGAGACATATTTTAGAGATGATTCATGTTGAAAATGTCTCAAGGATTCTGTTATTCTCGATATATTATTAGATTTCCAAGCATATTACATGGTATTTAATCTTGGTATCAATAAAATCACACCTTTACCTTTTTCTCTAAAAAATGTATTTCCAATGTTTATGTATGTTTTTGATTTAACCTTCTTTATCCCAAGTTGAGTCACACAATTCAGTGTTCTGTCACTTTTACCCTCGCTACACACCATGAACTTTCTTTCTTTTATTATTGCTAACTATAAGAATTGCAAGTGTAATTACCATGGCAACTATTTCCTTTTGCATGCAAGAACTTAGGAAATGTAAAAATGTAGCACATATTATAACTTTTTGAAAACCATAAAATTAATTCTTGAACAGATTCAGCACCTTGAGATTTCCTATTATTTTTCTCTCCTATTACCTCAGTCTGTTAAGAAAACTAGGAGTCACTTTCCAGATATACTCCTCTTATACTTACCCATAGTAATATTTTTCATTCATAACATATTATACTTTGTTTCCACAGGCAATTTTATTTTTATAATGCATTAGGCTCCAGATTAGGCTGAGTGCAGGAGTTCTGTTTGAATCACTTAACAAGGAGAGACTTGAACTGGAAGCTATGCTTTCCTAGAAGTTATTAGATTTCTCCATATGCCACATTGAATGATGATCAAAACACAGAATTCTTCCATCTGGTGCACTTACTAATGAATTATTGTCCAATGAATAAATAAAATTGATCTGACAAAGCATGATGTAAAAATACTAAATTAACGAAAGAAGACCGTGGGAGACAGAAGGCAGATAGGCAGGTAGCTAGGTAGGTATGTCAGTAGATAGATAGATAGATAGATAGATAGGTAGATAGATAGATAGATATTCCTCATTAGTGATCTTTTGAGCAATTTGTTGTAACAATTATCTCTCCCCTCTCATTTTTACAGAGAATGATCCAGATTTTACCAAGTTATTCCTTCACTACTTGACAAAGATATATATCACAAAGGGAATTTGAATAACACCTTTTTCAGAATTGCATTCATATTTTCCCTGAACTATCATTTTTTTGAAGAGGCCAAATTTTGTGTAAAAAAATAATGCATATCCACAAAACTTTCATGTAAGTTTTGGATACTTATGGGCTTTAGGTTAATACCTGCTTCCCTGTAGGTAAACTTTTTTGTATACTTCATGAAGAAACTTTAGAGAACTTTACTGTGTAAACCCACAGAGTAATGGTTTTGGGTTTTTGCCACCTCTTGTGTGAAACTGACCCCTAAGACCGTATTAATAATTCTTTATTCTCTTAACCATCCTTCATTTCCCTCCTTTTCAAAATCAGTTAGCTTCACATGGACCCCATTTTTGTCACTTATGTGGTTTCATCAGGTTTCAAGTACCATTACAAGATGACAGTCACCTTTTCTACAGAAATAACTTAAATTCCCTTAACCTGAAGTACCAAAATTCAATAATAAGTGACTTTTCATCAAACCTTTGTGACAGTGTCTGGCATGAAACATGTTTTGAGAAAAAGAATATAACTATTTACCATCTTGTAGTACTTGGAAAACCTAGATTATCAAAGTTATATAGAAACTTAAAACTTAAAAAGAAAAATAATTGAAGCAACTTTCAACTTTATAAAAGCAAAAAAATGTAGAAGAAATGTGTGTTCCCTTATTCGGCAAACACAATAAGGAAAAAATGCAAAATCCAGTCTATTAGTGTCTATTAGTTGTATGTACGGGTGTGTATGTGCATTTATGGATAGTTTTCGCATTAACTCTCAATCCATCAGTACCTGTATACAAAAGAAACCCTTATGTAGGAGAGTTAGAAAACATTCTGTCTTTATCATTAGCGGATAGTCTTATTGTTGTCCTTTCATCTTATGTGACCCAATGTGACAAACATATCCCTGTTCTGCATTGTTTCTGTTTCAGTAAGAGCTGTTCTATTCTTGATAGTCTTAGAGGCAATATTAACAAGGTTCCAAGGCTATAATTCCTCAAAGATGTCATTGTATTTTACATGGCATGATATAATGAGTGGATACCAACATAGCTGTTTTTTAGGTTTGCACTTTGTTTTATTAATTATTGTTGCATAGATCTGTTTGGTAACTCCAGGATGTTGAATTCTCTTATGTTGACTTTAAATGGCTTTGGAAATTTTTGAAGGCTTATAAATACTTCCTGCTTTCTAGTCACTTCCATATGCCTCCAGCAGATATAGTTTATTATCTTTAGCCTGAAATCTCAATGCATGGCTTTAGCTAAATTTTCCTCATAAAAGAATATCACATAAGATATATGATTTATATAGTGAGTTTTGCAGATATGTTTGATTTTTGGTCAGATAATGAATACCTATGATTTAAGCTCTGACTGGAGCTTATTACTCTACTAGCCATCTATTTCTAATTTATTCTTTTTATTGTATACTTATAAAAATGTCCTCTCAAATTCACTGAATAAGGATTAAAAATAGCTGTCGGAATGTGTTGTTTATTGCTAGTAAATGACATAGTTAACATTTATTTTGTAAAAAACAGAATAAGTAATGGTAGAAAATTGAGGCTTTAAGTATGACATATTTTTTGAACATTATCTGTTTGAATCTAGCAAAATACTCTAAACTTCAGATGAAATTTCCGTGTGACCATTCACAAAGTTGAATAATAATCATTATTATAATTTATTTAATGGGTGATTATGAAGCTTAAGTAAAGCATTTATATTATAAGATATTTTGAATAGTGGTTGGTTCTGAGAAAGAAGTAAATATTGTTTGTTATTGTCATTGTCTTTTGTTTTATTGTTGGTAATGTTATTTCTCTATTCTTCTCAGATAATCCCTTGATTTTAGCCATAATAGAATTTAAATTGTTACCTAATTTCTTCCACCAAATTAAATTTGGTATAGACTTAAAGTTAAAAATGTAAAATTATAAAACTGTGAATAATATAGAAAATGATGTAGGTGAGTAATGATATAATATCAGGTATAGGGTAGTATATTGAAATTAACAATACACTTCTTTTGTCAATCATTTCCTCTCCATTCCTATACTACATCTTTATAAAGGAACCAAATTCTATCTCACAGGAATTTAGTATTTAGATTAAGAGACTCAAGATAGTCTATGTTGGACACTTGTACATGGAAATTATTTAAAATCATAATTAACGAAGCTATGTTATTTCAGTATACTTTCAGAAACAGACCAAACTCATCTACTCCAAAGAAGAGAGTGAAATAAAGGATAAGCTCAGATACTGAGTGGAGATGAAAGTCTGTATAGCGCTAGATTGATGCATACCCTCAGTTCCCAACATTCTATTTCCTGATTCAGAGACTCATAGATTCCTGCTATGTTTCTTTCCTTGGGTTCTGAGAGAGATCTCTAAATCCTTCCAATAATTCTTATTTTTATTGACATAAAGTAATTTGAATATATGTCTATTTTATATTTCTTAACAAAGATAGACTAGCCTTTCTTAAAATACCTCTAAAGGAAATGTTTAATTGATCAACAGATTCAGCTACATTAAAATTATGAAATTTTTACATGAGAAATATACTAATTTTATTTCATTAGAATCTTGTCAATTGCTCAAACTGAATTTTGGGGATAAAGGATTTTCATCTGAAGAGAATGGATTTTCCTGCTTTTAATAATCCTGGAAAATAGGACAGAATATGAGGCAAACATTTGAATGACAAGAGTAGACATTTTCTCCTATACCAAGTTCAGGTTTTATGGACGTATAAAGTCATAAGCAATTCCAAAGGGGAGAGAGTGAAATGTTCCTGAATACATATATCAAAATAGAAATTAGAAATTAGTTGTACTACTGTCCTTTTCTTTCCTCTAGTATCACTGGCAAAAGCAATTTCTGGCAGCATCACAAATCAATAAATCAGAAAAGCATCCTATTTTTTTTTTAAATGCTAAATATGAGTTAGTATTGGAGGAGTAGCCCAGCAGAGTTTAAGATGCCATCTTCCTGGTGAGAACCATAAGGAACCATGCCATTTCTTCAAGATAGGAATAGAGCAGGGGAGATAGCAGGGGTCACCAGCAGAGAGTTACTGAGCTTGCAAAGTGAATTTCTTTATGGGGACAATCAACAGTAATGATGGTGTCATGGCCAGAGGAGAGGTGGAAAAAATTTTTTTCAGGAGTACATTTTTCAGAATTAATGTATTCTACCACCAAACTTTCCTCTTCCACAGGATTATGACCAGTAAGCATTACATGCATAGATCACTAGTTATGGAAAACAAGTATCAATTTCAATTAATTTTGGCAAGAATTTTATGAAAAAATGTGGATAGAGAACATGACAAAGGCTGATGTCAAAAGAGAAGCTTCCTTCTTTTTACCTCAAACCTAAACTTCACAACCCCTTTCTACCCAAGCTTTGTGTTCACTTAACCACTAGGCTCTTTCTGCAGCAGTTTAAGATTGAGTCATCTTCCAAGGGAATTGATTCTCATTAAGCAACTCCATAGTTACAGAGCAGCAATATTATATTTACAAGAAACAGAGATATATAAGCAGATGTTCAATAGTGCAGCATTTATTCTGTAAGTATGATTCAGTTACAGTTTTCACATTCCCTAAGCCTGCAGAATTTACAAAGTGTGTTCTATGCTCTTCCTCACAATTCTTATCCTCCTTCATATTTTTCATAAACTGGGTCTTCGTTAAACTTCACTGCTCCAAAAACAACTAGAATCTTTTTTTCCTGTTTTCATGTTGCAGCCCTAAATAACAGACCCCTAGCATTTCATGAGAGAAAGAATAAAAGGGAAAACAATCTAGAAAATTAATTTAAATTTATCAATACCTAATACTTCAAAAGGAATCTGACACAATAGACCTGCTGTACCTTTTCTACTCCTTAATGCCTGAAGCCAATTGTGACTTGTGATTTGAGATACAACTAACTTGGCCCTAGAAAATGCCTGGATTCTCAAAATAAAACTTTGAAATTTCTGGGGAAAAAAAGTCCCTCTTTATTCTCATTTCTCCAGGAGAGAATTTCTTTATCTCAGGAAAGTAAACTATAGACTGCTATCCATAAATAGGCCCTTTGACTTTTCAGATAAGTACATTTTGATTCCCACTGTGAATTCCTATTCTTTTTAACCCCAGTTGTGGTCCTGTGACTGAACACACTAGTCAAAATTATGTTAATCTTAACTGTGTATATAAGCAAGGAGAGAAAATGATTCAAATAACTGTACAAAATTTGATTAACAGAGTCCTTAATCTTCCCATGTGACATTTAGGCACCAAATATTAAAAATATTGCATATACTTATTGGACTTTAGCTATAGCACATCTGTGTTAAGGGTACAGGGTGTTCTACTTATTCTCTCTTCTCATTAGGATTTATTGAATGTATAGTGTACACACACACACACACACAGTTGTTGTGAGTTTATGCACATATATAGACATGTGTGTTTAATTTGAGCAATCTTCCTGTATCACCAGTGAAACACTCTGGCAGAACCTGCAGTGAGAAATACATCTTGTACCATAGACTAAAATAGGACAACCTCAAGTTTTCCTGAGCCAAAATTGTTGCCATCAGAATGTAGTATTAAAGAAGTGTAACATATTACTAAAAGTCAGAGAAAGGCCTAGTTTTTTGTTGGGTTTTGTTTCTATTTTCTAATTGTTAGAATTAACTATATATTTTATCAGCTTTCTTTCTCATCATTTCTTATTTTCATAATTTATTGTTGTGCAAAAATACATTTAATAGTATTTCACTCTTAGAAAGTCATTGTGTGGTAAACTTTGCTTGCATTTCTGAAAATGTTTTTATTCTACCCTCCTTGTATATGCTACTTTGGTTGAGTATAAAAGTCTAGGTTCTGACTATTTTGGTTAATATTTCTTCATTGACTGCTGTAATTCCCCTAGATGATAAGTCTGATGTCAATTAGTTTTTTATCCCTTTGTAGATACTCCTGTGATGCTATTGTGTTTGTTATGATTGGAGCTGTTTATTCTCTCTGGAAACTTTTTATATTGCGTTCTGTCCTTTTTACTTTCTTTTTATAACTTACCGTGATATTCCTTAAATTATGCACTTTTATATGAAATATATCATAAAGACAAATATATGAAACATATATGTGATGCATAAGGGATAAGAATAAAATAAAGACCCATGAGCTTGCCAGTCAGCTTCAGCAGAACTTTCCCATCCTCATGGAGTCCCTGGTGGCCTTTTCCTGACTACAACCCACCCTTCTCCCTCTCAGAGGCCTGCTAGCCTCAATTTTCTTTTATTTCTTTTACTTGTCTTTCTTTAGCATTTCATCACATGTGTGAATTCCTAAAAATTATATTTTAAGGTGGGTGTTTCTGCCATTTAAATACATGATATCATTCTGTAATTTATTGGGCTTTCATATTTCTTTCTCTTAAATTGCCTCTCTAAGCATGTGTCCATTTATCTTCTGGATACTTTGTGATTTTATCCTAAATTCTGCAGTCATATATGTTGAAAATACCATTGATTAGCTTATGTCACTGTCATATGACACTGCCATAATTATGGCATCTTTAAAAATAATACTTAATAGTTATCTGGTTGATAAGTCTTGTTCTTTAGGAGTTCCTTGACTATTTTTGGCCCTTTGCTCAACCACTTAAATATTGTACTCTGTTAATTTTGACCAAATCCTATTGGGATTTTGACTGAAATTAAATTGAATTTGTATTTCATTTTTGATAAATGTGGCATCTTGTGTTTTCTAATTTATATGTTATCTCTTGATTTATTATCTCCTATAATATATCAGTAGATTTTATGTATAGCAAACATATATATTACATATAAAATATACAAATTTTGTTATGGATAAATATTATAAATATATATACACTTTTTTCTGTAAAAATGTTGCCCACAATTTCTTAGATTTTACCTCTTAAGTACATTAGAATTTTTTGTGCTATGTTAAGTGATGTATTTTAATTAGATATTCAAAATGCTTATAGCTGTAATATGAAAGTGTAATTAAATTTCCAATATAAATTTTGTATACAGACATTCTACTATGTTCCATTATGAATTTTAACAGTATGCTTGTAAATTATTTTCTCTACATCATCTGTAAAAATAAAGGATCTGACTTGACTTTTCCTATCCCCTTATCTATTTTCTTTACTGGACTTATTGCACCGGTCAGTTACTTAAGCAAAATTTGAAATAACTCCAGTAAGAATGGATGCCTTTTATTTGTTTCTGGTCATAGAACAAGCACTTTAAATGTTGCACATTATGTGTAATGTTTGCTTTAAGTTTTATAATAGTTAAGAATTATCAGTTAACATTCCATTTTCTGCTTGTTGGGGTAAGATTTTTTTTTAAATAATCTTTTTTTGTGTGTAACTTTTGGGATGATTACTTATTTTGTCATATACAAGTTAATTTATGTTATTTTATTTTATTTTTTTATCTTTATTGGAGTATAATTGCTTTACAATGTTGTGTTAGTTTCTGCTGTACAACACAGTGAATCAGCTATATGTATACATATATCCCCACATCCCCTCCCTCTTGAGCCTCCCTCCCACGTTCCCTATCCCACCCCTCTAGGCTGTCACAAAGCATCGAGCTGATCTCCCTGTGCTGTGCAGCAGCTTCCCACTAGCCATCCATTTTACATTTGGTAGTGTATATATGTCAATGCTACTCAAAAATAATACATTCCTGGGAATTCGCTGGTAGCCCAGTGGTTAGGATGCGACATTTTTCAGTGCCCTGGGCCCAGGTTTGATCCCTGATCAGGGAACTAAGATCCCACAAGCCATGCAGCATGGCCAAAAACAAACAACCAACCAAAAAAATACATTCCTGCAATAAGTTCATATTGTTCAAGATGTATTATCACCTTTATTTATTCTTGATTTGGTTTAAGTATATTTGTTTTAAGATATTTGTACCTATGTTTATGTTTGAGAATTGTTTGTAATTAATTTAGATTTAAGATTGTCTAAAAGAGTTGATACCAACGTTATGAGATTTGGTTAAAGTGATGTGAATGTGTTTGTTCTCTTTCCATTCTTTGTCATAGTTGTGTTAAATTTGATTTTATTTTTCCCTCAATTGTTAGTAGGTAAAAACTTCTTGCACCTGCTTGGACCGGATCTTTTTCGTGAGATGATTTTTAGAAACCATTTTGGGGCTTCCCTGGTGGCGCAGTGGTTGGGAGTCCGCCTGTTGATGCAGGGGACGCGGGTTCGTGCCCCGGTCTGGGAGGATCCCACATGCCGTGGAGCGGCTGGGCCCGTGAGCCATGGCCGCTGGGCCTGCACGTCCGGAGCCCATGCTCCGTGACGGGAGAGGCCACGGCAGTGAGAGGCCCGCATACCGCAAAAAAAAAAAAAAAAAAAACATTTTGGCTTTTGTAATGGTCACAGTAATATTTAGATTTTTGGCATTGAGTCAGCTCTGAAAAATAGTATGCTTTCTTGAAAGTGTAAGTTTTCAGATTTATTAAGATAAAGATTCCAGTTTTCTATCTGTTATTTTCTAAATGTTGTTGTCCTCTGTTTTCATACATGTTTTACTTTCCTGATCTGGTCTATTTTTTGCCTTCTCTCTTACTTCTTAATTTAATTTTTAAATTTGAAAGGCTATGAATTAGTTTTTTTTTCCAAAAAGCTCACTTTTGTTGCTACATTGATCTTCCCTTTTTGTTCATTTCCTATTTTTATAATTTTCCCTTTTCTCTTTTGATATTTAATTTCATTCTACTTTAGTTTTTCTAATTTAATGTCCATCATAGAAAGTTCTCTACTGTAATTTTAATTAGATACACAGATTTTATTATACTACAGTTTTGTTATTACGTTTGGTTTTTTTTTCGCGGTATGCAGGCCTCTCACCATTGTGGCCTCTCCCATTGCGGAGCACAGGCTCCGGACGCGCAGGCTCAGCGGCCGTGGCTCATGGGTCCAGCCGCTCCGCGGCATGTGGGATCTTCCCGGACCGGGGCACGAACCCGTGTCCCCTGCATTGGCAGGCGGACTTTCAACCACTGCGCCACCAGGGAAGCCCTGTTATTACTTTCTATTTCTGATTTTATTAAAGCTGTTTTATTCCTTGAGTTACTTAGGAATGTTCATTAACTTCCAAATAATTGAAATGTTGGAATGTTCCTAAATTTTGTGTGTTCTTAATTTTTAAATTAATTAATTTGTGGACAGTGATTTTTGACACTTACCTCAGAGCCTCGAATAAGATAAATTTTTATGAGTGGACCTTGCATGCTGGGGAAATGGTATATATTTTCTTTGTTATTAACTGCAAAGTTACATATTTGTCCAGTATATTCAGGTGTTAAGTTTTCAAAATTCTTACCGATGTTTAATGTCTATCACTAACAGAGAGAGATGAGTTAACTTCTCCCAATAGTAGATCTGTCTCCATTTAACTGTTCAATTTTTGCTTTATAGATTTGAGATGATAGTATTGGGTGCATAAAAGATTAGAATCATATTTTCCAGGTAAACTGAAACACATGTTATTGGTAGTGACTCTCATTTCAAAGATTTTATTTTCTCAATTAGTGATTCTTCTGATTTATTTTAAAATATGAATACCAGTGATCTTTTGGTATTACCCTACAGTTTTCTTTTTGTTTGTTTTTGTTTTTTGCGGTACACGGGCCTCTCACTGTTGTGGCCTCTCCCATTGCGTAGCACAGGCTCTGGACGCGCAGGCTCAGTGACCATGGCTCACGGGCCTAGCCGCTCCATGGCATGTGGGATCTTCCCAGACCAGGGCACGAACCCATGTCCCCTGCATCGGCAGGCAGACTCTCAACCACTGTGCTACCAGGGAAGCCCTACCCTACAGTTTTTTTAATCTGTTATTGTTGTATGATTAGTTTATATTGATACTGAAAATACCTGTAATAAGGTGCTTATTGTTTAGTGTGAAATGTAATATTTATATTATTATGTAGATACACTGTATCTGTCTTTTATTATTTTTGGAATATTTCTTTACATCAAACTACACTTGACAATAGTAGGGAAAAACAATGCACTACTGGGATTCAGATGTGTCTCTCTTGTTCTCTGAGAATTCAAGGTCCTAATTTTGCTAGATAAAGCAAACTACCCAAAGGCACTGCCCTGTCCTTGCCAACAGGTAACAATTGTTATAAATATTGAGAAAAAATGGGAAAGAGAGAGATAGGCAGACAGATAGACACACACACACACCCCCACACACAAATTTAGAAGTTTGTCAAACTTCCCAGTTTGTCACTTACCCTGAATTTTCCTTACACAAACAGGGGTCCTGAGAATAATAACTATATTACAAAACACATGTGATTAAATTTGCCACATCATGGACTTCTAAAGAAGTAAATGGATAGTACTTAAACAATTATTATTCTAAGTAGTTACATCTTATTTTGGAGGGAGAGGTTATCTAATCTGTAAGTGCTTACTAGCTTACTAGAAATTTCTCTAGAAAAGCCTTTACCTTTGCCAGGATTTACCCCCAGATTCAGTGATTGCTACCTGCTTTTTACATTAACAGTACTTGATACCTCATGGAAATGAGATTGGATAAGTATATATCAAGTACTGATATATATTTTAAATATATATGTAATAATATTTTTAATTTGAACATTTTTATTTTATTATTATTGATGTTTCTGATATGAAATGTGGACCATAGATTTCTTAAATTTTTTCTACTATTCAGATAATAAATAAAGGAAAAAAATGGGCTCTTCAACCAACTATATTTTCATGCTTATTCACACTTTCAAAATGTGAAATGACATTTTTCAAACGTAATGATAGATTTTTTAATGATTCACATTAAGTTCAATATTGAATATACGTAGAAGAAATATTTTGTTATTTTATCACCAACTGTAGTCTTTTGACAGTTTAATACTTACTGAATAGTATAGTAATATGAGGTATAGAATATTAAAGTTAAGACTAACAGTCAAGTCTAAGTAATATCTGTTTTTTCTCTGCATGACCTAAGTCTTGCCAGGAAGCACAAATAAAGTTTAATTTGTACTTGGGTGGATAGGGGGGATTCGTGCATTTATTTTCTTTTAGGAAGTGTGATTGTATATACAATTCAAGAATGGCTGAAAGTATGAGTCAGTCCTTTTCCATTAGTGAAAGATAAATTCTGACAATTGCCTAATAATAAAATATAGATTTAGTAATATCCTTGTTGCTTCTATTTACTCTAGAATATGCAGGAAGATATTTATAGGGAAAATGATGTGAATACCTCCTACTATAAATAGTTATATAAATTAATTACAATCATAATGGAAAATATATTAACATTTTCCATGTAAGTTCACTATTTTAAATTCACTTTTGTACAGCTATAATAAGAAATGTTCCTTAATCTATAAAACTGAACTTATGATCATTTAAAGAGATTTTAACTTGTTACAAAAGTAAATGCATAGTTCACAAAGATTGGATGGAGGATGTTTTGATGAGATTTGAATGCCCAGCAGACAAGGATCACATATGAGCTAAGTGATGGTCTCACATACATCATCCCGCCATTAAACATTATTAAAATTCAGCAAAATTAAAATTCAGTACATACCATAGACCTTGAATAATAAAACCTTGAAAAGTCTTCATTGCCAAAGTTCTGTTGTACTTCTAGTAGGACCTTTATAAATTTCCTTTTTCTGTGTATCTTTTCTCCTTGGTTTTCCCATGCTCATGTTCTCAATTATCTCTATGCTGTTTAGCATCGTCTTTTCTAAGAACATTCTGTAAATGATAAAATAGTGTAGAAACATGATTAATATTTGTGGCTGGGGCTAAACTCATAGCCAGTGTCAATGGAAGAAAAATTTACATTTCCAAAACTACACCTGTATTTCCAAATTTAGAACTTACACCTGGGGTGTTTACTATTTCTTTACTCTTCCTAAATATTGTCTCTACTTTCAAATGTTCTTGATCATAGCAGTGTTTATTTAATACAAACTTCATTTCAATTTATTGAAAAGGAAATAAATTACTGACTGTAGGACTTAAAATTCAAAACCCATTGTATTCCAATAATTATTCTCTATGAAAAAAATATGACATACATAATGAAAGTCAGTGGATTTAGAACATGGACCAGTAAACATACATTTTTTAAAAAAAATTAATAGGCTTGTCATAGGCTACCCATGAGTGGTGAATATTTTATAGATATCTGCCAAAATTCACAAAATGTCTTCTTTGGTGAAATGTCTATTTACGTCTGCTCATTTATTGCTTTTTATTATTATTATTATTGATTTGTATGAGCTGTTTGTATATTTTGGATATTAACCCCTTGTTGGTACATCATTTGCAAATATTTTCTCCCATTCTGTAGGTTGTCTTTTCATTTTGTTGATGGTTTCCTTTGTTGTGCAAAAGCTTTTGAGTTTGATTAAGTCCCATTTGTTTATTTTTGCTTTTATTTCTTTTGCCTTTGGAGACTGATCTAAGAAAATACTGCTATGATTTATGTCAGAGAATGTTTTGCCTATGTTCTCATCTGGGAGTTTTATGGTGTCATGACTTATGTTTAGGTGTTTAAGTCATTTTGAGTTTATTTTTTTATGTGGTGTGAGGGAGTGTTGTAATTTCATTTCTTTACATATAGCTGTCCAACTTTCCTAACACCACTTTTTGAAAAGACTGTCTTTTCTCCATTGTATATTCTTGCCTCCTTTGTCATAGATTAATTGACCTTAGGTGTGTGTGTTTATTTTGGGGCTCTCTCTTCTGTTCCTTTGATCTGTATGTCTATTTTTGTGCCAGTACCATGCTGTTTTCATTACAGTAGCTTTGTAGTATGGTCTGAAGTCTGGAAGGGTTATGCTTCCATCTTTGTTCTTTTTCTTCAGGATTGCTTTGGCAATTCTGGGTTCTTTGTGCCTCCATATAAATTTTATTTCATTATTTTTTAGAATTTTATTTATTTATTTATTTTTGGCTGTGTTGGGTCTCCGTTGCTGTGCGCGTGCTTTCTCTAGTTGCGGCAAGCAGGGGCTACTCTTCATTGCGGTGCACAGGCTTCTCATTGCTGTGGCTTCCCTTGTTGTGGAGCATGGGCTCTAGGCACACAGGCTTCAGTAGTTGTGGCATGCGAGCTCAGTAGTTGTGGCTCGTGGCCTCTAGAGCTCAGGCTCAGTAGTTGTGGCACATGGGCTTAGTTGTTCCACAGCATGTGGAATCTTCACGGGCCAAGGATTGAACCTGTGTCCCCTGCATTGGCAGGCGGATTCTTAACCATTGCGCCACCAGGGAAGTCCCGATATAAAATTCTAAATTTTAGAATTATTTGTTCTAGTTCTGTGAAGAATGTCATGGGTATTTTGATAGGGACTGCCTTAAATCTTTATATTTCTTTGGGTAGTCTGGCCATTTTAACAATATTAATTCTTCCAATCCAGGAGCATGCGATATCTTGCCATTTCTTTGAATCATCTTCAGTTTCCTTTATCAATGTTTTATAGTTTTCAGCATATACTTCTTTCACCTCCTTGGGTAAATTTATTCCTAGGTATTTTATGTATTTTGACATGATTTTAAATGGGATTTTTTTTCTTCCTCTATCTGATATTTCATTATTAGTATAAAGAAATGCAAAAGATTTCTGTATATTAATCTTATATCCTGCTACCTTGCTGAATTCCTTTATTAGTTCTAATAGCTTTTGTGTGGACATTTTAGAGTTCTTTATATTGAGTATCATATCATCAGTCCAACTGATATATTGTGTCATTTAGAACCTTTGTTACATTATTGACTTTCCATCTGGATGATCTGTCCATTGATCTTAGTGGGATGTTAAAGTTTCCTACTACTGTTGTGTTATTTTTAGTTTCTCCTTTTATGTCTGTTCACATTTGTTTTCTATATTTAGGAGCTCCTATATTGTGTGCCTGTATGTTAGTGTGTGTAAAATCCTCTTTTTGTATTGAGCCCTTTATCATTATATAGTGTCCTTCTTTGTCTTTCTTTATGGCCTTTGTTTTACAGTCCATTTTGTCTGATATGTGTTTTGCTACCCCTGCTTTTTTGTCATTACCATTGGCAGGAAATATCTTTTTCCATTCCCTTACTTTCAGTCTCTGTGTATCTTTTCCTCTGAAATGAGTCTCTTGTAGGCAGCATATTGTAGGTTCTTGTTTTCTCTATGTCTTTTTTTTTTTTTTTCGGTATGTGGGCCTCTCACTGCTGTGGCCTCTCCTGTTGTGGAGCACAGGCTCCGGACGTGCAGGCTCAGCGGCCATGGCTCACAGGCCCAGCTGCTCCGTGGCATGTGGGATCTTCCCGGACCAGGGCACGAACCCGTGTCCCCTGCATTGGCAGGCGGACTCTCAACCACTGTGCCACCAGGGAAGCCCTTCTCTATGTCTTTTGATCAGAACATTTAGTCCATTGACATTTAAAGTAATTATTGATAGGTATGTACTTATTGCCATTTTAAACCCGGTGTTCCTGTTGTTTTTGTGGTTCTTCTTTGTTCATTTCTTCTTGTTTTTGTTTTTCCTCTTGTGGTTTGATGATTTTCTTTTGTAATATAGTTTTCAGTTTCTTTCACTTGGGTTTTTATGACTCTATAGTATGTTTTTGATTTGTGGATACTATGGCATTCAAGGACAATATGTTGACCCATAACTATATCTACTTGCTTTAAACTGATAGTTATTCAAGTTCAAACAAATTGTAAAAGGTGTACATTTTTATACTCCCTTTCCCCATATTTTGTTATTTTGATGTTCTATTTTATATCTTACTACTTATCCTTTTACTGTTATAGTTATAATCACTTTTACAATTTTTTATTGTTTTTTAATCTATGTACTGACTTATTTAAGTGATCTTCAATCCTTTTACATACTTCCCTTTCCTATTGTGGTTTTCCCTTTCCTATAGATTTTTGTGTCATTTCTATTTATAGAAGACCTTTCATTATTTCTTTAGGGTGGGTTTGGTATTGCTGGATTCTTTTAGTTTGCCTGTCTTAGAAATTCTTTATCTGTACTTCTATTGTAAATGATAATCTTGATGGATAGGGTATCCTAGGTTTCAGGTTTTTCCCTTTCAGGACTTTAACTATATCATTCCATTCCCTTCTGGTCCACAGAGTTTATGCAGAGAAATTAGCTGATAGCCTTATGGGGGTTCCCTTGTAACTGACTTTTTTTTTATCTTGCTGCCTTTAGAATCCTCTTTTTCTTTAGCTTTTGCCATTTTAATTATGATATGTCTTGGTGTGAGTCTGTTTAGGTTCATCTTGTTTAGGACCCTCTGTGCTTTCATTTGTCTTTCTATCTGCTGTTCTGATTGGGTGATTTCCATTATTATGTCTTCCAGATCACTTATTCATTTTTGTCTGTTTTTAATCTGCTGGTCATTGTTTCTAGATTGGTTTTTATCTCATCTATTGAATTGTCTATTTTTGATTGCTTCATCTTTATAGTTTCTAATTACTTGTTACAGTGACCTGCATTTCTATCTATAATCTTTTTTAATTTTTTAAGCATTTTTTAAATAATGGGTCTCAATAGTGTCAGGGACAGGTGTCTCTGACATAGCTACCTAAACTCTTCTCTGGGCTGAGGCCAAGCTTCTCCAAGAATGGTGACGAGTCACCAAACAGCCTCCTTTAGCATTTTTATTACCTCCTTTTTGAACTGAGGGTCTAGTAGACTGGTGAAGACTGTTTCATTATTTGATCTTTCAGGGGATTTTTCTTATTTTTCTTAATTTGGTATAGTTTCTCTGCCTTTTCATTTTACTTATATTACTTATATTTCTCTTTCTCCATGAATTTAGGAGAAACAGTTATCTACTGTGGTCTTGAAGGGGTGTTTTTATGTGAGAGCATCCCTGTATAGACTGTGTGTGTCCAATATTTTTGATGCAGGAGCTCATTTTGGTACGGTCACCTGTGTTTCCTCAGGGTGTGCTATCCATTATCCCCTTGATAGAGGGTGTGGTTGGTGCTGATATACCTAGAGCCTGTGCAGGATATGAGTCAGGGCTTCCTCTCTGCTCCATGTCTGTCATTGCCCTGTTGGGGACAAGGTCTGACCCCCAGTTGTTGGATTAGAAGCTTTGAGGGTCAAGTTCAATCAGGCTTTGTTGCCCATGAGTGTATACCTTGCCCCAAAGGAGGTGATTACTAATGCAGATGAGGCCTACGGTCACAAAGGACCTATAAGCCACCTCTGTAGGTTCCCTGGTTCTGCTCAGAAGCAGCCCAAGGTCGCATCCCTTTCTCTATTGTTTTCATCCCAGATCTAGTTAGTGCAAAGCTGTCCTGTGTAGTAATCTGCAGCTGGGGCTGGAGGTTGGGAGTTGTGGCTGCACAGGAATTGAGGTGACTGCACTGCTGCCTGAGATCTTGGCTGCCTCTGTGGCAGTCTTCTCCCAGGACCTGTCTGCCTCAGATCCAGCACTAAGCTGAAGTGTGGAATGGGCAGAGCTTGGGCACTCTCAGTGGGAGACAAACTGCTTTGTACTTCTGAGCCTGCTGACAACGGCTGTCACCATCCCAGTGGGACCACACCCCAGATCCTCTGGGCTGTCTCTCTGTAGCTAAATGAGTCCTATCCCAGGAATTCTTTGCCCCAGATTTACTGGTTATCCTTTGCATGCTGTTGTGCCACCATCCCCCTCTTTGCACACACTGACAATGGCCAGTTTTGGTTGTATAGGAGTTCTGCCAGTTTCCAGTTAGTTTTCCATGAGAATTGTTCCACATGTATTTATACATATAGATATATGTATCTATATGTATAAATACATATATATATATATATATATATATATATATTTTACTGTGATTGCATTGAAATAGAAATAAGTATATAGGTAGATTAGCTGTAGTGGTTTTGGAAGAACCTGATGATACTTTTGACTCATATGCATTATTGGAGATGAGAACTGAGGACTACTTAGGAATAACCACAGAACTTGAAATCAATTTGAACTGAAACAGTACAAGTTAAGATATTTAATACTGTACTTATTCTTGGAGTCTGCAGTTCAAATCATGTCCCAGGGTAAATGGTGATATTTTCCTCATTAAGATATTATGACAGATGAATTACACTTTTTTGCCCACTTGACTTAATTATTCTTTTTTCTCTAAGGCTTTTTTTTTTCAGTTTGAGGTATAATTGACAAATAAAATTACACATCATGGTGATTTGATATACACATACATTGTGAAAGGATTCCTCCCATGAGTTAATTAACATATCCACAGTTGTTAACACTGTATTGTTTAATGAAATTTTCTAAGAGAACTTAAATATTATCACCACCTCCCCCAAGAAAAATTACTGTTCTCCCAACATTGGCAGTATGACTAAGCATTGACACTATTGAACACTGTCTTTCTTTGATACCTTTTGTATCTTCCGGTTAATATTATGAGTATTTTTTGTGTATCAGTAAGAAAAAATTAGCATGTTTACTTGAAACATGTAGCAGAATGACAAAGGTAACTCCTATAACTGCTGTGCCTTTGAAATTTATCCCAGTCTTATTCATAACATTAATTGAATTATTCACCCATTAACCAAAGACATCTCACATGCTGTGCATTTTGAAAGGTCAAATCTGTGGAAAAATTTATTAAAGAAATCTCACTCAGTGCTGATATTAATAAAAATAGTCTTCACGTTAAAGCAGGGTGGCAAATACATGGCCTACATGCTCGCCCTCTGTCCTTCCATTTCCGTGTCTGGGATGCTAATTGATAAAGATATGATTTCCTACTGAGCCTTTTGCGAATCCTCCTCAACACAACACGTTATGCAGCCAGTTGATCAGAGCTGGCATGAGAGTTGGAACTCATTTGTCATCCCCACTTTAACACTAAGTAAATCCTTTGTTACCCCCAAATACTCACTTTAAGTGCATATTTACTTAGGTTTTTCTCCCACCACAAATATGGTTTTCTGGTTTTTGTCAACAAGATCTGCTGCTCCTTATCTTTTCAGCTCACCTGAGCTCACAGGCAACTGTGGATGTTTCCAGCAAACTGACAGTCCTGCCTTAAGCACCAGAGTCTCTTATTCTCTGCCTCAGAACTTTCTGTGTCACTACAGGTGCTTCCTAAACAGGGACAACCCAGAACTGTGGGAAGGTTCTCAGTTTGTATTGCAATACTCAGTGAAGACCAATCCGTTTCTCACAGTGGGAGAGGAGAGTCAGCGTCAATGCCCTGGCCTTGCCATTCCACAGTAGGAAGGTTCTGATGTGTGTTCTCTGTGGCTTCTCAGAAGATCCACAGGGGGACTGAGTGATTATCTGCTCATTAGTGTTTTGCTTCCCTGATTCACTTTTCTCATTCTTCATTTGTGCTTCCTAGGGTCACTGAAGTCCTTATGTCAGGGTCTGCTTTTAGAACTAAAGCTAAAATGGTGTCTTTTGTCTTCATGTTATGTAAAACATTGATTCACAAACTTCAGTCAGTGAAGTTTCTCCTGATGATCCACAGACTAAGCTGTGAGCTCTGACTCACCACTCCACAGCAGATCCAGTAAAACCATTTTTCCTTCCTCTATGGAAAGTCCCACAGGAGAACTACCTTAGAACACTGTAGGTCAGAAATCCAACATGGGTCTCACTGGCTAAAATCAACATGTCAGCACAGCAGCATTCTTTTTCTGGAGCTTCTAGAGGATAATCTGTTTCTTGCCTTTTCCAGTTTCTGGAACTGGCCACTACTTGCCATCTCTATCACTATAGATGTATTTTTGATATGTTTGTTGTGGAGAGGTGAGCTCCACGTCCTCCTACCCTGCCATATTAATCCTCCTCCTTTTTACTAATGATCTTTATTTCTGTATTAGAATTATTGATAACAGTGGTTTTATTAAAATTAGAGAAAACCAGTAGTATCTAAAATATATAATTTCAGAAAATTAGTGTATATTTTATATGGGGCATAATGTGATGTTTGCTCTCTCTTACATAAAACATTTCTTACAAAGAATTAAAGTCAATGAGTTATTTCATCTTTAATGACACTCACTTTTAACATTTTTTTCTTACGTGCTCTGTGATGTTGACAATGTTACATTAACACAGATAGACACATATACGCACACATTCATAAGAGAAAAGAAAACCAAAAACACCTTGTAAATATTCATACCACTGCAGGTGCTGAAGCATATTGTGGAGTATTTATAGAATTCTATAATATCAAACATGACTAAATGATGATTTATTGTACTACCTTAACTTTCCATTTAAGGAGGCCAGAGAACTTACATATTTCTTTCAGGACATATACATTTCTAAAGACAAGATTTCTTTCTTTTTTTTTTTTTTTTTTTTAATGGCATTGCTTCTGTGATTTTAGTCACACTGAAAATCTTTAACCACCACTGCAAGCCATTGCAATGATTTAGTCATATATCCACTGATCAACAAGCTTACAAAAGTAGCAATTCTTTAACATCTGTATTTCAGTTTTATAGCTCTAAGCTTTACTCAGGGAAAATTAATCAGTAAAAGAGGGAAAATTAATCAGCAAATGAGGAAAAATATCTTCCACATATAAATTGTGTGATGAAAGGTCTAAATTGAGAATTGAAGCATATGGCAAGATTATTGAGTAGAAGGTTGTCCTGTACATGGAGCTCTCCCTTCAAATTGATCTCCCAGACTGGTTCACCTCCCGTTTAGCCTTAGTAGGAGACCAGGCGAATAAGGGTTAGAGAAACAATCTATAGTTAAACAACCAATCATCTCTGCTGCTTATTGTTAGGAATAAAGAAAAAGTTAGCAAATAACTAAAAGTTAGAAAACTGGATATTACTTACAGACATGTATAATTCTCATTGACTGAATGATTTTCGTAATATTTTATTATAATTTTTAATTTTAAGACCAAAAGCCTTTTTTTGCATATGAGTTACAGTTTTAAATTTTTTCTTTAATCATTTTCATATATTTCTAACAGAACTCATAGCCCATATTTAGGTCATAAAATATAGCTTTAGAAAAAACCCAAGAGCCTCTGCCATAGGTCAAAGTCTAAACTGATAAGTAAATTCATTTTTAGGTGATACTAGTAGTCCTTATGGAAGAATTAGTTAAGTACATAGGTTAGAAATCAGAGCTACATGTAAAGACTGAAAAACTGTGCCTGTATTCCCCCCCCCCCCACTGTATTTGAAGGGGGTAAAATCCTTAATTGCCCTTATGTAGTTCAAACATTTTTTAAAATTCTACTTTGTTGTGCCAGTCTATAAATAGGAAGGGTATGAAGCTAGGTAACATAACTTCTAAGTTAAGCTAACCATTTGAGAGGGAGTATAGTTACATTGAGAGGAATCTTATCAAATGAGATTAAGCCATATCCTTGTGAGCAAAATAGCAATTGAAGAATTAGTCTGACTTTGCTAAGACTTGTATGTTTCAATTTAGGATTTTGGAGAAGCCTACCCCAAGTAAGTCATTTCAGTTAGGTGCTCCAAACTGACCTATTCATTTACCTGACATGTGGTTTGAGTGTATACTACATGTCTGAGATAGTTTTTTACACTGAAGATACAGCAGTAAATAAGTCACATAATTTATTTCCTTGGTGGAGTTTTTATTCTTGTTGGGGAGATAGACAACATGCAATAAATGATTTTGACTAGAGAGATAGGTAAATAGATTAAAGATAAATTAGATTAGAAAACAGATAAGATAGATTGATTGATAGACATAGACAGAAAACAGGTGGTCATGTATGTTACATAGAAGAATAAAGCATGTTAGCAGATAGAAGCAGCTGGGTGATAGGAAAGTGAATGACAAAAGGATGGGCAGAGAAACATGTTTGGATCAAAATGGATCACAGACCTAAATGTAAAATGCAGAACTCTGAAAGTCTTAGAATATAATATGAGAGAAAATCTAAACGATCTTGGGTTTGGCGGTAACTTTTTAGATACAAAACCAAAGAAATTCATGAAAGAATTGATAAGCCAGACTTCATTAAAACAAAATAAAAAATTCTGCTTTGTGTAAACATTGACTAGAGAATAAAAAGACAAGCCACAGACTGGGAGAAAATATTTGAAAAAGACGTATCTGATAAAGGACTGTTATCCAAAGTATTCACGGAACTCTTAAAAATCAACAATAAGTAAACAAACAATCTGGTTAAAAAATGAGTCAAAACCTTAACAGACACCTCACCAAAGAAGATAAACAGATTGCAAATAAGCATATGAAAGTGTGTGCCACTTATGTGTCTTGGAAGAAATGCAAATCAAAATGAGATACCACACCAATTAGAATGGCCAAAATCCAAAACACTGATAATGCCAAATCTGGGAAGGGTGTAGAGCAACAGGAACTCTCATTCATTGCTGGTGGGACTGCAAAATTGTACAGCCCACTATAAAAGACAGTTTTCAGGTTCCTTTTGTGTGTGTGTGTGTGTTTATGAGCAAGTGTGTGTGTAATATCTATATGTGTATATATATATAATATATAATACATATATACATATATATATACACACACACCTTTTTTGACATACAAAAAGCTGTACATATTTAATGTATACACGCTGATGACTTCATGAGTTTGGAGATAAGTATACACCTGTGAAATCATCACCACAATCTATGCCATAAACCTATTCATAACCTCCAAAAGTTTCCTCCCACCTTCTTTATATAGTTACCATTTTTATATGATAAAAAACATCTACCCTCTTAGCAAATTTCTAAGTATATAATATAGTATTGTTACAAAACTAAACATATTCTTATCATACAATGCAGCAATTGTGCTCCATGGTATTTACCCGAAGGGGTTGAAAATTTATGTCCATGAAAATATATGTATGAATGTTTATAGTAGCTTTATTCATAATATCCAAAGTTTAGAACCAACTAATATACTTTTCAGTAGGTAAATGGATAAATAAACAGTCTTACATCTAGGTAACGGAATATTTTTCAACGCTATAAAGAAATGAGCCATGAAAAGACATGGAGGAATCTTAAATGCATATTACTAAATGAAAGAAGCCAGTCTGAAAAGGCTACTAACTATATTATTACAGCAATATGATATTCTTGAAAAGGAAAAATTCTGGAGACAGTAAAAAGATCGGTGGTTGCTAGGGGTAGGGGGAAAGGGTGGGATGAATCAGCAGAGCACAGAGGAGTTTTAGAACAGTGAAACTACTATATATGTCATTATGAATTTTTTTAAAAAACCATAAAATGTATACCACCGAGAGTGTACCCTGATGTAAACTGTGGGCTTTGGATGATAATGATATATAAATGTAGGTTCATCAGTAGTAACATGTACTACTCTGGTGGGGGATGTTGATAATGGGGGAAGCTATGCATGTGTGGGTACAGGGCATATATGCGAAATCTCTGTACCTTCTGATTAATTTTTCTGTAAACCTAAAACTGTTCTAAAAAATAAAATCTTTTTAAAAATATCCAGAAAGAAAATTTAAGGTGAAAATTGTTAATTTGAAGATGTCAACAATGTGAAGTTCGTGGAGAATTGTGTTATAAGCAGAGGGAACAAGTGTGAAGCCTAGAAACCTTAATGGTTTATATAGTTAAATACAGAAAGAAATCCAGTGTGACAAGAGCATGCTAGGCAATTTTGGTACCACATGAGGGCAGAGAAATAGTCAGCAGCCAGATCATTAAAGGCTTTATAATCTAGAGTAGAAGAAAATTTATGCTAAATGTGACTTAGATACACTAGAAAGTTTAAAGTAATGGAGAAACATCATGATTTTTGTGTTGAGAATGGTTTGTGGCAAAGTGGTGAGAAATGATGTAGGGGGCTTCCCCTGCATTTTGGTAGGGTTTGGGGGGAGGTTTCCAATTGAGATATACTGACTAATTGGACTTCTAGTGTGGAAATGGTAGAAATGCAGTGAAGTAAACCAATTCAGTTATCTTGGAGGTAGTCAGGAAGGACTTACTGACTGATAAGCAGGGTAAAGAAAAAAGACTAATTATGCATGACCCATCAATTTTGGATTGAGTCATCAGGTTAGATATCACTGTCACTTACTGGGTTGGTGAAACTTTGGAGAACCACAGGTTTTGGTGGAGGGATATCAAGAGTTCTATTTGGGACATGTTAATTTTGAGGTGCCTGGAAGACAGTCATGTAGATGCTTTAATTTAATATTTGGATATATGAATTTGCAGTTGAGTGGAGAAATCAATGCTACGTTTAAATGTGGGATTCAACAGCATAAGAATGTTGTTTAAATCCATGGGAATGGATGGAATAACTTGGGGAAATATACAGATAGAAAAGAGAAGAGGGACCAGGATAAAAAGATACTGCTATTGGATTTGGCTACATGGAGGTTCCTGGTGACCTTGGTGCATTTCAGTAGAATGGTAAAGGCAGACACTCAGTTGTTCTTTCACTGTACATTAAATTTGAATCTAAAATTTGGCTTTTGAATACTGTGTTAGAAAATGATCTTAAAAGCATTTTTAGAGGTAAGAGGGGGTTTTAAAATGATTTCCTAAACTAACACAACATTGTTGTGTTATCAACTATACTCCAATAAAAAATGAAAAAAATAAATGATTTCCTAAATTCCCAGAGTGATGCTAACATTTTCAGAAAAGGTTGAACACCTAAACATAGAATTTTACCCTAAGCAGAGGGAGAATGAGGAGTTTCCTAGAAGGGGGAGAGGAGAACAGTGGGGCAGGATTTGATTCTCTTTGTCATTGCAGCTGATCCAGATCAGCAAGGTAGGACCATCTGGAAGACCATGAATTACAATAGCCATTAATCCTTGAGCAGTTGATGTAGGGGGCCAGGGGCCAATATTTAAAGAACAGGCAAAACAGTTATACTTCACTATTAACAGAAAGTTAGCTCTTGAGGGCATATGGAATAGGAGACCCTTCCTTTAATATCAAGGAGAAGCTTTAACTTGGATCTAGAGTTTATACTGCAAAGAATAAAGGGGAGAGAAAATCACTTAGTGAGTTCTACAACGATGCTGAGTTTATCTGAGAGAGAATGATTTAAATCAGAATATATTTAATTGGCACTAATTGGCAGGTCCAAGATTTTACCTTTTGCTTTATATTGCTTTTTATTTTTCTTCACATTAATAAGATTCATGGGTCACAGGAGAGTTTAATATAGTTATAAAGATATAAAGTTAATTGTTTCCACATCAAAATAATATCATATAGGTATTTTCACTCTGCTAGATTCTGTTGAATTCTGGTTAATTTGGTTTTATATATGTATTTATCAGATTATCAAGAATCAATATGTCTTATTTAAATTTACTCACATTTGTAATTTGGACAATTTTGATTTTCATCCTTCCTTAAATGGAGAGAAGTTGGCCACTATTTTCTGTTAAAACAATCAAACGAAACTTTTGTTAAGTAATTGTTAAAATTATTAAAGTTCTGTATCATAAGCCAGTCTCTTCTCCCTCACCTTAAATCATTCTACTTCCCTTAACCTTTTCATTGACACTTTTAAAATCTTCATTCATGTGGTGTTTCCCTCCATATTCTTAAATATTTCTTATTACGAAAAAGTCCAAACTTGCTGAAAGTCTAGTAAAAATCTAGTGAGCAGATTACAGAGATTTTATAAGAATGGTAAATTTCAATTCAAACCTTTAAGTCAGTTTAATTGTTTTTTAATCTTATTTGACTTAAAAGAAAACAAAACTAACTTACCAAGTATGTTTATCTTGTCTTGGAAGCAGAGTATTCAAAATCCATCAACCTGGTTGTGGCTGTTTATACTTCAGAGATGGTACAGGCTCACAAAAAAGCAGTAATTTTTTTCCTCTTTTTCTTTTTTTTTTTTTTTCTTTTGAGGAATGCTACCTTTAATTTGTATTTGTACTTATTTGAAAGTAGACTTTATGAAATTTGTTTGACTTCTTCTCATGACTCCTATGGTTCTTTATTTAAATCTGTGGGTGTAATTTCAGGTTGTTTAAATCTATGGTTTCAATATCTGCATCCTTGAATTTTTTTGACGCCTTTGTTGATTTTTTTCTTCTTTGTATCCACAGATTCAACATCATTAACTTCTGAATATTCTTTATGAATCTTTCTAGGGATCTTTCATTGAATTCTTCATATCCCCAAATTTAGCATAAGTATCCTCCAAGTCCTTTTAACGTCTTTCTTATATTTTTAATGAAGGTTTTCTGAGACCATCTTTGTGTTCTTCTTTCCCCCATTTAAAAAATTATTTCATTAATTCTTTGAATCCCCCTTTTCATATATTCAGTTTCAGACTACTAAAATTGTTCCATCAAATACTCTTCTGAATTATCATCCAAGGCCTACTTGCCCTTCTTGGCATCTTTCTTTGCATCCTCTTGGCATCTTTCTTTGATTCAGCAGATTTTGTGTCAGTCTCTTTCTTGGCAGCATCTTTTGACTCAGTATCTGCCTCACTGGGCTTCTTTTCATCTTTCTTATCTTTTTTACTCTGCTTCTTCTTTGAATCTTTCTTGTCCTTCGATTCATCTCCTTTCTCACCAAGTTTCTTTGAATCCTTGTTCCCTTTCTTATCCTTCTTTCCATCCTTCTTTTCACCTTCTGGTTCTGTAATGGACTCCCTGCCCTTCTTTGAACCTTTCTTATCTTTTTTGGAATCTTTCTTTGCATCTCCTTTTTCACCTTCTGATTCTTTAATGGACTCCTTGCCCTTCTTTGAACATTTCTTATCTTTTTTTGAATCTTTCTTTGCATCTCCCTTTTCACCTTCTGTTTCTGTATCAGACTCCTTGCCCTTCTTTGACCCTTTCTTATTTTTTTTAGAGTCTTTCTTTGCATCTCCTTTTTCACCTTCTGATTCTGTAGCTGAGTCTTTGTCCTTCTTTGAACCTTTCTTGTATTTTTTAGAACCTTTTTTTGCACCTGCTTTTTCATCTTCACATTCTGTAACTGGCTCCTTGCCCTTCTTTGAACCTTTTTTCTCTATTTTGGCATCTTTCTTTGCATCTGCTTTCTCTTCTTTAGCTTCTGGTTCTTCCTTTGAACCTTTCCTAAGTTTTTCCTCTGAAACTGTGGACTCTGCTTCCGAATCTGATTTGTCCTTCTTGTCTTCCTTACTTTTCTTAATTATTGATGGAGATAAAAGTTTTGCTACATCTTTAGCATCCTCCCTGGAGTGTTGAGCTGGTTTCTGTGGAGGCTGCCTCCTAGCAGCTAAATAAACAGATGGTCTCTCAGAAATTCTCATTAAAGAACGGTGCATCCATAATGGTGGTTTATGAGATCCCTTTAATTTGTCTTCATCATATCTCTGAAATATTGGTTAGAATAATAATGAACAACTTGTGTGTGAGTTACACAGCCTTTATTACCAGATATTGAATACATTTAACTTCAACCATGAAAAGATTTTAGATTTTGATAAATAGTGGGTAAATGGTAGGTTGCATAGTTTATTATGCTTTTTCAACTTTGTTCCTTTTTTGTACTAAAGCACAGCCATGCCTCATTTAAGGCCTAATTTTAATTTAGAGGATCTTCATAATTCCCTCAAGATTTTATGTTAAAATTCTCACAGAACTTCACTGACTAATGACAAATCAGAACCTCTCTTCACAATCATGAGAGATTTAGGTTTTGTTTTTGTTTTTTGTTTTTTTACTCTGTGTTCTTGAGATTTCTTGGAATGTCTTCCCCACCTTCCATTTCTATGCTAACTCAGAAACTAATTATTCTCTAATATCTAAGAGTTTCATGTTCAGGCATATCCTGGTCTCTATTGTCACATTCAGAGTCTCTGGAATTTAGAATGCTACCTGTGGTTAAAAGTAAAAGCCTAATACTCCTCTGCCTGACAAGATATAATTTGAGTATCAGATAGGAAACTGCAATAATGAAAGCTATAACATTCAGTGGACATTAGTTTGAGCAGAATGGTACATTCTGTTTTCAGCTCCTAATCAAATATTTTTAAAAGCTTAATTGCAAAAATAGCAAATTTTGGAAAGAATGTTAATGGCTGGAAAAATAAATTTAATAAAGAAAGAAAGGAAAATTTTAAAAAATATGAGAAAACAGAAGAAACCTAGGTTACTACTGATTAAATATATTCCCTAAAATAAACAAGAGTTGATGATATGTTATTTTGTGAAAACTTTTCTTGGAACATTTTCATATTCCTTGATGATTCCAGAAACATTGGGAAATATTAATCTTCTAATATTCAAAATCTGGAATTCTATATTATAGGAAATGAGAAAGCATTGAAACTTCTTAGTGTATAATGTAACTCCATGATTCTCATGAGGGGGTTTCTCCAACTGAGGAATATTTTCTGAATGTTCATACTAACTGTAGCCTTAGGATCTCCAGATTTCTGTGCTTCTTGGATACATATTTTCTATAATGTGGGATTGCTGAGCAAATATTTAATATGAAATAAGGGAATAATTTTTAAACACTGAAATGCAAATTAAATATATCTACTTTCTCCAAGTAGTAGAATTGAGTTACCTTTAACTGTGCTGTACAATATGACATTTAAAAGCCACATGTGAACTGAATCAAATTGAATGTAAAATTCAACTGCTCAGTTGCACTAGCCTCATTTCAAGTGTTCAGTAGCCATATTGGAATTGGAATGCAAAGATATAAAATACTTCCATCATCACAGAAATCCCATTGGTCAATGATGATATGTAACATATATAGCTATACATGATTTCACAAGATTATTACCAGTAAAATTATGTGATCTTTTCAATACTCACAGGAACTGTTTTGTCTTGTAGTTGGGAAGGTTTTGATCTCCTTTTTGTTCCTGGCTGTGGTGGTTTGGGAAATACCAGGGCAAAATGTTGTTGATTCCATGATTTTTTACTTAATTCACTGTCTAAAATAAGAAAACATTAAGCATACACTTTAGAATAAATAGAATTTTATCAGATCTAAAATGGCAGTAAGTTTCTCTTGCCCATTCTTTCCCATTGCCCGTATACTGTAAAGAGGTTAATAATTCATAAATAAATTTGGTTTGGTTTAGAAAAAATAAATAAATAAAATGGCAGTAAGTAATCATATGTAAATTAATAAATGATTCAAATTATGGCTTCATGTATTTGGTAATGTTTGAAATTCTGTACTATTAATATGAGAAAATAAAATTTGATTTTTTAAAATTTTAACTAGTTTTGTAGTTAATTATATAGTCATTGTGAAACTAATATAGTCTGTAATGTAAATGGAAAAAAACAGTTTTACTGTTTCCTTTTAATCTTCCTATCTCTTCCAATCTAGATTTTTGCTTTATACTCTTTTGGTTAGAATACAATTCTACTGAGAACAGAAATTATGGTAGCTACTTCTGTAGCTCCCAAAGTACTTAGCACAGTTCCTATTTAAAATATTCAGTAAATATATGACTGAATATAAAGGTTAACACTTAAGATCCCCTTAGTAACCATATTCTAAGCTACAAGAGTAAATGTCATACACCCAAGAACTGCATTGTCATCAGTGGCATACTAATGAAGAAAATTGATAAATAAAGAGTACCTACAGAATTGTGATTGTGAGGGTCGAGTTACATGGAAACTATAATATAACTGGTTAAAAATATTTAGGTTACCAATAAGACCTGTGAGAGAGATATCCTCATCTATTTAAGTATGTACAAAAATGCTATATATAAGAGAAAATAGACTTGTCCTGTGAGTCTCCTAAAGATAGAATCAGGATCAATGAGAAAATATGCAGAATGAAAGATATATTTAAGTTTAATATATGAGAGAAAGTTGATTACTTGATATAAGAAGTCCTTCACCATCAGATTGACTGGCCTTGTCAAGTAATCAATTTTGCCAATTATATGTCCGATAGAGAATATCAGCAATGTAGCAGAAGACATTCCTGACACAGGTAAGAAGTTATTTATCCATTTTTTTACACTGCCTTTCAACTGTAAGATTATCTAACTGTTTGAGTTCTAACCTGTAAATATGTCCACCTTTATGTTGCTGAACATATTCACTTAATCTTCTGTGGATATTAAGACAAAATATCTTTAGAAGGTATTCACTGAGCCCATGAGAAAGGTGCTTAGGAAAATTAAAAGCTGATTTTTAGTAATACTCCATGACAGCTGTTGTTTACCACTTATCCCTAAAATTAATCATACCTGTTTAAAAAAATTGAACCTTCTTACCTGGGATGTAATTATCATATGTCCCAAAGTTCACTTTTTGGCTATTAAAATAAGAGGGGAAAGTTTTAATTAATTTATACAAAATCATTCTATTTAATGATCATTACTGTACATAAACACTTGTCATGACCAACTAGAGAAATATTTTACATTCTTAGATCTCTATTATTATGTAAGATTACTTCACCCTAGAAAAATAGAAATGAGCAAATATGTGTTTTTAACACAAACTCAACATAACTAAAACAAGATGGATAAAAACATTAAAAATAAAAACCTCACCAAAATGCATATCTGAAATATGGACATTTATGGGCTTTTTAATGTGACACCATGATTGAATTTTTCCCCACTTTATGCTCCAAATTCTCTTAAAATTGAACTATAAGACATTGAAAGAATTATAAGACATCATCTTAAAAACACTATGCCTAGGTGAGATCAGATCCTCAAAATAATCTCAGAATTTAACCAAATCCAAATCACTCAATGGCATGCATGTCTGTCTGTGAATGTGCACGTGTGTGTGTGTGTGTGTCAGTGTATATCACAAGGATTGATATGGATTTTGACCTTTTTTCTTCTCTAGGAGAATATGAGAAATAAAACTCTGTTGCAAAGTAGTTTCTATTTATAAATTTCCATTTGTCTTAGTACTATATGAGCATGTTTATTCTCACAAAGGGGAGTTTTATATCTAATTCTTATTTATTTGTAATGGAGGTACATATTAAGATCTGTTAAAGAAATATTATTATACATCATCCCATTATATTACAGAAATAATGTCATTGTTGATCATGAGTGAGTTTGGGGCTTACACACATGTGCATACACACACACATAAAAACACACATGCTCATACAGTGTTTTCCTATTTCAACATTACATAAATATTAAGAATAAAGTGCAGTACAAAAATATCTTGGTACCTTCATTAAAATTTTTGTTCCCAGTAAAAAACCTGGCACATTTTTGCCACTCTACAAAAATTTGAATGAATTAATTGAATAAAATTCAAGATGTGTTGACTAATAAGTTACCTGGTCTAGTGATCTCTTAACTGAGGGCGTGCATTAAAATTACTCACCCTACTATATCTCTAGGTTTAAACCTAGCCAATCTACATTTATACACTGCTGAATAAATTTTGATTTTCAACCATGGTTATGAACTTCTCTTTTCTAAATGCTCTGAAAGAGGAACAATGTCATGAAACAATATTATTAAATCTGAGATTTAAAAAGTGGTACATACGCATGGCCCATTAATTTCTGTGTAATCTCTGAGGAATATTCTTTGATCATAAAGCAATTGAATTAAAAATCAATAACAAAATTACAGTTGACCCTTGAACAGCAAGCGTTTGAACTTCATGGGTCCACTTATATGTGGATATTTTTCAATAATACTACCATACTACAAGATCTGTGGTTGGTTGAATCCCTGAATGTAATACCACAGATTTGGAGGGCCAACTATTAAGTTCTGTGTGGATTTTTGACTTTGTGGGGATTGGCTCCCCTAGAGCCCATGTTATTAATGGGTCAACAGTATATTGAAAGTACATAAACATTTGAAACATAAACATCTCCTTCTAAATAACCAGCAGTCAAACAATTTACAATGCACACTTATGAAAAAGAAGCAAATGGACAATAATTTATAATAAAAATTGTGGAACACGGCAGACAGTACATAGAGAAAACTTTATAGCTTTAAATAACTATATTGCTCAAGGCAATCTGCAGATTCATTGCAATCCCTATCAAATTACCAGTGGCATTTTTCACAGAACTAGAACAAAAAAAATTTTAATTTGTATGGAGACACAAAAGACCCTGAATAGCCAAGTCAATCTTTTTTTTTTTTTTGGCCACACCACATAGCATGTGGGGTCTTAGTTCCCCCACAAGGGATCAAACCCATGCCCCCTGCATTGGAAGTGTGGATTCTTTTCTTAACCACTGGACTGCCAGGGAAGTCCCAAAATCAATCTTGAGAAAGAAAAACATAGCTGTAGGAATCAGGTTCCCTGACTTCAGACTATACTACTAACCTATGGTAATCAAAACAATATAGTACTGGCACAAAAACAGAAATATAGATCAATGGAACAGAATAGAAAGCCCAGAAATAAACCCACGCACCTATGGTCAATTACTCTATGGCAAAGGAGGGCATGACTATACGGTGGAGAAAGGACAGTCTCCAATAAATGGTACTGAGAAAACTAGACAGCTACATGTAAAATAATGAAATTAAAACATTCTCTAACACCATACACAAGAACAAACTCAAAATGGACTATAAACCTAAATGTAAGACTGGATACTATAAAACTCTTCAAGGAAAACATAGGCAAAACACTCTTTGACATAAATTGTAGCAATATCTTTTTCAGTGCATCTCCTAGAGTAATGGAAATAAAAATAAAAAGAATCAAATGGGACCTAATTAAACTCAAAAGCTTTTGCACAGTAAAGCAAACCATAAGCAAAAAGAAAAAACAACCCACAGAATGGGAGAAATATTTGCAAACATTGTGACCAAGAAGGGATTAATCTCCAAAATTTACAAACAGCACATGCAGCTCAATATCAAAAAAAAAGACCCAATCAGAAAGTGGGCAGAAGGCCTAAATAGACATTTCTCTAAAGAAGACATACAGATGGCCAAGAGGGATGTGAAAATATGCTCAACATCACTAATTAGTAGAGAAAAGCAAATCAAAACTACAATGGGATATCACCTCACACCAGTCAGAATGGCCATCATCAAAAAGTCTACAAACAATAAATGCTGGATAGAGTGTGGAGAAAAGGGAACCCTCCTACCATGTTGGTGGGAATATAAATTGGTATAGCTACTATGGAGAACAGTATGGAGGTTCCTGAAAAAACTAAAAATAGAGCTACCATATGATCCAGAGTCCCACTCCTGGGCATATATCTAGAGAAAAGCATGGTTCAAAAGGATACATGCACCCCAGTGTTCATTGCAGCACTGTTTATAATAGGCAAGACATGGAAGCAACCTAAATGTCTATTGACAGATGAATGGATAAAGAAAATGTGGTACACATATGCAGTGGAATATTACTCAGCCATTAAAAAGAATGAAATTATGCCATTTGCAGGAACATGGATGGGCCTGGAGATTATCATACTAAGTGAAGTAAGTCAGACAGAAAAAGACAAATATCATATGATATCACTTATATGTGGAATCTAAAAAAATGATAAAAATGAACTTATTTACAAAACAGAAACAGACACACAGACATAGTAAACAAACTTATGGTTACCAAAAAGGAAAGGTGAGGCATATGGATAAATTAGGAATTTGGAATTGACATATACACACTGCTATATTTAAAAGTAGATAACCAAGAAGGACCTACTGTATAGCACAGAGAACCATGCTCAATATTCTGTAATAACCTAAATGGGATAAGAATTTGAAAAAGAATAGATATATGTATATGTATAACTGAATCACTTTGCTGTACACCTGAAATTAACACAATGTTGTAATCAGCTATACTCCAATATAAAATAAAAATTAAAAAAAACAAATTAGAGCAAATATAAAAATCCAAAATTTGTTTTTGAAAACATTATTAAAATTTATTAACTTTTAGGAAAACTGATGAAGAAAAACAGAGAGAACACACAAATTACCAATATCTGGAGAGATGAAGGTTTTGTAATTATATAGATTTTAAAGGATAATGAGGAATATCAGTAACAATGTTATTATAATAAACTGAGCAACTCAAGTGAAATAGATGAGCTCCTTGTAAAACTCAGTTTATTTACCAATACTGACACAAGATGAAACAACAAAAATATGAAGAGCCCTATAATTATTAAATAAATTTAATTCACTATAATGCACAGGACCCCCATTCCTCCCGGCCCCCCACCCAGTCCTCAACTCCAATAAAGAGTTATCCCCCCTAAAATGTCAATAGTGCCAAAGTCAGTAAATCCTGTTTTATATCAAGGTGAATCCCTAGGCCAAGATAGTAAGAGAGGGCTTATTAATGCAGCACAAGGGAGAGAAAGATAAAATGTACAGTGGATATGAGATCTGGAAGCTAATGCTGGAGGTTTTTAAAGTTCAGATTTTTAGATACCTATTTGATGCCAAATCTTTGGGCAAACCTCTTGCACTTCCCTCAGAAGTCATAGACCTATTCAGTATTAATAATGGAAGGATTGAGTTGACTGACACAACCTGGATTGAAGACAAAGGCAAGAAGAGGTGAAACTCTTGGGTTGTTGCAGTTTGGATGAATAAAGGTATTAAAGAAGATTAAGTGGGCGGGGGGTGTACTGAGCTCAAAGAGGAGAATTTTCTTTATCAGGTACAAAGTTGGTAGTCATGGCACAGAAATGTAAGTCTAATATTAAGCTCCTATCATTGTTAGAAGAGTTCAGAGGAAAGACAAGAAGAAAATTATTTTCTGCATCTCAAATTCTCTGTTAAGAGAATGGGAAGTTGCCACTTGAGCCTAAGGAAATATGATAAATATGATAATTAAGGATTTTTATGTGGGCTTCATTGGCTAACAATGAAGCCATTTGATTATGAATTCAACCGCACTTTTATTCAACAATAGCACAAGAGTTTGGGGATTACAGTAGAAAACAACATAAAGAAATAGTCATAAAACCAAAAATAGGTTTTAACCATTATGGTGAAGTCCTTTGAAAGCTACACAATCCTCATGATAGTAGTAATGAAATCAATATTTTATTGTGCTTAAACATTTTAAAGTAAGTACAATATGATGTTATTCTGTCATGGTATATTCCCAAGCAGAGATTACTGTGTAATAGTGAGCAAGTCACTCAACATCTAAAGTAATCAGGACAAATACAGTCAAACATTTTACTAAAGATTGTCCTTTAAAGTAGTGATTGTATTATAATGAGGTAGGCACAGGGAAGCCTGTTTTATTTTCAAGATTTGTGTTTTATCTTTTCTTTAACAGTAGAGTCCAAAGAAAACCCAGTTACACTTTCCTTTATATTTCCAGAGTTACATGCCTTTGCCTTTGTTCCATGTCTTCACAGTAAAAAGGTATACATAATTGAAAGGTTTTATTTTCCTACCTCACTTTAACACAAGATAAATTAAGAATAAGGACACTATTATCATCAAACTTCCCATGTCTGCACAGTCTGCTTTTCATTGCAAAGTACTTTTGCATACTCAATATTTCTCAAGGGGATACAATTAGTGTTTAGTTGTTCTTCTTTGTGTTGAGCTGCCCCACTTACTACCAAAGGTTTAACACCCTTGACCCATGCTCTGTAAAGTTCAGCAGCACTCCTTAGTCACTGTGACAAAAAAAAAGTTATAAATTTCCAAATGGCCTCTAAGGAGATGATAGTTATCTGAATATCAATCATGAATTCTTTCATTCGATATGATCCAAAATACAATATGATAAAAAAAATGAAGAATCACATGGAAAAAGAATTATCCATAGCCATGTATATATTTTATCCAAGTGAATGAATTAGTTAAGTCTTGGATCAGAACAAGACTTATGATATTGCTTGAGAACATAAGTGTCTGTTAAACACACACTCTCTTGTTTGTCGGTGACATAATAATAATAATATAACAAACATCTCTTTACATTAAAGAGAATAAATGTAAAGTTAACTAGAGCATTTCAGTTATTTTAAAACATAAAATTTGACAAGAGGACTTACGATCTTGGTACAGACATTTCCCCCACCTATGATTTGCCAGGACTTAAGCACTGTGAGTTCCAATTAGTGATGTTGAGAGGTGACATCATAAAGAGGCCAAGAGCACTGAGAATTAAAGGGGAAAACAAGAAGAGCCACTATTACTTGTGTTTTATGTTCTCTAATATTCAGTCTAATATTGGTGTTTACTTTCATTATTACTGACTAAATACAACTGGTAGTTTCAAAATAACCAATTGATTTTACATCTTAATAAACAGATTGTATCAATTTTTCATATAGTTTTAATTTATTGATGAAAAGGATGAATCTAAACATTTATCTATTAAGCTTGGTTGTAATCCTAACTTCCCTGACATTCATGTATCTTTTGTTAAATCATTTGCATAACTTAACATTGCCTTTTCCCATTGTAACCTTATGGGTTGCTCATAGATACAAGGTTTTAAAGAAGGCTAGGTGATTATTAAAATTACCAACTTACTGACAGAGCTGAGTTAGATAATTTTAATTCTACCTACCACTCCACCCCACTAATAGATGAATAAAAATACTACTAGAGTAATATTTGAAAATGTTGCCATTATTTAGCTCCTTTTGGAGAATTTCAACTGACATTTTTTCCCCTAAAGAGTAGTTTGTTTGTTTTTTTTAAATTTTATTGAAGTTTAGTTGATGTACAATGTTGTGTTAATTTCTGCTATACAACAAAGTGATTCAGTTATATATATGTATATCCTTTTTCACATTCTTTTCCATTATGGTTTATCACAAAATATTGAATGTAGTTTCCTATGCTATACAGTCGAACCTTGTTTTTTATCCATCCTATATATAATAGCTTGAATCTGCTAATCCCAAACTCCCAATCCTTCCCTCCCCCATCCCCCTTGGCAACCACAAGTCTGCTGTCTATATCTTTGAGTCTGTTTCTGTTTCATAGATAAGTTCATTTGTGGTGTACTTTAGATTCCACATATAAGTCATATCATATAGTATTTGTCTTTCTCTTTCTGACTTACTTCACTTAGTATGATCATCTCTAGGTTCATCCATGTTGCTGCAAATGGCATTATTTCAATCTTTTTATGGCTGAGTAATATTTCATTGTGTGTGTGTGGGTATATCACATCTCCTTTATACATTCATCTGTTGATGGACATTTAGGTTGTTTCCATGTCTTGACTATTATAAATAGTGCTGCGATGAATATAGGGGTGCATGTATCTTTTTGAATTATAGTTTTGTCTGGATATATGTCCAAAACTGGAATTGCTAGATCATATGGCAACTCTATTTTTAATTTTTTGAGGAACCTCCGTACTATTTTCCATAGTGGCTGCACCAATTTACATTCCTACCAACAGTACAGCAGGGTTCTCTTTACTCCACATCCCCTCCAACATCACAGCCTCACACCATACACAAAAATAAACTCAAAATGGCTTACAGACTTAAATATAAGACATGACACCATAAAACTCCTAGAAGAGAACATAGGCAAAACATTCTCTGGCATAAATTGAACCAGTGTTTTCTTAGTCTCTCAAGGCAATAGAAATAAAAGCAGTGATAAATAAATGGAACCTAATCAAACTTAGAAGATATTGCACAGCAAAGGAAACCATAAACAAAACAAAAAGACAACCTATGGACTGGGAGAAAATATTTGCAAATGATGTGACTGTTAAGGGCTTAATTTTCAAAATATACAAGCAGCTCATACCACTCAATAACAACAACAAAAAAACAGGCAAACAACCCTGTCGAAAATGGGCAGAAGACCTAAATAGATATTTCTCCAAAGAAGACTTACAGGTAGCCAATAGGCACATGAAAAAATGCTCATCATTGCTAATTATTACAGAAACGCAAGTCAAAACTACAATGAGGTACCACCTCACAGCGGTCAGAATGGCCATCATTAAAAAGTCTACAGGGGCTTCCCTGGTGGCGCAGTGGTTGAGAGTCCACCTGCCAATGCAGGGGACACAGGTTTGTGCCTCAGTCCGGGAAGATCCCACATGCCACAGAGCGGCTACGCCCGTGAGCCATGGCCGCTGAGCCTGCGCTTCCGGAGCCTGTGTTCCACAACGGGAGAGGCCACAACAGTGAGAGGCCCGCGTATGGCAAAAAAAAAAAATAATAATGCTCTAAAAATTTATAACAATCCACTTTTCATAATCTATGGTAAAGGCATCATCAAGAAAGGTAGAAGAGATGATTTTGCAAATACTGTCAAAACTCACCTTCTCAGTAGTATGCCCACTTGTGTAATGTCCTGGGGTCTCATCATCCCTTCATATACATCAGACAATCAACACTTGAAAGCTTCTTTAAAATCCAGTGGTCTGTTGGTACGAGGGATAAGGCCCAGGACCTCAACATTCCTCTTAAACACCAAACTCCCATAGATAAACTTGAATATCCAATATAGACTCTAGCACTGTACACATAAATATATCTGAATAACAAAGGTGATTATAAAACTGCAAAAGATAAATGTAATATGATGAGAATACTACAGTGTAGAATTTAGCTAGGAATAAAATCACTTCCAGAGAAGCAAAGTGAAGAGACGTTACAGATTAAAATAAGTTTGAAATATTTACTGATTAATGATGTTTCTCACATAAACCAAAGTTCTGAGTATAAAAAATAAGATCTTTCTAAAAAAATCAAACAAAAAACCAAAATCAGATCTTTCTAATATTATAGTTACTTTTTTCAAAATGAACAATATGGAACACACACACTGTTACACTTGTTATTTCTTATATTTTTTCCTTTAATTCAATTAGTGATTCTTTTTGAATTTACCAGTCTCGAGGTATCAATATGTCTGCCTAGGTCCTGTAGGATAGAACTCCCTATCAGTCCTTATGTAGCTATCTCGGCTTGGTTTCCTAACATCAGGGTTGACAAACGTCGTTTTATTTTATTCTGGATTTGGTTTATTTCAACCCTAGTTCTCCACCATCGGTAATTTCAACCATAAAACTGGACGGTGGCACCATTTCAACTCCATTTCATATCTGGATAGTGTATTTCTGGCTTTGGCTTTATTTTGGTGCCAAGTTTTAAACCACTTACAATGTGTGAACTATATAGTGGCACCAATTCACATCAATGTATTTATATTTGTGGCCTTCTTTTGGTAAGGTATTTATTTCTGAATTATAAATCCTTCTTTGGTGTCAACATGACTTAAGTATTTATTACATTTAAGTGTATCTAATATTTCTATGTGTTGAGAAGTTATTAGAGATTTTGTCATGTACTCAGTTCACTGCCTACCACAAGGAATCTTTTCAAAAAGTGTCACTGGATTAGAAAGTAGAACTTTATTTAACTATTGAAGCAAACTTTGAATTTCCACATCAAATATGAACATGCAAATATGGAGGGATTATCAGTAAGAAGCAATTGAAGTATGACTCTGCTTCATATAATGACTGATGCCAAAAGCAAACTTCAGAGCTCTCACTCCTCCACATCTGTCTCTCTCTCTCTCTCTCTCTCTCTCTCTCTATATATATATATATATATATATATATACATACACACACACCAACAGTAGCTCTGTATTTAAAAAGTGACAGTAACCAGTACCCTTTTAGAAACTACCTGCTCATAGTCCACATGGATCAAAGAAATTCAAGAAGTGGGCCTCTCTGTAGCTCTCAAGAATTTCCTTTTTAAAGCTGATGTCATCTGTTTATGAAGCATCAGGAGAGATCTTCCTCTTACTTAGTGCCTGGATAAATTAAATGCTCAATAAACATTTGTTGAATAAATTAATAAATTTGAAATTGAACGTGCAATTGAATAAGAAATCACATAAATAAGTGTCAGGGTTTTCACCCAGTGTCTTCCTAGAAACACAATTTAGAATTTGAAAGAGGCAGTCAATTTGGGCTTGCCCACACCCTTGTCCAAATGTTTACAAAGTTAAGTGTTAAACTAGTCTCATGAAGCAGTTGTTTTAATAGTAAAGTTAGATTGTTTTCAGGCATTGCAACTTTTGACATATTGAAGAAATAAAGATGTTGCCACACAAAAAGCTATTTCCAAAATGTTGATTAACTTAAATCAGTATAGAAGAGACCTAACCATTCTTGCCCTTGATTTTTTATGTGCCATAGGCAAAATTGATTATCTCTAAGAACTTTAGATGTCTAAAACAGTGGTTTAGTGTGCCCCATTATACTCGGCTTATTACCATGTATCTACTCTCCTCCATTTAATTCTGTTATCAATATGCATCTTTTTATTTGAGAATATTTCTTTAGTATGTGTCAGAACCACCTGGAGGACTTGTTAAATACTGATTGTTGGGACCCAACTCTAGAGTGTCTGATTTAATGGTTCTCTGGTAGGGCTTGAGAATTTACAGTTCTAACAAGTTCCCAGGTGAAAATAATACTTCTGGTAAAGGGACCACACATGGAAAATTATTGCTTTAGGCCTGTTGCTATGATTTGATAAATTTAAAAATAATTATTTAATCTTGTTATTAGAGTTAGTTGGAGGAAAGGGAGTCATCATTGCTATATATAAACATGTATCAGTAATGACAAATGACATTGTACTTTTTAAATTTTTAAAAAATTTTTATACAATTTTTAAAGGTTACACTCCAATTACAGTTATTACAAAATATTGGCTATATTCCCATGCTGTATACTACATCCCTTTAGCTTATCTTACACTCAATAGTTTGTACCTCCCACTCGTTCATCCCTCTGTATCCCCTCCCCCACTCCCCACTGGTAACCACTAGTTTGTTCTCTATATCTGAGAGTCTCTATTTTGTTATATTCAGTAGTTTGTTGTATTTTTTAGATTCCATATGTAAGTGATATCATACAGTATTTGTCTTTCTACATCTGACTTATTCCACCTAGCATAATGCCCTCCCAGTCTTTTTTTTTTTTTTTTTTAGAAAATTGATCATATGTCTTTCTTCTCCTGCATTAAAATAAAATTTTACATTCAAAATTCACTCATTGAGCTTCCCTGGTGGCGCAGTAGTTGAGAGTCCACCTGCCGATGCAGGGGACACGGGTTCGTGCCCTGGTCCGGGAGGATCCCACATGCCGCAGAGCGGCTAGGCCTGTGAGCCATGGCCGCTGAGCCTGCGCGTCCGGAGCCTGTGCTCCGCAACGGGAGAGGCCACAACAGTGAAAGGCCCGCGTACCAAAAAAAAAAAAAAAAAAAAAAAAAAAAAAAAAAAATTCACTCATTATTTTGGAATGTTATTTCATAAATAATCTAGGAAAATAAAAATATAGATAAGAATTTTTAGTTCATCCTTAATGCAATTATACTATATTTTATATTTCTGTTACAACCAAGAGAATGCAAATGCTATTAGATAAACAGTTTGTCGCAATTATGTTTATCCATAAATCATTTTTTACCTTGGAAAATTGTCTAAACTTCATAGTTAGAAGGTTGCTTTTCTTCCTTTGTGCTTAGCTACAAATTTAATTAGATGCAATATCTTTTCCCCCTTACAAAGTTGTTTGTTTTTGTTTGGTTTTTGTTTTTGTTTTTGTTTTTCTTACTTAAGTGACAGTAATTAAACTGTCAGTGAAAGGAACATTTAGAACACATACAAGAACATAACACATGTGTAAATTTTGGTTATTCTGCTATGCCAAGTACAGGAAAACTGTGATATAAATGATAATGATAGAACAAAATAAATTGCTTTGAGGATAACTGATTTTAGATAGCAATTGCAAAATCTTTTTTTCCAGCTACTCCACTCAACTCTGATGTTAATATACATCTGTCTTATTTGTTTGGGAATTATTATCCAAATATAAATATCTATCAAATCCAAGTATCTTTTGTACTACAAATGTCAAAACATTGTATTTCTGAATATGGTATTCTAAAGAACCCACTGTTGGCTAGAACATTTGTTATATGATTACAGATGCTCAGTTTATTTATTCACTCATACAATAAACACTTATTAGATTTCTGTTGCACATCAGGAGTTTTACTATCTATGATATGCAAACACAAGAATTATGTTATAAATTTCCTTGAATATATTAACATAGAGAAACTTGGAAGCAAGTAATTTCAAGCCAATTTGAGGAAAATATGAGGATAAAAAAATCATCAAAGATTTTTCTTACTTTTTTCCTATGACTTAATAAAATAATTTCCATTGTTATCCCTGTTTTTATTTCAATATCCAGGTGTAACATTTGATTAAGTTGCAGATCAAGAAGTTGTACGTAGGCTGTTTGGCTCCAGAATCAGTTCTTTTAAGCACTGCACATATAGCTCATAATCTTTCTACTTGCAGAAGGAAGTCTGAGGCGTTATGTGATCACAAAGAAACAACCCTGCCAAGAGAATTCAAAGAGTAATGTTTTATAGAAAGATGGTACTTAATCTGGGTCTTGAGGGATGAGAAATACATGAGCATTGATAAAACATAGAAATATAAAAAATTAAGGAGTAAGGAGAAAGAAAAGTAGTTTAATGTGGAACAACTGACACAGAAAGAAAAAAGTGTTGAAAGATGAGGTTGAGATTTAGGTAGGCATAAGTTTGGTGTAACATCTGTATGCAAATAAAATAGGTTTAGATGATGATTGAGGAGGAAGCAAGTGCACAGTTTAAAAATATAACAAGACAAAACAGTGACATGGGCAGTGTTGGCATGAGAATCAGGAGTTACATATAAATCCCCATCTAGTGTCTCTATCACAGTGCATAAGATATAAACAAGTCACTTATTTTTCAACGTTCCTGTCTGTAAAATTATTGAGCTTGATGTTCTTTTCAGATCCTTTTCTATAGAAGGATCACTTTTATTGAGGCAAAAAAACATGGATGTGCTTTTCTCTTTAGATGTGTATTGTGTGAATAAGAATAATTGCAACCTGTTAATTCCTCTCTCTCTCTCTCTCTCTCACACACACACACACACGCACATTAAAAACTACCAGCAAATGGGTTAAATTCCTTATATACTATCAATATCATTAATAATTTTAAATGATGTTTTTTTCTTCCATTGATGCTATTAGGGATGAACAAATTATGGAAACTAATGTAACCTAAAAATAGCAGGGGATTTCAGGTGCAATCCTCCAACAGCTACGTGAGAGTCATGGGAGGATTTTAAGTGGAGGTGTGATGATTTGGCTTGCAAAAGATCATTCTTGCTACAGTCCATTGTATAGGTCTTTCAAAACTACTTTGCCCTGAAGATCTTCTAAGAGGAAAATGGAGGAAGTTACATTTAAAACCTTTCTACCCATCTGAGATTATTTAGGTTCAGTATTAGATTTCTTTAGGTTAATGTTGAGCAATTATTTTCTTAATTCAGAGACATGATTCACAGGGTTATGGTGTGGATTAAATTGAGTTAGATAAAAAGGGCATCATAATAGTGTATAATGGTAATAGTTTACCTCCTTCCCATTTTCATGTAGTGTTTAGCAAAATGCCCAAAACACAGTAATGGTTGGGGGAGAGCTCCATGAGGGTAAGAGCTGACTAAAAGTAAAAGAAAATTGCATTAGTTTGAGCATAAATTTCAACATAATGTTACCTTACAAACAACAGAAGTATTCTTGTTAAATCTTTTTATCCATCCAAGAAACACTGAGGACTACTTCTTAGGGATTAACCTTCAGTAAGAAGCTGACTATAGAATTCTGATCAAAAAATAATGAACATTCATGCTGAATTGGAGTCTTCCTGAATTCACTTTAAAAAAAAGTATAAAACAGGTTATATCTGAAATGTTATCTATAAAAATTCAATAAGATTTTAAAATTAATATATTAAGTTTTAAAATAAAAATAAATGATATTGCTCCCATTGTAAAAGTTAAACATGCTTATTTTAGAATGTGGAATAGTAGAGGTTATAAACCTGTATTTATTGAGTTAATTAAATGTCGACAGTTACTGCCCTGAACTCAAGGGAATGGAGGTGAGGTTTTCTCAATCTTTTACTCATTCTTCAAAAATGCCACAACAACTATATATCAGTTTTAGAAGAACAGCAATGAAGATTAAACCAATAATGACTGAAAAGATTGTTTTCTGCCCTCCAGCAGGTGATAGTTTATACATGAAAATAAACATATAACTATATTTCCAATATAAAGTGTGGGAAATAGAATCACACACTATATAAGGGTTGATATGGATATGTGTTTAATGTATCTTTATCCAAAGATGAAAAAATAAAGTGAACATAGGTAAATAATAGTTTATTTCTGCAAATTATCAATGATTCACTTATTTCATTCTCAAGTGCAATAGTTGGCATTCATTATTCTAAAACTGTCATGGAATTCAGTAAATGCTAAAATACATATGATAAATTGTGTTATATCAAATATGTAAATCTGCAGTTACCTTTTTAAAAAGGAATGTAATGAGAAGACAAACAGTGCAACAGATGTCTAATTGTTCCAAAATTGTATTTTTTCTAGTTCAGATTTATAAAATGAATTCATTTTTGCTGAAAATATGAGATTTCCCATTCTATACATAAAATTTTAAATAGTATGTAAAGAGAATATACATGGCATATTTATGTAGCATGAGAATATTTTCTGGAATTTGAAAACTAATTTTTAATTTTTTCCTACTGACTAGATCGTTTTGATGGTATTACTGAAAAATTCACACAATCCTAGTTGTGAGGAGTGTCTATATGTGTGTCTGCATATCTGTATATTAGCAAAATATTTGAAAAGTCATACAGAGGATTAAAATCACTTATAAATGCATTTATTATTTGAAAATTATATACTTGAGAGCACACTCTTGAAGATATATGGTTTGAAGATTTGTTTCTATTGTTATTTTAGCCAATTTTCTTTCTTTCCTTCATCTAGATGTTTATATAGATATGAGGTTTTACTTTCTGTCATATGGAGAATTAATCATATTGTCTTTTCTTCAAAGTAATAGTTAGGTTATATTAATAGGATCCTCTTTTTTCTCCTAACTTTAAATCTTGTTGGATAAGGATGAAACTACACCCTGAGAGAAGGTTTCAATACTGTGCTTGAAACAAAAATGATAGTTTGATTATTTCAAAATTTCTTCACTGTTTTCTTACCTATATGTTAGGTGTCTGCAAATAAACCCTACTCCAGCATCTTTTGCTATATTTTTGGTTAAAGTTGCCAAGTTAATTTAAACAACCTCTGGTTCATAGTACTGTTCCCACAAAATCCACCTTCCTACACTTGGTATGCCTACCTTGTCAGCCCTCAACCATGAAAACCATGTTCCACGCACTTTTCCCTTAGGTCTCACTAGAACACAAGCTACATAAACGGAGAATTGTTATCTTTTTTCTTCATTGTAGTATCATTAGTTCTTATTATGTTCTTGACATATAGTGTATGCTTAATGTATGCTTAATGTATGCTTAATGTATGCTTAATGATCTACATTGGCCCTGAATTTATTTCTTTATCAGTACATGTCTCCTAGACCTCATCTATTATTCCTTCAACTCAGCTGCATTTTCATCACCTCCCAATTTAAGTCATCCTAATCCTATTTCAGCTCAAAGTCCAGGGATTTACCTCCTTTACTTTCATTGTAATTAGTGGTTTTTATCTAACACCTATCTCCTACTTAGGGTATTTAATAAGTTAAAAAATACCATCATTAGGACATCTAAAGCTAGAAAGGCAATTAAAACATATATAGTACATTGTTACTTGGCCTGCATTTCTTAGTTCAATATAGGATTAATCCATGGAAGACCTTTAGGGAAATTCTGATTAATTGGCATGGAAATGTTGCATAAGCCTAAATTTCATCTGATTATCAAAAAAATCTATATCTTCACCAAAGCCAGTGATTTAGCTTAGTGATCTGGAAAATTTTGATCATGATCCACAGGAACAATACACTCTTTCTTCATCTTGACCTAGTACACATACATATACACACACGCACATATATGTTGATTATTAAAAATTACCCGTATAACAAATGAACCCTACTTTCATTTTCTATTCTATTTTAATATATTCTATCTTATCATTTGAATTAAAATGCTGGTTATAGATTATTAAACAAATTCTGTAGCCCTGAGACAGTTTATATACTGCAGTTTTAAGATCACTGATCCACTACAACCTCTGTATTTTAAAAATAAGGAAAGACACTCAGACAATTGAATTAGATTAATAATGATGACATCACATTCTTATTTTAGCTAAAACTGATTTGAAATTCATTTGTAAAGGAATGATACTCAGCCTTAAAAAATTGTTATTATAATATAGATACATGGATAATATTTACTCTGTAATAAGCTTATGAAAAATCATTATATCATAGTACTTCCTATAACAATGTCAAGTACCATTCAACACCTCTCTTATAAGATTTCCAAATCATAAAAATATAAGCTGTTCAACTTTTAAATATGTATGTGAATAATTATTTGCATTTACTTATTTCTTCCAAGAGGATGGTCATAAAGGCTCTTTCATTAGTCACATAACTGCCTACAAAGTGGAAGATTTCCTTCTTTTTGTAGCATTTTAATAATACAAAGTGAGTAATTTATAAATTAAATGCAGGCTTTTGGTAGAGTACATATGGATATAGATCTCGAGAGTTGCTATTCTGAGTTTTCTTTAATTCTTGAGGAGATAAGATTCATAATTTTGATGCACCCAAAGCTGACGTTTACAGTAGAATCTGTATTTTTTCTCATATATATGTGAAATTATATGAAGCCAGAAATGTGTTTATAACTGGTTTCATATCAGAGTTATTTATGCACAAGTGTACAATTTAAAACTTTATTACACCTGTGATCAAAACTTTGAATAGTTGTTCATTACATCTATTGCATATGGTTGTTGTGAGGATTAAGTACAATTTTATATAAAGACTACCCCTAGCTAGTGCTTGGTATATAATAAATATTCAAGAGTTATCTATTCTTTTCTCTTTTGTTTAGAAGTTTGGAAGTAAAATGTTAAGGATGGTTCTTAAGAATTGTTTTTTCAGTGGGTACAAAATTTCTTTTATGAAAGATGATTAAGCTCTAGAGATCTGCTGCACCACACAGTACCTATAGATAACAGTATACTATTTGGAACGTTTTGTGCTTAAGCAGAGAGTCAACCATTCCTAGACTGACTGGAAGGATTAATAGGAGGGCCAGTGGTGCAATGGCTAACCTGTCTGACTCTAAGGATTACTACTAAAACTAATGTAAGATGGTAAAATTACAAAATGAAGTAAAATAGCATGCTTGACAGAAACTTAAAGTATGATATGAAAAGGGAAAGAAAGGGAAGATAGATTTATCACACAAATATGGATTTATTCAACCATTATTTATTGACTATACTTTAGATATTAGTGTCTTGCCAATGTCTGCAAATTCAAGACAGAGTAAGACATTATCCCTGTCCTCCATAGCTTGCAGCCCAGTGGTGTTGGGAGTGATGTATTTGTAATACTAGTGTAAAAAGTTTATTAAGGGATCAAACGGGTAAGTTACAGCTTTGGTTTGCTCTCATCATTGCCTTCAAACGAGGTATTTCAATCACCTGCTTCCAGTCTTTAGGATATCTCAGAAGCATTCAGTAATTTAGAATTGTCCAATTGGGGAGGGAGGTGCCATGCTCCCCTTCTTGCAGTCATTCCAGGTATCTAGAACAGTTCTTTTGGAGACATTATCTCCCCTTTGAAGATGGAGCAATGATGGACACAATTGAGGTATCAGTAATCAACAGAGTATATCAGCAAAAGTGACAGAATGAATGAAAGGTTTTTGTTACAGTTCTTGTATGTCATCCTCAAAAATACCAAAACAGTTTGGCCCTTTGCAAAGAATGAGTCTCGACAGGCCACCACACTATGCTTCATTGTCTGAGTTTGCTCCAGCAAACAGGTGGAAAGAGACAAATATTTGTTCCTTGGATATAACTGGACAAAATAGGTTCATCAGGGGAGTGTCAAGTATCAGTGTTCTCTTTTCTACAGGAGGATAGAAAATCATTGTTTGGATAACTGAAATGAGGCACTGAAGAGTTTAAGAAGAATGCTAAAGGGAATGAGTTTTTTTTTATTTATTTATTTTAATTTTTTATTTTTGGCTGTGTTGGGTCTTCATTGCTGCACACTGGCTTTCTCTAGTTGTGGCAAGTGGGGGCTACTCTTTGTTGCCGTGTGCAGGCTTCTCATTGTGGTGGCTTCTCTTGTTGCAGAACATGGACTCTAGGCACGCAGGCTTCAGTAGTTGTTGCACATGGGCTCAGTAGTTGTGGTGCATGGGCTCAGTAGTTGTGTCTCATGGGCTCTAGAGCACAGGCTCAGTAGTTGTGGCGCACGAGTTTTATTTTGTACCCGAAATAGGTAAAGTATAGAATATAGGTTTTGTACCTTACAAGACTAGGAAACCACAGGCAAAGGTAAAGGGCTTAGGTAACTAGGAAATATTGCATTTTTCTCTAACATGGATTAAAAGAGGGGAAACCTGGCTGTTGTGTTGTGGGATAGTATTGATGACTTGGTTTTAGATTTATGAAACATGGTCCAGGATGATTGTTGAATGATGAACTGCTGACTGAGAATTTGTGTATATTTTGAGACATAGGAAAACTGGTTTGTTTAGGGCCTAGCTAACCATACTCATATAATGATTTGACACTTCAATAATGACCAAACCCCACAATAACATGTTCATCTCTGCTTGCTTTGTGTCAGACTTAAACTTCTGACAGCTCAGTGGATTTGCTGATTACATCTTCCTCAGCTTGTGAATAACTAGAACTTATCTCTGTGTAAGAATAATTTATTTATGAGTTTATATTTGTACTAAATGGGAACAGTATCATCAAGACTGATGAGTTCCTATTACTGCATGCACTTGCAACAGAATTTGCTACAAAAACCTGGGAAAATCCTTGCTGCAAGCCCTGAGTCACCTGCAAAAGGAGATAATTTTGAAAGAGTCAGAGTACGTGGTACCACCTTCAAAACTGAAGGCCTATGCCATTCAATTTCTCCAGAAATCATTTATAAGTTACAAAAGAGAAAAGGTGGAAAGCATGAAGCATCTGCCTGATATTCTTTTAATATCTTAATTTTGTCCTGAGAAATTACACATCTGTGTTACTTTGTAAATACATACATACATATACACATATATGAATATATTGTATACACACATTATAACACACATACACACACACACATAGAGGGAGAGACTGAGAGAGAGAGAGCGAGAGAGAAATCTCAAATTTTTAGTTACCCTAAGAAAAAATCTATAGTTTTCACTGTTAATCATTTCAACTATAAAAAAGAATTGAATCACCTTGGTCCTTAGAAGCAGAGAACAGGTCATGTCTTCAGAGCTTCACAATGGAAGAGTCACTCTTTATCAACTGTACCTAAGGCAGGGGCAAAGTCTACTCTTGAGACCTTAAAGCAAAAGGAAAAGAAAATCTTTCACGCCTAATGGTTAGAAAAAAGTGAACAGAGTCTCTGACTTTTACTTAAATAATTTCTTAAGAGAACTTAACCCCTTTCTAAAGATGGCAATCTCTTAAAGTTCTAAATTTTGTACTCAGGTAAAAGCTGAAACAGTGAATCAATGTAGGTCTACAAAGAAATTGGTATCTCTCAGAGAAACTTAGTTAACAATTTCCTAAAATAGAAACGTGAAGAATAAAATATAACAGTAAATTTAATAGTGCTTTGGGATGGAGCAGATCTAAATTTTAAAAAAGAGGGAAAATAAAAATCTGTCAAAAGGAAAATAGATAGAACTAGAATAGTAACAAAATATAATATTTGGTCTTACATCACCAGGTTGCAGTGGTTTAAAATGGGAAATGAATATCCCTATCACGTATTATAATGGTGGAATGATATTAAGAGTAAAAAATATGTGCCTACTGATGATCCCAAATCAAAAATTAACTCAAAAATGTATTAAAGTCCTTATCTTAGGGATGGAAGTATAAAATTCCTAAGAGAAAATAGGGGGCAAAGTTTCATAACACCAGATTTGGCAGTGAGCTCTTGGGTATGATACCAAAAGTTCAGACAACAAAAGTGAAAATAGACATATGGGACTATATAAAACTTAAAAACTTCTGCATGGTAAAAAGTGTGAAAATGCTACCTATGGAAGGGGAGAAGATATTTGCAAACCATGTATCTGATAAGGGGCAAATATCCAAAATATAAGGAATTCCAACTCAATAATAAGAAAACAAATAACTGATTTTTTAAAAAATGGTCCAAGGACTTGATTAGACATTTCTCCAACGAAGATATACAGGTGACCAACAAGCGTATGAAAAGTTGATCAACATCAATAATCATCAGAGAAATGCAAATCAAAACCACAATGAGATATCTCCTCACACCTGTTAGGATGACCACTATCAAAACAAAACAAAACAAAACAAACAGACAAAAATAACAAAATACGGACTTCCCCTGGTGGCGCAGTGGTTAAGAATCCACCTGCCAACGCAGGGGACACGGGTTCGAGCCCTGGTCCGGGGAGATCCCACATGCTGCAGAGCAACTGGGCCCTTGCGCCACAACTGCTGAAACCCCTGCGCCTAGAGCCTGTGCTCCGCAACGGGAGAGGCCACTGCAATGGGAAGCCTGCACACCACAATGAAGAGTGGCCCCCCCTCGCCGCAACTAGAGAAGGCCCGTGCAGCAACGAAGACCCAAAGCAGCCAAAAATAAATGTTAATTTATTTTAAAAAATAATAAATAAAAAAGTAAAAATTGTTGGAGAGGATATTGAGAAATTAGAACCCTCGTTCACTGCTGTTGGGAATGTAAAATGGTGCAGCCTCTATGGAAAACAGTATACAAGTTTCTCAAAAAATTAAAAATACTATTACCATATAATACAGCAATCCCTCTTCTGGGTATATATCCAAAGGAAATGAAATCACTGTCTTCAAGAGATATCTGCTCTCTCATGTTCATTGCAGCATTATTCACAATAGCCAAGAGGTAGAAGTAATCTAATGCCCATCAACAGATGAATGGATAAAGAAAATGTATATACATACAATGGAATATTATTCAGCCTTAAAAAGGGGGTCATTCTATCATATGCTGCAACATAGATGAACCTGGAGGACATTATGCTAAGTGAAATGAGACAGTTACAAAAAAACAAATATTGCCTGATTCCATTTATCTGTGGTATCCAAAGTAGTCAGACTCTTAGAAACCAAAAGTAGAATGGTGGTTGCCAGGGTCTGGAAAAAGGGGAAAAGGGAAGTTTTTGTTCAGTGGGTATAGAGTTTCTGTTTTCCAAGATGAAAACATTCTACAGATCTGTTGCATGTCAATCTGCATATAGATGACACAACTGTACTGTACATTGAAAGTTGTTAAGGTGGTAAACTTCATGTTATGTGTTTTTTACCACAATAAAAAAGAATACATATTGCCCTTCCCTTTGATACAAAATCTACTGAAAATTATGAATCAAAATGTGAAAATTCAAAAAAGAGATTTAAAAATGTATATTATATATATGTAAAACATACCATAATAGATTCTGATGACTTGAAAGGAACAAATGCATTGGTGAGAGTATACAAAATATACTATTATTGTAATGTGGAGACTGTCCTTTTGATAAATAACTAGACAATCATTTGCTGATTTCTGTGCTTCCAATCTAATGTATTTTTGTCCTCATAAGCCTTGTATCCTAGGATGCTTCATATATCAGTGGCATCTTTCCTTTCCCATATACAGATTTAATTATTCAATAATCAAAACCCATTCTCAGAAATTGTTTTTACTTTATTATCTCTTGAACAACATTTATTCAAGTAGCTACATATTAAGTTGCCAAAGTCATTACAAGGTGGAATAGCTTAATGCATTCTACTTTTGGTGAATTATGTTTAGAGAGGGTGGCAAAATTAATTCCTCATATCATGCAGAGTTTTATAGTTTTTACTCATATAGTTTTATTCATAGCTCCTCTCCCTTTTCTAAAGCTAATGGAAGTTTCAAGAATTGAGCCAGGGGAAAATTATACAAATCATTTATCTCATCAATCTTCTAGATATGATGAATTTAGATTAATCTCAAGCTCCAAATACCTGTACCACAACACCAATCCTAAATAAATAGTAATCCTAAATAATGGAGTAAAGCTGAATTCAACAAATATTTACTGATTACTTTATATTAACCTGCATAGTGTTCCTCTAGGAACTGGAATAGAGAACTGAGTAATGCTTGACCTCAAGGAACTTTGTGTAAATGGGAGATAGTGTATATATATATATATATATATTAGAGAGAGAGAGAGAGAGAGAGAGAGAGAGAGAGAGGCACACACACACACACACATACACATATATACACATACACACGTACAGGGGGGTGGGAGGGAGAGGGAGAAAAAGAGAGGTAGAGGTAGAGAGAGAGAGAGAGAGAGAGAGAGAATATATTATCACTAAGGAAGAATTCAAACAAAAGGAAGTACCTTACCCATAACAATGTGATATATGAAATATTACACAAGTATTTTATCAGATAATTATGTGGTATGTTGAGTAAGGACAATACTATACTCACATAGTAAGGTCATTCACTTACAAAAATTAAAAATAAATGAGTCAAATTGCTATTAAACTTTTAACTAATTTATTTTAAGAATATGTGTCTTATTCCATCACTTTACTTTTATTAAAATACTTGTATCATGTTATTGAAATTGCTACATCTCAAAGGATATTCTTAAATACACTGTAAGTCAAAATATTCACAGTTGAAGGAAATGTTAGAGTTAAATTGCATTTTTTAAAAGACTGATCTTTTGGGCTTCCCTGGTGGTGCAGTGGTTGAGAGTCCGCCTGCCGATGCAGGGGACACGGGTTCGTGCCCCGATCCCGGAAGATCCCACATGCCGCGGAGCGGCTGGGCCCGCGAGCCATGGCCGCGGAGCCTGTGTGTCCGGAGCCTGTGCTCCGCAACGGGAGAGGCCACAGCAGTGAGAGGCCCGCGTACAGCAAAAAAAAAAAAAAAAAAAAAAAAAAAAAAATACTGATCTTTTAAAATATTAGCACCAGAACTTCAAAAGTGGTTCAATTCACAAGATGCCATATGGCCATTAATTTCAGAAACCAACATGAAAATATATGGGCTGAGTCAAAAAGTGAGGCAGAAACTGCATTAGAAAAATAAATAGATAAAAAATGAAAAAAAAAAACCCACAATAATTTCTCACAGTCTCTGGATGCTACTAAATTTCTAAAGGATGTGTTTATGCTTTCTGCAAACTGATCCATTGACTCGCCAGTTGTCGACCTAGATCAATCTATAACCAACTATATGTTTTTATATGTACAGCATATTATATAGCATACTATACATATAGTCATTTTGTTAATATGTTCTTTGCCCTGAGAAAGTGTATACTCAACACAGCAATGTTTTGAGTGAGTTTTTTGGAATCATTGAAAAAATGTGATATGAGCTTGATACTTTGCAGAGGAGGGAGCCATGTGTTTTGCACATAGTTACAGGTGAGCGATGAATGTAAGTCAACATTGTATTTTAAATACTTCGCTAATTAAGCATTCATATATTTTGAAAGTTAAAAGTTTGGCAGAGAATGTAAAACAATTCTTAAATTGGCCAAAATCTCTTCAAGAAGAGTAAACCAATATTAATGTGGTGTTCGAGCTATTTGCACATAAATACACACACACACACACAATTTAAATAGGGAAATTTTTTTAAAAGACAACAACCTTTAAAATAAGAGGAAACAGGGGCTTCCCTGGTGGCGCACTGGTTGAGAGTCCGCCTGCCGATGCAGGGGACACGGGTTCGTGCCCCGGTCCGGGAAGATCCCACATGCCACGGAGCGGCTGGGCCCGTGAGCCATGGCTGCTGAGCCTGCGCATCCGGAGCCTGTGCTCCGCAACGGGAGAGGCCACAACAGTGAGAGGCCCGCGTACCGCAAAAAAAATAAAATAAAATAAAATAAAATGAGTATGTATTTTATAGTCTCATATTTCCTCAGTTTTCTAATTTGTAAGACAAAGCATCTCTTTAGTTATATCTGTGTTTTGAAAACATAAACTTTCATATCACATGTTAATTTTAAGAGGCATCTTGAATTCAAATATACTGAAATGTGAAAAAATTGATTTATTAGATTTAAGTAATGTGCTTTTGAACTGCATTTGAAAATAGATATGCATATAGCAATCTATATGGAATATATAGAAATGGAAATACTATAAATATAGAAGAGATAGAGATACTCAGATCATAGTATGTATTCTGATCAGTTGATCAAATGACCATTTTCTGTTACCATACAACACATTTAAACAATTTACATTTTTAAAGCTATCATTATTCAAGATGCAAAAATTCTCTGAATAACCCTTTAATTCAAATTTTTTCTTGGCAAATTTTACTAGTTAAATTTTAGGAGCTTTTTGGGAAAAAAATTATCTCTTGAGATTTCAATTAGAAAATTTTTAATTTAGATGTAAATTTCAAAAAGTACTTATCAACAATATTGAGACTTTCATATATAAACAAGATATATGTTTCCATTTTTAAATGTTTCTTATCCTGCATATGCAGAAAAATTTTATAATTTTATATTCTGTTGTTGTTCTTGTTGTCAGCTAATTCTCCATGGAGACCTTGGCTTGCTGGACATCTTTTGAGCAGATGCAATACAGATTTTTTAACAGGCTATCTTTTCAAAGTTATTTGTATATAGCTAACAGTCTTGTTAGATAGAAATAGTGCCCCCCTCTAGGGAAGAAGCTAGGTTTGTTTGCTTTCCAGGAAAATAAAGATATTGTCCTATTCTGGAACAAGGATTGTGAAGAATTGCTAGAAACCTTTAAAAGACTGGGGCTCCCCAGTTTAGTTATACAAGCAAAGCTTAATTTAGCTTATTTTGCAAAACAAAGGAGATTAACTTGACCTGGGTCTCTTCTTGCCTATGTCTCTGGAAATCATAGGCAAAAACTGTTCCCCAAAATTGATATGAGGTAAATGCTAACCAATTCCCTATCATTTAAGAAAATTCTAATATTGAAACCAATCAATGTGAAGAATAAGCAGTCATTGCCTCCTCACTAATACAATGTGCTTTATAACTCCACATCCATGGGTTCCACATTCTTGGACTCAACTAACCAAGCATGAAAAATGTTCAGAAAAATAATTCCAGAAAGTTCCAAAAAGAAATTTCCTGCAAGCCAGCAACTATTTACATGGGGTTTACATTGTATTTACAGCTATTTACATAGCATTTATATTGTACTGGGTTGGCCAAAAGGTTTGTTCTGGTTTTTCCATAAGATGTTATGGAAAACCCAAAGGAACCTTTTGGCCAACCCAATATTAGGTATTATAAGTAATCTAGAGATGAGTTAAAATTTGTGGGAGAATGCGGGTAGGTTATAGGCAAAAACTACACCATTTTATATAAGGGACTTTAGCATTCAAGGATTTTGGTGTCTTAGTGGGGGTCATGGAACCAATGCCCCACAGATATGGAGGGACAACTCTATACCCCTGAGCTTTCCTCCATGTTTTGTTTTGAGTGTACTTGGTTCATGAATTTTCTTTTTGTTGTGTGCACAATGAACTTTTACTAATTACTTAAAATAAAAAAAAAAATCAAGATTTCCTAAACTTTGACTTCCTCAGCTGTACAACACAAACCCACTTTGTGTGCAGCATCTATCTGGGCCACTCCACATCACACTTATTGGACTTGGGAGGTAAGAGGAACTGATGCAAACATGGAGCTCATGCTGCATGCTGTTCCATGATAATAAGTCCTTTGTCTCTGACAAGGAGTATCCTGTCTTCTACCAGAATCCATGGAACTGTTGCAAGCTCATTAAAATCTCAGAGCCTTTATAGTTCTTAACATGAATCTCTAGAATAATGATATCATTTTCATAGAATGGTAATTTTGTACCTATTTCCTAACAAGGTTTTTTCATAATTTGCTTCATTTATACATTCAAAACAATGTTGATTGTCAATGTTGACCATCAGTCTCAGTGTTCTCTTGTTTATTTTCCTTGTCATCTTCCTTACTTATTCATCAAGTTTATCATCCTACTTCATCTTTTCACCTCAAACCTTCTATATTTTCAACAGAATTGGTCCTATCCATAAGGCTTTCTAGTCATGTTTAAATACAGCCATTTTTGTTGTATTCTATTAAAAGTTAATAAATATATTCACAAGTATCTTAATTTTATACTAGATCCTATAATGGATACTTTTTAGTGGTGTGCTCTAATTTTGTTCTTTCAGTAGAGTATTATGTGGTAGCTTTCTCAGGCTATTTATGTTGAATATTAAGTTGCCCTTGAATAAGTTGTATATAATCAGAGTGCTTTGATATGATGTGTTAACTTCCCTTGTCTCTGCTCTATTTGCATTTCTGAGACAACTATTCTCTTTTTCTGTTTTGCAACTGTAAGTGAAGCTTGGGGTATATAATTATAATTTTCTTAGGGCTTCATCTAATGTGGATTTTCCTTATAGAACTTTAGCTTTTCCCATTACTTCAATTCATTCATTCATTTATTACATATATATATATTCATATACATACAATATATTGAACATTTGTCAAGCACCAGACACTGTGTTATCTGCCAAGGATAAAATGGTGAATAAAACACACAGAGTCTCTGATCTCCTGGAGTATGTGTTCAAAGAAGTACAAAAAATACAATAGTTAAATAGTCAGATATATAATTGAAAATAATGTGAGAGATGTAAGTATAGAAGGGTAGAAAAGGCTGCTCTAGTTCTGGTGATCAGGGAAGTCTTCCCCAAGGAATTGACTGCAAATGATCCAAACTCAAGGAAAGGTGGGAGGAAAAATTTCCTGAAGAGTCAATGCATATGCAGTGGTATTAGACATAAGAGAGGATGTCCTGTTTAGAGAACTTAAAGAATGTGTGTGGGCTTCCCTGGTGGCGCAGTGGTTGAGAGTCCTCCTGCCGATGCAGGGGACACGGGTTCATACCCCAGTCCGGGAAGATCCCACATGCCGTGGAGCGGCTAGACCCATGAGCCATGGTCGCTGAGCCTGCGCGTCCGGAGCCTGTGCTCCACAACGGGAGAGGCCACAACAGTGAGAGGCCCGCGTACCGCAAAAAAAAAAAAAATACTTAATAGAAATAGAGTATCTGAAACCCCCCCTTTTTTTTCAGCATTATGACTATTCAGGAAATTGGATTCACAATTTAAAATTTTTTCAAAGTAAATAATTTCCAGAGCCAGATGATTTTACTGAAGAATTTCTTAAATGATTAAAGGAGAATTAATATAAATTCTACACAATTTCTTCCAAAAACTAGGAGTGAACAGTTCTCAATTGATTTTATGAAACTAATGTTAAAGTATTACAAAAACCTGACAAATACACTACAAAAACTAAATGTAAAGAACAATACCCCTCATGAGTATAAACACAAAAATCCTTAACATTAGCAAAGAACTTTCAACAGTATGTAAAATAATTATACACCATGTCAAGCTGGGGTTGATCCCAGGGATGAAAGACTGGTTCAGTATCCAAATATTAATTACCACCACATAAATTAATCCCACCACATAAAAAGTCTAAAGAAAAAAACGTGATTATTTCAAATGATGCAGAAAAGCATTTAATCAAATTCAACACCGATTCATGTAAAAACTCTCAGAAAAATAGGATTACAGGTAAGCATCCTCAATTTGATAAAGAGCATCTTCAAAAAACCTTCTGCTAACATACTTGATAGTGAAAGATTGACTATTCTCCTCTTAATAACAGTAACAAGGAAATTTGTCCACTTTCACCTCTCTTTTCACCACAGTGCTAGAAGTTCTAGCCAATGCAATTAGGCAAAAAAAAAAGAAGAAAAAAAAGGAAATAAAAGATAAATAAAATAGTTTCTATTTGCAGATAGCGTTATTTTCCATATAGACAATGACACAGATCTACAACACTCCTGGAATTTATAACTGAGTTCAGCAAGGTCACATGATAAACATAAACATATATTTATCATAGGATACACATACAAAAATCAATTGTATTTATAATACTAGCAGTGAACATATTGAATACATATGTTAAAAATATAAAACTATTTACAATTACCTAAGGAAATACTTAGATATAAATAGGAGAAAAAAACTGTATACGGGGCTTCTTTGCTAGACACTTTAGATCACATTAGAAAAAAAAAATGTAGAGTCAGAGAAGATTATATGTGTGTGCATGTGTGTATTCTTTCACGTTATATACTCAAGGCATCATTAAGTAAAATCAAATGTGGCAGGATAGTATTAAATTATGATCCCATTTATATAGAAAAACTTATGCTTTCAGTCTCAATGTATACCCACATATATAAATAGACTAGGCATTGGGTTGTAAAACTATGTATAACTTGTCTCTGGAGACTAGGACTTGGTGTTGAGAAAGAGAGAGAATTTGAATTTTAACTTTCTATCCTCCTAAATTAAAAATAAAATAAATTCCACATATATTTTATTTTAATAATAAAATGCTAATTAAAATAATTAAGAATTTTTCCAACAAAACTCATTAATGTAGATAATTGCTTTACATCTCCCAAAGGAATACTTGCTTTCACAAAGACATTAATTTTTCTTGGTAGACTTTTCATATGTTTTGAGACAAATAATGTGATATTTAGTATATAGAATTCTGGTCCTATCAACAATCCTTAGGAATGTACACACGTGGTACCCATATATTCTGCAAGATAAGTTGAACTACTGGAAGTTTGAGGGTTTTCTGGACAATGAAAAATGTTTATAATATCTAGACAGGGAAATTGTACATTCTTAGTAGTTTGAGCTATTCTCAGTTATCCGGATAGTGAAAACACACAGTCTATACAATCCAAGTAGATTAAAGAACGTCTATTATTGAGGAATATTGTGTAATTCCTTGTGAATTTATTAATTATTCTACTTTATAATAATATAGTTTGATCCGGTAACACTACCAGAGGAACTATCTTTTTTTTATTTTATTGAAGTATAGTTGATTTACAATGTTGTTAATTTCTGCTGTACAGCAAAGTGATTCAGCTACATATATATAATACATATATATATATTCTTTTTCATATTGCTTTCCATTATGGTTTATCACAGGATATTGACTATGGTTCCCTGTGCTATACAGTAGGACCTTGTTGTTTATCCATTCTATATATAATAGTTGGCAACTGCTAATCCCAAACCCCCAATCCATCCCTCCCCTACCCCTTCTGCCCTTTGCCAACCACAAGTGTCTGTTCTCTATGTCTGTGAGTCTGTTTCTATTTCGTAGATAAGTTCATTTGTGTCATATTTTAGATTCCACATATGTGATATCATGTGGTATTTGTCTTTCTCTTTCTGACTTACTTCACTTAGTATAATTTCTAGGTCCATCCATGTTGCTGCAAGTGGCATGATTTCATTCTTTTTTATGGCTGAGGAGTAAGGAACTATCTTTTTGAACCATATATGGAAAAATATTTATCTTAGTTATATTTTACACAAAACTAATAGTAATGCTTGGAAATAACTGTCACCTTCTGATGAAAATCTCAATGCCATTTCATTAAATATGTAAACTCAGTATAGCATGCAGAAGCTTTGTGATTATGACCAACACTGTACATTGAAAATATAATATGCTGTGTTTGGAAGCACCTGAAAAGGCTCTCAATTAATCCAACATTTTAGTATCTATTTGCATAATCACCTCCCCTATAGCATGGGCTCACCTAGTGACACATTTCTACAAAATAAAATATGGCCAAGGTGATGGGAGGTTACTTCCAAGATTAGGTTACCGAAAACTGTCATCTTTCTGGCTTTCTCTCACTCTCTTGCTGATGAAACCATTTGCCCTATGGAGATGCTCATCTAGCAAGGAATGAAGAAAGGCATCAGGTCAGCAGTCACCAGGCAACTGAGATCCTTAGTCCAAAAACCTATGAGAAATTTAACCCTGTCACACAACCATGTGACAGATCCTTACGATGCCTGCAGTCCTGGCTGAGCCCCTTGATTGCAGCCTTGTGAAATATTCAGAGCCAGAAGACATGGCAGTCCATGCCTGGATCCCTGACCCACATAATTGTGATTTAATAGCTAATAAGTTTGGGGTAATTTCTGTGAAGTAACTGAAAACTGATTATATTTTGGAAAGTAATTTCAGAGGATTTAATAAAAAAAAATACCTAGACATTGGAGACAAAAAACCACTAGCTTTAAAAACTTATTGGAAAATAGAATATCAATATAACACAACAGAACCAATGACAGGAGTCATGAATTTCCCATTGTTCTCCATAATGATTATGCAGCCTTGAAATTATTTGGTTTACTTCTGAATAGTATGTTTTCAGAAGAATCTTGGGCCATATGAAGTGTTTCCAGAGGGTGTCCAGAATATGAAATATGTGAAAACTACACTGAAAGGCTAAAGCTTGTGAGAGTTACGATTAGTGTATTTTGAAGCTAAAAGCTACAAAAGCTAAGCTAAGGTGGTAATCATATTGCAGTATAACAGCTAAGGTGGTAATCATATTGCAGCATAAAATTGTATCAAATTAATACATTGTACACCTTAAAATTACACAATGTTATATAGCAATTACATCTCAATAAAAAAAAGGACATTCAGAAATACAATTTTATTGATTATTTGTCATTTCATAGAGTGGATCTTAAAACAATTAGCAGGAAAACATATTATGGCTTCATATAAGAAAGATTTTTAAAGATTGACAATACTTATTCTGCTCAAAAATTGATTATCTTATGCATATGTGAACTCTTGACTACTAATATTCTTCTGGAAGTAGTAGGATGAACATGTCTTAGGGATAGTATAGAGATGAGTGCTATATTGAATAGGAAATTTACTAGATATAATTTAAAGTTTCATATAATTATTATTTTCAAAGAGACCTGTCAAATTTCCATGGTAAACAAATAATTAACATTAAAGTTTCCTAATTCTTATTTCAGGGCTTTAATATTTATTGAAAAAAATCCATGTGTAAGTGGACATGTGCATCTCAAACCCATGTTGTTCAAGGGTCAACTGGATATCCTATTGGTTCTGCTTCTCTGAAGAACCTAACTAATACACCTGCAGCCTATTAAACAAAGCAGTAGCCTTATAAGCCAGAAACAGAAGACTCTAGCTAGCCCCTCCTCCCCCCAGTTGAGCTTAGTCCTTCTACTGAGAGGCAGTATAACAACGTTTAAGGATGTGGGGTTTGGTGCCAGAATCACTGGGTCCCAGCCTGGCTCTATTAAATAACTAGTCATTAAACCTTGGGTAAATTATGAAACCACTCTGCTTTAGTTTCTTCATCTGTAAAATAGGAATAATGTGATATTAGTACCTGTGTCATAAGGTTGATATGAAACTTATATTATTTAATTCATATAGAACACTTAGAATAGTGTTAAACTGACTAAAAGCTCTCATAGTTATTAGCTATTATTAGCCCCTGGTTGCATGTTAGATCTCATAGGGATATTTTAATGGAAATTTCTGTTATCTTTTTAAGTATTCACTCTAAAAATTATTTTAAATGTTTTATATAAAAATTTCTAAATTCTAAAAGCATTATCTATAGCTCTACCTTTCTAATTCTCATTTATTACTTGTCAAGATTCTCCAGAGAAACAGAACCAATAGAATGTGTGTGTAGTATGTGTGTGTGTGTGTGTGTATATATATATATATATATATATATATATATATATATAGAATATCAATAACACAATAGACCAACTAATATATATATAGTCTCTAAACTATAATATCATTATTATTTAAAAAGGTTGAAATCTCTTTACAGATTCCCTTTTCCCATGGAGCCCTGTACTAGAACCCTATCATCCTCAACTCCCCATCCCTTTTGATAAAATAAAAGCATCTTTAAAGAATTATCTTTCTAGTAGACCTCATTCCTTATTCCATTTTATCCTCAATATATTTATGTCAGTTGACATGTTTCACACTCTCTACACTTGCTCTTGCTTGAGGCATCAAAAAGTTCTTTGTTACCTTGTTATTCAGTATAATTTTACTTTATATATTTTGAGTTCTCCAACTTTGATACTTTAGTCTCTTTTCTCATAAATATGTGATGAAAAACTGCCTACAAATTAGAAATGCCTTAGCCAAAATAATTCATTATGGAATTTATAGTGGATTGAATGGTAGTCTCCAAAAATTCATGTCCACCCAGAAACTCTGAAGACAGCCTTACCTGGAAATAGGGTCTTTGCAGATGTAATTAAAGTAAAACTTAAGGTGAGATCATACTGGACTACAATGAGTCCTAAATCTAATGGGAGTGTCCTTATAAGAGACAGAATAGGACTTACAGAAACACAAGGGAGAAGATGATGGGAAGATACTGGCAGAGACTGGTGATATGTCTACAAGCCAAGGAGAGCCATGCTGGGAAGCCAGAAGAGCTAGAAGAAAGGCATGGAATTAACTCTCTCTGAGCCTCCAGAAGGAACAAACCCTTGTGACACCTTGATTTCAGACATCTGGCTGTCAGAACTGAGAGAGAACACATTTCTGTTGTTATAAGCCACTAAATCTGTGGTAATTTTTTATGGCAACTGTAGGAAACTAATACAGAATGCATTACATAAACATTTACAGAATAATTATGTTTCAGGCACTGATGTTTACATGGTATGTTACATTCAGTAAGACCCAGGCCTAGATGTCATTTTGTTAAGTTTAGTTACAATAAATTTGAGGAATGACAGTAATATAAATAGTTACAAATTACTAAGTAACTGAGTTCAAGCAGTGGAGTAGTAAAAAAGCTGCTTTTCTTTCTTTTTAAATTTTGCTACATATTGCTTTGTTTCATTTACATTTATTGGCATTTCAATCACACTTCAGAGCTTTAAAATAGTGCCAGCTTCTTCTACAAATCACTAAAACCTACTGCTTGTGGGTATAGATTAGTGGCTTTAAAAAATATAAAGTGATATTCTCTTTCATCAGAGAAGATAATAGTACGTGAGCAGTTATGAATAGAATAGAATAGAGTAGAATAGAGTAGAATAGAATAAAGTAATCTGAGTTGGAAGGAAAATATAATGTTTCTTTCCCTGTTAATTCAATGTTAACCAAGTAGAAAAAAATTATATATAAATAAACAAGTTGCTGGAACTCAAACGTTTAGCAGTGCTTCACAGCCTTGTAAGCTCAAGTAACAAATGAAAAATCAAACAAGTTTTTCAGGTCTGGGAATATCTGAATCAGACATAAAATTTATCATCTCACCTTTCATATATATCATATATATACATATATATATATATATATATGTATATATATGTATGGACATGTACATATCTCAACTTTTTCAAGAAGACATTTTTGAAAACTGTATTAAGCATCTGTAGTATATGATTCTCTGTTTTCATACTTTCAGGCTAAAATGCAAATTTATTTAACACAATCTCTTTGGCTACTCCAGTTTAGAATTCAAGTTTTTTTTTTGTTTGTTTTCATCCCTTGTGCTCTAAGCATGAAATAAAAAAAATCAATATATTTCCCCCACAATGTCCTCTCACTATTTCTTTTTTTTTTCTGTATCTATATATCTATATAAAAGACATAAAATAAACTTTGGAACTACTGTAGTCTGGATGTAAGCAGACTAGAGTAGTTCCTTATTATTGGAATAAAAAAGGTGGGATTGAGAAGAAATATGTTTACAAGCTAAAGGGAGGTCTTAAAGCAATAATACACATTTTGAGGTATATAGCTTTCTCTAAATAGAGATATTGGGCATTTTAAAGAGGTTTGCATTTTAGAAGACTCTTCTTGTAGTTTTGGAGTGAACAATTAGGACCCTGCAGCAAAAATCTAGGAGAGGGGTACTGTGGCATGGGCAAAGGGATTGGTAGTGGGGATGGATTGGATAGAACCCTTTCAAAAAGAAGGAGGCATGGGCTTCCCTGGTGGCGCAGTGGTTGAGAGTCCGCCTGCCGATGCAGGGGACGCGGGTTCGTGCCCCGGTCTGGGAGGATCCCACATGTCGCGGAGCTACTAGGCCCGTGAGCCATGGCCGCTGAGCTTGCACGTCTGGAGCCTGTGCTCCGCAATGGGAGAGGCCACAACAGTGAGAGGCCCGCGTATAACCAAAAAAAAAAAAAAAAAAAAAAAAAAGAAGGAGGCAGGGAAGAACCCAGCTGGATGCAAAACCACCAATGAATGGCAAATGGGGAAAGGCTCCTTTGTTCTTTTCTTGTTTAGTATTGGACCATTATGGAAGAGCATTCATTTTTATAAAAGTGAACTCAGGAGAGTCATAGGAATAATTTCAATGAGTTTTTCTAAATGTTTGGGCAGTGAGAAAAGGAAATTCAGTCATCACTGAATTATTCAGGGGATGGTTATCTAAGTGATGGACTTTCTCAGAATTTTTCTCCCTGTTTTCCATCTGTTGCTTACAATTGGTCATTTCACTGCTCATTAGTCTCCTTATCCGAGGGAAGGAAATTATTTTGAAACTCCAATGTCTTTAAATGCTGCATCCTGTTTGCATCATAATTAAGATTGTGTTTGCTTTTGTGTCTCTGATTCCAGTAATTCATTTCCTAGCATCAAAGAATATTTTAGAGCAGGAATAGCTCTTGAAAATCATTTAATCCATTGCTACCATAAATGTTACATGAGTTGTCCTAAGTCACTTAGCTGGAAGGGGGGAAAAAACTGGATCAAACCCCATTCCTTCCACTGAGCTCACTATCTGTCTTTACTACATTATGATAACTTTGAAAATTATCTTTAAAAAATTGGTGCATTAGGCAATTTGTAGGTTTATCTTTTTACTGCTCAGATCCATGTCAGCTTCTCACAGAAGTTGTTTCATGTATCTTTATTTTATAATGCTGGCTTTGGCTGCCTCCTGTCAGACTTTATATACCTTTTAAGCCTGGCTTTGGATTTGCAAGCAAACTTTCACACTTCTTTCTCTTTTTTGGTTTCATCAAAACAAGCATGCGAGTCCTTTACTTTGAAGTTTATTTTTAAATTATGGGTCATCAACAGGAAAATAAAAACTGAGAAAAAGAACAACTTATTTAGAGATAAGTCCCTTCTTGAGATGGTAACTTGAGTTTTCTAAACTGGATATTTCATTAAACTTTTACTCTCTCTGTTTATTCCTACATTTGGGACTCTCATTTGCTCCCCTTCTTTCTAACCACACACTTTTCATTACTCCAGCATTTGGTTGGGAAAAATAATATGTGTCCTTTGCTTCTAGCATGACTGCCACATTGGGCGGCCTATACTTATTTGGAAAAATAAAGATTTAAATTTTAAAAAGTTGCAGTAAAGGACAAGAAGCTAACAGTAGCTGTGTCATAAGTATTATTTTTTCTTTGAAGGACATTGCTACATAGTGTGTGTGTATGTGTGTGTGCATATGTGTGTTTATTTATAACCCAGTTTCTATCTTGCAATTGAAATTAAATCGGTCACTCTAGGGAAGTAGAGTACCCTGTGTAGCATTTTATTAGACTGACATTCAGTAAGTCGCCTATCTCATTGCACTAACTTATAAATATTTTGCAAAGGATAGGAACCTGTTGCCATCTCATTAGTAATAATTGACACAAAGAACTGGGGTAGAAATACATATGTCAAAAGCCATTCAACATCCATTCAACAAATATTTATTGAAGTGCAACTATATTCCATTAATTAGTCTAATCACAATAATGTGATATTTCATTATACTTTTCCATTAACCCTTTCCTTTTCATGAAACTAGCCAGCCTTATATCCTACTTCACCATTTCACAAACATGTCCAGATTGAGAAGATTACCATGTATACTCAAAAGCCTTGCCTCCACACTCTTTGGCTTCCAGGAATGGCCTGTAAAACTGTACCTATTTTAAAATTTGATTTATGTGTTTTTATTAACATTTTCTTCCTTGGAATCACTCTTTCTTCCATGCCCATAGATACATTCAAAATAGAGAAGTGAACCAATATTAATCAAAGCCAACCAAGTGCCAAACTTCTAAATGTGACATCTTGTTTAATCTTAACTGAAAAAAGTAAGTATAATAACTTTTATTTTTTACAGATAAGAAATCAGAGGCTCAGAAAAGGCTTATCCAGTATCATAGCACAAGCAACTGTAAAAGCTATTATTTGAACTATGATAAACTGACCCCAGCTTAAGGTCTTTTCCACACTGAGGCTCTTCACTACATTTCCTTACCTTTAACTCTGTATATATACATATATATGCATCAATGACATTGCATTTTTAGCTGAGAGGAGGAACCACGTGTAATTTAAACCTGTATCCCAAAGTGACAAGAGTATTTTGCCAAATGTTGGACAAAATAAATGCTTATTAAATCAAGTTAAATTGAATAGTTTCTCAGTCTTATAAAAAAACTGAATTATATATAAAGGCATACTGAGAATCCTATTATAAAAAGGCAATAACAAGTCTCAGTCCTTAAGAGAGGTGAATGTGATTAATTTAAACATATAATAGGTACCTTGAATGGAGGAGGGGTAGAGGCCCATTAAATAGCTAAGCCTCGAATTTAAGTGCTTAAATAGTTTACTGAGAAATGCTGCAGTGTCTGGGAATATTTATTGGGGAACAAAGCCTGACTCTGTTTTAAAAGTACTATTGCAATGACTGATAGACTCACTTTAGTTAATCAACCTGGAAAGTTTTGCAATCAGAATCAGAGCAAGATACATGCAAAACGCTAGAGTGGTTTTCTAATAAAGGTAAATAGGATTCCTTCATATCAAATGATGTGTTAGCTGTATAAGAAGGAGCTGGATCTTTTAACATTTCCACAAGTTATTGTTGTAGGATACTTCTTTCATTTGAACCACTGATTTTCAGTGCCTGAGGTAGATCAGCTCACTTGGGTTTAAAATGATCATGCCTGGCAGCCTTCTAATATGTAAAGGTTAAAGGTTAGTGGATGGCATCCCATGAGAAGAGTCTTACATTGCTTGGGAAAGAGCTTATATGTAGGCTGGCTTTTTAATTAATAGTAATTAATGGATCATGGGTTTCATCTGGTATTGACCAATCTGTTATTCTCTGCTCTGAGGCTATAGACTAAAGATATAATACATACCAGCCTTCAGTAGATGGATGTCATAGGCCTCAAAGGGATTAGGTCAATAAACACTGCTGGATTAGTAAAATTCATATCTATCACTCAAAAATCATAGCTAAGTATATGCATAATTGAAGGTTGATTGGTGATGTAATCATTTTACAAGCAAAATAACATCTTACTGTAAGAATTTTATAGAGAGAAAATACGTAATCCAATGATCAGTTTCTGTGTCCTCAATCAGGGGTATGTAAAATTTTTCTGTAAATGGACAAATAAATATTTTAGGCTCTGTGGGCCATAAGGTATTTGTTGCAACTATGCAACTCTGCCATTCTAGCATGAAAGTAGCAAAAACAATATGTAAACAAATGATATGGCTGTGTTCCAATAAAAATTTACTTATAGAATTTATTCACAGAAACAGACAGAGGGCAGGATATGACCTGCAGGCCACATATGGGCTGCAGACCTTAACTTACTAATTCCTGTTCTAGACTCTGCATGTGATTTATCTCGTTTAATTCTTACAACATTTATATGAGCTATATATTATTATTATTACCATTATTATTATTTCTGCTTTAAAATGAGTATATTAAGGAACATAATGCTTAAATATATTAACATTCAACTTAAAAGTTGAACTATGATTTGAAACCATATTTTCTTACCCATTTTACTATACTTCTTCTTGTATGTGTTATTCTTTTGGTCAAATGTTTGTATTAGTTAAGGCTAATTTCAGCTCTGAACAACCAAAAATATAAAATATTAATAGCTTAATCAGGATAAAAGTTGATTTGTAATTTAAAATCAGATGAATGGCACAAGGTTGATATGAAAGCCAATGATGTCCAGAAATCCAAAATTTTTAACTTGTTTTTCTGTGATTTTCATTTGAACTTTATAACTTGTGATTCAAGAAGCTTGCTCTAGGCTCAGCTAACATATCCACACTCCAAACAGTAAGTAAGAGAAAAAGAAAGGGTGATACAAGAGAGCAATGTCATTTGCTTTAATGAAACTGCCCTGTTACATACAATGCATCCGTCTTTTCACATGACCACATTCAAGAAAGCTTGGAAATAGTCTTTAGTATAGGCAACTACATGCTCAGGTAAAATCACAGATTCTATTACTCTAGGAAAAAGGAAGAATTGAAATGAAGCATCTGGCAGGCTCTCACAAGAGTTATGCTTTCTCTGCTTAATGCAAGGCGAGTAGAAATGTGAGGTGGTACCTGAAATTTACCAAGCTACTATAAGGAGAACACAGCATATAGGCTTTAAATATGTGCTGCCATCTAGTCTTCATCATAGTCCAATGAAAAGAGTTTCAGATAGATTAAATAACTTTTCCAGATCCACACAGATAATAAAGAGCAGGTTCAATAAACAAACCCAGCTAAGTATAATATCCAAGTTCCTACCTTTTCAATAGAATAGTAGTTTTTCAACAAGTTAGGGGTTTTCAAGCCAACTTGAGGATGTGTCAAAAAACTAAGATCAATAGAAAAACACTCATACTAATAAAATATCTCTTAAATCTTCTAAAGGCAAAGACCCAGTGAAACCAAAAATGGAACATTTGTAGAAATAATTCTCAATGAAGGGATGAAAAAAAGGGTCACTTGATGGAATTTGAGTTGAGATGAGGGAGAGGGGATTTTTTAATATATATTTTTATTAGAAGTAGATATGATTAAAACAAACCCAATAAAAATAAAGGTGAGAGGACTTCCCTGGTGGTACACTGGTTGAGAGTCCTCCTGCCAATGCAGGGGACACGGGTTCGTGCCCCGGTCCAGGAAGATCCCACATGCCGTGGAGCGGCTAGGCCCGTGAGCCATGGCCACTGAGCCTGCGCGTCTGGAGGCTGTGCTTCACAATGGGAGAGGCCACAACAGTGAGAGGCCCAGGTACCGCAAAAAAAAAAAAAAAAAAAAAAAAAGGTGAGAAAAGTTGTCCCAGTGCAAAGTGTAAAAAAATCACCTGGGGATCTTCATTAAAGTGTAAATTCTGACTCAGTAGGCCTGGAGTGGAGCCTGTGATTCTAAATGGCCATCTTTTCCCTGTGTCTTCATGTGATGGAAGGGGACCTAGTAGCTCTTGTGTGGTCTCTTTTATAATAATATTAATCCTATTCAAGAGGGATCCACTCTTATGACCTAAATATCTCCCAGAGACCTCACCTCTTAATACCATCACATTGGGCATTAGGTTTCAACATATGAATCTGGGGGGATGCAAATATTCAGTCCACAGTGGACCCCAAAAGCCAAAACAACCTTGCAAAAGAAGAACAAATTGGAAGTCTCACACATCCTGATTTCAAAACTTAGTACAAAGTTATAGTAATCAAAACTCTGTGTGGTACTGACATAAAGACAGATATATAGACCAGTGTAGTAGAACAGAGAACTGGATATTCACATACAAAGTTGAACCCTTTGAAGTTGAACCCTTATTTTATACCACGTACAAAAATCAGCTCAAAATGGATCAAAGACCTAAATTTAAGAGCTAAAACTATGAAACTCTTAGAAGAAAACATAGGGGGAATTCATGACATTGGATTTGGCAATGATTTCTTGGATATGACATCAAAAATGCAGGCAACAAAAGAAAAAAATACATAAATTTTACTACACCAAAATTTAAAACTTCCATACATGAAAGGACACTATCAACAAAGTGAAAAGGCAACCCACAGAATGGGAGAAAATATTTGCAAAAGATAAGGAGTTAATATGCAGAATATATAAAGAATTCCTTCAACTCAACTATAAAATAACAACCCATTTTTTTTTCAATGGGCAAAGTACTTATATAGACATTTCTTCAAAGAAGCTACCTAAATGGCCAGTTATACCATGAAAAGAGTCTCAGCATTACGGATCACTAGAGAAATGCAAATCCCAACTACAGTGAGTTACTATTATACTTCACACCCATTAGGATGGCTACCATTAAAAAACCAAAAAAAAAAAGGTACTAACAAATAGTGAGGATGTGGAGAATGTAAAATGGTGCAGCCATTTTACATTTGACAAACCAAATGGTTCCTCAAAAAATTAAAAATAGAATTAACATATGGTCCAGTAATTCCATTTCTGGGTATATATATCTTAAAGAACTGGAAGCAAGGTCTTAAAGAGATATTTGTACACACATGTTCACAGCAGCAGTTTTTACATTAGCCAAAACATGGAAGCAACCTAAATGTCCGTCACCATTGAGGGATGAATGGATAAACAAATTGTCCGGTGCATATGTGTGTGTGTATTTTAATTATATTGTATATGATATTTTTATTTATATCACATGTAGTATATACAGACATGTCTCAGAGATACTGTGAGTTCAGTTCTAGACCACAGCATTGAAGGGTATATTACAATAAAATGAGTCAAACAAATATTTTGGTTTTCCAGTGTATATAAAAGTTACTTTTACACTATAATATAGTTTATTATCTGTGCAATAGCATTATGTCTAAAAATGATGTTTATACCTTAATTTAAAAAATACTTTGTTGCTAAAAATGCTAACCATCATCTGAGTCTTCAGTGAGTTGTAATCTCTTTGCAATAGTAACATCAAAGATCACTGATCACAGATCACCATAACAAATATAATAGTAATGAAAAAGTTTGAAATATTGAGAGAATTACCAAAATGTGGCACAGGGACATGAAGTGAGCAAATGTTGTTGGAGAAATGGTGCCAATAGTCTTGCTCCATGAAACGTTGCCACAAACATTCAATTTGTAAAAAAATGCAGTATCAGTGAAGTGCAGTAAAGCAAAGTTCAGTAAAATGAGGTATGCCTGTATAATGGAGTATTATTCAGCCTTAAAAGTGAAAGAAATTATGACATATGTACAAGGTGGATGAACTTTGAGGACACTATGCTTCGTGAAATAAGCCTGTCACAAAAGGACAAATACTATGATTCCACGTAGAAACCTAGATTATTGAAATTCATCGAAACAGGAAAAAGAATGGTGGTTGCCAGGAGCTGGAAGAGAGGAGGATGAGGAGCTATTGTTTAATGGGTACAGAGTTTCAGTTTTGCAAAATCAAAGGAGTTCTGGAGTTAGCAGTGGTGATGGTTATACAACAACATCCATAATGTACTTAAAGTTTTGAGTGTACTTAAAGCCACTGAATTGAATACTTAAAAATGGTTAAAATGGTAAATTTCATGTTACATGTATTTTGCTACTATTTTTTTAAAAAGCTGCTAGTCTTCTAGTCTATAGCGGCAAGGCTGTAAGGGATACATGGACTCCCTATTGAGATCCTGAACTGCACTCTGCGCCCAACAATTCTCACAAATGTAAATAATTTAAGAATATTACCTCAGATTTTATTGCATCGTATTCCCTTGATGTTTTCAAGCAACTAATACAATTGTCCAAAATCTACATTTTAGGGATGTATATGTATCTGTGTGTGTGTGTATTTGGAGTGGGAGAGGATACCCTTCTTTCTAAACTTCATACCTTTCTCAGGAGTATCACGTTTTAAACTATTATCCTTTCTTTTCAAAAAAGATTAGGAAATTGAAGATGGTGTGGGTGGGAAGAAACAGTTTTCCTTAGATCTCAGAAGCCTCTGAATCAATTCTTAAACTTCATTCTTTCTCAATAATGTACTTTGCATTAAAAGCAGGTTAAATCCTAAATTGTTGCACTTTCCCCAAGTAAATTGTTTAAATGGCATTTGAGGAGGAAGTTTTTAATATTAGTCTATCTTAAAAATATATATATATATATGCAAATAAGATATTTAGATAGAAACTCTGAGTGTAATTATTTGGTAACATTCTATTATATCCACTTTAGAACTGAGTCACAATTTCACACTGTCATGAAAACACTGCTTCCTTTTCCTTCCTCTAAGATACAGATTAGTTCAGTCGTCATTTTTTGACACTGTACAAAGAAAATTATGGAGATTTAAAGGTTAAAGCTCCCCCACACACACCAGAATTCCTCCTTTTCAGAGAAAATCATACAGAATTACATAATATTGGGGTTGCAAAGAGCCTTAAAGACTACTCAGTTTAACCATCCTCCTAAAACATGAATTGGATATTTAATTATAGATTTACAATGTGGCAATTGTAATTTCAAGGAAAAAATAGTTAAGGTTTTAAGATATGTCCTCTATGTAACATAAAGAGTAGAGAAACTTACAGAGAACACTTTAACCTGTCAAGGCTGGACAGGACCACAGCATTCATTTTGTATTTCAAACAACAGGGAAATACTGCTCCACAGATAAAGATGATGCTAAAAAGAGGAAGCCAAGAACTCTTGGGATGCAAGATGTTGAAACTTTCTTGTGTTTTCTTTGGAAAAATAAGTAAATATGTTTATATTCTTGTTTTCCCTGCTTTAGAAAATGAAAAGGTAGTATACTAAATAGAAGTTTTTGTACCTTGCTTTTAATGCTTTTAATAGGGAGTACCCATTTCTAACCCCACAGAAGAGACAGGAACCATCCCTGGCCCAAATCATTAAACTTCTCTTACCACTGGGCAAAAGGAGATATCATGGAAAACACCCATCCCCGAGACCCAGGGATAAAATGTCCTGCCTGGGACTGCAGATGAACCAGGCCACAAAAAGAACACCATCCTCTTTTCCACTACTAGACTAAAACTACAAGTAAAATGCAATTTACTGCTAGAACACTGGCAAAGATATGGTGAGAGACCATCTATGAAATACAGTCACGCAGGAAAGACCAAAAACTGACGCCAGAAGAGGAACAATGAGGAAAACAATTCAGTAAGCCAATAACTGCCATAAGCAAAAGGTAACACCAGAGAAATGTGAAGATGGTGGTGTACTAAAGGTAACGGTAGCAACAACAAAACCTAAACCCAGATCAATTCCTGACCAAATTGACTCAAAACACCACACTAACAGCCTAGCAGAAGAGGTAGTGCATATCCAGACAGAAATACTATTTACCTAAGTTTCTACAATTCTACACAGGATGTCTATCATTCAATCAAAATTATGAGACAAAGAAGCAAATAAAAACCTGAAGAGATAAAGCAGTTGTCAGACTTCAAGATGAATTATATATTAAAACTATCAGATAATTTAAATAACTATAATTAATATCTTGATAGCTCTAGTGGAAAAGATTGGCAGCATGCATGAACATGTGATGTGAAATAGAAACTATCTAAACAGAATCAAAATAGAAAAAAGAATGGGGGAAAAACAGGGTGTTAAAGGGCTGTAGGATAGTATCATATATCTAATCAGAATTCCTGAAGAAGTTGGAAGTAACAGGGCAGCGGAAATATTTGAAGATATAAGGACCTAGAATTTTCCAAAAATAAAATGAAAGATATCAAACTACAGACTCTATAAGAGATCCCAACTATTATAAATAATAACTGAAAAAAACTAAACTTCATATTCAAACTGCTGAAACCAAAGATAAAGAGAAATGTTCATGGTGTTTAGAGGGAAAATAAACATCACATATGGAAAATCAAAGCAGAATTCTTATTAGGAATGATGCAATCCAGAAGACAATGCAGTGACATCTGTAAAAAGTAATAATAGTAATAATAATAATAATAGACCTTGCAACCCTAAATTCTATACCTGGCAAAATATCTTTCAAATATAGAGGTGAAATAACGATTTTTTAGAATAACAAATGTTGAGAGAATTCATTACCATTAAAACCATTAACAAGTATGACCAGTTTAGAGCATTGATAAAAGTAAAATATATGGCAAAATAGGCCAAAAGTTGAAAGGGAGGAATTAAAAGTGTAGTGTTATAATATCTATCAACTATACATGAGTTAATATATTAACTACAACAGACTCCATCATTCTTTTGCTTTCATTTATTTACCCAGTCTTCACCACGTATTACTTTCAAGTTAGCTGAGCTTCTGCCTCATGCTAGTGTTTCTGCATTTCTGAACTCTTGATATTGATTCGCCTGCTTCAATTAAAATGCTAGTATCTGATGCTATTATCACTACTGAAAGAATTCTTACAGTTTTGCCTGTATGAACTTTAGCACTTGGCAAATCATAGATTCTCAGTATACATTTGTTGAATAAATGAATAAATGTTTAAAGTATTAAGCTTCCACTGTGTTTCCTATGCAGTGGCCTTACTGCTACAACTTGATATGGAAATTGTTCTCTCTCATCACACCCTTCCCTCAGTGTTCTGCATGTTTTAGTTGGTCTCCACCCCAACTCTTAAATCCATCTAAGCAGATTTGACTTAAGGAGAGTTCACTTCAAACTAGGCAATAGATGTGGTGTCAGGTTGCATACTCCCACCGGTGCAGGTACCTATGTCAAATATACTTAAAACTTAGTAGAATGATACAGAAAGCCAAATCTGGGTATTAAGTTCCACAACAATGCAAGCCTTTTATATCTCATTTACACTCACTCTCTGATGCCTAACACAAAGAATGTTAATAGAATGAATATAATTCTAGATGTTTTAATAAGTGTCAATGGCTAAAAAGTGTAGCTTGGAGATTTTACTGCATTCTTGTCTTTATTTGTAAGTTTAAATGCTCCTTGTAGGTTATTTGACAGTATAGTTATTCATTTGCTCTTCCAAATTTATTTGAATTAAGCCCAGGCCTCTAAGCCCAGCTGTTTTTAAAAGGCAGAGTACAATGTTTATTCATTATTCACCTTACATTATACCTTGATGATTTTTTTTTTTTTTTTTTTTTTTTTTTGCTGTACGTGGGCCTCTCACTGTTGTGGCCTCTCCTCCGGACGCGCAGGCTCAGCAGCCATGGCTCACGGGCCCAGCCTCTCCACGGCATGTGGGATCTTCCCGGACTGGGGCACGAACCCGTGTCCCCTGCATCGGCAGATGGACTCTCAACCACTGTGCCACCAGGGAAGCCCTTGATGATTTTTTTAACTTGCTAAAGTTATTAGCTGGCATCATTGGACATGATGTTATGGTCATGGAAACTGCTTCTTAAGTACATAATTTTTTTTTCCAGATCTTTTTTCTTTTTTAACATCTTTATTGGAGTATAATTTCTTTACAATGTTGTGTTAGTTTCTGCTGTATAACAAAGTGAATCAGCTGTATGTATGCATATATCCCCATATTCCCTCCCTCTTGCGTCTCCCTCCCACCCTCCCTATCCCACCCCTCTAGGTAGTCACAAAGCACCGAGCTGATCTCCCTGTTAGGCACACAATGTTTGGATTATATCACCAATATTGAAAAGACGTGAATCCACAGCAGGCCAGAGGAGCAAAGGGGCCATACTTGTAGTTCTAAAAGCTATAAATGCATAACCTGTATAGTGGGTAAAGGATTTTTGAGAACCAACTTCTTCTCTAAAGAACTACAAAAATAAGAGAGAGGGCTATTGTAAGTAACTTAAGAGTTAACTCTAAATAGGCAAGTGAATACTTGGTAAGATAGATGAAAGTGGATTCCTTTGGTTCAGTATTAACAATAACAAGGAAAAAGGGAAATCTATAACCAGGATTTCTGACAAGCACATGAAGCTTGGGCCTGCCAGGATATTTGTTCCAGATCTCTTTTGTATTAAAATCTATTATCAACCCATAAAGGGGGACGAGATTGTCTGATTTTCAGGTAGATTTGAGATGGTCAGAGTCCAGTTTAGCATTGGAAAACATTAAGAAGATCATGCCTAGACCTGTAGTTCCTGAACCTTTTAACAGGGCTGGACTATCTGGGATTAGAAAGTATTAGTTTGAAGATTTATTGATCTCAAGAAATATACCACAAGGAGTATCAGAACGCATTTTAAAGTGCACTTCTGAGTAGAGGCAGCCAGTAACCATAGGTTTATAATGATTGGTGGTTCCTTAGGAAAACAATAAAGTTACTCTCCCCAAATTACCACTGTAGCCATGTCCATCAGATAACTGAGATGTGGAAAGGTCTTGGAGAGTCATTCTAATCATCTCTTTGTATGTAGAAGGAATAAGAATAAATGACTTCTGTATTAGTTTTCTATTGCTTCTATAAGAAATTACTACAGACTTAGTATTTTTTTATGGTTTTTTTTTTATATTTCTGCTGGGAATTTGGACATGAATTAGGAATAAGTAACGAGGAAACTTAGCAAACAACTGGTGGGGGTGGTGGGGGATGACCTGAGGCTATTCATTTATTTATTTATTTATTTATGGCTGTGTTGGGTCTTCGTTTCTGTGGGAGGGCTTTCTCTAGTTGCAGCAAGTGGGAGCCACTCTTCATCGGGGTGCGCGGGCCTCTCACTGTCGTGGCCTCTCTTGTTGTGGGGCACAGGCTCCAGACGCGCAGGCTCAGTAGTTGTGGCTCACAGGCCCAGTTGCTCCACGGCACGTGGGATCTTCCCAGACCAGGGCTGAAACCCGTGTCCCCTGCATTGGCAGGCAGACTCTCAACCACTGCGCCACCAGGGAAGCCCAAACTTAGTATCTTAAAACAACATAATTTTATTATTTTACACTTCTATAGTTTAGAAGTCCAACAGTTGTCTCATTGTGCTAAAATCAAGGCATCAGCAGAACTGCGTTCCTTTCTTGAGCCTCTAGGGGTGAATATGTTTCCTTTCTTTTTCCAGCTTCTAGAGGCCCCCAAGATTATTTAGTTTTTGACCTCCTTATTCCATCTTCAAAGCCAGCAACATTGCCTCTCTCTGATCATTCTTCTACAGTATCCTTCTTGCTCTGACCCAGTCAGGAAAGGTTTTTTTCAAAGACTTAGGTAATTAGGTTGGGCCCACCCAGACAATTCGGCATTATCCGTCCATCTCAATGTCCTTCACCTTAATCATACTTGCAAAGTCCTTTTACCATATAAAGCAAGATATTCACAGGTTCCAGGGATTAAGATATAGGCATTTTTAGGGGATGATTATTCTGCCTACCATAACTTTCCTAAAGCAATGGTCAGAGTTTAGACTAGAAGTCTCACAATTCTCAGTCACATGTTGGTCCTGTCACATTACAAATTATTTGAGTTGTCTAAAGAAGAGAATTTTAAAATATTACTGTATTTTAAACTAGATGGATTATTTTAAAGGAGAAAAAGTATTGCCCTTCTTATTGGTAAAGGGCCACAAAGTATCCAGCATTTATTTTAGCTGAACATTTTGTAACATTATAATCCTATAGCTAAGATTGCAAGGGGGGAACTGAAAAATGAGAATACTTTTGGAAGATCCATACAGGAAACATGCAATAAAAGTGGAGTTCAGGAAACAGGAACCAGGAACATAAGGATGATTGATATGACCAGTGGTCAACATGGTTCTGAGACTTTTTTTTAAGAAGTGTGATACCTGAGAAATAATCTTTAAAGGTTCAGCAACATAGTTCCTCTTTCATGACTGACAGGCCTTCATTAAAATCTTGCATAGAAGCATTTTTTGTATTATCGTTTGCTTGATCTAGTTGAGAAATGGGGTAATTTCAAGACAAAGGCGTTCTTGAGATTGTTACAAAAGTGAAAAGAGCATAAACAGAGAAAGATAATTAAATAAATGAACGTAATAGAGCCACAGGTGGCCATCTGATTATTTGTAGAAATCTTAAAGTCACTATTCCTTCCACAGGATGTAAAATGGATGTTCAGGCTAATCTTACCTGGATGTTAAGGGAAAGGATGATCCTAGCTGATAGCTGAGTTACAAGTTTTGTGCCTTTTACACTTTTATGCTAACACTTAATTCATATTCAAGAATCTCTTGGTTGATATATGAAAGAAAATATATTCTCCATCAACCTAATAACATTCACCTCGAGAATTACTCCTCTCACATTTAAAATTTACTTTAAAAATAATGCAATTATTTATGATAATTAGAAATGAGTGTCAATTTCTCCACAGCCTTACCATTTCTGGGCTTTATCAATGTTTGTATGCTTTGGCAATCTATATGATGATGAATGATATCTCATTAATATTTTAATTTGTATTTCATATTTATTGTGAGTAATTTTACAATGTCTGGAGTTAGGTATTTTTAATCAGATTATCTATATAGTTTTCCTTTCACTAATCTATTTTTTTTTCATTCTGTTATGTTCTGGGTATATAATGATGAACTAAAAAGATATGTTCCCCAATGTCACAGAGCTTACAGTCTAATGAGCAAGACACAAAATAATCAAGTAAAAAAACATGGCATAAATCTATAAAGGAAAACTAAGTGTAATTTGATAGAGGAATGTGGGGAGTTTAATAGTAGAAGAATTACTTAAGGTTGCAAGGTTAGGTTTAAAAATGCCCTTCACATATTTGAAGGTGCAAGTATGACCCCTGGATATATATGTTGTCACATGAAGAGACATTTCTAGAAGGGAGAATGGCAGAATTCCTTTTATTTCATTACCAAGCTACTCTATGGCTGATTCTATTTCTCATTTTGTTTTATAAGGTACTGTCTACTTAGTACCATAACAAGATGGTTATATACACAACACAGGTAAGAATACTCTTATGTAATACTAAAGATAAATGAGGCACAGAACATTTAATTGGTTTGTTAAGGTCAAAGCCCAGCTTTGTTTTAAACCTTAGCCTTTACCCTATTCAATACAGGACCTTTGAGACCATGTGGTGATCTCTTTTTACTTGGTGGTTTATGATTGTCATTTGGCAGGCTATGAATATCAAGTACCTGAAAACATAACTAATTTGATAAAAAATATGGAAATATATTGTAACATAAAATTTATTATCTTAAGAAACAGAACTGGTTTTACAATTGTTTATTTGCATATTTAAAGCTGGCGTAATGCACTCTCAAAAGTAAGAAATAACTTATTCTTTGAGGCCTTTGTCTCAATTTGGCGGAATAAAGTAGAGTGAGTTTTCCTGTACCAAATCACCACTTTGATCATTTCAAGGGAGAGAAGCAGAAGGGAGAAAAGGAGCATTGAAGAGAGAAGATAAGAAAGGGTGAGGAAAGAAGCAGAACTATGAGAATAGAGATGGTAGGATAAAAGTCAATGAACCGCACTCCCTCAGAGATGAAGGAACAGGGGGAAACAATTTTTTAAAAAGACAAAAATGAGTTAGAACATAAGAAACATCTTTCTTTAACTATAAACTACTCAATACTCATGTGGCAGAGTAAGATGCTATCATAATATTTAATATATCTATCAGGACCTCTTTTCCCTTATACTGCCTGTCACTTACCAGATATTTAATTTATTTCATCAGATTGGGTGTCACATACTCCATCCCCTCTATCCCCTCAACTGCTAATTTTTGTTATTGAATTTTCAGTAATAGATATAATCACTAAGTTGTACTTCAGCAGTTAGGATAGATACACATTCTGTGATTCCCTCATTTTGAAGTTTTTATTCACTTTACAATTTAGAGTTTTCTGAAAATAAAATAAGATCTAAAAGATAATGCTTTTTATTGGGGAAGCATAGGCAAATAAAAGAATATCTAAAGGAACTAAAATTACATTTTCTAAGTTCATGCTTTCATTTTCCTGTTTTATTGGAACACATATACATATCTCATAGAAATTAGATTTATTTAGATTCCAAAGCAAAAAGGATCACATAATTCTGTAATATAATCTAGTATATTTCTTAGTTTTATATTTGGTCCCAAGACCAAAGTGTAAAGGGATTAATATGCTAATTTATATTTTATTTATTTTGCTACAAAAGAAAAACTAAATTGATTTTAATGTATTACTTATTATTTTTGTTAAATATTTGCAAGACTACATATTCATATGGGTCTTAAATAAGTAATAAATTTAGAAGTGTACATTTTTCCTTTGAAACAAATATAGTCATAAGAACTCTTCATATGGGAATTCATGTGGAAAAAAGAACATTTTAAAAGGATTACATTTGCAGTATGTTCAGAAAATGTGTCCTCCAGAGAAAGCTTTCATTGGTACTATAATAATTGTGTCAAGACATTCTGTATGGCAACAAGAAGTAGTTCTCATTACATCTTGGAGATGGACAACTGACTTCAGCTGATGACAGATGAGAACAAAGCACATACAAGCAAAATTGAACAGCATTACACCTTTGTTTACTAATGCAGTTGGATAAAAGATATTCCCTAGGAATAAAATGTTCAAAAGAAGATCTAAGTGGAAGAGACTCTGTAATGATGAATGAAACTGCCTGGTCTCTCCATGGCCCATAAAATTGGATTTTATTTTATTCTAATTGGTTTCTGATTTAAAACTCCTAGCACAAATAAAAATCTTAAAAGGAGAAGCAGCTTAAAAGAGCACTTTGAGTATCTTTTTATTTTAATGAAGTTTGACCCTAGTAGTTTTCTACTGAGCTATGTAACCATTTTATCACTATTGGAGAATACTATATTGAATCTCTGAAATGAACATATTGTAAGAAAATCATACAAATTCTCTAAATTATTTCACAAGACTTATGATGGAAGGCAGCATGGCATTTTAAAATAACAAAGAGTGAGTTCACAAGGGAATTAGGTGTATCTCTTCAGTATTTGAAAGCCTGTCATGAGCAAGGGGATTAATTATGTTTTAGATAAGTATTTCAAAAATAGATCTGTGTTTAAGTGAAGGTGGGGTTTTGTGCCAGAGGGATTCAAGTAAGTCTGCTAACTGATATAACGAATACCCAGTCCCTATAGGTGTTAAAGCATTGATTCGACATACATTAAAGATGAATGGCTTGGAAGAAATTTAACAGTCATGTAGGGAATATCTATTCAGTGCTATTGGAATTAATTTGATTTTTCTACTCAATTTGAGCAACTTGATGGCCGAAACATGTAATATTGGCATAAGTGTGGGTGGGTGTATATTTATAATCCAGCCACCACATTGACTGTATGGATTAGATTGATGAGTTACTATGGCAGTGGAAGATTCAAACTTAACTGATGTGGTATATAAGTTGAAATTCTAAAGGAAATAGGCTGAGCAGAATATGAATCCTGTTAAAAATCCAGATATTTTTGACAGAAAGCTTTCATGTCCCTAATACTCAATTGTAAGTTAAAATCAGGGATGTTAAACATAGTTAATAGAAAAATAGTGAATTTTTGAAATCAGCCATGTCTAGGTTACAGTTTAAGCTCTGGCATTTGCCAGCTGTTGCCTATACCACTTAAGGTGGATTGTAAACAGGATTTAAATATGAATATAAACCTAAATGATATGTGTAAATGTCCTATTCAGTATCTGAGACATATTACAGGCCCATAAATGTTCATTTTGTTTAATTTAAAATGAAATAATTTTAAGTTTCAGCAGTGAAAAAGAATAATTTTTATTAATAAGCCCCAACATGTAAGAATACAATTTAAGTATGATTCATAAAATAATATCCATTAAACTTCCATTTATTTACTCTCCACTCCCAACCCACTTCACATTCATCCATCCTATGGAGACAAGGCTAAACTTGTGGAAGCAAAAGCTGTTTATAACTATCTTTTTATTACCCACTGACTTATAACTAATGAATATCACCACATTGTTTTAGACTGTCCCACTTATGCCCAGTTGTAGACAGTGTAATCTGTAACTGCAGGATCATCCCAGTACTGAACTCCATCTTAAATAACTATCTCTGCCATTACTGCTGAAACCACCACTTCTTAAAGCCTACAGAAAATTTACCATCCTCTTGTCAAAAACCCCTTTAATTTCTGAAATTCAGAAAAATTTGAGAGACCAAGGAAGTCTTCAGTGCAGGGTATTGGATTCATAACTGTTTCTTTGGGAAGGAAGAAAGCATAGAGAGATTCAAATAATTAACTATAATACTCAATTGGTCCCTAGGACAACAGTGACAAATAGTCTCTTTGCCCATGTGTAAATTTTTCCTTCTATGTATGTAGTATATGTAAGTTATCTCCATAGCAAAATAATAAATAAAATTACATTTATCTTAATACTCAATGTGCCATTTTGATTTGTACCATAAAAGAGTTTATTTTATTTCCACAAATATTGATTCACAAATTCCAAATTTTTCCTTTTTATTAGTTTTTCTTGTTAGAATGAAAGAAACTGCAATTGACTTTTCGTCTATTTCTAACATAGCAAGTTTGAATCAATAAATTAATCCAAGTATGGACAGTCTCTTGGATTTTAATTTAATATATTGAATTTTTATTATGAATTTTCTATAGTGCAGGTACAGATAGATATGTAATGATCACCTAATTTGAATAACTGTGGATTTCTTTAAACTACTGGAATGATCAAGTATCTGCATTTGTCATCGAGTATAAATAAGTCTTAGCTACAATAAACAATAAAAATAATCTCTTTAAAAACATACCATTCCTTTCTGAAAAACACTACATCTTACTATTATAAAAATATATTTTATTATTGATAATTTTGAAATTATTTGGAAGTAGAAGAGGAATAAATACACAGTGACCCATAGCATGACTAGTCAATGATTCATCAGCCTGTACACATTTTGCCTAGATTATATTATATAGTTTTATGCCTTCAAATAGTATTATGAGTTTTCTTCTTCAATTCTTTCTCTCTTTCTCTTCTTTTACCTTTCCCTTTTCTTCATTAATCATTTAACCCTATAGCCATTAGTTGGGGGCAGAGAAAGATGGACATTATATAGAGAGGTATCCTGGCTTAGGGTGTCAGAGCCCAAGCAGAGTAACAAAGACCTCTGTATGGTGAGGCTGTTTGACATGAGGTGTCAAAGCAAGTAAGTGCACTGAGTTTGTCGACATGGAGAGTCAGCCTGGCATGGACCTTTGAAATGTTAATGGAGTGAAGAGCGTACCCACCAGGATACAGCCTGCCATGAGGAGTCAGAGTCCAAGAAGAATCAGGAAAACATCACCCCAATGAGAGTTATCTGAAACCAAGCAGATTAAAGAGGTTGTCCAAGTTTGTGGACAGCATGGAACAGGTTTGCAGTGCCCAAAGGAGGGAAAGTAGGTGGCCCGTGCCTGGAGAAGTCCCAGCATGGGATGGTAGAGCCAAAGTGGGGTGAGGAATGTGTCCATACAGGGAGGTAAACTAATGTGGAGAGGCAAACCCAAATGGAGTAAGCACATCAGTGGCTGAGTGTGAGTTATCAGACCCTGAGAGTGTTACAGAGGGCATTCATATTGGAAGAAGGTGACATGATATATCATATTCACTGTTGGTTGAGAAGGACCTCATTACAAATGGGTAGAGCAGAACAGGCTGTGAACGTTAGAGCAAGAGAGAGACAGAAGAGAAGAGGATACTGACAATTCATGGAGGTGGCCTGAAATGGGGTGACAGATTTTAAGATGATCTAACACAAAAATTCAGAGCTTGGGGGGCAGGGAGAGCATCCTTGTGAAGGTGTGGCCTCACAAGCAGTGTCAGAGCCCCAACATGGTAAAGGAAGTCTTCACATAGAGTGGTGCTGAGGCACAGGTTGTTGGAACTCAAATGGTATGAAGTGCTGCCACAAGGAGAGAGCCGAGCGTGGCCATTCAGAGCCTGAGAAGGATCAGAGAGTATCTATGTGGGAAGAAAGCACAATGAAAGGGTGACAGAACTGAAGAATGATGAGGAAGGTAGTCATGAGGGAGAACATCCTAGCAAAGTTATTCAGCGTCTACGTGAATAAGGAAAACATCCAGAAGTGGGAGCAGCCCTGTATAAGGTGTCAAAGTACAGGTGGACAAAGAGAACGTGCATAGAGGAGGAAGGTTCACTGCAATATGTCAGAGTCCCATCAGGTAAAGGAGAAAAGTGACCATGCAGAAGGGTGGTCTGACATAGAATCCCAAAGCCTAATGGGGTAATGAGGATATTCACATATGAAGGGATATTTAGGTGGGTATTAGAGCCTCTGTGGGTCACCAGGGGCACTCAAAAATGGAAAGGGGTTGTTAAATTTAGGAGAATGGATCAAATAAATGAACCTATTAAAGATAATGGCAATAGCTTTCTCATAGTTTGGGAAGAGAGTTATCAAAAGGAAGAAAAATATTGGATTGGCTTTGGTGGTATCAGTATGAACTCATGGCTTCAGATATATAGAAACAGATGGAAAATATAAATAGAATTTCTGTTCCTGTCTATGAAGGAATAATTTCTAAAGGGCATGCATTGTATCAAAAACAACTGGTAAGTTAGACAAAAAGTGGTTTAAAAAAAAAAAAACGGTTTACAAACAACAGACAGGAGTAAGTGTAGGAATCTGGTTTTTGAAGCCTTATCAAACTTTCTCTGACTTCTTACCACATAGACACCCTCCTGTTCCTTCTCAATTCTGAATTGCCACTTAGGGTAGCCTGAACTACCACTCTGTGGGAAAATCTTTCTCACCAGGATTGGTAAAGCTTTCTGCCTGGAAGTAAACTCTACGTAGTGGAAGGCAGTAAAATGGAGAAAAGACAGTTCTTTCAAGAAATGGTGCTGGAACAACTAAACATCCACGTGCAAAAAAAAAAAAAAAAAAGAATCTACACACAGGCCATACACACTTCACAAAATTTAACTCAAAATGGATTACAGAGTTAATGTAAAATGCAAAACTATAAAACTTCTAGAAGATAACATAGGAGAAATCTAAATGACCTCGGGTGTGACAATAAATTTTTATATACAACTCCAAAGTCAGAGTCCATGAAAGAAAGTGAAATAAGCTAATCTGAAAAAGCTATATACTGTATTATTCCAACTACATGACATTCTGGAAAAACATTGGAGACAGTAAAAATGTCAGTGGATATCATAGTTTAGGGATAGAGTGGAATGAATAGGTGGAGCACATAGGATTTTTAGGGCAGTAAACATATTCTAAATTATATAATAACTATAGGTATATGGCATTATACATTTGTTAAAACGCATAAAATGTGTAACACCAAGAGTGAATCTTAATGCAATCTATGATCTTCGAGCGAGAGTGATGTGTCAATGTAGGTTCATAGATTGTAATAAACATACTACTCTGATGCAGGCTGTTAATACAGGGGATGATTTATATATACACTAGCAGGATGTATGTTGAAAATGCCTCTACTTTCCTCTCAATTTAGGAACCTAAAACTTCTTTAAAAATATGAAGTCTAAAGATTTGAGAAGATGGCGGAAGAGTAAGACGCAGAGATCACCTTCCTCCCCACAGATACATCATAAATACAGCTACACGTGGAACTGCTCCTATAGAACACACACTGAATGCTGGCAGAAGACCTCAGACCTCCCAAAAGGCAAGAAACTCCCCCACGTACCTGGGTAAGGCAAAAGAAAAAAGAAAAAAACAGAGACAAAATAACAGGGACAGGACCTGCACCAGTGGGAGGGAGCTGTGAAGGAGGAAAGGTTTCCACACACTAGAAGCCCCTTCGTGGGCGGAGATGCGGGTGGTGGAAGGGGGAAGCTTCAGAGCCACGGAGGAGAGCGCAGCAACAGGGGTGCGGAGGGCAAAACGGGAAGATTCCCGCACAGAGGATCAGTGCCGACCGGCACTCACCAGCCCGAGAGGCTTGTCTGCTCACCCGCTGGGGTGGGCGGGGGCGGGGAGCTGAGGCTCGGGCTTCAGTCGGATCGCAGGGAGAGGACTGGGGTTGTCGGTGTGAACACAGCCTGAAGGGAGCTAGTGCGCCACGGCTAGCCGGGAGGGGGTCCGGGAAAAAATCTGGACCTGCCGAAGAGGCAAGAGACTTTTTCTTGCCTCTTTGTTTCCTGGTGCGCGAGGAGAGGGGATTAAGAGTGCCGGTTAAAGGAGCTCCAGAGACGGGCGTGAGCCGCGGCTATCAGCATGGACCCCAGAGATGGGCATGAGACGCTAAGACTGCTGCTGCAGCCACCAAGAAACCTGTGTGCGAGCACAGGTCACTCTCCACACGCCCCTTCCGTGGAGCCTGTGCAGCCCGCCACTGCCAGGGTCCCGTGATCCAGGGACAACTTCCCTGGGAGAACACACGGCGCGCCTCAGGCTGCTGCAACATCACGCCGGCCTCTGCCACAGGCTCGCCCCGCATCCGTACCCCTCCCTCCCCCCAGCCTGAGTGAGCCAGAGCCCCCGAATGAGCTGCTCCTTTAACCCCGTCCTGTCTGCGCGAAGAACAGACACCCTCAGGCGACCTATATGCAGAGGCGGGGCCAAATCCAAAGCTGAACCCCGGGAGCTGTGCGAACAAAGAAGAGAAAGGGAAATCTCTCCCAGCAGCCTCAGGAGCAGCGGATTAAATCTCCACAATCAGCTTGATGTACCCGGCATCTGTGGAATACCTGAATAGATAACAAATCATCCCAAATTGAGGAGGTGGACTCTGGGAGCAAGATATATTATTTTTTCCCCGTGTCCTCTTTTTGTGAGTTTGTATGTGTATGCTTCTGTGTGAGATTTGTCTGAATAGCTTTGCTTTTACCATTTGTCCTAGGATTCTGTCCATCCGTTTTTTTTTCTTTCTTTCTGTTTTTTTTTTTTTTTTTTACTTTTTAAAACTTTTTTCTTAATAATTATTTTATTTCTTATTTTAATAACTTTATTTTATTTTATCTTACTTTATTTTATTTTATCCTCTTTCTTTCTTTCTCTTTTTTCTCCCTTTTATTCTGAGCTGTGTGGATGAAAGGCTTTTGGTGCTCCAGCCAGGAGTCAGTGCTGTGCTCTGAGGTGGGAGAGCCAACTTCAGGACACTGGTCCACAAGAGAACTCCCAGCTCCACGTAATATCAAATGGCGAAAATCTCCCAGAAATCTCCATCTCAACACCAAGACACAGCTTCACTCAACGACCAGGAAGCTACAGTGCTGGTCACCCTATGCCAAACAACTAGCAAGACAGGAACACAGCCCCATCCATTAGCAGAGAGGCTGCCTAAAATCATAATAAGGCCACAGACACCCCAAAGCACACCACCAGACGAGGACCTGTCCACCAGAAAGACAAGATCCAGCCGCATCCACCAAAACACAGGCACTAGTCCCCTCGACCAGGAAGCCTACACAACCCACTGAACCAACCTTAGCCACTGGGGACAGACACCAAAAACAACAGGAACTACGAATGTGCAGCCTGCGAAAAGGAGGCCCCAAACACAGTAAGATAAGCAAAATGAGAAGACAGAAAAACACACAGCAGATGAAGGAGCAAAGTAAAAACCCACCAGACCTAACAAATGAAGAGGAAATAGGCAGTCTACCTGAAAAGAATTCAGAATAATGATAGTAAAGATGATCGAAAATCGTGGAAATAGAATAGAGAAAATGCAAGAAACATTTAACAAGGACCTACAAGAACTAAAGAGGAAACAAGCAATGATGAATAACACAAAAAATGAAATTAAAAATACTCTAGAAGGGATCAATAGCAGAATAACTGAGGCAGAAGAGTGGATAAGAGACCTGGAAGATAAAATAGTGGAAATAACTACTGCAGAGCAGAATAAAGAAAAAAGAATGAAGAGAACTGAGGACAGTCTCAGAGACCTCTGGGACAACATTAAACACACCAACATTCGAATTATAGGGGTTCCAGAAGAAGAAGAGAAAAAGAAAGGGACTGAGAAAATATTTGAAGAGATTATAGTTGAAAACTTCCCTTATATGGGAAAGGAAATAGTTAATCAAGTCCAGGAAGCACAGAGAGTCCCATACAGGATAAATCCAAGGAGAAACATGCCAAGACACATATTAATCAAACTATCAAAAATTATATACAAAAAGACATATTAAAAGCAGCAAGGGAAAAACAACAAATAACACACAAGGGAATCCCCATAGGTTAGCAGCTGATCTTTCAGCAGAAACTCTGCAAGCCAGAAGGGAGTGTCAGGACATATTTAAAGTGATGAAGGAGAAAAACCTACAATGAAGATTACTCTACCCAGCAAGGATCTCATTCAGATTGGATGGAGAAATTAAAACCTTTACAGACAAGCAAAAGCTGAGAGAGTTCAGCACTGCCAAACCAACTTTACAACAAGTGCTAAAGGAAATTCTCTAGACAAGAAACACAAGAGAAGGAAAAGACCTACAATAACAAACCCAAAACAATTAAGGAAATGGGAATAGGAACATACATATCGATAATTACCTTAAATGTAAACGGATTAAATGCACCCACCAAAAGACACAGGCTGGCTGAATGGTACAAAAACAAGACCTGTATATATGCTGTCTACAAGAGACTCACTTCCAACCTAGGGACACATACAGACAGAAAGTGAGGGGATGGAAAAAGATACTCCATGCAAATGGAAATCAAAAACAAAGCTGGAGTAGCAATTCTCATATCAGACGAAATAGACTTTAAAATAAAAACTATTACAAGAGACCAAGAAGGACACTACATAATGATCAAGGGATCGATCCAAGAAGAAGATATAACAATTGTAAATATTTATGCACCCAACATAGGAGCACCTGAATACATAAGGCAAATACTAACAGCCATAAAAGGGGAAATCGACAGTAACACACTCATAGTAGGGGACTTTAACACCCCACTTTCACCAATGGACAGATCATCCAAAATGAAAATAAATAAGGAAACACAAGCTTTAAATGATACATTAAACAATATGGAATTAATTGATATTTATAGGACATTCCATCCAAAAACAACAGAATACACATTCTTCTCAAGTGCTTATGGAACATTCTGCTGGATAGATCATATCTTGGGTCACAAATCAAGCCTTGGTAAATTTAAGAAAATTGAAATTGTATCAAGTATCTTTTCCGACCACAACACTATGAGACTAGATATCAATTACAGCAAAAGATCTGTAAAAAATAAAAACATATGGAGGCTAAACAATACACTACTTAATAATGAAGTGATCACTGAAGAAATCAAAGAGGAAATTTAAAAATACCTTGAAACAAATGACAATGGAGACATGATGACCCAAAACCTATGGGATGCACCAAAAACAGTTCTAAGAGGGAAGTTTATAGCAATACAATCCTACCTTAAGAAACAGGAAATATCTCAAATAAACAACCTAACCTTGCACCTAAAGCAATTAGAGAAAGAAGAACAAAAAACCCCCAAAGTTAGCAGAAGGAAAGAAATCATAAAGATCATATCAGAAATAAATGAAAAAGAAATGAAGGAAACAATAGCAAAGATCAATAAAACTAAAAGCTGGTTCTTTGAGAAGATAAACAAAATTGATAAACCATTAGCCAGACTCATCAAGAAAAAAAGGGAGAAGACTCAAATCAATAGAATTAGAAATGAAAAAGGAGAAGTAACAACTGACACTGCAGAAATACAAAAGATCATGAGAGATTACTACAAGCAACTCTATGCCAATAAAATGGACAACCTGGAAGAAATAGACAAATTCTTAGAAATGCACAACATGCCGAGATTGAACCAGGAAGAAATAGAAAATATGAACAGACCAATCACAAGCACTGAAATTGAAACTGTGATTAAAAATCTTCCAACAAACAAAAGCCCAGGACCAGATGGCTTCACAGGCAAATTCTATCAAACATTTAGAGAAGAGCTAACACCTATCCTTCTCAAACTCTTCCAAAATATAGCAGAGGGTGGAACACTCCCAAACTCATTCTACGAGGCCACCATCACCCTGATACCAAAACCAGACAAACATGTCACAAAGAAAGAAAACTACAGGCCAATATCACTGATGAACATACATGCAAAAATCCTCAACAAAATTCTAGCAAAACAGAATCCAACAGCACATTAAAAGGGTCATACACCATGATCAAGTGGGGTTTATTCCAGGAATGGAAGGATTCTTCAATATACACAAATCAATCAATGTGACACACCATACTCACAAATTGAAGGAGAAAAACCATATGATCATCTCAATAATGCAGAGAAAGCTTTCAACAAAATTCAACACCCATTCATGATAAAAGCCCTGCAGAAAGTAGGCATAGAGGGAGCTTACCTCAACATAATAAAGGCCATATATGACAAACCCACAGCCAACATCATCCTCAATGGTGAAAAACTGAAACCATTTCCAATAAGATCAGGAACAAGACAAGGCTGCCCACTCTCACCACTATTATTCAACATCGTTTTGGAAGTTTTAGCCACAGCAATCAGAGAAGAAAAGGAAATGAAAGGAATCCAAATTGGAAAGGAAGAAGTAAAGCTGTCACTGTTTGCAGATGACATGATACTATACATAGAGAATCCTAAAGATGCTACCAGAAAACTACTAGAGCTAATCAATGAATTTGGTAAAGTAGCAGGATACAAAATTAATGCACAGAAATCTCTGGCATTCCTATACACTAATGATGAAAAATCTGAAAGTGAAATTAAGAAAACACTCCCATTTACCACTGAAACAAAAAGAATGAAATATCTAGGAATAAACCTACCTAAGGAGACAAAAGACCTGTATGCATAAAATTATAAGACACTGATGAAAGAAATTAAAGATGATACAAATAGATGGAGAGGTATACCATGTTCTTGGATTGGAAGAATGAACATTGTTTAAATGACTCTACTACCCAAAGCAATCTACAGATTCAATGCAATCCCTATCAAACTACCACTGGCATTTTTCACAGAACTAGAACAAAAAATTTCACAAGTTGTATGGAAACACAAAAGACCCCAAATAGCCAAAGCAATTTTGAGAACAAAAAATGGAGCTGGAGGAATCAGGCTCCCTGACTTTAGACTATAGTACAAAGCTACAGTAATCAAGACAGTATGATACTGGCACAAAAACAGAAATATAGATCAATGGTACAGGACAGAAAGCCCGGAGATAAACCCACACACATATGGTCACCTTATCTTTGATAAAGGAGGGAAGAATATACAGTGGAGAAAAGACAGCCTCTTCAATAAGTATTGCTGGGAAAATTGGACAGGTACATGTAAAAGTATGAAATTGGAACACTCCCTAACACCATACCCAAAAATAAACTCAAAATGTATTAAAGACCTAATTGTAAAGCTAGACACTATCAAACTCTTAGAGGAAAACATAGTCAGAACACTCTATGATGTAAATCACAGCAAGACCCTTTTTTTTTTTTTTTGCGGTATGCGGGCCTCTCACTGTTGTGGCCTCCCCCGTTGCGGAGCACAGGCTCCGGACGTGCAGGCTCCGGACACGCAGGCTCAGTGGCCATGGCTCACGGGCCCAGCCGCTCCGCGGCATATGGGATCCTCCCAGACCGGGGCACGAACCCGTATCCCCTGCATCGGCAGGCGGACTCTCAACCACTTGAGCCCCCAGGGAGGCCCCAAGACCCTTTTTGACCCACCTCCTAGAGAAATGGAAATAAAAACAACAATAAACAAATGGGACCTAATGAACTTAAAAGCTTTTTCACAGCAAAGGAAACCATAAACAAGATCAAAAGACAACCCTCAGAATGGGAGAAAATATTTTCAAATGAAGCAACTGACAAAGGATTAATCTCCAAAATTTACAAGCAGCTTATGCAGCCCAATAACAAAAAAACAAACAACCCAATCCAAAAATGGGCAGAAGACCTAAATAGACATTTCTCCAAAGAAGATATACAGATTGCCAGCAAACACATGAAAGAATGCTCAACATCATTAATCATTAGAAAAATGCAAATCAAAACTATGAGATATCGGGGCCTCCCTGGTGGCGCAGTGGTTAAGAGTCCGCCTGCCGATGCAGGGGATACGGGTTCGTGCCCCGGTCTGGGAGGATCCCATATGCCGCGGAGCGGCTGGGCCCGTGAGCCATGGCCGCTGGGCCTGTGCATCCGGAGCCTGTGCTCCGCAACGGGAGAGGCCACAACAGTGAGAGGCCCGCATACCGCAAAAAGAAAAAAAAAAAAAAAAAAAACTATGAGATATCATCTCGCACCGGTCAGAATGGCCATCATCAAAAAATGTAGACACAATAAATGCTGGAGAGGGTGTGGAGAAAAGGGAACACTCTTGCACTGTTGGTGGGAATGTAAATTGATACAGCCACTATGGAGGTTCCTCAAAAAACTACAGATAGAACTACCATACGATCCAACAATCCCACTACTGGGCATATACCCTGAGAAAACCATAATTCAAAAAGAGTCATGTACCAAAATGTTCATTGCAGCTCTATTTACAATAGCCAGGAAATGGAAGCAACCTAAGTGTCCATCAACAGATGAATGGATAAAGAAGACGTCGCACATATATACAATGGAATATTACACTGCCATAAAAAGAAACGAAATTGATTTATTTGTAGTGAGGTGGATGGACCTAGAGTCTGTCATACAGAGTGAAGTAAGTCAGAAAGAGAAAAACAAATACCGTATGCTAACACATATATATGGAATCTAAGAAAAAAAAAAAAGGTCATGAAGAACCTAGGCGTAAGACAGGAATAAAGACACAGACCTACTAGAAAATGGACTTGAGGTTATGGGGAGGGGGAAGGGTAAGCTGTGACAAACTGAGAGAGTGGCATGGACCAATATACACTACCAAACATAAAATAGATAGCTAGTGGGAAGTAGCCGCATAGCACAGGGAGATCAGCTAGGTGCTTTGTGACCACCTAGACGGGTGGCATAGGGAGGGTGGGAGGGAGGGAGACACAAGAGGGGAGAGATAGGGGAACATATGTATATGTATAACTGATTCACTTTGTAATAAAGCAGAAACTAACACACCATTGTAAAGCAATTATACTCCAATAAAGATGTTAAAAAATATATACATAAACTCTATTATTTATAAAATACAACTGAGAGACTAAAACAAATAATAATAATAACAATGCATATGTAGCTTTTAATACACATAGATGAAAAACATATGGCAACAACTGAGAAGTATGGGAGGAAGTAATGGCAGTATAACATAATAAGATTCTTAAATGTATATGATAATTAATGCAGTATTATTTGAAGGTGAAATGTGATAAATTAAATATGCATACTGTAAGTCTAGGAAGCCCACTAAAATTAAAACAAGGGAAATTTGCTAAGGAGCCAGTAATTAACAAAATATAGAATACAAATATACTCAATTAGTCCAAAAACAGATGAAAAAAAAAAGAGGGTGCAATGACCAGATAAAACAAATTGGAATCAAATAGCAAAATTTATAACAAGATTGGATATGTAGATTTACCTCTAAACGTATTGAAAATTACAGAGTATTCTAAGGGTTTAAACATCCTAATTAAAAGGTAGAGATAATCAAACTGATGTAAAAGCAAACACAATTATATGTTGCTTACAATAAAACTATAGTAGATGTAGTTTAAAAATCATAGCTAGATTAGTAGAAAAAGTTTTAAAAGACACGTTCTATGCAAACACTAATAAGAAAGTTGTAGTGAGTATATTAGTATCAGAAAAATCAGGCTGACGAAGGAATATTTCTGTAAATATTTCTGCTGTAAAAAGGAGCATTTAATAATAAAAGTGTCTGTTGCTCAATTAGTTATGACAGGCCTAAAATATGTAGGTACCTAATGCAAAGGTTTCAAAGTAAATGACAGACTTAAAGAAATGCAAAATTCATCTAGGCACAATTGAGTAACAGGGGCCAGATTTACAATTAAACAACTAGAAACTGGACAAAATATATGAAGCAATGGTTTTGAGACATTGGACAACAGATAATGCAGGACTCTGATCCTTGGTAATAGAAGAAAAATTAGTGGGGCCCTATGATTTCCCAGCTCGGTGCTTCTGCATAGTTTGCAGACTAGAGTGAAGAAAGGAGCAACCTCCCAAAAGTTTTTGATCTTGTAGAACTGAAGAGACTGAGATTAGAGTTTGGGGAGACAAAGGCAGGTAGAATTTATGGCAACATCCTGGAGAGAAGGTAGGTGCAGACACACACGTGCACACACACACACACAAACACCCGCCATGTGAAAGCTGATCAAAATCAAATTGTGGAAAATTAATGATAAATACAACATGACAACAAAAGCAACAAATATCTTAAAAGTAGCCAGAAGAAGGAGAAAAAACACACTGCATACAAAGAGACAGCATGAAGAATATCACAGACTTCATACTGGACACATGGAAATCAGTATTCCAAGTATTCCTTTTTCATTGTCTCTCACATGTGTTTTATCCGTGAACCTATCAATGTACTGCTCCACTAGTTTAAATAGTTTATAGACTAACAAGTCCATTCATGTCATTGAGTCATATGTTTTCTGAAACAAAAAATTCTTATTTGCAATTTTACTGGAATTTCAAAATTATCTTCCAAAGGTAATTTGAGAAGTGATGACAGTATATAAATCTTGACACAAGTTCTAGCTACAATCTTTTATGCGAGGAATTATTGCAGGGCCCATGGATGGAGGTCTTATTTGGTGGTAAGCAAGGGAAGTACATTTATTGAGGTATGTGCTGTACCATACACATACCTGACATAAATATCTAGTCTCATGCATTTTGTTAATATTGTCCCCATTTAAAAGTTTTGTAGTCAGATAAGGATTTGAGACTATGGAATCTCAGAGAAGTTATTTAATCTCTTTGTGACATAATCAACTAGCCTCTACTACAGGATAGAGCAAGCAAGTTTCCCCTATAGACCCTAATTGTACCAAAATTTTGGATAATATTGAAAAAGAAAAAATTAATAATAGTAAAGGTTTATAATTTGATGTACAGTTAGCCCTTCCTGCTGAAGGGTTCCACATCTGTATATTCAGCCAACTGTGGATCAAAAATATTTGAAAAAGAAATCTCAGAAAGTTCCAAGAAGCAAAACTTTAATTCACTGCATTCCAGCAACAATTTACATAGCATTTATATTGTATTACAACTATTTACATAGCATTTACATTGTAATAGGTGTTACATGTAGTCTAGAGATGATTTAAAGTATACAGGAAATTTGCATAGGTTATATGCAAATACTAAGCCATTATATAAAAGACATTTGAACATCTGCAGATCTGGATATCCACATGGGGTCCTGGAACCAATCCCCCGACCTGGATACCGAGGGATAACTGTATTTATATAATACAAAATGTAGTCTGATTTAAATTGTCCATATCACTCAAAAATGAAATATTTGCCATCTTTTAAGTTTGTAATTTATTTATATAGGAGTTTTACATATTGAATGTATACAGTGATTCTGTGATGCTTGTCATTGCATGCAGCTGAACAGAATTGTAAGAAAACAACTTTCTCACTATCTATATAAAGTGTGGAAACCATGGCTGAGTAGCTGCAAATGTAAAAATAGGTTTAGTAATTTAGTTGACCATAAGCTCAATGTTAAAAATAGTAACATGGCTGAGGCTGTATTAAATGAAGTGTAATCCTTAGGTCTGGGGCAACAGACCTAATCCTGATCTTCTCTGCTTCCCTAAGACTTTTTGAATAATACTTCCAGTCATGGGCACTTCACTTTCAGTGACATCAACCCACTGAAGAACATTTAGAAGAGAATCTTCATTGGAGAAACTTTAACTTGAAATCATGGTCCATGAAGAATATTTGAAGAACAAAAACAATAATATCATTTTAATACAAAATCAATAATTGTAGTTAACATTTTTGGAGAACTTACTATATATCAGGCTGTGAGATACGTCAAAGAAAATCTCACACTACTGAACAGAGTTCAAGAGGAAAGGAAAACTTTACTCAAGACTATTAGATTAGGGATCAAGGCTATTCCAATAGGAGAGAGATATTGAACTCAACACTCCTGAAACAAAAGGAGGGGGACTTTAAGAGCTGGAGTGGCTTAGTGGAAAACTACTGGAGGAAGTAAGTGGGGGAGACTGCTACGTGTGATTGGGCCATCTGCGTTTGCTAATTCATGCTTAGCAAAGTTAGGCTGCTATCCTCCCACAGAGACTGGGAAATAGGAGCACTATCTTTTTTTTTTTTTAACCGTTCTACTGAGGTATGATGGGCATGTAAAAAGATATTTATATTTAATGTGTATAGCTCAATGAGTTTGGAGAAAAGTATACACCAGTGATACTGTCACCACCATGAAGGCCATAGACATATCCAACACCTCCCAAAGTTTCCTCCCATCCCCATGATGATGATGATGTGTAGTAAGAACACTTAAAATTTTCCTCTCTTAGAAAAATTTAAGTATGCAATACAGTAGTGTTAGTTACAGGCATTATGCTGTTTAGTTGTCTCCAGAACTTATCTTGTATAACTTAAACTTTGTACCCTTTAACCATCACTTCCCCCTTCCCCCTTCCCTCAGCACCAGGCAACTACCTTTATACTCTCTGCTTCTATGACTCTGACTATATTAGATTCCACGTATAAGTGAGATCATGCAATATTTGTCTGTGTCTGGTTTATTTCACTTAACATAATATTCTCCAGGTCCATCTATGAAGTTGCAAACAGCAGGAATTCCTACTTTTTTAAGACTAAATACTATTTCATTGTATGTATATACCAAATTTTCTTTATTCACTCATCCATTAACTGGACATTTAGGTTGTTTTCATATCTTCACTATTGTGAATAATACTGCAACAAATATGGGAGTACAGCTATCTCTTTAGGATCCTGGTTTGAATTCCTTTGGATTAGTATTAGATAAGGAATCATATGGTAGTTTTATTTTTAATTTTTTGAGGAATTGCCATACTCTTTTCCATAATGGCTGTACCAATTTATATTCCCACCTACAGAGTACCAGAGTTCCTTTATCTCCACATCCTCATCAATACTTGTCATATGTGTGTGCATGCATATATATATATGTGTGTGTATACATACATATATATATACACACACACACATATTTATATATATATTAGGGAGCCACCTCTTTGAAATGTAATCATCAAGAAAGATAGTGCAAAAAATAATAATCCGATTAAAAATTAGGCAAAGGACATGAATAGACATTTCTCCACCTAAGACATACAAATGGTCAACAAGTATATGTGTGTATGTATATGTATACATACACATATATATTTTTAATAATGGCCATCGTAACAGGTATAAGGTAATATCACATTGTAGTTTTGATTTTCATTTCCCTTGTGCCTAATGATTTTGAGCATATTTTCATATACATTTTTTTTGCACTATCTTTCTTGATGATTACATTTCAAAGAAGTGGCTCCCTAATCCTTGATAAAGACATTCCTGGGAAATAAAACTGTCAAGAACCTGGGAGATTCACATATAAAAGGGGCAGAAATGCTCTAAGAAAGGTAGTCAGAGGCATCTAATCAGGAAGAAATCTTTCTAAAGTTTAGTTAAGCTGAGAGGAACATTAAGGCCATCTTGATCAGACAGCACGTGAGCAGCATAGAGGTTAAGTACAGAGAGACTAGAAACATGCTACCTGGATTGAAACACTAGCTAGTTGTTAGACCTTAGAGAAATTACTTAATCTGTCTGTCTCAATCTCCTGACATGTACAATGGGAGTACTAACGGGGTTGATTTAAGTTTATATTAGTATTTTTAAGAAATATCCAACACATAATAGGTACTGTGTAAGCAGTTGTTAAAAAGAAATTATTTTATTTAATCTTTACAGTAGCTGTATGAAAGGAACTATATTTCTGTTATATTGATAAGGGAAATGGGACTGAGAAGGAAAAAATTACTTTATAGATCCAGCCTGTATTGGAACATAAGAAGTCTGGAACTGAGACTATTCTCTAAACTGGAAGATGGAATGTGGAGTTGATATACAAGTAATAGGACAGAAATTTCAGTAAAGAAGCTATCAACTAAAAATACAAAGGCAAAGCAGTCCAATTTGGCAACATGGTCTTTAATATTTTAAGAAAATATTTTGAGATCCAGTGAATTCAGTTTGAAGTTACAAATGGAAATGTGCATTCCTGAGAAGGAACATTATTTAGTCATTAGTTTATCATTTTTTTCTACGCTTGTGAGAAAGAGAAAAAAAATATTCACTAACCAGTTATAAGCCAACTACTGTGCTAAAGGTCTACACATTTCCCCACATATTAGAATCACCTTGAGTTTTGAGTGGCATGAAAACACAAACATGATAGATGCTTATTTCTCTCACACATAGAAGTTTCTCAACTATTAAATACACTTAACGTACACTTTAATAAAATGAGTCTGCAAAAATAAATTAAATAAATCAATAAAATAGAGTTTTAAAATCCAAAATTCAAGTGGAATGAATTATGCAAAGTCTTTATGACATTTTGATGTCATTATATAATATCTATCCTAAAATCACATGAGTACATTATAAGAACATATACTAAAAAATATTTGCATGCAAAGGGAAATTAATCAGACTTGACTTCACTAAAGAAAATTCAGAGTAGATCAGACCCATCCATAGACAGTATAAATTGATTATATAATAATTTTATTATGACATTACTTATATTCCATCTTTTTTAACTTCAGGTGGAAAGAAAGTCCATTTCTTTTTAAACATGGAAAATAAAGGACAAAAAAGAGACTCATCTTTACCAATTACAATGTAAAGGAGAACAGAAAATGAAAAGGGAAATGTAATTAGCATAGATAAATCCTGGTGCATGACCCCATTAATTAAGCTGTAGGGGGCATTCAACACATAAAGAAATTTATCTCATGTTTCTTTAATCATTATCTTTTTACAAACAGTTTCTCTGGCACTTTCTTCTAAGAAGTCCTCTATCTGTGATATCACAGATGCCATGATCCTCCTGGGGTGAAAACTTCAACCTGGCTAATGGGGCCATTCAGAACATAAATCTGAGCTCAAATCAGTTAATAGAATAGATATGTGGCTTGCCAATGTGGGCAAGAGAGTCAATTTTAGTTGGAGAAAATAGACACTGCTGGATTATTTTAAACTAAAAAAAAAAAAAAAGGACTGCTGTTCAAAAAAGAATATCAAGCAACTTCGTCAATAACCCCCTCAGTGTTTTAATCTATAAAATGGGAAGGTCCATCTTTATTGGAAAAGTAGGTTAGAAAATTTTTTTCAATGTCTCTTTTGTTTTTCTTTTTAAAGTTTTATGGAATTACAGTTGGTACAATAAACTGCATGTAATACACACTTTGGTTTTGACATAAGTATATACCTATAAATCCATCACCACAATCAAGATAATAAACATATTCACATGCTCCTGAAGTCTCCTCATGAAACTCTGTAATTCCTCTTGCTCATCCCTCTTTGTCCTCAGGAACTGCTGGTCTAATTTCCGTTACTAGAGATCAGTTTGTATTTTCTGGAATTTTATATTAATAGTATCATATAGTGTTTACTCTTTTTTGTCTGCTTTTTTTCACTTAGCATGATTATTTTGAGATTCATCCATGTTGTAGCATGTATCAATAATTAATTTCTGTCTATCACTGACTAGTATTCCACTTTAAGGGTATTCCACAGTTTGTTTATTCATTCACCTGTTGGTGGATATTTTGATTGTTTCCAGTTTTGTGGCTACTATAGGCATATTAGGAATTTTTAAGTGTGAACTATTATTTTGCCTATATATTTCCTGTGGTTCCTATGGTCTACACAACAAATTGATATATGTATGGCTGCCACTTTAATTTTTAGTGATTTCACATATTAACCGCCTAGTCATTCATAATTTTTTAATAGAATATGACAAAACTAAGTCAATGGTGTGGATCAATCAATTTCATATTTGAAACCTTTCAAAGTTATTGAAATAAAAAAAACAAATGTAATGTTATTGAATATTTCCTCTTAAATTTTTTCCAATCTTACCTCGATGATACCCAGATAATAGAATCCCATTACATCACTTGCATCTGTTTTTCTTTTTTGTTTGTTTGTTTTAACATCTTTATTGGAGTATAATTGCTTTACAATGGTGTGTTAGTTTCTGCTTTACAACAAAGTGAATCAGCTATACACATACATATATCCCCATATCTCTTCCCTCTTGCATCTCCCTCCCTCCCACCCTCCCTATCCCACCCCTCTAGGTGATCACAAAGCACTGAACTGATCTCCCTGTGCTATGCGGCTGCTTCCCACTAGCTGTTGGTTTTACATTTGGTAGTATATATATGTCCATGCCACTCTCTCACTTTGTCCCAGCTTACCCTTCCCCCTCCCCGTGTCCTCAAGTCTGTTCTCTACTACATCTGTGTCTTTATTCCCATCTTGCCCCAAGTTCTTCATGACTTTTTTTTTTTTTGGTTTCCATATATATGTGTTAACATACGGTATTTGTTTTTCTCTTTCTGATTTACTTCACTCTATATGACATCTGTTTTTATATTAAAGGAAATGTTATGCTCTATACATGATTGGAAAACCAAAGATGTTATTTGCACACTAGGACGGTTATTCTATCTATTCTGTGAGTCACCAACCCAGGAAGAATGAAGTTTTTTGTTTTTGTTTGTTTTTTCTGTTATTTGCATGGCATAGATTTATTGATGGTAACAGTAGATGTGATCTAATGGTTTCATTATTATTTATTATTATTGTGATCACTGTAATAATTATTTGGATATATTTTTATATAAGTAGGTCTATAACTTGTGATTTAATTTAGCAATGTGAAAGTCACAGTAAACTTGACAAGAACGTTTTTGATGGATAGATAGAAAAAGGGCTAAAAGCCTAACTGGAGTGAAAGAGAGAATCCTGATAAGCTGCTTTATAGTTTAAGATTATAAGAAATTTATGGACACAGTGGTTATATATATATATTTGCCTTCCCCAACTGCATGCCTCCATTCATTCTATGACTCAAGTCACACTGGATCACCCACCATTTCCCAAAGTATTACCATTCACTTCTTACTGCCTCAGCATTTGCATTTCCCTTGATTACACAGCCCTGAGTCATTGCTATTTATCATTATGGGAAAATAATTTATTGTCACTTACAGGAATCTGCTCCTTTGATAGTTATGATTTTGAAATTCTGTATTGTAGGTGCAAAGTTTCTAGCATCTTGGATATGATTAATAAATGAAAGTTGTCATCTTTACTTCCTTATTTTTTATCAATTTTTTTGCAGTGTTCAGTCTGCATGGCTGTTCACTAAAATACTTTTCTGTTACTTCTGTGCTCATAGCTAAACCACATTTGCCATCCTCTTTTATGGTTAGGTATGGCATGTGGCTGAATTCCAGCAAACAAAATATATTTATTCCTATTATAGACCTGGTCCATAAATAACTTCCATGGGCTCCTTCACCATTTTTGTTCCCTTTTCCCCTTGTACTAGTGGTATATTGATATCCAGAGCGACCTTGGATGCTATGGATTGACAATAGCAGGGCTTCTGTCAGCCTGGATCATTGAATGACCACAGAGTTTCCTCTCCGCCCATACCAATGATCAGGATCATCCTTTTGAAACTATAATTGTAAGCATCTGGGAGTCGTATGCAATCTATACTACTGTATCATGTATCGCCAAACCTATTTATTCATTCAACAGATATTTACTGAGTGCCAGGTACTTGCAGGACACTTTATTTATTTTACAATGACATATATTGCTTACTATATACCAGAGATTAATATAGCACTTACACATGAATTTCTTTAATCATACAACAGCCTTAGAAAATGACTGCTATCATCCTCATTTTACAAATGAAGAACCTGGGGCACAGAGAATTTATATCACCTGCCACAGGTTACACAGCTGATAAATGACAAGACCAAGCCAGCCTCTAGAGCCCATGCTTGTAATCTTAGTTCTATGCTACCTCTCCTGTTCTAATCACTGGTATTAGCAGTAAACAACAACAAAGGGCCTGTCCATAGACTGTGCATTCTCAAAAAACTTAAGAGACATAAAAACTAAATGGATGATCCAGAATTAGACCCTGAGGGGAATTCCCTGGCAGTCCAGTGGTAGGACTCTGTGCTTCCATTACAGGGGGCACGGGTTCGATTCCTGGTTGGGGAACTAGGATCCCACATGCCAAGCAGCATGACCATAAATAAACAAATAAACAAACAAACAAACAAAATGAATGATTGAATGAATGAATGAATGAATAAATAAATCTTAAAAAAAAAAAGTTAGACCCTGAAAGAAGAAAACTATAATGGACATTAGGACATTATTAGGACAATTTCCAAAATTTAAATATGGATGATTGATTACGTGATAATACCATATCAATGCTAAATTTCTTTATTTTTGTATTTTTATAATTTTACTGAGACGTATAACAATAATACTGATTATTAGAGATAGATATAGATACATGGAGAAAATGATAAAGCAAAAGCAAATGTACAAAATGTAAACAATTGTTGAATCAAAATAGAGGATATATAGGAAGGTTTTGAATTTTTTCAACCTGTTTTTGGTTTATTTAGAATTATAGTGATATGAAAAAGTTAACACAAAGGTAAAAAAATCAATAATATGTACTATGAAAGAAAAAGTAAAGAGAATGATGAGAAATCTATTTCAGGAAGAGTAGAGTCTTAAGTTATGCTGAAGGAACAAGCGATGGGAAGATGTGAAAAAAAATAATTCAGTGAGAAACACAAGCATAAAGTTGCTAAGTAATGCCTTTGAGGAATAACAAGAAATTTTGTAAAGCAGAGAGAGTGTCAGGGAGTGATATATTAGGCAGGAGTCAGGGCCTTATAATGTTAAGATATTTGAGTTACTAACAGTAAAATGGAATAAAATTGTTTGGGACAAGTGAGTGATATGATCTGATTTGCCATTTAAAAATATGATCCGTGTATAGGGAAGACTGTAAGGAAGATAAAGTAGGAAGTAAGGAGAAGTCTTAGAAAATATTGCAGTGGCTCAGGTGTAGATGGTGGCTTGGCCTGGAATGGTTGTGGTGGAGGTGATGATAAGCAGTCACAAATGGCATATGTTTTAAAGGACAATATATAGACATTTTCAATGGATTGCATGATGTATGGATGAGAGCATAGATGAATGGAATGCCATCAAAAGTCTGCCCCTGGACTGAAAACCAATAATCTGAATGAGCCATAGGGGGGTATCCTTTCTATCAATATCTAAAGGATGGGGGCATCCTTTCTATAAATATCTAAATAGACTACATATTTTGTATGACAGCCAACAGTCCAGTACCTCCTCAATACTATTGAAGAATCATGAAGAAAGTCTATTTTTTTAACTAGTTGCTTTTTACATCACTTAAAATTGCTATTCAGTGCTTTTCGTTCATTCATCATCGGTCATTTCGTAATTTCTCCCTCTTGCTGTATTTCTCTCCAGTGTGCTTCATTTGCTAAATATGGAAAATAGCACCTCTCTCATTTACCCAAGGTGTCAATAATACAAATTTATTTAAAAATTTATTAAGATTTGGAGATACCTATATATGCAAATTGTAAACTGGATATTACTGTATTTAAAGTTTATTTGACATGGTAATTCTTGAGGAATTTCCTATGGCTGACTGATTAAGCTTCTAGTTGCTTCTAATGTCTAGGGCAAATATTTCTTCCCAAACAGGAGCCCTCTCTTGTTTGTAATCTCACAAATTCCAAGGGCCTCTCAAAGGAAGCCCAAATCCACTGTCCTCATGTTGACTTTTGTATACAGAAATGGAACTTTTATGTCACTCAGAGCAGGTTTGCTGTGCAGTGTCTACAAATCCACCACTCCAGAATAGGATTTTGCTTTGTTTTGTATATTCAAAAAGCAGGCAATGCCACAGCCCCACCTCCCTTTCCTCCTACACACACACACACACACACACACACACACACACACACACACACACACACACACATGCCCATGCACGGTCATATAGTCCTGAGTCCCAAAGTTAATTTCAGAGATTTACCTCTGGCAGCACAAAGAATTTCAGCATTTGAAATTAATTGTTATTGTGGTTGTTTTGTTTTTTGAATGCTTCAGAGATATCAGATACAAATTTTACCTATTGCTTAAAATCCCTCCCAAAACTCTACAAATGAAAAGCTATTCTTTGTAGGACTTGCACTATTTTTAATTCTAGAGCAAACCCTAGTGATGATAGCTTTTCAGCATGTTACATAAAGAAAATGTTAAATAAATGTATGCAATATTTGTAATTTGATAGAATTAAAGCTGCACTTTTGGTTAGACATGAAATTGGTAGGAACTTGAACTGTTGCTCCAAAGCAGCAGATAATATACATTCACCATTTTGTGCAACTATGTGAGGAATCATCCCAAACATTTGTAGGCTTTTTTGTACCTTTGGTAAATGTGAACATGGTAGAAAGGTATATTTTTCACCAATTTCAATAACAGAGTGTAAAAGACTGATTATGATAGTGTTCATATTACCCTATAAAACTACTGTGACTATTATAGTCCCCTGATCAGACTACTATGGAATTAGCTTTCTTATAGCCCTTAACTTTCTGCTCATGGATGCTACAGTGTTACACATTAGCCATATCATGGTGCATTGGATATGATATTCCTCATTGGAAGGGACAAGAGAAAATTAGGGAACAAAATCAACATGCTCCTGCTATATATATTAACCTTGTCAGAATAGGATATAATCAGTGAGCCTGCATTCTGAGTGCTGATTTTTCACTGCCATCTTCATTCAGTGGTAGCAGCACTGTCATTTCCTAAAAGGAAATCTGAGGATCAATATAACTACTAATAATTTTGATTCACCTATAGCTAATCTGCACTGTGAGTTGAATCTGCTTTGTTATAGTTACTGACAGATGAGAAAATTTGGAATTGAATCTGCTTTGTTATAGTTACTGACAGATGAGAAAACTTGGAATTCAATCTGCACTATGAGAGCAACTAGAGAATGTTAAAAAAAATTCTAGAACAATGTTTTGTCATGATCCATAGCAAAAGCCTGAATGTTTACAAGTTTTTTTTTAATCATACAGTATATGATTCTAGGTAAAAATAATTGTCCTCAGGAAGATGGTCTTCAACAACACTAATAATGGGGTGAGAGGAATCTTTGGGAGGAAATGGATATGTTTATGGCCTTGATGGTGGTGATGGTTTCATGGGTGTATCCTTATCCCCAAACTCTTTGAGTTGTGCAAATAGTTAAATAATACAGCTTTTTACATGTCAGTCATAACTCAATAAAATGGTTTAAAGAATACATGTTTTCAGCAAAAAGTTCAAAGGCCCTTACTTCCTCACTTATCTTTACCCAACCAGGTGTCCTACAACAGGTATAAACTATTTTCTACCCAACCAGGTATCCTAAATTTTCTGAGTGTATATTATTTATATGAAAGTTGCTAAAAATCACTTCAGGTAAGTAGAGTTGCACATTTAATAAAATTAACTTTATTAAAAGCATTATTATGAAAGGATGGCCTGTTTACATGTAAATTAACTTATATGGAATTTATTTATGTGCAAGGCACATAGACTCTACCAATTCCCTGTGTGGCATACAGATGTAGTTTTTATTTAAATATTAGAATGCTATAGTGTTTTTCTACTGTAGAATTATACATGCTTATGATGATACATAAGAATTTTTACATTAAAAGAAAAGAGGGGCTTCCCTGGTGGCGCTAGTGGTTGAGAGTCCGCCTGCCGATGAGGGGGACGCAGGTTCGTGCCCTGGTCTGGGAGGGTCCCACATGCCGTGCAGCGGCTGGGCCCGTGAGCCATGGCTGCTGAGCCTGCGCGTCCGGAGCCTGTGCTTCGCAGCGGGAGGGCCCGCGGCGGTGAGAGGCCCGCGTACCGCATAAAAAAAAAAAAAAAAAAAGAATAGTCTTAAAGAGATATAACATTTAAAATTTATGGAATATCTGCACTATTGCACTAAATATGTACTTTTTTGTTTCATAATTTAAAGTGAATAATTGCCATTTCCCATGAAGGTAGTTTAATTTTATCCAGTGATTCTGTTACTGACCCTTTCCAGTCAGACCCCTACAAGGGTCCTCCTGCCCTGAGTTGCTTGGGACAGTAGGAGACTGAGTTCTATTCAGAAGCAAAGAAAAGCTTTATTCTTTGAATGGAAGGATGCGAGCCTTCCCTCTAGAGTATGCCCTTTCCCCAGCCAGCCGGGCAGCTTTATAGGGATCTCATAAGTGGGAAAAGGGTCGAGTTATCCCAGGTGGGGCGCAGCTGTGCTGCTCACGTGCTCACGCTCCAGGTCGCGGCACGGGGAAAGCCTCTGCGCATGCCCCGCCGCAGCCATCTTGAATTGAGCGTGGTGCGCAGCTTCTGTACCCCGCCCGGAGCTGAGCTGTCAGGACAGCTCTTTCGCACTAGGAGCTCTGGTCTGAAGTCCTGGGTGAGAGGCCTGTGGACACGGCACCCTATGAGCAAGTGAAGTTGGACAAGCGCCAAGGAAATAAAGGTTAGACTTTATTTTGTTACCCAGATTCTATTTTTATTTCCCAGGAATTGTTAATGAGCTTTGCCTGCGTAAATTCCATATTTGGGAAGGTTGTACTACAACAGGAGATAACTCCAGCATCCTCATTGAAAAACTCGTTTAAGTGTCTTTTCTCATATGTACACAATTGCAATGGAAGAAAGTGTCATTTTACTCAACTGGAGGAATGTTCAAAGTCAGTGCGTTGGAGCCCTGGTAGCAGATGAACGCCAGTGCAAAAGCTAATGTTCCCCTTGCTCTACCTATTGTGTGAAATCTTTTGGCATATTTTGGCGGGGAGACACATTTTACTTTCAAAACTTCACCTGCAGTATATTGAATGCAGTGATTTCATCGTAAGAATTGTTTCCTCCTTTTAAAATTCTGCCTGGTGTTTCCCAGTCTTCACCAGCTTGTTAAATCTCATTTTCATGAATACTGTAAAGCATATTTAGCTAGGGATCCATCTACTTTTAATTTTAAAAAGTCTAACTTTGCATCAGGATCCCATATGTAAATATATTTGAGAATCTCTGGAGATATTTGCTCTACAAGTCCTTGCTAGCTATTACATGTTATAGTGGCTAACTGTCTGTTGCCAGATTCCTCATATTAGCTCTTCTACATCACATCTCCATAATGGTTACCTCCTGGAGAAATGCATTTCCTAGGCTGCTACTACTTTGCACATAGCAGTTTCATTTCAACTACAGCTCTTATCTATATTACAGGAGGTAATTGTTGAGATTAGATTATCCCTTGAAATAAGATGTTATTAAAGTTTCAGAGATAATATAAGGGAAGTAAAGTTTCTACCTGTGGCTACTCCTGCAGCTAGGAAGCCCTGACCCATCATCATGGAGCCCTGACAGGTGTGGCACTGCCTAATCAGAGAGAGGCTCCATGGAGCCGAGCATTTCTCCCAAAACAGGTGGTACCAATAAGCCTGCCCCTGTTAATGGATTCAATCTTCACTCCATGAGGCCCAGAGACAGCAGGGTTTTCCCCCAACTTTGGACCAGGACCTTAGTCCTCATTTTCCTATCCAGATACTGAACTCCCCTCAAGGTAATTGATGCTACTGTGTCCCACATCTTCAAAGGGACCCTTTCTCTATCTCCACAGGAAAGGACATTAGCAGATAACAGTTACACTATGCTGTGAGCAGAACTCACACACATGAAATTCATTTATGTTCTTGAAAAGTACAAAACAGCAGAGACAGGTTGTCCAGGCACCCACAACTTTAATCCAGATCTGTTCTCCCTCTAAATTAGGGCACAAATCACTGAAAAATACTAATCCTTAACATTTTCCTGACATATTGGTTCATTATAATTGATTTTTTAGAAGTTCTCTGAAGAGTAGACACAATGCTATAGACTGAAGGAGATGATTATATTCAACATAATAATAATAGATTTTGAAATTATTTTTCTTGCCTGGAACACCTTTAATCCATCAGTATAGTTTTCTCTGAGGTGGAATTTACTGTGAATATTAAGTACATGACCTGCATTAATTTATGATAGTAAAGGTATTTGCTTAACCAAATTAAGCATCATGGATTCATTGAGGAGAAATTAATAAGGATTATTCAGGATATATGAGAAGAACTCATTGACTGTGTAATTAATTTAAACACATGTAAACAGATTGTTATGTGAGCTATTTAGGCATATAATTATAAATCATTAAATTGCACATGAATTCATTCAGGTAACTATAAATGGTAATAATGTTGTCTAATGTTTACATTTGCTTAAAATTTTTTCAAAATGTTATATTTAACTCTATTCTGTTTGTTTTTGTATTCATAGTAATAGTGTTCCCATTTGTCTTCATTTAAATACTACTTCTTTATTTAAAAAAATGTAAAATAGTCACAAACCTATAGAAAAATTAGAGGTACAATATAAAGAATACGTTTTCTTGAACTATTTAGAAGTAAATTGCTGACCTGATGTCTCATCATCCCTAGATAGTATAGTGTATTTTTCCTACAAACATGAACATTCTCCTAGACAGAAAAAGAAAGAGGAGGAACAGATAATTCAATAATTAAAAATTAACATTGATACATTATTAACATCTAACTCTCAGACCCAATTCAAATTTTACCATCTCACAATAATATCCTGTATAGCAAGATGATCCATTTCAGAATCGTACATTGCATTTATTGGTTTCAGCTTTACTAGAGTTTGGTTGACAAATATTCATATTAAAGACATTTAAAGTACACATAGTGGTGATTTGATATAATTTTACAATACAGTATGAAAGGAATTCCACCATTTGGTTAATTAACACATCCATCACCTCACATCTCACATATTTATCTTATTTTTCTACTCTCTTAGCAAATTTCAATTATATAGTATGGTGTTATAAACTATAGTCACCATGTTTTGCATTAGAGCCACAGACGTTATCTTATAGCTGAAAATTTGTACCCTTTTATGAACCTCTCCTTATTCCCCCCCATCTCTGAGCCACTGGCAACCACTTTTCCACTTTGTTTCTAAGAGTTTGACTTCTTTTTTCGATTCCACATGTAAGTGAAATGCAGTATTTGTCTTCTTCTGTCTGGCTTATTACACTTAGCATAATGCCCTCAAGGTCCATCCAGGGTGTTGCAAATGGAAGGATTTCCTTTCTCATGACTGAATAATATTCATATATATATACATATTTATATATATACATCTCTATATATATACACACACATATATATATCAAACCTTCTTTTTCCATCCATTGATGAACACTTAAAGTTGTTTCACTGTCTTAACTATCGTTAATAATCATTCATTGCATTTATATGCCATGTCTTTTTTAGTCACCAGTCTAGAGTTGTCCTTAAATTGTTCTTTGGCTTTGAAGATTGTAGGTCAGTTGTGTTGTCCCTTAATTTATGCTTTTCTAGTGTTTCCTCATGATTATATTCACATCATGTATCTTCAGCAAGAATATCACAGAAGTGATGTGTTCTTTTCACTGTATCTTATCAGGTAGTATATAGCTTCAGTTTGTCCCATTACTGATGGCTACTTTGATCACTTGATAGCTGGTTGTGTTTCAAGTTTCTCTGTTATAGAGATTCTCTTTTCTTTCTTATAGTTATTAAGATTTGGGGGAAGATGTAATTTGAAGAATCTGAAACTCTGTAAAAATCCCATTCTTCATAAAATTATACACACACACACGCTCATGAAATTAAGTTTTCTTTATATTCATTGGATTGTAATAATTTTTTTTGAGGACTCAAAATATCCCCAGTTTGGCCAGTTTCGGACCCATTCAATCTGGCTTTGTGTTGTCATGTTTCCATTATTCCTTTAGCACTTGTTTGCCTTTAGGCACAATAAGTAGTTCCAGGCTTTCTTGTACTTTTTCAACCCAAACCTAGAACGCCTAACTTTTTTTCCCAAGGAGTTCTAAGTTATTTTAGTAGAAAATTTAGAAGCTAAAATCTGGTTGCTAGGGGTCCACTCATTGATACTGGATCCTTGCTATTCCCTGACTAGACACACACACACAACATTGTATATTTTTGCTTTCAGTTTATCAGTCATATCTGTTTAAACTGAAAACCATGAACTCAAACCAATACTCCAAATTCCTATTTAATATCATACTTTTGTATTTGTAATTCCATTGCTTAAGACTGAAAAAACTGTTTTCCTCTGTACTTAATAAGATTACTTATTTGATCATTTCTCCCATTTATTACTGATCTCCCATCTCTGCCACCACTCCCTCCTCTGTGTGGATGCTGTCCTTGCCCTACTTGGGCTCTCCCACCACACGCCAGCAGCTCCCTGGTGAGGATGACCTGCCCATCACACTCAGACTCTCAGCCCCCAAGATAAGCCAAGTGTAGATTTCCTCTTTGCCCTACTTGGCTCTCACCCACCACATAAGGAGGGATGCCCACATTCCCACATGGACGTCCTTTTACTCCGCTTGGAATCCTAAACCTCTTGCTTGTATATTCCACTCTGAGCTGCTGTTGCATAAGGAGGCTGGATTGGGGGGCATCCTGTACCACTCCTTGCTCATCTTCTGTTATTGGCTTTAAAATTGAATTGTTCAGAAAGAGATTTCAAGGAGAGGAAAAGGAAAGACAGGGAAAGAGAAGAAGGAAGAGGAAATGGAAGTAAAATAGAAAAAGGAAAATTTTTAATTGTTTAATATAGAAAAGTAATACAGACAATGTGATACGTTTCAAGAACTGAAAAATCTGAAAAATTAACTTCTCTATTTTGAAGTAGTCTGTCGGTTATATATAACAACCCTTTTCTGTTACATAGCCTACAAATATATCTTCTAGCCTGTGTTTTGCTTTTTGATTTGATTTTGGTATTTATTAAAATGTTATATTTGAAATAATTTAAACCTATATTTCCTTTCTTTTGTTACTAAAATATCTAAAACAACAACAAAAAAAGACAAAATATTAGGCTTGTTAATTATTGATTGTGGGAACACAGGTGCTTTTTATTATCATTTTTTCCTTTTTGTGCACTGTAAAACATTTGAATTATACTAAAGAATGAACTTATATAGGGGAGCAAATGATTACTTGTGAAATTAAAAGTATAAAAATAGTCTCTAAGCCCATTTTGAGTCCCTGCTAACTCTACAGACTATTTCAGTCAGTTAAGTTTGCAAGTGAGACTCAAAGCTCTGAGCTGAAAGACATTTATAGTTCAGTTACCTTACTTGGCAAGGTTTTGCATGACAAAGATCATTCAAAATGAGTAAAATTGAAAACAGCCCAAATGTGCATCAACAGGTGAATGAGTAAACAAATTGCTATATATTCATACCATAGAATTCATCAATAAAAGAAAGAGATTACTGGTACAAGCAGCAATGTGGAGGAATCTTAAGATAACTATGCTGACTCAAAGAAGCCAGACAGATACTATATGATTCCATTTATGTAAAAGTTTAGAAAATAGAAACTAATAATCAGTGACAGAAAGCAGTTTAAGGAAGGAGAGGAAGGAGAGGGGCAGGAGGATAGAATTATAAAGGAGTATAAGAAAACGTTTTAGGCTTCCCTGGTGGTGCAGTGGTTGAGAGTCCGCCTACTGATGCAGGGGACACGGGTTCGTGCCCTGGTCCAGGAAGATCCCACATGCTGTGGAGCGGCTGGGCCCGTGAGCCATGGCTGCTGAGCCTGCACGTCTGGAGCCTGTGCTCCGCAATGGGAGAGGCCACGACAGTGAGAGGGCTACATACCGCAAAAAAAAAAAAAAAAAAGAAAACGTTTTGGGATAATAGATACCTTCATTATCTTGATTGTGGTGAGGATTTCATATGTAGGTCAAAACTTATCAAATTTTAGACTTTAAATATTTGTAGTTTATTGCATATCAATTATACTCTACAAAGCTGTTAATATTCTAGTCAGTTAAACTGTATTTTCTTTAATGGCTTCTGGATTATTTTCGTGCTTACTGGTTTTTTTAGTTCATATTCTATTCATCTCAGTGTCATTTTTGTATATATTATAAAAGAATAAATTAGCTTTGTTTTCTTGAAAATGAATATAGATAAAATATAAACAACAATAATTGAATTCCATTCTCTTTTAATTGAAATAAAATGACAATTTGTAATAGAATAATTTGCTATACATAGTTAGCACAATTCCTATATTTTTATATTGTAGTAGTTAATTTATTTATCCTATGCCAGTATTATAGTAGTTTGAGTGAAGTGGACTTTTAGCAAATTTTATGATCTCGTAGGGATAGCCCTTCTTAAAATTTAACTTTTTAAAAATGGATTTGGCTTTTTTAACTGTTTTTCTTCCTTTGGAACTTTAAAATAATTCTTTCTAGTTTTTGTTTTTGTTTTTTAACTCTGTTGGACTCTGATTAGAGTTTCATTAATTACATTACATTAATAAACTTTTTAAGGTAGTAAGTCTGATATTCTAAGAACATTTCCTCTTGATATCTCATTTGATGTCTTTCAAAAACATCTCCTAGTTTGAACTATATAAGTACTGTCCTTTCCTGTGAATTTTTTTATGCACCATATACTCTTTTTTACTAATAAACAAGTTATTTCCTGTTTCTATTTCTAACATATAATTGCTATTATATAAATCTATTTTTCTATATAAGCATCTGTTTCATTTGTAAATAGGATTAGAAAAATTTCTGATTATGTTCTTATTGCACTAGCAATAACCTAAAACATACCATTTATAGTAATGTAGAATGGTGTGTAGAGTAGATATCTAATTTTAAAACAATTATATACATAAAGTAGATTAAATATGCATCATAAAAATGTTAATATAGTATAGCATGTTAGGGAAGAAGATATGGAATTAGACACTGCCAGACATCATTTACTAGCTCTTCGACCTTTAAAACTTATTTAACCTCTAAACCTCAAAGTCTTTTCCTATCGAACTGATAGTGATCATGCCTTCTTCCTGATGTATTTAAAGAATGTAGTAACTTAACAATTTGTAACCATTAAATAGAATTAATCCTTTTTATTGTTTGTGAGAATTAAAGATTTAATATATAAAGCAACATACTCTTGAGGAAATTAGTTATGACTATTTAAATAACAAAAGGCATGGTATTGATCTCGGGTGGCCTCGGTCTGCAGCGGCTTGAAGCAGGATTTTGGTTCCAGCCAGAGATTGAGGTAGGGCTGCAGCAGTGAGAATGCTGAATCCTACTCACTAGACCGCAAGGGACCAGTGGCCAGTGACAAGGCCCTGGCCCATCAGCTGTATAGAAATGAATTTCCACATAGAGACAAAAAGTAGTGAAACAAGTAAAGTGTTTATTAGGAGGAGAAACAGTACGTGTGGATAGACATACAGGTAGGCTCAGAGAGAAAGTTGTGCCCTCATGGTAGTTTGAACCACTTTTATGGGGCATTTCTTTCAGGTTTCCTCTGGCCAATCATCTTGCTTTTCCTGGTTCTGAGTCTGTATTTGGTATATCTCAGGGTCCTCCCATGTGTGCACACACATCTCTTAGCCAAGAAGGATTCTAGTGAAGAGGCCTTTGGGTAGGTTAACATCACTTACTATGAGTGACGCCCCCTCCCTTTTGACCTCTGAGGAGGCTTTCTACGCATGTATAGTCGGGAAGTTCTCCTTGACCTCAAGAATGAGAAATATGTGGTCTCTGTCTTTTATCTGGGCAGGGCTCAGCTATTCTCTCGCTCCTGCTATATTGGAGTCTGTCCACAGGGGACAACTCCAGTTGCTCAGCCTGGGACCCATCTGTCTTCTGCCTCAGTATGTGTACTAAACAAATCTTGTTACCTTAATAAACATAAAAAGTAATTTAGCCATTTTGGGCTGATTTCCTGATACACAAATTAGTGATAATAAATGACTTTACTAACTGAGTTGCTGAATCCAAAAAAGGTGAATGAGTTTCATGTTCCTTTGTAAAATTATAATGGAGAAACCAGTTGGAACTTAAGGCATTTAATGGACATTAGGTAATATAATATGTAAAATGTCTTCTAATCTAGAAAATGGTAAACTGAAAATATGTGAATTAAATTACCATTTGTGATTCAAAGTAGATGGCCAAATATGATGGAGTAATAACATAGCCCATTTCTATATTTATTTCAATTGTTCAGAGAAGGCCTTTTCCTACCCTTGATTTTAGATTTAGTCTAAACCTGTGTGCTTCTTATTCACTGAGATATGTTCTCAGTGACTGATAATTGCTTCCAAGAACTTTTAATACCTTAAGAAAAACTAAGGTGTTGAAATTGTCTGTAAATCCCTGTGGACTCTGAAGGAATGTGGGAGAACTCCTGGAACAAAATAGTCTTTCAATGGCAATGCTTTGTTCTGTTAGGTAGCAAATTGGGATCTTTGATAGATTTATGTTAAGTGCAATATTGTAATATAGTGAAGGAAGAAAACAAATGTAGTAAGGAAAAAAGAAAAGAAAATTGAGAAAAATATGCACAACTAATATAAAAGAAAGGGACTGAAGAAAAGTTTTGAGGATAAAGAAATGAGCTGTCAGAATTAGTGCTAGGGAAAAATTAGTACGAAAGATATTCAAGAATCTTTCCAGTTTATAATGGCCTTTAAAAAGAAATAGTTAATTTTCTCTTTCTGGGTTAGAGTAAACATTGTTTAACTTTTGTAGCCAAAAAGTACATTTGCTAAAGGTCTTTGAGTAAAACATTTTCAAGTATTTAGGGTTACTCTTATTGACCTACAAATAATCAATAATTCTTAAAAAAAATATGATTCCATTTAAAAAAATCTGTTTATTATCTTTATAGTTTCTCCATCGAATTACTGTCATTAGAGTATTCATTTCAAATATGTAAGTATTGTGCAAGCACTAAGAGTTTAATCATTTACTATATATGTTATCTAATAATTATTGGTAGCTTCCTATATTACTAATTTTCTCTTGTGCTCATGATTCTAATACCAAAATGAGATTTTTGTTCGTTTGTTTAATAGTCACAACTATAAAGATGATTTATTAATTATAGGTCAATAATAAAGCAATTTATAGGAATAGAGATGCCATTCTCTTTAATTCACCAAACCTTCAGCTGGATTATTATAATATCCATATGCGAAAATCAATTAAGGGACTTTGACGAAGTACTGCAGAAAGATCAGGTCAAATGAAAATACTAAGAATTGTCATAGTCCCTGAGAAAACAGAATGATATCCTGGAAAATAAGGAAAATAAACAGGCAGAACTCTCAAATATTCACAGGGTTGGTCTATTTTCTTATGTAAAGTAAACCTTGGGTTGGAAGGAAAACTTGGGCAATCCCTGGAATGATTGCAGGGGAGAATGAATGGAGTAGTTAGAAAGTCTTATGTGGCGATTTAGCTGAGCATTTATTTCTTCAGCCTATCCAGTGGATCTGTAAGTAATTTTAGACTCTGTGATAAGCATCTTTGGTTTATCCAAGCAAGAGCAGATTCTGGTTTTTTTTGTTGTTGGTTTTTTTCCCCAGTTGAATCCTGATTAATCAGCAGTTATTTCTGCCAAGTGTGTCTGGGATATGAGGAGTCAGTAAATCCTGTAAGTTGTAAAACTGAAAAATATTGAAAATATAGTGTTGGAAACAAAAGGAACTTCAACTTTTTCTGTAATATATTTTGTTACTAAAGTTTCTAAAACAGAATGCCAAAATCTCATGCTTGTTAATTATTGGTTGTGGGAACACAGATGTTCTTTTTTATTATTGTCTTCGTTTTTTTTCCACATTTAACACGTGTTGAGCAGTAAAAATCTATGTACTACAGTATAAACTTGTATATGAAGAAAAACTGCTTGCCTTTGAAATTGTAAACAAACTAAGAGTCTATAAATCCACTTTGAGTTTGTGGTGACTCCTAGATTACTCCAACATGGTGTTATGTTTTCAAGTGAGACCAAAAGCTCAGTGCTAAAAAGACCATTTAGGTATCTTATATATTAAGCTCTTGGATGAAAACATTCATGAAAAACTATCTCTGCTATTCAAGACAGTGCTTTTGGAAATATTTAATTTTAACTCCTTTCTAAAATATCAAGTCTGTTTAATTTTATTTTGTGTTTTCTTTTTCTCTTTTCAAAACAGCCAGCTCCTTACACTGACTGTTTCACATTAGCTATGTTTAGCCTAAAGGGCACTAAGTAGAAGCCACTATCTCTGAGTCTATAACTCACACTGCTACTCAGTAGTCATGTGACCTTGTCTAGTTCTTAGTTTGCTTATTTGAAAAAAGAAGAGTGGGGGTTGTTGAACTTTACCAAATGAGAATAGATGTTTTCAAATGTTTCCCTGTTCTTTTATTTTCTCTTAAGATGTGAAAGCTCTTGTTTATAGGAACTCTCACTTGAAAGAGTAAGGAGATAGATAAAAAGTGTTCACCTCTTTTTATGGTAAAATATGCTAATTTATGGACACTTTGAAAACAATAACTCATCCAAAAATCCTACATTGCAATGAAAGGAATTTGTATATTATAAATATTTGGTTTAAATTGTAGACTGCAATGTACCTTGATGTATGGGCTATATTTTTTAAATGTTGTTTTTGAAAATTAAGCTTACTCTCTCAAACTGTACTGCCCATATATAGCACCTTTAGCTATTTCCATTTAAATTAGTTAAACATTTTAAAACTGCATCACCCCAGTCACATTTCATATCTTTAATAGCCACATGTGGCTAGTAGTCACCATTGGACAATTCTTTCATTGCAGAAAGTTCTATTGCTAGCACTTCTCTAAAAAGTTAGATCCCAGTGTTATGCTTGAGCTGCATATATGGATGATGATCTGCATGTTAGCAATACAGAAGGAAATCATCATCATGTGGTAAAAAGAAAAATCATACAAGTTTTTCCTAGCAAGATCAGTATGAAAACTGAAAACAACCTAAGTAAGATTACTGAACCTAGAAAGAGTTCAATTAATCATAGAATTGTTGAAAACTATAAATGTTCTCTCATCCATATTAAGTATATAGCCATCTATAGAGTATGGATACAAATTTCTCTCCTTATTAAAAAATCTCTGACTTTATAAGTAAAGAAAGCGAGTGTAGGGAATTGGTAATAATTATGAGGGTTAGTGTATACGTAGAAGGTAGAAAAAGAGCAAGAGATAGAGTGTTTCTCGTCAGACTCAAAAAGTATTGTCAAAGTTGATGCATTTACCATGAAGAGAGCAGGCTGTGCGGGCTCTCCTATCTGTCTCAGAAATGAACCTATGGATGCCCTACTAAGTGTAATGGAGTGTCAGAATTTAATGAGGCACTTGTACCAGGTCTTGGTCAACATGCAGACTAAAAAAGACGTATTTGGGAGGCTTTGGTGGAAAAGAGGAGGTTGTGGAAAGGAGGGGGAATTGTTTTACATTGCATCCGTTGTGTCATTGAAGTATTGAATGACATTGCACTCAAAAGGCAATTGTTCTCAAATAGGAATAAAATGAAAATTTCTTTTTAAAAATTCTTTTGTTTTGTTTTTTCCTCTGTTCCATTTTCTCCCTATCTTTACTGAGGGATAATTGACAAATAAGAATTGTATATAAAGATGTACAACTCGATGTTTTGACATATGTATACATTATGAAGTAATCACCACACTCAAGTGAATTAATATATCCATCACATCACATAATTACCATTGTATTTTTCTTCTTGTGTTTATTTTATTTTTTTATTTTATTTTCATGGTAAGAACACTTAAGGTTTACCCTCTTAGCAAACTTCAGGTATATATTGCATAATACAGTATTGCTAAGTATAGTCATATATGCTGTACATTAGATCTCCAGAACTTATTCATCTTGCATAAATGAAACTTAATTCCCTTTGACCAACTTCTCCCACTTCTCCCTCCCCTGGCCCTTGGCAATGACCATTCTATTCTCTGCTTCTATGAGTTTGACTGTTATTTTGACTCTGTCTTGTTATTGAGGAAATCTACTGACTCTATATCTGATGACTAAGAAATAGTCATTCTTATAGTATTTGGCAGTCACGATTTGAGACTCTTGCAGGGTTCACTACTCAACTTAAAATTACTAACAAAGTGATGGTATTTAAGAGTTAATTTTGAATTTTTTGAAAGTAGTTGGACATTTCTGCTTAAGATATTAGTAATTATTTGAATGTTGAATTTTGACTGCAGTGGGAAACAGTTTGACATATAAAATGCTTGACTTCTTTCTCTTCCTCAAGCAGATAATCACATATATTCATAATGTTTCATTTTATTCCACATATATTCTAAATGCACATTCCTGAGGTAGAAACAGAATTTGCTTTGTTCTGTGCCACATATATTCCCAGCTGTGATGATAAAAGTTATAAATACATATACCACACAGCTAAGACTTGGTTTAGAAAAATTGCTGCATTAAATGGCATGGATCATCAAACAATTCATTTTAATATTGTAACAGTTCTTAGGAAAATTATGCCACAGCAGTAGCCTGTAAGTAAAGATGTTAAGAATATGTAAAATACTACTAGTTCGTGCAAACATAATTCTGACCAGTTTATCAAATCATGTTTGTCGTATCTGGAAGAAAAAAATGAACTACAGAAGTTTCCTCCCACTATTAATACTGGCCTAATACCCCCCCACACACACACAGGGATTTAATAATAGCAGGCCAATGATATCCCCGAAAATAATTCATATTGCCTAGAAAAAGGAAATAAATTATTTCATACATAATGTAGTGGGAAATATCATTTCAGGAGACTTTTAAGTGACTTCAATAGATGGAAAAGGTAGTGATTCATTTATACCTGTAGTTTAAGTGATAAAAGGGATTTCAAATGAATGTTGACTTTTAAATAGCCCTTTCTAGTGTTTGCTACCCTTTATTTATAGTTACAGCTAATATAAGGAAATAAATAAAAAGACAAGAATAGTAATGGAATGTGTATCAGATGCCCCTAATGTGCTGCCTCAAATCTCTCAGCCTCACTTGGTTTCTTTCTTCTCCTCAGTCACCTCTGTAAAGGCTGACTGTTGTTAATGTTCCTAGTTAAGTCAGCATCAAGAGGGGTGGCTGGCTCTTCCTCTCATTTTCAGAGATATGTGAAGCATGAGGCCACAGGTCATGGTATCTGAATTCTCCAGGGAGAACATAAGGAACCAGCTGATGTAACCTAGAATTGGAGAGGAGTGAAGTTTAACCAGTGAAGGAGAGAAGATGGGAAGGCAATGCAGATAAGTCACTCCCACCCCTTCTCTACTAGCCTGTATAAGGCACAGTGATATCTCACATGGATAAGTGAATGCTTATGTCTATGCTGCAGTGATAACCAATTTGGTTATATTCTGTCTTCTGGGCCTTTCACTCTCATTGTCCTGGGATTGCACCTACTAATTGAGAATTAGAACTTAAAATTGCCTTAAGTAAAGAGCATCCTGGTTGAAGCTTGAGTTCCTTTGCCAGAGGACCCAATCCACAAAATCATCATTTACAGGGATTGTAACTTAAAAGAGTTATTAGAATTGCAGGTTCCAAACATAGAAAGTGTGCCACAGCTTGTTGGCCAGCGTCCATCATAGCCAGTTGGTTTGAATCCCACTCAAAGAATCCTGATTAGTGGGTTAACCAATGCAAATGACCAAGTAGAAAGTTCTTGTAAGTCACATACTATCTCTAATATACAGAGCCCAGAATGATGCTGGATGTTCTTTTTGGTGGGAGAAAACACATAGCATTTTTTCTTTGACTACTGAAGAGAGTGAACATTATGTATCTGTCCATATAATCCCAAGATATTTTACTTACCTGGCAGTCTTCTGAATTTTGCTGGGGTTTATCAACCATCCTTGCTGGTACAGGTATGATAACACTACAGCCGACTCCAGTGAGACTGAGGTTTCTTACTTGCCAAGCAAGAGCATAGAGTTCATAAGTGAACAGAATACATACTTATGCTAAATCCTGGCACACTCTCTGATGGCAAATTGCAGGGAGTTTAGTTACTCCTGTCCCACTAGCACTTCTCTTTATGTACTCTTTCTAGCTGGGCAAATTCTTTCTGGAATTTATGGGACTGGGAGGCATAAGTATAAAACACATCAATCCCTACTGCCTGTTCAGATGTGAAAATGGCAACAGTACATTGAATTGGCTGAAAGGGCTCCTCCATAAGATCAGTTTGGCTTCTGTGAACATTGGCCAAACTCTAATAGCTCAGTCCAAGTATCCCATTCTCCCTGAAGCTTAGTAGGGAGGTGACTTGGGTGTTTATAGCCAACAGAACAATAGAAGTTTGAGTCTCTCTATTCTCTGAAATTCCCTAGCATATTTGGATGGTTACATATGACCCTAAATCTCTCTTGGAGACAGAGAGACCTCAGATCCACCCCTAAGAGTCTTTTACCGTAAAGCAGCTGAATTTAGAGTAAGGAGGGCCTGAGCATCAGGGTACACAAAGGGAGAGACTAGTTTCTTGCCATGAAGCAAGTTTACTTTCCTTTTCAAGCAGTTCAGCAACTGCTTGCAGGTCAACAAAAGGATTTTCTTATGTGTTCAATTTTCTGAAAGCCATATATCCAGTGGCAAGATCATCACTACTGGCTTGATTTATTTTCTCTTTGGGGACCCACTGCAGTCACAGCCATATTGTTTCTAAATAGGGCCGTAGGGTTTGCACCCATCACTGACACAGGCTTGTCTTGACAGTAGAGACATTTCTTCAGGAATTTACTTTTGTTGGAAGCATTTGTTGCCTAATTGTAACGATAACGTCTCTTAGGCTTTAGTATCAAATTTTAATACAAGAACTATAGGAGTTTTCCAGGAAAGTGTGGATGATTGCATATTTATCAAGATTTGGGTCAATTTCTCGTTCTCCAGTGGGTCACATTTGGTAGCACTGTAAGCACAATATGAATTTTAACCAACGCCTAATCTATGGTTTAGCATGGGAATTTGTCTGTTTTGGAAAAATCTGAGAGGCCAAATCTCCCTTATAGAAACCAGGGCACACTGCAAACAAACAAACACACAAAACAAAACAACACATACACACAAAAAAACAGATGTTTTCTCTTGTCTCTGAATCAATCTAAAATTGGCATAATAGACTGTAGAATGGCTCTGAGCCATAAAACAGCACAGCTGTAGACATTGATCCTTAACAAGCGTTGTGCTCTCCAACGCTTATTTTCCAGTTGACCCAAAGTTCTAATGAGTCACCTTGTTTCTGCATATAGTGGTCACAAACTTCCCTTATTTCATTCTCAGTGTAAGTACACATCTGTGTAACTATTTTTTGAAATGGGAGTGAACCCTCTGAACACTCAGGATGAATCTTAGACAAGACCTAAGGATGACTACCAGATTGGTGAGGAAGACCCCTTTTCCCTACTCAGTGAAGAGTTAGCAGAAAGAGGGCATCATGAAAAAACTGTTTCCTGGTATTTGGCCTGTAACCACCAACCTGTATATCCTCATTGATAGGTAATAAAATGGAGGTCCATTAATTATCCAGCTGACCATACAATTTGATCAACATGTTTACTACTTACTCCTTTGGCTTTACCTCAAATCCTGTCAATCATTCCGTAAGACCCTCAACCTTCCTATTCCACCAAGCTATTACTCTGTCATCATCCCATCCTCATTGCCAAAACTGTCAAGAAATGTAAATAGATTTTTATGCTACTTGCATGCTAACAAGTTAGCATCATACTTACTGGTAGTAGACATGCAGCTCCTTGGGTCAGAGACAGAAACTTAATTACAGCACAGCAAGCAGTAACATATCACATCAGGTCTCCTTGCCCCCAAATCCCACGAAGGTGTTTTTTTTTTTTTTTTTTTTTTTTTTTTTGCGGTATGCGGGCCTCTCACTGTTGTGGCCTCCCCCGTTGCGGAGCACAGGCTCCGGACGCGCAGGCTCAGCCGCTCCGCGGCATATGGGATCCTCCCAGACCGGGGCACGAACCCGTATCCCCTGCATCGGCAGGCGGACTCTCAACCACTGCGCCACCAGGGAGGCCCTATCTTTGATTTTTATATTTAAAGTGTATCTCATATGGACAGCATAAAATTGGTTTTTGCACTTTTGTCTATTTTGACAACCTCTGTTTTTCAATTAGAAAGTTTAGCATATTAACTTTTGATGTAATGATTATAATGTAATTATTTTATAATAATTGATTTGTATCATAGTTTTGATTCTGTGATCAAAATCACAGATTTCTTTTATAGTAATCAATAGTGTGATTCTAAAATATCTATGAAAATTAAAGGAACTAGCATGGACAAAATAAGTTGTGAAAGAAGATAGAAGTTGTAGAGCATACGTTATCTGATATGAAGACTTACTGTAAACTTTCAGTGATCAGGACAGTATGCCATCGGTGAAAGTATAAACACAAGGAATAATGGAATTCAAATGAGAGTTCAAGAATAGGCACGCACATATATGGCCATTTGAGTTTCACAAATATGTGAAAATAATTTAATGAAGACAGGATATTTTTTCAACAAATTATGTTTTACTATTTAAAAATTCACATGCCTTAAAAAATGGAATAAAAAAGAAAACATTGACCAATACTTCATGTTATACATCATGTATAGAAGATAACTCAAATGGATATAAGTCAAAATGTAAAACTTAAAATAATAAAACATCTGGAAGGAAACCTAAGAGAAAAATCTTTAACCTTTGTGACAGTTAGCTCAAGATTTCTTACATATAACCAGTAGCATGTATCATAAATGAAAAATGATAAATTGGACTTCGTTGTAATTAAGAACTGCTCTTCAAAAATATTGTTAAGAAAATGAAATTCAAGTCTCAGATTAGGATAAAAATTTGCATATTTCATATATATATATAAATAACATATCCAGAAGATATTTAAAAATTTCAAAATGTAATAATAAAAACACAAACTACCTAATTTTTGAAAAGTCAAATTGTTAGAACAGACAGTTCACCAAAAAAGATATATATGTGGAAAATGAGTTCTTGTAAAGGTGCTCAATATTATTAGTCATGAGGGAAATGCAAGCTAACACCACAATGAAATAGCACTACACACCTATTAGAGTTGCTAAATAAAGATATCATCATCATTAGTATGATAAAGCTAACAATGCGAAGTTCTGGAAAGAAAGCAGAGCAACTAGAAATCTAATAAATTGCTAGAGAATGCAAAATGACACAGGCAATTTAGCCAACCAGTGGTCAGTTTTTAAAGTTAACATACACACTTCGTATGTCCCAGTAACCCAAAACCTAAGTTTTGCCCCCAAAATGAAAGTGTATCTTAATGCAAATGGCTATTTATAAATGTTTATGATGACTTTTTACATAAACTTCCAAGTATGGAAATAACCCAAAAATGCTTCAACTGGTGAATGGATAAAAATATAGGACATATTCATACAACAGAATACTACTTACTGATCAATAAAAATAAACACTCTTCTGATTCACACAACACAGATTAATTTTAAATGCATTGTTCATTTAAATGCTAAGTGAAAGAAGTCAGACTCAAAGGGCTGTGCACTGTATGATTCCATTTCTTAGAGGGAAAGGAGATAAACAATTAAGTAACTAATGTATACTTGGTAAAAATAGAGAATAAATGATAGGAATGTTAAAAAGAAAAAAAAAGAGGTTGGGGATAAGGGATGTTGGATGATAGAGTCAAATTTAAAATGGGTTAGCACCGAAGGTGTCACTAAACCTTTACTCAACATTTACTCAAAAATGTTGCTTTGAGTAAAGATCTGTAGGAGGTGAGGGGACAAAATAACAATGTCAAAAATAACAATGCCATGTACAAAGGGTCAATCTAGGATTATATTCAATGTTTTGTGGTAGCACAGGGCAGGTCACTATGTCTCTGATGAGTATTGAAACATATATGCATAGTCAGTTCTCTTTAAGAAACATTATAATTATATATAAAATAATTTTCATGTTAATAAGAAGGGACTCTATGCTATTCATAGACCCACTGTATAGCAGGGAACTATACTCAATATCTTGTATTAACCTATAATGGAAAATAATCTGAAAAAGAATTTGTGTGTGTGTGTGTGTATATATATATATATATATATATATATATATATACGTAAACACTGAACTACTTTGCTACACTTGAAACTAACACAATATTGTAAATTAACTTACTAAAAAAATGTAAAAAAAAAAAGGGACTCTAGTCAGAAATTTCAACAGTTATGAGGACACAAAGATGAAAGTTCTGCTGTATATGTGGCATTGCATGTGTATTCATTTGGGGGAGGCGTATGAGGGTATAACAGGCAACTGAAGGAAATGATGAGACTGAAATAAGGAAGCTAATCTTTTAAAATTCAGTATTATTCTGTAGAAAGAAAGAAAGGAATTAATTTAAAGTTTACAAGAAGACAAGTGGCATAATAGATTTAAACACTTTTACTGCACCTTTATTAACACTGTCATCTGAGGTCCTCTGACAGTGAAGTCCTCTGACAGCAGGAAATCACAAAAATTGAATGAAGTAAGCAGACAGTAAAAACATTAAGTAGCACTGGAACCACATGACAAATCAGTGTCAACTAGAGATGATTTTCAGTGGTACACTATGAAACCTTCTTATTACCTGTGTTCTCACCTTCAAGATTTTGTAAAAATGAGAATATATTTTCAGTATACAGTGTAATGAAAGCTTTATCCCACTTTCCTATGGCATATTTTACTTTTTCTCTAGTTTTGCTCAAAACTATTATACTGAAACATTTTAATGTGCATTTTTCTGATTTTGTTTGATACATGTTTATTGTAAAAAAAAATGCACATGAAAGAAAAATGAAACAAGGATATCACCACTATTAGTACTTTGTTTTATTTAGTTTCAGGTTGTTTTTCCTATTTGTATGGCTTTTATGTGAATAGAAGTAAAGCCATCTTTAATGGACAGTTTTGTAACTTGCCCTGTATTCACTGAAATTTTTATCAGGAATATTCTACTTTGTCATTCAAAACTGTTGGTGACTTGTGGTTTCAGCTTCCACATGTAAAGAATTTGGAAGTAATTGTACCCATCTTCACAACAAGAAAACATGCTTCTGGAGAATTGAATTGAATTAGCTACAATATAGAAATTAGAAAAATAGCTTGAGATTAAACTGAAACATTCAGTTACATAATATTATGGAAATAAGTGACAGATTTAAAAAATGACTTTCTTGGGCTTCCCTGGTGGCGCAGTGGTTGAGAGTCCGCCTGCCGATGCAGGGGACATGGGTTCGTGCCCCGGTCCGGGAAGATCCCACATGCCACGGAGCGGCTGGGCCCGTGAGCCACGGCTGCTGAGCCTGCGCATCCGGAGCCTGTGCTCCGCAACGGGAGAGGCCACAACAGTGAGAGGCCCGCGTACCCCACACACACTCACACAAAAAAGACTTTTTATGTAGGTTTCAGGATTCATATACTGTTTTTGAAAAAGGATATGGCATGACACCTGTGCCTTTTCAGAAAAAAAGTTTCTGGGAACTAGGAATCCATTGTAGAGTCTTGGCAAATGTTAGATACTTAAATATTTGTTAATGCGATAGAATAATGAAAGCCAGAGGTGCTAAGGGGATCTTACATTGCTATGCCCTTTATCCTTTTTTTCAAATTCTTTCATGAGCAAGTTGATGATACTAGATAGATGGTAATGTCTTCTTTTTTTTTTTAAGAGTTTTCTGGACTTAATTTTTTCTTTGTAACATCTTTATTGGAGTATAATTGCTTTACAGTGGTTTGTTAGTTTCCGCTTTATAACAAAGTGAATCAGCTATATATAGAGGGAGGAGATATGGGGTAAATGTCTTTGACCTGGAGATGAAAGCATAAAAGCACTTGATCTCATTTATTCAAAGATGAACATTTTTTTCCACATTTTACTATCCCAACTTGAGATTTGTCTTATAATCAATACCAGCTTAAACTCATGGTTTGTCAGTCAGCAATATGATGTTCTTTTCATTTCCTATGTGTGTGGTCAAAGTTGATGCTATCATTTAAACTATTTATATGTTGAGATATATATGTCTCAACATGTAAATAAGAGTATCTCTCTCTCTCTCTACATATATATAAAATATGTGTGTGTATGTGTGTGTATATATATATATATATATATATATATATATATATATGCATAGATACAGGAGAGGGCGAGAGAGATTCATTGTTGTTTAAAATATCTTCAAGGGACTTCCCTGGTGGCCCAGTGGTTAAGAATCTGCCTGCCAATGCAGGGGACATGGGTTCGATCCTTGGTCTGGGAAGATCCCACATGCCCAGTAGCAACTAAGCCTGTGCGTCACAACTACTGAGCCTGCACTCTAGAGCCTGCGAGCCTCAACTACTGAAGCCCACGTGCCTAGAGCTGGTGCTCCGCAACAAAGAGAAGCCACCGCAATGAGAAGCCCGCGCACTGCAGCAAAGAGTAGCCCCCGCTCACCACAACTAGAGAAAGCCTGTGTGCAGCAATGAAGACCCAACACAGCCAAAAATAAAGTTTAAAAATAAATAAATAAAATATCTTCAAAAACATTATAAACATTCAGCAGTTAAACAAAGTAATTTGCATTTAGCAAAACAAAACTAGAGCAGCACAATAAATGATAAAAATCAGTGTGTAAAAGAATACACAGAGGTGCTTCCCTGGTGGCACAGTGGTTGAGAGTCCGCCTGCCGATGCAGGGGACATGGGCTTGTGCCCTGGTCCGGGAAGATCCCACATGTCGCGGAGCGGCTGGGCCCGTGAGCCATGGCCGCTGAGCCTGCGCCTCCAGAGCCTGTGCTCCGCAGCGGGAGAGGCCGCAACAGTGAGAGGCCCGCGTACCGCAAAAAAAAAAAAAAAAAAAAAAAAGAATACACAGAGTGTTTTTACAATAGGAATAAAACAGAAAGTTGAAGTGACATGGGTACTTTCTTTCACAGCTTAATTAACAATACTTTTACTTTCGATGTATGAAATATTAGTAATATTTTAATTAATGGCATGTTAAATTCAATGAAATATAGAAATTAGATATAAATCCATGTTTAGAATGTAATAATTTCCTCAGGTGGTGATAACCTCTCTGACCTTCAGTTTGTCATCTGCTAAAAAAAAACATAATAGCAGTTTACTGACAGTATTTTTATAAGAGTTTGTGGGATGGTATATAGGAATATGCTTTGTAAATGTCTAGTTACTTGGTGGGTGTAATGAATTATTTCCTGTAATTAAAGCATAAGATAAGATTATCAGAATTAGAAATAAAAATTTAATGAGTATGGGAACATGACATTTTACCAGCTAGAAACCTCTTGAAATTGTCATTCAAGGAATTAATGAAAACAGTGTAGAGCTGAGGCTGTATAATAGGTAATTCAATGGAATGCAGAGTACAACCCATAAGGAGAACATAAAATATGTAATATATGATCAAAGAGGTATCATTAAATAATGATGGAAGTAATATCTGTGAAAGTACTGGGATAAACTCTCCATTTTTAAAGAATAAATTGATTTAAAATTATTTACTAAAATAAATTTAAATAAAGAATAAGTTTAAATATATCAAACCTCCACTTAAAATTTCCCAATTTATAATATTTTTCTTAAATTTAAAATGCAGGAACATTAGTTGAAATCATCGAATATAAAATTTTGGGAAGTAGAAATGACGTTTCTTAGAGAATTAAATATATTTTCCTCTCTTTACTAACATTTCGTTCTCTTGTTTCAAAGTTAGATACAAAAGTATACAAATGTAGAATTGAATGAGAATGCCACCACCACCAACAGGCATTGCTGCTTTATTTCTGGTGAATATGTTTTCCAGAGTTCTTGGAATACATATATACTTATTTTAAACATAAATAATATCAAACCCTGTTTTTTTAATCCTGCTTTTTGCATGCATCACGATTTTCTGTCCATCAACACAATAAAAAATATTCATGACAATTATGGGTGGCTTTACAAGATTCAATCATATGAATGGAATATAATTTATGTAAACATTATGCAATTGTGAACATTTAACTTATCTCTAACTTTAGCACATTATGAAGAGTGATTCAATATATGTTCTATTGCATAATATTTGGATAATAGGAATAAAATACTACAAATTAAGTCTTGATTTACAACCCTAATTGTTGTCATTATTTACATATCTAACTACATTATGTGAGGATAACTCTGATCCCACACTCAACCAGTATGAAAAAATTCAGATTTTTAATTTGAAAGTATTGTGGATAAATCAAAGATAGGTTATTCTTATTTTAATTTCCATTTTAATCATTAATAGACCTGGATGTTATATTTTATTGAACATTTCTATATTTTATTTTACGAATGGACACTTGCCATCTGAAAACTATTGTGCAATACCTAGAAAATCCCAAATTCTAACCATATATATCTCTAAGATGGTATATAATAGTATATGACTCATAAGGATGTTGAGGCAAATGAATGAGTTTTTGTATATAAAGTAGTTGGGATAGAGTCTGGCATATAATAAATGTACATCAAACATTAGCTATGATTACTTTTATAGTTATTTTTAATAAGAGTACTATTACTAATATTGACAATAATATTAATATAGAGTAGCTGTCATGATATAATACTAATTTAAAAATGTATAACAATATATATGATTCCATGTATTCATTAACCTACAACTCTATGTAAATAATACATGGTTGCATGTCTTATTTTTGTTATACGTATTTTACTTCCCTGCAGCAACTATCTATTAATTGTCTCGTATATAGAAAATATTATTTTAAGAAGATAAGTATAGGAGAAGTCCCAATTTCCATGTAAATCCTGTCAGATATGCCTGAGTATATTTAAGTAGCTAATGCAGAGATCCTGATGTGGGTTTGTTTCCATATGGGCTCACTAGATCATCCTTGGAGAGAACTGAAAAAAGATGACATTGGTAAGCATGGTTTCATAGCAAAGCCTCAGTCCTCTGCAGAGAGAGGTAATTCTGACAAAGTTGTGTACGTAATAAGATTGACCCCTGAGAAACTCATGTACCCTGGGGGAAAAAAGGTTTGCAAGAAGAGCATGAAGGAGATATTATCGAACAAACGATTCTGCACCTGTGCTTGTGTGTGTCATTGAGTACTAAAAGTAGCAGTCATCAGGGAGGACAGCTAATCTATCACACTAATCTATCACCCTTATAACTCAGATGTCAGTTTGGGGAAGACATTTTAGTCCCAGAGGGTGGCTATCTGGAGGCACCTGCATAGGCAAAGTACCTCTCTCTCTCTGCATCGAGAGAGTGACAGAGTACTCCTCACAGGCGCCATGAGACATTTAGAATATAATTCAAAGAAAAGGCAAAGTAGAGAAGGAAATATGTGTAGTGAACACACCTGAAATAAAATTTGAGGACTCCAAGGAACAATTACAATGTTAACTGCAGTGCATTTGAAGGTATTTCCCGAACGCTAGAGGCAAGAACCAGCTAGATGAATCTATTTTTGTAATCAGTAGATTTCATCACAAGCAAGCAAATTCTGGAAAATCTTTGAAAAACAATTTGAGTCTGGTGATATGAATCAAACTTCAAGTGTTAATGTGTGGATAAAGTGAGAATAAAAACGCTGTCCTCCCCACTTTGAATAAAGCAAGAAACCTACAATCAGAGTCAAGAATCAGTCAAGACCAGAAATGGAGCCACAGGATAATGCATAAGAAGCAAAAATGATAGATGCAGGATATCACTCATCACCTGACAATCAATGAAGAATAAATTGTCATCTGTGTCAAAAGACTGCTTTTATTGATCAACCAACCCTTGTCAGCATGTTGAATTATGTATAATGTCAGTCACTGCTGTTCTTTTGCCAGACTGCCTGCCCACCTGCTTCCAAGGGACGTCAGAGAAAACAACTTACTTCACTTTACACAGTGATGGATAGGGTACAGAAACTGCAAGGCCTAACAGGCTTGGGTGGCACCACTGGGGACTGGGAATAGCATGTTGTGTAATCCCATCTAGCAACATGTAGCTAAAATGAAAAAGCATTATACCTTGCACATGCTTAAGAGACATAGAGAAACATTTATTGCAATTTTAAAAGTAATGGGTTTGTTCATGTCCCTGATCTCATGGAGGCAAACCTAAGAACAAATAATTCTTTACTTATTTTCCTCAACAAATTTAATCTTACTACACCTTTGTTGTCTTCATCATGTAAGAGCAAAAATATCACTTATAATCTAAACACCAGTTTTCTCTTTTACATATTTTTTCCTGATTTTATCAGTTAGACACAATCTAACATCATTTTCCAAAGAGTTAACAAATCATTCAAACACAATTTGCCTCTGTTTTTGTAACTGCATATTTACTTACTATATAACATAATGTTTTAGAAAACCTACACACATACATAAGCAAATAAAAAACGCACTCTCTAATACAGGCATATACACACATATATGCATAATTTTCTATTTCAGTTCTCTTCTCTATCTGACCAGTATAGTCCAGGTTTCACATTTTGAACTATTAGAAATCTGTGTTGTATTTAACTGTTGAGCAGTATGAACCTTATCCCTCAATACCTTTTTAAAAATGTTTTGACATTTTTTATGTATCTTCTTTTTTTTTTTTTTTTTTTGCTGTACGCGGGCCTCTCACTGTTGTGGCCTCTCCCGTTGCGGAGCACAGGCTCCGGACGCGCAGGCTCAGCGGCCATGGCTCACGGGCCCAGCCGCTCTGCGGCATGTCGGATCTTCCCAGACCGGGGCACGAACCCGTGTCCCCTGCATCGGCAGGCGGACTCTCAACCACTGCGCCACTAGGGAAGCCCTATGTATCTTCTTAATATCAAGTTCCAAAGTTTTTTAAAAAATTTCTCTTGGAATTACATTTTTTATGTGTTTATATTATATGTATAATTTTATTGATATTTTATTATATTTGTCCTTAATCAAGAACAGCCTTCTTTATTCAATTTTTTAATTCTCTTCACTATGTCAGTAATATATCAGTAACTATAGTGTAATGTATGCATATATATTTTATATTTTTCTTGTCATTATGAATGTGGTCTCATTTTTCTATTTCCATCTCTTAGGGGGCACTGCAAATATATAAGACGTTTATAAGTTTTTCTATATTTACCTATTAAGTAATTAAATGATCTCTCACACCTTAAATGACTTTTTTCCCAGCTGATTTTCTTATATTTCCTAGGTAATCATGTTATGTGCAAAACTTGTAATTTATTTTTAGTCATAAATTCAGACTTCTAATATAAGGAGTACATTAGCTAGAACTACCAATGTCTATAATTATTTATTGAATAATGATCAACGTTAAATTATAGTATGTGGAGGGGTAAAATTTTTCCTAAACTTAATAAGTTTCTCTAGTGCTGTGTAGATTTATTTTTACTATGTACAATTATATTTATGCAGTTATTATGAATACACACATAAAATCAGGGATAGATGCTAAAATTCTTACTCTGTATATTTGTTTCACTTAGTATGTATTTTATTAATGTTCTATAATAGGTATTCCTTTTTTTAAAATTTATTTTTGTCTGGGTTGGGTCTTCATTGCTGCACGCAGGCTTTCTCTAGTTGTGGCAAGCGGGGGCTACTCTTCGTTGCAGTGCGCGGGCTTCTCATTACGGTGGCTTCTCTTTGTTGTGGAGCACGGGCTCTAGGAACACGGGCTTCAGTAGTTGTGTTAAATGGGCTCAGTAGTTGTAGCTCATGGGCTCTAGAGCACAGGCTCAGTAGCCGTGGCGCACGGGCTTAGTTGCTCCATGGCACATAGGATCTTCCCGGACCAGGGCCCCAACCCGTGTCCCATGCATTGGCAGGCGGATTCTTAACCACTGTGCCACCAGGAAAGTCCCGGTATTCCTTTTAATAACTCTTATCTGTTTTAATGAATTGTGATGAATTTCTCTTCACTATAATCTCATCTTTTCAGAAAATTGTTGTGTTTCACCCCGCTCTTCTGAAACTCAAAGATTAGGTTTAAGGGATTAGTAGTCTGAGGCCATAAGAAGAGAGGGAGGATGGCGTGAAAGGAAGTACTTAAGGGTAACCCTGTGAAGAACCTGAGCTCTGCTCTTCTACGGGGATATTTTAAATAAGTTGCTTATGTATTTACATCTCCCAGAGGGAGTGTATTTTTACTTCAGGGAGGTGGATATGCCTGAGTGTCATATTGTGCACCCCTAATCATGTGTGCAATTCAAGGGCTTAGGCTTCTTCTGAGAAAAAAATTGGCCCTAGTTGTTTACATCTGTCATTGCACCTCTTTCTTCCCAGCAGTCACATATTTCTTACTAATTCTAAAGAGGGAAAAAAATGAAGATATGCTGAAACTGCAGTTTCTAAGCTCTTATTTGGCTGAAGTGTTATTTAGCATAGTGATGTTTTTTCATTTCTGTCAGTTACATGTGCATGTATAATATGAATTGCCAGCTTTATCATATTATGACCATAGATGTGAGCAGTTATCTATATACCTTTATGGGTTTAGTGAATTTTACTTCAGAGGGAGCATAGAAACGTTATAAGCTTATGTAACTTAAATAACCACCTGGACAGAAGCATTTTGTCTTTGCAGTACAACGTTTCCTTCTAATTTTTTAAAAATTTGCATACCATTTGAAGGCATCATTCTGTCTTCATCACAGCCCTTGTAGTTTCTATTTCTTTATGCAAGATCATTTTACACATCTACTTTACCTGTTTAGTCCCAGAGTTCATGGGGATTTATCACATCTGTTCTAGATATTATTTTTATTTACTCCTTCATTTGTTCTGATGGAAGTCATATTGTTAAAGAATGGCACCATTGTATTCCTGTCAGTTTTTCCTTTGGTCCCTAAATATTCACTCCGTATATTTTGTGTTCTTACTGTTTAAAGATTTATGTTCAACTGAGGTTCAGTATGCCTTAGATATTTTATCAAAATGGCCTTAGTTCCATTGTGTATTGTTTTTTCTTGAAATGTACTGTTACCTATTAATATTTGAAATGCTGAATTGATTTTAATTATATACTTCAAAATTTTTACAGTAAAACCTTCCGAGTTATCTAGTTAAGGCTTGTTTTTATAGACTATTTTTTTGTTTAGATTTTTACTTACAACTTAAATATCTTAACTATTTAATATGGAAATCGGTTGCTATGTCTGATGCAGTGGTTCTACAGTGTTAGTCTTTTAAGTTCCCCCAGGGATATTTAGCAGGTACACTTCCAGTCTTGAATTCTTTTTTTTTTTTTTTTTTTTGCGGTATGCAGGTCTCTCACTGTTGTGGCCTCTCCCGTTGCGGAGCACAGGCTCCGGATGCGCAGGCTCAGCGGCCATAGCTCACGGGCCCAGCCGCTCCGCGGCATGTGGGATCTTCCCGGACCGGGGCACGAACCTGTGTCCCCTGCATCGGCAGGCAGACTCCCAACCACTGCGCCACCAGGGAAGCCCCAGTCTTGAATTCTTAAATGGAGTTTTTCTTTATTTTCTTTTATTATTTTTTCTTCCTGGTTTATCTGTCTTGTTTTTTTAGCTCTTGATACCTGTTTCACAGAGTTTACAATTTTTTTTTCTTTTGAGAATATAAAACTGTCTAAGCATTTGAATTGTATGAGAATTTTTTTAAACTATCAAACTATGCATTTTGCATAATGGAGGTTTGTTTTAGAAAACCTACACACATACATAAGCAAATAAAAAACGCACTCTCTAATACAGGCATATACACACATATATGCATAATTTTCTATTTCAGTTCTATTCTCTATCTGACCAGTATAGTCCAGGTTTCACATTTTGAACTATTAGAAATCTGTGTTGTATTTAACTGTTGAGCAGTATGAACCTTATCCCTCAATACCTTTTAAAAAATGTTTTGACATTTTTTTATGTATCTTCTTTTTTTAATTGAACTATAGCTAACTTACAGTGTTGTGTTAGTTTGAGATGTACAAAGTAGTTACATAGTTCCTTCTGTTATACAGTAGGTCCTTGTTGTTGATCTGTTTTATACATTGAAGTGTGTATCTGTTAATCCCAAACTCCTAATTTTTATCCCTCCCCACCTTTCTCCTTCGGTAACCGTAAATTTGATTTCAATATCTGTGAGTCTATTTCTGTTTTATAAATTATTTCATTTGTATCATTCTTTTTAGATTCCATATATAAGAGATATTATTTGATATTTTTCTTTCTCTGTCTGATTTACTTCATTTAGTATGATAATCTCTAGGTCCATCCATGTTGCTGCAAATGGCATTATTTCATTCTTTTATTATGGCCAAGTGATATTCCATTGTATATACACCACATATTCTTTATCCATTCATCTGTCAATGGACATTTAGGTTGCTTCCTTGTCTTGGACATAGTAAATAGTGCTACCATGAACAATGGGGTGCACGTATCTTTTTAAATTAGAGTTTTTGTCTTTTTGCAATGTATGCCCAGGAGTGGGATTGCTGGATCATATGGTAACTCTGTTTTTAGGTTTTTAAGGAACCTCCATACTGTTCTCCATAGTGGCTGCACCAATTTACATTCCCACCAATAGTGAAGGAGGTTTCCCTTTTCTCCACAACCTGTCTAGCATTTATTATTTGTAGACTTTTTAATGATGGCTATTCTGACCTGTGTGTGGTGAGACTTAATATTGAGCATCTTTTCATGTGCCTGTTGGCAATCTGTATGTCTTCTTCAGAGATTTGTCTATTTAGGTCTTGTGCCCACTTTTTGATAGGGTTGTTTGTTTTTTGATATTGAGCTATATGAGCTGTTTGTATATTTTGAAAATTGACCCCTTGTCAGTCACATCATTTGCAAATGTTTTCTCCCATTCTGTAGTTTGTCTTTTTGTTTTATTTATGGTTTCTTTTGCTGTGCAAAAGCTTTTAAGTTTAACTGGGTCCCATTTCTTTCTTTCTTTCTTTTTAAAATATAAATCTGATTCTTTATTTATTTATTTATTTATTTATTTATTTTTGGCTGTGTTGGGTCTTCGTTTCTGTGCGTGGGCTTTCTCTAGTTGCGGCAAGCGGGGGCCGCTTTTCATCGCGGTGCGTGGGCCTCTCACTGTTGCGGCCTCTCTTGTTGTGGAGCACAGGCTCCAGATGCGAAGGCTCAGTAGTTGTGGCTCACAGGCTTCATTGCTCCGTGGCATGTAGGATCTTCCCAGACCAGTACTCAAACCCTGGAAAGACATAAATGGATAAACAGAGTAGATCTATTATCAACCACCCAAATTCTCACATTGTGATACCATATCTAATTATCTTGAATTGGGAAACTAAGGCTTGATTTTTGTCAGGTAGATATAATTCAACAATTTTTCCAGACGGTCAGAGGTCATCCTGCAGATGGGAGTCTCTTCATTGCAGTTGATAGTATGCAACTTGTTAAGAAACAACTTGTGATCAGCTTTTATTATGACATTGAGATAATAAAAAAATGGTACCAAATCTTTGGCACTTGCCTTCCTATTGATAATATTTTCCTTGACATTTGAGAGCATATTGAGTAGTGAGCTTTGGACAATGAAACATCTTATGACCCATGAGAAATTAAGACATCTTTTTGTGTATCTATGATTGTACCCTCAGACTTCTTGATGCATTTGTTACTGTTATTGTTGATATTGTTGCTGCTTTTTGTGAGATTTTTTGATTTCATAATGCTAGTGGTCTTTTTTTTTAATGTTTTAATTTATTTTTGGCTGCTTTGGGTCTTTGTTACTGTGTGCAGGCTTTCTATAGTTGGGGCGAGCTGGGACTGCTCGTTGTTGTGGTGCACAGGCTTCTCATTGGGGTGGCTTCTCTTGTTGCGGAGCACAGGCTCTAGGCATGCGGGCTTCAGTAGTTGTGGCACTGGGCTCAGTAGTTGTGGCTCATGGTCTCTAGAGTGCAGGCTCAGTAGTTGTGGCACATGGGCCCAGTCACTCTGTGGCATGTGGTATGCTCCCAGACCAGGGCTCAAACCCGTGTCCCCTGCATTGGCAGGCAGACTCCTAACCATTGCGCCACCAGGAAAGTCCCAGTGCTAGTGGTCTTATAGATAACTTGTTAAGTTATGCAGTCAAGAGTGGATTTTTGTGTTCTTTTGCTATTCTTTATTCTTTCTATTTTCAATCATGAGAATGTATTTCTTTAATAATGAAAAATATTAAAATAATATTTTAACATGATATGATTACATAATGATAATGAAAGAGTGCACAATTTGGATTTAAAGAAACTGAATCTGGCTCCGAGGCTTAGAGTGGTATCATTTTTTTAGTAAAGTTATTTAATTTCTCTGAGACTCAATTTCTTGATCCTCAGGGTAGAGACAATGATGCCTAAATACAAGTTTTGTTGAAAAATTAAAGGCACTGTTTATTTCTGTCTAGTAAGTAAATGACATACAATAAATGTAGTCATCATTATGATGAAGATATTTCACATTAAGTGACTCAAGTGTCAGATATCATAAAACGGTCCTCAGAAAGTCTGAGTATCTCCCCTTCCCTATGACATATATAGAAAATGACCTCAGGCCCCTTTGGAAAAGAACCAGGGAAATATTTTATATTTATATATTGTAACCTTTAGAAAGATCTATTGCTACAAACTATTATAATAGACTCCCCTTTGTAGAGAGAGTTGAGTGCCCATATCCAGTCTTATATTCTGTTCTCACAGACCAAAACTCTCAAGATCCACTTTCATACATGTTCCCCCTGGTTTTTACAATTCCTTTGGCACATAGGCTGAGAAGAGACCTGTTCTTGATAATCAGCCTAGGGGCCATGAGTGTAACGAGAGCAGATCTTAAGGGGAATCAACTTTCTATGATGAGGTGTTTTCCTCAGGTGAGTTCATTGCACGGTTATCCTGGAGGTTTCTTTTCGCAGGGCAGTCTGGAGGCACAGTATTCTTAGGTTCATCTATCCAAATGTCCCCATATGTTTCTCAGGACCCTACAGTTTTCTGACATTGTTCTTATTTGAAGATATGACATCATGAAAATTAGAACTTAGTCATAATTTTGAATCTAGGCTTCCCTGTGTCTGCCAGTGTCTCTGTGCATTGCATTCGTTGTTGGCTTCCCTGACCATATCATTAGAGTTTTCAAGGTTATCAGTGGATTTAAAAGAAATAAGACTACCCCAATCTAACAATTACTATAATTTTCCAAGTACCATTTAATGTCATAGCCATCATACTTCTGTTTCTTACGTTCCATCTACTTCATTCTAATAAACCAAAAAGGACGACTTTAGTAATTTGATATCACTGCCGTTGTCACAACTGCTGTTGATTGTTATTGCCTCATACTCTCTACCAGCAGTGGGATCCTTACTGCCATCGGACCAATTTGGAGCTCCAGAATCCCATCTTGATTTTTGTGCAACTCTCTTAATATAACCTCAAAAAACAGTGTATGAATCAGGAGGTTTGTATATTATTACTTCATTAGGGAGTATAATTGAATGAGTAGGTGTAAAGGACAAAAAAAGAAAAATGAGAAAGGCAGGAAAGCCTATGCAGGGTTACATTACAGGTGACTGCTGAGATGTCCAACTGACTAATTCCATCATGTCTTTCAAGAAACCATATAAACTCCATCACAGGATAGTCCATTAGAGTAGGCGGGGAAAGAATTTATCCACTGACTTCAGTCTCTAATTCATCAAATATTTCCCCATGAAGTTTTATCTCCTCCCCATTTTTGGTTGTACCAGGCTGATTTCAAACAGGGCTATATGGTGTCTTGTATCAAAGGAGAAAAAGCCTTGGGGAAGGAGTTGAGGAGCTCAGAACAGCCAGCTAAGAAGCCAGGATCGTTAAGCTTGTACCTGCAAGTAATACGAGGGACCAGGGTTGTTTGTCATAAATGTTTCAATCTGTAACTACAGCAGTAGAAGAGGCAAACATGGTTTCATGACTACAGAAAGAGTGCAAATCAGGAAAAAATAAAATGTGCAGATATGGGAATGAGGTACATGATTGAATATAACACAGAAATATATGATTAAGTATCCACGATCCAAATTCCCTCTAAGTCAGGTCATGATTTTTACATCATCCCTATTCCCGTGTGGTAACTAGAGTCACACAGCCTCTGACAACAAAATATCAGTGATTGTTTTTTTCCACCCTGTATCTATTACCATCCCATTGAAATTAAAGCACTCAATCATTTAAACTATAACATTTCACATTATAAGTAAAGTAATTTTCAAAGTTGCTGGTTGTCCACTCAAGCCCTGAGTGATTGATTTCTTTCCCCTTGTGTATTTTAAATAGAGGTTGCATAAGCTGAACACAAGGTAAATTCACTCAGTATTTTTAACTCCCCCAATATTTTGATTTTTCTTTCTACACTATTGCAAGGACATTTGAGGATCTCACAGTTTTTAGTGTGGGTCACCTTTGAGACAACCCTCTGTTTATGTACAAACTATTAGAATGAAACAATCCATTATCCATAGAACTTTGAAAACTTGATGAGTGCAACTACAGTTATGTTTCTCCAGCATTAATAGAGAACTCTCATATCTCACATGCTCCTAGAGAACCTGCCTTATGTTTGTTTTGTTATCTTTTTCCTCCTTAGGACACACTTGGACCTAACTATTTATGGTTCTGAAGACAGTGTAGGGAAGCACAAGTGGAACTGTATTGTTTTTGCAACAGAATGACCTGAGGCAAGAAAATAGCAACATTGTAAAGCAGGGATGAAAGTCTCAATGCACAAAAGAGAAGAAACTTCAGTGGACAAGGAAGGCTCAGTGTTGGACAGGGCATTAGGGAACTCAGGTTGTCCCGATGTCATCAGACATCCTCATTTCAGTTCTCCTTACATAACTTTAGCTGACTTTTCCTATAGCAACAGGTAAGGTTTTACATCCTTCTGAAATTACAATTTGGCAATTCCTCTGATCAAATTTAAAGGTTTGTTCTTAGCTATTTTAGGCTTGCAGCTAAAAGAGATCAGGGAATTTAAGTATGTTTATAGAAAGCCCTTTAATTTCACCCTAGGTATTTGATCTGGTCAGTTATTTTATTTTCAATTCAGAGATACCCATACTTCCCAGTGATCCTTGAATTATTCATATTCTTTATCCTAAATGATTACAACATAAATATATTTCCCTAAAGCTTTGACTTCTATGGACATTTGATACTAGGTTATCATAGATACTCATTTAATTAGCCATTTCAGCCTTATTTTACATGAACTGCCAGATTTCCATCAAAGACTTTGAATGCAACATTTACATCCTTATTTCTCCACTGAGTTTGACAACTAAATATGGATTGTCGTTCTTTGTGGAGGATTTGGTGTCTTTATGCATCGTTGGTTTTGATCTGAATCCTTGGTATGCAACAGAAAAGTGATGATGGAATCATTAAGAAAAAAAGAAATGTATTTGAAAGACTATTGAATACTTAGATATAGAATATCAGTCTTAATCAATGAGTTAACAGAAAATAAAGATGCAATGATTATGTTTTATCAGTGAGTCTAGTTATGATGCTTCAGAAGCTGCAGGACCCTGTCAGCACCTGTGGACATCATTGTTGCTACATCATGAGTAAATTCTAGTTACCCCTTCACTTATTCCACATTCAAGGATAGAGTTAAGAGCATTTGATTGACCATGGTGGTTCACGTTTTTGATCTCTGAATGAGTAGTAACAGGTCTAGAAATCCTGCCCTCTTTTAGCTGCTATACTGAAAATAGACATATCTGCCTCCACTGAAGTTTGTAAGAAAATATACAATGGGAAATTATCTAACAGTAATACAAAGTTTTGCTTGCTGAGTAGAAAAACAAAAACAAAATAATAAGTGTTCATTAACATTTTTTTGCTAGGTAAATTTACAGCAAATAAAATATCAACTCTGTGTTTATGGACTATTAGGACATATTTATAAATAAAAGCTTCAAAAATATTATATATCAATATGAAAAAGTGCTCTAAAAAAGTATAACTTCTTCAACTCAGATATGGTATTATTTTCATTATATATTCTAAAAATAACAAGAATCTCCAAAATATATTCTAAGTGTAAAATATATACTTATGGTTGTATAATTAGTTTGCACAGTAAACCATAATTCGTGTATAAAGAAGAATTCATAATCCCAAGAAATATTTTATCAAGTAGACAACCTAAAAGTATACATAAAATACAAAAGCAATATATGACTATACATGTATATCAGCTTTTAAAATTATTGTTATTGCTCTGTAAACAGCCATATTGAAAATGGAAAGCAATGCCTATTTTTTTTTAATTTTTATTTTTTATTAGTTTCTGCTTTATAACAAAGTGAATCAGTCATACATATACATCTGTTCCCACATCCCTTCCCTCATGCATCTCCCTCCCTTCCACCCTCCCCATCCCACCCCTCCAGGCGGTCACAAAGCACCGAGCTGATCTCCCTGTGCTATGCGGCTGCTTCCCACTAGCTATCTACCTTACGTTTGGTAGTGTATATATGTCCATGCCGCTCTTTCACTTTGTCACAGCTTACCCTTCCCCCTCCCCATATCCTCAGGTCCATTCTCAAGTGGGTCTGTGTCTTTATTCCCGTTTTACCCCTAGGTTCTTCATGACATTTTTTTAAAATTCCATATATATGTGTTAGCATACGGTATTTGTCTTTCTCTTTCTGACTTACTTCACTCTGTATGACAGACTCTAGGTCTATCCACCTCATTACAAATAGCTCAGTTTCGTTTCTTTTTATGGCTGAGTAATTTTCCATTGTATATGTGTGCCACATCTTCTTTATCCATTCATCCGATGATGGACACTTAGGTTGTTTCCATCTCCGGGCTATTGTGAATAGAGCTGCAATGAACATTTTGGTACATGTCTCTTTTTGAATTATGGTTTTCTCAGGGTATATGCCCAGTAGTGGGATTGCTGGGTCATATGGTAGTTCTATTTGTAGTTTTTTAAGGAACCTCCATACTGTTCTCCATAGTGGCTGTACCAATTCACATTCCCACCAGCAGTGCAAGAGTGTTCCTTTTTCTCCACACCCTCTCCAGCATTTATTGTTTCTAGATTTCTTGATGATGGCCATTCTGACTGGTGTGAGATGATATCTCATTGTAGTTTTGATTTGCATTTCTCTAATGATTAATGATGTTGAGCATTCTTTCATGTGTTTGTTGGCAGTCTGTATATCTTCTTTGGAGAAATGCCTATTTAAGTCTTCTGCCCATTTTTGGATTGGGTTGTTTGTTTTTTGCTATTGAGCTGCATGAGCTGTTTATAAATTTTGGAGATTAATCCTTTGTCAGTTGCTTCATTTGCAAATATTTTCTCCCATTCTGAGGGTTGTCTTTTGGTCTTGTTTATGGTTTCCTTTGCTGTGCAAAAGCTTTGAAGTTTCATTAGGTCCCATTTGTTTATCTTTGTTTTTATTTCCATTTCTCTAGGAGGTGGGTCCAAAAGGATCTTGCTGTGATTTATGTCATAGAGTGTTCTGCCTATGTTTTCCTCTAAGAGTTTGATAGTTTCTGGCCTTACATTTAGGTCTTTAATCCATTTTGAGCTTATTTTTGTGTATGGTGTTAGGGAATGATCTAATCTCATACTTTTACATGTCCCTGTCCAGTTTTCCCAGCACCACTTATTGAAGAGGCTGTCCTTTCTCCACTGTACATTCCTGCCTCCTTTATCAAAGATAAGTTGACCATATGTGCGTGGGTTTATCTCTGGGCTTTCTATCCTGTTCCAAGCAATGCCTATTTTGTATCAGACATACATTACATATTTACATATATACTTTTCCTTGGAATATTAAGCAAATGGTTTCCTACATAAAACTTTAGGAAGAAAAGGAATAATTTAAACTTGTAGAATACCTGGAGAGCTATAAATAATTTTGAGTGCACAAATACTATTTTAGAAAATATAATTATTTTTCATAAAATTAATAGTTGCTCATTTAAAGAATATCAAAAGTACACATAATTTAAAATGTCAAGCAAAATTAAAAATAACCTCACTTATCATTGATTAAAAGTTACTAGAGGGCCTCCCTGGTGGCGCAGTGGTTAAGAGTCCGCCTGCCGATGCAGGGGATACGGGTTCGTGCCCCGGTCTGGGAGGATCCCATATGCCGCGGAGCGGCTGGGCCTGTGAGCCATGGCCGCTGAGCCTGCGCATCCGGAGCCTGTGTTCCGCAACGGGAGAGGCCACAACAGTGAGAGGCCCACATACCGCAAAAAAAAGAAAAAAAAAAAAAAAGGTTACTAGAATGCCAGAGTGTTTCTTGTCAGTAGGAGAAAGTGTCCCTGCAGGAGTGGGTATGTGGCAACCATGGAAAAGTGCTTCTCTGATCTCCTTCAAGAGAGCCTACTACAAGGTGCATACTAATAGTCCCTGCTTCCAGCCCTCTGGATTCACCACCACATTGGTGCACTGAGGCTATGCTTCCCTTGGGCTATTCCCAGAAAATGATTGGACCATTCTTGTAGGATGCATGACTGCTCTAACTGAAACTTGGATTTGAGGATACTCCACAGGCTTAGATGAAACATTTTTGTAACTCCATTTCAGTCTGAGAACCTTCCTGCCCAATCATCCTTCCTTCCCCTTTCTTGTCACAGCTTCTAGACCTGCATCAGTCTAAAGGCTCTTCTTGCTATCCATTTACCTCCCATTTGCCATTCACAGGTATTTCCCCAATAAATCACTTGCACATCTATTTCCATCATTGTGTCTGCTTTTTGGAGGAATCAAACTGATATGAAGTACCTTAGAAAGGGTCTTTATCTTCCCAACAATCTTCGTCACTCTTTCAAACAATTCCAATAAATTAACAGTAGAAATAAAAACAATATTCTCCCCATAAAAAAGAAAAAGAGTGGATTCCGGTCAGGTTCCCTAGCCCTCTTGTCCGATCACACACCTTTCCTAATTCCTCATACGATGAGATTCTGAAGTTGTAATTGCAAATAGACCATTATGTCTTTGTTTTTACTTAATGCCCACTTAAGAAAAGCAGTAGAATCTCAAGAGAGGGATGACTATATACAATTTCAGTGAGAATAATCTACTGCATCTGTGAGTCAGGCTATGTTTGGTGGGAAAGTTATGAAGAATATTTTAATTTTCCTTCAGGTGGTCTCTTATCAGTAAAGTCACAGCACCCGCTTTAAGATTCACTTTCATTCTTTCCACTGTTAAATGAAGTTTTTTACCCAGTATGCCTAAGTTGCCCCCCACCCACCCACCGATAGCTCATAGTCTAAGTGTTTGTAACTGAATCTTTCAGCAATTGTTTTTGTTTACAACATACCACCAACTGGAGAGAATCCTGATATCTAAAACTCAAGTGGACCCCTTTCATAACGTTTCTGTTTCTATCCCTTGAATCATCTGAGGGGCTACTGGTGTTGTGAGAAAGACAGATTTAATTAGAAATTCTGGCCGCGACTTTTTGGAATTTGACTCTATGTCTAGTATTCCTGTGATAAGAATGCACACCGAAACCTGAGAGCCCCTCATCCAAACCTTTGACTTTTATTGGCACAGAGGGTCCGCGGACTTCACTTAAATTCATGACAACTATCAGGTTTCATTTGAATTTTATTTCTCCTTACTTTTGATATACCTTAATTTTCCTTGAAATAACGTCTTTTCTTTTGTAATTTGTATCTCCCATTCCCCTTCCCTCTCACCTTTTTGTTAACATACACTGAGTAATTCTCTTCTCCTTTCTACACTAGGTATTACCCAGTGTTTAGCAAAGAGATTATTTCAGCACACAGGTGACATCTGGCAATATCTTGAAATATTATTGGTTGTCACAACTTGGGGAGGGGATTTGCTGCTGGCTTCTAGTTAGTAGAGGTTCAGGATGCTGTTAAACATACTGAAATGCACAGGATAGCCCCCTTCCTTCCAAAAAGATAAATTATCTGGTACAAAATGTTAGTAGTGCTGAGGTTAAGAAACCCTGGTTTCCATATCTATGTCCAAACTACCTCAAAAAAAAAGGTTTCAATTAATTCTTTTAAAATGGGTATTAAGTGATAAGTTAATCACAATTTAATTTAAAAGATTATTTGATAATGTATACATAGGCCACTATTCTAGAGCAAGGATTTTTCCTGCAAGTGTAAATTTTTCTACATCTTCACTTTTAACTCTAAGGGCTTAGTTAAATTGCTAAATTCTCTGTGCCTCAGTTATCGTTGGATTTATAATGATACCAGCCCTCAAAGTGATTATGGGAAGAATGTGTAATGTGCATAAAGCATCTAGCGTATCATACGATCTGTAGTGATCTGTAGTTAGTCATTGTCATGGTATGTTTTATTTCAGTCATTATTATTGTTATATATGAATGTTCCTTTCAGCATACCATGTGAAAGGTATGCTAATGTGCTGAGGTTCAGAAGAAGTTTATCCTAATTGTATAGGTTCTTGGTCAATTGTGGTCATGTATTTAAAATGTCAGTTTAATGTTCAGAGAATCATATTAGACCAAGATCTAGAACTTACTATCTGACAGATCTCTTGCTTTTTTATAGGATTTCATTAGCTTCATTTTCATAACAATTTATATTGTAAATATAAATTTTGAACATGGAGGCAAAGTGGCTTAGTATTCCTTAACTGTAAAATGATGACAATAATATCTATTTTATAGGGTTACTGTTAGTATCAAACCAGATAATGTATTTAAAGCACTGTGTGAATCTGATACATTATATACATTCATCACAAGATCAGAAATTTTTTCATTCCCAGATTTTCTTGACAGATTTTAGATGATGAATAAAAGGCATAATGGGTGGAATTTTTTTTCTATGATTTCTGATTAAGAGTTTCCAATACAATGGCAAACACATATGTGAAAAAGTAAATCAAGGAATATTATTTGAGATGGTGCAACTGAAGAGATTTAATAATAGAGTTTAAAAACTAGTTTTACAGCATTAGTTTTCAAGTTCCTAATTGGCCATTATTAAATCTTTGTAATTTCATCTACTACTATAACATTGTTCAGATATATTTGTCACTATACAGATATGATGATGCATCATAACCAAATGATAAATAGCTTTTTCTAGACCTTTTAACTACAGATCTTACAGAGTTCTGCCAATATTTGTGGAGGAGTGGTGTGTGTGTGTGTGTGTGTGTCTGTCTGTCTGTCTGTCTTGTACGAGACAATTACTATTTCCTATCATTTATTTGGAAAATTATTAAGATAGAACAGAATATACCTCAAATTTTGCAGTGGACATAAGGTGTCTTGATATGCTAATAGCTATCCTATGAAACACCGAGCCACTGTCATATGTTTTGAGAAAATATTGGGATATTTGAAATTAAATGGGTTTGTTTAGTTTAGGAGTTCTCAGAATATTTATTGTATTAATGTGTGTGTGATAAATATCAAAAAGAGTTTTAGAGAATATATTTCTTGTCTCCACAAAGTTCTATCTCATCCCTTTATGTTATAAAGTAGATTCAGGGTGCAATGTGCTCTGGCTGGTCTAAGTTGATCATGACCATCTTCTCTTTCTTGTTTCAGGATCAAAGAACTAAGTTAAGGAGTGTATGGCATTTCCTTTGGTTAGGACTGCATTTACCAGTGGGCCTGTGATTCACCAAAATATAACAGTAAGTTTTCTGATGTCTTTTGTGATCTTTTTTTTTTCATTCTGACAGATCTCTAGGAAGAGACACTATGTTGTGTTCGTTTTTGAACCTTGTTGTTCAGATATGTGAGACATTTCTTTGACTACTGGCCTGAGAATGAAGCTGAGAATTAGAGGAGGTTAGGGGGAGAGAAGTGAACCATAGTGAAGTGAACCAAAATAAATTATTTAGAATTAATTCAATCCTGAAACATCTTTTCTTTGGACTTCCTAGTTATGTGTGATAATAAATTTCCCTGTATTTAATTCTATTTGATTTATGTTGACTGCTGAAAAATATTCTTACGTTATGATGTAGAAGAGTTTTTGATGATTCAATAGTTTTGTTCAGAACACCAATTGATAGAACAAATTTTAGAAAATCTACCATGGAAAGAAAAGGAGGGTTTATAGAATCAGTTTATCTGGCTTTAACTCCTTTATGATTAATTAGCAATTTACTTTGGCAGGTAATATAATCTATATATGCAATTCATATTCCTATTTTATAAAATAATAAAACTCCCCATATTAAAATGAAAATTGTTTAAGCATAAGTAAGATAATATGTGTATTGAACTTACCTTAGTACTTGACAGATGGTAGGTACTAAGTAAATTTTGCCTATTGTTATTATTTTACCATGATTAGATATTACTTAATATAATGTAAGATAAAAATTAAGTTGATCAGGGCATTAATCAAAATTATCAAGACAGTTTTTGTGTCCTTTAAATAGTATCTTTGTTCCACTGTTTTGCTGAATGCTTAATATATGTTGTACCTCATTTAATTATTACAACAACCCATCTTACCAATAGGAAAGTGAGTTCCATTAAAATTTTTAGCTTTTCCAAGGTCAGAGATCATTGTTTATTTTTTTTCTACTATGTTAAGTTTTAAAAAGAAAAAGAGTTTGAGAAAGTTTTTCATGTAGTGGATGACTAAGAAAACAGACAAATGCACTTAGTGACTCTGGATTACCTCCTAGATAAGAAAAACAAAATAACTTAAAAGAACAGTGTTGGGACAATTGAAGACATTTGTGTACAGACTTTGTTAGAAAAGCAGTTATATGATGGCATCGTATCAATGTTAAATATCTTGATTTTGATAATTATATTGTGGTGATATAATAGAGTCCTCATTCTTAGGAAATACATACTAAAGTACTAAGGAATAAGAGGGCACTATGTATCTGACATACTCAAATTGTTTAGGAAAAAAAGAAATATATATATAAAATTCACAATCATGTATTGGGAGGGAGACAAAGAAAGAGACAGAAAAGGGGAGAGAAAAACAGAGAGAAATGGAGATAGAGGGAGAAAATGATCATGATAAAACAAATGCGGAACATTTTAATTGATGAGTCTGAGCAAAGGATATATGAACTTGTGTACTGTTTTTCCAACTTTTCTCTAAGTCTAAAATTATATCACATAAATGATCATACACACACATACATGCACACACACATACTGATTTATTCTTGGTACCTGATTCTTATCTGTATAATGAAGATATCAATGTCTTACTTTCTAGAGTTCTATGCAAATTGAGTATAGTAATCTCTCTAAGCACATGTATAGAAATAGGAAATGTTTTACATTGTTATTTTACAATTAAACAAGGATCGAATATTTAAGTAACTTGCTGGAGAGGAGAACATACTGCCAGAAATTAGTATGCTCTATGTCAGAGCACATATCTTTTGATCCCAAAACTAGTAACATTATTTTAAAATTTAATTTGAAATCAATATAACTGTAAAGAGAAATAGTGATATGACTATCTGAAAAGCTTAATTTAATTATTTTGTAACTTTCTTGCACATTTTATTTGATTTCTACCTGTTTGTGTAATTCCAAATAGAATTAGTAAATGATAACTTAGATTTCTAAATATTTTAAGCACATATTAGTTTACTGGAGTTCATTTCTAATCAATTTATTGAAGGTGATGTTAGCATTATTTTATACTTTGCTTCAATTAATGGTTTTCATAAGAAAAAGAAACAAAAGAAAACAAAAATGAGAATCAGATAAAATTGAGCAACATAATCTAAAATTCTATGGAATATGTCATCATGATTCCAAAAGAAAAGTTTAATGAAGATAAATATTGTAGGCAGAATTGTCTATCGTATATTTTGTAGGATAATTTTGCCCTAACTGTAAAAATTCACTGCTGTAATTCACTAACATTTCATTAGCCTTTGAAGGAAAAATTATTTGAATCAGAGAAAAGTGATGAATATTAAATTTGTCAGTTTTGGGCCAAAAAAGAAACAAATTAAGGAAAACTAAATGTATGATATATGATATCACATACAAGGTCAACCAAGTTGTTGTAATTTACAGGTTTGATGCAATTGAGACTTGAATATTCCTTACTTTGCAATTAGTTATTTATAAAAGTGAATTATCCATTGTATGTCTCACAATCAATATAGAATATAAATGAAATAGGTTATATCTCAGGAAATAAGGGAATATAGTTGTCCATGTTGGCATGAATGGAAAACCTGCTGCATTCATACTTGGTCTTTCACATAAGATGGCGAAAACAATCCTGCTAAAAACAAGAATTTTTGATTTATAAAATATAAAACAAAAAAAGGTCTATTTAAAAACATTAAAAAGCTACTTAAATGAGAAATAGGCAAAGGTTTTGGAAAAGTGAGAACATCAAAAAACTGAGCTGAAATTGTGCAGCTGCTTTACTTGTGGGGACATTTTTCAATTTTAGACAGAGGCAAAAAAAATGATGTCTGGAAAGAAAATTTAAGCTCTTCCTGACAAATATTTACAGTTCAAGACAGTAGGGAAGGTTCATAGTGAATACAGTCTTCAAAGATTGCCAAGGGCTATGTCTCTGGAACAGAGGTGACCCCGAGGTGAATAGAACCTTTCCAAAATTGAAACCCAGACTTAAGCTAACTTTGGTCTAATTAAGGTGATTCAGTGCTACTTTATCAATCTGGAACAGGAAATCATGAATCATCTCTGGGGAAAGAATATAACATCCAGATACTCCATAACATTATGTATACAATGATACTTAATTCAAATAAATGCTAGGTATTACAAAGAGACAATACCATATGAATGAAAAGTGGAAGAAAATTAAAAAGAAAAGACAAACTTATAGGTGATCTATATATTGGAGTTAGTAGACAAGATTCTTAAACAACCATGATGCATATATTCAAAATATGCAATAATAGAGGACATAGATAATAATATGGAAAGTTTTAACAAAACTTGATTCTATAAAAAGAGATCAAGGAGAAGCACTTAAGGAATAGCAGAGTAAGGATGTCTTAAAATTGTCTCCTCCATAAAGGCAATGAGAATACTGGTAAAAAAAATAATAAAATGAGAATTGACATTTTCAGAACTTTTGAAATTAAGGTTTGCAACAATGGTAGCATTTATTTTTTAAAAATTGCTGAATCCGGGTAAGAACAGTCAGCTTTGTGGTGTTTTAACTTGTCCTATTACCACCCCAGTCCTGCTGTAGCCTTAAAAATTACTTCACAACCATAGTTATTGTGAAAAAGAACAGCCTACCCACTGGTGGGGCAGGCAGTATATGTTCACAACAATCACCCCCCCCCATAATTGTTACTATTGACCTGTGGGGCAGATCTCTGGAAATGCTCCATTCACAGGGATTGTCTTTATTTGATCTGACTCAGCTCTATGCAAACAACCTGTTATTTGCAGAAAACAATCAATGATTATTGTTTAATGTTGAATCTGCCTGAGTCAGCAATAACAGTAGAGGCTTACTAAAACACTTAAAAAGAAAAGCTGTGGCATAAAATGCCCATAGAAAGCTTTGTAAAGCTCCCATATATTCCTGAGAAGTAGAACGAAGCACACGTTTGCTGGACTGTGTGTATGCTCAGGAAAAGTGTGATTTTTAACCCAATTAAAAATGGACAAAAGATTTGAAAACACAAATAAACATTAAAAGATGCAAAGCATCCACATGTCATTAGGGAATTGCAAATTTAAGAAACAAGGAGATAACTACACACCCATTAGAGTGTCTGAAACCCATAGCACTGATAGCATCAAATGCTGGGGAAGATTAAAGCAACAAGAATTCTAATTCATTGCTAGTGGGAAGGAAAAACGGTACAGTCATTCTGGAAGGCAGTTTAGCAGTTTCTTACAAAACTAAACTCACTCTTACCATACACCAACTGTGCTCACTGTTTACCCAAATGAATTGAAAACATATACACAAACACCTGCACACGAAGGTTTATAACAGTTTAATTTTCAAAAATGAGAAGCAACCAAGACATCCTTTGGTAGGTGAATGGACAAACAAATTGTGGTACATCCATACAATGGAATATTATTGAAAGCTAAAAGAAATAAAATATCAAGCCATGAAAATACATGGAGGAAGCTTAAGTGCATATTGCTATGTGAAAGAAGCCAGTCTGAAAAGGCCACGCACTGTATTCTAGGTATACTATACTCCATAAAAGGCAAATTATAGAGCTCATTAAGAGCAGTGGTTGCTATGGGTTGTCTGGGAATAGGTGGAGCACAGGGGATTTTAGGGCAGTGAAACTCTTCTATATGAAATTATAATGGTAGGTACATATGTATTAACCATGTTTTTTAGTTTCTCTATCTGATATTTTGACATCAAGGGACTGCCTTGGCCAGAGAGGAACTGCTCTTCCCAGGGTTAGTGGATTCCTAGGGATAGCAAGAGACTGTCTTGGGAACCTCCTTCATTTATGCAAAATAATCAATCCAGAGCCCATACCCTCACCTGCCTTCTTGCTTATATGGGCACTTAGATTTGTGACACTAATTGCTTCTGCTAATATTCCCAAGGTCAGGCATCTAAAAATACAGACAATAGCAAGTTTGGAGAGGATATGTGGATTTTAAACAATTATACATTGCTGATGGGATTATAAAATGGTGCAACCCCTTTGGAAAAGTTTGGCAGTTCTTCAAAATGTTAAAAATAGAGTTACCATACTACCTAGTAATCACACTCCTAACTATACAGCCAGGAATATTGAAAATATATGCCTATTAAAAAACTTGTACATGAATATTTATAACAGCATTGTTTAAAATAGCCAAAAATGGAAATATACCAAATGTCCATCAACTGATAAATGAATAAACATAATATGGTATATCTAAACAGTAAAATATTATTCAATATAGAAATGAATTTCTGGTATACGTTACAGCATGAATTAACCTTTAAAGATTATGTACAATGAATTGTACATTTTAAAAGAGTACATTTATGGTATGTTACTTATAGCTCAAAAAAAGCTGTTATTAAAAAAAAGAGGATCAAGTAAAATTTCTAGAACTGAGAAGTTTAATGACTAAAGTTAGATTTACAAGAAATTTATTAAAAGTTTTCCCCTTGAGATCAGGAATTAGATGATATCTGCAATTTCCTCCCACCTTTTTCTTTCAAAATTATAATGAGTTCTTAAATTAGGCAGAAGAAATAAAAAGCATAAGGATTATAAAGAAATACACCTGTCACTATTGTCACAAAACATGATTGTTTGCATAGGAATCTAAAATAATCTACAGTTAAACGATTAAAATAAGTGCAGATTTCATAAGGCAAAGCAGGGGAGGAATATAGGGGATTCATAAATAGGAAAGAGAATGGAGAGGAAAATAAGAAAAATAAAGTAAGTTCATTAACTGTTATGTAAAATCAAGGAATAAATATAACATTTTAAGCTAACAGATTAACCAGTAAATGCTTAAGCAAATTTAAAAGACTAGCAAGCAACAAACTATTTGCTAAATTTAATGATGCACAAAAGAAACAAGAAGGAGGGAGAGAGGAGCAGATGTAAAAAGGCAACTTTATTAATAATCATAATAGGGAGCCTAGGCATACTGTCAAAAATTAATATGTGGAGATCTAAAAATATATTTAATATGTTTATATAAGTAACCATGAGAACAAAGATATAAGTGGTACTAAATTTAGAAGTACAAAGAGTAAAGAAGAGACCACAAAGTTCAGCTGTTTAATTTACATACATTATTTTAAGTTTGCTTTTTATACACATGTATGTGTAGAAAGTAGAAAAATAATGTGGCAGAATTTAGAAAAACTTATGTCATGTGATATAAGTTTGTTTAACACACCAAACAAAACAAAATAATTTTTGCATTAACTTACAAAGTAAAATTTAACTGTATGCTGAATATGGGACACATCTGAAACAAAATAATGTGCATAAAAGTATGAGAACGGATATATTAGGCGAATGTGAATTAAAAGGAAAGAGAGGGTATTATATTGATATTATGGAAGGTAGAATTGGACCCACAATAAGCATTTTTTAAAGTTCTAAAAGGACATTTTATATTAATGAGGTCTCTGATTAATCATGAAGTTATAATTATTAACAAATATAAAGCAAATACCAGCAGTGAATTGAGAAGGCAGAAACTACAAGACATAAAAACTACAGAAGATACATTCTAAAACCATTCATCACTGAAAGAAACTCAGGTTCCTTGAGACACTAGTTGATTCTAGGTCTGGGAACAGAAATGGTCAAGTCTGGGATATATTCTCAGATGAGCAAACAAATTTTCAAAAACTAACAGTTGGTTCAAATGGATACAGCAGTCCCTTAATGAAGCCCTCACCCTCGTTGAAGAACATTTGGAAAAATGAGAGATTAAAAATAGAAATAGTTCTAATGGATCAACACACATAGAATATTGAGCTAAAATTAGTGACTCTATATGATACTTAAAAAAACAAGAAAAATCGTATGTCACTACTTAAGGTGCTTATTAAAAGAACTCCTTAATTTGAAAAAATAAGTAAAATAAAAACCATTAAGCATTTATCCAGCCTTGCCAGTAGAAAATCTTTCGCAGTGTAACTGGATTCTTATGTCAAAGAAGCATCAAACTTCCTGTTATGCTTTTATGTGTAATGATATGTGTAATGATTCCACACCCTTGGGGTATTTGGATCAAAGAGCACATAGTTATGAATTCTACCTTTATTGTAAACTTGGCAAATCTCATTTAACAGTTCACTCCCACAATCAGAGACTTCCCAGTTTTAACACTTTTCCTTTGTTCTGCAATTTTGTGTCAACTGTTGTCCTTTCTTTCTTTAAGGGGAAAAAATTACAAAACACTGGAGTGTCATAGACACCCAAAAGCTAACACCTTAGCCAATTAACTGGCTTATTATTCTTCTATCTTATTGCTAAAGATAAAATGTTATCAGGAATATTCAACAATAAACATTTAAAGTATAACTAAATTTGGGAAGTTGAGAAATACTCTATCAGGATGTAAATGACAAAAGAAAATGCACTGGTACTTCTACTCTGAAATTATTTTATTTTCACTAATATGAAAACAATAATCAAGACTATATTAATTTTAAAGTATTATGAATCCTCTTTTCACTCATGTCAATCATTGATATTTTCCCAAATTACTGTTCACCTTAACTATTAGAAAAATAGCTCTATTTTTAAAATATTTTATTGAAATATAGTTGATTTAAAAGTGATTCAGTTATACATATGTATATGTATATATTCTTTTTTTACATTCTTTTCCATTATAGGTTATTTCAAGATATTGAATATAGTTCCCTTTGGGATTAAAATATACACTCTACTATATATAAAATAGATAACCGACAAGGACCTACTGAATAGCTCTATTTTTAAAAGCAGTGCACAATGGCTTGCAATCCTTCCCAGGAAAAATCTGACTGAAATGGGCTTAAGATAAAGAAGGTATATTAGAATAATGTTCCCCACATGCTTCACTGTAATCATCAACTAGGAGAATCAATTTAATGGAAAGGAAAACACTTAGCCAAATTAAAAAGTAGTGAATATCAATCTAGTAAAAATAAGAAAGGCAAATCCATAGTGACAAAAGTTCAGTCAGTCCCCAGACTTCCAATAGCTAATTTAGGACCAAGTCAATGTGCAGAGGAGTTTAATGAACCTTAAAGTAAGTCAGCATAGAATTGAGTAAAACTTGGAAAAACAGTGTTGAAATTAGCACACATGCTGGGGACATCAGTGGAGATTTCTAAGTGCTATGTGAAAAAGTTGTCAAGAGAAGATTGAAAACTGGATCTGAATGCATGGGAACTGAGATAAACCTCAACTTTCAAAATAATTCTGGCCCACCATCAGTTGACACATAACTTCCTCAGGCAAAAACTTGAATTCTGGTTGAAAACTTAAACCAGAATTACCATAAAATAAAATTCTTCCTTAAAAAAAAAAAATCAGTCATTTGCCTTCAAACTGAGTTTTCTCCCATTAGGCCTCATAATGTGACTGATTGTCAGTTGCCAAACTGAACTTGTAAAGGTAAATGAAAGTTGATCATGTCAGGTATAAAACCACTATTTGGATAATATTCACATGTGAGTCTTTAGTGACAATCTTCACCCTTGGCAAAACTGATTTAAGCAGGCTTTTTGTTCCATCTGGCGACACAAGTTCCAACTAACTTCTTTAGACTTTACCACCCCAACAGCTGCTTCTCTCATCCTGAACATTTCATATACTTCTGAGTATACCATATTGTTTGATTAGTTAGGGCTCCCTTCATTTTAAGGCATTAAAAACAAGCTTGAACTAGCTTAGGCCAAAAAGGAAATAACATATTGAAGGATGGTCAGGGTTGAAGTAAGGAGCTGGGATAATTGGATATAATTGTTTTAATCCTGTTGGGACTGGTCTGTTTCCTATAGGGTTGGCTTCTTTCTACAAGTCTACTTCCTTCTTGCATCTGTTTTGTTTTTTTCAACTGTGAGGCTAGAAATTTGGGGTTCCAGTGGGTATTTCTGTGCTCCCACATTCTCAACCTCATCTCCAGTGTGAAAGAGCTGTAAGGGAGGAAAACTTTTCCTTCTCTTCTAGATTCTTTGCCTGGCCTAATTATTAAATTGACACAATACAGATTAACAACAGAAAATAAAAACTTTCATTGTGTACATATGGGAATGCCAAAGTTGTGAGGCTCTCTGGCAGTCAGGAAATTGAAGCTTATATGTCATCCTGAGCTAAGGAGAAGGGAACAGGGGTCTGTGACTTCAAAGGGGAAGAAAATAATTCACAGGAATATGGGAAGAGCAAATGTTTGGTAAACAAATGTTTGCCATGGGCTTCCCTGGTGGCGCAGTGGTTGAGAATCTGCCTGCCAATGCAGGGGACACGGGTTCGAGCCCTGGTCTGGGAAGATCCCACATGCTGCGGAGCAACTAGGCCCGTGAGCCACAACTACTGAGCCTGCGCGTCTGGAGCCTGTGCTCCGCAACAAGAGAGGCCGCGACAGTGAGAGGCCCGTGCACCGCGATGAAAAGCGGCCCCTGCTCGCCACAGCTAGAGAAAGCCCTCGCACAGAAACGAAGACCCAACACACCCAAAAATAAATAAATAAATTTATTTTTTTAAAAAAAGAAAAAGAAAGGAAATGTTTGCCGTGCTCTGCAGATAAGTCTTTGTGATGTAAAAAAAAAAAAAAAAAAAAAAAAAAAAGTCATCTTTAATAACACTCCTCCTGATACAGGCTTCCTGTTTAAAATCTTTTAGGCAGTTGAGGGGGAGGCAAAAAGCTCTTCTTGAGTCTGTTGGGCCTTGATTGTCAGTTCCATATAAGCCATATGCCAAAGTGGCACATTTTGGGGCAGCCTGTCCTGAATCCCATCAGAATCTCTCTTCTCATCATTCCAACAAAATATCCCAGAGGAGAACTTTGATTTGAACTACCTCTGTGTGAAGGAATGACTCAGAGACAAAAGAATTTAGGAAAGAGAACTCTGTTTACCAGAAATGCAAGGGTGTCAGACTTAGAAGGACTGAATAATTAAATAGAAAGCGCAAAAGACATTTAAAAGGAAAAACACAATATTACCAGTCTATTCAGATTTGAAAATTTTTTTTTCTCATGATTATCATATTTATAAAGGTATCAGCTCTGAAAAAGTCAATGATAAAATCGTTTTCCTTAGAGAATCAATAATTTGTAGGAAAATCTAAGGAATTAGTCTGGGGACAAAAGCAAACACCCTGTTATTTTTGGTTTATCTCAGGGTGCAAAATGCTCACCACTCACTTCCCACCAAAGGACTTGCTATTCACACTTGGCTAATGTTGGCAGGGAAGTGTGTTAGTTTTGTTCCCATAGCTCCTACTTATCAAGTGGTTATCCCTAAAACATGTCCATTCCATAAGTTTGTTTTGTGATTTTATAAGCTACTATCATTAATTTTATGCTTTATTTGACCTATTTCATTTGCATAGATGTAACAAGAGGTGTTAATTCACAGAAATCTCCTTACTTTGATTAACATAACTAGAGCCATACATTTAAATAACAGAAATTCAACTGAGCAAATTTCAGAGATACAATTGGCTTTATTAAACAATTTATGAATTGGGCAAAATCCCATGTAACAATAGAAAGGAACTCAGCTCTGTCAAGCTACAGAAAAGGAAAGTTTTCAAAGGCAGAGAAGGAGAGGAAAAAAAAGGAAATTATTAGCAAGGAATGCATTGTTTTAGGCAAGGTCACCTTCCTAAGGGGAATGAAAAGGGTCTATCAGCAGATTTCCTCCATGCTGACCAGGAAATTCCAGGTTGGATGGTTAAAGGTCATATTCCTTGTGGGGGTGGGTGTTGAAATTGCAGTTAGGTTAAGTATTAACTCTTGGTCTTCTGACCTGGGCTTTAGCACAAGTGACTCCTTTTTGGGCCCGCTGTCTCCTTTTTTAACACATATATTGTTATGGCTTAGAAGTTATTGCCTGTACAGAGGCCTCACAGTTTCCCTAAGCTTATAACTCCATTGTAACTTCAGAAATATTTTCTTTTTATTGTTATTAGTTCATTTACTGAGGTCAGGAACAAAGAACCATTCCATGTACCTCAGCTGGGCTACACCATAGTATCTGTAATTTTAACAAACTAAGGAACTCTAGAATAACTTATTGATAGATTTCTATCTCATCATATGCTATCCTTTTACAGTGCTAGACCAGTCATATTGTGGATTAATTTGGGGAGGGGCTATATGTTTTTCAATAGTTTGTCAGCATTTGGACTCATCCTTACTTCTTGACTTATTTTTTGTTTCCCGGGACATTCTTCTTTTCCTTTTTTTTTTCTTTTTCTTTTTTTTAACATCTTTATTGGAGTATAATTGCTTTACAATGGTGTGTTAGTTTCTGCTGTATAACAAAGTGAATCATCTATATGTATACATATATCCCCATATCTCTTCCCTCTTGCGTCTCCCTCCCACCCTCTCTATCCCACCCCTCTAGGTGGTCACAAAGCACCAAGCTGATCTCCCTGTGTGATGCAGTTGCTTCCCACTAGCTATCTGTTTTACATTTGGTAGTGTGTATATGTCAGTGCTACTCTCTCACTTCCTCCCAACTTACCCATCCCCCTCCCCGTGTCCTCAAGTCCATTCTCTATGCGTCTTTCTTCCTGTCCTGCCCCTAGGTTCATCAGAGCCATTATTTTTCTTAGATTCCACATATATGCGTTAGCATACGGTATTTGTTTTTCTCTTTCTGATATACTTCACTCTGTATGACAGACTCTAGGTCCATCCACCTCACTACAAATAACTCAATTTCGTTTCTTTTTATGGCTGAGTAATATTCCATTGTATATATGTGCCACACCTTCTTTATCCATTCATCTGTTGATGGACACTTAGGTTGCTTCCATGTCCTAGCTATTGTAAATAGAGCTGCAATGAACATTTTGGTACACGACTCTTTGAATTATGGTTTTCTCGGGGTATATGCCCAGTAGTGGGATTGCTGGGTCGTATGGTAGTTCTATTTTTAGTTTTTTAAGGAACGTCCATACTGTTCTCCAGAGTGGCTGTATCAAATTACATTCCCACCAACAGTGCAAGAGTGTTCCCTTTTCTCCACACCCTCTCCAGCATTTATTGTTTCTAGATTTTTTGATGATGGCCATTCTGACCGGTGTGAGCTGATACCTCATTGTAGTTTTGATTTGCATTTCTCTAATGATTAATGATGTTGAGCATTCTTTCATGTGTTTGTTGGCAATCTGTATATCTTCTTTGGAGAAATGTCTATTTAGGTTATGTGTTTCTTAATTAGCCTTCATAAAGTGTTTACATTTTGTTTTACACCTTATGTACTCACTATTTTAAGGAAATGAGCTTGCATATATTTACCAAGTCCATTGTTTTCTTTTTAAATTTATTCTTTACTGAACTATAGTTGAATTACAATGTTGTGTTAATTACTGTTGTACAGCAAAGTGACTCAGTTATACACATATATACATTCTTTTTCACATTCTTTTCCATTATGGTTTGTCACAGGATATTGAGTATAGTTCCCTGTGCTATACAGTAGGACCTTGCTGTTTATCCATTCTATATATACCAGTTTGCATCTGCTAATCCCACACTCCCAGTCCATGCCTCTCCCAACTCCTCCCTCTTAGCAACCACCAGTCTCTTTACTCTGTCCCTGATTCTATTTCTGTTTCATGGATAGGTTCATTTGTGTCATATTTTAGATTCTACATTTAAGTGATAGCATATGATATTTGACTTTCTCTTTCTGACTTTACTTAGTATGATAATCCCTATTTGCTTCCACATTGCTGCAAGTGGCATTATTTTATTCCTTTTTATGACTGAGTAGTATTCCATTGTATATATGTACCACATCTTCTTTATCCATTCATCTGTTGATGGACATTTAGGTTGTTTCCATGTCTTGGCTATTGTGAATAGTGCTGCCATAAACACAGGGGTGCATATATCTTTTTGAATTATAGTTTTGTCTGGATATATGCCCAAGAGTGGGATTGCTGGATCATATGGTAATTCTATTTTTAGTTTTCTGAGGGCACTCCATACTGTTTTCCACAGTGGCTGCACCAATTTGTATTCCCACCAACAGTGTAGGAGGGTTCCCTTTTCTCCACACCCTCTCCAGCATTGGTTATTTGTAGACTTTTTAATGATGGCCATTCTGCAAGTCCATTGTTTTCTAATTCATTAATGACTTTGTTGTAAATTAGTCTCATAATTCCTGTGGGTTTATTTGTTTTATTTTCAAGCATCTTGAGTAGGACTTTATTTTTATTTACTCCCATAATAAATTAAAGGAAGTATATCTTCCATTGGTGAAATATTTCCTGAATTCCATGAGTTTTAATATTATGCATCTCATTGCCATTTATTTCTGAATACTTGAGAGTTCAACTTTTACTATCTTTTCTTCCTTGATAATGATTGAGATTGTTTCACAGTTGCCTAGAATTTTAATCTGGGCAGGGAGAGATCTATCCCATTTGTTCTTAAGTTCTAGATTTAACAAATTTCATCAGAAAATAATTAACCTAATTTTAAATACTTGTGGAGACAGTAAGTTGAAACTTAACCTACACTCTGTATGCATTGTATATAAAAACATTTTACACGTGGGATCTACAGTAGTCAAAGTCATAGACACAGAGAGTAGCATGGATGTTGCCAAGGGCTAGGGCCATGGGGAAATGGGGGAATGTTGGTCTAAGGATACAAAGTGTTAGTTATACAAGATGAATAAATTCTGGAGATCTAATGTAGTATGCTATAGGGGAGGAAAAATAATTTCCCATCTGTCCTTCTAGGTTCTTGGCTAAGACAGCCCTGTAACAAAAGAGAGAGTAACAGGAGAAAAACATTTAATTTAATTTCATACATATGGGAATCCCAAAGATACCAAGCTCTCTGACTGTCAGAGTGTTGAGATTCATATGCCATCCTGAGCCAAGGAGAAGGGGAGAGGGGTCTGGAACTTCCAAGGGGATTAAGACAATTCACAGGAAGATGGGAAGAGCATATGTTTGGTAAACATATGTCTGCCTGTTTGCTGTGCTATGGGGTTAAGTCTTTCTGATGCAAAAATAAAGTTATCTTTGGTAATATCTCTCTTCCTGGTACAGGTGCCTTATCTAAATTCTTTTAGGCAGTTAAGGGGTAGGTAAAAAGCTCTTCTTGAGTCTGTTGGGCCTTGATTGTCTTCAGTTTGAAATAATCCATAATGCACATGCCAAAATGATACATTCTGAGATACTCTGCCCTGAACCCCATCAATATATATGCATAGTACATTATTTACATATTACATAGTATATATGGTACATTGTATTTATATAGTATATATAGTACATAGTATAATATAATGTAATATATATGCATAATGCATATATATATACACACATATGCAGCATGTATGATGACTCTAATTAACAATACTGTACTGTATACTTGAAATTCAAAATTTGCTAAGATGATAGATCTTAAGCATTCTCATGACAAAAAAGAAAGAAACGAAAGTGGTAACTATGCAAGGTAATAGATATATTTATTAGCTTAATTGTGGGAATTATTTCACAATATTTACATGTATCAAAACATCAAGCTGTATATTTTAAATATATGTATATAAATTTTCTTTGTCAGTTATGCCTCAGTGAAGCTGGCAAAACAGAAATCATCCTGTGTTAAGGTAATTTTAGTATATATAATTTAATATATAATCCATATATATGTGCTCATAAAGTATATGTATGTACATATATATCATGTTATATTCAACTTTCTTCATTTGTACATCTAAAGGTCATCATCGCTTGTGCATCTAATAGACTTATCAGATTTACAAGTGTACAAAACAAAATTATAAATCACACTCTCCATTTCTTCAAGACTACTTCTTTCTCCAGTTTTTCTTGTATACATGAATGCTAAGACTTTTCACCTAGTTTGTCAGGCCAAATCACCTAGTAGTTAATTTATTCATTTGTTTCTTCCACTATTACCCTATTGAATTCATTAAGAAGTCTTATTGATTCTATCTCAAATAGAAATATATACTGAGTCTATTTCTCTCCATATCTCCTATTGCCTCCCTGGTTAAAACTATACTAATATTCACTAAGCTTATAACTGTAGCTTTCCAATTGGTTCCCCTCCCATTAATTTTCAGCATAGCAAACAGAGTAGCCTTAAAAAAAAAATTAGCAGCCCTACATTTTCCACCCTCTGCCAGTTACCATCCTCATTCCATATGCTTACATTTATCCAGTTGCTTTTCATTGTTCCTTGAATAATATCCAAACATGTTGTTGTGGTCTATATAATATAGCTTATATCTATCTCCTAAAACTTCACTCTTCACTGTCCTCCTTAATACTGTGCTACAGCCACTCTGTCTGGCTTTTTGTTCTGTACAAAGCATGGCTTATTTCTACCATTGGGCTTTTACACATTTTTTCCCTGTGTCCGGAATTCTTCCCCACACAACCCTGGAATTTTATGTACCTAGCTATATCTCATAATGGTTTGATAAAACAGTCCATCCTCAGAGAGGGCTTCCCTGACCACTCTTTTTAGGTAAATTTCCCAGTCACTCTCTGAATGTATAATCCCCAATTAATTGATTCCTTTTATGTTCACTTTCTAAGTTACCTTACTAGAACTTAATACCATGAAGAAGAGGAACATTGTAGTCCTTGTTCACTACTCTATCCTCAGTACTTTGTGTGAAACATAAGGTAAAACAATAACTATTTGTTGAATGACTGCTATCTCTTCACACCAAATGATACCCTTTACTTCTCAGAAAACTATGTCCCTGCTTACAAGAAGAGAGTTTGATCCCTTGATCCTTTCAATGGAAAATGCTCTCAATAGTTAGTCTACTAGCTTTAAGAATGCCCTAGGTTTCTGCTGGATGATCATCAGTGTTTGCCATTTCCCAGGCTTGTAAGCATAATTAAGTGAGGAATGAAATACTCTAACCCAATTCAAAACAATAGCCTAAGATCTCAGTTGTGCTCTTTAAAATACTATTCTTACTGATAGATGGTTTTTGGTTTGATTGATCCTACATGAAATGATATAATTTTCTAAAGTGATATATTTTTCTTCCTTTTAGATTAAAAACCCTCTCCCATACTTCTAATCAATAGGTCCCTCATATTGTGCTTTAGGGCATTTAGTTTCTCTTCTATTCATTTAGTGGAATGGAAAGTATTACAACAGTTTTTAACATCTGACTTCTTAGGGACTCGGAAAGACTTCCATTAATTCGTTCAGTTAAGTGATCTATTTTTGCTGCTGGAGAGTGGCTCTTCGGGCTAAGAATGAGAACAGGCAATTCCTTCATTCCACTTAATTATAACATTTATTTCTCACATTTTCCTTTATAACAGCGTAGTGTTAGATTTTGCTTTTGGATCCAATCAAAGCTTATTATCTCCATCTTGCTGTGATAAAGTTATTATACGTTTCTGTATTATATGCTTCCTTGATATTTCCTTCTCTAGTTCTTGTTTTGTAAAAATTTTTGAAAAGTATTTTTTGCCATTTTTATTCTTCTCCAATGATTTTGAAATTACATATTCTCATTTCAATTCTGATCCCTCAAAAAATTGTGTGACATAATAAATGAATTTTTTTAAGGTACTAAGTAATGGGATAATTTTTTGGGGGGTGACTAACATGTTACCCCCGTATATAAAAACACAGATGCACTGTCTTTGATACTGTGCATCAGTTTGTACCAAAAATAAAAATCATCCCAGTGAAAAAGAAAAATACTACCCCTCTAAACATAAATATACTACCTAGAAATTTTGCTGGTATAATCAGAGATTTTTTTGTCCAAATTATTATTCTTACATATTAATGTGTTTTCTTTCAGTTTTTTGAAGTAACATCTGAATGCTTTTATAGCCATGTTAAGGATTATTATTGAGAAAATTTTATTAATTTTTATCATCTCTACTTGTTTTATGATATTCCTTTTATTTTGATTATTTTCTTGATTTGAAGCATTGCCTTGGAGCCATTAATTATTTCATCAAAATCTCTTCTCTTTAAACTCTGTGGTTGTTAATCCATTGCCTTACCATATTTTAAATATCCTGCCCCCTTCCCCAGTGGTGATAATTTTAGGATTTATCTGATATACTTAAATATCTAAAATTTCATTGGAATGTGTCTTTCTTGTAGTTTCTTATTTTTTAAATTATTCATTAATTATTTCTATAGGAAGTTTTGAAATTTACTTTAGATCAAGAAAATTGTATCCTATCATTTCAATTTGGTAGATATTAAAACATTCCCAATAGGAGTGCAGTGTGCCCTATTCATAGAGTAGGCCCATATTACATCTCACAGTAATCCAGGCCCAGTTTGACACCTTCTCCCTTCTTGGGCATCATGGTTTACTGGTTCACTTCTTGCACCACAGCTTCTGGAACCAGACCATTGTCCCTCTCTACTTTCAAAAGGATGCCCTGGGCTGCTACGTGGTGCAAGAAGAGGCATCTCCTTACTCTGGCTAATGTCTGCCTGAAAGATCTGATTGTTACCTTGGAGAAATTGTGTTCTGAAAGATGTGATGGAATACAAAGTCTTTTGAAGCTATGGAGTTTCCCTCAGGGAGTAACCAGTTAATTCCTTGGTGTAATGCCTTGACAAGGATTCGTGTCAGTGTTCCATTAGACTGGTATGATGCTGCTAAGTTTGTTATGAGATAGCTCTGAAGCCATGCAAATAGTGGCAGTGAGCTTCCAACTCTTTTCTAGCCCTGCAACGCTCACCTCAGCAAACTTCACAACCTAAAGGAAAGCTCTTCATGGCAATCAAGGATCTTCTAGCAGTAGGAAGACAAAAGAATACTGAGAATTCACGTGATGTTGCTCTCTTGTTTACTTTGAAAGCACTTTGGAATCTTGAAGATGAATCTCTAGCTGCCTGCAAGCAATTTATTGAAAACTGAGGACTGGCCCTCTTCATTCAAGGCTTGGAGAACAACATAGCTGAAGTCAGAGAACTCTCTTCCAAGCTAGTGACTGAAGAGGTAGTGAAGCATATCAGCAGTTTGCTTCACAGCAAAGAAGTGGAAGTCAGTTGTTTTGCTGCAGGCCTCATATACCATCTGATATCTGATTAATAGCCTTGAATATTCCAAGATCTTCATAGGAGTGCTCTTTTCCAGGATCTGCATGGAAACATCCAGAAATGGCCAAGTTCAAGGTGTAATATGACAGCATTTGTGACCTACAGATACTTCTTGGTACTGATGCTGAAAACTCAGCTTCTGTGCACCAGTGCCAAATTGAATCTCAGAGACAGATTTTTGTGTGAAGTAGAAAAGAATAGTTTTATTGCTTTGCCAGGCAAAGGGGGGACACAGTGGGCTCATGCCCTAGAAACTGTGTGTCCCAACCAGGGAGGATATGGTGAGGAGGTTTATAGCAATGGTTCAAGGGCGGGGTTGCTGATAAGGATCAGGGTGTGTGTGGAGTCTGCATTGCTTTAATCTGGCCACAGGTGGTCTCCTGATGAGCTTCTATGGTTCTCAAGGTTATCAAACTGTGACCTTCTCTCTGGAACGAAGAATGCTTCATCAAGTAGTAACATCTCCCATTTATTGGGGGTTTGAGTTCTGCAGAAGAGCTCAAAGGTATTTTTATGTGTACTACTTGAGTCAGAACCAGGATCCTGTCCCAAGGCTGCGCTATTGTTTCTTGACTGCTCCTCCCTTGTCTCTGCATCCCCTCCCTTCCCTGATTAGCAACTGTTTGAACCTACCCTTTGGAACTCAGGAAAGGTCATGGAAGCTGAAGCCTAGTCCCAAGAAATGGGGAATACAGAAAGGCTTCCATGCCCAGGAGCCCCACAGGGTCCTGCTCAGTTTCAGTACTACTCTGGTCACTGTGGGCTATGTATCATGTCTGCTGTAAAAACCCCAGCAAATACTGCAGCTATTGTGTGGCATCTAGGAGCACAGTGAGGCAAACCCCCAAGCACAGGGGATCGCAGCCTTCATTCTAGATGACTTCAGAATTTATTTCAGCAATTTTCAGAAATCCCCCTCTGTGTTGAATGATCTTATTAACCTAAGGGACTCCACAGATACATAACATATGTAATACATATAGAGACAGCTTCAATAAAATATATAATGTATAAATATTACACACAGATATGTGTAAGTGATGTATATATATATATATTTATATATATATAATAGTTTTTACTTTATAATTTTGGTTGTAAATGGTGATACATTTATTTTAAAAACGATTGTATTAGTTATTGTTGCTTAACAAATTACCCCACAACTTAGAACTTAAAAGCAAAAACATATCCCACATAGTTTCTGAGGGGTCAGAAACCTGATATGGCATAACTGAGTCAAGTCAGATGATTCTGTCTCAGGATCTCTCAGGAGGTGGCCTTTACTTTGTTCAAGAGGGAGTCAATAATTTCAGCCCACAGGCAAGGTCGTGCACACCAGGACATGGTATCATTGGGAGCCATCTTGGAGGCTGGTTACCACAGTTTCACACTTTAAACTCAAACTCAAAGTACAGTAAATCCCTCCTAATTACTGTTTACTAAAAATATTTAATGAATATATTTGGTTTGTCACCAGAAGAAAAAAGAAAACTATAGGCAATGAAGTCTATTAGAAAGCGCCTGGGTGGCAACCTGGGTTCCGCTGCTTCTTCTTCCATTAGTAATTAACTGTGAAACTTTCAAAAAATTATCTGTTTGCAACACAGATTCCTCATCCATTTATTTATTCAACAAATATAAACTAAACACTTATACATTACTCCAGATGTTGGGATACATTAGCATAAATATTCCTGCTCTAATGGAGATTACCTTCTAGTTGACTTCCAAATCAATATGTAGCTGTAAAAATCAGGTTAGAGATCTGTTTTTATGAAGACAAGTGAAAGTCTATAGAAAAAGTTCCAAAGGCCTGGGTTTAAAGCCCTGGGTTTAAAGATAATTCCCAAATTGCAAAGTATAGAGCTAAAGGCAATCACAAAATCAAAATGTTTGGACTTCATTTAAATGGAACAGCATTAGGGAAGAAGCTGAGCATAGGGCAACCACCAGAGCAAAAGGGTTCAGGATTTGAAAATAATGGAGCTTGAAGCAACTCCCCAAGTCTTTACTGAGTAGTCATATGTAATTTTTATTGGGGAATTTAAGCTCTGTGTGGAAAGGGAGCCGTTAAAGAAGCAATTCTAGCTTGATCAACGTACTAAGACTATGCTGCTGTTAATTGTACAGCAATATATTTCCCAGGATACATGGCAGGAGACACTAAGATAATGCTGTGTAATCACAGGGTTTTAGAAAATGTATCTTCTCACTGAGGCCAACACTTTTCCATATAATTTTTCTGTACTGATTAACTAGGGGGGTTCACTAGGAATGAATCTTACTTGACCTCATATAAAGATGGCAATATTATGAAAGTTGAAGCAAATAAGGCAGGAACACTCCCCCAGGGTACAGGGATTTCTAGCATATTTCATGAATTTCTTTCCTAGAGTGTTTTGTTACTGAACCAAACTTAGGTCTGCTTGTCCACTGGCAGTAAAGCCAGTCTACTGACACCAGGTTGTGATGAAGGAAAGAGCAGTGTTTACTGTAAGGGGCCAGGTAAGGTCAGGGCAGCTAATGCTCAAGAAACACAAACTTCCCAGTGGTTTTCAGGAAAGCATTTTTAAAGGCAAGGTGAGTGAGGGGAGTTGCAGGGTATGTAATCAGCTGGTGCACAATTCTCTAATTGTTTGATGGTGAATGTCACAGGGGTTAACATTATCAATCCTCAGGCACCAGTAGGCCTGGGGGCTATGTGCTCATGGTCATCCAGTCGTTAACTTCTTCCATTTGGTGGGGGTTTTAGCATCTGTAAAACAACTCAGGAAATGTGCACCAGATACTGTTATCTAAGTACTGCAGAGAGGAACTAAAGATTCTGTGACCACCATATGGCTGATTTACTGTTTAGGTTGTTACCAGTTCTCCTGGCCCCACTGCTACTTTTGTCACTGCGTGTTCACATCCTTTCAATCATTAATTCTTGAGCCAGACTTTTGTGACTCAGGGGAGGCCTGAAAGACTACAGGTTTCCACAAACAAGAGGCAGGCAGAGGACATGGGGGGAGGAAAGGCCCCACAGGGTCCTGCTTAGTTACATTTTTGTTGATCTTTTTTTTGTTTTTTTGAAGGGGGAGGGGGAGATTTAAAGAACCCCTAGATTTTATTGCATAATCAGTATGTGCAGGAATCCTTGTGAGTATGTGTAGGGGGAGGGGCTCATATTTGTGTGAAAAGGAGTGTTCTGAGCAGAGTAATAGGATGTATGTTCTCAGCTAAGGTTGTCTTTAATTTCTCAATTAAATACTTCATTTAAACATCAAAAAATGGCAAGCAGAAGTTGGAAAGGCTTCTGGAGGTTTAGTACAAGAGTACTCTAAATTCATCTTTACTGCTGGTTGAACAGAAAGAATTCAGGAGAACAGGAATCTGGAGGGTGGTGCAGAAGGATCCAGGGGTTTGCATTTCTGGGAATATCCTGCCATCTATACAGTCTGTAATCAAATAAGGCACAGCTAGTGAACAGGGCTCAGGCACTGGGGGCCTAAGTATTGCAATATCATTGTGAAATACAACAAAAGCACAGGGTCACACTGGGTCCCTAGAGATCAGAGATTGCTTTGAGGGTATAGTGGAACTATTTGCAGAGTTGTTGAACTACAATGGCTATTACTTCTCTTGATCTCAAAAGCTAGATAGAAATTTTAGCATAGATTCTCATAAAATGGGATTAGATTATTGCAGTATCCAAACCAAGAGGGAAAACACAGAAATAGGAAAGCATAATAAGATAAAGAACCAAAGACTGGGGCCTTGAGAGATTTCCATAGCTCTTGGGGGTATACAGATACCTTGTCAAGAGCATTAAGACAGCTTAGGTAATACGGTCTTCAGGTAATAGGAGCCATAAAAAATACTCTTTTATTGTTGTTGTTTATAAATTGCTGTCTCATTATATGTAGACAAACACTTTTTTGGAAACTTTTTAGTTATATAAATATTCCTTGAAGTAATTTCCTAATACTACATATGTATTAGTTATAAATGAGAATTAAATAGATTAACATATGTGGTTGTATTACTTTGAAATGTTTAGGGCAAAACTGAAATAAATTGGGATTAAAATTTAAATATTGATGGACTTCCCTGGTGGCACAGTGGTTAAGAATCTTCCTGCCAGGGCTTCCCTGGTGGCGCAGTGGTTGAGAGTCCGCTTGCCGATGCAGGGGACACAGGTTCGTGCCCCTGTCTGGGGGGATCCCACATGCTGTGGAGCGGCTGGGCCCGTGAGCCATGGCCGCTGAGCCTGCGCGTCCGGAGGAGAGGCCACAACAGTGAGAGGCCCGTGTACCGCAAAAAAAAAAAAAAAAGAAAGAGAATCTTCCTGCCAGTGCAGGGGGCACCGGTTCAATCCCTGGTCCAGAAAGATCCCACATGACGTGGAGCAACTAAGCCCATGCACCATAACTACTGAGCCTTCACTCTAGAGCCCACGAGCCACAACTACTGATCCCGCGTGCCTACAGCCCGTGCTCCGCAACAAGATAAACCACCGCAGTGAGGAGCCTGTGCCCTGCAATGAAGAGTAGCGCCTGCTCGCTGCAACTAGAGAAAGCCTGCATGCAGCAATGAAGATCCAATGCAGCCAAAAATAAATATTTTTTAAAAAATTGCCATCTCTCAAACCACTAAAAAAAAAAATTAAAAAATATAAATATTGATACTTGATTTAATACTTGTATTATGAATTAAAGAAAAAATAATTCCTAAGAATTAGCATTGATATTTCGAATTTTTGCAATATGATATCAGTAAGTTGAATAAAAAAGGAAAAGAAATTTTGAAAGTGCTGACCCACTGATTTAAAAGAATGTGTGGCAGAAGTTGAAATAAACAAGGAAGTAGCTATTCCTAATGTTTCTGTTATCTTCTACTCAGTAAGTGCTCCCAAATGTCCTTTTTTTTTTTCCATTCTCTCTTCTGTGCTTCTTATTCTCTTATAATTAACTATTTGCCATCTGCTTTGGGGATTCTCATTGACATAGGTACCTGAAATCCAGTGTCTCCTCAACTGCACTCAAACATTTCTATTTCTTTGTGAACATCCAGAATGGATGTTTGTTTCTTTAAGGAGTAAGAATTTTGCAGTGTTTTCAGTGCGTGATCCTGCTGTAATATGTCTTGATTGTGATATTGTTTATGAGAGTATATATTGCAGAGGGGTCTCTGAAGTTTGATAGCCCAGGTTCGCTTGAGCTCCACCACTTTCTTCACATAGCAGAGGTCCTTGTTTGCTGATATATTTTCTAATTTCTCACGTAATGTATATGTGTCAAGAGAGCAAAAGTCAGAATAAAATCATAGAAATGAAAATAGTGACTCATACATGTTAGGCATTCAGCAAAATATTTAATTAAGGAAATGAATGAATGGAACTAAACCCTTTGTAAACTGATAATGAGATATATTCAGTGGAAAGTGTCACTTTTCCTCAAAAAGTTAAAAAAGAAAGTATCAGATTTCTTCCCCTTAATATTTTCAGTTGTAAAATCACATAAGTAGCCTAGTAGAGACTAATGTATTGCACATTTGACAACTGTCAGAATTTTTACCTCTGTAGGGGTCATATGATCCTAATCAGCCTAATCTAGATTAGAAATGTTGAAAGCTGGTATTTCAATGAAATGAACATAGTCTGAAGCCATTCTAGAACAGAAAGTGTGCTGTTCATTTTATTTTCCCAGATGATTATGTTATCACAATATGATTTACTCAAAAATCCTTTTCTCTACCTGCTGATTTGAAATCTAAATATCAAGAAAATTTTCATATATATGTCTATAACTTTCTGGCTCACAGTTCTTTTCCATTGCTTGCCCTACTAGTCTCTATGCCAGAACTATAACATTGTAATTACTATATCTTTGTCATATTTTAGTACATTGGGGAACAAGTATCTTTTAATTTCACTTTTTTGTAAAAAGTTATTCTATTCAAAGTTTTATTCTTCCTGCTGAATATAAAACTATTTTAAAGTTTCATAAAATAAGTACTTATTATTATATTAGAATTGTATTTATTTATATATTATATTAATTTGCATAGAATTAACATCTTACTAATTTTGGGTTTCCTTTTAGGGAGTCAATCAGGTCCTATTTTGTGTCTCTAAAAAAATTTGTTTAGCTTCCTTTATATTGGTGATTCTAGCTACTTGTTTGTTTTTATGATATTGTTCATTACAATTATTGTTTTTATGAATTAGGTCTTGCTTTCTATTGCATTTTTTTCAGGATAATTTAGATATATAGGGAAACTATACTTTTCATATATTTGTTTTATAACTACCCATTTTACTTTCATGTTAGATAGCATAATTGTTTTCAGTGGATTCTCCCAGGTTTCAAGTAGATAGTCATGTCATCTTCAAATCATAAATGTTTTTGCCATTTCTTTTTTTAAGTTATAGGTCTTATTTCCTCTTCATGATTTATTATATTGTATAAAATCCATAGTTATGAATTGCAGTGATGATAGTGAACACATTTAAATGGAATGCTGTGTTTCACTGAGAGGTTTTGATTTTAAATAATCACTCTGGAATAAATTAAGACTTTTCAGATCATGTATTTTTGAATTTACCTTATTAACATGGAATGTTACATTAATAGATTTTTTCATATTGCTGAACCATCCTTTGATATCTTTTTTTATATGGCTCCTCTTCATGTAATAGACAATATAGCCTTCCTCACTTTTTCAAGATTTACCTCCTTTATCATGAGTATTTGAGTAAAAAAAGTCCATGTTTTATTTCCACTCAGAAGTTGGTCCATACTCTAGTATATTTCATTGTTTTCTGGCTCCTAAGCAGTATTCTTAACTTCTGTGGCTGCTCTTTTCTCTTCTTCCTACGAGAGTCTGAGCAAGAAATACAGATTTTATTTTCATTTACTCAAAACATTGCCAACAGAAGTTGTTGTGCATAACACTCTCTAAAAGATTTCAAATTCACAATCAGAATTTTTTTTATTTTCAGAAATGATCTGCCATAGTCAATTTTTCGATGATTATATGTCTCAGACTGTTTACTTTCATTTCTGTGACCTCTGTTGCCTACTATTATCTTTTTCATAATTCAAATCACAGTTTGCCATACAGATAGTGCTATGTAGTAGGCATATTTTGCTAATAATTATATGTTGGTTTTAAAAAATATGAATTCACAAATAAAATTAGAAGGTCACTTTTGTTTTTTAACTCTAAAATGTTTAAGTCAGGTTAATTCTGGCTTCATAAAACATTTTTGGAAAATTTTACATTATCCTCTATAAGCTTGAAGGTTTTATATTAAATTTTCTTTCTTACACGTTCAGTGGAATTAATCCTTCAAGCTACAGGATATGGAATCTTTTTGGTTAGTATTCCTTAGCAAAATTCTGTAATTATTGTAATTTAATTCACATCTGGCCCTTATTCCGTTTTAGTTTTTCCCAAATATCTTTCTCTTTACTTCAAGTTTGGTTGGTATCCTTCTAGGAGCTTTATCTATCTTTCTTTCTTCCTATCTCTCTCTCTCTCTCTCTCTCTCTCATTTGTTTATTTTCCTGTTACATAGTTTGTCTTTCAAGTTAGATTGGACAGTTCTATTTGAATCACCTCCAGTGTTTACCGTTCATTATTTTATTATACAACTTTGTGTATACATGGGTAGTTTATACTTTTCAATTGAGCATGTTATTCATGCGTCACTCATATAACATGTATCATTCATGTTGCATCTTCACATTATTTAGATGATGTATATTCGTACATAAATTAATAGATAAGCTTATATCATTGATAAACAAAATACATGCATTACATGCATTTATAATAAATAAATACATATTTATTTTTGTCTAACAATATATGAAACAATTTATATTAAACTACACACACACACACACACAGCATTATCTTGGCCTCCCCTACAATCTTACCTATGTCAATCACAGTGACATGTTAATTTTGACATATTTTGAGAGACCATTTTTGCATATTTCTAGTGATAACACAAATTTTATGATATGCATAAATACTTTTAATAATAGTATTGGCATATCAATTATATTTAAGGGAGATTAGGGAAATTAGCTATGCTCAAGTATCTTTCTATTCATAGTTCTTTTCTTTTCTTTTCTTCTCTCTTTTTTTTTTTTTTTTTTTTTGGCTGCACTGCATGGCTTGTGGGATCTTAGTTCCTCAACCAGGAGACCAAGACCAGGGATTGAACCCAGGCCCTTGGCAGTGAAAGTACAGAGTCCTAACCACTGGACTGCCAGGGAATTCCCCTCAAGTTTCTTTTTAACAATATGAATTTTGGCACTGCCTTTTAGTTTACCCACCATGTATCAAGTCTTAACTTACTCTTTATGTAACAATAAATGTATGCTGCTTTGAGATGTGAACTCTTTGATGTTTACAAATGGATGACTCTCTACTGTAACTACAGTTGAGTGTCCGGTATGAATAGTGTCTTGAGTTTCCCTGGAGATTGTCAGTATTTGATTTCTTATTAACTTAAACATGGAATGTAGTATGTGCTTATGTACTGGGTATTCAGTGTATGTATAACTGAGAGTAGGATTTGTACCACTTTTCATACAGAAAAGCATTTTCTCAGCTACATACTGATACAGTATGGGGAAGACATTAAAAACACCTTGCAGGCACAAATTATTGGAACCTGTTTGGTCAGCAAAGATGTTATGCAGTCTCATGAAAATGAACTCTGCTGACAAATGTCTTGTGCTTTCCTGTTTCAGAGTTACCTGAAAACATGGCATAGCCAAAATTGCATTAACTATGGATAGAGTCCTGTTTTGAAATGTAATTGGAAATTTGGCTGGAATTTTTTTACAAGAGTATTTATAATAAATAGAGTCTAAAATTATACCATCCATAAAGGTTTGGTCAGAGAAATTGTTATATTGATTTTATGATGCCTTCAACAAATCAAACTTGTTTTCCTAATAAATGCACTGTTTAGAAAAATATTCATATATATCCTTATTAAATGTTTGTTGCTGGATTAATTCCATCATAATTCTTTTTTATTAATAATTAGCTTCAAATGATATTTTTTTCAAAATATTTTGAAAGCTACTCCAATATCTTGGTTTAAATAAGTAATAGGGACATATGAAAGGACTTACTTAGTCAACCTTAACTCTTGCCTTTGTGCCAGCCTCTGGGTTAAGAGAAACTCTTTCGGAGACATTGAAAGGCCAAATAAAAGGAATAGTCATGAGCATTTGGCTTAAAAAATGAGGGAAAAACTTGTCCTAGATGAGCTGTCTCAATATCTGCAGAATATGCTGCTGTGTCAGGCAAATGAGTCAAAAGACATTTGACTGAATACTTAAAGTACAAAAAGAATTAGAAGGTAGGCAATGTAGATTCTAGTTCCTGCCCTGGCCTTATTACTTACTAACAAGAGATTTTACCTATAAAATGAGATTTATGCTATCCTTTCTATCAGATAGCGAGATTATCATATGTGAGATGATATATGTGAAAGTGCTTTGTAATACTAGCTAAATAATATATACTGTCATTAATGAATTTTGCCTCTTGTTTGATATGTCAGCTACCTTTATATATGACCTCATTTAATCCTTACACCAACAGTATGGTGACTATATTTTTATTAGTATTTTGATACTGAGGAAAATGAAGCTTAAAAATGGTTAAGTAACCGGCCCAGGTTTACACAGCAGAGATAGTAGAGCCGGAGTTTGATGTGCAGATACGTCCATTATGCCAGACTGTTTCCAACATAAAGCTATTAGGAATCATTTTAATTAATGGTAAATAGATAAAGTAGACTTAATGTATATCTAAATTTTATTCTAGATCCAGTATTCTGTGCTTCTAACTAGTGTATTTCTCAGTATACCTGTCAGAAGATTTTTGAACCTCATGTAAATTTATAAGAACTTATAAATGCCTAGTACTATTCTGGGAACATTCCTGCCATAATCTAAAATAGAGATAAAAGCATAAAAGGATAACTAGGAAAAGAAGGAGAGAGAAGAGGGATTGCTCTGAGAACTTGTAAAAAATGGTATTAGCTTAGACAACAGTGTCAGGAATTAACAGTAATGTCTAAAGAGAAGCAAATGTTTTCAAGCAACATATGAGTTAATTAAAAGGAAAGTATTCCAAATGATTGTGATTCCCTATTGAACAGTCTCTGAAAGTAAAGCATCAGAAACACACTGTGCATATTAACACTATGATTAACACCTTATTGAATTTAACAAGGTTTGATATGATAAGAATAAGAATACTGCTTTACACTTCATAGGACTTTACAATTTTACTTGTCATTTATAAGAATCTGATCTCATTAAATTTATCCTCAAGTTTTACTAGGAGCCTAGTTATGATGACTGAAATCTGACTAAGGCTTAAGGGAGAGCATCTTATGTCGATTGAACAATCACTACATACTAGGCACCCTCTATTCCACACACCTCATCTCATTTAAGATTCACAGCGGCCCCAAATGCAGATTTTATCATAATCATTCCACTATTGCTGATGAGGCTCAAGAGCTTTAAGAGGATACAAAATAAAAAACTAATATGTTTCTGAACCAGTACTTGAATCTTCTAAATCTATTATTTATCTTAAAATATTTACTTATTCAGGAAAGGTTGTCATGGACTATCTACCTCATCCCCACCAAAACCATATTTTATAAAACCATTATCAAGTGAGTAAAATGAAAATACAACTTAAACTGGAGTTACATAAAGCTTAAATGACTGCAGCTTTAACTGGAGTTACATAAAGCTCAAAATAGCTTATTTGAACTCTCTAGGCTTCCAGTTGTTCATGTTTCTGTGTGTGTGTGGAGGTGGGTGGTGTTTAGTGGTCATAGACTATTACTTGAAAAATAAAATGTCATACTAAAAATAAAGGTAGAGAAATGAAAATAACAAGCCAATGTTTAACTCCAAAGACATTTTCCATGGCTTTATCATAGGGCTTATCATTAAATAAAGGATAGTTTCCCCTCTTTTGTGAAAGGTCTAAGTCTTAGCCCATATTTAATTGGGTTAACTTTTTATTACTCACATATAGAAGATTACTAGATATTCTAGATAAAGCTTTCTATAAATAGCAATTATTTTAACATCTGTAAAACTTGCATTTTCATTTTCTTATGCAGTGTTTCTCACTGACCAGAAGTTATACTTTCCAGGAAGTCTAATTTATTATTTTTTCTTTAACAATTAGGAATTTTTTAATTCTATGTAGGAAATCTTCACCTATCTCATGATCATGAAAATATTCCAGAAGCTTTATAGTTTGAGCATTTATATTTATATCTATGATTCAGTTTTCATATATGATATGGAGTAGGGGTCAAAGTTATTTTATTCTACCACCTTTTGTTGAAGAGTTTCTATTCCTCATTGAATTGTGTTGAAACACTTGTGAGAAATCAGTTGACTGTATATGTTGTATATGTGATTTAATTTCTAGACTATTCTGTTCCATTGACCTATATATGCTGCAATATTTTAGCTCTACATATATTATAAACCCCACAACATATTGTCATTATCTTTTTATTTATTTATTTATTTATTTTATTATTATTATTTTTTTGCGGTACACGGGCTTCTCACTGTTGTGGCCTCTCCTGTTGCGGAGCACAGGCTCCGGATGCGCAGGCTCAGCGGCCATGGCTCATGGGCCCAGCCGCTCCGCGGCATGTGGGATCCTCCCGGACCGGGGCACGAACCCATGTCCCCTGCATCGGCAGGTGGACTCTCAACCACTGCGCCACCAGGGAAGCCCTGTCATTATCTTTTTAAAAAGTAATAAGAAAAATCATACCTAATGGTAACTAAAAACTATTATCATTTCTGATAATTTTTATTCCTTTGTGTACATGCAAATTTTAATCAATTTTTAGTTTTCTTCTATCTGAAGAACTTTAAAAAATATTTCTTGTAGAGATGTCTTATGGCAATAAATTCTAGCTTCTTGTGTTTGAAAAGTATTTGCCCTTATTTATAAAAGTTATTTTTAATTGGGTATGGAGTTCTAGGTTTATAGATTTTTTTCTCCCCTTTGCATATTTTATTTTGTTATTTTCCCTCGAGTTTTATTGAGATCTAATTGGAATACAGCATTGAATAAGTTTAAGGTATACAGACAGCATAATGATTTGACTTACATACATCATGAAATGAATACCACAGTAAGTTTAGTTAATATACATCGTCTCATATAGATACAAAATAAAGGAAAAGAATTTTTTTCCTGATGATCAGACTTCTTAGGATTTGCTCCCTTAACAATTTTTATGTGTAACATACAGCAGTGTTAATTATATTAATCATGTTGTACATTACATCTCTAGTGCTTCTTTATTTTATAACTGGAAGCTTCTACTTTTTGACCACCTTCATCCAATTCTTCTCCCCCTTCCCCCACCTCTAGTAACCACAAATCTGATCTCTTTTTCTATGAGTTTGTTTGTTTGTTTTTGAAGTATAATTGGCCTACAACACTGTGTTGGTTTCCTGGTACACAACATAGTGATTCAATATTTCTATACATTACAAAATGATCACTACCATAAGTCTAGTTACCATCTGTCACCATACAAAGATATTACATTGTTATTGACTATATTCCCCATACTGTATATTTCATACCCTTGACTCATGTATTTTCTAACTGGAAATTTGTATTTCTTTTTTTTTTTTTTTTGCGGTACGCGGGCCTTTCACCGCTGTGGCCTCTCCCGTTGCGGAGCACAGGCCCCGGACGTGCAGGCCCAGCAGCCATGGCTCACGGGCCCAGCCACTCCGCGGCACGTGGGATCCTCCCGGACCAGGGCACGAACCCGTGTCCCCTGCAGCGGCAGGCGGACTCTCAACCACTGCACCACCAGGGAAGCCCGGAAATTTGTATTTCTTAATCTCTCTCACCTATGTCTCTTTTCTGTCCGACCACTCCCCTCTAGCAACCACCTGTTTGTTCTCATGTTCTCTTTATCTATGACTGTGTTTCTGTTTTATTTTTATCTGTTTGTTCTGTGTTTTATATTCCACATTTAAGTGAGATCATATGGTATTTGTCTTTCTCTGTCTCACTTCTTTCGCTTAGAGTTAATACTCTCTAGGTCCATCCATGTTGTTGCAAGTGGCAAGGTTTAGTTTTGTTTTTGTTTTTGTTTTTGGCTGAGTAATATTCCATTGCATACACACACACACACACACACACACATATACCGTATCTACTTTATCCATTCATTTATTGATGGGCACTTAGGTCACTTTTTTCTATCTTGGCTATTGTAAATAATGCTGCAATGAACATATGGGTGTATATATCCTTTTGGAAATTGTGTTTTTCTTTTCTTTGGATAAATACCTAGGAGTGGTACCAAAATGTTCATTGCAGCTCTATTTACAATAACCCGGAGATGGAAACAACCTAAGTGTCCATCATCCGATGAATGGATAAAGAAGATGTGGCACATATATACAATGGAATATTACTCAGCCATAAAAAGAAACGAAACTGAGCTATTTGTAATGAGGTGGATAGACCTAGAGTCTGTCATACAGAGTGAAGTAAGTCAGAAAGAGAAAGACAAATACCGTATGCTAACACATATATATGGAATTTAAGAAAAAAAAATGTCATGAAGAACCTAGGGGTAAAACGGGAATAAAGACACAGACCTACTTGAGAATGGACTTGAGGATATGGGGAGGGGGAAGGGTAAGCTGTGACAAAGCGAGAGAGAGGCATGGACATATATACACTACCAAACGTAAGGTAGATAGCTAGTGGGAAGCAGCCGCATAGCACGGGGAGCTCAGCTTGGTGCTTTGTGACCGCCTGGAGGGGTGGGATAGGTAGGGTGGGAGGGAGGGAGACGCAAGAGGGAAGGGATATGGGAACAGATGTATATGTATAACTGATTCACTTTGTTATAAAGCAGAAACTAGTACACCATTGTGAGGCAATTATACTCCAATTAAGTTGTAAAAAAAACCCCAAAAAACCTAGGAGTGGAATTGCTGGATCAACTGGTAGTTATATTTTTGTTTGTGGAATCTGCATATTGCTTTCCATAGTAACTCCCAATTTACATTCCCACTAGCAGTGCAGGAGGGCTCCCTTTTGTCCACATCCTCACCAACACTTGTTATTTGTTGTCTTTTTGATAATATCCATTCTGACAGGTATGAGGTGATATCCCATTTTGGATTGACTTGAATCTCTGCGATGATTAGAGATGCTGAACATCTTTTTATGTGCCTGCTGACCATCAGTATGTCTTCTTTGAAAAAATGTCCATTCCTGGTCCTCTGCCCTATTTTTTTTTTTTTTTTTTTTTTTTTTGCGGTATGCAGGCCTCTCACTGTTGTGGCCTCTCCCGTTGCGGAGCACAGGCTCCGGATGCGCAGGCTCAGCGGCCACGGCTCACGGGCCCAGCCGCTCCGCGGCATGTGGGATCTTCCCGGACCGGGGCACGAACCCATGTCCCCTGCATCGGCAGGCGGACTCTCAACCACTGCGCCACCAGGGAAGCCCCTCTGCCCTATTTTTAATCAGGTTATTTGCTTTTTCCTGTTGAGTTATATGATGTTATATGATTTCTTTGTATATCTTGATATTACTCCCTTAACAGATATATATTTGAAAAGATCTTCTCCCATTTAGTATGCTGCCTTTTCATTTTGTAGATAGTTTCCTTCAACGTGCAAAGCTTTTTAGTTTGATGTAGTCCATTTGTTTACTTTTGCTTTTGTTTCCCTTGCGGGAGGAGACAGATCCAGAAAAAATTGCTAAGACCAGTGTCAAAAAGCATACTGTCTATGTTTTCTTCCAGGACTTTTATGGTTTCAGGTCTTACATTTAAGTCTTTAACTCTTTTGAGTTTATTGCTGTATATGGTGTGAGCAAGTAGTCTAACTTTGTTCTTTTGCATGTAGCTATCCAGTTTTCCCAGCACCATATATTGAAGAGGCTGTCTATTTCCCACTGTATATTCTTGTATCCTTTGTTGTAGATTAATTGACCATATAAGTATGGATTCATTTCTGAACCATCTATTCTGTTCCATTGATCTATGTGTCTGTTTTTGAACCAGGACCATATTGTTTTGATTACTATAGCTTTGTAGTATAGTTTGAAATCATGGAGTGTGATATCTCGAGCTTTGTTCTTCTTTCTTAAGATTGTTTTGGTTATTCGGGATCTTCTGTGTTTCCATACAAATTTTAGAATTATTTGTTCTATTTCTGTGAAAAATAACATTGGTATTGTCATAGGGATTGCATTGAATCTGTAGATTGCATTGGCTAGTGTGGCCATTTTAACATATTAATTCTTCCAATTCATGATCAAAGTATATCTTTCCATATGTTTGTGTTATCTCAGTTTCTTTCATCAGTGTCATATTTTTCTGAGTACAGGTCTATTACCCCCTTAGTTAGAGTTATTCCTAGGTATTCTGTTCTTTTTGATGCAATTGTAAATGAGTTGTTTCCTAATTTCTCTTTCTGATAGTTGATTGATAGTGTATAGAAATGTAACAGATTTCTGTATATTAATTTTCTATCCTGCAACTTCACTGAATTCATTGATGAGTTCTAGTAGATTTTTGGTGTATTTAGGATTTTCTCTATATAGAATTATGTCATCTGCAAACAGTGACTGTTTTTCTTTCTTTTTAATTATACCAACAGCTTTATTGAAAGACAGGAGCAGAGCCCCTCCCCCCCCACCCCCTCGTGGTCCTGGTGGCATCAGCCTCAGGCTCTGAGCATCCAGGTGTCCTATAGCCTGAGATCAGTGACTTTTAATTCTTCCTTTCCAACTTGAATTCCTTTTATTTCTTTTTCTCTGATTGTTGTGGCTAGGACTTCCAATATTGCATTGAATAAAAATGATGAGAGGGGGCATCCTTGTTTTGTTTCTGATCTTAGAGAAAATGCTTTCAGCTTTTCACCATTGAATATGATGTTACCTGTGGCATTGTCATATATGGCCTTTATTATGTTGAGGTACGTTCCCTCTATACCCACTTTTTTGAGAGATTATATCATAGATGGATGTTTAATTTTGTCAAAAGCTTTGTTCTGCATCTTTTGAGATGATTATATGATTTTTATTCTTCAGTTTGTTAATGTGGTATATCGCATTGATTGATTTGCAGATATTGAACCATCCTTGCATCCCTGGGAGAAATCCCACATCACAATGATATATTATCCTTTTAATGAGTGATTGAATCCAGTTGCTAATATTTTGTTGAGGATCTTGCATCTATGTTCATCAGTGATGTTGGCCTGAAATTTTCTTTTTTTTGATGTCTTTGGCCTCATAGAATGAATTCAGAAGCATTCCTTCCTCTGTAATTTTCTGGAATATTTTGAGACGGATAGGTATTAACTGTTCTTTAAATGTTTGGTAAAGCTCACCTGTGAAGCTGTCTGCTTCTGGACTTTGGTTTGCTGGGGGTGTGTTTTCATTACTGATTCAACTTTATTACTGATAATTGGTCTGTTATTTTCTGTTTCTTCCTGGTTCATACTTGGAAGATTGTATATTTCTAGGAATTTGTTCATTTCTTCTAGATTGCTCATTTTATTGGCATATACTTGTTTGTAATAATCTCTTATGATCTTTTGTATTTATATGGTGTTGGTTGTAACTTCTCCTTTTTCAATTCTGATTTTATTTACTTGAGTGTTCTTTCTTTTTTGTGTGACATGTTTGGCTAAAGGTTTATCAATTTTGTTTATCCTTTCAGAGAACCAGCTCTTAGTTTCATTGATCTTTTGATAGATAGAGTCTTTAATCCTCTATTAAAATCTATTCACTCATTCTTTTTAATTTTGCAAGACAGTTAAATTACTTCCACATTGCTTTATTCTTGCAGACGTTCTAACTTTTAGCCTCCCATTTACTGTTTTTTTCACAGGTTTCCTTAGAGTAGTAAATGATGAGTTTCAGAGTGAACCAAGCATGTGATGTATACTTGTATATTGATTTGGAACTCCCCCACTGTGGTTTCCTTTTTTCTAGGAAAATGCCCCCTCAGTGTCTGGTCACTCTTACAGTCTGGAGCTACAAGCACGTTGTTTTATCCTAGTAAGACTTCTCTGCTTACTGCTTGAAATTCATTCCCTCTTGGGCCTCAGTAAACTGGGAAATACCCTGAGGGGGGAAATCATTAGAATGTGGAGCTCTCCTAGTTTGCTGTCTTCATTTCAAGGATCAGGAGCCATTTATTTGTTCATATATTAGGCTGCTTACCACATGTGTAAGCATTTAAAAAATACTTAGCTTGTCCAATATTCATGATCTTTATTGGCAGCTGTGTTTGTTTAATAAAAGCTGTTCCATCAATGTAAGGGATAGAACCCATATACAGTCTTTAGCTGCTCTTTATATGGTAAAAATTTGCAAAATTTTCCTCCACCTAAGAAGTAGTATTGTCTATGTCCTTTCCCAAATTTTTCTGTAGTAATTGTGGAATTGGCAGATATCTTGAGAGTCTTTCAACAACTGTGGGTTATTTAAATGGATATTTTGTATTTAACCTTTTTTGTTGTTATCCTTTACTGGGGTGGGGTACATATAAGGGCTCAATGGTTATTTCATTGTTTTTGTTTACTATTGTTGTTGACTTGCACATATCTATAGGAAAGTTTTAATTATCAACATTCAACTTTTAAATTTAGAAAAATCACACATATTAGATAGTCTACTCTGTCTCTACCTCCCCTTCACACTTATTTGCAGGTATTGCTTTTTCCTTAACCACAATTATGTATTTTAATCAGAGTTGTGAATCAAGTATCCTGCCCAACCCTTTGCCATAGTAATGATTGTGTAATCTATAGCAGGCTATTTAGAGTCCTGGTCAAGGAATTTTAGAATTGGAACTAAGGGAAACTAAGTTTTTAATTCCCCGTGGCAAAACTAGAAAAGTATAAAGGCCATGGTTACAGCCTCATGAAGACATCTTTGATAAGAGAATTCAATTGGCATAGAGAAATAGGAAAAATGGGAAACAAATTTACTCTTGATTGCATTGTCCCCTGATTTTAGCCATCACTGAAGCTCATCTGTCCCCTGCCAAATACTATTTTTCTTTGTATTGCCTAAACTGGTTCAGATTAGTTTTCTTTGTCCTACAATCAAACGAAAGCCCTGGAACTTATCTTTATACAACTAATTTATCCTTTTACAACTACCTACCATTCATTATTCCCATTATCCAGTTGGTAAAGTCAAGAAAGAAGAAATGTCAATGACTACCTCACAGTCAGTCAAAGAGTAAAAAACTATGAAATTTTACTTTGAGTCATATGCTTGCGGTAAAGAAGAAAATATAGAGCAAAAAAAGCAGAAGTTCAGAAAAAGATATTTTCAGATCTGTCTTGTTTCTCAGCTTCCAGGCCAGCAAAATGCTTACTTTATGCTGTTTCTAACCCACTTACTAGTATAAACCCTAATTATTTTAAGAGAGTAGTTCTTCCATTGCTATGCTTAATTAAAGGTCATGATTAATTGAAATTGTGACAGCTTATCACTACTCTGATTTAATTCTAATTGTAGAGTACACTAAATTGCAACTATTTCTGGGACTACATAAGGATAGTGTTTAATTTTACTGCTTTGACCAGTACGTTGATTGCTATTGCTTTAATCAAGCTTTTCATCTACCTGAATCAGATATTACCTACTCAAGAATTGAACATTTTCTGCAAAACACTTTGGCTGTATTTGTATATAACCACTTCAATAGAGAATTAGAAGCATGCCATATATTAGCAGGTTTTGCAGTTGAGCAACTCCAAAATAATGATCTGTTATAAATAGTTGTACAGGTTACATCGAATAATGGGCATTTTATATGCTCACAGTTGGTTGGCTGGTGTTGCCTCCAGAATTCTTTTCACTTTGCACCATAAATAGTTGGTAATGTGGTAACAAGCGACAAAGTACAGCCTTGAGCTTAACAACCTCAGGGACACCCAACTGATATGGCTCTAAACATTCAGCAGAGTGAAAACTTGAACAGTCACTGAATCAATCACAACAGGTTATGCTTTGGTAACAAAAATCCAAAACTCAGTGACTTAAAATAACAAAGGTGTATTTTTCACCCCTGTTGCAAGAGGAATAGCACAATATATATTAGAATAATAAAATACTACATTGGAGTATAACACCAAGGGTTGTAAAGGATGTGAGGAAAGAGAAACCTCAGATGCTACTCTCAGGAGGATAAATACAGTCATCTTGGAAAGCAGTTTGGCATTATTTATTGAAATGAAGTGTATGTGTTTGCTCTGTGGTTCAGCAATTCTACTTCAAGGTATATATCCTAGAGAAAGTCTCCCAAGGCCTGTAAGAATGCACACATAATTCTGGGTAATAAAAAGGGAATAGGGCTTCCCTGGTGGCGCAGTGGTTGAGAGTCCGCCTGCTGATGCAGGGGACACAGGTTCGTGCCCCGGTCCGGGAAGATCCCACATGCCGCGGAGCGGCTGGGCCTGTGAGCCATGGCCGCTGAGCCTGCGCGTCCGGAGCCTGTGCTCCGCGATGGGAGAGGCCACAACAGCGAGATGCCCGTGTACCGCAAAAAAAAAAAAAAAAGGGAATAATATTTGTATGATACTCTTTATATAAATTAAATCATTTGTATCACAGCTACACTATATGTTAAGACTGCCCGTATACTTAACAACCTATATAAAACACATAGCATAGTTCTTATAGAACAGCAGCAAATAGGAATGGTGATGAAAACTGAGAAATTTTAGATATAAAATGACCTGTGCTAAACTAATGATTGAAAAGTGCTATAAAAGGAATATAATTTCCAAATTCTTTGACCTGTCGTCAAATCAGAATTTTGATAAAGGTCAGGGGGTCAAAATAATCTCTAAAGATACTTATTTTTGTCCTAGCCATCTTTGTTCCATTGTGACCAGGCCTACAAGAAAAATTTATTTCTAGATATGGCCATCACAGACATAATATATTTTCTGCACCTAGGGAATCTATTCATCTGTTTAATTAGCAATTTAATTCTTACTTTCTGCTAGTCACCAGGATATAAAAATGAACAAAATTTTTCCTTTACATGCAGGAATAATATATAATAACAGAAAAATCAGAAAGTGTAATAATAATAAATGATTAGGAAATGAAAATGTGATGGAATAAATGATAAAATATCAGGTTGGGGTGGGGTGAGAGACAAATACAGAGATTAGAATTTTGGAAAACTATGTCAGTGGTTGCAGTGGAAGTTTTCTACATCTATGTACACGGCACCTACATCCATTGCTTCTAATGTAGCCATTTATCCACCCATCGACCATCCAATAATATTAACTGATAGCTTACAAGTCCCTGGATAAAGTGTGCTGCATCTTGATATTTAAGTAATACCCAGGATAGCCAAAACCTCTTCCTTATTGAAGCTTTTATTCTAGCTGTATTGTCAGAATTTAGAGATGGCTGCTGCCTTGGGATTGAAAACAAGTCAGCTGGACTCCTTATTTTTCCCTAAATACATACTTGATTAGAAGGCTGATTAGAACTAAATATTTAGCCCTCTTCCAAAAGAAAATATTTTCTATAGGAGACAAATTTCATCACACATCTGTGAAAAGATCAGATGAAGCAAGTGTAAATAAAAATCAATTATAATCAACATTTCCATCTGTCAATTCCTTTAACACTAACTAGAATTGAGAGAGTTTTTCTTTTTTAAGGTTCATTTGGCAGTTCTAACAAGAGATAAATTTTCTTAAGTAGTTAATTGAGCCATTTCTTTTGAGTTTAGGGAAAGAGGTTTGATTTTTGAAATAGCAGTGATTGGGTTATGTTTGGAACCTGAGAACAAAGAAATACAGATAAGTGATTATTGACAGATGTTTGAAACAGGAATGATGAGTTGCTATTACAGAGCCTTGCCTCCAAAAGTAAAAGGAGGAATGCATGGGTTTTTAGTTGAGTAAAGTGGAGAAAGAAACTGATTGAATCTTCTGTGGAAGTTTTTGAGACTATTTTGAATATATTTAATTTTTCTTCCAAAATATATTGTTTAAAATTCCATGTGTTCTGATTTCTGTTTCCAAATAATTTCTTGTCTAATACTTATGCTTTTATTTTCATACTATTAGCTGTGGAAAACAAGTGAATGCATAACATTTGAAAAAATTAATGTAAATAAATACAAACATTGTAGTCTGTGTGCTTCTAGCATTTTTTTCTTTACATACACACACACACACCACACACACACACACACTTTAGATATACATTGTATAGATTTGTGAAACCTTCTTTATTGACTTAATAATATTTCTTGAGTATTTCCCATGTCATAAATTTACCTCTAAACCATTAATATTTTTTATCGAGGTATAATTTACAGACAGTATAATTCTCAATGACTTTTAACATATATATGTATGAATATATATTTGCCAATCCCTTTGACATTCCCCAATATTGGCATATATACTCATGTAACTAACACCCCAATAAAGATAAAAAATCATTTTGTCTCAACAGAGAGAGTTGCCTTCTGCTTCTTAGCAGTCATGACTGCCAACCGTCCCATCTGCTCCCCTTGTGTCTGGCAACCACTGATGTGATTTCTATCACTAGAGATTACCTTTGTCTATTCTAGAAGTTCATGAAAATTAAATCATAAATTGTCTATTATTTGGTATCCAGCTTTTTTCACTCAGCATAATGTTTAAGACTTTCATTTATGTTGCTGCATGTATTAGTAGTTCAGTTTTTACTCGAGTGGTATTTCACTATATATCACAATTTGGAAATCATTTCGGTTGTTTCCAATTTTTCACTAATATGAATGAAGCTACTGTGAACATTTTGGACAAGTCTTCTGTGAACATATGTAACATTGTATTAACAGTTATATTTTATTCTTATATCAATATACCTAAAATATTTATTTTCCTATTTTAATCGTCTCCTATCAAAGCCAATTCTGGTGTAGATGAACATGTTTTTATCTAAATAATTTTACACACACTTAATTATTTACTGAAAATAAATTCCTAGAATTTTTAATTGCTTGATTAAGAATTTTGATATATATAGATAAATGTTCTATCAGAATTATTGTGCAAGTTCAAAATTCTGCCTTTATTTTTTCATAAGTAGAAAATGACTGAGGAGTATAATTCATTTTTTCTTTACACTGCTAGAGACAGAGTGTGGAAGTGTTTTTTTGGGGAGCAGGATGGAGAGGTGTGCAGGTAGAGGGACCCCATGTCCAGTGTTGTTGTTTTATTTAATTCAATTACCATTGTGATTGACTGTTCTTTTAACATACACACACACACGACACACACACATATGCATGTATATACATATATTAATAACAATTTATATTGTTTCTCAATTACGTGCATGTGTTTATGTATGCACGTGTATTTATAAACCTCTAAAATTAAAGAATCAAAAATAATGAAATCACTTCTAGTGGACATCTGCCTTTTCTGGCTGTGTAGCATTCTTGAAACAGCTCCATATTTCCTTTTAATAACCCCCTTCCACACTGTGTGCAGTCTACATGGATTGGCTATTATCTTAGAACCAACTTCCCTTGAATGAAGGAAACATGCAATGACTACCATTTAGATACACACTCCCCAGATATCGTATCATAAACTGGAGACACAAATAAACAATAACCTCACCAAATCATTTCTGATGGAGCAGCAGCATCTCTACTATCACGTGTCACTGATGTCAGTGTTGCAAACGTGGTATTTATATTCAGCAGATGAAGCAGCAATGTTTTCATGCAATCAGTTCTGTGGATCCTTTTTGTCATGGTTCATTGCTGTTTAGTTCTGTGCCTCATTCCATAATTTCTAGGAGCTATATAATATTCTTTTAGTAAGTACTGTTTTTGTTTAAATTAACTCCATATTACATTTCAGTTGCTTTAAACTAAAAAACCTACAGATAAATGTAGTAAGTCTGAGCATAGTTTCCCAGTTCTATAAGTCAACTGTCTCTCCATTTCTGTGCATTTCTTCTTGACATTTCTTTTTTATTAGCAGTCTTTTTGCAGATAGTAGTTTCTCTTACACATGGAAACAGTTTACCTGGGTTTATCAATATGATAACTTGATTCATTTTCTTAAAGTGTAAAGTCCTATAAACTATTTACATATTTTAAGTCAGATTGATGGTCATGCATATTAGCCAGACTCCATCCGCCTTCTCTCTGTGCAATTTTCTGTACTTCTTATTTCTCCACTAATTCATTCTTAAATGTAAAAAGAAAACTTCTTTATAATAAGACCATTGTTGGAGCAGACTAGTTCTTCCTCTCTAGCTCTGACTTGTACAACTATCTTTCTAGCTCCATATAACCATGCAGTCTCCTAGGAGAATTACTTCTCATAAAACTCTTCCCCAGTGGATTACTGAAAGTGTCTATTGACATGAGTGTTTATATGGTTTGGAAATAAATATCAGAATTTTACCTTTTAATAATGTTATTCTTTCTGTTAAATTTCCTAGGAATCAGGAATTATGTATTTAAATTTAATATTAAAATGATTTTAAATCTATCACAGGATAACTACCTTCATTTATTTCTGCCACTGTCTTCTGTCACTTCTCTGTACTTTTATGAGAAGCTGTGTTCATGTGTCTTGAAACAGAATTCTTTTCCTTTTCTCTTTTTTACAATTTTAATTTACAGAAAAGTTTCAATTACCGTATCCTAACCTTTAATTTTTATGAAATTAAATTTCATTTGGGACATGGTTGCTGACATCATGCCCCATTACAGTCTCATATTTGTGTGTGTGGTTCCTAAAAACAAAGACATTCTCCTGTATAATCACACTGTAACCACCAAATCAGGAAATTAACAATAATGTATTACTATCTCTTCATAAGGTATTACCAATAGTCCCCATAATGTCCTTATAGCAATATAGACACTCCAGAGTCTAGGGTTATACTTAGTAGTAAGATCCTTTCAGTTTGATCTGGAAGAATTTGTCCGTCTCTATTTGACTTTCATAACTATGAAGCTTTTGAGAATTCAGGCAATATGGTTTGTAAAATGTTAGTTAATTTGAGTTTTGCCTCTTAGGCAGGAGTATCAGAGATGTAATGTGTATTCTTCTCATCACCTCCTATCTGATATTGTGTGATTTTGATTTGTCCATTACATAGCCCTCTTGAGTAGTATCTCACAGGATTCTCTATTATAAAGGTACTTTGGTTTTATTTAGTAATTAATGATTATTTTGTAGAAAAGTACTTCTAAAGTATGTAAATATTCCATTCTTCATCAAACTTTCAAACGATTCATGTATTCTTTTAAATCAGTATGGACTCATGGACTCCTATTTTATTCAAAGAATATAAAATTTTATTATCTTTATTTATTTTGATACTTAAATTGGCCAGTGTGATCTGCTTTAAGCTGGCTTCTTTGTTCTTTGTCCTCTTTCTGGGCTTCCTCTCACATGGATGCCCTCTCTCCAGGATCAGGTTTTGACATCCAGCATCAGGTTAGCATCACCTTCCAATTCCTACCACATGGATATCTTCTTCATCTTGCTTAGGATCTGACTTTCCATTCCTTGTCACCATGGCTCCCCTGACTCTCCACCATGTCCAAGCCTAACTTAACAGTTATTGGACTAAATATTTCAAGTAGAGAAGGAAAATAAGAAGAAGGGAGAAAGAAGGGGAAGAGGAGAGAAACATGTCTTAAAATTATGAACGACAACAGTACAGTGAGCAATATCTTGGTAATACCATATTTGACTTGTTTTGGTTTCATTTTCAGAATCACTGTTTCTTACAGGGTTAAGTGAATTGTGCTTTAAAACTCTCATTTTTTCAGTTTGCAATAGTAATGGATTCAATTATAGAGACTGCCGTTAGAGACTAAGTTTTGACCTGTGTAGTGAAATCCTCTGTGGAACATGAGCATAAGAATTAAAGCTATAATAATAAAGCAATTGCTTAATGTTGCTGAGAAATTAGTATATAAGCATTAATGTGACACTACACATATTTCAGAGAAAAAAACTGTAAGATTAATTTAGAGCCATAACAACAAAGTATACTGAAGAAAATAAGATCAAACTCTAAACATATGGAGGCTTAAGCAAAAGGCTGACTAAGTAGTACCAAGTGAAATATGGTTATCAATTCAAAACTGAGCAGGTATCTGAATTCATTTTGAACTTCAAAATATTTCATATTCTTGTGTGATTTCAGTTTTTAAAATTTTGTTTTACATCAGTAATGTTTCAGTTGGTCCTTCAGGAAGCAGATGTTGAAGGAGTTAGTATTATAAAAATTTATTGAGGAATAACTCCAGTGAAATATAAAAGGAGGAGGGAGCTAAACTGGGCAGAATATACCTTCCACCTACTTTGACACCTGTGAAAGGAAAGAGACATGGAGAAGGACTGGGTAGGGCTTCAGACTATGATACAAATCTGAAAGTGTCTCAGATAACCCAATGGGAAGTTCTGAATCAAATATGGTCCATTAATGGAATCTTGTATTGCCATAATTTGCACACCATGTTCAGTCATTGGCTTGTGGCTGCCCATGAAGAGTTGTTTTAGTCCCATAAAATGAAACTTATCCCAAAGATGCTGAAAGTGAGCTTGGTCAGCTTATTATACTCCTCTCATTTAATCAGTAAGTTCTCTCTTGCAGGGAGATACAAGTGCTGCATTTCCATGGCTGCCACAGCTGGATAATTTTATTTGAACAAAAACTTTATTTTTTCTTGTTTGAAATATATTTTCTTTTTTTATGTGGGTAGTATTTTTAAATTTTTAATATATATATTTTTATTGAAATATAGTTGATTTACAATGTTGTGTTAGTTTCAGGTGTACAGCAAAGTGATTCAGTTTTTGTACATTCTTTTCCATTATAGGTTATTGCAACATGTTGAGTACAGTTCCCTGTGCTTGTACAGTAGGTCCTTGTTGATTATCTGTTTTATATACAGCAGTGGGTATATTTTAATCCCAAACTCCTAATTTATCCCTCTCTCCTGCCTTTCCCCTTTGGTAACCATAAGTTTGTTTTTTTATGGCTGTGAGTCTGTTTCTGTTTTGTAAATAAGTTCATTTGTATCATTTTTTAAGATTCCATATATAAGCGATATCATATGATATTTGTCTTTCTCTATCAGGCTTACTTCACTTAGTATGATAATCTCTAGGTCCATCCATGTTGCCGCAAATGGCATTATTTCATTCTTTTTTTTTATGGCTGAGTTAATATTCCATTCTGTATATATACCACATGTTCTTTATCCATTAATCTGTTGATGGACACTTAGGTTTCCTCCATGTCTTGGCTATTGTAAATAGTGCTGTTGTGAACATTGGGGTGCATGTATCGTTTCAAATTATGGGCTTTCTCCACATATATGCCCAGGAGTGAGATTGCAGAATTGTATGCTAGCTCTTTTCTTAGTTTTTTTTTTTTTTTTTTTTAAGGAACCTCCAAACTGTTCTCCATAGTGGCTGTACCAATTTACATTCCCACCAACAGTGTAGGAGGGTTCTTTTTCCTGCCCATACTGTCCAGCATTTATTATTTGTAAACTTTTTGCTGATGGCCATTCTGACCGGTGTGAGGTGATACCTCATTGAATTGACAGTTTTGATATGCATTTCTCTAATAATTAATGATGGTGAGCAAATTTTTATGTGCCTTTTGGCCACCTGTATGTTTTCTTTGGAGAAATGTCTATTTAGATCTTCTCCCTGTTTTTTTGATTGGGTTGTTTGATTTTTTTTATTGAGCCATATGATCTGTTTGTATATTTTGGAGATTAATCTCTTGTGTGTATCTTCCTTTGCAAATAGTTTCTTCCATTCTGTAGGTTGTCTTTTCATTTTGTTTATGGTTTCCTTTGCTGTGCAAAAGCTTATAAGTTTAATTAGGCCCCATTTGTTTATTTTTGTTTTTATTTCCATTATTCTAGGAGCCGGATCTAAAAAGACATTACTGCAATTTATGTCAAACAGTGTTGCCTATGTTTTCCTCTAGGCGTTTTATAGTATCCAGTTTTACATTTAGGTCTTTAATCCATTTTGAGTTTATTTTTGTGTATAGTGTTAGAGAATGTTCTAATTTCATTCTTTTACATGCAGCTGTCGAGTTTTCCCAGCACCATTTATTGAAGATACTGTATTTTCACCATCATATATTCCTGCATTCTTTGTGGTAGATTAAGTGACCCTATGTGCATGGGTTTATCTCTGGGCATTCTATCCTGTTGCATTGAGCTATATTTCTGTTTTTGTGCCAGTACCATACTGTTTTGATTACTGTATATTTGTAGGATTGTCTGAAGTTAGGGAGCCTGATTCTTCTAGTTCTGCTTTTCTTTCTCAAGATGCTTTGGCTATTTGGGATCTTTTGTGTTTCCATAAAAATTTAAAACTTTTTGAGCAAAAAGTTTAAAATTTGTCAGTTGATCAATGTGGTAATTTATTTCTCCAATTCATTCAGTACATATCAAATGTCAAGCCTTCAGGATACTATGATGAATACTATTCCTTTCTCTCAAGCTTAAAATATGATGGTAGAGGGAAAAATAGTAAAAAGGCAATGAGAAAAGCTTATGGCAGATGTTATAATAAGACTAGATATAGGAAATTCTGTAAGAACAAGAATTGAGCCCCTAACCCAGAATCAGGGACTCCTAAGTATTTCTAGAATAAGCACAGATAAACTGAAGTCTAAAACAAGCAGAAAATATTTAGTCCAAAAAGAGAGAGACTGTAAAAGTGTGTGCAAAAAAATATATTTTAGAGGATATTATCTGTGAACATGGTTTAATATATTTAGAACTAAAGTCAGATTGAACACACATGCCTGCCTCTTCTCATACCCCAAATCACTCAAAAGTAACTGGAATATGTATTTAAAAACAAATTCGTAATAGCTCAACAATGAGAAAATATAGTATCAGCAGACTAGAAATTAGAATCAGTCTAAAATTTTGAAAGCAAAGGGGATCAGATTATCAAACATAGTAGAAAAGCAAAGTTCAGCTTGTGCTAGGGTAAATTACAATGGCAGAGATGACAAAACTTGTGTCTGGTATTTTTGCTGGAAGCCTCTTTGCTTTAGACATCTTTGCTACAAGCATTTTTGCCTCATATACTTTTGCACATAACTAATTTGCCCTAAGGCCATTTGCTGTTAAAGATAAAAATAACTGTTTGCCCGTTTTGGGTTTGAGAGTTTGGTTTCATCTGGTTGAAATGTGTTAGATTTATTGAGCTAACAGATGACAATGATTTACCCCAAGAATTGGTTTCTTAATATGAAACACATTCCACTGGAGGAGAAAGAAGCTGAGGGTCTCTGAGGTGAGTGTTGAACCCACATTTCCATAGACCTTTGGAATATTTATCAACAAACATGTGACAATATGACAGGAACACAAACATTAGTGTGGAAGGCTTTCACAACATGATACAAAACTCAGTTACAAAGATTAGTGGACATTTGATTCTGTCCAAAACATCCATTGAGATATTTGGTCCACACCAAGAAGCCCTTGAAATTTGGTCCTAAAAAAAACATATTTGGTTCATGAGCATATTTGGTTCATGCAAAATAGTCCTTGATATTTGTTCCTGTCAAAAATGTCTACACTTAGAAAACATCTCTAGGTTCAAATAGCCTATAATGTTTATTTATACTTTTGGTTTATAGGATTAATACGTAAAAAATACATAAAATCATGTTTTATTGATCCAATAATTTTGTCGTGGCTATATTGCTGGTAATAACCCTTCTTGGCTTGGTAGCCTAGCTGGTAATGGCACATGGGGTTAGGCAGATGGGTCAGGGTTTGAATCTTGCACAAGAACAGCATTTATATAAACTAAGTTTACTGAGGAAGAGTTCTACAGTTAGAGAAATGCACAGAGGATGACAAGTTGAGAGTGGCATCTAGAAGTGGATGGTGTGTTAATGTATCACTGAGCATTTGGTTGCATGTGGCTGGGTCATTCAGTAAGGACAGAGTTTGAAAGGAGGGGCTTGGTCAAGCTGCTGTGTAAAACAAGTGGTGAGTGCATTGACATAAACACTTTAAACAGAGTCTTGTTTACTTGGAAGGAGTGAGAATGGGTATGGCTCTCCTCCCACATAGAGGTTGGGTGTAATAATGATCATGAGGGAGATACCAGGCATCTAATTAATGCCGTACAACTAAATATTGCCCTAGTATTTTGTGTTTGCATGGGGAAAAAATCTCAACGTTAACCCTTGATTATGCATGACAGATTTCAAGATTGCAAATATGAATGTGATTTGATTACTCCTACTAAAGGCACAAGAAAAAGAATGCTTGTTTCACTTTTCACAATCACTGTGGTAAAAAATAACTTCTTGGGCCTCCCTGGTGGCGCAGTGGTTGAGAGTCTGCCTGCCGATGCAGGGGACACGGGTTCGTGCCCCGATCCCGGAGGATCCCACATGCCGCGGAGCGGCTGGGCCCGCGAGCCATGGCCGCGGAGCCTGTGTGTCCGGAGCCTGTGCTCCGCAACGGGAGAGGCCACAGCAGTGAGAGGCCCGCGTACAGCAAAAAAAATAAATAAATAAATAAATAACTTCTTTAGATCTAATACTTGAGTGTGTGACAATGGAAAGTAACACCTATAAGTGTACATCCATGTTGTTTGGGCTTCCATTTGTTCCTTTGGAAGATATAAATGAATACATTGTGTATAACTCAGAAGAAAAGGTAGATGACCTAATGGATCATGTTGAGAAAGTGTATGTTTGTTGAAGGCATGGCAGAGGCAGACAAAGACCAAAAGATCCAAGATTTCCACCAGAAAATTGGAATATTTATACATCAGTACTGATTGTCAATCACAGTATGAACAATGCAGTGGAAGGCTGGCATAGGCAAATTTCAAAAGCTGATAGTAGTGCATTATCCTTCAATTTGGAGGCTTACTGAAGTGTTAAAAGACAAATAGCAAAGCAATGAACAAGTTATCACCCAGGTTCCTGGTGTTCACACTCAAATAGGGCCACCAACTCCCAGATGATACTGATAAAATCAAATTAGTATAAATGAAACTGTTAACAGATATAACAAATATAAAGCCAATATAAATATATTTATAAATATAAATATATTAAATTATAAATATATGTATAAATATAAATATATTAAATTATAAATATTTATAAATATAAAGCTAAGGTCTATATATACTTGAGAACAATTACTCTTTGACTTAAGAGTAAACCCTACCAAGCTTCATGATAAAGAACAAAAATCAGTGTGAAATCCAAAAAGGTCATCACAAATTACATAAGAATAACATAAATAAAATTTTAACAAAATCAAATGTTTATATTATTTAACACATCATGGACCAAATATCTCAACACACGTTTTGCACGGGACCAAAATTCAGGGATCTTTCAGCAAAGTTATTTTTGATATTTAGCATATCATGGACCAAATGTCTCTATGAACATTTTGGACAGGATCAAATTTCAAGGGCCTTTTGGCATGAACCAAATGTCTTAATGAACATTTTGTATGGGACCAAATGTCCTGCAAGGATTACAATACTTATCCTACTATTTAGAAACTGATACCTCTCTTAATAGAGGAAGAAATTTTAGTGAAAAAGAAAAAGTGCAATGCTGAACAAGAAGACAAACCAACAAGCCCCCAAAAAAGTATACTGTGAAAGAAAAACTTCAAAGACAATTGCTTAGATACAACCCACAAAATAAAATCAGTTATTAGCGCAGTATTGCAATCTATCTACACACATGTAAAATGTATTCAAATATTTTGTATTTCACGAGAAACCTTTTTAAATTTTATCATTCATTTCTCATTTATGTTCTTTTTAATTTTGTTAAAAATTTTATTTCTTTTATTTTTTGTTATTTAATCTTTTATGGCAAAATTGCCTTATGGACAATCATTTATGTGACCAAAATGTTTGTAGTGAAATGCTTGCAACAAAGATGTCTATGACAAAGAGGCTTATGGCAGTAATACCTAGAATTAGCAAACTACAATCTCAGAGTAAGTGAAATCCAAAGTAAGTGAAAATCCTGGGGCAATAGTCCGGGGAATTAGCTGAAAGGGAGGCACAACCAGAAGACTACTACACTGCTTCCTTAGTCCCAAAGTACACAAGGCTTAAACTGAATAGCAAGTAATAATTGCACACTAAAGGAACCAACTTCCTAGGGAGGGCTTTTAGTGGAACATAGTCCAAACAGAGTGAAAATAATCATATATGTCTGGTTCAGTCCTTTTCTCTGTTCAAAAACATTAAGCATCTGTACATAGTATATACTTCTAAAGTGTGTTCATCTAATATAGAGTAACTCTTTCTGTTATGACTGAGAATATGAGTGTCCATTGCCAAAAATCATCACTCTAATATCTTATTATAGTTTGAAAGATGTCCATCTACTCATGAATTTCTCTTAAAACTCAGTACTGATATTCTGCAACTTTTAAATTGTGAAGTTTACTACTAACAGCATTTTTTTCTCTTTCAGTAAAGACAAATCATTTCATGATCATAAAGTATAGAATGTAAATATAATTAATTTGCAATAAGTAGCTAACTGGTCCTCCAGGGTTATGTGAGCCATTTTTCTTAGTCACAACTACAGGTCTTTGAATACCAAGCAGTGGTAGTAGAAAGATCAATATAAGTGATGCTAATTCCATGTGGATAAGCTCGTGTATAATCTCTATTCCTACTACCATGGCCAATTTGATCATGATCTAATTAAATTAGAACAAAGAGTCAAGAAAGGAAGGATGAATATCATTCCTAAGTAGATCATCTTGTCTACCTGGCTATTTAGAGCTGCTGACACAGTAGAGACTTTTTTTTTTTTTTTTTTTTTTGCGGTACACGGGCCTCTCACTGTTGTGGCCTCTCCCGTTGCGGAGCACAGGCTCCGGATGCGCAGGCTCAGCGGCCATGGCTCACGGGCCCAGCCGCTCAGCGGCATGTGGGATCTTCCCGGACCGGGGCACAAACCCGTGTCCCCTGCATTGGCAGGCGGACTCTCAACCACTGCGCCACCAGGGAACCCCAGTAGAGACTTTTGATATGAATTTGCAAGGAGACAAATTCTCTGTCCCTCTAGGTTTAGTCTGAAATATCTAATATGAAGCTTCACTAAACATACTTAAAATCAGTCCTCTTACTTCCTATTCATTTCCCTGACCATACTGCCATCCCCTTTATCACTGCACAAAAACTGGAGTGTTTCTCAGCATTTATCTTTCCTTACAGATAAAATGAATCATGAGATTGATTCTACTACTTGGAGTTCTACCTTTTGATAGGAATTTACTTTTTCACTTTAATTCAAAGCCATCACTATGCTAGGCTATAAGGCTGCAGCTGTTTATACCTAGCTGATGTAAGACTACCCTACACATAAATACATAAAACAGGCTTACCATAGAAGAGTCATACAAAATAATTACTTTTTAAATTGATGGCCATGAAAAATTATCTTAAGCAAGAGATTGCAACATTCATATATCTTTAGTAAGATAATTCTAGTAAAAATATGAAAGGTAGATTTAAAGGAAGATAATAAGGGCAATGTAACAAGGTGGAATAATTATTAACCCAAGTGAGAAATGATAAAACATAAATTAAGGAAGTTGTTACAAGAAGAGAAAAGTGGGATGGATTAGAGAAACATTTTTGAAATACAAATTGTCTATAATTCTGAGTAAGAAAGATATATAATTTAAAGTGCTCTTACAATTTGATGACAACTTTGTTGATTATAATATCATTTTATGGGTTTACCTAAATTAAAATTATTTTTCAAAGATATTGAACACATATTTTTCTCTCATAATTAACAGTGCTGGTAGGAATTTATTTAAAATATTAATGCACTTGCTTTTGAGGAGTATATGTTTGCACAGTCTGTTCCTTAATGTTTTACATTTTCATGACTATTGCACTTTGATTGAAGGGGCTTAAATGTCAGTGTTTGAATCAGTTTCCACCAGACCCTGAGAATAGAATCTGTGACTCTGTATTCTAAAGAGTGAAGGAAATAGCATGATGACAAATGGAATGGCAGAATTAGCAAATATAAATGCAAAATACTGATTAACATTTCAGTGTTAGTCTATAAGAGGCCATGTCTTTAAGGGATAATTATAATATCCTATGAAAACAAAGTTCAGTTACACTCAAGTTTGTTTATCTGTTGTCTATCTACCTATTCATCTATTTATCTAAATTCATGTAAATCACTTGATGAAAGAGACTAGAATGATTTTTGTGCGTTTTACGAGCAGAACCTAGAAAAATAATTACCTGATATGAACAATAAATTGCTAAAAGCAAATAAACCAAATTCTGAAGACTATTTACAGAAGAAAAATACCTTCAGGAAAGTGGATTTCTTGACTACATTTCTTCTAATGCTATTGCATTTCCCCAGATATTTACATTCTCTTAATCATTTTGTTAATTTTAGGAGAGAATCATGAGATATGTGCCAGACCTTTAATCTTCCTCCCTTTCTCCCTTTCTCTTCATTCATCCTTTTTTACTTGTTTCTATTTTTTAAATAAATAATCAGTATTCATCTAGGAGAAAAAGGAAATAAAGAAATAAACTAACCAATGAAGTAAATGAGTATATGTCATCTATCCACACATCATTTATATACAGGCATACCTTGTTTTATTATGCTTCACTTTATCGAGCTTCACAGATATTGCATTTTTTTTTACAAACTGTAGGTTTGTGGCAACTCCATGTACAGCAAGTCTGTTGGCAACATTTTTCCAACAGCATTGGCTCAGTTTGTGCCTCTGTGTCACATTGGAAATTTTCACAGTATTTCAAACTTTTTCATTGTTATCATGTTTGTTATGGTGACCTGTGATTAGTGATCTTTGATGTTACAATTGTAATTGTTTTAGGGCATCACAAACCACACACGTATAAGACAGCGAACTTAATGGATAAATGTTGTCTGTGTTCTAACTGCTCCACCAGTCAGCCATTTCCCTGTCTCTCTCCCTCTCCTTGGGTATCACTATTCCCTGAGACCCAACAATATTGAAACTAGGCCAATTAATAAACCTGCAGTGGGCCCTTAGTGTTCAAGTAGAAGGAAGAGTCACACATCTTTCACTTAATATCAAAAGCTTAGTGAAGAAGGAATGTCAAAAGCTGACATAGGCCAAAAGCTCAGCCTCTTGCCCTAGTTAGCCAAGGTGTGAATGCAATGGAAAATTTCTTAAAGGAAATGAAAAGTGTTACTCCAGAGAACATATGAGTGGTAAGAAAGTGAAACAGCCTTTTTGCTGATATGGAGAAAGTTTTAGTGGTCTGGATAGAAGACGAAATCAACCACATCATTCCCTTAAGACAGAACCTACTCTAGAGCAAGGCCCTAACTCTCTTCAATTCTCTGAAGGCTGAGAGAGGAGAGGGGGCAGCAGAATAAGAAGTCTGAAACTAGCAGAGGCTGGTTCACAAGGTTTAAGCAAAGAAACCATCTTCATTACAGAACAGTGCAAGGTGAAGCAACAAGTGCTGATGAAGAAGCTTCAGCAAGTTATCCAAAGGTCTAGTTAAGATAATTAATGAAAGTGTCTACAATAAACAACCAATTTGCAATGTAGATGAAACAGACTTCTATTGGAATAAGATGCCATCTAGGACTTTCACAGCTAGAGAGGAGAAGTCAATGCCTCGCTTCAAAGCTTCAGAGTACAGGCTGACTCTCTAATTAGGGGTTAATGCAGTTGGTGACTTTAAGGTGAAGCCAATATTCATTTATTATTCTCAAAATCCTAGGGCCTTTAAAATTTATGCTAAATCTACTCGGCAAGTGCTCTAGAAGTGGAACAACAAAGCCTGGATGACAGGATATCTGTTTTCAACATGATTTACTGAATATTTGAAGCTCACTATTGAGATATACTGCTCAGAAAAAGACTCCTTTCAAAATATTACTGCTTACTGACAATGTACCTAGTTACCCAAGAGTTCTGATGGAGATGTACAATGAGATTAGTATTGTTTTCATGCCTGCTAGCACAAGGTACATTCTGCAGCCGATGGATCAAGGAGTAATTTTGACTTTCAAGTATTATTATCTAAGAAATACATTTTGTAAGGCTATAGCTACCTTAGATAATGATTCCTCTGATGGATCTGGGTAAGGTAAATTGAAAACTTACGGAAAGGATTCACCATTCTAGAAGCAGTTTCTTAAGACCATTCATGATTCATAACAAGAGGTCAAGATATTAACGTTTACAGAAGTTTGAAAGAAGTTGATTCCAATCCTCACGGGTGACTTTGAGGTGTTTAAGACTTCGGTAGAGGAAGTAACAGCATATGTGTGGGAAATAGAAGAGACTAGAAATTAGAAGCGGAGCCTGCAGATGTGACTGAATTGCTGCAATCTCATGATAAAACTTTAAAGGCTAAGGAGTTGCTTCTTGTGGATGAGCAGGGAAAGTGATTTTTTTTTTTGACATAGAATCTACTGGTGAAGATCTTTATACTTGGAATCTACAACAAGGGAAATGTATGGATTTTTATCTGTGATTTGTAGCATTTTGGTTTCACATATCAGAGTATCTTCAATCTCTGATCCTGATTTATGAGTGGTGAGTCATGCTTTTTGTTTTTTTAAAGACTAGTGAATTTGAAACTACACTAGAACTAAAATTTACCATTTATTTAATAACATTTTAAATGAAAATGGGAATATTTCTCTTAGAAATAGCTTCCTCTTATGTTCCTATATTTAAAGGATTAATTTTTGAAATTGGTGCTTAGAAACTTGTGTTGCAGATTTGCTTTGTGCTCACAGTGAAAAGCTGTGAATTATATAATCAGACAGAAGTTTAGCCTTCATCAAGGCTTAAGCTGAATTCTCTCTATAACCCATAGACAAGAGGTTTCCAAGGAGCTATTTGAACACCTTTATTTTTTAAAAAATAGTAAATTCTTACACATAAATAAACATCATTGCTATTTCCAACCATTTATGGGATAAATAAGGTCTTTTTTATGTTAAATTATAACATTGAAATGTAAAATTCCCAGTAAAACCTTTACTTAAAATATTCTGATTCCTTCTGTTTTCTAACCTCCAAGATGGTTATACTAATTATCAACTATAATATCAATGTATTACTGGGTTTATGACTTGGACAGCAATGTCTTTCCCAATTGCACACCATATAACATGAGTATCTTGAAATAATGAAATATGGATGGCACATTTCTCTACTTTCCAATAAATACTACATGTTTTTTGTTTTTGTTTGTGTAATTTTATATATATCTTTGGTTAGTTCCACTGATTTCTCTCTGAGTGTTGATGTATACACCTCTGCTGGAGGCATCATCTTACCCTGAAGTCACACCTCTAAACATTTTTTTGAAGTATTCATTACAACAGATTTTACACAATCACATGATCTGGGCTTGTAAATTATTTCTTTAAAAATGATATCAATCAAAATGCTAGTATTAGCAGAATAATTAATTTTAAGATATTAAGTGGAAATATATCTAGGAAAACAAAAATCAAGTTCGAGTGTTTGCAGCCAGGAGGAAACTCCATTTCATAGCAGCCTCTTTGCAGCATGGTCGGCACTGCTTCTTGTCATTATACCACAGCTGGCAATACAGATGATGTGCATGTGACCCCACCACTATAACTCTTCCACTCATATCTCTAAAGCCAAATGTTTGCTCTACTCCAGAGCCTTTACCAGGATATGGAGTTTGTGTCTTGTCCTCCTTCCTTGGGTTGCTCTCTGTCTACCACAGATTTGGGGAATTTCATCTGCTTGGTATAGTTAAGGTCACATTCTGGCTCCTATTTATTAGAAGTAAGATTGTCCTAGTTCTCCTTGCCACAAAAATCCATCCTTCTTGCATATGTTAGTCCTTATAATATTTCAGTTTACCCATTTATAGACTGTTAAACTATATTGAATTTCTTTGAAAACAAGCAAGCAAAGAAGCCACTTGATGGTTCATAAGAGGTTATACTGATGGCATACTGTATTAAAATTAGCCATTAAAAATTGTGATTGCATGGTTCAAGAAAGCTATTAGATAACATTAAACCATTTAATGTAAAACCTACCACATCCTTAGTGACAAATACATGAAAATTATAACAAGCACAGTAAAAATAAATAGTTATGGGGTCTTCCCTGGTGGCGCGGTGGTTGAGAGTCCGCCTGCCGATGCAGGGGACGCGGGTTCGTGCCCCGGTCCGGGAGGATCCCACATGAGCCATGAGCCATGGCTCATGGGCCCGTGAGCCATGGCCGCTGAGCCTGTGTGTCCGGAGCCTGTGCTCCACGACGGGAGAGGCCACAACAGTGAAAGGCCCGGGTAGCGCAAAATAAATAAATAAATAAATAAATAAATAAATAAGTTATGTAGCACAATTTTCTAAACAATAACTCCCACTTGAATCTGACTATAAATACTCAATTTAACTCCTTTCTCCAATGTACCAGCCATTCTCATTACTGCTGTTCGTTCTAATTCTCATTATTCTGAACCTGTAGCACTTGTTCATAGATTTAAAACAAATGGAATTTTAGGGTTGGAAGGCCTCTTGGATAATTTATAGTCCCGTATTTTCATTTAACAGATAATAGAATTTAGATCTACAACTATGAATTTGCTTTCAAAAGTTTATTCACAAATCTCATAGCATAGTCCAGTTTCACATCTCATGAGGATATGCTATTTCCACTACCACTGAGTTAAGTTTTCTGGGTCACAGATCTGATACTAACATATGCTGCATTTTGTTGTTAGACACATATTTGTGTATACATGACTTGTCTCCTCTAATGGACCATAAATTCCTCAAAAGCAGGAAATTATATTTGTAATTTTAAATATATGTTGCCTTATTTCCTGTGACTCATGTTTTTTGTTACAAAATGTTAGGCTTATCGTGGCAATAAATATTGTCTATTGGTTAATATAGTTATGAAATAATGCAGAACATGTAGAATTATTTTGATGCACTATATAAGAATAAAATTAATCATACTCATACCAGACAGTGTTCTAAGAACTCTATGTACTTCTTTAATCCTTACAAAAACCCTATGATATAGATGCTGTCGTTACTCTCCTTTAAAGATGAGGAAATGTGACACAGAGAGGATAACTAACCTTCCAAGGGCCACAAAGTACATGGTGGAACTAGGATTCAGAATCAGGTGATCTGCTTCCACAATCAGTATTCTAACATCCTTTGCATCCAAATTCATTTGAGATGAAATATGTGATTTTTTCCTCCTCAGCAGAGTATACCAGCTGATAAACTTCCTCCGTTGTCAGCAAAAGTAGGGTTAAACTAAACTTCCATGCAAAGCAAGAAAAACTGAAAGAATGGTCATTTTATTTTAAATTAGGGCAAGTATTCATACATGTTTAGCTAAGGAGAAAGTGTACCCCAAATCGCATATTCAGTTTGCCAAACCCTTCTGTGTTGGTATGGACTGTTATAAGAAATGTACACTGTAAATGCCCCTGGACTTTTTCTCCCTGCAAATTAACAACAAGCTGTTATTACAAAAAAGAAATAAAACCTACAGTTGGAAAAGACACATCTGCCTTAATACATGTTATTGGTATGAATTAAAGCTCTTTTTTTTTTAGTGCAAAGGTTGTTGACATCTAAATAAATTAATATAAAGACTATATCTTTAGTCAAAATAATTTAAGTTTTAGAATGTATCCTTCACAGATAATACCACTTAGTATATGTGCAATGGTGAATATTGCTCTATTATTTGTAAAATTGATAAACTATAAACAGCTTAAATGCCCATCATCACATGTATCTTTAAATGCATGTGACAGAGCAAGGAATGAGGTACTTCATAGTTGTATGATTCTGGCAGGTTAATAAAAACTTCTGTCAGCAGATATAAGAAACCAATAATATGGAAGGTAGACAGTCATCAAGGGGAAAAAAAATGACAACATATAAGGCTTACCCTACAGAGCACAGGAGCAATAGCTCTGTAAGGCTTACCCTACAGAGTGCAGGAGCAATAGCTATTTCTGAATCCAAGGCGATATAACTGAGTTGTGCTGTCTCCTGTCCATTTCAATCAAGTAGACAGTTTCTTTAGGTGATAGATTTATGTGTATATACAGAATGATAGAGAAAGGGAGCGAGAATGATCAGCAGGAAATATTAGGAAGTTGAATAAAAAAGTGTATATTACTGTTTCATTTAATCCCATAGAATTTGAATTCCCAGTACAATAAAATGATAATTTGAATGATTAATTAATACATTAGTATGGAAGCATATAAATGAGTCAAAATTTTCTCATTTTTAATGAGATTAATACTTTTAATTTATTTAGTTTAGTGCAAAGATTAGCTATTACAGTATATGAACATATTATGTCATTTAATAACTATCAATAAATTTCTCCTCCCCTTTATTTTTTTCTTTAATCCTTACTACAAGTCCATTAGATAAAAATCAATGAAAATTAAAGTGACTCCTAGGGAATAGTTCTGGGTTACTTGAAATTTCAATGAAGTGTTACAGGTTGGAAAGTAAGTTTGGTGCAAAAAAAATTAATATGCTATCCATTGACTAAGATAAAGTATATTTTAAAAATTTATTCAAAAATATAAGGCTTATACTAATACAATGTAAAGAGAAATAGGAGATCATATTTATTGAATATAAGGATAAAAAGATTGAAATGTAATAAAATGATGTTTGTCCTAATCCCAGATACTTTCTTCTTATGGGGAAAAAGACAAAAAAAAAAATCAAACAAATCATATAACCTTTCTCTCCAAAATAAGGAGAATTAACTAGTCTTAATAGGGCACATAATGCCCCCTCAGAAAACAAAATTAAATTATGTGCAATGAGAATTAAGGTGCTCTTAAGGATAATCCAAGATATCTCACTTGTAATGTAAATGATACTGTATTACCTCAAAGATAGTATAATCTATAAAAATGACTAGTGCTGTCACATTTGTGTTGTTCTTTATTTGTACGTATACTGAACTACATATATTTCCTTAGGTATCTATGGGGCTTTGTATCAATATTTGGTTAAGCTAATAAGTGGATTATTCACTTAGTATCTCTTGCCTGAATGGATGGCTGATGTCAGTTAATACCTCTGTCCAAGTCTCTTAACAGTTGTTTTTGTGTTCTGTTAGTGTTCTTCTATTCAGCCAAGTCCAGAGGATGCTGAAAGCTTTAATTCCTGGAAATTTAGGGTCACAAAGTAGTTTTTAATTCTAATGAATGTTCACAATTAAATGTGTAAAAATTATGTAGCACAACATCCATTTCACTTTTCTTATTTTTCACCCCAGAATCCCACCCCATAATTAAATTGGTTTTAAGCATTAGAAGCAATTTATCTTTTATAAGGAAGCCAATCATAATGAAACATTTACATCTTTGTAACTGGACTGTTTAAGTGTCTAGATTAAACCTGTGCATCAAATATTAAAAATGGATACTGAGATAGGAATTTGAGAGTGGTGAGGGAGAAGATCTGTTTTATTAGAAGAGAAACTGAACTTATCAATTTTTGTATTGTTAAAATATTAAATGTAAAGTAAAACCTTTTTTTTTATAAGAGAAATCTGAAAAGTAGTTGAATATATAAACTTGTTATACTAAATACTGACATCATCTGAGAGCAATATGCTTTTCAGGGGCCAAAAACACATATAAGCGTTTGCAGATATCATTGACAAATATTATGGCTAGATCCTTGGATACAAAATAGATTGTTACCCCTCACACTCATTCCTGCATCTATTATCATTCCATCTCACACACAGTACCATCTGTATGCAAGTAAAGCAGCTAGACAATTACCTTTCACTGTTAACTTTTTTAAAAAGTCTATATACTTTTGTATTGTTTGACTTGTTATATGGAGCATAAATCTGAGAAAACAAGAACATTTTGGGAAAACTTTAAGAAAACAATAATTTTTCATAATTTGACTATCAACTCAGCAAAAAAGAATCAATTTGCAAAATTATTCTTTTACGTTCTTTGCTTTTTTGTGTTTTCTTAAATTGTGTAATTGTATGTGTGCACATGTGTGTGTTTACATGTGCAGTGTTTCCAAAAGAGTGAGTTTGAGTCAGGCAGCCATAGATTTGAATCATGGTTCTTCCATTTACTAAGTGTACAATTGCTACAAATGTTAATTTCCTGGGTCTTTCTCCCTCCATTTCATTTTTTTAATGCACAAATAACTTCCACGTATGATTTTATTGTTAAGAGATGGGTAGGTAGGTAGATAGATGATAGATAGATCCATAGATAGATAGTGTGTAAAGTACTTGAAATAATTTCAGGTTCACAAGGGATGTTACCATACTGTTACCAATTAATAAGAATTTTTTCTTTCTCTACTTTGCAAACCCAAACATATACTTCACAATTCAGTCAAGTGTTATCTCTTCTATAAAGTTTTTTTTTCTGTATTTCCAGGACATATTTTATATTTATCTATTACATTATTGATCTTTCTATGACACTACATATTGCTCTATATGATAAATATTTGCATTTGTAGCTCTAATCTGTATCCATCCCTGTGTTCTTGAGGTCTGTGACCATATTTATTCTTCATAGTAACTTCAGAAAAATCATTGAATCTGTATCATAGTGGCCTTTAAAAATGGTGAACTAAGAAGAATATTAAGTTAATAAATTATTCATTTAGCAATTGGGTATTATTTATAATAGGAAGTTTATATAAGATATTTTTTAAATGAAACAGCTATACAGAGAGTTATCAGAACCAGATTTAAGCTCAACTGTATGATTAATTTTCTTTTTTTTTTTTTTTTTTTTTTTTTTGCGGTATGCGGGCCTCTCACTGTTGTGGCCTCCCCCGTTGCGGAGCACAGGCTCCGGACGCGCAGGCTCCGGACGTGCAGGCTCCGGACGTGCAGGCTCAGCCGCCATGGCTCACGGGCCCAGCCGCTCCGCGGCATATGGGATCCTCCCAGGCCGGGGCACGAACCCGTATCCCCTGCATCGGCAGGCGGACTCTCAACCACTTGCGCCACCAGGGAGGCCCTGATTAATTTTCTATGTGACCTTGGGGGAGTAATTTTCTGTGTATAAATTTGTTAAAAGAAGTGATGGATTAAATTATACCTAAATTATTTCCAGTTATAATAGTCTATAATTCTGTACTTTTAAGTATCTTGCTTAAAACTAAACAACACACAAAAAAACAAAAAACAAAAAACAAAAACAAAAAAAACCACTAAACAACAATTTACTTATCTGACAATAATTGGAGAAAGTTGTATTTAAAAGGGGATGTATCCATTAATAACAAGCCAAAAATCTCAGTCACTTCTAACGGTGTAATTCAAACTTCCTTTGAGTTTCACTTTCTCTCTACAAAAGAACCCCTCTGTTGTAAGCAGAGAATTTTTACTCTGGCCTGAGCAATCGGCATGATTTATTACACATGCTGGTTCAGACTGTTTCACAGGAATCCTCTGGTTAAGGTTGCCAGTCTGCATCTACAGGACTTAGTGACACTGTTATTAATCACTGAGAATCAAGGAAAGATATAAAAAAAGCAAGAAAGAAAAAAGAGTAGGTCTCTGAAAGGGAAGGTTCTTATCTTAGTCTAATTATAATAATCCTATTAAAAACTGAAGATCCAGGAATGGCTTAGCAGAGAGATGAAATAAAAGAAATGGAATATTCTGTGCTTTAACAAGCTTGTGTTAGAATCGTAACCAATGGTGTTTTCTTTGATTTGTTTGAGATAAGACTGCATACCTTGTTATCTTGTTTCACTGTGTCTTTTGAGGATGGCATTTAAGGAGCATTTAGGGAACAGTTTCCATAAAATTATTGATATGTCAATTGCTTATATACAGAACTTGAATCCATTAGACTACAGTTAGAACTAACTAAAACTAACTTGAGCAACCTTTTGTTCAAAAGCAGAATTTGGGATAAGGACACATGGTTGTTTCATGAACCCTTATAGCTGAAATGTAGTGATGGTTTCCTCAGAAATTGACAGGGGCCAGAAATTAGTAGAACTTCATAACTGACTCAGTCTCTCCTATTGTTTACCTTCTGCACTGCATTCTTCCATGTCAAAGCCAAGCCTTTTCTCTTCCTTGCTTTCATGGCAGAATATATTTCACTGAGGACCTTGAATTCATAGGATACAATTTTGACCACCAGGAGGACCTGTCTCCTGTGTCCAATTCCATCATCCTGTGGGAAGGAACCCATGGCTTGTTTAAGGTGTTTATTGGTAGTCTAATTAGTCATGTGAAGTTGTACATGGGCACAGCATTGGCTGTGAGGATCCAATGCTCTGGAATGGATAGGGAGATGCTCTTTCAATCAATCAGTCATTCAATCAATTTAATTTAAATAAAAATAATGTTTCGAGGGCTGAGAAGATGCCTAAATATTTCTACTATAGAACGTTTAGAATCTTGAATCTTTGTGTCAAGTCCTTCCCCATTTTACTGAGTATTCTTTGAGGAAAAAGTTTGCATTCAAGATACGTGTAAGATTATAAGAGATTTAAAAACTATTTAGTCCAAAGCTTTCATGACATAAAAGTGATATAATGACCCTCTTATAATACACTCTTTTAGAACACTATTTAAGCTTTTAGTGGATTATATATTATTTTGTAATTTACAAGATATTATATACAACATTTGCAATTAAGAGGTATGCACACTCATTTCAAAAGTATATAGAAAATTTTAGTACATCCTGTTACTAATCATTGAAACAGTATTGATTCATTCATATATTTACTGAATGATTTTAATCTTTAATAATATGCTCTATTTCCCAGACCTCTGGCTTCTCCTCAATTAACTGTGCTTTAAAATGTAAAGGATTATTACCTTTGTCAGGCTTGGATTACATAGCAGTGGGTGTCTGAAAAGGCTTTAGGAAACATTTTATACTTCTATTCACATTTTTATTTAGTGCACTAAGTTTAGCTTAGGCAAAGAGTATGGCTAGTGTAGTGCAGTACAGTGCAGAGTTGTTCAGATATAAGCATTCCTAAATTTCAGTTCTTAGGGAAGAAAAAAATCCTTTTTCAACATGCTGAAATTGCCTCAAGATAAAAAGTTTAAAATACAGTAGTAATATTGGCATTGAGTCTAAAACTATCCTTCTGATGCCAAGTCCATCATATCACATTCCATAATGTGAGCTTCTAGTATGTTTCACCAAAATCAGATCACAATCAAGACCTAGAAACTTATGCCTCTAGGCTTTGAGAAATAATTCTTGTTTGAAAAAAAGGCTCTCAGAAACATCTTCTGTCCTTTCCAACATTATGTGATTGATTTCCTTGTGGGATTGTGCACTGTGTTTGTAAATGTATTATATTTTGATGCTAGTTTTTTCATATCTAGGATAATGACATTAAAATTGATCACATGCTCTTTAATGTAGCACAATACTGTGAGCAATTCCTAAAACACTAAATGTTCATGTAATATAATTTTCATGGCTGTATATTATTTCATAATATAGATATACTATAATTTATTATCCTAATTCCCATTCATTGTATATTATGTTGTTTCCACTATTTCACATTTTAAAATAATGGTACCATTAATATGCTCATGTGTAAATTTACATGAAGATATTTTGTATTCATTTAGTGAATTGCTTATGTCATATGTAGTAGCCATTGCCTTTTATTTTAGAAACTCACCACACCCTATTATTCTTCCCTACCTCTTTCATTCCTGCAAAAATCCACAGTTCACAATGTCACGAGTTTGATGTGTATCTCTACAGTCAGTTTTATTAGATGTATATATATGCATGCTTAAAACATAGTTATTTTGTGCTTATGTTGTAGTTGAGACAATATGCCATTGATAAAGCTTGCATTTTCCTCTTAAAATTATTTTTAACTATATATACATGGTTTATATATACAAGGAAGTGTAATTTATTCATTCTTTTTTTTTTTTTTCTGCGGTACGTGAGCCTCACTGTTGTGGCCTCTCCCATTGCAGAGCAGAGGCTCCGGACATGCAGGCTCAGCGGCCATGGCTCACGGGCCCAGCCGCTCCACCGCATGTGGGATCTTCCCAGACCGGGGCACGAACCCGTGTCCCCTGCATTGGCAGGCGGACTCTGAACCACTGCACCACCAGGGAAGCCCTATTCATTCATTTTTAACTATTACATATTATTAATTCCTGTACTGATACGCATTTAGTTTACTTCAAAGTTTCATCATTTATAACAATACTGCAGTAAACATTCTTTTACATAACTGCTTTTGAAATTAAAACAAAATGTTCAGTTGCATGTACCTTGAAGTGGAAATGAGTATTTTTCTGCATTATCAGTTTTACTAGATGCTGTCATATCGCTGTCTAACAGGACTGTTGAGAATAAGAGTCCACCGTCAAGGTAAGAGAGTTACATTTTCTCTTTCTCACTGAAGTAAGAATTTTTTTCTTTTCATTTTCTTCCATTTGAAGTTTGGAAATACATTTTTTTGTTTAAATGTGCAATTTTATGTTTACTGTTGACACTGACTTTCTTTGCATGCTTTTATTGGTTATTTTAAACACCTCTTTTGTGAATTGCCTGGCCGTACACTTTGTCCATTGTATGGTTTATCACTTTAAAAACATTACATTTCTAAACTAGATGTTTATTGCATATATAAACAGCTTTTTATTGAGCATTAGAAGTAATATTTTATTTATGATAATCTTTTTAACCTTGGTTATATAGATTGAGAATGTGGTCAATTGTAAACTTCCTTTCCATATAAGGTATGGAAGGCATTCTATCTTAAAGTAATAGAAATCGGATTGCTAATGAAAAATATGTGTAGAAAACTAAAAAAAAAATTCTAGCACAAATATACCAACCTTTCAAAGCTCAATGATAATGGATGATCAAATGGACTAGGTACCCTTTTATTTACTTACAATTGTTTTCATCCCTTAAGTCTTTTTATTATGAAAAATTTCAAACATATAAGGAGAGAGAAACCTATAATGATCCTCATGTCTTATTATGTAGCTTGAATACGTATCACTGTTTTGCCAATTTCATTCCATGTATTATTCACCCATGCTATTCTTGGGATATTTTAAAGCATAACTAGGTATCATATTTTTAAAATTTGTGAACACTTCCATATGCATCTCTAACAGATACGAAATATTTTTAATAATGTCTTGCCTTTATCACATTATAACAATAATTCTGTGATATTTTATTATACCTATTCTATAATTAAATTTCTCTGGTTATCTGTAAAAATGGCTTAGAGTTGCTTCTTTTATGAATCAAGATCCTAACAAGATCTACATGTTACATTTGGTTGTTATGTCCCTTAAGTCTCTTATTCTATAACAATCCCCTCTCCCTTCCCTTTTTCAAAAAAATATTTTATACAATTTTTTCATTTACATTTATTACAAAATATTCGATATATTCCCTGTGTTGTACAGTACATCATTGAGCCTATCTTACACCCAGTAGTTTGTACATCCCACTTTCCCACCCCTGTATTTCCCCCCGCCAACTGGTAACCACTAATTTGTTCTCTGTATCTGTGAGTCTGCTTCTTTTATGTTAAATTCACTAGTTTCTTGTATTTTTTAGATCACATATATAAGTGATATTATACAGTATTTATCTTTCTCTTTCTGACTTATTTCACCTAGCATAATGCCCTCCAAGACCATTGAGGTTGCTGCAAATGGCAAAATTTCATTTTTTTTATGGCTAAGTAGTATTCCTGTATGTGTGTGTGTGTGTGTGTAAATATATAAATACCACATTTTCTTTATCCATTCATTCACTGATGGACAATTAGGTTGTTTCCATGTCTTGGCAATTGTAAATAACACTGCTATGCACATTGGGTGGATATATCTTTTCGATTGGCGTTTCAGGGGTTTCTTTGGATATATACTCAGGAGTGGAATTGCTGGGTCATATGGTAGTTCTATTTTTAGTTTTTGAGAAATCTCCATACTGTTTTCCATAGTGGCTATACCAATTTACATTCCCACCAACAGTGTTCAAGGGTTCCCTTTTCTCTAAACTAGACTTTTTGACTTTTATATATGTTGTAAATAATGCAGTAATGCACACTAGCCCATTCTTTTATTCTAAGATCCTGTGTTGTGTTTTGCTAAATATATATATAAAGTGATGGTAATTAATATATAAAAACCTTAAAATCAATTGCAATGCTGATGGAAAACCATGTGAAAAGACGGACTTTAAAGATATTTAACAAAAAAAGAGCTGCAGTTGACTAAGAAGAGCATCTTAAAGTGAAAGAAAATAATAAATATAAGTAGAGACAATTGTATTTATTATTATTTTTTGACTCATAGGTCTTTTAAAAAGAGCTATAGTATAACAAAATGCAGTACCTAGAATTCATTTGGGGAATACAAATAAATGGGTTGCTGCTTTTGTAAATAGAGAGAATGCAATCATTTCTACAGGGATGATTTCTGGTTTGAAATGAGAGAAACTCCCTAATAATCATTTCTTTTCATGTGAGAATTGCAGGGTATTGGCAGTTTTATTTGGCAAAAGCACACTTAGAATAACAAATATTTATTAAGATTGAATCCATACTATTTAATATTTCAATCAATATTTCAAAAAATTTTAGGCATATAGTGGTTCTTTCAACTATGTACATTATCCTTAATTGTATAGCTCTAGATTTGCTCACTCTAGTTCATTTAATATAATTTATCTAATTGGTAAATTACAGTAATAGTCACAAGTCCAATACATACTTTATCCATCTTCTTTTTTTATATAATAGTCTCACAACAAAATTAGCATATTCCCTCATATTATTATATTTTTGTATGTAGTTATATTTCCCCCTTTGCGAGGTATTCTAATACCTTTTCTTCCATATCAGAAAGTAAATATTCTTCCCAACATTCATTTGCTCAAATCATCCTAATAATTTCTAATATTTTCTAGGTCTTACCTAATATTATCCACTGATCTTTATATTCTAATTTGTAATAATGTAATATCAAGTTTTACCTGGGTGCATGACTCCTCAGATAGAGATTACATTTCCCAGCCCCCTTTAAAGCTTGTATAATTATTGCTAGACAATATAAGTGAGTAAAAATGAGATGCACCAGTTATCCTTTGTGACCCCTAAACAAATGTGTATGCACTCCATGCCTCCTGACTCCTCCATCCTACCTGCTGGCTAGTACGTGATGAAATTCGAGTAACAAACTAAATCTGAAGCAAGCAGAAAGAAACAGTTTTTAAAAAGTAGACTGGGGGGCTTCCCTGCTGTTGCAGTGGTTGAGAGTCCACCTGCCAATGCAGGGGACACAGGTTTGTGCCCTGGTCCAGGAAGATCCCACATGCCGCGGAGCGGCTGGGCCCATGAGCCGTGGCCGCTGAGCCTGCGCGTCCGGAGCCTGTGCTCCGTGACCGGAGAGGCCGCAACGGTGAGAGGCCCGCGTAACGCAAAAAAAAAAAAAAAAAAAAGTAGAATGGAAATTAATTATTAAGACAATAAAAAATGATAGAGAAAATAAAAATAACAAAAGCTGGTTCTTTGAAAATTTCAAAAAATTTGACAAACCATTAGCTAGATTGGCCAAAAAAAAATGAACATTCAAATTATCAGAATCAAAAAAGAAAGAAGTGATATTACTACTGTCCTTACAGAAAAAATTATGTTAAATATTATAAGGGAATATACTATGACTGATTGTATTCTAACAAGTTAGTCAATTTAGTTGAAATGGACAAATTCATAGAAACAAATTCATACAAACTACTAAAACTGACTCGAAGGAATATACAATCTGAATGAATCTATAACAAGATATGGAATTTAGTAATCAAAAACTACCCATACAGTAAAAGCTCAGGCCCAGATGGCTTCATTGGTGATTTCTACCAAACGTATGAAAGATAATATAACTTCTTTACAAACAGTTCAAAAAATAGAAGAGAGTGAACTCAATTCATTCTTTGTCAAAACCGGACAAAGCACAAAAAAGAAAACTACAGACCAGTATCTCATGAATATAAATGCAAAATCTTGAACAAAATTATAGAAAGCCAAATCCAGCAAAATATTTTTAAAATTATACATTATAACTAAGTAGAATTTATCCAGGAATACAAGGTTGGTTTGACATCTGAAAATCAAATGATGCAATATGCCATTATCAGTATAATAATGGACTAAACAATTTTTTAAAACAACATAATCATCTCAATAGATTCAGAAAAAAATTGATAAAAATCCCATATCACTTGATAATAAAACACTCAACCAACTATGAATAAAAGGGATCTTCCTCAACCTGATAACAGGCATGTATGAAAAACCCACAGCTAACGTAATATCTAATTTTGAACGAATGAAATGTTTTCTCCTAAATCAGGAACAAGAAAGAATGTCACTCTCATCACTTCTCTTCAACTGGAGGTTTTAGCCAAGAAATTTAAGAAGCAAAACAAAAAGCATTCAGATTGGAAAGGACAAAGTTCAACTATGTGTATCCATAGATGGCCTAATCTTGTATATAGAAATTCCTAACGAATCCACTTTAAAAAAATGTATTAGAACTAATAAATGAGTTCTAATAAAATCAGTTGTATTTCTATAGAGTAGCAATGAAAAATTCAAATTTAAAAGTAAGGAAACAGGGCTTCCCTGGTGGCGCAGTGGTTGAGAGTCCGCCTGCCAATGCAGGGGACACAGGTTCGTGCCGCGGTCCGGGAGGATCCCACATGCCGCGGAGCGGCTGGGCCCGTGAGCCATGGCCGCTGAGCCTGCGTGTCCGGAGCCTGTGCTCCGCAACGGGAGAGGCCACAACAGTGAGAGGCCCGCATACCGCAAAAAAAAAAAAAAAGAAAAAAGTAAGGAAACAATCCTGTTTCAATATCATCAAAAAGAATAAAATACCTAGGAATAAATTTTAACAAAATAAGGACAAAACTTATACAGGTATACCTAATTTTATTGTGCTTCGCAGCAGATACTGTGTGTTTTAAAAATTGAAGGTTTGTGGCAATGCTGTATCAAGCAAGTCTATCAATGCCATTTTTCCAATGGCATTTGCTCACTTTGTGACTTTGTATTACATTTTAGTAATTCTTGCAGTATTTCAAACTTTTATTTGTTATGGCGATCTGTCATTGGTGATCTTTGATGTTACTGTTGCAAAAAGATTACGACACACTGAAGGCTCAAATGATGATCAGCAGTTTTTAACAAAGAAGTTTTTTTTAAATTAAGGTATGTACATTTTTTAGACATAATGCTAGCACACACTTAATAGACTACAGTATAGTATAAACATAGCTTTCATATGCCTTGAAAGTTAAAAAATTTATGTGACTTGTTTTGTTGCAATATTCGCTTTATTGCAGTGGTCTGGAACTGAACCCATGGTATCTCTAAGGTATGCCTGTACTCTGTAAACTATAAAACTTTGTTGAAAGCAGTTAAAGAACTAAACCGAAAGACACTCCATGTTCATGGATCAGAAGACTTAATATTGTTAAGATGACAATACTCCTGAAATTGATCTACAGATTCAGCACACCTCCTATCAAAAGCTCATGTGACTTCATTGCAGAAATCAAGCCTGAACCTCAAACTGTAAATGCAAGCAACCAAGAAGAACCAAAATAATACTGAAAAGAAGAGCAAAGTTGGAGGACTCACATATCCCAGTTTCAAAACTTACTGTACTACAAAGCAATAATCAAGACCATGAGGTGCAGACCTAAGGTTAAACATATAGATAAATTGAATATAATTAAGAATCCAGAAGTAAACCCTCACATTTATGATGAATTTATTTTGTCAAGGGTTTCAAGAAAATGTATTAAGGAAAGATAGATATTTTCAGCATATGGTCCTGGGCCAAATGGATATTCATGAGCAAATGAATGAAATGGGATCTCATCTTCACATTATTCACAAAATGAATTCAAAAGAAATCATAGACCTAAATGTAAGAACTAAACTGTAAAGCTCTTAGAAGAAAATTATGCATAATTCTTTATAACCTTTAATTAGGCAAAGCCTTTTAGATATGACACCAAGCCCAAGCAACAAAAGAAAAATAATAAATCGAATATTATCACAAAGGGTAAAACAACCCACAAAAATGGGAGAAAATAATTTACCTTATAACAGCCTTGAATCTAGAATAAGAATTCTTAAAACTCAATAAAAGAAAGAACCTAATTAAACAATTAGCAAAGGATCACAATAGATAGTTCTCCAGAAAAAAGTATGTAAATGGAAAATAAGCACATGAAAAGATCCTCAACATCATTAGCTCTCAGGGAAATAAAAATCAAAACCACAGTGACATACTACTTCACACCCACTAGGATGGTTATAATCAAAAAGTCAGATAATAACACGTATCAATGAGATTATGGAAGAATTGGAACTCTCATGCACTGCTAAGGGGAATGTAAATGGTACAGCCACTTTGGAAAACTGTCAGTTTGGTATATCCTTATAATGTAATATTTTTTAGCAATAAAGATAAATGAAGTACTGACACATGCTACAGCATGGATAAACCTTAAAAATATTATACTTAGTGAAGAAGTCAGTCACAAAATACTGCATATTGAATTATTCTATTTATATGAAGTGTCCAGAGGATATATTGTAGTTGCCTAGGACGGGGGAATTAGGAGGAATTGATGAGTGACTACTAATGGATATAGTGTTAACTTTTAGTGTGATGAAAATTGATTGTGCCGATGGTTTCACAGCTCTGTGCATATACTAAAAACTAATGAATTGTACACTTTAAATGGGTGAATTAATTGTGAATTTTATCTCAATAAGCTATTATTTTAAAATAAGTTCATGAAAGATACTGGGAATTCAGAAGAATGTGTTGGTATTAACATTTTGAGTAAGGCATTTTCCTTCTACATGGCTCATCTATGGGAAAATAGTTTCTCTGGCGTAAATCCTGGAAAGTAAATCCTGGAAAGTAAATCCTGGAAAATGTCAGGATGGGGCAGTTTATGGATGACGTTGAATATCAGGGCAAGTAGTTTAAAAGTAATTGTTCAGGGAATGAAGAGCCATTAAGGATATTTGACCTGGGAAATGATAAAACTGGAGCTGTATCTCTGATACATGTAAGTAGCAGTAAGTATCAATACATGATAAATTAGAGTGAGGAGGTACTAAGAAAGATTGTGTTCTGGGAAAGTGACAGATGGGTGTGAGAGCAAAGGGTAAGTAATGCTGGTGGAGTTTTAAGCTATTTGATATAAAATGGGATTATTTAAATAAAGAAATAGAGGAGGAGCAGCTTGGAGTGGATAGGTAATAAATTTGTACTGAATTGAGGCATTGGTGGAATATTGAGATGAAACTATAAAGCAGGTATTTTGAAATGTGGCCTAGAAGTTTGGGAGAAATGACATTTTTCAGATGACAGTATTGTTCCTGAGTATGCTAATTAACTTACAATGACACAGTTTTGATTCCCTAGCCTTATCACAAACATCTTTCTCTAAACTACTGACTCAATACTGATTAGCAACACAAAGAGACTTTGAGATTATGTTGATAATGGGGAAAACTAAATGAGGTCAGACTTGGCTCATATGGCATTTTTGTGATAATTATTAAAAAGGCACCTCTTTTTTTTTTTTTTTTTTTTTTTTTTTTTGCGGTATGCGGGCCTCTCACTGTTGTGGCCTCCCCCGTTGCGGAGCACAGGCTCCGGACGCGCAGGCTCCGGACGCGCAGGCTCAGCGGCCATGGCTCACGGGCCCAGCCGCTCCGCGGCATATGGGATCCTCCCAGACCGGGGCACGAACCCGTATCCCCTGCATCGGCAGGCGGACTCTCAACCACTTGCGCCACCAGGGAGGCCCAAAGGCACCTCTTTTTAGTGTATGCAGCCTTGTGCCAAGGTGCATGGCTTGGCAAAGAGGCTGAATTTTAGTACTCATACCCTTCCTCAGTTGGGCTACTTTGAACAGCATCTGTATGACGATACTCAGGGTTTCTGAGCAAAATAATATCTAACATAGTGTTTCCAGGTTTTACTTTAAAAGTAGACTGAAACTGTGTACACAAGGGGTAATATCTAAATTTGACCCATGAATAAACAACTCCACTATCAATATCATTGACAATAAATAGTAAAATCACTATATATTGGCCCTCACTGCACTAGAATCCCATAGTGAGATTTTACTTTCCGTTAAATCACTAGAAGCTCCTTGTGAGTGCTCTTGGCTTTTATCAAAGGGTTATACTTCACATTACCACCTTGAATATTACATCTCACACATCGGTAACTCACAGATAATCAGGGCTGGACTCCTGGGGTTTATTGTACTTTGATTATAGGACTGGTTTAATTGCACATGACTGATGCAAACCACCTTCTTTTCCAAAAACCTATTTCATTGCATTGTTTCCCCTCTCTAGCCTTAAGAGTTTCCATGTGTGACATCAGTCTAATAATGATTGTATTTATTATATTAGAATAAAGAAAAAACGGTAAACTGTGCTCAGACGGTACAAACAAGCTGGTTACATTTCACTTAGGAATATTTCTTGGTTAATGAACTTTGGGACTTCACACTTTCTGGTAGTTTCTAAGTAATTGATTATTGTTAAATTGTTAAAAGAATTCCACCAGAAAATGTGTTTACCTGGAAATAGAAAGAACTTCAACTGTAATTTAGTTTGCTGCCTATTCAGGGATTTTTCCACAGTATAATTATGAAAAAAAATTTAAGTGGCTTTTTACATAGTTAACATATGTGCAGCTATCATCCCTTTATTTTTAAAAAATCCTTAATTTACCAGCAGTAGAGATGTATGTGGCATGGAAGGCCTAAAGTGTTTACTATCTGGCCTCTTTCCTTTTAACATAATTTAATAGTCTTGTAACGTTCACTGTGAATGATACCAAATTATCTCTATGATTTATGGGAAGTGAGTGATGGTGATCACTTCACGTTTTTCTCTGTCACATTCCTTGAGATGCAATCCCTTTTATAACTAGACATACTGACTCATATGGGAGGGCAAAGATATAAGATCAAAAGATGACGTAAATGAAGTTAAAGAACCTGCTATACACAGGGAAGAAAAGTATTCTATGCACAAAATTGCTTTACAATGCATACAGAATTCCAGTGAGTCACCACGAAAATGACAAAGAATGTAGGAATTGGATTAGTATTTCAAGCATGCAATTTACACAAGAGGAAAAGTAAACTTCCATTAAGAATGTAAAAAAAAAAAATCTTCTTATGTCACTAGTAGTAAGGGAAAAGCTAATTGAACCAACAATGTAATATCATTACCTGAATTTTATTGGGGGCAGTCAGAAAGTTTGGCAGTATCACGTTTTGTCAAAATATAAATAAATTGGAAATTAACTGCAGGTCGCGTGTCAAGATATTGCAACACCTTAAAGAATAAACTAAGACCCTGCACTTCTGTTTCTAAATATATTCTCTGTCCAGATTAACTTTTACATGTTTATACCAGAAATTTATATAAGGATGCCCACATAGGTATGGTCTCTATTAGGAAAAAATTAGAAACAACATAAATAAATGTCTATAGTAGGAAAATGAATGAAGACATTGTTTATATGCATGGAAAATACAGTGTAGGAAGTAAAATGAATAAATTATATCAAAATTTAAAAGTGTAAACAGATCTCTAAAAGTGTTGAGTGAGAAAAGCAAGTTATACATCACTCTCATCACCTAGAGATGCTGAACTTTAGGACAAATAGCATGACTGAATAGGTCTTGAGATTATCTTCCTTGAGGAGAGGATGAGATTATATTCTACAACATGATTTGCATATTGACTGCTTTCTCCCTCAGATCTAAAGTAATTCCATACATTTGTAGTCTGGTGTCTAATTCTGGAGAAAATCAAGTAATGAAGAAATTCTATTCTTCTGAGAATTAAGATAAAACATCTTTTTTACAGCAGTACCTAGCTCCTAGTCATGTCTTTGAGGGCAAAATAATATTTAACCGATACTTAGAAAAGATAAATGAAGAGTACTTGGCAAATACTTTTACAAAAGGTAAACAAACCATAAATGTGACTGTGTCATATAGAATCATAAAATCTTTTAAAATTTTCATACACAGTGAATCCCTAATAAGGTTTTATTACCAGTTAGTAATAATACCATGAAGAACACATAAATTTATGTTAATCTATTTACTGACACACAATTTTGGCTTTCTTGCTGAGGGCAACTACTCCCAAGGTCCCACATTCTTAACTGTCATCAGAAATTCATTATGGCTTTCCAAGTACAAGTATAATCTATAATTTTAAGTATCAAGGGAGAAACGTCTACTCTAATTAAAAGAACATAAAAGCAGCTTTTTACTGCGTGAGCAAGCTGGACTCATTGCTATTTTATAATCACTACAGTATGTAGGCAGCCCCAACTTGCAAAAGGACTCTGTATTCCAATTTCTAAGACATTTAGTAAACTTGAAATTTCTTTATCAATAGCAACAATATCTTAAAAGATTATTTAGTTTCCGGATATCTTACAAAGAGTAATTTAACCAACGAATTCCTGAAATTAAACTTTATTTTCTAATTTATATTTCTGTAGAAATGGCTGATTGTACTTTTTCCTCTTTTCTTTTCCATTTCTGCTAAACTCCCCTATTCCACAATTAAAAAATATAATTTTCAGAAATAAGTTTACAGACATCAAGAAATTCTTCTTTGTGCATTATGAATCTGTATGTTCTATTGGTCTCTTCTTCATAGCTCTCTGGAATGATCTCCTATATCCATTCATAATCTACACAGGCTTATCCACTACCAGGAATAAACTTTAGCCCAGGTAAGATGCACCATGGCTTTTATCATTTGAGTTCTTGATATCATGCTAAGCATTTGGGGCAACACACTTGAGGTCTGAAATTTGAAACATCTAAAATAGTATCAGAGAAGTCAATATGATTAAGGAATATCTCTTCCAGAGCATTAGTATCTTATGATGTCTGGAAAGACGCTGCAGTTATTGCATGTTTTACTCCATCAACCTTTTTTTTTTTAACATGTTTATTGGAGTATAATTGCTTTACAGTGGTGTGTTAGTTTCTGCTTTATAACAAAGTGAATCAGTTATAGATATACATATGTCTCCGTATCTCTTCCCTCTTGCGTCTCCCTCCCTCCCACCCTCCCTATCTCACCCCTCGAGGTGGTCACAAAGCACCAAGCTGATCTCCCTGTGCTATGTGGCTGCTTCCCACTAGCTATCTATTTTACGTTTGGTAGTGTATATATGTCCATGCCACTCTCTCACTTTGTACCAGCTTACCCTTCCCTCTCCCCGTATCCGCAGGTCCATTCTCTAGTAGGTCCGTGTCTTTATTCCTGTCTTGCCCCTAAGTTCTTCATGACCATTTTTTTTAGTTTCCATATATATGTGTTAGCATATGGTATTTATTTTTCTCTTTCTGACTTACTTCACTCTGTATGACAGTCTCTAGGTCCATCCACCTCATTACAAATAGCTCAATTTCATTTCTTTTTATGGCTGAGTAATATTCCATTGTATATATGTGCCACATCTTCTTTATCCATTCATCTGTTGATGGATACTTAGGTTGCTTCCATGTCCTGGCTATTAAAAATAGAGCTGCAGTGAACATTTTGGTACATGACTCTTTTTGAATTATGGTTTTCTCAGGGTATATGCCCAGTAGTGGGATTGCTGGGTCATATGGTAGTTCTGTTTTTAGTTTTTTAAGGGATGTCCATCAACTTTTGAACTATATCATTGCCTAGACCAAGTCACTGCATTGACAGCCTCTTCTGCATACACTTGAGGCAAAGTTCTCACATGATCTAGTAAGAATATGCTTTTAACCACCTACATATATAGCAAGCTGTATTCTTCTATATATTAGGTTGGATGACATGCTCAGCTCAGTGTTCAGTCTGAGATCACCATACTCGTGATATTTTTGAAGAGGTATTTTTAAATATAGTCCCCATATTTTAAATGTCTCATTTAATCCTCACAAAAACATAATGAAATAAATCCTATAATTAGGTCATTTTATAAGTAAAAAACTAAGATTTAAAGAGGTTAACTAATCAGACCAAGATCACTTGATGAAAAGTTGTGTGACAGGGCTGGAATTTGAACCAAATCTGGAAGATTCCAGACCATGATTTATTTATTACTAAGCTATAATTTTTTATTACTAAAAGCTACATTGACAAAAAAAATGAAGTTTAAAAAAACAAGTAAATTTCTCCCAGAAAACATTTAGCTCTAAATAGCCTTGTTTAAAATTCCATTAATACTGAAGCTACTAGTACTTAATTTCACCCAGGCATTTATATTCATTGAGAATTAACTCTTCATGCTATCTAAATAATTTGTTGATTTTTAAAACTGCACCTTTCCTTTGAAAAACTCTTAGCTGAAAATTTTCTGATACAAATCTTTCTTGAATTGAAAAGTATTCTAACATTCTAGTGTTATTTTATTATGCAAATATCTTTGTTTCTATTTTCTTTGATATCTCCCGTGCCTGGGAAAGTGTCTGGCACATAAAATGCTCCAATAAATATTTGATGAATGAAAATTCATGTGAGAGCTGCAGCTATTTTGAGTACAGTATGATAATAAAAGCAGTTTCCAACTGCCCTCCCCTATTCTGAACTCTTATACCATCTTTGGCTACCTAGATGTAAAACTTTATTTTTTTCTTTGATTTATCTTTCAGTAGTGAGTGTATTACTATAACCTGTAGATAAAATATTGATTTCATCGTTAGGGAATACAAATATATTTATCAAGCATTGTAAAATTTTATCCAAATCAGAAAAAGATTGATGACCAGAATGTTTGGCATTTCCCCCAGACTGAAGGAAGTCTCTTACTCAATATTTTGAGTTAGATTCAACAGTTGAGTTTAATCACTTGTGCATCTAACTGCAGCTTTCAGAATTCTATCATTTAATTCAACTGGAACTAGTTACTCAAGTTTCATGAAAGCACAGGTTTAACTCTTACTGTTTTCTCTCACATCTGCTTGTCTATTTTCACTTAATGTTGGTTGTTCTCTTTTTCAATTCAAAGTCCTTTTTCTTCCTGTATGAGAGAAAAACAAAATATGGCATATTAGACACTAAGAAACTCATGAAAATTGGTGGCGGAGGGACAGAGGGATAGGGAAAGAAAGATTGATAGAAGGATAATGACAAAGAAAGGAAGGAAAGGTAACCCATGAAGGAAGAATGAGATGGAGAGCATTGCTTATAATCTCGGTGATACAGGGAAAATTGAATTTGTTATAAAGAAGATTTTGTTCATATTGAATCCATCATTTTGCTATGTGACCTTGATTTTGCCAAAGTCTTAAAGGTTAAAATGATGGCAGCTTCACTTATTTTACCAGCTTGCTGTGAGAATCAAAGCAAGTCAAAGCCAATTGTAAATTGTGAAATGGATTGCAAATGTAAGGCAAGCACACTGATCTTACTGTGTTAGATTGACTGGATTTGAATTACAGCTTTGCCACTTTATAGACTAGTTTACTTATCTTTGCCTGTTGCCTGTATTTAAAGAATATAGAGAAGATTGTGAAGGTTAAATTGTAAAACGCATAAAGAGCCCTGCAAATGTTGAGTGGAGCTGAAAGTATACTTAGTCACATGATCTAACTTGATTTGCTCAACCAGTATGTGAGTGTGCACTCAGTGTTGTTACTATTTTATATTAATCAAGATAGCAAAACAAACAAACAAAAATCCTTATATACAGAGTAGGTAGTGGACTTCTATTCTTCAACATTTTTACCGATATTGATAAAAATTTTACACTACTATTTAAACACTGTTTTACAAAAGGGAGATAGAAGAGTTTTTTTCATATTGAATAGACTCCAGAAAAATGTTATATTCACTACAAAGTGTGGTGTTGCTCTCTACTGTTCCCTTGTGCAAAGGAGGATTATTTCCTTTTATGCAGATGTCATTAAAAAGGTAGAACATCCTAATATATGAAGAAATTAAAATATAAGGGGGTTTAAAATTCTATAAATTGAATATTCTACTGATTATTTTATGAAGTTCATCTTTTTTCCCTTAAATTTCTTTATATCATTCCTCCAGCTTATGTATTTGAAATGTACTAGGGTATACATCAATGTGGCTAAGTTTAATATTGTATTTCTGTATAAGGCAGTTGAGGTCTGTGAGTTCCATAGATTCATACTGTACTGTTCAGCCTCATAATTGTTTCATGAGCATATTTGGCTGGTCAGAACATGAACTGCATATAATTGTGTGACCTGATTAGCATAAGGTTATTCTTTCATTCAAGGAAAATCAAACTATTCACATAAATGGCAGAATGGGTGAATAGCAGCATGTGTTTTGGTCAAGAAAGTCCACAGTTTCAGAGACTGCAAAAGCCTTCAAATTATATAAAGACAAATGATAAGTAAAAAGGAATTTAAAAATCACAGAATGTCAGAATTAGAAGAAACAGAGAGGTCAAGTGCTATAGTCAACAGCTCATGCTTGTTCCTCTTTAGACACCATTAAGTGTGTTTTTGTTTGCTTATGGTAGATTTTTCTTTCTTTTAAACCTGAACTGTTAGGTTATTACGGAAAGCCCTAACTACAATCCATTTCTAACAGTCCTCATTAACAAAAAGTATTAAATATGGGAATATTCTTTTCACAAAAATTGTGCTGATTGTATGCTTGGATTTATCTAAATTCAGTTTGCTTTGATTTTCATGATGTTGATTAAAAAGATTAATGCTTTCAATATCTCAGTGAAAAACTCTTTGTACTTCAGTTTAAATTGAGAAGACAATCTCCAAATTGATATTATATTTTAATAAGTTCACTTTATAGTATATACACCTGTATTTAGATCCATTCAACAACAAACATCACTGAAGCTCTGATGTATTCCAGATATTGGTCTTCCTGCTGAGGTATGGAAATTGTGATAGAACACAAGTCAGACCCTCAGGAAGTTCCAAGTGCATTGTGTGATATGGAGATACAATATAAGTAAGCACAGTACTTATGGTCTATTACTCATCCTATCACATTTTCTAACAGTAAATGGAGGGAAAATCCAAAAGCGGTGAAAACAGCACCGTACCCAAAGACGACATTTGTATTATTTTGAATACTGTGCTTACCTACCAGCAGGGCTTCACAGGTTGGGAAATAAACTAAAGAAGTGACAGAGGGAACATACAATTGCAAAGAAATCTGATCCTTCTGGCACTAATGAGAGGCACACCAAGATCAAAATATAAACAAAATGGGGAATATCCTGTGATAATTTAATTTTTTACATTTATATCTTTGCAAGGAATAGTCACTCTATAGGCAAAGAACAGGAGTGGTAACATCCTAGAAAATGCTGGTGTACTATAACAAACATGTAATATTATATGTATGTGTGTATTTCATTTAATATTTTTCATCACTATAAATTTCTATTGGTTTATTATGCCTGCTTCTTTAGTGTTTTACTGAAAATGTGTTTCAAGTTGCAAGAAATATCTTTTAGTCAGTTTCTCTTTAGCCACATTTTTAGCTTTCTGTATTATTAATACTATTTCCAGAAAAATAATGTTTAATCACTGTACATATCAAATATGAATACTGTATTTTATTAGTATAAAAGTAACATTGCATAAATTTTCTATTTTAATTCAACTTTATGTAATAGTAGCTTAGACTTTATAACTTTCTGTGTGTGTAGCTTTTGGTATCCATCTTGTCAACATTTGCCCAATATTTTATGGTTAACCAGTTACTGTCATTTTGTCTTTTAATTGTAAATAACTTGAATAAAGAACCAAAGTACAGTGGCTGTGAGTGCAGGCTTTGAGATTATGTAGACCTTGTGTCAATCATGTCTCAGTACTTCTAGCTCAGTAGTTTTATGTGTTGAATTTCTTGGGGCCTAAATCTCTTTACTTGCAAAATGAGTATAATTTCACCTACATAATTGAGTTGTATGAAGGTTTGTATGTGAGAGATAAGTTATGAGAATATAATGTGTGCTAATTAAAAGCTCTTACATTATTGCTTTTTTGTCCCTGAAAGTTTTGTTTTCTATTTTATTTCTGATTCTTAATTTTTAACATTCACTATATTATTTGTCTAATTCCATGTATTTTAACATGTACAATATCTATATTGCTTACTTGAATTTTTGGCCCATTGATTTTAAAGTTATATACAATTATTTTTTCTATTAGTGAATAGTCATAAACTTTTGTAAAATTTATTTGAACTTACTTTTCTTTATTAAAGTTTTATTTATTATACATAATATATCAATATGATATTAATATATGTTAATATGAGAAATTTAGCATTATTTTTCTTACCTCTTACTCTCAATTTCTTATATTCTTTGTCCTATCTTTCTACTGATAAATTTTATTAAACTATTTGTTCAATTATTGTTTGATCTTTTGATGATAATTTTTTACTTGAATGATTTCTTAAGTATATTAATTATTATCATTTAGGCAATTGTAATTTAAGTCACTTAATTGTTCATTATCTAACCATTTTAATGTTTTTCCAGTCACTATTTCTTCAAATTGATTTAAAGTTTGGTTGGTCAAAGAATGTCTAAGAGTACATTGTTTTTTTCAGTAAGACTTTTGTGGGTTTAAACTTTCTGACCTCCTGAGTATATAACACCTTTCTGATTACTTTGCAGAGGAGTGGTAAATTGAGCATAAAATTCAGAGTTCAGTCTGTTTCCCACAGGTTCAATTTTCTTTTGCTAGTTCAAAATAGAAAGCAATAGTCTCTAGAAGAAACCAGCATTACCTCCTTTGGGATTTTACTTATTTTTTTAATCTTTTCTATGAAGATGTTATTTTTATTGAATTTTGCCATAATCAGAACTTCCTTTAATTTCCAATTAGATGATTTTCTAAATATCATAAATTCCTTTCACTTCCCCTTTCCCTCTCCCTGCTCACTCTCACTCTACCTCTTCACTGCTTCTGTTCCATCTGATCGGATCTTTTTTCCTAGGAATCCTGTTTGATAATGAAATTAATGGAGTTAATGTTATTGTCTCCATGTCTCTCCTTTTTCTTATTTACTTCTGAGCTTAACATGTTAGTTCTGGGTGAATTTTAAAAATCTTTCTTCTACTTTACCAATTGCATTTTTTTAATATTCTACCTGCTCCTTATATTCTTTTTTTATTTTTAATTTCATTTTATTTGGCATCATGTTTTCCATGTTTTTCAACTTTCCTCATCTCAAAGTATTTCTTCACAGTGATTGTTTAATTCTGGAAACACAGATACAATATCCACTAGAATCTTCTTGAGAAAAAAAATTAGAAATACTCTCCTGTTCTTAAGCTTTTTGTGGAGTATAACATATCAGTAGAAAGTGCACAGATCATAAGTGCACAGCCCAGTACATTGCCACCTAATGAGCACACATAGATAACCACTACCCAAAGAAATAGAAAACTATAGGTGGTTTTCTGTCCATGCCCAATCACTATGCTCTGTTTCTTCCACAAAATTGGTTGCTCTCCTGAATTCTGTTTGATATAATAGTTTTGCCTGGTTTGTTTTTGTTTTGATGGAATTATATGGTATGCATTATGGTGTGCCTGGCTTCTTTCCCTCTTGCAGGATTCATCCACGTTGATGTGTTTGGCTGTGATACATCCATTTCTATTACCATATGATATTATGTTTTGTGACTAGAACATACTTCATGTATGCATTCTTCTGTTGTTAGATGTTTGAATTGTTTTCATTTTTTGGATATTTCAACGAATGCTGTTATAAATATGTATACATTTCCCTTAGGTATACACCTAGGAATGGAAATGATAAGTAGTAGGGCATATATAAATTCAACTTTAGCAGATAGTGCTAAGTAATTTTCCAGTGCAGCTATAGAAGTTTATATGATTAACAGGAATATTAGTTACCTAATACTATATAACAAACTAATTAAATCTTAGTACTCTAACACAATAACTGTTTTCTTATACCTCATGGATTTGTGGTTCAGGAATTCAATCATTTGAGGATAATGTTGGTGAGAGAATGTGTAGTGGTGTTTGGCAATGATTTTGGGGTTAGGGACTTCATTTTTCTTTTTGGTAGGAGTCGATCAGGTGTGGTTAGAAAAGCTGGACTAACTCTCATAATTCAAAATGCTTGGTAAACTTAATTAAAGGACAGGATTCATCCCAGGTCTAAATATTCTTTAGGTATACAAAAATAAAGTTATTCTATCAAGGAATTTACAGTCTAAATTGAGTGTTACATGTGAAAAGAACAGTTAAAATAACTCGACTGTATACTTTTCATGATGGAAATATATGTGCACCAAGGTGTAGAGGGGCCATGGAGTTTTCTCTTTAGAAGACTCAAAAAGATTCCAGACATACACTGGAAATTAATGGTGATTTTTTAAAAGTCTCAAATGTCTTATTTTCTAAGCAAGGAATTCTAGTTTGGCACATTTTTCCATCTAAAAGTTGTTTTGATGTGCACAAGAGTCAGAGGGAAGTATAAATTTTATTAGGTTAGTCTTCAAGAGTAGGCAGTAGTAAGGTCATAGAGATTTTCATGTCATAGTTGGTTGAATTTAATTATGTTGATGTTGAAGAGCTGTTTTAAATAAGGTACACACATGATTTTGTTTGGGAAAAGATAGTCTAGCATCAGCGTTAAATCAATTGAAAGTATGTGCAAGTAGAGGCCCCCCAAAAAAATACTTGAGAGACAAGTGAAGTTTTCTATTACATGAGATTATTAAGGTCTCAACGGGGGTTAATACTCATGAAGAAGATATAAACAATATTAAAAAGGGAAAATCAGTGGAACCTGTTTAACAGTTGAATGAGGGTTAGTGAGAGAGGAAAGGTCATCTGTCAGGTTCTGAGGTTGATGTCTGGATGAATGGCAAATTCACTGAGATCAGAATGTATGGAAGAAGCTAACTATAGAATTATTCTTCCTGCCTTAACATGTTCTATAAGGAAAGCAGACAAAATGTGAACATAACAAAAACTTCACTTAAAGGGAATATTAATGAACCATAAAATGCTCATAATTTATATGTAAAATAGCACACACACACACACCATGCTATTGTTATTATAATAGCCCAAAGTGGCTCCCATGTGTGCACCTACAGTAAACCCAGTAATTCTTTTTGCTGGAATAAAAGACACCCTAGGAGTCAGAGGACACTGAGAGTGAGAAATCGGTTGTCAAAAGCCACAACTTCATGGAAATGGGATGAGATTCTTATAACTCATGAAAAAAATATGCATATACCACCAGAAAATAAACAAACAAACAACAATATTCCATTCACCAGAAGGCAGAGCCATCATTCTTCTTATTCAGAGACAGAAAGAGTTTTTCAAACTGCATCCTAAATAAGTATTTCCTCTTCCAGAAGATGAAAACAAGAGTAATAATATCCAGAATAATATTGTTAGACATGTATTTCTTTTTTTTACATAAATTTGTGCTTATAACAGGACTAGGTAAGGTAAATTAGGCTTTGCACCTGCTGTTTTTGGAATTTCATACACAGGTATTTTTCTTGCCAATTTGCATATTTTGCCTTTCTATGCCAGCAACTTGTTTGCCAAGATGTATGTTAAGCCAACTTCTATTTTCGCCAGAAAACATAGAAACGCTGTGGGGCTTCCTTAATAGCTGGAAAGGACCCAGTTAATCACATGCATATGACAGCTGGAGGTTCATATCCTCAGGAATGAAGTTGCAATTATACAAAACAAATAGAAAAGTTTTATCCAGTGAGCTTCCTTAACTGAATTTCTAAAGTTTCCTAATCATTTGTAAATAAGCTCCAATAGATGAGGGGATTTTAAGTGATTAGCTTACAGATTGCTTAAAAGATATTATTTTTCACTAAAACACTAAATCACAAGCAAAGACTTTAAACCAAATGTTGAATTACAGTTTTTGATCTGAGATGGGACCTGTGAAGTAGTCTCACTCCATATATTTGGAACAAGAATAACAAAGCCATGAGCAGGAGGGCATTTCTTCCTAGAGCTTTAAGAGTAGCTTTTAGCCTGTCAATCAGTCAAACATATTTCATGTGCCAAGGTTCAGTTTAAAAAGTGTAGTCTCATACACATGTACAAAGCTACAGCTCTTCAGAGTGTGCTTGTTTTTCCCAATACACACAAGCATATTTATGGTAACTGTCATTTGGACTGATCAAGTGTGTGCAGAAGGGAAGAAAATGTCATTCTTGCATAGAATATCAGAAGATGTCAGTAATTCGAGAACTGATGACTGAAAGCCTTAGGGAGAAATGAAGAAAACAGAGTAGTGTTCTTCATGATTTATTTGATGCTTACCAAATGGCATATGGTCAGTAAATCTTCTTTATACCAAAGTATGTGTTATGGTCTCCAGAAACTGTCCTAAGCAAGTGAGGTGGGTACAAAACAGAAAAAGTGAAGCATGAAGATTATATGGAGTTTATAAGGATACTAAAAAGACTTTTGAAAGTCAAGAACTATGAAATTATATATTCAATTTACAGATACCACTGTTCTCAGCATCTGGAAATAAATGACCCAATATATTTTAGTCCATGAGTTTCAGAATACTTGAATTTAGGAAATAGACATTTGCCATTTGTTACCACATAAGTCATTGGAGAATAGCATGCAATGCTCTCTTTTTAGATGTATAAATAACAAAATTTAAAAAAAAAGTGTCCAAGAATACAATCACTTAAATATAGTAATTCATATAGTGGTATGCTATATAGCTAAACATTAATATTATAATAGTAATATTATTAGAATTAATATTCTGAAAAATAATGAGAAATGCATATATAATACTAGGAGAAGAGATTAAAGAGTACATAAAAAGAGTACAAAACAGTATATATAGTATGATACTAATTGCGTAAAAACATTTGTTTTATATTTACATGAATTATAAAATATTTGAAATTTTTTTTTGAATAAAGAAATTGTGTTTAAATACTCTATATTTTTCCACATTGTGTTCTTTGTTACTGTTTTTTAAAAACATCTTTATTGGAGTATAATTGCTTTAATCACCCTGTTATCAGGGTGATGGTGGCCTCGTAAAATGAGTTTGGGAATGCTCGTCCCTCTGCTATATATTGGAAGAGTTTGAGAAAGATAGGTGTTAGCTCTTCTCTAAATGTTTGATAGAATTCGCCTGTGAAGCCATATGGTCCTGGGCTTTTGTTTATTGGAAGATTTTTAATCACAGTTTCAATTTCAGTGCTTGTGATTGGTCTGTTCATATTTTCTATTTCTTCCTGGTTCAGTCTCGGCACGTTGTGCATTTCTAAGAATTTGTCCATTTCTTCCAGGTTGTCCATTTTATTGCCATATAGTTGCTTGTAGTAATCTCTCATGATCCTTTGTATTTCTGCCGTGTCAGTGTTACTTCCCCTTTTTCATTTCTAATTCTATTGATTTGAGTCTTCTCCCTTTTTTTCTTGATGAGTCTGGCTAATGGTTTATCAATATTGTTTATCTTCTCAAAGAACCAGCTTTTACTTTTATTCATCTTTGCTATTGTTTCCTTCATTATTTCTGATCTGATCTTTATGATTTCTTTCCTTTTGCTAACTTTGGGGTTTTTTTGTTCTTCTTTCCCTAATTGCTTTAGGTGTAAGGTTATGTTGTCTATTTGAGATGTTTGTAGGATTGTATTGCTATAAACTTCCCTCTTAGAACTGTTTTTGCTGCATCCCATAGGTTTTGGGCTGTCGTGTTTTCATTGTCATTTGTTTCTAGGTATTTTTTGATTTCCTCTTTGATTTCTTCAGTGATCCCTTGGTTATTTAGTAGTGTATTGTTTAGCCTTCATGTATTTATATTTTTTACAGATTTTTTTCCTGTAATTGATATCTAGTCTCATAGCATTGTGGTCAGAAAAGATACTTGATACGATTTCAATTTTCTTAAATTTACCAAGGCTTGCTTCATGACCCAAGATATGATCTATTCTGGAGAATAATCCATGAACACTTGAGCACTACTTTGTGTGTGCCCTCTAAGAGTGTAGTCTCTGTTTCCCCCAGTCCTGTTGAAATCCTGCAATCAAGTCCTGCTAGCCTTCAAAGTCTGATTCTCTAGGAATTCCTCCTCCTATTGCCAGACCCCCATGTTGGGAAGCCTGACGTGTGGCTCAGAACCTTCACTCCAGTGGGTGGACTTCTGTGGTATGTGTTCTCCATTTTGCGAGTCACGAACCCAGTGGTTATGGGATTTGATTTTATTGTGATTGCGCCCCTCTTACAATCTCATTGTGACTTCTCCTATGTCTTTGGATGTGGGGTATCTTTTTTGGTGAGTTCCAGTGTCTTCCTGTAGATGATTGTTTAGCAGTTAGTTTTCTCCTTATTTATTTTCATTTTGGATCATCTGTGCATTGGTGAAAGTGGGGTGTTAAAGTCCCCTACTATGATTGTGTCACTGTCGATTTCCCCTTTTATGACTGTTAGCGTTTGCCTTACATATTGAGGTGCTCCTATATTGGGTTCATAAATATTTACAATTGTTATATCTTCTTCTTGGATTGATCCCTTGATCATTCTGTAATGTCCTTCTTTGTCTCTTGTAATAGTCTTTATTTTAAAGTCTATTTTGCCTGATATGAGATTTGCTACTCCAGTTTTCTTTTGATTTCCATTTGCATGGACTATCTTTTTCCATCCCCTCACTTTCAGTCTGTAGGTGTCCCTAGGTCTTAAGTGCGTCTCTTTTAGACAGCATATGTACAGGTCTTGTGTTTGTATCCATTCAGCCAATCTATGTCTTTTGGTTGGAGCATTTAATCCATTTACATTTAAGGTAGTTATTGATATGTATGTTCCTATTACCATTTTCTTAATTGTTTTGGGTTTGTTATTGTAGGTCTTTTCCTTCTCTTGTTTTTCCTGCCTAGAGAAGTTCCTTTAGCATTTGTTGTAAAGCTGGTTTGGTGGTGCAGAATTCTCTTAGCTTTTGCTTGTCTGTAAAGGTTTTAATTTCTCCATTGAATCTGAAAGAGATCCTTGCCTGGTAGAGTAATCTTGATTGTAGGTTCTTCCCTTTCATCACTTGAAATATGTCCTGCCACTCCCTTCTGGCTTGCAGGGTTTCTGCTGAAAGATCAGCTGTTAACCTTATGGGGATCCCCTTGTATGTTATTGGTTGTTTTTCCCTTGGTGCTTTTTATATTTTTTCTTTGTATTTAATTTTTCAGTGTTTGATTAATATGTGTCTTGGGATGTTTCTCCTTGGATTTATCCTGTATGGGACTCTCTGTCCTTCCTGGACTGATTGACTCTTTCCTTTCCCATATTAGGGTAGTTTTCAATTATAATCTCTTCAGATATTTTCTCAGACCCTTTCTGTTTCTCTTCTTCTGGGCCCCCTATAATTCAAATATTGGTGTGTTTAATGTTATCCCAGAGGTCTCTGAGACTGTCTTCAATTCTTTTCATTCTATTTTCTTCTGCTCTGTGGTAGTTATTTCCACTATTTTGTCTTCCAGATCACTTTTCTGTTCTGCCTCAGTTATTCTCCTTTTGATTCCTTCTAGAGAATTCTTAATTTCTCATCTTGTGTTGCTCATCGTTGGTTGTTTGCTCTTTAGTTCTAGTTCCTTGTTAAACGTTTCTTGTATTTTCTCCATTCTATTTTCAAGATTTTGGATCATCTTTACGATCATTACTCTGAATTCTTTTTCAGGTAGACTGCCTATTTCCTCTTCATTTGTTTGGTCTGGTTGGTTTTTTCCTTGCTCCTTCATCTGCTGTGTGTTTGTCTGTCTTCTCTTTTTGCTTAACTTACTATGTTTGGGGTCTCCTTTTCTCAGTCTGAATGTTTGTAGTTCCCATTGCTTTTTGGTTTCTGCTCCCAGTGGCTAAGGTTGGTTCAGTGGGTTTTGTAGGCTTCCTGGTGGAGGGGACTGGTGCCTGTGTTCTGGTGGATGAGGCTGGATATTGTCTTTCTGGTGGGCAGGACTGTGTCCGGTGGTGTGTTTTGGTCTGTCTGTGAACTTAGTATGACTTTAGGCAGCCTCTCTGCTAATGGATGTGGTTATGTTCCTGTCTTGCTGGTTGTTTAGCATGGGGTGTCCAGCACTGGAGCTTGTTGGCCATTGACTGGATCTGCGTCTTAGCGCTGAGATGGAGATCTCTGGGAGAGCTTTTGCCATTTGATATTATGTGGAGCCGTGAGGTGTCTGGTGGAACAATGTCCTGAATTCGTCTCTCTCAACTCAGAGGCACAGGCCTGACACCTGGCCAGAGCACAAAGACCCTGTCAGCCACAGGGCTTCTTAGGCTTCTGAAAATGCATCAAGCATCCACTGCATAGAAGTCTGATTTTTTCCTGTTGTAATTCACTTTCCAGTCCTTGCAGATTGATTCCATTAGGTCACTCTTTCGATGCTCAGCAAGGCTGCTCACTGCTCCAGTCGGCAGCTTATTTCCCACCTTAAATGGGAAGATCTGTTAGTGTTTTAAAATCCGAAAGTTTAATGCTTTTTTAATATAAAGCTATTATATAACTTTTAAATATAGATTTGGAACATGTACACCATAAAAATTGAAGACAAACTAACGGTGTAGTTTATTGAAAGTAAGAAAAACTACCTTTGAGAAATTTTCAGGGTATCACACAGCATTCCTGCTGTGTTGATCTGAACAGTTTTCCTTTCAATCCATCTCCACAGGGATGCACTTAGTGATGAAAAATTTTCTCCACATGGGGCAGTGCACGTTCCTCCTTCTTGGCACATTGCATAGTCTTATCAACACTTTGGTACAAGGGCAGTGTGGATAGTGAGGCACATCAGAGCCTACTCAGTTTTTATCTATTCACCAGGAAAATAAAATATTTTTGAATATTAGGAAAGTATTATTTTTTGAAGTACTGTTGCCCTCACTCTGGTGTTGAGGAGATACCACTGCTCTGGACTTTATAAACTACCATAGCAATTGAAGCAGACATTCTTCAAATTAACATATTTGTGAAGTGAATAAAGTAGCCATTTATTTGACTAATTTTTGTACAGTTTGTTTATGCTTTTCTTGTTTTTTTAAGAAGGAAAAGGAAGATAATTGTGTAGACTGAATTGTGTAGAACTGATTTTTCTTTACTCTGCTACTTACCCAATTTAATCACATGATTAAAATTAAATTTGGAAGAGATTTGTCCTAAAATTCTCTCTGTATTCATGAACCCTCTTTATATCATAAGAAGGAACTTTTAAATAAGTTTTTTTTCCCCAAAGTAGAAAATATATTTTTGCTAAATTTTCAGCTGAATTGGAATCTTATGAATCAGAAGAACTAATTTTTTTACTTATATGAGTAGACAAAAGGGAGGAATGAAAAAAAGTAACAACCCAGGCAGTGATCCAGTGGATCTGCAGCTTCAAGCCTGCAAAGTACTAAAATGGCCCATGAGCAGAGGTCGTAATGAAACTCTTCTTCATTTACCTTACCTAACCAGTCTTGCACTTTGGATAACAGCAACCACAAAAGGCCTAAAGCCACTTGGTAAATTCTAGATATAACCTGTCCTGAAAGAATAAGGATTTATCTCTAAAAACAGATGTTTATTTAAACCTTGAGTAGACAGTAATGCTAGATACGGTATCAAGTGCTTTGCATAAAAAATCTCGTTTAACTTTCTAAATGACCCTGGATATTGTGTTATCGTTTCTATTTTCTAGAAGAGGAAAGTAAGGCCTGAAAATTTTAATACATCATCAGAAATTACACAGCCAGTTTATTGGAGAGCTAGGAATCAAATCTAGGTTTATGTGAATCCAAAGTCCATGTTCTTAACCAACCATTTACATTACTAAACTAAGACTAAAGCGTAAAATATTATGAGTAGGTAGTCATTGTTTAGCAATGATTAATAAAAACATTCCTTGGACATGCTTAATTACTTATTTAATATTATTTATATTGAGTTCATACATGCTAGATTAATTTAATTGTATTAGCATTCTATTTTTACCAATCTGATTAAAACTGAGTGACTCTACTGGGAAAAGAATAATTGCCTGCTCAAATTCTTAGCTAGAAATAGGAGATTTAAAAACATGTAAATCAAAACAAATCATTGTTCTCTTAAACCATTTAGTTTTGGAGTAGTTTGTTATATAGCAATAGATAACCAGAATAAAATTTAGTATTGGAAAAGGGGTGATGCTTTAAAAAAAAATGTGTCTTTGGCTTTGGCGTCAAGTTAAGGCAGAAGGAATGGAAGAGCCTTGATCAAACTCTTAAGTGAATAATAGTGAGGATTATGTTACTGGAGATTGGAAAAACTGCACATGTTGTACTGTTACCAAACCAGTTTCATTTGCCCAATGCACAGCAAGTCAAACACTGAGACCTTTAGGTTCTCAGCAGAGAAAAGTTTTATTCACAAGGCAGCCGAGCAAGGAGAGAGGAGAACAAACCTCAAATCTACCCCTGCAAAGGCAAGGGGCTGGGGATATTTATGGGATAAGTAGGGTTGTCTGAGGCATGGGGAGCATGGGGAAAGGTGATTGGAGACAAGAAAAAGGTGAGGTAACTGTTGTTCTGTGCAGGCACAAGGAAGCTACATGCTTCTCCATGGGAAGCATGTTTAGAAAATGGCTGTGTAAGCATGTTCTGAGGGTGGAGTTTTTGGCCCTCTGAAGTTAAAAGATCACTGGGTAGACCCTCCAGCATGCCCAGTTAGAGGGTTGGTGGTCTTGACCAGTCTTAACAGGCTGGAGCTCAAACTGGACACAGCTGACCCCAAGTTCCTGAAAAGCAACTTGGGCAGACATCTTATCGTTTAAGCTACTGATGCTTGGAGGACATGCAAAATTTCTGTAACAACAATAACAGGGAGCTTGATCCATGAATGCAGATTACAGTTCATCATTTATTAAGCAAGTTATAGTTTAATGGATCTAACTGATAACTAGCCTTGGTTTCAGTATCCTTGCAAAATGGTTAGTAACATTTTTGCCTCCACTAACAGGAAAATTAGAAGGGTACCTAATGATCTCAGATCTGGATAAGTGATTTTCTAAGAAATTCTGAAATTTACAACTAACTTCTCTTTTTGCCTAAAATAAAATAAATAGAAATGAACTATAAATAAAGTAAATAAAACAGAAAAAAATGAAATAAAAGAACTGTATAATTTGAAAAACAGAAAGCCCACAAACTGTTTAAAGGAATTTTATCGGCATTTACTAAAACATGCAAGGACAGTTCAAATATAAAGAGATCCTTGGCAATCCAGTTATCCACGAGCAGAAAGCAGACTGAAGAAGCTACTTGGTTGTAAATATGTGTCATTTCTTATAAAATGGAAAAAGACTCAGATGGAAGTTTCCCCATCCAATGAAAATACCTCTGAATGCTCATCGTTACTAAATAAATTCCAATTTCTTTAGCTTCATGTTATCGCCTCTCTTGGTCTATGCTTAAAATATTTTACTACATGTAATTGTTATAAATTATATGTTTATTTTATATCTAAAACTTGTCTGAATTCTTGAAACTAAAAGTCTATAAAGAAACTCAAAAAAATTTTTTCCCTCTACCTTTTGTGTAATTTTAACCCAAAGTCTTATTTATTCGTGGATTCATGATTTATACAGGATCACACAAAGATGTGTTTGAAGTCTGAACTTACAGTGGGCTCTCTTCTCATTTTACAAAGAATTGACCTTGGTCCTAGCTTCATGTTTAGAGATTGGTGTCAATAGAGAAATTAAATTAGGTTTAACTGTTTAATAATAAGTGTTGCTAGAGGTGTGAGGCTATATTGATATGACTGATCAAACACATTTTCCTGTGATAGAAAATGTTTGTACTGCAGTCACATATGTTGATGTGATAAAATCAGTTTTGTTTAGGATGTTCCTTGTGTGTTCATTTCTGCTTCTCATATCCAGTTATTTTCTTCTAAGGTTTAAAACAGAAAGGTCATGGTAAGTTAAACTTCACAATTTCCAAAACAGTCTCAGAAAACATATCTTTAGCTATCATAAAAATGATAATTTTAAAGATATAGAAGGTATTTTTTTCTATTCTGATAATTATATCTATCTATCTATGTACCTCTCTACCATCATATATTTCCTTTAGGTGTTTGCAGTTGTGAAGTGCTTCGGCTTAGATGTGCACATTCTATGCATCCAGTCTTGTTTATGCCATCATCACAACAACCTTACCGGGTGGACACACAATCCTCCAATTACAATTGAGAAATGAAGTCATTTATAGGTTAAGCAACTTACGTAAATCCCTATAGCTAATTATGGAAATAACTCATTTTGGCATTACCATGGTTTCATTTGGATGAGGGATAGTGAAAGGAAAATTAGAAGAACAAGTTACTTGTTATGATCTCTTTACTAATTGAATAAAGGCACAAATACAAGCAGGGAATGCTTGTTTCACTTGACACTGAGATTTAAATGCAACTAGAATTGTCCTTAAGGCCCAGCAGTTAAAACATTGTAGTCTCTCTTGATCTTCTGGTATCTTGTCAGAGAGCCGTGTTCACTATGAAGAAGTGTTGAAACAGCTGTGTGTATGTTTGTAATCTGTTAGGTTGGGGATAGGTTTTTCACTAGGCAGTACTAGGAGAGACCTGCAATAAAAAGTACCCTGTAAAAAAGGGTGAGTGAAAACCCCACAAAAAAGGGGGAAATGGTGAATTCTTTCTAAATTCTATGAGTTTACGTTAGTCTAGGGACAGGTATCACAGCTTCAATTTTTTTGAATTATAGAGCTTAATTTATTTGTGTGTGTGTGTGTGTGTGGTTGGTCGGTTGGTTGGTTTTGGACTGATAATATTGCAAAGAAACATATTCTTTGAACTACAGCACTTTATAAGAAACAATAATAGCAAGTATTTTAGAAGCAAACCTTCAGTTTTTTAGGCTGCCCACTCTCTGTGGTACAATAAGAATCATCTGCTGGTACCAAATAAAATCAATTCCAGATTTTCTGACCAGAAATCTGAAAAGAACAAGACATGAGAATTCCTTTTCTTTGGCAAAGGAAAGATCATACTCAGTTGCATTTCCACATCAACCCCTTTGCAGCAGAGCTGGTCATAATCATGGCATGTCACAGAGGCTCTCAGCTATAGGCTCATCTCCTGGGTGGCTGGATACCTATATTTTTAGAAGGCTGTGAATGTTACTTTAAATTATTTAGCAGTTGGTTGGCTCACATAAGTCTTATGCACTTGCATAACACTTCAGCAAGCTGCTCCTATTTAAGTAATATAGAAAGAAATAGTAACAGATTTGACATCATAAGCCTTAATAATCATACTGTTGTACACACAAATACTCATCACTGAAATATCTAGGTTTTTCAGATTTATTTTTCTTAACCTGCTAAAGTGTAAGTATTCAAGTACTACATTCAGTCCCAAATTTTAAACCAAATATTTGATTTCATCAGTAAATTAGAACATTTTCCCTCTCCATATTGTCATAATCTTGGACTTTTCTTAAAAAATAAAATCCCTGCTCAATTTTAAGAATACTTTATTTGCAACCTATTCAAGAAGAGATATGTTTTTAAGCATATATTAATGTTAAATGTATTCATCAGTTCTTGGATTACTCTAATCAAGAACTTGTTCAGGAAGAAATTAAATCCTACAGAGAAAAGACTAGTTCAAATTGTTAAGTGTCATCAAAAATTAGGATAAAACTTATTCTCAACCAGCTAAAAACTTTTTAAACTTCATTTGAAATTATCTACAACCACATATAAATTTTTAAAAAATCAAAATTCTGTACCCTAGTTCTGTGCATCTTAAAAAATTGGTTAAAATATAATTATTTTCAACTAAGCCAAGTATGTTTGCATTACATATTCTAAATACAGAAGTAATCAATGTGCTTATATAGATGTGGGTAGTCAAAATCTTGGTTTATGTTTTTAAACGCTGCAATAATTATGGGGAGATGGAAGATGTTTATGAAAATAGCAACTGCAAATTTAAGCAGTTATTGAATGCTTACGATTCATCTAATAATTCTTATATATTATAACTAAAATTGGGCACGAGAGGGAGTGGTTCCTTTTTGAAGTTACATTTCATTTAAGCTGACATGTCAAATTATATTAATTCTTCCTTTTATGTGTGTGATAGTTTCAGACCATTTTACATTCCCACCAGTAATGCATCAGGGTTCCTATTGCTCCACATTCTCACCAACACTTGTAATTTTTGTTTTTTTAATAGTGGCCATTCTAAGGATGTGAGATGATATCTCATTGTAGTTTTAATCTGCATTGCACTGATGATTAGTGACATTGAGCGTTGTTTCATATGCTTGATGGCTTGACTATTTTACGTTTTCTTTTCATAGTCATCTATTTAATCATCTATTTAGGTTCTTTGACAATTTTTAAATCAGGCTTTTATTTTTCTGTTGAATTGCATGTTTATATATATATTTAATGTATGATTTTTTTTGTCTTTGACAATTTTTTTATTGCAGTAAAATTGCTTTACAACGTTGTGTTAGTTTCTGCTGTACAATGAAGTGAATCAGCTATAGGGCTATAGGTATACCTGTATACCATCCCTCTTGGACCTCCTTCCCCACTTTCCCCACCCTGATCTAGGTCATCACAGAGCACCGAGCTGAGCTCTCTGTGCTATACAGCAGGTTCCCACTAGCTATCTGTTTTACACATGGTAGTGTATTTACCTCAAACCTAATCTCCCAGTTTGTCCAACCCTCCCCTTTCCCCCCATGTCCACATGTCCGTTCTCTTTGTCTACATCTCTATTCCTGACATAAAAATAGGTTCATCTGTACCATTTTTCTAGATTCCACATATATGCAGAATATACGATATTTGTTTTTCTCTTTCTGTCTTACGTCATTCTGTATGACAGACTCTAGGTCCATCCACATCTCTACATATGACCCAATTTCGTTCCTTTTTGTGGCTGAGTAATATTCCATTGTATACATGAACCACATCTTTTTTATCCATTCATCTGTCGATGGACATTTAGGTTGTTTCCATGTCCTGGCTATTGTATATAGTGCTGCAATGAATATTGGGGTACATGTGTCCTTTTGTATTATGGTTTTCTCAGCGTATATTCCCAGTAGTGGGCTTGCTGGGGCATATGGTAGTTCTATTTTTAGTTTTTTAAGGAGCCTCCATACTGTTCTCCATAGTGGCTGTATCAATTTACATTCCCACCAACAGTGCAAGAGGGTTCCCTTTTCTCCACACCCTCTCCAGCATTTATTGTTTGTAGACTTTTTGATGATGGCCATTCTGACTGGTTTGAGGTGATACCTCATTGTAGTTTTGATTTGTATTTCTCTAATAATTAGGGATGTTGAGCATCTTTTCATGTGCCTCTTGGCCATCTGTATGTCTTCTTTGGTGAAATGTCTATTTAGGTCTTCTGCCCATTTTTTAACTGGGTTATTTGGTTTTTTTTGATATTGAGTGGCATGAGCTGTTTGTATATTTTAGAGTTTAATCCTTTGTCCGTTGCTTCACTTGAAAATATTTTCTCTCGTTCTGAGTGTTGTCTTTTCATCTTGTTTATGGTTTCTTTTGCTGTGCAAAAGCTTTTAGGTTTTATTAGGTCCCATTTGTTTATTTTTGTTTTCATTTTCATTACTCTAGGAGGTGGGTCAAAAAAGATCTTGCTGTGTATATGTTCAGGAGTGTTTTTCCTATGTTTTCCTCTAAGAGTTTTACAGTGTCCTGTATTATATTTGGGTCTTTAATCCATTTTGAGTTTATTTTTGTGTATGGTATTAGGTAATGTTCTAATTTCATTCTTTTACATGTAGCTGCCCAGTTTTCCCAGCACCACTTATTGAAGAGGATGTCTTTTCTCCATTGTATGTACTTGCCTCCTTTGTCATAGATTAGTTGACCATATGTGCATGGGTTTATCTCTGAGGTTTCTATCCTGTACCATTGATTTATATTTTTGCTTTTGTGCCAATACCATACTGTCTTGATTACTGTAGATTTGTAGTATAGTTTGAAGTTGGGGAGCCTGATTCCTCCAGCTCCGTTTTTCTTTCTCAAGAGTGCTTTGGCTATTTGGGGCCTTTTGTGTTTCCATACAAATTGTAAATTTTGTTGTTTTAATTCTGTGAAGAATGCCATAGGCAGTTTGATAGGATTGCACTGAATCTGTATATTGCTTTGAGTAGTACAGTCATTTAAACAATAGTTATTCTTCCAATCCAAGAACATGGTATATTTATCCATCTGTTTATGTCATCTCTGATTTCTTTCATCAGTGTTTTAAAGTTTTCTAAGTACACGTCTTTTGCCTCCTTAGGTAGGTTTATTCCTAGGTATTTTATTCTTTGTGTTGTGATGGTAAATGGCATTGTTTCCTTGATTTTTCCTTCTGATTTTTTGTTGTTAGTGTATAGGAATACCAGAGATTTCTGTGCATTAATTTTGTATCCTGCAAACTTAACAAATTCATTGATTAGTTCTAGTAGTTGTCTGGTGGCATCTTTAGGGCTTTCTATATATAGTATCTTGTCATCTGCAAACAGTGACAGTTTTACTTCTTCTTTTCCAATTTGTATTCATTTTATTTCTTTTTCTTCTCTGATTGCCATGGCTAGGACTTCCAAAACTATGTTGAGTAAGAGTTGACGAGAATGGACATACTAATCTTGTTCCTGATCTTAGTGGAAATGCTTTCAGTTTTTCACCATTGAGTATGTTGTTTGCTGTGAGTTTGTCATATATGGCCTTTCTTATGTTGAGGTAGGTTCCCTCTATGCCCATTTTCTGGAGAGTTTTTATCATAAATGGCGTTGAATTTTGTCAAAAGCTTTTTCTGCATCTACTGAGATGATCATGTGTTTTTTATTCCTTTATTTGTTAATATGGTGTATCACCTTGATTGATTTGCATATATTGAGGAATCCTTGCATTCCTGGGATAAATCCCACTTGATCATGGTGTATGATCCTTTTAATGTGTTGTTGGATTCTGTTTGCTAGTATTTTGTTGAGGATTTTGGCATCTATGGTCATTAGTGATATTGGTCTGTAATTTTCTTTTTTTGTGTGATATCTTTGTCTGGTTTTGGAATCAGGGTGATGGTGGCTTCACAGAATGAATTTGGGGGTGTTCCTCCCTTTGCCATTTTTGTGGAAGATTTTGAGAAGGATAAGTGTTACCTCTTTAAATGTTTGATAAATTCACCTGTGAAGCCATCAGGTCCTGGACTTTTGTTTGTTGGAAGATTTTTCATTACAGTTTCAATTTCATTACTTGTGATAGGTCTGTTTATATTTTCTAATTCTTCCTGGTTCAGTCTTGAAAAATTGTACCTTTCCAAGAATTTGTTCTTCATGGTTGTCCATTTTATTGGCATATGCTTGTTTGTAGAAGTCCCTTATAATTCTTTTTATTTCTGCAGTGTAATTTGTTGTTCCTCCTTTTTCATTTCTAATTTTACTGATTGTGTCCTCTCTCTTTTCTTGATGAGTCTGGCTAAAGCTTTATCAATTTTGTTTATCTTCTCAAAGAACCAACTTTTAGTTTTATTGATCTTTGCTACTGATTTCTTCATTTCTGTTTCATTTATTTCTGCTCTGATCTTTATGATTCCTTTCCTTCTATCGACTTTGGGTTATCTTTGTTCTTCTTTCTCTGTTTACTTTAGGTGTAAGGTTAAATTGTTTATTTGAGATTTTTCTTGTTTCTTGAGGTGAGATTGAATTGCTATGAACTTCCCTCTTAGACCTCCTTTTGCTGCATCCCATAATAGGTTTTGGGTCATTGTGTTTTCATTGTCATTTGTTTCTATGTATTTTTAAATTTCTTCTTTGATTTCTTCAGTGATCTCTTGGTTATTTAGTTGTGAACTGTTTAGCCTCCATGTATTTGTGTGTCTTACAGTTCTTCTTTTTTCCTGTAATTGATTTCCAATCTCATAGCGTTGTAGTCAGAAAAGATACTTAATACTATTACAATTTTCTTAAATTTACTGAGGCTTGATTTGTCAAGATGTGATCTGTCCTGGAGAATGTTCCGTGTGCAGTTGAGAAGAAAATGTATTCTGCCACTTTTGGGTCAAATGTCCTATAAATATCAATTAAATATATTTGCTCTATCATGTCATTTAAAGCTTCTGTTTCCTTATTTATTTTCTGTTTGGATGAGCTATCTATTGGTGTAAGTGGGGTGTTAAAGTCCCCTACTATTATTGTGTTACTGTCAATTTCCCCTTTTATAGCTTTTAGCATTTGCCTTATGTATTGAGGTGCTCCTATATTGGGTGCATAAATATTTACAATTGTTATCTTCTCCTTGGATTGATCCATTGATCATTATGTAGTGTCCTTCCTTATCTCTTGTAACAGTCTTTATTTTAAAGTCTATTTTATCTGATACAAGTATTGCTACTCCAGCTTTCTTTTGATTTCCATTTGTGTGGAATATCTTTTTCCATCCCTTCACTTTCAGTCTGTATGTGTTCCCAGGCCTGAAGTGGGTCTCTTGTAGACAGCTTATATATGGGTCTTGTTTTTGTATCCATTCAGCCAGTCTGTGTCGTTTGGTGGAGCATTTTATCCATTTACATTCAACATTATTATCGATATGTATGTTCCTATTACCATTTTCTTAATTGTTTTGGGTTTGTTTTTGTGGGTCTTTTTCTTCTCTTGTGTTTTCCACCTAGAAAAGTTCCTTTATCATTTGTTGTAAAGCTGGTTTGATGGTGCTGAATTCTCTTAGCTTTTGCTTGTCTGGAAAGCTTTTGATTTCTCCATCGAATCTGAATGAGATCCTTGCCAGTAGAGTAATTTTGGTTGTAGGTTTTTCTTTTTCATCACCTTAAGTATATCCTGCCACTCCCTTCTGGCCTGCAGAGTTTCTGCTGAAAAATCAGCTGATAACCTTATGGGGATTCCTTTGTATATTATTTGTTGCTTTTCCCTTGCTGCTTTTAACTTTTTTTTTTTGTATTTAATTTTTGTCAGTTTGATTAATATGTGTCTTGGCATATTTGTCTTTGGATTTAACCTGTATGGGATGCTCTGCACTTCCTGGAGTTGATTGACTCCTTCCTTTCCTATGTTAGGGAAGTTTTCAACTCTAATCTCTTCAAATATTTTCTCAGATCCTTTCTTTTTCTCTTTTTCTGGGATCCCTATAATTTGAATGTTGGTGCATTTAGTGTTGTCCCAGAAGTCTCTGGGATTGTCTTCAATTCTTTTCTCTTTATTTTGCTCTTCGGCAGTTATTTCCACCATTCTGTCTTCCAGGTCACTTATTGGTTTTTCTGCCAATGTTATGCTGTTATTGATTCCTTCTAGTGTATATTTCATTTCAGTTATTGTGTTGTTCATCTCTGTTTTTTTGTACTTTAGTTCTTCTAGATCTTTGTTAAACATTTCTTGTATTTTCTCAATCCATGTCTCCATTGTATATCTGAGATTCTGGATCATCTTTACTGTCATTTCTTTGAATTCTTTTTCAGGTAGGTTGCCTATTTCCTCTTCATTTATTTGGTCTTGTAGGTTTTTATCTTGCTCCTTCATCTGTGATATATTTTTTTGTCATCTCATATATATATATATATTTTTTGATGGGTGGTATTGTGTTCTTGTTGTACTGGTTGTTTGGCTGGGTGCTTCACGTACTGGAGTTTGTAGGCTATTTGGTAGAGCTGGGTCTTGGTGTTGAGATGAGGACCTCCAGGAGACTTCACTCTGATGAATATTCCCTGGGGTCTCAGATTCTCTGTTAGTCCAGTGGTTCATACTCAGAGCTTCCACCATAGGAACTCTGGCTTGACCCCTGGCTCATGAACCAAGATCCCACAAGCTGCGTGGGGTGGCAAAAAAAAAAAAAAGAAAAAGAAAAAAAAAAAAGAATAAAAGGAGCAGAACAATAATAAAGAGTAAAAAATAAAATTAGATTAGAAAACTAATAGATATGTTAGAAAGAATAAAAATATATATGAAACAACAACCAGAAGGTAAAACAGAACCACAATAGTAAAAAAGAGGAGAAAAGGAAAAAAAAAAAGCCAAAAAAGGTCTTGGCTGTGGGGGATGAGGCTTAGGCAGTGGTGGGTGGTGGGTGGTGGGTGGTGGGTGGGGCTTATGCTTAGGACCCACAGGGCAGGAAAAGGCCCTTCGGGGTGGGGGTGGGGCTTAGGCTCAATGCAGCAGGAGGGGCCCAGGCATGCCTCTGGCCTTGGAGGGCAGAGGACCAGGTCCAAGACCCCAGGAGGCTCACTGGGCCTGAGTGGGTGAGGGAAACACTAGGTGCATTCCCCCTGATCCTCCGATCCTAGAGAGCCCCTACCCATTGGCCTCTCTTCTTCTCCCCCCTCCCCATGCCCCTGGGACCCACATGGCCAAAGGGGACCCTGGAAGGCAGGGGACCAGACCCGGAAGCCCAACAGGCTTCCCGGGTCTGAGTGGTGGTGGAAAGGCCCACAGCACCTCCTCTCATTCCCCAGCCCTGGATGGTCCCCCCGTCCACCTCTCCTCCTCTTACTCCCTCCTCCCTCCCTTCTACACCCCTAGGACCCCCACAACTGGAGGGGACCTTAGAGGGCAGAGGACCAGGCCTGGGAGCCCAGCAGGCTTCCTGGGGCTCAAATGGGTGGGGGGAAATGCCTGCTGCATCCCCCCTCATCCCCTGATCCCAGAGAGCCCCTCCTGCCCTCCTCTCCTCTTCTTCCCCTGCCTCCCGCCTATGACCCTAGGACCCATGTGGCCCAGAGGGGTCCTTGGAGGGCGGGGGACTCAGCCTGGGATCCCAGCCGCCTTCCCAGGACCGAGTGGATGGGGGAAATGCCCACCATGCTCCCCTGATCCTCTGGTCTTGGAGGGTCCTTCCCTACCGTCCTCCTCATCTTCCCCCCTCCTCCTTCCCTGCCAACCTCCAGGACCCATGAGGCCGGAGGGGGCCCCAGAGAATGGAGGACCAGGCCTGGGAGCCCAGCAGGCCTCCTGGGGCCTGAGTGGGTGGGGGAAACACCTGTCACCCTCCCCTGATCCTCTGTTCTCGGAGGGCCCCTCCCACCTGCCTCTCCTTTCTCCCCTGCCTCCCTCCTACCCCCCTAGAACCAAAGTGGCCTGGAAGGGTCCTCAGAGGGCAGAGGAACTGGCCCAGGAGCCCTGCAGGCTTCCCGGGGCCCAATTGGGCAGGGGAGTTGCTAGGTATGCTCCCCCTCATCCTCTGAGGGTCCCTCCAGGCATGGGAACCTCTCCTCCATCCCAACCACCCCTCAGGTGTGCTAGTGCTATCCAGCCTCCACTTCTCTTCCCTCCTCACTCCCACCTCATCCTACCCAGTTGCTCCGGGTTTCCTCCCATCTCCTTGGGCGTCGAGGTCCCCCACCAGTATCCAGCAGGCACCCTAGTTGTGGGGAGATGCATGAGTTTATATTTTGGATATTGACTCCTTAGCAGATGTACAGTTTGCAAGTATTTTCTCCCATTCTGTAGGTGCCTTTTCACTCTGTTGATAATTTTCTTTGCTGTGCAGAAGCTCTTTAATTTGATGTAATCTTCCATGTCTATTTTCACTTTTGTTGCCTGCACTTTTGGTGTCATATCAAAGAAAACATTGCAAAATCCAATGTCTAGAAGATTTAACCTATGCTTTCTTCTAATAGTTTTATTGTTTAAGGTTTTACATTTAATTCTCTAATCCATTTTGAATTGATTTTTGTGTATGGTGTAAGACAAAGGTCCAATTTCATTTTCTTCCATGGGGTTATCCAGCTTTCCTAACATCATTTGTTGAAGAGACAATCCTTTCCCCATTATGTAGCCTTAGCACCCTTATCAAAGATCATTTGATCATATTCATGAGAGTTTATTTCTCTTCCATTGGTCTTTATGTCTGCTTTTATACCAGTGACATACTGTGTTTTGATTACTCCAGCTTTGTAATATGTTTTGATATCAGGAAGTATGATTTGAAGTCAGGACCTGTAAGCTTTGTTTTTCTTTCTCAAGACTGTTTTGCCTATTTAGGGTCCTTTGAAATTTCAAATGGACTTTAAGATTTGTTTCTACTTCTGCAAAAACTGCCACTGGGATTTTGGTAAGAATTACATTGAATTTGTAGATTGCTTTGGGTAGTCTGGGCATTTTAACAACATTAAGTCTTCCAATCCATGAACATGGGATTTTTTTCATTTATTTGTGTCTTCTTTAATTTCTTTCAGGAACATTTTATAGTTTTCAGCATACAAGTCTTCTCCCTCCTTGGTTAAGTTTATTCCTAATTTTTTTTTTTTTTTTGCGGTACACGGGCCTCTCACTGTTGTGGCCTCTCCCGTTGCGGAGCCCAGGCTCCGGACGTGCAGGCTCAGCAGCCGTGGCTCACGGGCCCAGCCGCTCCGCGGCATGTGGAATCTTCCCGAACCAGGGCACGAACCCACGTCCCTTGCATCGGCAGGCGGACTCTCAACCACTGTGCCACCAGGGAAGCCCCAATATTTTATTATTTTTGATGCTATTGTCAGTGGTAATGTTTTCTTAATTTCCTTTTGAGATTGTTCATTATTAGTGTGTAGAAACACAACTGATTTTTGTGTGTTGATTTTATATCTTGCAAATTGGCTGAATTTGTTTATTAGTTCTAACAGGTTTTTTTTGGTGTGTGTGTATAATGTTTGATATTTTCTATAGATAAGATCATGTCATCTATGAACAGACATAATTTTACTACTCCCTTTCTGATTTGGATGTATTTTATTCCTTATTTTTGCCTAATTGCTTTGGCTAGTACTTCCAGTATTATGTTGAATAGAAAGGGGAAAAGCAGGAAATCTTATCTTGTTCCTGATCTTAGTGGAAAAGCTTTCAGTTTTCCACCATGAGTATGATGTTAGCTGTGGGCTATTCATATATTGCCTTTATTTTTTTTAAAGAAGTATTCTTCTATTTCTAGTTTCTGTAGTGTTTTTATTATGAAAGTATGTTGGATTTTGTCAAATGCTCTTTCTGCATCATTTGAGATAATTGTGTATGTGTGTGTGTGTTTCCCTTCTGTTAACATGGTATATTACATTGATTTTTTGTTTGCTTAGTCAATCTTGCATTACAGGAATAAATCCCGTTTGGCCATAGTGTATAATGGTTTTAATGTACTGTTTTAAAGCAGTTTGCTAGCATTTTGTTGAAGATTTTTACATCAATATTCATTAAGGATATTGGTCTGTAATTTTCTAATAGTATCTTTGTTTAGTTTCTAGTTTTGTTTTCAGGATAGTGCTGGGTCTTAAAATGCATTTGCAAATGTTTCCTCCTTTTCAATTTTTTTTTGCAAGAGTTTAAGAAAAATTGGTATAAATTCGTCTTTAAATGTTTAGTAGATTTCTCCAGTGGAGCCTGAAGCATCACTGAGCTCTGCTTTGCTGGGAGGTTTTTTGTTACAGGCATAACTTTGTTCATTGCACTTTGCTTTATTGGGATTTGCAGATATTGCAGTTTTTACAAACTGAAGGTTTGTGGCAACCCCATATTGAGCAAGTCTATCAGTGGCATTTTCCAACAGCATTTGCTTATTTCATGTCTCTGTGTCACAATTTGGTAATTCTCACAATATTTCAAACTTTTTCATTATTACTTATGTTTGCTATGGTGATCTGTGGTCAGTGATATTTGATGTTTCTATTGTAATTGTTTTGGGGTTCCGTGAACCATGTTCAAGTAAGACTGAGAACTTAATCAATGAATGTTGTCTGTGTTCTGACTGCTCTACTGATGAGCTGTTCTCCCACCTCTCTTCCTCTCTTTGGGCGTCCCTATTCTTTGAAAAACAACAGTATTGAAAATAAGCCAATTAATGACCCTAGAAGGCCTCTAAGTGTTCAACTGAAAGGAAGAATCATACATCTCTCACCTTACATCAAAAGCTAGAAATGATTAAGCTTAATGAGGAAGGCAGGTTGAAACCCAAGATAGGTCAAAAACTAGGCCTCTTGGGCTTCCCTCGTGGCGCAGTGGTTGAGAGTCCGCCTGCTGATGCAGGGGACACGGGTTCGTGCCCCGGTCCGGGAAGATCCCACATGCCATGGAGCGGCTAGGCCCGTGAGCCATGGCTGCTGAACCTGCGCGTCCGGAGCCTGTGCTCCTCAATGGGAGGGGCCACAACAGTGAGAGGCCCATGTACCGCAAAAACAAACAAACAAACAAACAAAAACTAGGCCTCTTGTGTCAAACAGTTAGCCACGTTGTAAATGCAAAGGGAAATTTCTAGAGGAAAATTAAAAGTGTTACTCCAGTGAACATGTGAATGATAAGAAAGTGAAACAGACTTATTGATAATATGGAGGTTTTAGTGATATTGGTAGAAGATCAAATGAGCCACAACATTCCTTTAAGCCAAAGCCTAATCCAGAGCAAGGCCCTGACTCTCTTCAATGCTGTGAAGGCTGAGATAGGTAATGAAGCTGCAGAAAAAATGTTTGGAACTAACAGAGGTTGATTTATGAGACTTAAGGAAAGAAGCCATCTCCATAACATAAAAGTACAAAATCAAACAGCAAGTGCTGGTGTAAAAGCTGCAGCAAGTTATCCACAAGGTCTAGTTAAGATAATTAATGAAGGTGGTTACACCAAACAACAGATTTGCAAGGTAAATAAAACAGCCTTGTATTAGAAGAAGAAACCATCTAGGGCTTTCATAGTTAGGAGAAGTCAATTCCTGGCTTCAAAGCTTCAAAAGACAAGTTGACTCTCTTATCAAGGAGATAATTCAGCTGATGACTTTTAGTTGAAGCCAGTGCTCATTTATTATTCCCAAAATCCTAAGGCCCTTAAGAACTATGCTAAATCTACTCTGCCTGTACTCTATAAATGGAACAACAAAGCCTAGATGATAGCACACCTCTTTATAGCATGGTTTACTGAATATTTGAAGCCCCCTGTCCTACTGCTCAGAAAAAAAGATTCCTTTCAAAATTTTACTGCTCATTTAAATGCACCTGGTCATCCAAGAGCTCTGATGGAGATGAACAATGAAATAAATGTTGTTTTCATGCCTGCTAACACTATATCCATTCTGCAGCCTATGGATCAAGGAGTAATTTTGACTTTCAAGTCTTATTATTTAAGAAATACATTTTGTAAGGCTATAGTTGCCATAGATATGATTCCTCTGATGGATCTGGGAAAAGTCAATTGAAAACCTTCTAGAAAGTATTCACCATTCTAGATGCCATTAAGACAATTTCTGATTAATGGCAAGAGGTCAAAATATTGACATTAATAGGATTTGGAGGAAGTCGATTCCAACCCTCATGGATGACTTTGAGGGGTTCAAGACTTAAGTGAAGGAAGTAACTGCAGATGTGGTGGAAATAGCAAGAGAACTAGAAATTAGAAGTGCAGCCTGAAGATGTGACTGAACTGCTGCAATCTCATTGTAAAACTTTAATGGATGAGGAATAGCTTCTTATGAATGAGCAAAGAACATGCTTTCTTGAGGTGGAATCTACTCGTTGGTGAAGAACCTGTGAAGATTGTTTAAATGATAGCAATTTATTTAGAATATTACATAAATTTAGTTGATAAAGCAGCAACAGGGTTTGAGAGGATTGACCCCAATTTTGAAAGAAGTTATTCGAGTAAAATGCTGTCAAATGGCATTGCATGCTACAGAGAAATTGTTCATGAAAGAAAAGCCAATTGATATAGAAAACTTCACTGTTGTCTTATTTTATGGAATTGCCACAGTCACCCCACCTGACCTGTCAGCAGCCATCAACATCAAGGCAAGACGCTCCACCAGCAAAACGATTACAGCTCACTAAATGCTCAGATAATGGTTAGCACTGTAAACAATAAAGTATTTTTAATGAAGGTATACACACTTTTTTTTTTTTTTTTTGCGGTACGCGGGCCTCTCACTGTTGTGGCCTCTCCCCGTTGCGGAGCACAGGCTCCGGACGCGCAGGCTCAGCGGCCATGGCTCACGGGCCCAGCCGCTCCGCGGCAAGTGGGATCTTCCCGGACCGGGGCACGAACCCATGTCCGCCGCATCGGCAGGCAGACTCTCAACCACTGCGCCACCAGGGAAGCCCTACACACTTTTTGAATACATAATACTATTGTACATTTAATAGACTACAGTATAGTGTAAACATAACTTTTTTTTTCTTTTTTTTTTTATTAGTTTCGGCTTTATAACAAAGTGAATCAGTCATACATATACATCTGTTCCCACATCCCGTCCCTCATGCATCTCCCTCCCTCCCACCCTCCCCATTCCACCCATCCAGGCGGTCACAAAGCACCGAGCTGATCTCCCTGTGCTCTGCAGCTGCTTTCCACTATCCATCTACCCTACGTTTGGTAGTGTATATATGTCCATGCCTCTCCCTCGCTTTGTCACAGCTTACCCTTCCCCCTCCCCATATCCTCAAGTCCATTCTCAAGTAGGTCTGTGTCTTTATTCCTGTTTTACCCCTAGGTTCTTCATGACATTTTTTTTTTAATTCCATATATATGTGTTAGCATACGGTATTTGTCTTTCTCTTTCTGACTTACTTCACTCTGTATGACAGACTGTAGGTCTATCCACCTCATTACAAATAGCTCAGTTTCGTTTCTTTTTATGGCTGAGTAATATTCCATTGTATATATGTGCCACATCTTTATCCATTCATCCGATGATGGACACTTAGGTTGTTTCCAGCTCCGGGCAATTGTGAATAGAGCTGCAATGAACATTTTGGTACATGTCTCTTTTTGAATTATGGTTTTCTCAGGGTATATGCCTAGTAGTGGGATTGCTGGGTCATATGGTAGTTCTATTTTTAGTTTTTTAAGGAACCTCCATACTGTTCTCCATAGTGGCTGTACCAATTCATATTCCCACCAGCAGTGCAAGAGTGTTCCCTTTTCTCCACACCCTCTCCAGCATTTATTGTTTCTAGATTTCTTGATGATGGCCATTCTGACTGGTGTGAGAGGATATCTCATTGTAGTTTTGATTTGCATTTCTCTAATGATTAATGATGTTGAGCATTCTTTCATGTGTTTGTTGGCAGTCTGTATATCTTCTTTGGAGAAATGCCTATTTAAGTCTTCTGCCCATTTTTGGATTGGGTTGTTTGTTTTTTTGCTATTGAGCTGCATGAGCTGTTTATAAATTTTGGAGATTAATCCTTTGTCAGTTGCTTCATTTGCAAATATTTTCTCCCATTCTGAGGGCTGTCTTTTGGTCTTGTTTATGGTTTCCTTTGCTGTGCAAAAGCTTTGAAGTTTCATTAGGTCCCATTTGTTTATCTTTGTTTTTATTTCCATTTCTCTAGGAGGTGGGTCCAAAAGGATCTTGCTGTGATTTATGTCATAGAGTGTTCTGCCTATGTTTTCCTCTAAGAGTTTGATAGTTTCTGGCCTTACATTTAGGTCTTTAATCCATTTTGAGCTTATTTTTGTGTATGGTGTTAGGGAGTGATCTAATCTCATACTTTTACATGTCCCTGTCCAGTTTTCCGAGCACCACTTATTGAAGAGGCTGTCCTTTCTCCACTGTACATTCCTGCCTCCTTTATCAAAGATAAGGTGACCATATGTGCGTGGGTTTATCTCTGGGCTTTCTATCCTGTTCCATTGATCTATCTTTCTGTTTTTATGCCAGTACCACACTGTCTTGATTACTGTAGCTTTGTAGTATAGTCTGAAGTCAGGGAGCCTGATTCCTCCAGCTCCGTTTTTCGTTCTCAAGATTGCTTTGGCTATTCGGGGTCTTTTGTTTTTCCAAACAAATTTTGAAATTTTTTGTTCTAGTTCTGTGAAAAATGCCAGTGGTAGTTTGACAGGGATTGCATTGAATCTGTAGATTGCTTTGGGTAGTAGAGTCATTTTCACAATATTGATTCTTCCAATCCAGGAGCATGGTATATCTCTCCATCTATTTGTATCATCTTTAATTTCTTTCATCAGTGTCTTATAATTTTCTGCATACAGGTCTTTTGTCTCCTTAGGTAGGTTTATTCCTAGATATTTTATTCTTTTTGTTGCAATGGTAAATGGGAGTGTTTTCTTGATTTCATTTTCAGATTTTTCATCATTAGTGTACAGGAATGCCAGAGATTTCTGTGCATTAATTTTGTATCCTGCTACTTTACCAAATTCATTGATTAGCTCTAGTAGTTTTCTGTTAGCATCTTTAGGATTCTCTATGAATTGTGTCATGTCATCTGCAAACAGTGACAGCTTTACTTCTTTTCTGATTTGGATTCCTTTTATTTCTTTTTCTTCTCTGATTGCTGTGACTGAAACTTCCAAAACTAGGTTGAATAAGAGTGGTGAGAGTGGGCAGCCTTGTCTTGTTCCTGATCTTAGTGGAAATGGTTTCAGTTTTTCACCATTGAGGACAATGTTGGCTGTGGGTTTGTCATATATGGCCTTTATTATGTTGAGGAAAGTTCCCTCTATGCCTACTTTCTGCAGGGTTTTTATCATAAATGGGTGTTGAATTTTGTCGAAAGCTTTCTCTGCATCTATTGAGATGATCATATGGTTTTTCTCCTTCAACTTGTTAATATGGTGTATCACATTGATTGATTTGCGTATATTGAAGAATCCTTGCATTCCTGGAATAAACCCCACTTGATCATGGTGTATGATCCTTTTAATGTGCTGTTGGATTCTGTTTGCTAGTATTTTGTTGAGGATTTTTGCATCTATGTTCATCAGTGATATTAGCCTGTAGTTTTCTTTCTTTGTGACATCCTTGCCTGGTTTTGGTATCAAGGTGATGGTGGCCTCGTAGAATGAGTTTGGGAGTGTTCCTTCCTCTGATACTGTTTGGAAGAGTTTGAGAAGGATGGGTGTTAGCTCTTCTCTAAATGTTTGATAGAATTCGCCTGTGAAGCCATCTGGTCCTGGGCTTTTGTTTGTTGGAAGATTTTTAATCACAGTTTCAATTTCAGTGCTTGTGATTGGTCTATTCATATTTTCTATTTCTTCCAGATTCAGTCTTGGCAGGTTGTGCATTACTAAGAATTTGTCCATTTCTTCCAGGTTGTCCATTTTATTGGCATAGAGTTGCTTGTAGTAATCTCTCATGATCTTTTGTATTTCTGCAGTATCAGTTGTTACTTCTCCTTTTTCATTTCTAATTCTATTGATTTGAGTCTTCTCCCTTTTTTTCTTGATGAGTCTGGCTAATGGTTTATCAATTTTGTTTATCTTCTCAAAGAACCAGCTTTTAATTTGGTTGATCTTTGCTATCGTTTCCTTCATTTCTTTTTCATTTATTTCTGATCTGATCTTTATGATTTCTTTCCTTCTGCTAACTTTGGGGGTTTTTTGTTCTTCTTTCTCTAATTGGTTTAGGTGCAGGGTCAGGTTGTTTACTCGAGATGTTTCCTGTTTCTTAAGGTGGGATTGTATTGCTATAAACTTCCCCCTTAGAACTGCTTTTGCTGCGTCCCATAGGTTTTGGGTCGTCGTGTCTCCATTGTCATTTGTTTCTAGGTATTTTTTTTATTTCCTCTTTGATTTCTTCAGTGATCACTTCGTTATTGAGTAGTGTATTGTTTAGCCTCCGTGTGTTTGTATTTTTTACAGATATTTTCCTGTAATTGATGTCTAGTCTCATAGCATTGTGGTCAGAAAAGATACTTGATAGAATTTCAATTTTCTTAAATTTACCAAGGCTTGATTTGTGACCCAAGATATGATCTATCCTGGAGAATGTTCCATGAGCACTTGAAAAAAATGTGTATTCTGTTGTTTTTGGATGGAATGTCTTATAAATATCAACTAAGTCCATCTTGTTTAATGTGTCATTTAAAGCTTGTGTTTCCTTATTTATTTTCATTTTGGATGATCTGTCCATTGGTGAAAGTGGGGTGTTAAAGTCCCCTACTATGAGTGTGTTACTGTCGATTTCCCCTTTTATGGCTGTTAGTATTTGCCTTATGTATTGAGGTGCTCCTATGTTGGGTGCATAAATATTTACAATTGTTATATCTTCTTCTTGGATCGATCCCTTTATCATTATGTAGTGTCCTTCTTTGTCTTTTCTAATAGTCTTTATTTTAAAGTCTATTTTGTCTGATATAAGAATTGCTACTCCAGCTTTCTTTTGATTTCCATTTGCATGGAATATCTTTTTCCATCCCCTTACTTTCAATCTGTATGTGTCTCTAGGTCTGAAGTGGGTCTCTTGTAGACAGCATATATATGGGTCTTGTTTTTGTATCCATTCAGCCACTCTGTGTCTTTTGGTGGGAGCATTTAGTCCATTTACATTTAAGGTAATTATTGATATGTATGTTCCTATTCCCATTTCCTTAATTGCTTTGGGTTCGTTATTGTAGGTATATTCCTTCTGTTGTGTTTCTTGCCTAGAGAAGTTCCTTTAGCATTTGTTGTAAAGCTGGTTTGGTGGTGCTGAACTCTCTCAGCTTTTGCTTGTCTGTAAAGGTTTTAATTTCTCCATCAAATCTGAATGAGATCCTTGCTGGGTAGAGTAATCTTGGTTGCAGGTTTCTCTCCTTCATCACTTTAATTATGTCCTGCCACTCCCTTCTGGCTTGTAGAGTTTCTGCTGAGAGATCAGCTGTTAACGTAATGGGGATTCCCTTGTGTGTTATTTGTTTTTTTCCCCTTGCTGCTTTTAATATGATTTCTTTGTGTTTAATTGTTGACAGTTTGATTAATATGTGTCTTGGCGTATTTCTCCTTGGATTTATTCTGTATGGGACTCTCTGTGCCTCCTGGACTTGATTAACTATTTCCTTTCCCATATTAGGGAAGTTTTCAACTATAATCTCTTCAAATATTTTCTCAGTCCCTTTCTTTTTCTCTTCTTCTTCTGGAACCCCTATAATTTGAATGTTGGTGCGTTTAATGTTGTCCCAGAGGTCTCTGAGACTGTCCTCTGTTCTTTTCATTCTTTTTTCTTTATTTTGCTCTGCATCAGTTATTTCCACTCTTTTATCTTCCACCTCACTTATCCGTTCTTCTGCCTCAGTTACTCTGCTATTGATCCCATCTAGAGTATTTTTCATTTCATTTATTGTGTTTTTAATCAATGCTTGATTCATCTTTAGTTCTTCTAGATCCTTGTTAACTGTTTCTTGCATGTTGTCTATTCTATTTCCAAGATTATGGATCTTGGAAATAGAATCTTGGATCATCTTTACTATCATTATTCTGAATTCTTTTTCAGGTAGACTGCCTATTACCTCTTCATTTGTTAGGTCTGGTAGGTTTTTATCTTGCTCCTTCACCTGCTGTGTGTTTTTCTGTCTTCTCATTTTGCTTATGTTACTGTGTTTGGGGTCTCCTTTTTGCAGGCTGAAGATTCGTAGTTCCCATTGTTTTTGGTGTCTGTCCCCAGTGGCTAAGGTTGTTTCAGTAGGTTGTGTAGGCTTCCTGGTGGGGGGGGACTAATGCCTGTGTTCTGGTGGTTGAGGCTCGATCTTGTCTTTCTGGTGGACAGGTCCACGTCTGGTGGTGTGTTTTGGGGTGCCTGTGGCCTTATTATGTTTTTAGGTAGCCTCTCTGCTAATGGGTGGGGTTGTGTTCCTGCCTTGCTAGTTGCTTGGCATAGGGTGACCAGCACTGTAGCTTGCTGGTCGTTGACTGAAGCTGGGTGCTGGTGTTGAGATGGAGATCTCTGGGAGATTTTCGCTGCTTGATATTATGTGGAGCTGGGAGGTCTCTTCTGGACCCGTGTCCTGAAGTTGGCTCTCCCACTTCAGAGGCACAGCACTGACTCCTGGCTGCAGCACCAAGAGCCTTTCATCCACCCGGCTCAGAATAACAGGGAGAAAAAGTAGAAAGAAAGAATTAGTAGAAGAAAGAAGGAGAGAGGGAAAGAAAGGAAGAAGGGAAGAAAGGAAGGAAGGAAGAAAGAAAGAAAGGAGGGAGGGAGGGAGGAATGAAAGCAAAAGGAAGAGTGAATGGAAGAAGGGAGGGAGGGAGGAAGGAAAGAAAGAAAGACAGGAGGGAGGGAGGAAGGAAAGAAAAAGAAAGTGGAAAGAAGAAGGGTGGGAGGGAGGGAGGGAGGAAAGAAAAAGAAAGAAGGAAAGGAGGAGCGGAGGGAGGGAGGAAGGGAAGGTAGGGAAAAAAGAAAGAGCAGGTAAAGTAAAATAGAATAAAGTATGAAATATAGTAGCGTTATTAAAATTAAAAAGTAATTATTAAAAAAAAACCGGACAGATAGAACCCTGGGACATACGGTGGAAGCAAAGCTATACAGAGAGAATCTTACACAGAAGATTACACATACACATTCACAAAAGGAGAGCAGGGGGAAAAATCAAAAATCTTGCTCTGCAAGTCCACCTCCTCAATTTGGGATAATTCATTGTAAAAAAAGGAAAAGGGCGAGAAGTCTGAAATCTTGCTCTCTAAGTCCACCTCCTTAATTTGGGATAATTCTTTGTAAAAAAAGGAAAAGGGGGGAAAGTCTTAAATCTTGTCCTCAAAGTCCACTTCCTCAATTTGGGATGATTCGCTGTCCATTCATGCACTCCACAGACTCAGGGCACATCAAATGGACTGTGGAGCTTTAATCCGCTGCCTCCGAGACTGCACAGAGAGATTTCCCTGTCTCTGCTCTCACAGCTCCCGGGTCTCAGCCTTGGACCTGGCCCCGCCTCTGCGCGTAGGTCGCCGGAGGGCGTCCGTTCTTCGCTCAGACAGGACGGGTTTAAAGGAGCCGCTGATTCGGGGGCTCTGGCTCACTCAGGCAGAGGGGAGGGAGGGGCGCGCAGTGTGGGGCGGGCCTGTGGCTGCAGAGGCCGGCGTGACGTTGCAGCAGCCCGAGGCGCTCCTTGCGCTTTCCCGGGAAAGCCGTCCCTGGGTCCCGGGATCCCGGCAGTGGCGGGGTGCACAGGCCCCCCGGAAGGCGGGGCGGACAGTGACCCGCGCTCGTACACAGGTCCCGCGGCGGCGGCGGCGGCAGCAGCCCCAGCGTCCCACGCCCGCCTCCGCGGTCCGCACCTTTAGCCGCGGCTCGCGCCTGTCTCCGGCGCTTCCCCAAGCAGCCCTCTTAATGCCCTCTCCTCGCGCACCAGGAAACAAAAGGGAAAAAAGTCTCTTGCCTCTTCGGCAGCTCCAGACCCTTTCCCCGGACTCCCTCCGGGCTAGCCGTGGTGCACTAACCCCTTCAGGCTCTCTTCCTGCCGCCAGCCCCAGTCCTCTCCCTGCGCTCCGACTGAAAGCAGATACCCGAGCCTCAGCTCCCAGCCCCGCCCGCCCCGGAGGCCAAGCAGACAAGCTTCTCGGGCTGGTGTGTGCCTGAGGGCACCGATCTTCTGTGCTGGAATCTCTCCGCTTTGCCCTCCACACCCCTGTTGCTGTGCTCTCCTCCGCTACTCCGAAGCTTTCCCCCTCCGCCACCTGCAGTCTCCGCCCGCGAAGGGGCTTGTAGTGTGTGGAAACCTTTCCTCCTTCACGGCTCCCTCCCACTGGTGCAGGTCCCGTCCCTATCCTATTGTCTCTGTTTATTCTTTTTTTCTTTTGCCCTACCCAGGTATGTGGGGAGTTTCTTGCCTTTTAGGGGGTCTGAGGTCTTCTGTCAGCGTTCAGTAGGTGTTCTGTAGGAGTTGTTCCACGTGTATATGAATTTCTGATGTATCTGTGGGGAGGAAGGTGATCTCCGCGTCTTACTCTTCCGCCATCTTCCTATGGGCTAAACATAACTTTTATATGAACTGGGAAACCAAAAAATTTGTGCGAGTCGCTTTACTTTGATACTCATTATACTCATTTTATTGTAGTGGTCTGGAACTGAACCTACAATATCTCTGAGGTCTGTCTGTACACTTTTAAAGCTCAGCATATTTAAGAGAGTTTTGTTCCTTGCTTCCTAGACCCTGAAGTTTTTTTACAAATCTATTTTGCATGTGATTTGTATTTTCATGGCAATTTTAAAAACATCAAGTGTTGGAAGACAGTTTTTAAAACATCAACTTTTAAAGTCTAGCATATTAAATACGTTTTAAACTAACCATACTCTTACATCAGGAAAACATTTTGGAATAGATATTGGTGGTTGAAGCAGACTTCAGTTATGAAGTTATGGAAATAATATTTTAATAAGACACTTGATTTTAAAATTGAATGTAATTCTAGTTTTGGTGATAATTTTTAAAGGTCTATGGTTTAATCTGAGGAAGTAAACCAAAACCAAGTGGAAGCAGATGTTTCTGTTGTTGTAGTGACAAGCGAACAGAGTAGGGAGCCTCCTGGGGGGAAGGAACACTTCCTCATGACCTGCTACTCAACAGGCTCTCTGCTCTGTAGATGATGCTCCATATGCCAACTCATTAAAGGATACAAATGTTACTTATGTAAGAATACTGTAAGCAGGGTTTTCCCAAGTTTGTATTCCCGTACTGCCAGGGCTAAAAATGGTCCTCCAAGAAAGGGTTCTGAGGTCAGAAAAGTTTGGGAAGTTCTTGCTCATTCCATACTCCCCCATTTGTGGGGCCACAGTGCATATCAGCATATTGAAGGCTTATTGTCCCACACTCCACATCCCCACACCCTGGGAAACAATTTAACTTTGCTTACCTGCATCTGAATCTTTAAAATTTTTTCAATACATCTTGAGGCACTATTCTCCTACAGAACACACTTTGAGAAAAAGTGCTTGAAATATTCCTTCTCAATTCCCCGCTCTTAAGTGAGAACAAAAGTGTGTGGTAGCAAGAATGTTGTTGATCAGGTAACCCCTAGTAGGAAGTGATCAGCAGATTTGAAACTGAGTTTGAGCACATCACAAACTTCAAGTTTTTTTTTTTAACAATATTGACAAAATAATGTAAATAAATTTCAAGTCACTCTATTATATTGTAATTTAAAAGGCTTTCAATTGAATCGTTTCTCAGATTTGTAGCATGAGATATTTAAGAAGTTGGTAAGGGTGTTTTACAAAAGGATCCTTCACCTTAGAAACTTCAGAACAGAACTGCTCTGAGGCCACCCAGGCCAGCAGCAAGAGAGGGAAGCAGCCATCTGCACTTTGGGTTTTCTTCTCCTAGTTGTAGTTATTGCTTAGCCCTCCAAATGGACATCTAGAGATGGGACCTGGCGATTGAATGCTGACTATCTTTTGTTGGCGGAAGAATTGAGGACAGCGATAATATTACAGGGGCTAAGCAAATAATAGATCCTCAATAAATGTTGATTGAATATATGTGGTGGGAACGTGGGGTATTCAGAGACTAGAATTTTAGTTTATGATGATAATGATACTTGTCAAAATTACTATTAAAACATATACAACCTGTCAATGGAGGGAAATGGGAATGAACCTAAAAATTACCATAAGCCGCTTTTAGATATGTTTTAAGTTAATTTTGGTGATTTTGAACCTGACTTTGTTAGCATGTGTTCCCACATTATGATGAATTCTTGGTGAATACATTAATACTAGGCAGTCAGGAAAAAAAAAGAGCACATCATAAGCTAGAGTCCTCTGGGTCTCATAAACACCCAAGTATGCTAGGTAGTCAGCACTGGTCAATAGATTTATAAGAAGGAAGGTTTATCTTCCCTGCTGCCACCTGTGCCCCTCTTTTTTATAACTGGCCCACAGTACAGGATGTACAGTGAAAGCTCTTCTGGCCCATCTTCTCAGTGCCTGCCTGGGAGCAGTGTGGGTAGAGCTACAAATCCTACTTATTTTGTTCAAAGTGCAGCCAGAAGGGTGAAGAGCAGCCTGCAGCAATGACCCGTGCCTGTGACTGGTACTCAGGGCTGAGGGGAAGGCACTGAAAAGAAAAAAAGAAAATCAAGAATGTTAGTAGAATAAAGAGAAAATTCCAGGCCAGTCACATGCTTTGGTTCGGTTCACTGTTTACAGACCAGTGCACTGCTCAGGATGCTAAGTACTGAATTCAACCAAGAAGGAGACTTTCCCTCTAGAAGTGTGCAGTCTGTTAAGGGAGAGAAGGTGGAGGGGCATCCACAGAGTGTCAGGGCTCACCTGAGTCTCTGTTTCTTAAGTAGCCAAAAATCACATGGTTTACAAGGTACAAAGTGCTGATAATTTCTTGGTAGATTCTAAACTAAGTTTTAAAAGTAGGAACTAGAAATGCTAAAGTGCCCTGAGGCAACATAGACATTATTTGACCTGTGTCTACTCTTAACTGGTAAGGATGGAGTTCAGTAAATTTTGAGATTATCCCTGTAGTCATGACATTATTTTATTACACAGAGTGAAAGAAAAAATACTGTCCTTGAGTAGAAAAATAAAGCTTCTCTGGTTTATAGACAAGTCATAGTGACTCTTGAGGTGGTCCCATAAAAAAGATGGGACCTATTATGTGTTTAATATTTTAATTTCCACTTTGAAATAAGCAACATTTAAGCTGAGGTATTATTTTTGTTCTTTGATGGAACAAGGTTCTAGAAACTTTATTTAAAGTAGAACAAATGAAGTGTCCCTTTGCTGTTGTTCTCTAATCTCAGGTGGCTCTCTTGCAGTTCATCTGCATCTAGTGACTGAGCCACAGATCTCTGCCCTTTCCCCCTGTCAGGAAGCCCAGGTGCTCTCGCCATGGCCCCAGGGTCTCTTACCTAACTGGGCACTGTGACCTGTTTAATGTCCCACCACCACCAAACCACAGGACCCAGAGTGGATTCTTCATTTCTTACCACCCACCACACCATCTTCTCGTTTCTCCTCCAGTTTTCTCCCACTCAGACATGCATTTTCTCTTCTACTCTTTAAGTATTTATATCTCATCTGCTTGCAAAATATTATATAAAATATTTTTAATGAAATGTAAATATATTGAAGACTTCTGAAATGAAAAATCAAAGGCTCAAAGGAGGTGGAGGTGGGGTAGAAGGAAGGAAGCGCATGTGGCCTCAGTACCTCAGCTGCTTCACCTACCGGTGTTTCTAGTCTCACTTCAGAAGGTACTAATTCAAAGGAGATGATTACCTGGAATCCTTTTACAGAATCCCCCAGCTGGTGGGGACTTAGAGGCCTATATTACAGCCTACGAGGGTATGACGTCCACTAAGTGGTTTTGTTCAGGCTCTGCTTAAATACCTCCGTCAGCAGAGAACTCACTGCTTCCTGAGAAATTTAACTCTACTTTCAGGTAGTTATGAGAAATTTCTTTCTGGCACAGCTGACCTCTCTGTCCATGTAACTTTATTGTTGGTTCTGATTCTGTACCCACTAGCTATATAGAATAACTGAACAACTGAAGGTAAAACAACTGAAATCAGCCTTAATGTGTGCCGAGGTGTGTGTGTGTGTCTGTGTGTGCACGTTTAAACTTAAAAACCCTTAATTTATACAACCATTTCTGAATGTCATGATTCCAAATCTTGTACTGTTCTTGGACCCCCTTTTTTTCATCTTATGCTTTGATATTTTTTATATATTTAAGTTTTATTTTTATCAAAGCTATACAGGCATATATATTTAAGGAGTCAGACATTTCTAACAGGATTGTTAGTTTTTTTAAAAAGTCTTCTTCCCCATTTTCTCCTGCCCTGAGGCCATCACTTTTAAATGTTTGAACTCATAAATATTTTCCTTTTCCCCTCTGTATCTCCAACATGCTTATATTGCTACCTCCCAGTTCTTCAGTTTCCAGTATTAATTTTGGCCTCCACTATGGAAGATGAAAATTATGCTCACTTCCAAATGATTCTTTGCCCTGATTCCACATACATGCTTCCAGTCCCCCTTATCCTGCTTTAGACATATAGTTTTGTTTGGATCAGTGCTCAGGCTTGAGTCATGTAATATTTCATCGTTCCTACATAATCTTTTGTTGCTCTTGGAGATAATAATTGTCTTGTTTTGCTGTTTACCTAGTTGTCTATGCACTTATGACTAATAGACCTCTACATTCTTGCCCAGTTGTATGAATTTCTTTGAGTCAGCACAGATACCTTAGATATTCTTCCAGTTTCCTGATGAGATCTCTCCCATAGCTCCAACCTGGGCTGTCCACTTTTCAGGCCTGCTGCAAAGTTATCAATTTGAGATCTCCCTTTACATTATACCAGGGATTCCTTTTAGTCTTTGTTGTGTTGCTTCCCCAATTCTCTGGATCCCACGTCCTTTAAAAAGTTTTATTAAAAAAATTTTAATGGCTGTAGCTTCCTTTGTTTTACAAGTATGTGTAAGGAAAATAAAGGAGGGAAAGGAGGAAAGAAAAGAAGGTGAAGTAGAATTGGAGGAAGAAAACTTCTATTCTGCCTTTAAACTCGAAGGTCTTGCAAGTTCACAACATCTGTGTTTGGAATGAGACCAATGAATCTAGTCAACTTGGTGGATTGAACACAGGCACTTATCTCTGGTCCTTCCCCAAACTCCTTGGTAGAGCATAAATACAGACCCAGATCACCAGGAATCTAAGGCCCAGGTATCTCTGAGGACATGGGTGAGAAGAGAGGCTGAAAAACCACAGAACTGACTGATAGTCTGTATCAGGAGTAAGCAGACCCTCAGATCACTTCCCCAGCTAAGCAGCAAGGTAACACATTGCCCTACAATATTCTGTTTTCACGTTTGACACTTAGGTCTAAGATCCAGTTTGAGTTCATTTTTGGATAAGGTCTGTATATGCTTTCATAGAACTCTTACAGTCTCATGTGATTCATAATATTTGAGATCAAACTGTGCATCATATGTCTTTGATTGAATTTCGTCATGTCTTCTCTGGCATACTGCTCCTCCTCTTACTACTTCACTATTCTCAGTAGTGACTCACTCCAATGCTACTGACCCTCATGCATAGCTTCACATATATTCAGATCTCTCCCATCATAAAAATCCTTTCCTAATCTCACAAAACTCCATGGAAACCTCACAGCATTTTCCCCATTTCTCATCTAATTTTTCTCAAAGAATATCCTACAGTGCACTTACCATATTGTTTCTCACCTCCTATTAATCACTCAACCCACTTTTACCTGCTTTCAAAACTCATTACTCAAATTAAATCTACTATGCAGATAAATCCAGTCACCAGAGTACCTTTCCAATCTATTGATATATACCTGGTCACATTATTTGTGAATTTAAAATCATAGAGTTTAAATACATGAAATCCACGCTCAATTGAGTGATTTAAAATACTTTCATGATATCACTTTTTCTCAAATCTATTTCAAAATTCTGTCATGACTTTTTTTCTTTCTTCTGTTTTTTTTTGTTGCTTTTAACACTTCATAATTCTGATAAACCTCCTGTTTATTCCACAGTAGTTCCCACTTCCATGACTTGTTCTAACTGATCTCTCTGCCGCAAAATTATTTTCTATTGTGAACTTTCTTCTCAATCTTTTAAGATCAAGAAATGTCTTCTTGATGTGTGTTTTGCCAATTTTAGGTAGTATTTGGTAGCCTTCTTTTATAATTCTGTTCTATTATCTGCCATCGTGATAATGCCATTGGCATTCCTATATTTACATTGCATTGTGTATTTCTTTGGCTGTCTTCTCCTTGAGTCTACTTCAAATTAAGGCCTGTAGTTGATCTACATCATATGTCAGACCCTTTCTCTAAAGGGACAGGTAGTAAATATTTTAGGTTTTGGGGGCCACATTATCTCTGTCACAACTATCAAACTTTGCCACTGTAGCACAAAACAGCTATAGACAGTACATAAATGAATGACTGTGTTCCAATAAAATGTTATTTATGGACACTGGAATTTGGATTTCATATATTTTAAAACTATTATGAAATACTATACTTCTTTTGATTTTTTTCAGTCATTTAAAAACATAATCAATTTTGATTCTCAGGCCATAAAAAAACAGTTAATAAATTGGTTTAGGCCAGGGTCTCTAGTTTCTTTTATGCATCCTGGCATTTTGCACAAGCCTGGATAATTTGACATGCTTACAAATATCTATTTAAAGAATGAAGAAATGAGATTTTATACTTCTTTTGATTCTTAGGGTCTGCCTAAGATCAAACAGACAAACAAAATATTTAAATGGTTGAATCAGAGATAAAGTAATTTTCTTTTGAATTGTAGTTCTGCCTTTTAATCTCTTTAAGAGCTATAAATTATTTAGCATAACCTCTCTCCTAAAAAGTATTGGAATGAATAAAGGGCAGCATTACATGATTATCTTCAGAGACTCAGAAAAAACGTTTGACAAGCTCAGTACCTTTTCATCATAAAAACACTTAAGAAACTAAGAATTGAAGGAAACTTCCTCAATCTGATAAGCATATCTACGTTTTAAAAAATGCAGCTAACATTATATTTACATCAAAACTAAGATCACAACAAAATAAGGATAACCAGTTTCATCACTTCTTTTTGACATTGTGCTGGAGTTTCTAGCCTCGGCAATTAGACAATAAAATGAAATATAAAGACATCCATATTAAAAAGGAAGCCACTGCATTATTTCTAATTTCTGCTTCCTTCTGATCAGAGCCTTCTAATAGCACATCAGGTGGTTCTAGAAACACCATACAACAGACCAATCATAGGGACGCCCACAGCAAATCTGCCTCCTTCTTGGTTGGCTTCATACTCTTTGATATTGTCTTTGCTAGCAGCTGCTCTCTTTGGCCCTTTTAAGGCTTTCACCCAGATAACATAGATGTGGACAAAGTCAAGAACATGCTTGGTGCATTTGGTGGTTTATACTTCATGAGACTGAGAAGGATCTAATGAGCCCCCAAACTATTGTACTGTTTAGGAAAGGTGCATGACACTCCTATGGTTAATGGTTTGCAATAAACCTGAAGGAAATTAACAATTTTACATCTAGTGTACAAAGGCCATAATGCATCAGAGCTGATTATCTCCTCTCTATTGTATTCTAAAAGTTTTGTATTAAAAGTACATGTGTATGTGTGTGTATATATATATATATTTTTTTTTCCCTAGTGATAGTTCTATAAGGTTTGTCAGTAGGGTCTTTATCGTTTTTACCATTATGTAAAAACTTACCATCTGTTTGGTAATCATACATGTTGACTGAGATCTTCTTGATCTTTATATAAGATGTCCATATGTGAAATCATAGATATCTACTTGATACTTCACATGATATATGTTAATTTTAAAGTCTGCATTTATCTCATAATTTCTTAATAAACAATGAATAAAATATTTTATAATTTCATATTTGTCTAGTCTGTGTAGTCAGTCCTTCACAAGTGAACCAGGGGGTTACAAATAAGCAGAAAATTAAAGTATTTCATATAATAGTCTGTTATTATATAGATTCACAAGAAAGATGCTTTCTGAATTATTTTCCTTTAAAAATTCCTTGGGGAGGGAGGGAGCATGTGTGGAGAACTAGCCAGCTTTTTCCAAAGGCCATTTAGTAAGAAGGTTGGACTCTTTGCCACAATAGGTGTCTACATGACTCAGCTCCAATTTGGAGGACTTCTCCCAGATCACAGGCATCTGCATTGTAGTATCCTTCATTCCCAAAGGGTGTCTAGAAGGATTACAGGAACAGAATGCAAGGAAATACTCCAGTTCTCTGACTGCTCAGAGCTCAACATTGCAGTTGTTTCCTTTATGTACAGATGGGACAAGTGAGCGTTGGCAGAAAGGACCATCATATGAGGATGTGGAACAGTTAGAACTCTCATACATTGTGGGAATGTCAAGTGGTAGAACAATTTGGAAAAAAGGGTTTGAAAATTTCTTATAAACTTAAACAGAAATCTACTCTATGACTCATCCATGCCAATCCTACATATTTACCAAAGAGAAACAAAAACATAAAACATTGTACAAGAATATTCATAGAAATTTTATTCATAGTTACTAAACACTGTAAAAACCCCCAAAGGCCATTTTTAGGAGAATGGTTAAAAGAATTTAAACTACTGATGCATGTCAGTAGTTTTTATGAATGTAGTCATGTCAGTAGTATTTATGAATCTCATAAATATGTTCAGTGAAAGAATCCAGATACAAAATATTATATACTTTATGATTTCACTTATATAATGTTCAGAAACAAGCAAAACTCATCTATGATGATAGAGACTAGAATAATGATTGCCTACAGTTACGTGTAGGTGGTGAATAGGCCCTATATCTTCATTGGAGTGGAGGTTATACAAGGATAAACATATATCAAAACTTACTGAATCCTATACTAAGCATCTTTGTATTGTATTCCTTGTCATTTTTATCTAAAAAATTATAAAATTAAGTAGATGAAATAAATTAACTATAACACAAACAAGAATAAATGTAACAGTACCAATTACTCCAATCAAAATATGAATAATTATCTACTGGAAAAACATCTAGCTATATTTTGCTTGTAAAAGTAGAGCTGAAACCAAAGTTAACAGAAAAGTTGAAAGAAAAGTGGATGCAAACAACATGTAACAGGTAAACAAAATAAAGCTAGTATAGTCACTTGTGTTAGAAATGATAGACTGTAAGACCAAAGTTATTACTAAATTCAAAAAGGCCATTTTATAAAAATGAACGTTGCATCTACAGTACTGATGTGTGAGATTCTTAGGTGGACCTGTTCCTGCTGGCAGCACACCTACTGTGCCCTGGTGACCAGGTGCTTGCCTGCTGCTGCTTCTGAAAACTAGCAACTTCTCCAACATGCCTGTCTTCAAAACTTGTGGTAGTTCTTCTCGTTGGAAGAATTTATTCTGGGACTTACTGTCTAGAGAATCTGGGAAAATATTTCTTAGTTTTCATCCTGACAACGACAATCTATTTACCTAATAGTAAGCTTCAAAAAATACGAAGGGAAGAAAACAGGCAGTTCTTTCCAAAGAAATATTGACAAATTCAATATTGATAAGATTTTAACACACTTGACGCTGCAATTGGCAGAAAATTTAAGAAAAATGTAGAAAAAATAACAGCAAACACTAGTGCTAGTTCTATTATTTTTAGAATCAAAACCAGACACAACTAACAAAGTTCTGAGCTCTCAAACATGGCTGTGCTGCACTATTTCATTCAGTCTGAATAATAAACTCATGAAAATCTCACCATGATGCACTACAAAACCGAACTTTTCTCCATTAACCAATTTAGCAGTCAGAAAGTTGTTGTGTGTGTGTTTTTTTTCTTTAAAGAGGGCACTTTTCAAAAATACTCGTTAAATTTGTATTTTAATTAAAATAACTGTGCTATTTTGCAGGTGAGTTTGAAAGAGGAACTTATATGTCTTCTAATTACATTTTGGAGCTTGTTCTAACATCCATATTATTGTTACTGTAATAAATAAAGCTTGGTTCAAGAAAATTAGCTTCTTTCAGTATACATCATTAAACCTAAAGCCTGACTATATTTTCCCATTAAAGTTTTTTAAAAAAGCAATTTCTAAAAGCAGACAATCCAATGGAAGTAAGCCCAGACCATACACTCTGTTATCTATTCATAGATTAATTCTCTTAAATATGATTTATGCTATTTTGATATTTTAAGCAAAAATTATACTTGACTACATATGCCTATTCTTTAATTTCTCTAATATATCCCAGTAAAAATATCTCCTTCAGTCACATTACATGGGATATATCTATCAGATAGAGAGAGAGCGAGAGATGTAAGACAAAACTTGAGGAAAGTTTAAGCATGAGCTCAAAAATGTAAAACCTTGAATCAGCTCCCTCTTGGAAATGAATTACTGTTCATGTCTTTATGGCACACTGTCAGTAGTATAGCCACTGACAAAGTAAATTATTTTTGCAATTTTCTGTTTTCATTGATTGATAGATATATGGCATTAGATAAGTGAGAGAGCAATGGCATTACTATAAGCAGGATAAGCATAGGTCAAAGCATAAAGGCGTATACAGTTTACACAATGAATTGTTATCAGAACATTGACAATTTGATTAGGAATTCATATATGAGTATGAGTCACTTATAAAATGATTTATATTAATAAAGATCAAAATGTTTATCAGATATTTAGAATATAATATATAACAATATATCTACTTCTACCTTATTCTCTCAAGCAAGCCCTTGCTCCTATCTATCTTGATTTTAGCTACTCTCAATGCCCAGCCAGATATTTACATTATATATTAGCTTGTGAGGTCATCAGGCTCTTCCTTGTCCCCAGGCAACTTAGTAATTCAAGAGTCCTTGTACTATGTTTGGTATCAATATTCAAAGGGAATTTCTTTGTAATTCCTTGCAGCCTTCCATGTTCTTACCAGTCCCCAAGATCAATAGTTTTTGTTCATGTCTCCTTGTATTAACTAAAATTAATGATTTAAAAGCTGGTGCTTACACTTTCCATGGACCCTCTTCCAGAATGTGTTTCCAAATCTAGCTTTCTCAGATTAAGCATTCTCCTCGAACCTCAAATTTGATTCTTGAACCTTGACCAACTGATAGAGGTGAATCCATACTTGGAGCTTTGGACTGTCTTTACCAATTTTACCTCCTTTATTATTTCTTAAATCATTCTAGGAAATTTTGATTTTTTAATAAAAAAGTAAATATTTTATAAATAAATAAATACACACCCACATAAATACGCTGCTGAAGGAGGAGGAAAAAAAAAGAAGAGGAAAAAGAAAAAGCCTGCATGCTTTCAAATTCAAAACATTAGGAATGAGAAACCTTAATTTTGGAAGATAATACATTTATCTTTGGACTGAGATTAAGAAAAAGCAACATCACTTAAATAATATTACTAATCTATTTTCCTAAATTTAGTTTCATTTAGATCCTACTTCATTTACAGTTCATCCATATCTTGACCCTCTAAATAACCCAGCCCAAGAAATTATTCTCTTGATGGGAAGACTTTTGTTTATAAAGTAATGCTTCCCGATCATTCAGAAGTATATTCCAAATTACTAAGTATTAAATGAGCTATTTTTCTCTTAAATCAGAGCTTTGTTTTAACTGTATTATTCCTCCGACTCACAGAAGAAATAGTATATACTATTTAACAGATCCTAAGGAGTTGTTGTATAAACATAGACTAAATATATTTGAGTTAGCTGGGAAATTAGAAACAAAGACGTTTATTCAGACTTCAGAAGCATGCCTTTTCTGTGTTAGGATCAAACCCTTTTCCCTACATTTCCTCACAGATATGTATCTCATCTATTTCTGAGATGGGATAAGTAGTTGACAAGGACAAAAAATGAAAAGTGTTTAAAAGTCGTGAGAAAAATCCACAGCACCCCTAACAGCGTAGAAATGTCTATTCTTGGAATGGGTATGTGGTTATCTTCTGTTACTATAGAATGGACATTTCTTCTCTCCCAACCTTCACAGAAATTAAACAAAGGACTTTTGCTTTGATGATAAGTAAAAGATTGTAAACATAAGAAATTAAATTTGGTAAGGACTCTTTTTATTGAGGGGAATTTGGGGCTTTGCTGGCATACTAGACTTTGGAATTCCCTTATGCTTTGGAGACTCTGTTGACCTCACTCCTCAAGGCAGGCAGGAGAGGACTTGATAATTAAAGGAAGAAGTATGGTTCAAAACTTGTATGTTCCTTGTGCTTTACTCTTGAGAATGTATGAATGATAGCCAAACCACTGGAAAGTGGGAAGAAAAGACTTTATTTCAAAGACCACCTTAATTTTTCTGGGCTATTACTCATATGAATTACCATTTAGTCTATTTTTATTTTTTATTTATTTATTTTTATTTTTTATTTTTTTGTGGTATGCGGGCCTCTCACTGTTGTGGCCTCCCCCGTTGCGGAGCACAGGCTCCGGACGCGCAGGCTCCGGACGCGCAGGCTCAGCGGCCATGGCTCACGGGCCCAGCCGCTCCGCGGCATATGGGATCCTCCCAGACCGGGGCACGAACCCGTATCCCCTGCATCGGCAGGCGGACTCTCAACCACTTGCGCCACCAGGGAGGCCCCCTAGTCTATTTTTAAACACATAATATTTGTCTTATGAGATATTTAAGGAGAAAACTTGAATACTGTCCACAGAATAAAATATTAGCAATAATGAACAGGAGAGTTCATTCCTGATGTTTCTTTATTTTTATTTATTCTAGAAACTCATAGATTATAATCCCATGCCTTAACAGAAAGCAGTGCTCACAAGAGTACTGCCCAGATGATGGCCTGGTTGCATTTGAAAATCACATTCAATTTTCTCTAGGATACTATAAGAGAATTAAAATCCCACCTCAGTGAAAATAAATTCCCTAAATTCTTTAAGAAAACAGAGAAGTAGACATAATAATTTTCAGAAACACAGTCACAAAAGCTTAAGAAACATTTGATTCAAAAAATAAAAGCCACGTCACATGTAAAACTTATTATAAATCCTTCATGCTAATAGTCATTGTAATTATGTACTAACAATACTTGAAAATATGTGAGGAATTCTAGGAAGCTGGAAAGATAGCTACAACCATTTCCTTATTATTTCTTTGGCTTGTTTGTTTGCTTTTCTTTTAAACCATGTCCTTCTTTTATATGCTTCTTATTCTCATTTCTTTTTAGTACATATGCAATCCCAATTTTCTATGCATGCACACATACATTATTCAGGGTCCCAGAAAAGCCAAAGGGCACGATCTAAGGATAATTCAGAGAAGAGCTAATAAAAGGATTATTTTCAAAGGTGTGACCATGCAGACACCACAGTAGGTAGTATTGTACCCAAAAGCTAGTAACACCAGATTTCTTTAACACCCCTGGTCCTGAAGAGATGGAAGCTAGGAATATTAGTTATTTGGCAAGTTAAGACAAGATGCAGGGATTTCCCTGGTAGTGCAGTGGTTAAGAATCCACCTGCCAATGCAGGGGACACGGGTTCGAGCCCTGGTCCAGGAAGATCCCACATGCCGCGGAGAAATTAAGCCTGTGCGCCACAACTACTGAGCCTGCACTGTATAGCCTGCGAGCCACAAACACTGAAGCCCGTGTGCCACAACTACTGAGCCTGCACTCTATAGCCTGCGAGCCACAAATACTGAAGCCCGTGTGCCACAACTACTGAAGCCCATGTGCCTAGAGCCTGTGCTCCGCAACAAGAGAAGCCACCGCAATGAGAAGCCCGTGCACCTCAACCAAGAGTAGCCCCTGCTCACCGCAACTAGAGAAAGCCCGCGTGCAGCAACAAAGACCCAACACAGTCAAAAAAAAAGACAAGATGCATTATTACATTGCAAAAACAAAAATGGTTTCAAGGAGAGGATCATCTGACAAGAGCTAAAACTTTTCATCAAGAGGGATACTAACAGACTGAAGCAGACCTAAAAGGATGGAGCTGGAGTAATCATTGTTCTGAATTAACTCTCCTATCTCCCTCCTATCTCCTCTCAGGACTTCTTTTTGCCAAACCCATCATGAAACCTAGGAATGAGGAATCCTGTTGTAGCCCATACATTTCAGCCTTTCAGGATACAGAGAGGGGAATAGAGAAACAGAGAGTGTATCTTCAAGGGCAGATAAGAGACATCCAGTGTATGTAGATGTGTTTGTGTCAGCTGGTATATTTCTTCCTGGAATCTTTCCACTTTTTAACCAAGCAGAACAAATATTTTAAAACTATGTAGAAGGAGAAGAAGAAAAAACAATTTGGGTTTAGTCATGAATTATGGGCCAAGCACTGTGTCAAGCCCTTTACAAATGAAATAAATAATATTATTCACATTTCACTTAAGGAAATAGGACAGAGAAAGTAAATAGCTTGCTCTGGATCATAAAGCTAGTTAGGCATAGAAATTCAATTCCAATCCATATCTAATTTTAAAATACTGCTTTTAAACACTATATGATAAAGCTCTGTTCCTTGTAGCATCCCTTGTGAATCTATCCTCTGTAATTTCCTGAGTCTAAGACAATCTCTTCCTGCTTCGGGCAAACATTGTTTTTATTTTTATGTGCATCTTATGGCACTTATTTGGGTCACTTTTATATAAATTAAATGATGTACCTTCCTCTTATTCCTGGTGCATAGTGGAGTCCTGGAGGGCAAGGCTCCAGACATGACCTCACAAGCAAGGCTGAACATGGTGTGCTTGTGTACCAGCTTTTGAAGAATTGCAAGGGTAGATAATAAGGGGCAGATAATGAGTGGTTAATTAACTTTCCCAAGCTCATATTGTTATCACATGACAGGACAGCATTACAAGACAGCTAATCTGGTCGAGAAACTACACTTCACCATATACCATCCTATCTCCTAGTACAGAATACAGACAAGGCCAGTAAGCAGAGGATGAGAGTGTTGGAAAAGTCAAGCTACTTAATATTTATAGTAGATTTCACTATTTGATACTGAATAGCTTCAGAAACACACCACTTATCCTAAAAAAAATAAGGGTGAGTTCATAAGTTTGTACTTTGAGAGGTCATGGATTTACTTGGTCCACTGGAATTGTCTTAGTTCAAGCTGCTGTAAGAAAATACCACGAATGGGTGGCTTACAAACAACAGAAGTTTATCACAATTTCTGTGGACTGGAAGTCTGAGATCAGGGTGCCAGCATGGTTGGTTTCTGGTAAGAGCCAGAGCCCTCTACCAGGTTGCAGACTGAAAGATTCTCATTGTGTCTTCACATTGTGGAGAGAGAGCAGGCCAACTCTTTGAACTCTTCTTGTAAGGGCATTAGTACCATTTATGAGGGCACCACCTTTATGACCTAATTACATTCCAAAGGTCTCACCTCCAAGTGCGATCACATTAGAGGTTAGATTTCAACATATGGATTTTGGGGGAGGGGACAAACATTTAGTCCATCACAGGAACCAAGCGTTGGTCACTTGCAACAGAGAAGACAAATGGATAAATCCTAAAATAACTGCATTTGCATAAACAGTATTTTAGCTTGAACACAAAAAATTTCTCATAAGAAGAAATGACTTTCTGTCTTGAAAAAGTAAATGCATGTTCTCATTAGCAGTCCATTTTAGGGGCCAGTCCTGATGGAAATGTTCTTCAGTTGAGTCTGCTCCATTGAGGTAGATGGTACAGGAAACAAAGTTCTGCTATGGCTCTGAAATAGATTATGGATTATTCAATACAGGGGCTCATTCCTTTTTTCTTTTAATTTTTATTTTACATTGGAGAACAGGTGACTAACAATGTTGTGTTAGCTTCAGGTATACAACAAAGTGATTCAGTTATATATATACTTGTATCTATTCTTTTTCAAATTATTTTCACATTTAGGTTATTGCAGAATTTTGAGCAGTTTCCTGTGCTGTACAGTAGGTCCTTGTTGGTTGTATATTGTAAATACAGCAGTGTGTACATGTCAGTCCCAAACTCCCAATCTATCCCTCCCCCAACCCTTCCCCCTAGTAGCCATAAATTCTTTCTCTGAGTCTGTTTCTGTTTTGTAAATAAGTTCATTTGTATCATTTTTTAGATTATACATATGTGATATCATATGATATTTGTTTTTCTCTGTCTAACTTGGTATGATAATTTCCAGGTCCATCCCTGTTGCTGAAAAGGGAATTATTTCATTCTTTTTAATGGCTGAATATTATTCCATTGTATGTATGTATCACGTCTTCTTTAACCATTCATCTGTCGATTGACATTTAGGCTGCTTCCATGTCTTGGCTATTGTGAACAGCGCTGTAGTGAATATTGGGGTTCATGTATCCTTTCAAACCATGTTTTTCTCCAGATATATGCCCAGGATTGGGATTGCTGGATCACATGGTAGCTCTATTTTTAGTTTTTTCAGGAACCTCCATACTGTTCTCCATAGTGGCTGTGTCAATTTACATTTCCAAAAACAGTGTAGGAGGGTTCCCTTTTCTCCACACCCTCTCCAGGATTTACTGTTTGTAGGTTTTTTGATGATGGCCATTCTGACTGGTGTGAGGTGATATCTTATTGTAGTTTTGATTTGCATTTCTCTAATAATAAGCGATGTTGAGCATCTTTTCATGTGCCTCTCAGCCATCTGTATGTCTTCTTTGGATAAATGTCTAGTTAGAACTTCTGCCCATGTTTTGATTGGGTTGTTTGTTGTTTAGATATTGAGCCACATGAGCGGTTTGTAAATTTTGGAGACTAATCACTTGTCAGTCACATTGTTTGCAAATATTTTCTCCCATTCGGTGGGTTGTCTTTTTGTTTTGTTTATGGTTGTCTTTGCTGTGCAAAAGCTTTTTTTTTTTTTTTTTTTTGCGGTACGCGGGCTTCTCACTGTTGTGGCCTCTCCCGTTGCGGAGCACAGGCTCCGGACGCGCAGGCTCAGCGGCCATGGCTCACGGGCCCAGCCGCTCCGCGGCACGTGGGATCTTCCCAGACCGGGGCACGAACCCGCATCCCCTGCATCGGCAGGCGGACTCTCAACCACTGCACCACCAGGGAAGCCCATGTGCAAAAGCTTTTGAATTTAATTAGGTCCCATTTGTTTATTTTTGTTTTTATTTCCATTTCTCTAGGAAATGGATCGAAAAACATATTGCTGTAATTTATGTCAGAGTGTTCTGCCAATATTTTCCTCTAAAAGTTTTATAGTATCTGGTCTTAAATTTAGATCTTTTTGCTGTGGTGTTAAAGAATGTTCTAATTTCATTTTTTTTTACATGTAGCTGTCCAGTTTTCCCAACACGATTTACATTTTTTGTCTTTTTTTAACATCTTTATTAGAGTATAATTGCTTTACAATGGTGTGTCAGTTTCTGCTTTATAACAAAGTGAATCATTTATACATATGTCCCCATATCTCTTCCCTCTTGCATCTCCCTCCCTCCCACTCTCCCTATCCCACCCCTCTAGGTGGTCACAAAACACCGAGTTGATCTCCCTGTGCTATGCGGCCGCTACCCACTAGCTATCTATTTTATGTTTGGTAGTGTATATATGTCCATGCCACTCTCTCACTTTGTCCCAGCTCACCCTTCCCCTCCCTGTATCCTCAAGTCCATTCTCTAATTAGGTCTGCATCTTTATTCCCGTCTTGCCCCTAGGTTCTTCTGACCATTTTCTTTTTTTGTTTTTTCTTTACATTCCATATATATATGTTAGCATACGGTATTTGTTTTTCTCTTTCTGACTTACTACATTCTGTATGACAGACTCTAGGTTCATCCACCTCACTACAAATAATTCATTTTTGTTTCTTTTTATGGCTGAGTAATATTCCATTGTATATATGTGCCACATCTTCTTTATCCATTCATCTGTTGGGGGACACTTAGGTTGCTTCCACGTCCTGGCTATTGTAAATAGAGCTGCAATGAACATTGTGGTACATGACTCTTTTTGAATTATGGTTTTCTCAGGGTATATGCCCAGTAGTGGGATTGCTTGGTCGTATGGTAGTTCTATTTTTAGTCTTTTAAACAACCTCCATACTGTTCTCCATAGTGGCTGTATCAATTGACATTCCCACCAACAGTGCAAGAGGGTTCCCTTTTCTCCACACCCTCTCCAGCATTTATTGTTTGTAGATTTTTTGATGACGGCCATTCTGACCGATGTGAGATAATATCTCATCGTAGTTTTTTTTCTTTTTTTCTTTTCTTGTTTTAAGGTGTTGGGGGTAGGAGTTTATTAATTAATTTATTTTTAGTTTTGGCTGTGTTGGGTCTTCGTTTCTGTGTGAGGGCTTTCTCTAGTTGTGGCAAGCGGGGGCCACTCTTCATCGTGGTGCGCGGGTCTCTCACTATCACGGCTTCTCTTATTGTGGAAAACAGGCTCCAAACGCACAGGCTTAGTAGTTGTGGCTCACGGGCCTAGTTGCTCCACGGCATGTGGGATCCTCCCAGACCAGGGCTCAAACCCGTGTCCCCTGCATCGGCAGGCGGACTCTCAACCACTGCGCCACTAGGGAAGCCTCCTCATTGTAGTTTTGACGTGCATTTCTCTAATGATTAATGATGTTGAGCATTCTTTCATGTGTTTGTTGGCAATCTGTATATCTTCTTTGGAGAAATGTCTATAGGTCTTCTGCCCATTTTTGGATTGGGTTGTTTGTTTTTTTGATATTGAGCTGCATGAGTTGCTTCTGTGTTTTTGAGATTTATCCTTTGTCAGTTGCTTCATTAGCAAATATTTTCTCCCATTCTGAGGGTTGTCTGTTTGTCTTGTTTATGGTTTCCTTTGCTGTGCAAAGCTTTTAAGTTTCATTAGGTCCCATTTATTTATTTTTGGTTTTATTTCCATTTCTTTAGGAGTTGAGTCAAAAAGGATCTTACTGTGAAATTGTGTCCTAGAGTGTTCTGCCTATGTTTTTCTCTAAGAGTTTTATACTGTCTGGCCTTACATTTAGGTCTTTAATCCATTTTGAGTTTATTTTTGTGTATGGTGTTAGAGAGTGTTCTAATTTGATTCTTTTCCATGTAGCTGTCCAGTTTTCCCAGCACTACTTATTGAAGAGGCTGTCTTTTCTCCACTGTATATTCTTGCCGCCTTTATCAAAGATAAGGTGACCATATGTGCATGGGTTTATCTCTGGGCTTTCTATCCTGTTCCATTGATCTATCTTTCTGTTTTTGTGCCAGTACCATACTGTGTTGATTACTGTAGCTTTGTAGTATATATGACAAACCCACAGCCGACATCGTCCTCAATGGTGAAAAACTGAAACCATTTCCACTAAGATCAGGAACAAGACAAGGTTGCCCACTCTTGGAACTTTTAGCCACAGCAATCAGAGAAGAAATAGAAATAATTGGAATCCAAATCAGAAAAGAAGAAGTAAAGCTGTCACTGTTAGCAGATAACATGATACTATACATAGAGAATCCTAAAGATGCTATCAGAAAACTACTAGAGCTGATCAATGAATTTGGTAAAGTAGCAGGATACAAAATTAATGCACAGAAATCTCTTGCATTCCTATACACGAATGATGAAAAATTGGAAAGTGAAATTAAGAAAACACTCCCATTTACCATTGCAACAAAAAGAATAAAATATCTAGGAATAAACCTACCTAAGGAGACAAAAGACCTGTATGCAGAAAATTATAAGACACTGATGAAAGAAATTAAAGATGATACAAATAGATGGAGAGATATACCATGTTCTTGGATTAGAAGAATGAACATTGTGAAAATGACTCTACTACCCAAAGCAATCTACAGATTTAATACAATCCCTATCAAACTACCACTGGCGTTTTTCACAGAGCTAGAACAAAAAATTTCACAATTTGTATGGAAACACAAAAGACCCCGAATAGCCAAAGCAGTCTTGAGAAAGAAAAACGGAGCCTGAGGAATCAGGCTCCCTGACTTCAGACCAACATCATTTGTTGAAGAGACTGTCCTTCATTGTATAGTCTTGGCTTTGTTGTTGTAGATTAATTGGCTGTAAGTGTGTGGGTTTATTTCTGGACTTTCTATCCTGTTCCAATGATCTATGTGTCTATTTTTGTGCCACTACCATACTGTTTTTTGTTTTTGTTTTTGTTTTTTTTATGGTGCGCGGGCCTCTCACTGTTGTGGCCTCTCCCATTGTGGAGCACAGGCTCCGGATGCGCAGGCTCAGCGGCCATGGCGCACCAGCCCAGCCGCTCTGCGGCATGTGGGATCTTTCTGGACCAGGGCATGAACCTGTGTCCCCTGCATCGGCAGGTGCACTCTCAACCACTGCGCCACCAGGGAAGCCCTACCATACTGTTTTAATGACTGTAGCTTTATAGTATAGCCTGAAGTCATGGAGCCTGATTCCTCCAGCTCTGTTTTTCTTTCTCAAGATTGCTTTTGCTATTTGGGGTCTTTTGTGCCTCCATACATATTTTTAAATTATTTGTTCTAATTCTGTGAAAATGCCATTGGTAATTTGATAGGGATTGCATTGAATCTGTAGATTGCCTCAGGTAATATAGTCATTTTGACATTGATTCTTCCAGTATAAGAACATGGTATATCTTTCCATCTAATTGTGTCATCTTCAATTTCTTTCAGCATTATCATATAGTTTTGGGGGTACAGTTCTTTTGTCTCCTTAGGTAGTTTTATTCCTAGGTATTTTATTATCTTTGATGTGATGCTAAATGGCATTGTCTCTTTAATTTCTCTTTCTGATTTTTTTCCTTTTTAGTGTATAGAAGTGCGATAGATTTCCATGTATTAATTTTGTGTCCTAGAACTTTACTGAATTAACTGATGAGCTCTAGTTGTTTTCTGGAAGCATCTTTAGGATTTTCTATGTATAGTATCATGTCATCTGCAAATAGTGACAGTTTTACTTCTTTTCCAATTTGGATTCCTTTTATTTCTTTTTCTTCTCTGATTACCATGGCTAGGGCTTCCAAAACTATGTTGACTAATACTGGCCAGAGTGGACATCCTTGTCTTGTTCCTGATCTTAGAGGAAAGGCTTTCAGCTTTTCACCATTGTGTACGATGTTAGCTCTAAGTTTGTCAAGTGTGGTCTTTATTATGTTGAGGTAGGTTCCCTCTATGCCCATTTTCTGTAGAGTTTTTATCATAAGTAGGTGTTGAATTTTGTCAAAAGTTTTTTCTGCATCTACTGAGAAGTTCATATGGTTTTTATTCTTCAGTTTGTTGATGCGTGGTGTATCACACTGATTGATTTGCAGATATGGAAAAATCCTTGCATACCTGGGATAAATCCTACTTGATCATAGTGTATGATCCTTTTAATGTATTGTTGGATTCAGATTGCTAGTATTTTGTTGAGGATTTTTGTGTCTATGTTTGTCAGTAATATTGGCCTGTAAATTTCTTTTTTATGGTATCTTTGTCTGGTTTTGGTATCAGGATGATGGTGGTCTCATAGAATGAGTTTGAGAGTGTTCCTTCTTCTGCAATTCTTGGAATCGTTTGAGAAAGATAGGTGTTAACTGTTCTCTAAGTGTTGGATAGAATTCACCTGTGGAGCAATCTGGTCCTGGACTTCTGTTTGTTGGGGTATTTTTAATCACAGTTTCAGTACTTGTGATTTGCCCGTTCATATTTTCTATTTCTTCCTGCTTCAGTATTGGGAGATTGTACCTTTCTAAGAATTTCTCCATTTCTTCCACTTTGTCCATTTTATTGGCATATAGTTGCTTGTAGTAGTCTCTTATGTTCCTTTGTATTTCTGTGGTGTCAGTTGTAACTCTTCCTTTTCATTTTTAATTTTATTGATTTGAGCCCTCTCCCTTTTTTCTTGATGAGTGTGGCTAAAGGTTTATCAACTTTATCTTTTCAGAGAATGCAGCTTTTAGTTTCATTGATCTTTTCTATTGTTTTCTTCATCTCTATTTCATTTATTTCTGCTCTGATCTTTATGATTTCTTTCCACCTACTAACTTTGGGTTTTGTTTATTCTTATTTCTCTGGTTGCTTTAGTTGTAAGTTTAAGTTGTTTTTGTGATTTTTCCTGTTTCCTGAGGTAAGATTGTATTGCTATAAACTTCCCTCTTAGAACTGCTTTTGCCACATCCCATAGGTTTTGAATCATCATGCTTTTGTTTTTATTTGTCTGTAGGTATTTTTTTTAATTTCCTCTTTGATTTCTTCAATGATCCACCGGTTGTTTAGTAGTATGTTGCTTAGCATCCATGTGTTTTTGTTTATTACAGTTTTTTTTTTCTTATAGTTGATTTCTAATTTCATAGCATTGTGGTCAGAAAAGAGGCTTGATAAAATTTCAGTTTTCTTAACTTTCCTGAGCCTTGCTTTGTGACCTAGCATGTGATCAATCCAGGAGAATGTTCCATGTGCACTTGAGAAGAATGTGTATTCTGCTGCTTTTGGATGGAATGCTCTATAAATATCGTAGGTCCATCTCATCTGATGTGTCATTTAAGGCCTTTGTTATCTTATTGACTTTCTGTCTGGATGATCTGTCCATTGATGAAAGTGGGGTGTCAAAGTCCCCCACTGTTCTTGTGTTACTGTCAATTTCTCCCTTTATGGCTGTTAGTTTTTGCCTTATTTATTGAGATACTCCTATGTTAGGTGCATATATATTTACAATTGTTATATCTTCTTCTTGGATTGATCCCTTGATCATTATGTAGTGTCCTTGTTTGTCTCTTATAACAGTCTTTATTTTAAAATCTATTTTGTCTGATATGAAAATTGCTACTCCAGCTTTCTTTTGATTTCCATTTTTGGAATACCTTTTTCCATCCCCTCACTTTCAGTGTATGTGTCCCTTGATCTGAATTGTTTCTTGTAGACAGCGTATATATGAGTCTTTTTTTTGTATTCATTCAGCCAGTCTGTGTCTTTTGGTTGGCAAATTTAATCAGTTTATGTTTAAGGTAATTATCAATATGTATGTTCTAACTGCCATTTTGTTAAGTGTTTTGGATTTGTTTTTGTAGGTCTTTCTTCTTCCCTTCCTCTTTTGTTCTCTTGTGACTAAATTTACTGTTGTGTTTGGATTCCTTTTTCTTTTTTGCGTGTGCATCTATTGTAGATTTTTGGTTTGCAGTTACCATGAGGTTTGGATATAGCAACATATATATAAACAACATTTTTAAAAATATCTTTATTGGAGTATAATTGTGCTACAATGGTGTGTTAGTTTCTGCTTTATAACAAAGTTAAACAACATTGTTTTGAGTTGCTGGTCTTCTAATTTCAAATCCATTTCCAATATCCTGCATTTGTGCTCTTGTCTTCTCACAGTTGCTGGTTTTGATATCACATTTGTGTGCAGATGATTTCCTAACTTTACTGTATGTTTGCATTTACCAGTGAGCTTTTCCATTCATAATTTTCTTGTTCAAGTTGTGACCTTTTCTTTTCTGCTTAGAGGAGTTCCTTTAGCATTTGTTGCAAAGCTGGTCTCATGGTCTTGAATTCTTTTAGCTTTTGTTTGTCTGTAAATCTTTTGACTTCTCCGTCGAATCTATTATAAATGAGAGCCTTGCTGGGTAGAGTATTCTGGGTTGCAGCTTCTTTCCTTTCATCACTTTAAAAATATCGTGCCACTCCCTTCTGGCCTGCAGAGTTTCTGCTGAGGAATCAGCTGATAACCTTACAGGAATTTCCTTATATATTATTTGTTGCCTTTCCCTTGTTGCATTTAGTGTTTTTTGTCTTTCATTTTTGTCAGTTTGATTACTATATATCTTGGCATGTACCTCCTTGGGTTTATCCTGCCTGGGACTCTCTGTGCTTCCTGGATTTGATTCCTTCTAGTATATTTTTCATTTCAGTTATTGTATTGTTCATCTCTGTTCGTTTCTTTTTTAGTTTTTTTTTTTTTTTTTTTTTTCTTTTTGCAGTATGTGGGCCTCTCACTGTTGTGGCCTCTCCCGTTGCGGAGCACAGGCTCTGGACGCGCAGGCCCAGCGGCCATGGCTCACGGGCCCAGCCGCTCCGCGGCATATGGGATCCTCCCAGACCGAGGCACGAACCCGTATCCCCTGCATCGGCAGGCAGACTCCCAACCACTGCGCCACCAGGGAGGCCCTCTTTTTTAGTTTTTCTATGTCTTCACTAAACATTTCTTGCATCTTCTAGATCTGTGCCTCCATTCTTTCTCTGAGATCTTAGATCATCTTCACTGTCATAACTCTGAATTCTTTTTCTGGTAGATTGACTATCTCCACTTCACTTAGTTGTTCTTTTCGAGTTTTATCTTGTTCCTTAATCTGTGACGTATTCCTCTGCTGTCTCATTTTGTCTAACTTCCTGTGATTGTGGTTTCTATTCTGCAGGCTTCAGGATTGTACTTCTTCTTGCTTCTGCTGTCTGTCTTCTGGTGGATGAGGCAAGTGGAGAGGCTTGTGCAAGCTTCCTGATGGGAGGGAGTGGTTCTTGCCCACTGGTGGATGGAACTGGGTCTTGTTCCTCTGCTGGGAAAGGCCGTATCAGGGAATGTGTTTAGTGGGCAGCTGTGTCGTCAGGAAGACTTTAAGCACTGCTGATGGATGGGGCTGTGTTCCTGTCCTGTTGTTTGTTCAGCCTGAGGAATCCCAACACTGGAGCCTACAGGCTGTTGGGTGGGGCTAGGTCTTGAGGAGAAAATAGCAGACTCCAGGAGGTCTTACACCAATGTACTCCCCAGAACTGCCATTGCCAGTGTCTTTGTCCCTGCATAAAGCCACAGCCACCACCTGCTTCCTCAGGAGACTGTCCAATACTAGCAGGTAAGTCTGGCCCAGTCTCTTATGAGGTCACTGCTTTTTTTCCCTGCGTCCTAGTGCACACAAGACCTTGTGTGTGCCCTCCAAGAATGGAGTTGCTGTTTCCCCCAGTCCTGTGGAATTCCTGCAAACAAAACCTGGTGGCCTTCAAAGCCAGATTCTCTGGGGTCTCCTTCTCCCATTGCCAGACCCCCAGGCTGGGAAGCTTGACCTGGGGCTCAGGACTTTCACTTCTATGTCAGAACTTCTGTGGTATAATTGTTTTCCAGTTTGTGGGTCACCAACCCGGTGGGTTTGGTATTTGATTTTATCATGATTGCATCCCTTCTACCACCTTGTTGTGGCTTCTTCTTTGGATGTAGGATATCTTTTTTGATAGGTTCCAGCATTTTTTTTCAATGGCTGTTTTGCAGTTAATTGTGATTTTGGTGTTTTCGTAAGAAGAGGTGAGCTCACATCCTTCTGCTCTGCCATTTTGAGCTAATATCCCTCATTCCTTTTTCTTAAATTCCCATCCCTTCAGCCAAAAATATTTATTAAGTGTCTTGTGCCATGCACTGAGCTACATGATAACAACAAGTTAAATATTTCAGGAACTGAATGTCATTTGTTATGGGTGGAACATAGAGCCTACATATGTAATGAGAGGAGTGCATCTGAACAGGTAGAAAATGGAAAGATGATTATGCATTTTGAAAGTCCTACCATCTTGTTGAAACTTTATTCTGTAGACAATGGGAAATTATATTATTACATTTTTAAGTCTTAAGTTAATATGGTCAGATTTTCATTTTAGAAATGTCACCTCAGCTGCAGTGAATTGAAATGGGTGATATTTGCAACAGGAAGATCAATTTTGGAAGTTTATAAAATAATCCAAGTATGAAGTAAAAATGATACATGAGCCAAAAAGGATGTGCAGGATTGAAACGTTGTAGCGAGGCTGGGTGATATTAGAATATGAAGCAGTGACATTTAGAAAAATTATTCATGTCTTTCTTCAGCTTTTTCAGGTAGAATTTACTCAATTGCTCTATTAATTAGAATATTGTTGTTTGACTCCTTGTGTTATCAAAAATATTACCTCTGACCACTAAATGATGCAAAGATTCCTAGCTATATATTTAGTCCGTATGCTGAGAAAATGTTAGTAAAAACAATAGTCTAATGTTGTATTTGACATTATTTGGCATACTCTGTTCAGACACAGTTCCAGAACCCAAGAGACCATCCAAGCCCCACTGGAGAGAAATTTAATCCCTGTATTCTGTGTTCTGAAGACACCTCATGCATATACTCTTAGTATAGTTCTTATCATATTGTACTATTATTCATGTTTCTGTTTTCCTCTGCTGAAGCATAGCTTTTCTAATATTAAGATTCAGTAGGGCATGTCTTTATCTTAATCTGGACTTTGAAATCACATAATCACAGTCTGAATATTTGCTCACAGATTAACTTCCCTGTGTCTCAGTTCAGTTCTAAATGAGGATAACAATGTCTTCCACTATGTTGTGGGTGAAGTTAAATAATGTATGTCACGGTCTAAGCAAACTACCTAATACTGTGTAATTAATTATTAGGTTAGAATAATTGCTATTGCCTTTTTTTTGCACACTGTATTGAAACATATAATGAGTATTTTGACAAGTGAATAGTAATAGCTAAACTGCTAACAACAAATGCTACACACAAATCTAATCACTTTACATGAATTGACTCATTTAATTCCTACAGCAAACCTAGATGTTACATCTATTATTATGGCAGTTTTGCAGATGACTAAACTGAGACCAAGAATGATCATATAACTTGCCCAAGGTTGACATAGCCTGTTAGTGGCAGAGCAAGGGTTAGAAACATGCTATTTATTGACTCTCCAGATGGAGGAATGAATGAATCCCCTTCCTTCTTTTCCCCATGGCTCCTAAAATTAAAAAAAAAAATCCTTACTATCAAAAAACAAAACAAAAAGAAAATCATATCATTCATGCACAAATGAGGTAAAAAATGAGCTTATTTCACTCAATGAAGAATTCTTTCACCAAGCTCTATGCCTGCTACGTGGTAATCCTAATGAACTATTGGATGAATGAGTGCCTATTTATAATTCATACATACAACGAATTCTTTTTTAATTGTTTTGAATGATAATTATAAACAACAGCAGAAACAACAACAAAATCAAACCATCTGTCAAAGGATGTGATTGTTATGAACTGACACTAGCATGAGGGTTGGGAAGACAATGAAAGTGTAGTACAAGAAATACATCTGTCCTGCCCCTGTGGGTATTTGTCTTATTTCCAGATCTGCCACGTAGATCCAGATACAGTAAAATATTCATATTCCAGAATGTCCAGGCCAAGCACTCAGCATCACTACCTTCCTTTGGAAGAACAAATGGTGAAATATTTATCAGAATTTGTATATAACTGTGAATTTTTAGCAATAGGAAAGAAATTAATTATTGGTTTAACATAAAACTTCAATTTTCCTTACATATACTTGTATTTTTCCAGTAGTGACAGTTCCTATTATTTTTGAGCCAAGAAAACAAAGAATGATGAGTTTTATCTATTCTTCTCTCCACTTTATGAATCCAGTTAAGATTATTAACAGAATCTATGTCTGAGCACACATTCAAACTGTGTGAGCATTAGGAACTGGCAGGACCCAAATTTCCAACTTGTTAGAAATCAGTATTCAGGGCAGGAACATTCTAAGCCTCTTTAAGAGATACAGACAGAAAATAATGTTTAGTTTATGACACTTAGACATAAAAGAGATTGCATCATGCACTGATTATGTTGCTGTTTCCAGGATCCAGTGTTTTTCTGCTAGTGTTTTTATTCTGAAAGGTTAAAACAATATTAATACATTTTACTTTAGACTCCAGAACCTCTGTTTATCTGAAATCTAGGCAAACAGCTCAATCTTTATTGTCAATAAATATTCATTGTCCAATTATCTCAAACTAAAATTTGAGGACATAGTTTTTTTTTTTTCAATTTATTTATTGACAGTTTCCTTCTTTAATGAACAGAGTGAAACAGGTATTTTCCATTCATGCTTTGCTCCTATCATTCACTACATGGAGCATACAAGAAGTAGAATTCTAATTCATAATCAGTCTTATCTGGACAGCTTTTTAGTCTAACTGATGCTCTGCAGGCTGAATTGTAAGTACTAGTGATCTCTGACTTGAAATAAAACTGAGCAACATTAAGTGACCAAGCATTTTCAAAGTTTCAAAGAACTTGGCCTAGTTTAAAAGCTGTTTTCACTTTGACTTACTATCAGATTAACAAACACATTTGTCAAGGATATATGCAAAATATGGCTACAAGAAAGTGAACATAGCTACTCATTTTCTCTCTCTTTTCTGGTGGAGATAAGCTACAAATTTGATGATCATTGCAGCTCTTGCAATATTGGCATTGCAGCCTTTACAGGTCAGAGATGATCAGAGGTGTGGTCTTGCCACCTTTCACATTAGACTATGAAAGATGCTGTGGTGGTCCTCACATCTAACTACTGCCACCTAAGGCCACTTCCTGCAGCATCAAAGGCTATTTCTGTTTTCTATTTCTTTCCCTACCATGGGACCTAGAGTAAACCTGGACACAGCCAACACTGTGCCAGTGGTCTACATCTTGTCCACTTCATATATGGATTTACTATATAACCAACTGTACATAAGGGATTCTGTGATCAGGACACCCAGTCTATCTTCCTTAAGGAAATATTTAAAGCAAAGTGTGATTTCACAATGAGATATAGAGGAAAGTGTATGGGATACAAATCAGAAGACAGCTCTTCTCCTTGCTAACCACGTATTTTGGACAAGTTAATTAGCCTCTCAGAGCTGCAGGTTCTTCTACAATGGGAATAAGCATAAAGCCTATTCTATATTTTTGGGATTCTGGGAAAGAGATATGTCATCACTAGCATAAGTGAAGCACTTTATAAATTCCAAAATCTTTTATTTATGCTAGGTTTGTTATTATTGTTTCAGTGAAAGTAAATAGCTTAGTCCCTGGTGGCGCGGTAGTTAAGAATCCACCTGCCAATGCAGGGGACACGTGTTCGATCCCCGGCCCAGGAAGATCCTACATGCTGCAGAGCAACTAAGCCCATGTGCCATAAGTACTGAGGCTGCGCTCTAGAGCCTGTGAGCCACAACTACTGAAGCCCATGTGCCTAGAGCCCGTGCTCTGCAACAAGAGAAGCCACTGCAATGAGAAGCCCGTGCACCGCAACAAAGAGTAGCCCCCGGGCCTCCCTGGTGGCGCAAGTGGTTGAGAGTCCGCCTGCCGATGCAGGGGATACGGGTTCGTGCCCCGGTCTGGGAGGATCCCATATGCCGCGGAGCGGCTGGGCCCGTGAGCCATGGCCGCTGAGCCTGCGCGTCCGGAGCCTGCGCGTCCGGAGCCTGTGCTCCGCAACGGGGGAGGCCACAACAGTGAGAGGCCCGCATACCGCAAAAAAAAAAAAAAAAAAAAAAAAAAAAAAAAAAAAAAAAAAGAGTAGCCCCCAGTCACTGCAACTAGAGAAAGCCCACGCACAGCAACAAAGACCTAACACAGCCATAAATAAATAAATAAATAATTCAAAAAAGACGTAAGTATCATTTCTTCCTCTAAGATTACAAAGGAAATTTAACAAGATTCCCAGATATAGCAGACATTGCCAGACATATCCATCTTAACCCATCCCCACCTTTTTAAATTAAGAGGCTTGATCTTTTTAGAGCAATTTGAAGTTTACAGAAATCTTGAGCAGAAAGTACAGAAGTTGCCATGTATTCTCTCTCCTCCCTTACAAAATTCTCTTTAGTATTAACATCTTGCACTGTTGTGGTATGTTTGTTATAACTGATGAATTAGTATTGATACATTAGTATTAACTAAAGTCTATAGTTTACATTTGGTTTCATTCATTTTTGTTGTACATTTCTTTGGGTTTTGCCAAATGTATAATGTAATGTATCTACCATTACAATATTATACAGAATAATTTAATTGCCCTAAAAATCTGTACCCCACATATTTGTTCATCCTCTGCCCAAATCCATAACAACTACTAATTCTTTTACTGTGTCTATAACTCTTTCTCTTCATTTGTATTTAAGGTACTTCCATGTACCTTTGAGGCTTGTTAGCTCATTTCTTTTGATCATTGAGTAATATTCAGTTGTACGGATGTACCACATTTCATTTATCCATTCACCTATTGAAAGATATCTAGGTTGCTTCCAAAATTTGGCCAACTATGAATAAAGCAATAAGCAATCACGTTTGAGCTTTTATGTAAACATAAGTTTTCAACTCATTCGAGTAAATACCTAGGAGTACAATTACTTGATTGTATAGTAAGACTATGTTTAGGTTTATTAGGAACTGCCAAACTGTCTTTTAAATAAAGTGGCTATATCATTTCAGGTTCATACCAGCAATAAATGAAAGTAGCTGTTACCTCACAACCTTGCCAGCACTGGTGTTGTCAGTGTTTTAGATTTTGGCCATTCTAATATGTGTGGAGTGGTATCTTATTGTTATTTTAATTTATAATTCTTTAATGACATATGATGTTGAACATTTCATATGCTTATTTGGCAGGTGTTTATCTGGTTTGATGATGTGTCTGTTCAGAACTTTGCCCACTTTTTAATGAGGTTTTTTCTTTTTCTTATTGTTGAATTTTAGAAGTTATTTTCATATTTGGAAATGAGTCCTTTATCAGATATGCGATAAAGATGTTTTCGATAAAGACATTTTATCAGATAAAAGTAGACATTTTCCCCAGGCTGTGTCTTGTTTCTTCACTCTCTTGCCAGTGTCTTTTACTGCACAGAAGGTTTTTTCCCAGTTTTATTGAGAAATAATTGACATGAATCACTGTGTTAGTTTAAGGAGTAGAGCAGGATGGTTTGACTTACAGGTGTTGTGAAACGATTACCACAGTAGGTTTAGTTAACATCCAGCTTCGCATACAGGACAGGTACAATAAAAAGCAAAGAAAGAATAAAAGGAAAAAAAGTTCTCCCTGTGTTGAGAAATCTTACGATTCCCTCTCTTAACAACTTTCCTGTATGTCAGACAGCAGTGTTAGCTGTAGTCATCGTGTTCTACATAAGCTCCCCAGCACTTATTTATCTTATAACTGGACGTTTGCACCTTTTGACCACCTTCCTCTAATTACTCCTACCCCTACTCTCCACCTCTAGCAACCACAAATCTAATCTCTTTTTCTATGGATATTTTGCTTTCTGTTTTTATTTTTCAGATTCCACATATAAGTGACGTCATACAGTATTTGTCTTTCTCTGACTTATTTAACTTAGCATAATGTCTTCAAGATCCATCCATGTTGTCACAAATAGCAAGGTTTCCTCCTTTTTATAGCTGAATAATACTCCATGTATATTTTTATACCACAACTTCTTTATCCATTCATCCATCAGTGCACACTTTGATTGTTTCCCTGTCTTGACTATTGTAAATAACGCTGCTGTGAACATGAGGGTGCAGATATCTTTTCAAGTCAGTGTTTTCATTTCCTTGGACATATTCTGAGAAGTGAAATTGCTGGATTATATTGTAGTTCTATTTATTTTTTTGAGGATCCTCCATACTGTTTTCCATAGTGGCTGTACAATTTACAATCCGACCAACAGTGCAAAAGGGTTCCCATTTCTCTGCGTCCACATTAGGATTTGTTATCTATTGTCTTTTTTTGTTTTTTTTTTTTTGCGCTATGCGGGCCTCTCACTGTTGTGGCCTCTCCCCTTGCGGAGCACAGGCTCTGGACGCGCAGGCCCAGTGGCCATGGCTCATGGGCCCAGCCGCTCCGCGGCACATGGGATCCTCCTGGACTGGGGCACGAACCCGTGTCCCCTGCATCGGCAGGCGAACTCTCAACCACTGCGCCACCAGGGAAGCCCTCTATTGTCTTTTTGATGACAGCCATTCTAACAGGCATAAGGTTATAGTTCTTTCTGGCTTTAATTTGCATTTCTTTAATGACTAGTGATGTTGAGCATCTTTTCATGTATCTGTTGGCCTTTTGTATATATTCTTTGAAGAAATATCTGTTCAGGTTCTTTGTCCATTTAATTTTTTTTTTTTTTGCTATTGAATTGTATGAATTCTTTATGTATTTTGGATATTAACCCCTTATCAGATATATGGTTTGCAAATACTTTGTCTCATTCCATGACTAGTCTCTTCACTTTGTTGATGGTTTCCTTTGCTGTGCAGAAGCTTTTTAGTTTGACACAGCCCCACTTGTTTATTTTTTATTTTGTTGCTTGTGCTTTAGGTGTCGTATCTTAAAAATTATTACCAAGGCCTAGGTCAAGAAGCTTTATTCCTATGTTTTCTTCTAGGATTTCCATGTTTTCAGGTCTTACATTTAAATGTTTAATCCATTTTGAGTTAATATTTTGTGGGTGGTGTAAGATATGGATCCAGTTTCATTCTTTGGATGTGAATATCCAGTTATCCCAGCACTATTATTGAAGAGACTGTCTTTTCTCCATTGAGTATTCTTGGCTTTCTTGTCAAATATTAGTTGACCATATGTGCTTGGGTTTATTTCTGGCCCTTGATTTTGTTCCATTGGCCTACTCATTTGTTTTTATGCCAGTCCCATAGTGATGACTATACATTTATAGTATAGCTTGAAATCAGGAAGTGTGATGCCCCCTGCTTTGTTCTTCTTTTTCATGATTTCTTAGGCTATTCAGGGTCTTTTGTTGTTCCATATTAATTTTAGGAATAATTTTTATACTTCTGTAAAAAATGCAGTTGGAATCTTTATAAGGATTGTACTGAATCTATAGATAGTTTTTGGTAATATTAACATTTTAACAATATTGATTTTTCCAATCCATGAACAAGGGGTACCTTTCCATTTATTTATCTCTTCTTTGATTTCTTTTATCAATGTCTTGTAGTTTTTAGAATAGATATCTTTCACCTTCTTAGTTAGGCTTATTCCTAAGTATTTTATTGGTTTTGATCCTACTGTAAATAGGATTGATTTCTTTATTTCTTTTTCAGAAAATTGTTAGTGTACAGAAACGCTACAGGTTTTTGTTTGTTAATCTTGTATCCTGCAACTTTACTGAATCCATTGATTAGATCTACTGGTTTTCTTGTAGAGTCTTTTGGATTTTCTATATATAAAATCACATCATCTTCAAATAGAGACAATTTTACTTTTCTTTTTTTAATTGAAGTATAATTGCTTTACAATGTCATGTTAGTTTCTGCTGTACAATGAAGTGAATCAGCTATATGTATACTACATCCCCTCCCTCTTGGACCTCCCTCCCACCCCCCTCCCCCATCCCACCCATCTAGGTCATCACAAAGCACCGAGCTGAGCTTCCTGTGCTTTATAGCTTGTTCCCACTAGCTATCTACTTTACACATGGTAGTGTATATATGTCCATCCTAATCTCTCAATTCATCCCACCCTCCCCTTCCCCTCTTTTGTTTCTCTTTCTTGCCTAATTGCTCTAGCTAGCACTTCTAGTACTTTGTTGAATAGGAGTGATAAGAGTGAGCACCCTTGTCTATTTCCTTACCTAAGGGAGAAAGCTTTCAACCTTTCACCATTAAGTGCGATGTTAGCTGTAGGCTTGTCATATATGGCCTATAATATGTTAATATGTGTTCCTTCTGTGCCTAATTTGTAAAGAGTTATTTTTGATCATGAATGGATGTTGGCAAATGCTTTTTCTACAGCTATTGAGATGATTATATGACTCTATTCTTTCATTCTATTAATGTGATGTGTCTCATTGATTGGTATATTTTGAACCATCCTTGCCTCCAAGAGGTAAATATCATTTGATCATGGTGAATGAGCCTTTTCATATGCTGCTGAACTGTGTTTTCTAGTACTTTGTTAAGAAATTTTGCATCTGTATTCATCAGAGATATTGGCCTGTAGTTTTCTTTTCTTAGTGGTGTCTTTTTCTGGTTTGGGTAGCAGGATAATACTGGCCTCATAAAATGAGTTTGGGAGTGTAACTTCCTCTTTGACTTTTTTAGAAGTGTTTGAGAGGGATTGGTGTTAATTCTTTTTTAAATGCTTGGCAGAATTCACCAGTGGAGCCATCTGGTCCTGGGCTTATCTTTTTCGGGAGATTTTTGATTACTGATTCAGTCTCCTTACTAATAATTGATCTGTTTAGATTTCCTATTCTTCCTGATTCAGTCTTGCTAAGTTGTATGCTTCTAAGGATTTTTCCATTTCTTCTAGGTTGTCCAGTTTATTGGCATATAGTTGTTCATAGCAGCCGCTTATGATCCTTTGAATTTCTGCATTAACAGTTATAATGTTTCTTTTTCTTACATTTATTATAGTCTTTGTGTATCATTTATTTAAGATGTGTAAGGCTGTACTATTATTTTTACTAGATTTCTTTTTCATATTTCACTGTGTCACTACTGAATCTTGTGTGTGTGTTCCTAACCCCATTAACCCCATGAGCTTCATGGCTTTTATTGAATGATGTTATATAGCTCGGTAATTTTTAGGAACAAATACGTTGCATAGATTGTAAAAGACCTATGAGGAGGTTTACGTTAAAGGATGGTGTCAAGGTGGGGATAGCTATTGCACAAATTTGCAATTAAAATCATGGTTTTACCTTTTTATAAGGGTACATAGATGCTTCAACCTACATGATTACAGATAAATAATGCAGCAGCTTTGTGTAAATATAAATTATTTTATTCTTTGAATATCTAGTAATATTATATAGAGGTAAATAATGAATGCATTAATGTCTCCATGAGTAAGTATCAATATGAAGATGAATTCCACTAGACATCATTTTGAATTTGAAGATTGTACCTCCCGGCTGAGAAAAAACTGTGTGCATATATTGATAGCCTTTTACTTGATCCCATTATAAAGTAATTCATGATGGATATAAGACAAAGTTGTAAAGTTGGCAAATTTTTTCCAGTGTTCCATTCTTTAGATTCTTAGCATGTTACTCAGTTATAAACCATTCAAATTGTGCCTCCTTGGAAATTTCCTTATGATATAAACTCTTCTTACTCAGTTACCTTTCTGCTGACCAGTGAGATAAATTTAAGTTTCTCATGCCATTTTTTCCCCATTTTTGGTCTCTGTAATTTACTAAATTGTAACACAATTACCCTTCCTTTTTTTGTCACCTGATTCTCTCTCACGTTCACTGTTGAAATATGTGGAAAAGAATATCGGACACCTATTATAAAAATTCACTTGATTTGTACATCATTTTGCAAAGTGTGTACATAATTTAATATTATACATTTCTTAGAGTAAAAGTTAATTTTTCATAGATAGCATTAAAGGAAAGTTTGAATTATATATTACAGTATTCAAAACACTTAAAATATGCATAAGACAGTGAAGTACCTGGCTCAGGCATTATGATTTACCCATCAAATAGATGAGGAAATGGGGGTTCAAATAAAGCTAATAGCTTCATGAAGGTCACTCAGATAGTAAATATCAAAGATAGGATTTTAAAGGTACTGTCTTCAGATATGTCAGTTGAGTTGCTACTGAGACATGTAAATAACAAAATGGTCCATAATATTCCCTTATAATAGAATTTCCCAATCAAAAGTTTATTGGATTTTGCAAAAATAAACAAATGGGACCTAATGAAACTCAAAAGCTTTTGCACAGCAAAGGAAACCATAAACGACACAAAAAGACAGCACTCAGAATGGGAGAAAATATTTGCAAATGAAGCCACTGACAAAGGATTAATCTCCAAAATATACAAGCAGCTCATGCAGCTCAATATAAAAAACCCCAACCCAATCCAAAAATGGGCAGAAGACCTAAATAGCATTTCTCCAAAGAAGATATACAGATTGCCAACAAACACATGAAAGGATGCTCAACATCACTAATCATTAGAGAAATGCAAATCAAAACTAAAATGAGGTATCACCTCACACTGGTCAGAATGGCCATCATCAAAAAATTTACAAACAATAAATGCTGAAGAGGGTGTGGAGAGAAGGGAACCCTCTTACACTGTTGGTGGGAATGTAAATTGATACAGCCACTGTGGAGAACAGTATGGAGGTTCCTTAAAAAGCTAAAAATAGAACTACCATATGACTCAGCAATCCTACTACTGGGCATATACCCTGAGAAAACCATAATACAAAAAGAGTCATGTACCACAGTGTTCATTGCAGCACTATTTATAATAGCCAGGACATGGAAGCAACCTAAATGTCCATCAACAGATGAATAAAGAAGATGTGGCACATGTATACAATGGAATATTACTCAGCCATAAAAAAGAAATGAAATTGAGTTATTTGTAGTGAGGTGGATGGACCTAGGGTCTGTCATACAGAGTGAAGTAAGTCAGAAAGAGAAAAACAAATACCATATGCTAACACACATATACGGAATGTAAAAAAACAAACAAAAAAAAGGTTCTGATGAACCTAGGGGCAGGACAGGAATAAAGACGTAGACATAGAGAATGGACTTGAGGACATGGGGAGGGGGAAGGGTAAGCTAAGACGAAGTGAGAGAGTGGCATTGACATATATACACTACCAAATGTCAAATAGATAGCTAGTGGGAAGCAGCCGCATAGTACAGGGAGATCAGCTCGGTGCTTTGTGACCACCTAGAGGGCTGGGATAGGGAGGGTGGGAGGTAGACGCAAGAGGGAGGGGATATGGAGATATACGTATACATAGAGCTGATTCACTTTGTTATACAGCAGAAACTAATACAACAATGTAAAGCAGTTATACTCCAATAAAGATGTTAAAAATAAATAAAAACTCAGTTTCAGCTTACTATAGATACAGATGGCTACATATAGGAATATTTATAGGTATGAGTATATGCACAGGTTATTATACACACACATATCTTTGCTCTGTCAGCTTAACATTTCTTCAAGCAATGAAATACCAGTAGCAAGGAGCACACTTAGGCCCCATATCTTGGCTTCTAAACCTTTCTCTAGTAAGAGGAATGGCTGGAGAAATGGCTGATTCTAGGGCTGTGGCAGGATGACCCAGTGTCTTGTAGTGCTAGAAGGTGAGAAGGTGCTTAAACAAAAACACACACACAGTGATGCTGGAATATCAAAAAGATAGAGGAGCCCCAGCCCAGGTTCTCTCCCTGAAGACTCCAAGTACCTCTTTGTAGTTTCTGTGACTCCTCAGCTTGCTTGTCAGCTGCCCTACCAACCTATCTGCCTTCTCTCCCTCACCCTCCAGGTTCAGGGCTGCCAAGGGGTTTCTCCACGTCATGCTCCTTGCATTCTTCATGGGTGTTATCTTTCTTGTAGTCCTGTCATCATTACACTGTGGAAATGTCTTCATATTTCTGACAAAGGAGGCTCATTTCCCTTTCTTTCAGCACTGATGCTGATGGTCCTCCATCCATTTATTCTTTTTCCCATGTGATTCTTAGAGGCAGTGTTGCTGATGCCCAGACCCTCTCAGTGTCTGCCCTCCCTGTATGTGGGAGAGTCGTTAGACACTTATTTGTCTCCCTGCCTGCCTACTGTGGCTTTCATTTCATGAGGAGCTTAAAGTTAGTTGGGATTTGCTCATCAGAAAAGTAAAATATTGATTAAAATGCAGATTTTAGGATACACAGAGAGATTTTCTGTTCAAGTAGGAAAAAAAACTATGCATACAATATTCAGGAAAAGGTAGTCTAAAGAAATGAATTGTAACTCACTCCTTATCTACTTTCATTATATCCAAGGATTCAGTAATGAAGATGGATACCATGTCACAAAACATAATTTACGTTAACTCAACTATTTTACTCTATGATATCTAGAATTTCATCTGTTTTGTATTATAGTCTAAGCTTCACTCATACCATTTGGTAAAACTAATGTTATATCTCTAAGGTAGTTTATTATATGAATAGTAGATACTATAGTGGCTGAAAGAAAGTTTATGTATTCAGAATGAATGCGTATGTGGGATACAGTTAAAGCTCCAATCTTCAAGACCTTAGGTAAGAAAGATACTTGATTCTGCTGAAGTTATAATTTGTACAAATTTGAGAAGATAATAAATAACATGTAAAAAGCTAAAAAAAATTGATTTTGGAAAATTATTTTAATTATAAAATATAGGAAAAAGGACCATGAGAGAAGGAAACAAACCATATTATATCATCTAGAAAAATGATTTGTTAGGAGATAGTTAAATCTTCCTCTGCAGTTTAGTAACTAACGAATATTTATTCATATTTGAACTCTAGTCTTAGCTCATCACACAGCAAGCACAATTTTTAAATGCCAGAAAATTTGTATAATAGGCAGGTGCCCAGACTCAGTTGGACTTGCAAAAATAATTCCAGAATGCTAGAGAAATTATACAGTGGTTTGTCCAAGAACTTTCTGCCAGTAATAAATTTTGTGTTAAATACAGCAGGGTAGCTTGAAGCCAGAGGAGACGCGATATTTAGAGAAAAACTGTATGTCATTCAGAGAACCCACCTTGCCACCCTACATGGTTGTGTGTGTGTGTGTGTGTGTGTGTGTGTGTGTGTGTAGTATTAAGGGTTCAGATTATAATTCCCACAAAAGAAGGGACCAGTAACTTTGTAAGTAACAAAAAAAGTATCCTTCGATGAAAATCTAGCACCTTTCACAGTTGGCTACCATAGCCTTGATGTAGGTGTTAGAAGGAATGTATAAAGAGGCCATGAGAAATACCTACATGAATACAGTGCAAATAATATTTTCCATTTTCTATGCACACAATACAGAAAGTACTTTATGATATTAAATATTCCATCTGAACGCTTCTACTAGCATATGTTTTCTTATACTGAAAGCATGCAATAGAGAAGAACTTTAATGATTGATACTTCTACTACTAGTAGTATGTTATTGCTGCTATTATCCCTATTAAAACTAATACTATTTTTAAGAAAAAAAATAATTTTAGTATAAACTTTACACAAAAATTTTAATTCAGAATCATCATCTTCAGTGTGCCTACATATGCATCCAAGCATTTTAGAGTCGTAAGCATAAAGTTCTTGTTTTTAATTCTCTTTTACATTTTATTCATAGATCTTTAAAAAACTGTTTTGACACAACCTTCATGATTCCAAGTCTCAATATCCACAGCATATTTCATTTATTAACATTTTAATTTTCCAAGTTGTGGTTCTTATGTTTACTTAAAAACTTAATATGTACAAAGTAACGTTTTTCCTTAGGTTGAATTATTTTTTATGTTAAATTCTTAGGGAAAACATAACTGAATCAGTAGGTATGAGTATGTGTATATCTTATAACATTTCCATTTGTCTTTCCAAAAATGTTATTCAGAATAACAGAGACACAAGTAGTTTATAACTGTTTGTTCATTCAATATCTTACCACATTTGCTGCTAAGTTTTCCAGTATTTATTGATTTTTTATAACATCTTTATTAGAGTATAAATACTTTACAATGGTGTGATAGTTTCTGGTGTATAAAAAAATGAATCAGCTATATGTATACATATATACCCATATCCCCTTCCTCCTGGGTCTCGTCCTGCTTACCCTATCACACCCCTCGAGGTGGTCACAAAGCACCAAGCTGATCTCCCTGTGCTATGCGGCTGCTTCCTACTAGCTATCTATTTGACATTTGGTAGAGTATATATGTCTATGCCACTCTCTCACTTTGTCCCAGCTTACCCTTCCCCCTCCCCATGTCCTCAAGTCCATTCTCTACGTCTGCGTCTTTATTCCTGTCCCGCCCCTAGGTTCTTCAGAACCTTTGTTTTCTTTTTTTTTTTTTCGCCATCTTTTTTTGTGTTAGCATACAATATTTGTCTTTCTCTTTCTGACTTACTTCACTCTTTATGACAGACTCTAGGTCCATCCACCTCACTAAAAATAACTCAATTTTGTTTCTCTTTATGGCTGAGTAATACTCCGTTGTATATATATGCCACATCTTCTTTATCCATTCATTTGTTGATGGACACTTAGGTTGCTTCCACGTCCTGGCTATTGTAAATAGAGCTGCAGTGAACATTGTGGTACATGACTCTTTTTGTATTATGGTTTTCTCAGTGCATATGCCCTGTAGTGGGATTTCTGGGTTGTATGGTAGATCTATTTTTAGTTTTTTAAGGGACCTCCACACTGTTTTCCATATTGGCTGTATCAATGTACATTCCCACCAACAGTGCAAGAGGGTTCCCTTTTCTCCACACCCTCTTCAGCATTTATTGTTTGTAGATTTTTTGATGATGGCCATTCTGACCGGTGTGAGGTGATACCTCATTTTAGTTTTGATTTGCATTTCTCTAATGTTAGTGATGTTGAGCATCCTTTCATGTGTTTGTTAGCAATCTGTATATCTTCTTTGAAGAAATGTCTATTTATGTCTTCTGCCTATTTTTGGACTGGGTTTTTTTTTGTTTGTTTTGTTTTGGTATTGAGCTGCATGAGCTACTTGTATATTTTGGAGATTAATCCTTTGTCAATGTCTTCGTTTGCAAATATTTTCTCCCATTCTGAGAGTTGTCTTTTCATCTTATTTAAGGTTTCCTTTGTTGTGCAAAAGCTTTATGTTTCATTAGGTCCCATTTGTTTATTTTTGTTTTTCTTTCCATTTCTCTAGGAGGTGGGTCAAAAAGGATCTTCCTGTGATTAATGTCATAGAGTGTTCTGCCCATATTTTCCTCTAAGAGTTTTATAGTGTCTGGCCTTACATTTAGGTCTGTAATCCATTTTGAGTTTACTTTTGTGTATGGTGTTAGGGAGGATACTAATTTCATTCTTTTACATGTAGCTGTCCAGTTTTCCCAGCACCACTTATTGAAGTGGCTGTGTTTTCTCCATTGTATACTCTTGCCTCCTTTGTCAAAGATAAGGTGACCATATGTGCGGGGGTTTAATCTCCAGGCTTTCTATCCTATTCTAATGATCTATATTTCTGTTTTTGTGCCAGGGCCACACTGTCTTGATTACTGTAGTTGTGTAATATAGTCAAGTCAGGGAGCCTGATTCCTCCAGCTCCATTTTTCTTTCTCAATATTGCTTTAGCTATTCGGGGTGTTTTTTGTTTCTTTATTGTGAAATTTTTAGTTCTAGTTCTCTGAGAAATGTCATTGGTAGTTTGATAACAATTGAACTGAATCTGTAGATTGCTTTGGGTAGTATAATCATTTTCACAGTGTTGATTCTTCCATTCCAAGAACATGGTATATCTCTCCATCTGTTTGTATTATCTTTAATTTCTTTCATCAGTGTCTTATAGTTTTCTGCATAAAGATGTTTTGTCTCTCTAGGTAGGATTTTTTCCTAGGTATTTTATTCTTTTTGTTGCAGTGGTAAATGGGAGTGTTTCCTTAATTTCTCTTTCAGATTTTTCATCATTATTGTATAGGAATGTAGGAGATTTCTTTGTGTTAACTTTGTTTCCTGCTACTCTACCAAATTCATTGATTAGCTCTAGTAGGTTTCTGGTGACATCTTTAGGATTCTCTATGTATAGTATCATGTCATCTGCAAACAGTGACAATTTTATTTCTTCTTTTCTGATTTGGATTCCTTTTATTTATTTTTCTTCTCTGACTGCTGTGCCTATAACTTCCAAAACTATGTTGAGTAATAGTGGTGAGAGTGGGCAACTTTTTCTTGTTCCTGATCTTAGTGGAAATGGTTTCACTTTTTCACCATTGAGAGTGATGTTGGCTGTGGGTTTGTCATATATGGCCTTTATTATGTTGAGGTAGGTTCCCTCTATGCCTACTTTCTGGAGGGTTTTTATCATAAATGGGTGTTGAATTTTGTGAAAAGCTTTTTCTGCATCTATTGAGATTTCCATATGACTTTTCTCCTTCAGTTTTTCATATGATGTATCACATTGATCTGTTTGCTTATACTGAATAATCTTTGCATTCCTGGGATAAACCCCATTTGATCATGGTGTATGATCCTTTTAATAAGTTTTTGGATTCTGTTTGCTAGTATTATGTTAAGGATTTTTGCATCAGTGTGCATCAGAGTTATTAGCCTATAGTTTTCTTTCTTCATGACATCTTTGTCTGGTTTTGGTATCGGGGTGATGGTGGCCTCACAGAATGGGTTTGGGAGTGTTTCTCCCTCTGCTATATTTTGGAAGAGTTTGAGAAGGACAGGTGTTAGCTCTTCTCTAAATGTTTGATAGACTTCGCCTTTGAAGCCACCTGGTCCTGGGCTCTTGTTTGTTGGAAGATTTTTAATCACAGTTTCAATTTCAGTGCTTGTGATTGGTCTGTTCATATTTTCTATTTCTTCCTGGTTCAGTCTTGGCAGGTTGTGCATTTCTAAGAATTTGTCCATTTCTTCCAGGTTGTCCATTTTATTGGTATAGAGTTGCTTGTAGTAATCTCTCATGATCCTTTGTATTTCTGCAGTGTCAGTTGTTACTTCTCCTTTTTCATTTCTAATTCTGTTGATTTGAGTCTTCTCCCTTTTTTTCTTGATGAGTCTGGCTAATGGTCTATCAATTTTGTTTATCTTCTCAGAGAACCAGCTGTCAGTTTTATTGATCTTTGGTATTTTTTCCTTCACTTCTTTTTCATTTATTTCTGATCTGATCTTTATGATTTCTTTACTTCTGCTAACTTTTGGGGGTTTTTTGTTCTTCTTTCTCTAATTGCTTTCGGTGTAAAGTTAGGTTGTTTGAGACATTTCCTGTTTCTTAAGGTAGGATTGTATTGCTATAAACTTCCCTCTTAAAACTGCTTTTGCTGCATCCCGTAGGTTTGGGTCATCGTGTTTTCATTGTCATTTCTTTCTAGGTAATTTTTGATTTCCTCTTTGATTTTTCAGTGATCGCTTGGTTATTAAGTAGTGTATTGTTTGGCCTCCATGTGTTTGTATTTTTTTACAGATTTTTTCCTGTAATTGATATCCAGTCTCATAGCATTGTGGTCGGAAAAGATACTTGATAAAATTTCAATTCTCTTAAATTTACCAAGGCTTCATTTGTGACCCAGGATATGATCTATCCTGGAGAATGTTCCATGAACACTTGAGAAGAAAGTGTATTCTGTTGTTTTTGGATGGAATGTCCTATAAATATCAATTAAGTCCATCTTGTTAAATGTATCATTTAAAGCTTGTGTTTCCTCATTTATTTTCATTTTGGATGATCTGTCCATTGGTGAAAGTGGGGTGTTAAAGTCCCCTACTATGAATGTGTTATTGTCCATTTCCCCTTTTATGGCTGTTAGTATTTGCCTTATAGATTGAGGTGCTCCTATGTTGGGTGCATAAATATTTACAATTGTTATATCTTCTTCTTGGATTGATCCCTGGATCATTATGTAGTGTCCTTTTCTCTTGTAATAGTCTTTGTTTTAAAGTCTATTTTGTCTGATATGAGAATTGCTACTCCAGCTTTCTTTTGATTTCCAGTTGCATGGGATATCCTTTTCCATCCTCTCACTTTCAATCTCTATGTGCCTCTAGGTCTGAAGTGGTCTCTTGTAGACAGCATATATACGCATCGTGATTTTGTATCCATTCAGCCAGTCTGTGTCTTTTGGTTGGTGCATTTAATCCATTTATATTTAAGGTAATTATCAATATGTATGTTCCTATTTCCTTTTTCTTAATTCTTTTGGGTTTGTTATTGTAGGTCTTTGCCTCCTCTTGTGTTTCCTCCCTAGAGAAGTTCCTTTAGCATTTGTTGCAAAGCTAGTTTGGTGGTGCTGAATTCTCTTAGCTTTTGCTTGTCTGTAAAGGTTTTAATTTCTCCGTCAAATCTGAGTGAGATCCTTGCTGGGTAGAGTAATCTTGGTTGTAGGTTTTTCTCCTTCATCACTTTAAATATGTCCTCCCACTCCCTTCTGGCCTGCAGAGTTTCTTCTGAAAGGTCAGCTTTTAACCTTATGGAGATTCCCTTGTGTGTTATTTGTTGCTTTTAATACTTTTTCTTTGTATTTAATTTTTGATAGTTTGATTAATATGTGTCTTGGCGTGTTTCTCCTTGGATTTATCCTGCATGGGAGTCTCTGTGCTTCCTGGACTTGAATAACTATTTCCTTTCCCATATTATGGAAGTTTTCAACTATAATCTCTTCAAATAGTTTCTCAGTCCCTTTCTTTTTCTCTTCTTATTCTGGAACCGCTATAGTTCGAATGTTGGTGTGTTTAATGTTGTACCAGAGGTCTCTGGGACTGTCCTCAATTCTTTTCATTCATTTTTCTTTATTCTGTTCTGCAGTAGTTATGTCCACTATTTTATCTTCCAGGTCACTAATCCATTCTTCTGCCTCAGTTATTCTGCTATTGATCCCTTTAATTTCATTTATTGTGTTGTTCATCACTCTTTGTTTGCTGTTTAGTTCTTCTAGGTCCTTGTTAAATGTTTCTTGTATTTTCTCCATTCTATTTCCAAAATTTTGGATCCTCTTTACTATTATTCTGAATTCTTTTTCAGGTAGACTGCCTATTTCCTTGTCATTTGTTAGGTCTGGTGGGTTTTTGTCTTGATCCTTCATCTGCTGTGTGTTTCTCTTGTCTTCTCATTTTGCTTATCTTACTGTGTTTGGGGTCTCCTTTTCACTGGCTGCAGGTTCGTAGTTCCCGTTGTTTTTGGTGTCTGTCCCCAGTGGCTAAGCTTGGTTCAGTGGGTTGTGTAGGCTTCCTGATGGAGGGGACTAATGCCTGTGTTCTGGTGGATGAGGCTAGATCTTATCTTTCTGGCAGGCACATCTATGTCTGGTGGTGTGTTTTTGGGGTGTCTGTGAACTTACTATGATTTTAGGTAGCCTCTCTGCTAATGGATGGGGTTGTGTTCCTGTGTTGCTAGTTGTTTGGCATAGGATGTCGAGCACTGTAGCTTGCTGGTTGTTGAGTGGAGCTGGGTTTTGGCATTGAGATGGATATCTCTGGGAGATTTTTGCCATTTAATATTACCTGGAGCTTGGTCTCTTGTGGACCAGTGTCCTGAACTTCGCTCTTCCTCCTCAGAGGCACAGCCCTGATGCCTGGCTGGAGCACCAAGAGCCTGTCATGCACACGGCTCAGAATAAAAGGGGGAAAAAAAGAAAGAAAGAAGATAAAATAAAATAAAGCAAGATAAAGTAAAGTAAAGTTACTAAAATAAAAATTAAAAATAATTTTATAAAAAAATTTTTTAAATAATAAAAAAAAAAGAAGGGAGCAACCAAACCAAAAAACAAATTCACCAATGATAGCAAGTGCTAAAAACTATACAAAAAAAAAGGGCAGACAGAACCCTAGGACAAATGGTAAAAGCAAAGCTCTACAGACAAAATCACACACAGAAGCATACACATACACACTCACTAAAAGAGAAAACGGGGAAAAAAAATATATATCATTGCTCCCAAATTCCGTCTCCTCAATTTGGGATGATTCGTAGTCTATTCAGGTATTCCACAGTTGCAGGGTATATCAAGTTGATTGTCGAGGTTTAATCTGCTGCTCCTGAGGCTGCTGGGAGAAATTTCCCTTTCTCTTCTTTGTTCGCACAGCTGCTGGGGTTCAAGTTTGGATTTGGACCCGCCTCTGCGTGTAGGGCACCTGAGGGTGTCTGTTCTTTGCTCAGACGGGGTGGGGTTAAAGGAGCAGCTGATTCGGGGGCTCTGGCTCACTCAGGCGGGGAGAGGGATGGGTACGGATGCGGGGCAAGCCTGCGGTGGCAGAGGCCAGAGTGACGTTGCAGCAGCCTGAGGTGCACTGTGTGTTCTCCTGGGGAAGTTGTCCCTGGATCACGGGACCCTGGCAGTGGCGGGCTGCACAGGGTCTCGGGAGGGGAGGTGGGGATAGTGACCTGTACTGGTACAGGCTTCTTGGTGGCTGCAGCAGCAGCCTTAGCGTCTCATGCCCGTCTCTGAGATCCACTCTGATAGCCATGGCTCACGCCCGTCTCTGGAGCTCCTTTAAGCAGCACTCTTAATCCCCTCTCCTTGCGTACCAGGAAGCAAAGAGGGAAGAAAAAGTCTCTTGGCTCTTTGGCAGCTCCAGACTTTTTCCTGGACTCCCAGCTAGCTGTGGCGCACTAGCCCCCTTCAAGCTGTGTTCACGCAGCCAACCGCAGTCCTCTCCCTGGGATCCGACCTCCAAAGCCTGAGCCTCACCTCCCAGCCCCTGCCCACCTCGGCGGGTGAGCAGACAAGCCTCTTGGGCTGGTGAGTGCTGGTCGGCACCAATCCTCTGTGTGGGAATCTCTCCGCTTTGCCCTCCGCACCCCTGTTGCTGCGCTCTCCTCCGTGGCTCCGAAGCTTCCCCCTTCCGCCACCTGCAGTTTCCGCCCACGAAGGGGCTTTGTAGTGTGTGGAAACCTTTCCTCCTTCACAGCTCCCTCCCACTGGTGTAGGTCCCTTCCCTACTCTTTTGTCTCTGGTTTTTCTTTTTTCTTTTGCCCTACCCAGGTACGTGGGGAGTTTCTTGCCTTTTGGGAGGTCTGAGGTCTTCTGCCAGCGTTCAGTAGGTGTTCTGTTGGAGTTGTTCCACATGTAGATGTATTTCTGATGTATTTGTGGGGAGGAAGGTGATCTACACGTCTTACTCTTCCTCCATCTTGAAGCCGTCTCCCCTACCTAATTTCTTCTGTAAACTTTTTGTTCCATGACTTAAATTTTCATCCTTCCATTGTCAGTTAATTAATTAGAATCTGATCTATCACAACTGTCAATAGCTTTTCCTCATCCTATCCATTCTCTACAGTTATTGGTTCATGTTTATCATTCTTGAAACCTTTAGTGACTTCACTTGAAGGATATCAATTTCTCAGTGAGACTTCAGTGAATACCCCAATTTCCTCTTCTAGTTTAACGTTTTAAGATCTTCTTAGTCAGGTTGTACTCTTCACCAGTCTTTAAATATATCCTCCATTTTCTTTCAAAATTTCAATTTTATTATATAGTTTAGTTTCCACTAAAACACATTTGTCAGGTTATATTTTCTAATTAATAGTATGTCACTAGTTCATCCCTTAGTAATTGCTTTTACTCTACCTCTTTTGACCTATTCTTCATCTCTTATTCTGAAATCATTCTTCCATATGATGACACTTCTTTGTAACACTCCTGACACCAATATTCTCTCCCTCCTCGGAACTTCTGTAATTACTTGTGCTGAAAACATGTGTCTATATCTCTTTCTGTCTAGAATGGAAATATCTTGAGAACAGGAATACAGCCATTATTGTTTCTACTCTGTCTTCTAAAATAATATATGTTTATTTAACTATGACCTCTCTATTGTATGGATAAATTAATGTTTTAGTAAAATGTGTAGAATTTACTTATTGTGGGGATTCAGTTCTTCTCATCTTAAGTAAAAAAGTAACCTCAGATGTGGAAATTGTTTACTGTGATTTTCTGTGATCTAACTAATATGTGTATTAATTCTCTCAGTACCCAGAGCAGAACACATCTATTAAGCAGTGTATTTACTGAATAGTTTCTGCTTTTAAGTGGATGTTTTGAATTTATATTTATTTCATTATCATTCTAGAATAGTCAAGTAAATACGTATTTGTTTGTTTTGTTCAATTTTTGTAAAAACAGTTTAGTCTTACCATAGCAAAAAGTAAAAGACAAAATTAAATGGGATTGAAAGACGGAAGCAACAGGACTCAAGTATCTGGATTGCTTTTTTTATGGACTAGATATTGAGAGTTCAGTGAATTAACTCATTAGCAAAAAGTCCTTGTTCAGAATGGCTTGCCATGGCTCCTATTCCCATGTGCATGCTTTGGAGCCATGTAGCTGAGAATAGGATGTTTTGCCACTTGTAGAACAAAATCTTCTTGGATAAAGGCCAAGAGAAATCCATTCTGGGATTCACACCCTATGCCAACCACAGTGGAAGGGTAAATGCTTGTGATCAGAGTTGGCTCTCAATGCCAAAAGTGTAATAAGAGGCTGTGAAGCAGTGAAAATCAGTCTACATGGTGGGCCTAGTAGGAATGAAAATCTAGCTCTTAAAAGAGTGACTCTGACATTCCAGCTTCGATCTAATAGAATCTAACTCTGCACCAACGTATGTGGCAGAAGAAACGTTACTTTAATCTTCATTAGTCATTTTATTCATTATAAGTCTGTAATTAATTATGCAGTCCTCATTGGTGTAGTTATATTTTTCTTGAGGTGTTTGACTGCAAACTTCAGCAAAGGTGCTGACCTTCGGTTCGCAAAATATTATTAGTTTCATCATGAGTAATACTGAAAATGTTTGTCAGATATGAATTAAAAGCAGTATCTATAATGCAAAGAACTGATACAACTTAGTAAACTAAATATTCTTTAAAAAGTAAATTTTTAAAAGTGCTTTGTTTTGTTTAAATTGTATTACAAGAGCTTTCTTGGCATATGACAGCATTGAATCTATTAGGAAAATGGATAGAGGAATTCACTATAAGCTTTTCACTACACATTCCATTATTAAAGCATTTACTATAAATACTGTGGCTTTGTGATTCTGTGTGCTTATAATATTGCCTTGTAAATGAAGATCTTATTATTTAAATGCATTTTAAAATTCTGATGAATAGGTACTTAGAGTAATGGAATTGTATCCCAAGTTATTGGGATACTAAAGATACTAAAAGAAAATTATTGAAGGTATTGACTACCCTATATGGTGTTTAATAGATTGTATTTCCACAAGAAAAATAAATACATTTGCCTTGTATTCTTGGGAAACCACTAGTTTCTGGCCCTATGGGACTCACAATTGACCCAAAGGTATATCTGTAGGACTTATTCTTCTAAGAGCACTTTAAATGAGTCTGAGATAGAGAAGATGCTCAAAAAACATGTTAAATTATTGTATAGTTTAAATTATAATATATATTGCACTTCTGTTTTGAATGTGGCAAATATTTACATTAATCAACTTATGAACTTTTAAACATTGTTTCTTTATTCAAAAAGGAAGTTTAAAATTTGATTAAATATTCCTCAGGTTAAAAGAATCAGAACAGGTTCTATTTTAGGACAACTTTCAGAACCAACAGAATTTCAGCAAGATTGTTAAGTACACTTATTTTTAGAGATTTAGGGATTGCTGATCAGTAGAATTGCAGTTACCTTTCTCTTAGACTCTCACAGTCATCTTCAACAGAAGTAGCAGTTTTAATATAACTGAGCTTTCCAGAAAAGGCAACTACAAAATAATAAGTCTATTGCACTGTTTTTGTTGATGTTGTTCAGATCTTTTTAAACAGTTGTGCACCATTGTAGAAAATTATATTATTGATGGCAGTGTTACTTGTGTATTAGTGTACCTGTGCACTAGTTACTTGGCATTAGAACTGCCAATTTAATGCGACACACCAATATCTGTCTGCATTTCTAATTGTTGGATTCCAAGTGAGTTGGCTTACATAGGAGCATCTGACTGCTTCGTTGTGATAATGCATTTGTGTATTAAAACAAATTATTTTATTATAACTTTATTTTCTTCTATTTCTCTTCTGCATTACAGTTAAGTAATGTATCAAATCAATCAATTGCATTCGTTTATGAGGCAAGTAAGCCATATTGTCTGTGAAGTTAACTTCAAGTAGTAAATTTTTTTAAAAAAGAATTGTGTCTGATAAGGCTGAAAATCACTGGCCTAGGAGATTCAAAGAAGGTCATATTAGTCAATTTTATTTTTCAAACTATTGTACATTCCCCCAAGGATCTAATTTACCATACACATTGAATTTGCTGCTAGAAGTTAAACATGATTCATATTACAATAGATATAATGAATATTGAATGAATAACAAGTAGTGCTCAAGGTTGCAGAAGGATGAATTTTGCTCCTGGAAATAAGAGTCAGTGAATATAAGACAGTTATTAAGTGCATCAAAATTTTAAAGCTCCGAGAAAGCAAAATGATAACTAAGAAAATAAGAGTGAATTACAGGGGAAAATGATATATGAAGTTGTGAAAATGTGGTGAGTTAGAATGCCAAAGATACATCGTGTGTGTGTGTTTGTGTGCCTGTGTGTGTCTGTGTGTGGGTTTGCCTGAACTTAGGAAAATTAGATTGGTGAGTCATTCTTTATATCTACTACACCAGGAAAAAAAATGATCCTACCATGAAGAAAAAGATTTAGAAGTAACTTCTGTAACTCCATTACATCATTCATGTAAGGACTGTGAATTCACAACTAGTGTGAGTAATATCATGATTTTTTTTCAATAAGAGCTCCAGAAAACAGAGCTTGCTCTCAGCTTCTGGTAGTGAAAGTAAAATTTCTTTTCCATCTTGTTTTTTTTTCATTGGAAAAGAACAAGAAGTGATGATGTTCTAGGGTGTAACTTTGGTTTTGGCTAGAGGAGAAAACAAAACAGTAAAATACAAATAATATGTCAGTGATGCAGAATAAGGTGCTGAGACTAAAGCTGTGATATGGATGTTATGCTGACTTCCAGATAAAGGAAAGAGTTCAGATGCCAGCTAAGGGTTGATTCTGGAAGAGAGTACTTCATGACTAATGGCCTTTCATTTATCAAAATACTGAAGTGTAAGCTATTAGTAGGACAGATAGCAGAAAGCTCAGAAGAACTACGTGATTAAAATTCTTGTAGTGTATCCAAGGACATGAATGATGAGAATGCATATTCAAAGAGTGAAATTGTCTATAAGTTTTATTTTCCTTATATAATCTGCTGATAATAAATGACATGATGTGACACAGTTTATTTTATTAAACTATTTTTGTTGTGTTATGACTGAACATGGGAGTGGGAAAACTCAAATGTATACATGCACACACATTTATTCAATCTGCTGATCTGCAGTGTGGAAGCACACACTGAGGGAAAGTGTCTGCATCCAAAGAAATCCAAACAACAATAACACCTATCATTTGTTAGTATGTACAGTGTACAGTGGGCTTCACACACTATATCTCACATAATTCTGAAAAGTTGGAATTCAGACACTCCTCTACTTTAATCTGACGCCTGTGGTCTTTTTTCTTTTATGAAAAGGGCATATCTGCACAAGAATTCCAGAGTTGTCAAATCTTATATCTTAAGCAGCTGGAATGATCTAATTAAAGGATCAAACTGCAAGATAAATTTGTCAGAATATGCACTTACAATACTTTGCTTTAAAATACGCCCCGTGAGAAACTTATGTTCTTAGCCTGGCTCATATATGGAATTTCATAAAAATGTAATGAAAGAATGGAAGAACAAATGAAGAATCCATAAAAAGAACATTTAGTTGCATAATATACTTACTGCTATATCATCTATATACTTTGAATATTTAAAGAAGCATACGTGTGAGTACTTGGTATACATATTATTATATATCCAAACACACAATCAACAATTTTTAAAAGTTCTTCAAATAACTGTATTTTAAAAATACTTTCCTAATGTATAAAAATATAATATCACTATTGTATATCTGAAGTTAATATATTAATTATAACTCAAAGAAAAAATACTCAGCAGTGGTACAGTATGTCAGAGGCCTTAAATCCCTTCTAATTTTTTCAGACTTCCCATGAAACCAATTTCATAGCCTAGTAACTTTATTTTCATACATTATAATCACAATCTGCCTCAAACCGCATATGGAATTAAAAACAGAACAAAACCAGCAAGCAAACAAAAAACCTGCTTTCTTACATTATTTATAGACGGGGGAGAGAAAATGGCAAGAATATCTTTGTTGGCATCCCCTCACACAACCCTTTATACTCAACTCATATTAGCAATTGACCCTACAGTGAAATTAATAAGGTATTTCTTTATGGTTCCCATAATTTGCATTCCTTTATTTTTCATTCTGTATCATCTGGTCCACCATTTTTTCCTGAATTTTTACGTGCATTATAGACAGGTTGTCCTAGTTAGCACTACTTCTGTCTGCAAATTCAGAATGGTATTGTTGCTGTTGTCCAGAAATTACAATGTATGGTCATAACTCTTAATTTGGTTTAAACCAGGATTTCTGAAAACTTTACCTAGGTCATCATGACATGGAAATCCAGGATCAGAAGTGCCAAGTATTGGGAAAGAAAGTATTTATTAGAGTACACATGACCATATTGACTTTTTTGTGAAAATTACAAAATAGGGACCATCATAATCACTAAAAAGCCAGTTTCTGTACATGTTCCTAATAATTTATTTTTATTCCAATGATTATTATAGAACTTATTCTCAGCTAATAATCTCCTGGTGTGATCTCCCAGTGAAATTAGTTTATTGAATTGAATTGAATTATCGATGTATCCTATATATTTTCTGACTTTGATTTTGGGGGCCAATTTTTTTTCTCTACTTAAGGAGCCTCCTTTTACCACCACCACCTTTCCAACATTTCTGGGTTTAGAGAATTAGCTTTTCCTCTCCCCTACAAAGCAATAGAACATTAAATGTATACTAGCTGAGTTACTAGAGCTTAAAGCTCTGTAAGATTGAGATACACTCCATTGCCCATTCCATTCCTCATAAGGCCAATTATCTAGAAAAATAAAATGCCTAACAAAGGTTATGGGCATATGATTAGCTCATGTTGCGTGTGATCTTTCCTCTTGTTCATTGGTTGATGACTCAAGAATTTGTATGCTTCTATGTATACATGTCAAATATCATCCCTAAATATGAGACTCTCAACTTTTTTTCCTAGCTCTTGGGACATCTTGAATACAAAGAGCTATAGTGGAATGACATCAAATTGTTAATCAGAGGATATAAAAATAAAGGGAAAGGAAATTAAATTTAAATAAATTCAAACCTAGAGAGGAAAAAAAGATCTAGAGTATGAAATTTTCTAGTTGGAATACAAAGCCATATGACATATAAAAATATTAAAATGAACCCTGCAAGGTTGGCTTAGTTTCTCATTAATTACCAGGACATATTTCACTTAGCACTGCCCACTGCCCACATACGCATATCTCTTCACAGTGATGTTACTTATGAATTGAAGACAATATGACTCCTTCTCCATCTCTATTTCTCTGTTTTCCTCCTATACACCACATGCTACTTCCATACCTAAACCTACTCAGACATTTTGAAAATTTCCCTTTCAGAAAGGAAAATAAGTGGTGGCTTTAGTTTAGTCATGATTACTTTGTTGGAAATCTTTCCAATTTAGAAACCAGAAAATTATTCATGATTTTTGAGTTTAAAAGTGGAACAGCACTTTAATAACTTGTGGAAAGGACATTAGAGGGCACTGTAGCTCAACTTTCCATCCAATTAAACGTCCTGGGTGAAATGGACAGGAAAAAGTGAAGTTCTTCTCTTTGATACTCTTGTAATGCTTCCTCTTCTGAAGCACTCAAAGAAGAGAAAAGTAGTCTTCAAGAGACCCTCTCAACTGTAGAAAAAATGTATACTTTCTGCCTAAGGATCAGCAGCATGAGGACTTTTTCCTGCTTCTTGGATTTTGCTCTAACCTCGCCTCTGCTCCTCCACACATATCTGTATTAATAGATCCTCAAGCAAGTCATAGGCCCAGTTATACAATCTTAAAAAGTGTCCTTCAGTTTTTACTTCTGTCCCTGGACTTCACATTTCTGCAGGGAGTGGTGGGGGTTGTTTATTAATGAGATATGTTTGGCCCATGAGCTTGTAATCTCTTAGTATCAAAAGGAATTTATTTAATCGTTCCCCTCAAATGATGGAATGTGTAAATGTTAAGCTTGGGTTAAATGATGCTATTAGCAGATGGCACTGACACAGACATGTTTTACAACCTCTGACAAAGCCCTTAAGCCCATGAGCGATCTATAGCAAATCAGTAAATAATGTTTACATGATGTCTTTGAATAGGTCAAAGCCGTGAAGATGAGCCATAACCTAGTTAGCACCCAGAGATGATTCTCAGTAAAGCTGAGAATCTCAGTAAAGCTGACTATCTGTGACCAGATAGTCACAGACAAATAACAGAATTTTCTTCTGCCCATTTCTCAAGTGCTGACACTTTTCTCTTAAATGTGAAAGGTCATTAGATTGCATTTTAGGAGTTGAAAAGGAGACATTCAGTCAAAGGAAATGATAGCCTAATGTAAGATGTGTCATCCATATATTACTGCTTTGGCCGCCTTCTGCCGGTCCATACCTCACTGATTCCATTTGTACATTATACATGGTACTAACCCTTGACTGATTAAATCTAAAAGGATGATCCTGAACATAACCTACCTGAAAGAGCACATTTCCTTCCACAGAGATGTTAGATATAATTTTCATTTTCAAAGGCATTTCTTAAGATTATCATATTGGGTTTTCAAAACTCATTTTAGTCAAGTTATATTTTAAAAATTAATTACCAAATAGAAAAAAATATGTTTGCAGACATTGATTTAATGAGATGTTTTTATTCCATGTAAATAAAAATATATATGGAATAAAGATTTAATATAGTATGTACATTTGCTAAATTTAATAATAAAACTAGTATGACTAAAAACAGATATTAGGGCTTCCCTGGAGGCACAGTGGTTAAGAATCCACCTGCCAATGCAGGGGACACGGGTTCAAGCCCTGGTCTAGGAAGATCCCACATACCGCGGAGCAACTAAGCCCGTGCGCCACAACTACTGAGGCACAACTACTGAGTCTGTGCTCTAGACCCCGTGAGCCACAACTACTGAAGCCTGCGTGCCTAGAGCCCATGCTCTACAACAAGAGAAGCCACCACAATGAGAAGCCCGTGCACCACAACGAAGAGTAGTCCCCGCTCGCCTCATCTAGAGAAAGCCCGTGCATAACAATGGAGACCCAACACAGCCAAAAATAATAAATAAATAAAATAAATTTTTAAAAGCACGGATATTAACTTCATGCTTACCCAAAGATATTCTTTTCCCTAAAAAAATGAAGTAGAGTAGATGACATAATGAAGCTGACCTTTATTATGTTGTTCACAGAGTTCTTTTGTTTAATGTAAAGTTCCACATAAAATCAATGCTTTACCTTACAACATATACTCCGGGCTAATTGCTATGCTATATAATAGCGTGACACCTAGTTAAGACTCTTGTTATTTATGCACTGTGTATTCTTCTTCAGAGTAAATCTTTTTAGACTAGTTCAACATTATTAAACCACTTAATCTATTTGAGACTGATTAAAACAAAACTCTTGGAGAAGCATCTAAGTTATAATGCTTCATATAGTCAAAAATATTTTTGTAATATTCAAATGTAAATCAGAGATTGGGTAATAAAAGGAGAAATGAAAATTCATCTTTTATCCATCTTTAATATGAACTATAGATAGTCTGGTAGTTTTTATTAACATTATTATTTTGATTAGCTCCACAGTATGTAATGTGAGTAGTATGATGTAATAGAAAGAACAAAGGTTCATGAGTCAAATAGTTCTGAGTTCATCAAATATTAGCTTTTTGGTAAATACCCGCTTTAATGCTCAAAGGCTCAGTATCATTGTTTGTAAAAACATAAACTAGAATTCTGGTGAATATTAAATAGATACTGAATGTAGAAGATTTCACAGTGTCGTGTTTCAGCAATGATCTAAATAATGTAGCTTTATTCTGTATCCTTATAATTATCTGGCTACTTAAAACATAACTTTTTACCACACAATTCCATTAAAATAGTTTCCTAGTCTGCTCACTTTCAAACATATTACATTTTCAAATATATTTCCACGTCGTTTATTCTTTTTCTCACTTGCATAAAGTTAGAAAAATTAGACATATAAATTTAAAACTCATCACTGTTATATTTAAGCATATATCATAGGTTTTTTTTCTGTTTTTCACCATTGAGAATGATGTTTGCTGTGGGTTTGTTGTATATGGCCTTTATTATGTTGAGGTAGCTTCCCTCTATGCCCACTTTCTGGAGAGTTTTTATCATAAATTGGTGTTGAATTTTGTCAAAACTTTTTCTGCATCTGTTGAGATGATCATAAGGTTTTTCTTCTTCAGTTTGTTAATATGGTGTATCACATTGATTGATTTGCATATATTGAAGAATCCTTGCAGCCCTGGGATAAATCCCACTTGATCATGGTGTATGATCCTTTTACTGTGTTGTTGGATTCTGTTTGCTAGTATTTTGTTGAGGATTTTTGCATCTATGTTCATCGGTGATATTGGCCTGCAGTTTTCTTTTTTTGTGACACCCTTGTCTGGTTTTGCTATCAGGGTGATGGTGGCCTCGTAGAATGAGTTTGGGAGTGTTCCTCCCTCTGCAGTTGTTTGGAAGAGTTTGAGAAGGATGGGTGTTAGCTTTTCTCTAAATGTTTGATAGAATTCACCTGTGAAGACATCTGGTCCTGGACTTTTGTTTGTTGGAAGATTTTAAATCACAGTTTCAATTTCATTACTTGTGATTTGTCTGTTCATATTTTCTGTTTCTTCCTGGTTCAGTTTTGGAAGGTTATACCTTTCTAAGAATTTGTCCATATCTTCCAGGTTGTCCATTTTATTGGCATAGAGTTGCTTGTAGTAGTCTTTTAGGATGCTTTGTATTTCTGTGGTGTCTGTTGTAACTTCTTTTTCATTTCTAATTTTATTGATTTGAGTCCTCTCCCTCTTTTTCTTGAGTCTGGCTAATGGTTTATAAATTTTGTTTATCTTCTCAAAGAACCAGCTTTTAGTTTTATTGATCTTTGCTATTGTTTTCTTTGTTTCTGTTTCATTTATTTCTGCTCTGATCTTTATGATTTCTTTCCTTCTACTAACTTTGGGTTTTGTTTGTTCTTCTTTCTCTAGTTCCTTTAGGTATAAGGTTAGGTTGTTTATTTGATTAATCTCCGAAATATGTAAACAGCTCATGCAGCTCAATATTAAAAAAACAAACAACCCAATCCAAAAATGGGCAGAAGACCTAAATAGACATTTCTCTAAAGAAGACAAACAGATGGCCAAGAAGCACATGAAAAGCTGCTCAACATCACTAATTATTAGAGAAATGCAAATCAAAACTACAGTGAGGTATCACCTCATACCAGTTAGAATGGGCATCATCAGAAAATCTACAGACAACAACTGCTGGAGAGGGTGTGGAGAAAAGGGAACCCTCTTGTTCTGTTGGTGGGAATGTAAATTGATACAGCCACTATGGAGAACAGTATGGAGGTTCCTTAAAAAACTAAAAATAGAATTACCATATGACCCGGCAGTCCCACTACTGGGCATATACCCAGAGAAAACCATAATTCAAAAAGACATGCACCCCAATATTCATTGCAGCACTATTTACAATAGCCAGGACATGGAAGCAACCTAAATGCCCATCGACAGATGAATGGATACAGAAGATGTGGTACCTATATACAATGGAATATTACTCAGCCATAAAAAGGAACGAAATTGAGGCATTTGTAGAGACATGGATGGATCTAGAGAGTGTCATACAGAGTGAAGTAAGTCAGGAAGAGAAAAACAGATATCGTGTATTAACCGATATATGTGGAAACTAGAAAAATGGTACAGATGAACTGGTTAACAGGGCAAAAATTGAGACACAGATGTACAGAACAAACGTATGGACACCAAGGAGGGAAAGTGGCAGGGGAGATGGTGGTGGTGTGGTGAATTGGGAGATTGGGATTGACATATATGCACTATTATGTATCAAATGGATAACTAATACAGAACCTGCTGTATAAAAAAATAAATAAAATAAAATTCAAAAGAAAAATAAAAGGCAAAATGCACTACACAAGGAGATGTTTTTATTCAGAGTTTTTCAGTAGGGAGAATGTTCATTAATGAGGACTATCTCAAAGAAAAGGAAGGGAGCCTAAGGTTTTGTAATGGCAGGTAAAGAAGGAAATTTGAGTAAGAGTGGAGGTGGTCTTGTCTAAGTCATTAGGAAAGAGTGGGAGTGGAACCTACTGAAGTTATATTGAGGGTAGGGAGGTTTTTGCAGTTAGCACTTTTCCAGAACACAAAACGGTGGAGAGGTGTCTTAACTGTCATTCTTTTCCTGAAGTATAGGACTTGAATAAAATTAAACATTGTTAAGCCTCATCAGCATAGGCAAAAAAAGAAAGAACTTGTAAATTCATGGAAATGGGAAAGGCTGATATGGATAATTTTGGTCAAAATAGCTGATCTTCTTAATTCAGCACCAAGATTACAGGAAATCAATGAAATATTTGCTCAGATATTAACTGTGTATTAGTAACTCAACTCACAACTACAATGCATTAACACAACTGTGGCCAGAATGCATCAGCTAAAGGGTTCAACTGCAGTCCCATTATTATTTAAACTTCAAGTCTATGGTATTAATAATTTCTTCAGGAGGATAGCAGGGTTTAGCTCCCATTTCAGAATTTCCATCCCTATCTAGTATTTCAAGGGAATTATAGAGAAGGGAGAGAGTATGCTAGTTCACATAAAATTAGCTGAATCTGTACAGTGGTTTGCAACCCAATATCACCTGATTCTGCATACCACTGTGCTTTGTCCACAGACCACTGCCCAGACCACTCCCACTTATCCCCACAGTCCTAAAACTACCATAACTCTTTCATAGTATTGCTACCAGTATGACACCACTTGTCACATACACAGAATTCTCCCTCAGTTTTTTTCCACAGATCTGAATATACTGAGACACTTAACAAGACCTTACCAAAAGCTCAGGGAAAGTAGAAAACCACTAACACTGGAGGGTAGCTTTAAACTGTTGAACTAAGGCTAATTCCTCTCTACTGAAGGCCACCCCACTGAACTGCAGATTCCACTGGTGTTGTTAAATAGTTTGAATATGTTTCCCAGTGGTAGGTCTGGTTCTCTTTCTTGCTTTCTGCTCAAACTCCACAAGGAAATTTGCCTATAAAAGAATGTCATAAGGGATGTTTCTTTTATGAAAACAACTGTCAGTTTAAATAGATAATTCAGTCAAATCAGGTGTGGCATATTTAAAGCTGTTACTCATCAATTACTCTGATATAATCCATATGGAATCCGTATGGCTCAACTTTCTATTTTCACCTTCCCCTATTTTCACCTATATCAATTTGGATATATGAAGGTAGTGAAGCATCACAACTTCAAAATCAGTGGCTAAACATAATATTTATGTCTCACTTAAATCACATGTCCTTTGAGGTCACCTCAGAATTCTGTTGTACATCCTCCTCATTGTGAGACCCATGCTGATGGAATTGTCATCAACCAGAACAATGTTAATCTCCAGGGGCAGAGAGAATGAAAAATCTCCTAAAATTTTCACCCAGAAAAGACACATGTCAATTTTGTTTACATTGAATTGACCAAAACAAGTCACAAGGCACCACTAATCTGAAGGGTCTGTCAGAGCAAAACTTGCACTGGACAAGGTAGGCCAGGATGACTTTATTGAAGGCTATTGCACAGGGGAGAGGGGCCAGACCTCAGTGCGAGCTCAACTCTACGGAAACAAAGGACTTGAGAATTTTTAAGAACTGGAGTTGGGGGATCTTGAGCCATCTGTGTTTGCTCATTGGCTTTACCACAAAGAAAAGTAAACTTTCTCTTTCCTTCGTGACAGGTGATTGTTTTACAATATGCAGCAAGGCACCTACCAAGATTAGGCTCCTGTTCTTCCACAGGAACTGGGAGTTAGGGGTATTATCTTCCTTGATGACTACATTTCAAAGGTATTATTCTCAGGTCTTTGATAAAGACATTCCTGGGTTGTAACACTGCAAGAAGCTTTTAAAAATTTACATCTCAAAGGAGCAGAGAGAGAATTTACATATTTCCTACAGTAAATGCTCCCTAAGAAAAGAGAGGTCAGGGACATAGAGGCAGGAAGGAGCCTGTCTAAAGTTTAGTCAAGCTGAGGGGAAGGCCTCGGTCAGGTCAGAGAACTCCATTTCTCCTGTGGCTCTGAGAGCTGAATTGGAACTTTTAGGTGGACAATGTCAGTGGCTACCACCAACAGAAAACCTTTTCACTGTTAGTGATTCTCCTTCTGTGAGGCTATATTGAGCCTCTTTTAAGTTCCCATCCCTGCCATTGCTAGTGGAGGACTTTTTTGGCTTCAATGGGAAAAAAACTACTGAAAGGTAGGGTACTGTATCCACATGGCTCTCCAGTCAATCTGCCTACTTACTGGCAGAAAGCTAGTGAGCCTTTCCTCCATTGGTTGCACTGAGTGTAGAAGCCTTGATAAATTTGACCTGCAGTCACTTGGCTCTCTGTCATGGATACTCAGCTGAAAGCCAGCCACCACAAGTTTTTCTTCTTATTGAAGAAATGATTCAAGACTCTAATTTAATGCCTCAGGAGAACAGACCCACCCCTGCAAACAACATCCAAACACCTCCACCGTCATGACAAAGAGAATCCCTGGAATCATTTATGCCAGATCCTGTGCCGATGTCACAACCTCTTCCTGGACAGTTTTAATCCATTTCCACTTTACCACCTTTAATTGCCCCCTACTTAATATTAAAAACAGACTCTAATTTTCATTCTTTTTTTTTATTAGTTTCTGCTTTATAACAGTGTGAATCAGTCATACATATACATCTGTTCCCACATCCCTTCCCTCTTGCGTCTCCCTCCCTTCCACCCTCCCTATCCCACCCTAACCCCATAAATCCCAGCAAGTAGAAGGTATTCATAGGCTAGTCACAGTGCTAAAAGTTAACAGAACTTGTCAGCTCCGTCTACACTTATGGAAATCTGACTCTGAAACTGACTGTGAACTGGTAAGAGATCTGTCATTCAGCCCGCTAGAGACCAAATTGTGTCCACCTGCAGCTAACCCCCAATGTGACGGTATTTGAAGATGGGGCCTTTGGGAGGTAACTAGATTTAGATGAGCTCATGAAAGTGGGGTCCTCATAATGGGATTAATGCCCTAATAAGAAGAGACACCAGAGGGCTCTCGCTCTCTATCTCTCTCTCTCCCCCCACACCCCTTTCTTTCTGCCATGTGAGAACATAGCAAGAAGGCTGCCATCTACAATCCAGGAAGAGAGTCCTTACCAGATACAGTTCTGTCGGCAACTTGATCTCAGACATCTGCTTTCCAACTCTCTGCCTAATTAAGCAAATTGTGGCATGTCCACCACAACATAGACTGCCATCAATCTGATGAATGAGGAATGCTCCCTTTTTTTTGGTGTCTTTTATCCCAACTCCCAGAAGAGCTGGAGTCTAAAATTTACCTTAACTATCCTTTCCCTGAGGATACATCAGCCCACCCTGCCCTGCCTTTATTGTGCCAAATGTGATGTAACCAGAACAGTATTCTTAGAATTATTCTGAGTCATTATGCTGACAATATCCTTATCTGATGGGAATCAAATTTTTGGTCTCTAATGCCCTTCTCATCTTTATCTTCTGCCTGGCAGGTAGAGATTAGCTTCTTATGCAACCATAGGGCCAGCATGGTGCCATGAGTTCAGGTCCTTCATTATGAAATTTAATTGCTTATCTAGGCATCATATTACACCCATCCTTCAGGTCACATGTAAGTCCCTGAGTGGGGGGATCCAATAAATAAGAAGCACTAGAGAATAGCAAAGATAGCTCTCAGGACCATCAAAACAAAAAAAAAGAAAAGAAAGAAAGAAAGAAAGAAACAGAAAACCACTGTTGTGCTTAAGGTTAGAAATGTCAGATGAGTTTTGTTTTTTTTTGTTTTTTGTTTTTTTTTTTTCTGTGATCACGCAAAGGAGAAAGAAGAGAGCAGGCTACAGTTACTTTCCCCTGATCAGATTTCCAATCTCTAGGCAATAGAAGGTTTGCATATTTTCTTTGAGCATTTCACTTTAATATCTTCATTTCCTTGAGAAAAAACTAGTATATTATGCAAGTGCTTCGAAATTTATGCAAATTTGCCCTGAAATTTTAATTCTGTTTCTTAGGAATTGAAGAAAAGGGGGGTGGCATTTCCTTCTTCTCCTCAATCTACCCAAGATTTTCACAGAGTAATAGAAGAAATCTCTTTCATTAAAAAAAAATCATTCAGACAAGCCATCCCTAACTTCTTCAGGTAGCAGATCTGGAGAGTTTTAGAAATCACTTCACATCAGACAGCATTCACATTGAATCAACCAAGACTTTTCTACTGTTTACATCTGAATTTTAATCAAACTATATTTTTGAGTGATTAAGCTCTATTTACATGAGGGGAAAAATCTTTTTAGAGGGAAATTGTCTCTATCTCTTAATATTTAAAATGTACCTACCTTCACCCTAACAAATCATCTCTGGGAACTTATTTTAGAGGAATTCTAAAACTGGAAATATTGAAAGGTAACACTGGAATATTGATTTATATTGTGCACTAAACACTGTTCCATTCACTTAACACTTACTGACTCACTTCAACTAATCCATACTTCTCAGGTGTTTTTTCACAACCCATGCTTTTAACCACCACACCTTTCTATTCCTCAAGTGTAAAATTAGAGTGCATGTTTAAGAGTTCAGAGACAACACAACAACATTACTTGGAAATGATGCTATCATAGTTATTAACTCAAACAATAAGCTTGAAAATGGAAAATCCAATCTTCCTTTGCACATTCATAACAAAATAGGTGATAATTTTCCCACTCACTTTTAGAAATAAAGCTAATAAGAAAGAGGGCAGTCTACACAGCAATGTAGGGAGAAAGATACATGGGATTTATAACTCAGAATCTAAGGTCTCAAATTCTAAGAATATCTTTCCTTTCTGAGATAAACTTTGACATCCCTTGTAATGGTTAATTTTGTGTGTCAACTTAAGTGGGCCACAGAGTGCCCAGATATTTGGTGAAACATTATCCTGAATATGTCTGTGAAGGATTTTATGGAGGATTTGAATCTGTAGATTGAATAAAGCAGATTGTCCTCCTCACTGTGGGTGGGCTCATCCAATCTACTGAAGGGTTGAGTAGAAAAAAAGTCAGAGTTAAGCAAGAATTTGCTTTTTCTGCCTGTCTTCCTTTTGAGACATTTGTCTTTTTTGTCTTTGGATTCAGATTCACATTGGAGCTTACATCATAGGCTCTTCAACTTTTCAGGCCTTTGGATGTGGACTGAAACAAAACCACTGGCTCTCCCGAGTCTCCAAAAGATCTTGGGACTTCTCAGCCTTTATAACCAGTTTGTAATAATAAATCTCTATCATTATCCTTTATCTGACAACTGTATCACAGTTGCTTTGTGACCTCAGGAGCTCACCATTGTAATCTGAAATTGGCCCCAGTTCTTGGAGAGCCAAGAGACCTTTAAGAAAGAGGCAGACCACTCTACTTTGGTAAATGGCAGGTGTAATAAGTAAGGGCCCTTACTTACAAGACTTGTCTTGGGTGGCTGCAAGACGACTAGATCTCTGCACTGGCTCGTGAGAATTTTAAAAGTTTCTATACGTTTATATAAATCACTACATTACTATCTCAAGCCTGTATTCTTGGGGCAGCTTCAAGGAGCAGGGGAGGCAAGCAGAATGCACATTCTGAGGGGGTGAGAGGGCTCTAATAGCCTGGGTCCAGTTCACCAGTCAAACCAGTGGTCACGTCTTCTAGATGATCTCCCCCAACAGCCATCCTCATCCTCATCTCCAGACGGGTAGATTTCATAAAGGACAAATGTATTGAGTTAAGCCACTGAAAATTTGGAATTATTTGCGGTTCCATTTTACCTAGGCTGTCTTGACTAACTACAGTATGTGCACTACTCTGTTCTATATCTTGCTCCAGGAATTAAGTTTTCCTTGTGCATCTGGTAACTTTTCTTACAGATTTATATGCAGTTCATTCGTGCTTTTAAAGTAGAGTGAAAACTTTTATATCAAATACAAAAAAAAGAAGCTTCTTATGCCTTTCACTTCTCAGAATGTGCCTGTGGCTTCCATTTCAATGTAAATAATATCTTTGCATATGGAAGAAATGCTGTTTCTAATCTGTGGGTGAAAGATAGATACTGAAAAACATTACTGATGCAGGCACTCTAGGGATGGAAATAGGATATACAACAAGTACTAGCAACAGCAACAGACAGACAGAAAATAGAGGCTGAGACCAACAAGTGGGGACCTCGCCCAAGTATAACTTAAATATATATTGAATAAATGGGAAAGACTGGTTCAACCAAGAGAAACAATTAGAACTATGAAAATTTACTCAACTTTGAGTCTCTAATCTCTTAATAGCATGTCCCCTGCCTCCTGATTTTTAGCATACAAGTCAGATGGTAGCATCCGACCCTCATTTGTGTTACTTTGTATTTCTGATACTAAAGAGTATTAAAAATGTAATTCTCATCTAACTTTTTTCCATGTATTTGGGAAGCAAAGTTCTTCCTGAAAACCTGAAACTTGGCCTCTGCTAATCTTTTCCCATTTAACAGAGGCAAAATTTTGTATTCCTTCCACTCACAACAAAATGATTTCCTCCAACTGGGCAAGTAAAAAACATATTCCAAGGCAGAGGAAAACTTAAGACTTTATCAAATTTTACAGATTTTTAAAAACATGTGGGATAATAAATTCTCAGAATCAAACACATTCCTAATAATTACTAAATTCAGTTATCCTGTCCAGTAAACTACTTATTAAATGATAATGTCTTTCAAATGTTACAATTCTGTGATAACTCTTAGGCTGACATTCTGTTCTTTAGGAAATTAGTTTAAATATTTTTTGACATAAATGAAGGGTATGGAGAGAACGTGATGTAGTGTCTAAAATAGGAATCACAGGGTGGATCATTTACTCTTCACTTCTCAACATTCTTGCATTTTAAGTCTTGTCACAAGTGTGCAAAAGAGACTTGTGAGTTCCCTTGATGTAGAAACAATTATTTCATCAGAACAAGCTCTGTTTGGACTAACTTTAGGTTGCTGATATATTACTAAACCCTTAAAAAGTAATAAATCTTAGCTTAGTGAAGTGATACATTGTTTTTCAGACTGAACATACAGAAGCGTGTATATTCAAAGCAAGAGACAATTCTTTTGAACCTTCGTTGTGAGGGCAGTAGAGAGGTACTAGCTTGAGAGGATATGAGTTTATGGTAAGATATTCATTATATAGGAGAATATTCTGCATGTTTAAATGCTAAGGAGGAAGATTCAAGACCAGGTTCTGGCACATATTTGATGCTCAGTATTCAATAAAGAGATTATTGAACTAATGAATAAATAGTAGAGACAAATGATATAAAAACATGGAATTGATAATATGAAAATCTTGAGAAGGGAGCATGAAGGTGAAACAGAATAAGTGGGAGATTGTCCTTAGCTACTAAGAGGGCAACCTCCTCTCTTTTAACAAGAGAGATAAGGAGTCTCCTTGTTGATCAATATTATGATAATTAGTTTTTGTAGAAACACTTTGTAAATGAGGTCACCCTGCTAGAACTGATATTGAGATTGGTAATATGTGGGGTAGTATGTGCTGAGAGATACTACAAAGAAAAAAACAGACCATGGAGATATGAGAAGAGAAGTTTGAAGATTTAAAATGTGTCTTATGTGTGTGTAAGAAATGGTTGAGTAAGCTGAGTTAGGGAAGCATGGAAGCATTGTGGGAAAATTAGTGTGAGCTTAGAGTATGTAAGCAATTGTAATGTTTAGTGTCATCAGTGATCCTAATCTACCTATTTGGGTGGCTTTTTTATTAAACTTTTATTTTACTGAATGAAAGATTCTTTAAATTCTGTACTGCTTTACAATTTTCAGAAATTTCACACACATGATTTTATATAATTCCATAATAACTCTTTTTTTAATCCCCTATTCCTATATTGCCCCTCCCCATTTTCTCTCCCCATGGGTAACCACTAGTTTGTTCTCTATATCTGTGAGTCTTCTTTTTGTTTTATTCACTAGTTTGTTGTATTTTTTAGATTCCACATATATGATATCATACAGTATTTGTCTTTATCTGTCTGACTTATTTCACTTAGCATAATGCCCTCCAAGTCCAGCCATGTTGCTGCAAATGGCAAAATTTCATACTTTTTTATGGCTGAGTAGTATTCCATTGTATGTACATGTGTGTATGTGTGTGTGTGTGTGTGTGTGTGTGTGTGTATAAAACATCTTTATCCATTCGTCTGCTGATGGACACGTAGATTGCTTTCATACCATGGCAATCGTAAATAATGCTGCTATGAACATTGGGGTGCATGTACCTTTTCAAATTAGTGTTTCTGTTTTTTTTTCACGTATATATCCAGGAGTGGAATTGCTGGGTCATATGGTAGTTCTATTTTTAGTTTTTTGAGAAATCTCCAGATTGTTTTCCACAGTGGCTGCACCAATTTACATTCCCATCAACATTGTCGGAGGGTTCTCTTTTCTCCACATCTTCGACAACATTTGTTATTTGTGTTCTTTTTGATGATGGCTATTCTGACAGGTGTGAGGTGATATCTCATAGTGGTTTTGATTTGAATTTCCCTGATGATTAGCAGTGCTGAGTGTCTTTTCATGTGCCTGTTGGCCATCTGCACTTCTGCTTTCTAAAAATGTCTCTTCAGTTCTTCTGCCCATTTATTAATCGGGTTGTTTGGTTTTTTGATGTTGAGTTGTATGAGCTATTTATATATGTTGAATTTAACACCTTATCAGTCATATAATTTACAAATATCTTCTCCCATTCAGTAGGTTGGCTTTTCATTTTGTCTATTGTTTCCTTTGCTTTATAACACCTTTTAAGTTTAGTTAGGTCCCATTTGTTTATTTTTGCTTTTGTCTCCTTTGCTTTAGGAGATGGATCCAAAAAAATATTCGTGCAACTTATGTCAAAAAGTGTTCTGTGTTTTCCTCTAGGAGTTTTATAGTATCCAGTCTTACGTTTAAGTCTTTAACCCATTTTGAGTTTATTTTTTTATATGGTGTTAAAGAATGTTCTAATTTCATTCTTTTATAAGTATCTGTCTAGTTTTCCCAGCACCATGTATTGAAGAGACTGTCTTTTCTCCATTGTATATTTATTCTTGCCTCCTTTGTCATAGACTAATTGACCATAAGTGTATGGGTTTATTTCTGTCCTGTTTCTTTGATCTGTGTGTCTGTTTTTGTGCCAGTACCATACTATTTTGATTACAACAGCTTTGTAGTATAGTCTGAAGTCAGGGAGCCTGATTCCTCCAGCTCCATTTTTCTTTCTCAAGATTGTTTTGGCTATTTGGGGTCTTTTGTGTTTCCATATACATTTTGAAATTATTTGTTCTAGTTCTGTGAAAAATGCCCTTGGTAATTTGATGGGGATGTTTTGAATCTGTAGATGGCCTTGGGTAGTAGTATGGCCATTTTAACAATATTAATTCTTCCAGTCCAAGAACTGGTATATCTTTCCATCTGTTTGTGTCCTCTTCAGTTTCTTTTATCAGTGTCATAGTTTTCTGAGAACAAGACTTTTGCCTTCTTAGGAGGCAAACAATACCATTGTTTGACTCATTCTGAGTCTTCAGTGTGATGTTTCTTCCTGTTGTTCTTGAGTTACCCTGACTGTCCTGACTTGGGCTGCAACTCCATATTCTTTCTGCTGTATGAAATGAGGGCATTTCTGTCCACAGGTGTATAGGTTTCTCCTGGTTTAATTCACTTTTCACTGAGTGTAATAATGGATACCCCTCTTTAATTTCAAGTCAGAGGTCAGCAAAAAATGTTTGCCACATGTAGTTTCTAACAGTCATTTATTTAGTGCAGCTCTGCTGTAAAAAGGTAAAGGACTTCTCAACCCATTCTGAAATGAGGCACCAGTTATAACCAAGAAAAACTATAATTCCAATGGCATATTGTTAACATAAATGTTCTTTTGCCTATTCCCAATAGTTCTTTTTTGTACTACTGCCAGCTTCCCCTCACTTAATACACACACACAAACATCCTTAGTTTATGATTTCTGTACATTGTCATTAATGAAGATACTCATCCAGAAAAGTGGGGAGATAAATATGCAGCCATAAAAGGGAAAGATGGATGGATGGATGGATGCTTAATGAGATAAACTTTGAGTCTCTGAAATATGAACATCTAATTACAGAAATAAAGATAAATATATAGGCAATAAATAAATAGTATATCAGTGGATCTATAGATAAATAGATCAGTAGATTGATAGTTAGATGTTTTTTCCCCATCAGACTTTATTGGTAAGTTGAATTCTATACAGTTTGAGTTCTTAATGGGTGGTACCCGTATGAATCACTCATTTGGGTCTCCAAATTTAGCTCTATCTACCCTTTATCATTAGGAGATTTCATCGAGATGCAAATAATATGCATTAGTAATTAGTCTTAATTTTTACTGTGTTGTAGGATTTCATGTTTTTCCATGTTACTCTGTTTTAAGAGAGTTGCCAAGAGACTGCTTCAAGTGTTTTTAGCTAGATTCCATTGTTGAATATGTAATATCTTGCTCCCTAATGTTTCTTAAATTGATTTTTGTCTTCTGTAATCTCACAGATTATTGATCCCAGTTTTAGATTCTAATGCACTATAGGTCTAGTAATTCCTTCTCATTAGCTACTTCATCAGTACCTTTTAATGCTTTCCACTAGTTTATCCATCATTCTGATCACATCACTAGTCTCCCAAAACTACAAAAGTACTAACTTTGGAATTATGTTTATGACTTTCATTCTCAATACTCTAATTTCCTAGAAAACTCAGCCCTGTAAATAAACTTTTGTTACTATATTACTCAATTTATTTTTTTAACAAGAGCTAAAATATACCTAAACATCTTTTAATCATTTTTAAATTTTGAGATTATTATAAATTTACACACAATTATATGAAATAATACACAGAGATCCCATGTACTCCTTACCTATTTTTCTCAAACTGTAACATTTTGTAACACTATAGTACAATATCAAAACCAGAATATTGTCATTAATACAGTCAAACCAGGATACTGACATCAGGTTGCTAATTTGTAGCCACATCTACTTCCCCACAACCCCACACTGTCCTGGCAACCACTAAACTGTTCTCCATTTCTATAATTTTGTCATTTCAAGAATGTTATATTAAATGAAATCATACAGTATGCAACCTTTGTGGATTGTCTCTTTAAACTCAGCGTAGTTACCTGGAGAATTCATTTAAGTTGTAATTTATAACAATAGCTCATTCCCTTTTACTGGTGAATAGTATTTCATGGTGTGCCTGTATTACAGTTTGTTTAACCATTTACCTGTTGAAGCCCATTTGGGTTGACTCTATTTTGGGGGTTTTACAAAAAAAATCTGCTTTAGCCATTCATGCCCTAGTTTTAATTGGACGTAAGTCTTCATTACTCTAGGAGAAATGCCATAAATATAGCAATCACATGTTTAGTTTTTTTAAAGTAGAATGTTTAATTTTCCAAAGAGGCTGTAGGATTTGTGGTATTCTCACCAGTAATATATATGAGCAATCTACTTTCCTCACATCGTAGCTAGCATTTGGTGGTGTTACTACTTTTTAAACAATTTTTTAACATTTTAAAACACATGTAAAGATATCTCATTATGGTTTTAATTGTCATTTCCCTTATGGAAAATTATGATGACTGTATTTTTCTATGCTTATTTTCTACCCATTTATCTTCTTCAGTGAAATATTTTATGTCTTTTGTCCATTTTCTAATTGGATTGTTTTGGATTATTTGCTTTTTTTTTAGTGTTGAGTTTTGAGAGTTCTTTATATATCCTAGATAGTAGTCCATTGTTGGATATATGATTTGTGAATGTCATCCATCACACTGCAGTTTATCTTTTCATGCTTTTAACAGGGTCTTTCACAAAGCAAATTTTAAAATTCTGATAGCATTATATTTATCAGAATTTATTTATCATTATATTTAGCTTTTTTCTTTCATGGATTGTGCTTTTGATGTCAACTCTAAGTGTACTTTTCCTAGTTCTAGAACCAAAAAGTTTTATTCTTAGTTTTTCTAAAAGTATTACAGTTTTATGTTTTACATTTAAACCTGTAATCCATTGTGTGTTAAATTTTTTTAACATCTTTATTGGAGTATAATTGCTTTACAATGTTGTGTTCGTTTCTGCTGTATAACAAAGTGAACAGCTATATGTATACATATATCCCTGTGTTAATTTTTGTATAAGATGTGACACTTAGTTCTAAGTGGTTTTTTTTGGTCTGTATCTTATTTAAATTTTTTGTTACCTGGCTTTTTCTAACACAGTTCTGCCTTGTTACTGCCAGGTGGAGGTAAAAGTCTAGCTTCACTATTTGGCCTCCATTGAGAAAGAGGGTTTGGGGTCCTCATTTATGCTAATGGGGATGGCAATTCTGGCTCCCTGGTTAGACTCCATTGACACCATGTTTGGGTTTGCCTTGTTATTTCCAGGCAATAGTAAAGTCTTGGATCTCCACCTGACGATATCACAGTGGGAAAGGGGTGAGGCACCTTGTTACTGTCCACTGGGGGTGGAAGTCCTGGGTCCCCACTTGGTGTCCACTGACATCATGGGCGGGAGTGGGTTCCTTCCCAGCTAGCAGGTTTGAAAGTCCCAGCTCCCAACTAGGTCCTCTCTGATAACACCCTGATAGGGGCTATAGGGGTATCTTATTACAGCCTTGTAAGGGTGGAATTCTGGTCTCCCCAGTTGGCATTTGCTGTGGTGGGCTGAAATAAAGTGCTTATTGTCTAAAACATTTTTGTCTTGCTAGCCTACCACCTTTTCTGGTCCTTTGGATAGAGAGAGTAGTCTTTTTAAATTTTTCCCCCAGTTTGACCCATTGGCATTTCTGGGTTGTCGGTCTTCAGCTCTATGTCTGAGGTGTATATAGTAGACAAACAAATGATACAAATGAACTTGTTTACAAGACAGAAACAGACTCACAGACTTAGAGAAGGAACTTATGGTTGTCACGGGGGAGGGGGTGAGATAGTTAGGTAGTTTGGGATTGACATGTATACACTGCTATATTTCAAATGGATAACCAACAGGTACCTACTGTATAGCACAGGGGACTCTGCTCAGTATTATGTAACAACCTAAATGGGAAAAGAATTTGAAAAAGAATAGATACATGTATATGTATAACTGTATCATTTTGCTGTACACCTGAAACTAACACAACATTAAAAATTAGAAAACAACAACAAAACCCAGATAACTCACCTCCTTGTCATTTCTCAAATCCTAAATCTGCTAGCTAATCTGCCTTTCTCTCTCCACCTTTGAGGCTTCTTATATTTGTTTTGTGTATAATGTCCAGAATTTTTACTTGTACTTAACAGGAGGAATAAGGAAAAGTTCATCTGCTCTTTTATTTTTATATTGAAAAACGTACTAAGGCTCTTCATGCAAATCTTACCTCCAAGCTTATCTCCTGTTTTAATCAACTGCATCTGAAGAATTATCATCTTGTTTTTAACTACTGCAGTCTATCTTGATTGTAGTCCAATATTTGACTCCTCTGTTCTTCTTCCAAATAGAACTTTAATTTGTCAAGATATTTACCTTCTTCTTCACTGGAAGCTAGTCATATGCCAGCATGGGGAGAAGGAGGGGATATAGATGGGGCTAGTAGATATACACCATACTATATATGGCAGCTCTTTCCCTTGTCAATTATTATTTTAGGCCCATGCTTGTGACTCACCCTAGGGAATGTGACATGAGGGCAAACCAGTGGGAGGCATTTGGGAAAGTTTTCCTCAATCCTAAAACAAGCAAATAGGATATTTTCAGCTGTGGATGTGACCCTGGAACTTGCATTGATAGAAAGGAAAACGATGGCAGGGGGGAAAATTGTGAAGAACCTGGGATTTTGACAATTTTATTCAGGTATGAAATTAAGCATCTTTAGAGCTGACCTCCTCATGGAACTCTTGTTTTGTAACATAAATTTATTGAATTTTAAAGCCACTTTGAATTAAGTTTTTAAAATTCTTATTACTCCTTGTTACTAAAAGCATACTAACTGCTTCTAAAGCTATCAGAAATATCACTTGAAACAAGCAATAGTAATCATAAAAATAATCCATAATCAGTGACCTCATCATTTTTAGAACATGCTCAGAGAGTCAAGAAAACTATATTTATTTAGTCAACAATACTTTCATAACGCAAGCTTATAATGTCATATTATTCTCACTACGTTTCACAGACGAGTGAGACTGGTTCTTCGGGAATAAGAGATTTGTTTACAGGCACACAGATTTGAATGGCAGACTGGAATTCAAGCCAGGGCTTGTGCTCTGAATCTAGCGATGCTGGTTATTATATGTACAAATTCTGTTCAGTAGTAAAGCCACCAGTGTGCTCTGTGGTTAAGACATTCTTCTATCTAAATGTATTACCTAAGAAATTGGCACCAACACAATATTCTCTAGGGGGGTAGAACTCATTTTCATCTGTAGATGGAGAGATTTTTCTTTAATTGTTCTGTATATACAGCAAAGAACCTAGGGAAACTACTAACTGTTCTTGAGGGACACACTAGTAGAAGAACAGCTGGAAGACAGTGTGACTCCACAGGCAGAACAGCAGGCTAGAGATCAAGGGACCAGAATTTCTGATCCCATTTCCCATTCCTAAGGAGGAGTGACCTTGAACAGATCCCTGTGTCTGGAAGGCCTCTGCCCTGGCAGAAATCAACATGGAGATTGGAGGCTAGGTTTGTTGTACATGTAATATTTCTAGTCTATATACTAAGGTTGTTTCCATGGAAACTTAAATGTATTTGCTGATAGCAGATGTTTGTGGTATCATATCCCAATGCAAATGACATCTAATCCTCTTTGTGATATCAGGAAGAGGCATTCTCAAGGGCTACTGAGAAACTCTCAAAATTATAAAGCAATGTTTATCTTAATTTGCTTTAAAATATAGGATTATGGAGCTGAGAATTAATACATTGGTATATATTAGCAACCCCTGATCAGCCTCTCTAATTTCTCATTAAAATGTTAAATAAATAAATAAATAAATAGAATAGGGTCAAAACATCGACAGTAAAGAAAGCAGAAATATTGTTCAATAATATAATTGACTCTAAAAAGAATTTCCAAGAACCAAAATGTAGAGAAGATGTCAATGCAGAGCAATGAGGTAATGAGAGAGAGCTTGTTTTCCTATGCTTCTACAATATTCATTTGATACAAGGATATAGATTCTTTGTCAACGAGAGATGAAAAAGGCCTTCTACCTCCCATAAAAGGCTACTTCCAAGGTGTTTTGTGTTGTTTGTGGCAGAATACTGTGGTTGTATAAAATCCAGACTTTTAATATGATAAATTCTCATTGGAAAAATATTGACAAGTGTCACAGAAGTGGCTTCTTTTCCATCTATCGTGCTTTCTGGTTTGCTCCCCAAGAGAGTCTGTTAGCTTTGTTCTTTTCTGTGTTCTATGTCATAATGACCTATTGAAGCACTCGCTTTAGCCATCCAGATTGCCACAGCATAGCATTGTGTCATGCTGAGATGTCACTAAGCATCAGTCTCCAAGCCTGGAAAAATGATTAAAGTGACTGCCTTCCTAAGGGAATACTTAACATCACTATCCCTGAAAAATAATGAGAGGCCACCATAATTGACATTATTACATGTTGTTACTATCCCTAAGGCTTTTTAAAGTAATCATAGACAGTGTAGACGATACCCTGATAATAATGTAGCCTCAAATACAGATAGCTATTCCCTTTTATGTTGCAATTGCACTAACCTCAAGCTGTAGATTAATGAAGGTAGAACAAGTCAATTCAGAGCTGGTTAAAGACCCAGGCAAGTACAACAGTCACCTCAAAGGAAGACAATAGAAATTTAAAAATCAAAGCTACCAATGAATATTTATGGAATCCATGTGGGGAGTTAAGATAAAAGATTCAGGTCTCCTAAGGTCAGGGATGCTCTTTTTTTTTTTTTTCCTTCAGGGATCCTCTTATGCATTACAACCAACTATGTGTACAAATATCTGTCTGTGCTTATTTGTGTCACCTCCATGAATCCTTCTCTGACCCAGTAGTCTTGTCCCAGAATCCATAAAACAGTGGCAGGTAAATTCATCAGGTTGCAAGTAAGATAAAATCTCAGATGCTTCACAATCCTTAACAGTTATGGCAGTGAGGATATATGATGCTGAGGAGATACGGCTTTTTGAAGAGCAAAGACAAGGGTTCCATGACAATGTTAGGGGATAAGAGAAAATTCTTCGGCATTTGGCACTCAGCTAAATGGTGGGCAAGGGTGGAGGGGATTGGAAGTAAGGGCCCCTTACTCTCATACCTGTTTATGAACTTTAGAAGCTGAACAGCAAGAGGTAGGATAGAAACAAGCTGCCAGAATGGTGCCTTGTGCTGCTCACTCTCTTCTGTGCAGGCAGAGAAAGGGCTGTTAGTAAGACAGTGGGTTTGCAAACAGCATGGCTAGAGCCAAAACAGTCTAATTGTAGATGCTGGGAAAAGGAGTCCTCTAATCTGAAATAAATGAGGTCAGCAGTGAAGACCTTGTTATTCAACACAAAGCTTTGTATAGACTAAAAACATTAGAAGTTTGATGACTGTGTGAGTGAATGGTTTCTGGAACTAAAAGTAAATGTGCATTGCGTATGCAGATTCACTCTCTCTTTCCATACCGGGCCATCCATGCCCCATGTTTCCCATACCTTCTACCCTGACCTCAGCTGCTTTCAGGAAAAAAATGATTAGGGATAGGGCAGTGGATGTCCTGTCCCCAGGGAGGGCCAATGGCCAAATACTATCATTCAGGTATGCTGGGTAACTTCAGGGAGGGCAAGGACTCCATCTTTTATAGCTCTGTTGGATAGAGGCACTCTAGCCACCATCTTAACAGTGGGAGGAGGAGGTGCCCAATTTCAACAATGTGTTTTGAACAAACTTTGCAGTGAAAAAGAGAAATAAAAATAATCTCATAGGTAGAGCTCTTTACTAGCAGGAGTTGATTCTCACCTTAATGTATCCAAGGAGTTGATGTGTTCTGGGCTTGTACTTCCCTGTACTAAAAGTGTCAGAGGAGATAAAAGTAGAGAAATATTAGTATAACAAATTCCCCTGCCATTGCCACCAGTGGATAGGTAAACATTTAGCACAAGTACTTCTACTCTCAGAATTTCGAAGCTTTCACTATGTAAATGATATCCTGTTGACTGCTAAGTCAGAAGCGGGAGTCTCAACAGCTGTGACAACAGTGTTACCAAACATTTGCCAAAAGGGAAGGATTATAAATTCCAACAAAAAACAGGGGCAAGTAGCTGAAAAAAGTTCCTTGGAGCCATGTAGGCAGATGCACAACACTCAGTACCTCCTGTGGTCAACACTGTTATCTCTTCAGCTACACAACCACTAAAAAGTATCCAGCATCTTATTGAACTCTTGGTGTGGGAGACATCATGTGCCTCACTTGAACATTCTACTTGATCCTTTATATCAGCTAACATTCAAACCAGCATCCATCCTTTTGGTAAGACACACACCAAGGAGCTGCAATAGAAGCTGTCAAGTATACTGTGACATGCTCTCTACCTTTGGATCCCAACTACCAGTCTCTGAAACTTGGTGACATGGCTGATTGGAGCCTCTGGCAAAGGGAGGCTGTCTTCACCTAAAAGTGTCACTTGGGGTTTTGAATTTGTTGCTTTCCAGACACAGCTATCAACTCAACCCATTTTCAAAAGCAGCTCTTAGCTTGTTAACTGGATTCAAGTTGAATTTGTATACCTGATACATGGAAGTCTGTGACTCTCTGACCTAATATTCCATTTTGAGGAGAGTCAGCTTGGATTAAATGACTAAAAAGACTCAATTGTCAGTTGGAAATAGTAAATAAGAACACAGCCAGCCTGACCCTAGCAGCACTTCAGCTTTGCAGTTTTAAAAAAGGAGCACATAATAACTCATATGTAGTTAGTAAAAGTGCAAATTGCTTCAGTCTTAGGATGTTAATCTGGCAATAATTAATTTAAAACAAAGATGAAAAAGTATATTTCCATTCAGAGTGTATATTAAAATGCAGCAACTTAATGGCAGTAATGATTTAAATATTTGTCAAGTAAAAAAAAAAAAAGAGTAGCTCTCACTCTAGGGCGAACTTTGTTCCCCATTCCACCCACTTAAGCAAAAAACACCAGCTCATTGGGGCTCTCAGTTCAGGTTCCTCTAAATGCCTGAACTGTTTCACTGTATTTCAGCTAAGCCAAAACCCAATGATGTCTACTAGGCTGATGCAGTTCTGCCTAATGCAAGCTATTCAGAACTGAAAATAGATGTGCTTGTTCTGCTCAGTGGGAATAACTCAAGACTTTTCTCCAAACACAGTCCTATAGTCACATCAGTGAATCTTTTGATATTTTATTGACTCTTGAACTGTTGACAGTGGCTTAGCTATTTGGTGCCCTACTTGGAATACTACTGACTGGCAGAATAAAGCAATACTTTTGGGTCCAGGAATGATTGAGACAAATCATGGCTACTGATTGAACTCTCTGGACCACTCATGTACATGCCCACAGTAAGGCTGTGTTTCCTGATGAGACCATCAGAATCAAGTTGCTGACTGAACCACACAACTCGGATTGTCACTGTTGCTGTCTAGATCTAACATTATACCAGACATGGAAATGTAAGCAACATAGTATACTGGACACAAAGAAAAGAACTGTTTCTGCTGCAGTGGATACCACTGCATTGCCAAACTTGCAACTCCAGCCCAAATTTGACCCATATCACTATGAGGGGGGATTTAGCATAATCCATTTTCCTGGCCCCTGCTAGTAGAATGACTACATCAGACCTCTGGCCAATTCCTGGGCTATGGGTGGTGGTCACCACTGATCAAGATGGCTTGACTAAACGTTAGACAGCCTTCTTCCTGCCTTCCCTGACCTCCTTCTTACCCTGGCCCTTACTGAATCCAGATGGCCTAATTATAGAAGTCCCTCCCCTCCCTTTGCTTACAGTATTGACTTTAGAAATGTGTTATTGTAAATTCTTTCTCTGCCTCTTTGAGATGTAAAAAAATTTTTAAAGCCTCTTTCTGTGTAAGACTCTTTCTCAAGGACCTAGGAGCCATTCCCTTGAAATATAACCAATCAAGGAATATAGCTCCCTATCTCCTATCTCTTTGTGAAGGTAAGAAGCTAACTTCAGTGAACACTGTACTCCAAGTTGTAAAACTGCTTTCTGTTATTAAGACAAAGTTTGCTTTTCCTTTGGGTAAGGCCAATTAGCAAACACAAATGGCCTAGGACACCCTGACCCTATTCTCCTTCCCTTTGTTTCTGTAGAGTTGAATTTAGACTGTGTTTTGATATCTCCTTGCTATTGCTGTAGCCTTGAGTTAAGTGTTTCTTACATGTTTAACTTTATCCATTGAAATTTTTTGCTTTGATAGCACTGTTGACACTTTTCAGATTAAGATGTGGCATACTCTGGTTTGATTAACTCAATATAGCCACACTCTTTTGGTGATTGAAACTAAGCTGAACCTTTTGTTTGGCTTTCCAGACCTTTTGCACTCTGACAATGGTGAGGAAAAGGCACTCAAAATGACTAAGAGACAAGCTATTCAATGAACCTTCCCTGATTCTTATCATCCACAGACATCTCATATCATTTAGCACTGGAATGACTACCTCAAAAATTTTCTCAAAATATTTTCCACTATACCTCATTCACTTCCTTCTGATTCTTTCCCCTTAGTAAAGCAGTTTGGCCACTAAATATGGCTGCTTCCAGCAGAAAAGGATCATCTCCTCTAGACCACTTCCTAGATAATGATCAATATAAAAAAGGGTAGGTTTTATATAGCCTAACTTTAAAATTTCAGAATTCTGCACGATTTCTGGGCATGCTGCTTCTTTTTTTCCCCCTAATAGCAACCCTGAACTAGTCTGGTTGGAGTACTCTATGTGGAAGGACAGCCAAAGAAGGGCTCAACAGTTCAAACTTAAGGCTGGTTCTGCCACCTGGATTCTGTTGTTAGACTGACAAGATCTTGTATCATAAAGATAATGATCCCTTGGTTGAGTACATTACTTGCTAAATCCCCCTACAGTGGTTCATGGGAGCCAAAGAGGGGATATAATGAGTCTCTGCATCGTATTAAAATACCCTTGTCCCACTTCTATCTGACCCCTCTGAATGAAAGGATTGGGTGAAAGCAGGGATTATTGGCGGGGGGGTGGAAAGGAAAGTTACAGCTAATATAATGAGACATACCCATAATTTTGTGGTGGAGTGAGAGCAACATCCCTGTCACATGGGGAGAGGACACCTTAGATCTTGGAAGATAAAGGGAAGTGAGGAACATTAATGATCTTTAGAATAGCTTCTGGAGCCTTCCTCATGAAGGAAAACACCCCAGTGTGGCTCTTGCAAACTATTACAAGCCTATTAATTTTAATGACTGCTGGGTCTACCCTCACCTACCAGAATTAATTCTGACTAATATTTGACTATGATAAGATTTGGTCCTTTTTAAAAATTTGTTTTTTAATTGAAGTATAGTTGATATACAATGTTGTGTTAATTTCTGCCGTACAGCAACGTGATTCAGTTATACATATATTGATAGTCTTTTTTAATATTCTTTTCCATCATGGTTTATCATAAGATATTGAATATGGTTCTCTGTACTATACAGTAAGAACTTGTTGTGTGTCCATTCTATATATAATAGCTTACATCTGCTAACCCCAACCTCCCACTCAACCCTTCCCCAACTCCCTCCCCCTTGGCAACCACAAGCCTGTTCTCTATGTCTGTGAGTCTGTTTTCATTTCGTAGATAGGTTCACTTGTGTCATATTTTGTGTCCATATATAAGTGACATCGTATGGTATTCGTCTTTCTGACTTAACTTCACTTAGTATGATAATCTCTAGTTGCATCCATGTTGCTGCAAATGGCATTATTTCCTTCTTTTTTATGGCTGAGTAGTATAAAAAAGTAGTAGCAGTGTGGTCCTTTTAATCATACCAAGAAGTATATTAGTAACTACAAGGCATAGCACCAGCTCCTGTACCTTTCACACCCAAAACTTGTTAACAACTGTAGCAGTCTTTTAGTGGGATGGACAAATGTCATCTAACAGGTGGTGTAGAAAAACAGGATAGGTTGGACTGATTGCTGTCAGCTATTCAAAATGAACTAGGACCCCAAGACGTACTAATTCTCCAGGAGGTCATATTGGTGACACAGTCCACTAGTGGACTCTGAATAGTATGAATAAGGGTTTCTTTACAGGAGCACCATGTGCACCTGGGACTTTACTTCTTATGTAGAATTACAAATATTAACTTAATTTTCTTCTGAAAATAATTTGATTTCTACCTTAACTGTGGTAATAAGAGACCTTCAGGTGTTTAAGAAAATACCACTAGTAGATCATGTAATCCTCAGATAACTGGAGAGGGCTTCCCAAAATGAAGAAGTTCTTGGTTACTCAGGAGGGCTTTCTGGAGGGATAATTTACTTAATATTTATGTGCACTCTGTGGGCAGTTATCCCTAAAATGGGAGCCATCTAATTAGAAAACGTGATATTATATTGGTACCTGACTTTAGCTGAAGTAATCAATGGCATTACCTAGGCTGTAGAAGGCATTCAGGCTAGCTTTAACTCACTGGTCAGAGTTGTTCTGTAAAATAGAATTGACCTATGCTTTCTTTATTTGGGTGAAAGTAGAAGCTGTAAAACTGCTAACATCCCCTGCTATACAAGAATTAATGCCTCAGGACAAAAATGAAGGTCAGAGCAGAGTTTTAAAGAGAAAAGTAATGTGGCTTTCTAAAGCACATACTAATTTTTATGGTGATGGAGGATTAGTTCAGCTCACCAGGTCCAGGAGTTGGGGTAGGAGATCTTAAGGGGTAGAGTTGAGGTCATTGCTACAAGTTAGCCACATCTTGATGCTTGGATTCCTGTTGGTAATAGTCTTAATTAAGTGCTATGTGAGACAAGGTAAGTGGACTTTTCCTCAGCTTCTGTCAGTCAGTTTAATTAAGTGGCTGAAGGAGTGCTGTACTAATGGGAAAACTCACCTGAAGTTCAAGATGGTGTAGAAAAAATAGGTGGAAATTATTGTGAGACAGTTGGCCATGGGTCTCTTGAATTTCTGAGTATCTTGCAAACAGAGGCATAGATTTTCATCTTTTCCAGACTATATTTTCAAGGATATTTGTATAGAAAACAACCAGAGAGAGTGTATTCTTCTGGAACAAAGATCTGGGATGCTTCCTGTTGAGTATTATAAAGACAATGTTCTTTCTAGGGCAAGGACAAAAATCCTCATTGCCCATTATAAAATAATTGGGTTTTCTAAGCTCAGGATTTTTCTTCTGTTATGCATACCACTGAATATATTGGCATCATTTCGCTTTTGTCTTATCACCCTATAGAAGTACAGGGACTTGAGGTACTGGATATTATTAATGCTATGAGAAATAAACTGTTTTTTATCTTTGACCTAGAACTTTCATGTCTTCTGTTTGCATAATTAAAGTAGTAATGGGCTAACTTACCAATTTGCTAGAAGTGTATTGTAAAATCACACACACTTCATAGTTCTTGATAAATATGATATAAAAATAATGAAAGTAGCTTTAGCTAAAATAACAAAGAAAAAAAGAGAAGAGTCAAATTAAAAAATAATAAATGAAGAAAGAAACATTACAGCTGATACCACAGAAATAAAAAAGGTCATAAGAAACTACGGTAAATCATAAAAGATCAATAAATTAAACTAGGGCCTCCCTGGTGGCGCAGTGGTTAAGAGTCCGCCTGCCGATGCAGGGGATACGGGTTCGTGCCCCGGTCTGGGAGGATCCCATATGCCGCGGAGCGGCTGGGCCCGTGAGCCATGGCCGCTGGGCCTGCGCATCCGGAGCCTGTGCTCCGCAACGGGAGAGGCCACAACAGTGAGAGGCCCGCATACCGCAAAAAAAAGGAAAAAAAATAAATAAATAAAAAAATAAAAATAAATTAAACTAGAAGGAATAAATTCCTAGAAATATTCAACCAACTAAGAGTGAATCATAAAGAAATAGAATATCTGAAGCAACTGACAAAGGGTTAATCTACAAAATTTACAAGCAGCTCATGCAGCTCAATATAAAAAAAAAAAACCCAATCCAAAAATGGGCAGAAGACCTAAATAAACATTTCTCCAAAGAAGATATACAGATTGCCAACAAACACATGAAAAGATGCTCAGCATCACTACACATAGAAAATAAGGAAGTGAAATCTTCATCTTTCCTTTTGAAGGCAGGCAAAAAAACAATAATTTCACTTTTTCTTAGCACAACTAAAGCAAAGAAAGTTTCTACCTTTCATTAAGAAGCTGACCATGAAAAAATTTCCTCGTCCAACCATAATTGGGGTCAAAACTTACTTTCATAAAATAGTGGGTAATAGAAGTTGATAGCACAATTGTCAAGCAAGTTAATCTATTGCCCTAAAATAATCTTGGCTTACTCTCCTGGGCTTTGCTAAATTTCCTTAACCCCAGAATATTCTAACTGTCCCATATGCCTGTGACTGTTGATTTTCACAAGGACTGTGAAACAATATGTGTGGTTGGCTGAATTCTAATTCAGTACTACTATTAAGAAAACAGTTGAAATAATACACAATTGAATAATAATCTAAGATTATATTGGTAAGGCCAGTTTTGCAGAGGACAGCATCTGTGTGATTCACCCACCGAATCATACATGCTTATGTTGCCTATTGGTGCCTTCCCCATCTTGTATGATTCAAGTCAAATACAGTCACTTGTCAGGAGAGAATGTAAGGTACTTTACAAACTGAGACAAGCCATAAAAGGTAAAAGCCAGAGACTAACATATTATCTGTAAAAAAAAAAAAAATGGCCTAAACTTTAGTGAAACTTCAAGGAAATTAAGAGGACATTACATGAAAATTATGGGTTTATAAGGTGTAAGGTCTTTGGCATGTCATATAAATTTTCTTTATCTGAGTTTCCTCAAGTACAAATTATGGATAATTTTCCCACCATGCACATAGTATTTCAAAAAATGACATGTTCTACATGCCTATCACAGTGCTTGGAACATAATAGGTATCCAGTAATTTACACTGACAATTGTTGTTGTTATTGTTACCATTCTTTTTGTTCATAATACTTTTGATAGAATTTACTAAGTCCTATTGTCTTATAATGCAACTCTTCCATCAAAAGAGGTTGCATTCTCCCATGCAGTGGGATGTGTGCTGTATTTTCCAAGAAAGAAAATGTCAACCACAGAAATAAAACCTCTGGCCTAAACAGGATAGACACTTATTCAAAACATTTGCTCTTCAGATATATAATACTTGAAATCAGATAATTCAACCATCTCGGATTTCTTAGACATCTTTTATAATTATAAAAACAATTATAACAACAATTTCTCTTCATTTCTTCTCTCTCAGTTTTACATCCTATTACTACTCTGTTTATTCTCCTCTTAGAAAAATTTGCCATCTCTATACAAATCTTTCTGTTGATCACTATAGAACTACTACATCTTCAAAATTTCCATGTAACACTGCTGATTGTTACCTGGTTGAATCTTGGCTCCCCCTACATAGACCACTGTTTCCCCATAGACCATGCCAATGTAGCAGAGCATCTGATCTGCAGATATAAGAAGGGACTTTAGGATTCTTTTCCAATTTCCCTCCAAACCAGTGCCATCTTAATTAACATTCCCCCTTTTACATCAATGTCATTAAGTTATACAACAGTTCATCTCCTTCATTTCTGCTCTACTGAACTCCTGGTCTCTCTCCCCATCCCAACTCCATTTATTAATGACTGCACTGTCGTTTAATTTCCCTCTCCATTTCTCTTAGTGATTTCTATAACCATGTACATGGCCTACGCAGCTCTCAAGTAGAATCAAGGTATATATCCTTCAAAAGAATGATCACTCTTATTCCATCTCATGCCCTAACCAACCTGGACTTTGTTAGCCTCCAGAACTAATCCATTTTAAAAAATTATAAGTAGAAACAATCTCATGCTCTTTCTCCAATTTACAATTCTTACATCTTTCTCCCTCATTCTAACAAAAGCTGTAATTCAGCCTCATGAATTCTTTCTCTAAACTTTTTGTCCCTCAGTTTTCTCTGAAAATTTCATCCTCTGTTTTCAGTTCCTTCTACATGTATTAAAAGTCACATAATCCTCAAACTATTACTGAAACATTATCCTCAAGAATCTCCCCCCTTGGCTTTTCTATTTCAACAAGAACACACAACAGCAATCCTGGATCAATCCAACTGTTATGTACTGAATGTTTGTGTCCCCCCAAAATTCACGTGTTGAAATCCTGATGTCCAATGTGATTGTATTAGGAGATGGATCCTTTATGAGGTGACTAGGTCATGAGGGTAGAGCTTCCATGATTGAGATTAGTGCCCTTTTAAAAGAAATTAGACCTCAGAGGGCTCTTTTGCCCCTTTTGCCTTGTGAGGACACAGGGAGAGGACAGCCGTGTATGAACTTGGAATCAGGCCTTCATCTGACACCAAATCTGCTGACACCTTGATGTAGGACTTCCTGGCCTCCAGAATTGTAAGAAATAAATTTCTAATATTTGTAAGTGACCCAGTATATGGTATTCTATTATAGGAACCCAAATGAACTAAGGCACCAACCATTCTGATAAGTGGAAAACCTACAAAACAGATAATAACAAAAGAAAAGGATCCAGAGCATGATAGAAACTGTAATAAATGCTTTAGGATTTTCACCTAAATATAAATGGAAAAGATTTTATCTCACAAAATAATACTTAGAGGAGTAGGAATAGAAGGGGGTAACACTTTTGTTTCTGAACAGAGAACATAACACTATCTATCCTGCTTTTCACATTAAAACTACTAGGTTCAACATAGTGTAACAGGAATAATAACTTTATAGAATAAATCACTAATATCAAGAGACAAATCTAGTTTCCTTAAGAAATCCTAAGAATTGATTTTAGGAATCATATGGATTATGTTGAAATAAGTTTTTAAAATCACTCCTTTAGATGAAATGTTGGTTATAGTTAGTAAATAAACTAATTTTAACACTAAAACACCATTTTATAAGGCATGTTATAGTCAACATTTCTAGATAATAACCAAGAGAATAATTAGTTTAAATATAGGTATCTCAGCTCTTAGATAATTGTGATAGTTGTATATCGTTAGCTGCTCTCTGTTTTTAAACAAATCATGTGTAAGAGGACATGTGCCTGCTTTACATAGCTTTTATCTGTGTAAATTACTAGATGCTAAAATTAAACCATCTTCAAAAGTTGATTGATGTCTGAAGAATATACACTCTTTAAAGCAGTGTACATGAATTTCAAATGCAGGTAATTCTATGTTCTAATATGAAAACAATTAGTGCCATAAGTTTTAAAGAAGTAAAAAAAAATAAAAAATAGAAGTATGTTCTCATATTCTTGTACTCTTTAAGACAGACAAAATCAGCAGTGTGTCTGCATGGATAAAAATCTGCTGAACCAATTAATAGAGAACTGGGGAGGTAATTTCACAGCAAAATTTCCAAAGGAAAGGAGAAGAGGGCCTTCTGTATCTAAATCAGGACTGCTCTTGCAACAGTATTAGAAAATATCACTCTTTAAGAAAGATAGAAATACCATTTTATAACTGATGGAGGAGGTTGAAGAGAATCTTTTTGATGAAAGTCTCAAAGTACAGTCTATTTCTACCCAGATCAAAAAGGAAACAGGAACAAAGAAAAGAAAAATCAACCTTGTAATAGGTTATAAATGGAGTGAAAGGATGGTTTTTTTCCATCTCTCACCTTTGAAGGTGATGTGATGTGACATTTTGAAGAATAATTACCAAATCTTTGTGAAATATGGTATTATCTATATGAAATATGGAGACAGAATGTAAGTTGGGTTGTATCATTGAGCTTATAAAGAATCACATTTATAATATTCATAAGTAGCTGGACACTATATAGTTAGTGGGTCTTTTAGAGCTCTAAAGTCAGAGTGAAGAATGTGACAGTTTGTTCCCTTGTGGAATATAAACATCATGGCAATTGGCTATTTCATTTACACGTGGTTTAAGCACCATCCTTCCTCAAGACAAAACACAAAAACAAAAACAAAAAAAGACTGTGGTCCCTGGGATCATTTCTGACTCTTTAATACTCTAAGAATGAGATCAGTGACTTATTCCAGCATGTATTCTTACTGTCCCAAAGAGGCTTTATAAAATTTAATTTAGTATAAACAAAATTTTAGATTAAATAAAATGTATTCTTAGGAGGCAGCATCATGTAGTGGAAAGGGCACTGTATCTGAAGAGGAAAAATGTGAATTTGAGTTACAACTGTTCATTCATTAACTACATTGTGTCTTTATTTATAAAACATGATGTCTGTTCTGGAAACATCACAGAATTATTATGGTTATTAAATGGAATAATATGTTTAAATTTTCATAAACTAGAAAGCATTATAGGAATAGAGTATATGATTATTATTAGCTGCTAAATTAATAGAGGTAAAATGAAAGGAATTAATATTTGCTTATTACCAAATGTGGTATTAAGCAGTTAGCATGTATTATCTCATGGGCTTCTGTTAATCTTTATTTTAGAAATGAGAAAGATGGTATTAAGAGAGGTCATGTAACTCGTTCACCATAACGTATCTAGTAGATGGAAGAATCAGGTCTTCTGACTGAAAACTCATTCTCTTTATACCTACCTTAACACTATGTCGTAAGAATTGGAGTTGTGAGGACAACACAGAAAATGCTCTCTATTTTAACCCATCAATTAATGTGTTTAAGTCTGATAGGTTGTATAATATATTAGACACATTTCAAATATTACTTTAGATACTTTTTGACTCCATCTCTTACTCAAGTCCATATATGTCAGTCTGTTCCACGTAGGTTTCAAATACCTTAATACTATCACAAACAGAAATACCTCACTTTGTGAACCTACTTGGAATGCATGCGCGTGCAGTCTAGACGTAAGAAAGCCAATGCCCAGGGGGCTACCCATGACTAATGGGACATAATTATAAAGGGATAAATATTTGTCCCTTTCAACTTGTGGGGAAATAGTTCTGAGACACATTTTCTAAGGCTCCTCAGGAGTTACACCCTAGTGAGGGAGGATGTCTTGATTCCCACTCAGCTGTTGCTGGCAGAAGTAGGGGTGGAGCCATCTAAAAATTGTCTCTCTTGCTAAGCTGCTCTTTTTCTGGTCCTTTAGCTAAAGAGAGCATGTTTTATTAGAGCTTTTTTTTTTTTTGCATTGGTGTTTATGGGTTTCCTGTTTGGTTTCTCCAGAGGCAAAAAATAACCCCCCAAAATCCAAAGACAAAAACAGAAAAACAAACTCACCATGTTTTTCTGTCCTCAAGTCCTGATGTCCCTAGCTGTTCTGCCACCTTCTCTCTATATATCAAAGTCTTCTTACATATATTTTATGTAAAATGTTCAAGGTTTTTAGATATAGTTAGCAGGAGAAATAGGGGAAAGTATTTCTGCTCCATCTTTCTGGAAGCAGAATTTCCTGGGGAGCTTTAAATAGTACTTATACTCACAACTCACTCTAGACCATTTAGTCAGATTCTGGAGATAATCATGTGTATTTATTTAAAAACTCATACATATGCTCAATTAATTAAGGGATTATTTTGAAGCTTTCATTACTTCTACCCTCAAGGCCTGAGTACCTTATTCAGAAGATCTAACTCACACCTTGTAAATGCCAGCAGCTGGGCCCCTGAATCTGATGCACTCTTTGGCTTGAGAATCTCTATACACAAACACTCTTTTCTAAAGGCTCCGTGTCATGAAAAATTACTATTCATGGAAGTCTTGTGGTATGAATCCCTCAATTTTACAACCTATTATCAGAAAAATCTTACATTTTCAATATCCTTCCTCTTACCATGTAAAATGAGTTACTTTGTAATTTTGTTGCACATGAACTATTGAAAAGTGTGTGTTTATGTGTGTGAAAGATAGAGAGAGAGAGAGAGAGAGAGACACTTAACTGTATTTACTGTCAGGGAAACTTACCAATATACATACTGGTTTATAAACTGTTAGAGGGGGCTTCCCTGGTGGCGCAGTGGTTGAGAGTCTGCCTGCCGATGCAGGGCACACGAGTTCGTGCACCAGTCCGGGAAGATTCCACGTGCCGCGGAGCGGCTGGGCCCGTGAGCCATGGCCGCTGAGCCTGCGCGTCCGGAGCCTGTGCTCCGCAGCAGGAGAGGCCACAACAGTGAGAGTCCTGTGTACAGCAAAAAAAAATAAAAATAAAAAATAAAAAATAAAAAAAATTAATAAATAAACTGTTAGAAACCCATACATACATTGAAAAAAATGTGACTTATTCATATAAAAGAAATATAATTACAGACCTTATGAGATTCACCTTCCACTTATAAGAAGCACAGTACTATCATCTGCATCATTAATGTATGTCAGATTAATTTTTTTCTTAAATTCTATTTATCAGCAATAAATTTTATTTATATATTCTCTGTTACCCATGCATCAATAGTACAGTCAGCTACTTTCCGTTTTAAAAGAAATCAAGAGGAATTTTTTGCCTTAGTGCATTAGTATGATAATATTATATCTTACATTTATTTTTTAACATATTATTTTAGGATGAAAGATATACAGTAAATAAATTTAAAACATTAATGGCTGTTTGCAAACGTGTTTGTATATACGTGCATGCATTTACCTAAATGCCCTTAATAAAAATAAATCTTAGTAATTGCTAGTTGAAAGACTTTTTTCATTGTTACAGCAGAATATAAATTTTTTTTTTTTTTTTTTTTTTTTTTTTTTGCTGTACGCGGGCCTCTCACTGTTGTGGCCTCCCCCGTCGCGGAGCACAGGCTCCGGACGCGCAGGCCCAGCAGCCATGGCTCACGGGCCCAGCCGCTCCGCGGCATATGGGATCCTCCCAGACCGGGGTACGAACCCGTATCCCCTGCATCGGCAGGCGGACTCTCAACCACTGCGCCACCAGGGAGGCCCTAGAATATAAATTTTTGAAAGAGAGACACCCCCCCTTCTCTTTTGGTGGATACTCTAAAAGGAAAGAAAGAATAATAGAGCCACAAAAGTAAAAACTAACCAGGTTGAGAAAAAATAAGGATGGCTCAAGATCTTCTATGCCAATGGTAATAAAAAAAAAAAAAGAAAAATGTGGAAATATAAATGCCCAAATTCATCAGCTGGAGGAAATAGAGTAGACAGAAGTATATATGGAAATTAAGAATGATGGACAGAAGTAATTAAACTGTGTTAGCATTGTGTGGTGAGCTAAAAAATGGTCCCCCAAAGATAATTTTGTACATGAAAGATGTGGAATATTAAATCACTGAGGAAGAAAACATAAGGTCTGCTTCAGATTATTGTGTAGGAACAACTGGTAAACATTTTGTAGAGAAAGTATACCCTAACTTGAATAATAAACAAAATAATCTCCACAAATGAAAGATCAAAACAAAAATAAAGCCATAAAAGCTCTAAAAGTAAATACAGGTAAAAAAAAAAAAACAGTCCTGGAAACATTTTTAAAGAATGAAATGAACATAAAATCACTAAGTCTTTGAGTGAAAACAAAAGATACTAAAAAGTACAATAGTATATATTTGGACGCATCTCTGACTCAAAGGGTATATGTTGCCTTCCAAAAGAAAAAGGAGACCAGTTATAAAAACTGAAAAATGTCTGAACCAAAACTCAGTGTAAGACTTCAGGTCAACAGACACTAATACGTGAGAGGAGGAAAATATAACAAATTTTAAGATGGCAACAATTGTGAAGTACAGTTGTATTAAATAAGTTCAATAGCTACTTACATGTAGTACATTGATAGGGATTTATTTTATTATCATGCCCTAAAGCATAGATATTTTGCAAAACAAGCTGACTTTGCAAGTTTTATTAACCTGCCACATAGTTCCTTTGTGAGAGAATAAAAGAGAGTCTAGCAGTAGTCCCACAGAATCTCAAGTTTTGGAATACCCTTGTTAGTTCAACTTCCACCAGACATTCCCCTTAGTAGATATAATGATTAAAGAAATAGTTATTGAAAATTTTAATTGTTAATACTGTGATGTCATGCTCCATTCAAATCACAACTGCTAAGCTTAATCCATATTTTATGGCTAATTTGTTCTTCAGCATTTGATGAATCAGAAGTATAGACAAGATACACATGCACACATACACATAAAACATCACATAATTTTCTTAATTTATTTAATTGTTTGTCCTGTCTCTTCAGCCATCTGACCATGTTAGTCTAGCTATGGTTGGTTGGCTGTTTGATGCATAATATTAAGTATTGCAGTATAAAATGTAAATGATATCAAGCATCAAAGAGTGGAGTTTTCAAATTAACTGCCAATTACTTGCTCTATAATTTTCATCTTCTCAATATTCTCTGTCTTTGTCCTCTCCCCAGTTATTTCTCTTACAAATCATTTTACTTCTACCTTCAAAATGAAAGATGTATTCATTGGTAGTAATTTGTGATAATAGTGGCAATAGTGCCTAGGAAACTTTATACTATAGAGTTGAAATTTAACTAGATTAGTCAAAATACTTCAGAGATTATTTTACTTTAGTTTCTTATATATCTCTGATTCAGACAATTTCTTTAATATTTTGCAGTTTTCTCTGAATTATATACATCAATACATTAACTGTTAAGTGTGGTAAAATGATAATGTTAGAAAAATATATTTTTTGTTGTAAATGAGTTATTAGAAATTATATATTATATATAGATAGATAGAGAGAGAGAGGAGATGAAGTCTTTGTGATTTGAAGAAAAAGCTTATGGGGCCATGTTAAAAGAGAAACTAAATACAATCTTTTAGACTTAAAATCACTGGCCAGAAATCAAACTGAAAATTGGTAATGGGATCTCTTGAGCTATTTCATGTAATATACACATTGACGAGCTCTGGCTCAGCAGTTAGGCAGCACTGGCTTGAATCTGAGCTCTTCCATTTCCTTAGGTAAGTTATTTAACTACCCTTGGCCTCCTCTGTACAGTGGGGGAAGTTATAACCTCTATGGACATGAAATAAAAGTGCAACACATTTTTGATAATTTGAATATTTCTTCCACAAATTCTCAGGAAAAAAATAGACCATGTGCCTTAGATAATTACCCTATCTGGAGTTTCATTCTACTTTTAAATATCAGAAATGTTAGAAAAGTGCTTGAATTCACTATATATATTATTGGAGTAAATGTGTAGGAAAATATGAACACCTAAATCATTAAATGTATAGCGGTTTATAATCATTATGGACACTGATACTTGTGAGTGCTTTTAGTTTAATTTTTGGTTGGTTATTTTGCAAAGGTAGATGTATATAATGAAGAAAGTTGATAACTAATGAGAACTTACTGTATAGCACAGGGAACTCTACTCAGGGCTCTGTGATGACCTAAATGGGAAGGAAATCCAAAAAAGGGGGATATATGTATACATATAGCTGATTCAATTTGCTGTACAGTAGAAACTAACACAACATTGTAAAGCAACTATACTCCAATAATAAAGAACAGATTTAACAATAAAATTATATTGGAAGTTCAGGACTCAATCTCTGAGAGGCATTAGAAGTTCACAAGGGCATGTTGATCTGGAATTGGAAAAAGTGTGTGACTGAAAGCAAAGAAATTCTGGGACAAGAATATAAAAGGAACTAATGGTGCATTAAGAGGTCTGCACTATGTCCAACAAAATCATAATTAAGTCAGGTCATTGCCATGCCTACTCACATCAAATTCTGCTGCACTTAGCAAGCTGGAAACGTTATCTTGTGTTGATAAGAGAATGGTTAGCAACACATCTGGCTACCTCGCATGATGCTTAGAGCTAACTCAGTGTCCGTCTCATATTCTAAGAGAGTTTTCCTTAATATGGATTTCAAAATAATTGGCAAAAATTCTGTTTAAATCTTTTGGCAAGAGACTATACCAATAAAACATTACTTTCAGATAGTTATGGAAGGAGAGTAGAACTTAAGATTCAGCTAGCCTGAATTTTATCCCTGTATCTGCCATTTACTGTGTTTTTGATATTGAACATGAACCTTCCCTTATCGAAGACTGTTTTCTTAACTGAGCCTAGACTTCAGAGAAGGCATTCATAATGTTTTTTTACTTCCTATTATGTGTTTGCAAAAATAGTGGTGAATCTTTTTGAATTAGGGTTCTTATTTCATTATTTTATTCTTCATTGTCAGTAACAATTGCTTGATTAAATAAAGTGAATACTTTCATAGGATTCAATGCATTTTGATACAATAAGAAAGACTATTCTACCAATGTGTTTTATTAGCAGAATGCTGGAAAATATAGTTATTAGTTTGCCATTTCTATTGATCAAATTTTCCTATTATGCAGAGTGGTAGAATGTATTGCAATTATTTACTAATCATTAAAAATGTAAATTGCCTAAAATCTTGCCATTTACATTAGATTTATATGCACAATGTTTACTTAAAACATTTATTTGAAATGAATTAATTAATACTATGTATTAAATATAATGACACTTATTATTCCAAAATGGGTTAAATTGTACTACTGATAATGTTATTGTCTGAAATTATTTTAAATCAGAATTTTCTCATCTAATCAATAATAAAAATTTATCTTTTTATACTTTTGTCCCTATTTTATCATCATTTGACAAATTGGTTTGCTCTAATAATAACAGAGTGTACAACTCCAGCTTAACTTTTATAAAGTAGTTAAGAAACAGTGAAGTTTTGGTAAATAGTTATGTTATCTTTAATCAGAGAAGTGCTGATTGTTTTATGAATAATATTGCAACATTCATGATAAAATAGGAGAATAGCTATCACCATATGTTAAATTAAAAGCTTTTGCTTATACCATAAAACACAGCATAGAATTCAACCAGTGCTTAATAATACTTTTAAATTTTATTCAGTTAAAGCTGTATCTTAATAACATATATATTAAACACTGAAACACTAGTAAAAAAACACAGTGTTTTTTCTTTGTTAATTTCATAATAACTTAGGGCTTTTTTTTTTTTTTTTTTTTTTTTGCGGTATGCGGGCCTCTCACTGTTGTGGCCTCCCCCGTCGCGGAGCACAGGCTCCGGACGCGCAGGCTCCGGACGCGCAGGCTCAGCGGCCATGGCTCACGGGCCCAGCCGCTCCGCGGCACATGGGATCCTCCCAGACCGGGGCACGAACCCGCATCCCCTGCATCGGCAGGCGGACTCTCAACCACTTGCGCCACCAGGGAGGCCCTAGGGCATATTTTTGAGGGGCATCACATGGAAAAAATTCAGTCTCAAGCACTTTCTTTACTATGTTTAATAAGGAGAAATATTGTAGCAGAGAGAAGATAATCTATTATTCTGGAGAGAGCCTGGGTTCAAATCCCAGTTACCAGTTTTATTAATTTTGAAGAAACAGTTATTATAGAATTTTTTGAGGCTGATATAAGATAATGAATTCAAAATTGTCCTAAACCTGGATGGTATGCAATGCATGTTAGATGGGGCTCCTGTTTTGTCAGAATTTTAATTTAAGCCAAGAATTATCTCTTCTTCTGAGCTTCTGTTACTATTCCTCTTATAGTTTATATACATTTTATAAGACAGTATACTATTTAATATGACATTTAATAGAGTGAATTTATAAGTCTAATTGCCTGGACTTAAATCCTGGCTTTGCCATACAAGATGTAAAGAACTGAAACAAGTTAGGTAATTTTTCAGTGTTCAAAATTTCCTCATGCATAACATGGGGAGCACATCTTCATCTTCCTAAAGGAGAGGTATGAGTTAAAATGAAATAGTGCCTGGTGAATAATAAGCACTCAAGCTGCCATCACTATTTGAGAATTGTTGTGAATCCTTCATAACTGGGTGCTAGTTCTAGTTTTGTGTGTGTGTGATCTTTAAAAAATAAAGAAATTAAGGGCCAGATAGTTATTTAATTTTGTTAGTGTAGAAATCCATTAAATCAGTTACCCATTTAATTACCCAGATAGCCGTTTATCCTTAAAGGATGAAATGTGTAATGGCCAATACATTTTGTGAGTATTCAGTAATATTAAAACCACAGAGATAATTACTGTCTAATTAAAAGTGAGTTTAATCTATAAGAACAAAAAAAGTTAAATAATTTTTAGTGTAATTATTTGATGAAAAACAGTTCACAGTTTTGAATACTACAATTAATATTTGAGATCAAATATTATATACACATATAAACAAAGATTGAGATCATTTACATAACTCAGGTAATTTTAGCCTATGTCACCTAAATTAATAAATCCATGATTACCCAGGCCAAAGAATATATTTGTCTTGGTAGGTGAAACCGTTAGTGAACACTTCAAATTTTCATTTACTAAACAGAGTGAACATATTTTTAATGAATTTGGTTCACTTTAGAGTGGAGTTTCTGTCATTTTTATTATTTAGGAATAATTTAACATTCAAAGTTCTAAACTATTGGAAACTATTCAAATACAGAAACACTTATAAAATATTCCATTCAAATTTGCCATTGATCTGACCTGAGCTAGCAATGTAATTAAGATGGTAGAATGGTATTGTTTTCCCCTTCTATGAGTAAGAAGATGAAAGTTATAATCTATTAGTAATTTTAGCTAATAATTCAGAGGTTAGAGCTACATTCTAACAGCTACACTGTTTCATTCTTTCACACCTGTTGTGTCTTTTTGAAGACTTTGAAGACTCTGATCCACATGGGTTAGGTGTAAAAAAATCACATTTAGGAAAGTGTACTCCCATACTCTCCAAATCATTAGTAAGATATGATGGAGATGACAGAAAAATGTCTTGAATGAAAATAGTCTTTTATAAACAATCAGCAAATATTTAATAGCCTGCTAATATAAGTAATTAGCTTTGAAATAATCCATAACTTAACATCAAATAAACTGAAAATAATTTTATCATTCAATAGGGCAATTGTTATGAACATGGATTACTGTGCTCTAATAACTGTCATACCTTCAGGAACTACTGGGTTGTGAAGGTATAGATTAGAAACTAATTACATACATTAACGTTTACCTAAAGTTGGATCATCTAGATTTCTTTTTCAGCTGGGAGAATAAAAATATCTCAAATATCTAGAAACAACTTAAGATGATTAGGTTATAGGATTTCTTTAAATTGCCCAGTGCAATTTTATTATTAAAATTGCATGTATGTAATATGACACATATAACACTTTTTTTGCACTAAGTCAATGAAGAAATGTAGAGAATAATTGAGTTAGACAATCAGGTACACTTGTCAATGTTTATAAAATGTTTTTTTTTTTCTTTTTTGGCTGCGTTGGGTCTTCGTTGCTGTGCGCAGGCATTCTCTAGTTGTGGCGAGCGAGAGCTACTCTTCATTGTGGTGCCTGGGCTTCTCATTGTGGTGACTTCTCTTGTTGGGAAGCATGGGCTCTAGGCACACGGACCCAGTAGTTGTGGCATGCGGGCTCAGTAGTTGTGGCTCGCGAGCTCTAGAGTGCAGGCTCGGTAGTTGTGGCTCACAGGCTTACTTGCTCCACAGCATGTGGGATCTTCCCAGACCAGGGATCAAACCCGTGTCCCCTGCATTGGTAGGCAGATTCTTAACCACTGCATCACCAGGGAAGTGTCCCTATAACATGGTTTTTAAATGATTAAAAACTTGGACTCTAAAATGTATCCTAAAAAACAAAACAAATCAAAACAGATGTACTTTAAAGTGATTGCATATAGTTTGTCTTGGCAACACTGTTGTAACTGTGAAAAATTGAGAGCAGCCAAACTGTCCAGAAATAAGAAATTGGTTAAGTATGCTGTGACTTATCTACAAATGCAACATTATACAAATATTATATAATGATATTTTCAAGTAATATTTTACAATATAAATAATTTAAAACAATGTATCATGTTAAAAAGAACTGTAAAAAATAGTGTAAATATCCTGGAGAATATTCCTATCCTGGAGAATATTCCATGTGCACTTGAGAAGAATGTATTCTTTTCCTTTTGGATGGAATGTCCTGTATGTATCTGTTAGATTAAACTGGTCTAATGTGTCACTTAAGGCCAATGATTTCTGATTGATTTTCCACCTGGAGGATCTATCCATTGATGTAATTGGGACTTTGAAGTCCCCTACTATTTCTGTATTACTGTCTATTTCTCCATTTAGGTCTGGTAATATTTGCTTTATATTTTTAGGTGCTCCTATGTTGGGCACATATATACTTATAAATCTTATATCCTCTCATTGGGTTGACGCCTTTCTCGTTAGCCAACCCCTTTCTTTGTCTCTTGTTACAGTCTTTATTTTAAAGGCAATTTTATCTGATATAAGTATAGCTGCTCCAGCTTTCTTTTAGTTTCTATTTGCATGGAATATCTTTCTCCATCCCTCCATTTTCAGCCTATGTGTGTTCTTAATGTCTGACATGAGTCTCTTATAGGCAGCACATAGATAGTTTTTTTAGCCATTCAGCCACTCTGTGTCTTTTGATTGGAGCATTTAGTCCAGGTACATGTAAAATAATTGTTGATAGTATGTACATATTGTTATTATGTTCATTGTTTTCTGGCTGCTTTTGTATTTCCTCTCTCTTCTTTTCTGGCTCTCTTCCCTTGTGGTTTGATAACTTTCTGTATGATATGCTTATATTCCTTTCTCTTAATCTTTTATGTATTTACTGTAGTTTTTGCTTTGTGGTTACCAAGAGGCTTACATTTAACAACTTATATCTATAACAGTTTATTTTAAGTTGATAACAACTTAAGTTTGATCATATTCCAAAGCTCAACGTTTTTATCCCCCCATGTTTTATGTTTTTAATGTCACATTTTACATATTTTGTATTGTGTATCCCTTAACTAATTATTTTAATCATAGTAATTTCTACTATTTTGTCTTTTAACCTCCATACTGGCTTTATAAGTGATTAATCCATTACCTTTACTATATATTTACCTTTCCAGTGAGATTTATTCTTTCATATGTTTTCTAGTCATTAATCTTTTTTAAGTGTACAGTTCTGTGGTACTAAGTACATTCACATTGTTCTGCACCATCAGTACCATCCATCTCCAGAACTTTTTCATCTTCTTAAACTGAAACTGTGTACACATTAAACACTCCCCATTCCTCCCTCCTCCCAGCCCCTGGCAATCATTCTACTTTCTGTCTCTAAATTGGACTATTGTAGATATCTCATCTAGGTGGAATCATATAATGTTTGTCCTTTTGTGACTGACTTATTTCACTTAGCATAATGTCTTCAAAGTCATTCATGTTGCAGCATATGTGAGAATTTCCTTCTGTGGTAATATACTTTAAAAATATTTCAGTTAAGAAAAATGTGTAAGGTTCATTTATGATCTGAATAAATCAAGGTATATTGCCCCTTCCTTATCCCCTGCATGTCTGAAGTTAAATTGTTAGAAGTTGAGCTGATACTTGGAAGTTAAAGAGAGAGGGGAAATTTTGTCCTTATTATCAGCTATCACTTAAAGCCCTGTATTTCTTTTTCTGAAGAAAGTTAGGCAGGATGGAAGAATCACATATTTTTAGAGCGAATGAATTCCTGATATCCCCCATTTACAATATGACCCTGATGAGCACTCTTGACCCAAATACTATGGATGCAGAGATTATATTGTACCCATAATTGTATTCCCACTGCATGGCAATGTGTCTAGCACAGAGTGATTGTTCAAAATTTGCTGAATAAATGGAAACCTTTGATAATATTCTATAAATTTGGGAGGGGGCTATAAGAAGAGACAGTAAGCCAAAGATATATTTTATAAACTGGTGTAGGGAAAAATTTGCTATGCTTGAGATACTGCCTTTTTCAGAGAATGAGCGTAAAACTATGCCTTTAGCAAACCATAGTTTGGTCCATTTATTTTTTTTCCTTCTCTGAAGTTCTCTGATATTGACAGTTTACATGCAAGTAAACTCTAGTAGGAAAGTAGATAATGAGATATTTATACTGAGCAGGATGAGAAATTGGATATGGTTGTTTAATTGATTTTTGTCATAAGATCAGGTTGGATAGCAGTAGACCAATTTTAAGTTTGTTTTTGTTTTTGTTTTTGTTTTTAGTTTAACATTTTCCCATACTTGCCTCTGCCTGTGAGATGTTTCTTGAATTCTTTACCATCAGACTGGTCACAGAAAGATGTCCCATCAAAACAAAAGAATGCAATCTAGCCAATTATCTTAGCTTTCCTTTCTGCTAATAATTTAATAATTCTAAATAATTTAGAGTATAAACCATGTTAATGGAGTGTTGTTTTATGTAAATGAAGATGCATTTAAATTTGGAAATACTATTACATTATGTTGATTAAAATAAACTCTAAATATGTAACTATCTAGCAATAAAAATATAGTTTCAAATGGGCTTTTTTTCTTTTATTGGAATTTTCACAAAAAAAGACTTATCTCTCAAATATAATAAAAGTTACTACCAAAGACAACTAATTATTTTTTACTACAGATCTCTACCACAGTATTTACCAGAGTAAAACTACCTTATTCTACCATATTTTACAACTGCCTTTATTTAAGAGGCTGATATCTTTGTTAAAAGCATAAATGATAACAACAAAGAAATAATCAGTAGTGTCTTGTCTCAACTATAATAGTGTTAAATTATTCAGGATCTATTTATTCCTTAAAATTCAACTTTAATCTGAATATTTCTCAGTCTTCTCAACAAATATAATTTTATTTCCTAATTTTTGTTAGTCAGAGACTATTGCCAGATTATAAACTCATTGAAGGCATTTCTCCCTGATAGCACTGTACCTTACATTTATTAAGTGTTTAAAACTATTTGTTGAGTAAATAAACGAATGAACTGATGACTGAAAAGTAGCATTAAAACTACATTTGAAGTAAGGAACTGAAAACACAGTTCCACAACTATTTTTTAATGAATATAGGTAAATTGAATTTCTTAGCTGTCAGGGTTTTTTGTTTGTTTTTTGTTTTGGGGGTGTTTTTTTTTGAGCAATGATCAACACAATTTTGAAAATCTGAAAATTCTTGATACTGAAATTTAGCTTGATTTGTGAATTTCTTTTCAGAGAGATCTTTATATTATAGTAACTCCTCTTGCTAGAGAAAAGCTGCTGATTTGTAAGTTTCTCCATAGGAGGATTCTGTGGCTATTCACTAAGTGTAGAGTTTTATCAGGTAGTTGTACGCATACACTAAATAACCTCTATCCCTTCAATAGCACTAAACTTTGAGAGATTGCAGTGTAATACAGGCATTAAGTTGGGAGCTCCCATCTCTGTCTAGAGTTTAATTACAGTCTGTGACAGTTACTAGCTGTGTGATTTTGGGAAATCACATAGCTCTTCTAACCCTTGGTTTCTGCAACTATAGAGTATATATAATAAATATAACTTACTCACATGGTCATTGTGAAAATTGAATAAAATAAAACTATTAAAGCTCTTAGCATTATCTGTTATTATCTTGATGTAGAACATTTACCGTAAACTCATGAGTATTGCATAATCACTGTCCTTTTATTTTTTTTTTACAGCTTTCCTTATTTAAAATTTATTGAAGTATAGTCGACTTACAATATTATATTAGTTTCAGGTGTGCAACATAGTAATTTGACATTTTTATAGATTACACACCATATGGATAATCCCTGTCTTTGATCTCTATCCCAAGGAACTTTTGAATATTGCTTTTAAATTTTCAAAGACTACTCAATAAATCAGTCTTTAATTCATTATTTTATATTTCTGTTTGATGTTACCAATATTGTAGCCTTCAAATTATGGAGTTTGATTTCTGAAATAAAAGTTTCCGGGTCCAAACCCTGGCTGTTTCATTTGCTCTATGTACAACTTGAGTCAGAGTTTGTAACCTGTATATCCCACAGCTTCCTCACTTGTAAAATGAAACTAATATTTTATAGGATAGGGTGTTTGTCAGATGAGATGATGCATAGAAACCACTTATGCTTGGCATAGAGTAAGCACTCAATACATGATAGCTGAAAGAGAAAAATAATTATTTAGTAAAGCTCCACAGTCCTTCTCCCCTGTTTTAGTCTGACTTTTATGGATAACATTCTTACAGATACTAATAGATAACTATTAATAAGTATTGAATATTCAAAATGGTATTGATTTTTATGAAGTTAAAAATCCATTGAAAATTTTAAATTAGAAGAATAGACATTTACTGGATATACCTTGGTAAACTGATCAGATTTCAAAGTTTCAGAATATGAAATGTGAGTCCAAAATAATGTGATTATTAAAGATTTATTTCTTTGGAATAGAGCCACCATAACTTCTAAAAGTATGACTTAGAAATAAGGTCTTGTCAAATAACACAGAAGAACAATGAAACATAATACCTATCAAGAGAAGAGAGAAATGGCTAACTCAGCAAAACTGACTTATCCAGTAACTGAGAATTGAGCTTGTTACTAGTAAAATGATTTTTCCAAAGATGAGTTGCTCCTGGCAGTTTCTACACTTGGGAGTACCAAGCCCTGACTTGTGGTTTTTAGATTTTCAGCCTCCTGAATGACTGCTGCTAGCCACGCAGTTGTTAGATGCCTTATCTACTCCCATCGTGGATATCCTCTAGTTAACTTATATCAGAATCATTTAAAAAGATCATCCTGAATTTCTGGCACTGTTTGAAGAGCATACAAAAGAAAAGTGAGTGTGTGTGTGTGTGTGTGTGTGCACTCACATACATGTGCAGTCATATGATTGTTTGGTCTAGGGGAAGAAGAGGAAGTTCAATGTGCCTTATGTGCCTTAGAATCCCTAGAGGGAATGATGGAAAACTCTGTACAGCTCCCAGGGAAAATATATCTTCAGAGAAATTATCAGGGCTAGTATGTAATTAAATTTTCTGTAGAAATGGAAGGCTGTCCCTAGAAATATTATAATGTAGCAATAGAACTGAACCCACTGAAGATAGGAGGAAAACAAGGTTAGTTTTAAAAACTACTGTTATTGCTAAACACAAAATAATTCTTAGAAAAAGGATGATTTTGATAGATACATTGTTTTTCCTTTTCCTTACAATAACTTTTTGTGTGTTGTTTACTAGTTGTGCAGATAATTTTTGTTCATTTTATGAGATCAGAAATTTTTTTGGATGAAGTTTCTTTTTTCATAATTCAGCCACCCAGAAATAATCATTATTGACAATTTTGTGCTCATAGTCTAGTTTCATATATATAGTCCCAATTAGAATTTAAAAATTAGTAATAATGTCTCCTTCACAAATGAAAACAGGTATATACCAAATGTATAGATGTGCCATATTATTATACTTAACAGTTCTTTTTTCCATATGAAATATTATTCCTGAATATAAATAAAATTATTTTAAGATAATTTTTAAAGAACTTTAACATAGAAGTGTTTTTAATTTACAGAAAAAAATGCAAAGTTAGTAAAGAAAGTTCCCATAAACTCAGCACTGTTTCCCTGTTATTAACATCTTTTATTATGGTACATTTGTTATAATTGTTAATATTATTAACTACAGTGTATACTAACTTCCTTTTTCTGTTCAAACATCCCATCCAAAGCACCACATTGTGTTTAGTCATCATGTCTCTTTAAGCTGTCGTTGGATGAGACAGTTTCTCAAAATTTTGTTGTTTTTAGTGACGTTGACAGTTTTGAGGTGTCCTGGTCAGACTTTTTAGAACGTCCCTCAACTGGGGTTTATCTGATGTTTTTCTCATGATTAGATTGAGGTTATGTGTTTTGGAGAGGAAATCCGGAAGCGAAATGACATTTTCATCAAATGAAATCAAATGTATATACTATCAATATGACTCATCACTATTGATAGAGACCTTGAACACCTGGCTGAGATAGTATTTGTCAGGTTTCTGTCAGGTTGCTCTGACTGCACCCCCTTCCCCAAATTCCACACTGTATTCTTTGGAAGAAAGTCACTATGTAAAGCTCACGCTTAAAGAGTGCGGAGTTATACTTCACCTCCGTAATACAGAGTATTTACATAAGTTATTTGGAATTCTGCTGCAAAGAATTGTCTCTTCTCCCTGATTGATTGATTTATTCAATTATTTATGTATATCAGTATAGACTCACAAATATTTATTTTAAACTTTGGACAATTAGGCAATACTACTTTATTTTTTTGCTTAAATTGTTGCTTCTTTGACCATTGGAAACTCTTTTATTTGGCTCCTGTGTCACTATGACATACTCCCATTATTGTATCACTGTGACAGTTTTTGTTTGTTTGGTTGTTTAAACATCTCTTTACTTCATGGCAGTACAAAATGCTCCATTCATCAGACTTATTTTGTGTACTTCCTGTGCTGGTCATTTCTCCTAGGATCCCTGGTTCCTTTCATTGGAGAATGATATTAGAAACCAAGATTTGAGTACTAGGTGTGCTCATCGCTACTGAGATGGTATTGCTACTAGGCCATCTCAGCTGACTGAGCAAGGAAATATATGTGTGCATGCTATATATACATATATCCATAAATATTTCTATATGTAACCATCAGTATCTTTATTAAATAAAACATGAGCTCTTATCAGTGACTCCAACACTAATCCATTACCACATGGATCATTCTAGCCTCCTCCCCTTGCTAATCTCTAAACTCTGACTCCAACAGTGGAAAGCCTGGCTCTCACCATCCACCATCTATTTAGTTAATAGTTCAATCCCAGTATACATATATAGCAGTATTAGAATTGCTAACTCTCACCTCCATGGGAAACAACTTGGACAACTACAGGACAGAGTTCCTTTTACCTTTAGTCTTACAGACCACACTCATTTCCAGTTACTTAAATCAACAACTTTTACCCCACCCCATTCAATGAGCTTGTTTCATACATTTGTAATATAACTGGAATGTTTTGTTATGCTTTGTATTGCATCTTAGCACCCTTCAAACTACTAAATGTTTACATTTATATTTATATTTATATAAATATTTATAATAATATAGTATACTGTTATATAAAATATAATATATAAATATTTGTATATAACAATCAATATATATATGTAATAAATGTGACAGACAGTGTGACAGACAATGTGACACTTTACCTCTAAATACTTCAGAATAAGAATGTTGTTTCTCACTCGTTCATAATCACACAAATGAACACACTGAGGCAATTTACCATCAGTATAATATTAAAAGCAAACTTACAGCCCATATTAAAATTATTCCACTTGTTCCAATAATATCCCTTATTGCTTTTGGTTTGTTAGTTTTGATCCAGGACCCAATTAAGGATTATGCATTGCATTTAGTTGTCATGGCTCTTCGTCTTCTTTAATATATTAAAGGAAGAAAGAAAAGTTCCCAAACCTCTGTCTTTTGTGCTACTGAAATAATTTATGCACCCAGGCCAGTTGTCTTGCAGAATTTCTGTCAGTTTGGCTTTGATTGTTTCCTCATGATTAGATTGATTCAAATTTTTTTTCTCTTAGGATACAATATAGTGATGTCTTTCCCGTTTCTATGAAGCATACCAGAAAATATAGGAAGTCAAACTAACAGGTCAAACTCCCTATCATTAGTGTTGGGTTTGGTCACTGTGAAAGTGGTATCCACCAGATTTCTCCATGGGAAAGGAACCTCTTTCTCTGCGATTAACAGCCATTCTTTGGGATGACACTATGAGGCTATGTGAATATCCTATTCTTCATCTTTCTCACAATGGCTTTATCATCCACTGATAATTCTTGTCTGACTCAAGTATTATGATCATTTTACAATTTTGATTTTATTTAAATTATTGTATCTCTTTTATAATTTAGTTGTCATTTCTGTGTAAAGAGATTTTACCCACTCGCATTTCATTGTCCTGTATTCCTTTGGTCAATATATTGTAACCCAATTCTGGCAGTGTTTATTTTTACTTGCAAAATTTCCCCAATTTAGCAGAGGGAACTCCCAAGCTGCCCCTGTGTCCTTTTGACACTGTTTCCAACAGTTTTTAGTTTTGTTGTTTGGTTAATTTTTTTCTCTCTTTTTTTTTGGCAGATGGAAATAGCAACTTCCTTTATTTCTGGTACAAACAGATATTCCAGGGAACCCTTACTTTCCCTGAATCTGTTATTTCTCGTTTCCCCAAAGAGCCCTGATTCCTTCGAGTTAATGGGAAATATTATTTAGATGAAGGTTTGGTGTTAGGTGTTCTGCTTGTTACATGAGTGCAACACTTCTAGACCATGTCAGTAGACAGTTGTATGAGTTCATACTGATTCCTCTAATTTCAGTCTGACACCACAGAGTTATTCCTCTCATTTTTGTTGTTTAACATGTTTATTGGAGTATAATTGCTTTACAGTGTTGTGTTAGTTTCTGCTGTATAACAAAGTGAATCAGCTATACGTATACATATACCCCATATCCCCTCCCTCTTGCATCTCCCTCCCACCCTCCCTATCCCACCCCTCTAGGTGGTCACAGAGCACTGAGCTGATCTCCCTGTGCTATGCAGCTGCTTCCCACTAGCTATCTATTTTACATTTGGTAGTATCCATAAGTCCATGCTACTCTCTCACTTCATCCCAGCTTATCCTTCCCCCTCTTTGTGTCCTCAAGTCCATTCACTATGTCTACATCTTTATTCCTGTCCTGCCCCTAGGTTCTTCAGAACTTTTTTTTTTTTAGATTCCATATATATGTGTTAGCATATGATATTTGTTTTTCTCTTTCTGACTTACTTCACACTGTATGACAGATTCTAGGTCCATCCACCTCACTACAAATAACTCAATTTCGTTTCTTTTTATGGCTGAGTAATATTTCGTTGTATATATGTGCCACATCTTCTTTACCCATTCATCTGTCAGTGGACACTTAGGTCAATTCCATGTCCTGGCTATTGTAAATAGTGCTGCAATGAACATTGTGGTATATGACTCTTTTTTTTTTTTTTTTTTTTTTGTATGCGGGCCTCTCACTGTTGTGGCCTCTCCCGTTGCGGAGCACAGGACATGCAGGATCAGCGGCCATGGTTCACAGGCCCAGCCGCTCCACCGCATGTGGGATCCTCCCAGACCGGGTCACGAACCCGTGTCCCCTGCATCGGCAGGCGGACTCTCAACCACTGCGCCACCAGGGAAGCCCATGAGTCTTTTTGAATTATGGTTTTCTCAGGTTATATGCCCAGTAGTGAGATTGCACAGTCATATGGTAGTTCTATTTTTAGTATTTTAAGGAACCTCCATACTGTTCTCCATAGTGGCTGTATCAATTTATATTCCCACCAGCAATGCAAGAGTGTTCCCTTTTCTCCACACCCTCTCCAGCATTTATTGCTTGTACATTTTTTGATGATGGCCATTCTGACTGGTGTGAGGTGATACCTCATTGTAGTTTTAACTTGCATTTCTCTAATGATTAATGATGTTGAGCATCCTTTCATGTGTTTGTTGGCAATCTGTATATCTTCTTTGAAGAAATGTCTGTAACGGTCTTCTGCCCATTTTTGGATTGGGTTGTTTGTTTTTTTGATATTGAGCTGCATGAGCTGCTTGTATATTTTGGAAATTAATCCTTTATCAGTTGCTTCATTTGCAAATATTTTCTCTCATTCTGAGGGTTGTCTTTTCATCTTGTTTATAGTATCCTTTGCTGTGCAAGAGCTTTTAAGTTTCATTGGGTCCCATTTGTTTATTTTTGTTTTTATTTCCTTTTTCTCTAGGAGGTGGGTCAAAAAGAATCTTGCTGTGATTTATGACATAGAGTGTTCTGCCTATGTTTTCTTCTAAGAATTTTATAGTGTCTGACCTTACATTTAGGTTTTTAATCCATTTTAAGTTTATTGTTGTGTATGGTGTTAGGAAATGTTTTAATTTCATTCTTTTACATGTAGCTGTCCAGTTTTCCCAGCACCACTTATTGAGAGGCTGTCTTTTCTCCACTGTATATTCTTGCCTCCTTTATCAAACATAAGGTGAACATATATTCATTGAATTATCTCTGGGCTTTCTATGCAGTTCCATTGATCTGTATTTTTGTTTTGGTGCCAGTACCATACTGTCTTGATTACTGTAGCTTTGTAATATAGTCTGAAGTCAGGGAGCCTGATTCCTCCAGCTCCATTTTTCTTTCTCAAGATTGCTTTAGCTATTCAGGGTCTTTTGTGTTTCCATACAAATTGTGAAATTTTTTGTTCTAACTCTGTGAAAAATGTCATTAGTAGTTTGAAAGGGATTGCACTGAATCTGTAGATTGCTTTGGTAGTATAGTCATTTTCACAATGTTGATTCTTCCAATCCAAAAACATGGTATATCTCTTCATCTGTTTGTATCGTCTTTAATTTCTTTCATCAGTGTCTGATAGTTTTCTGCATACAGGTCTTTTTTCTCCTTAGGAAGATTTATTCCTAGGTATTTTATTCTTTTTGTTGCAATGGTAAATATGAGTGTTTCCTTTATTTCTCTTTCAGATATTTTGTTGTTAGTGTATAGGAATGCAAGAGATTTCTGTGCATTAATTTTGTATCCTGCTACTTTACCAAATTCATTGATTAGCTCTAGTAGTTTTCTGGTAGCGTCTTTAGGATTCTCTATGTATAGTATCATGTCATCTGCAAACCGTGACAGCTTTACTTCTTCTTTTCCGATTTAGATTCCATGTGTTTCATTTTCTTCTCTGATTGCTGTGGCTAAAACTACCAAAACTATGTTGAATAATAGTGGTGAGAGTGGGCAACCTTGTCTTGTTCCTAATCTTAGAGGAAATGGTTTCAGTTTTTCACCATTGAGAATGATGTTTGCTGTGGGTTTGTCATATATGGCCTTTATTTTTATTTTTATTTTTTTTAGTGATTTTGGGTATACATATATTTTTTAAATAATTAATTTATTTTTATTTTTGGCTGCATTGGGTCTTCGTTGCTGCACACGGGCTTTCTCTAGTTGTGGCAAGCTGGGGCTACTCTTCATTGTTGTGCATGGGCTTCTCATCGCAGTGGCTTCTCTTATTGCGGAGCATGGGCTCTAGGGCGTGCAGACTCATTAGTTGTGGCTCACGGGCTCTAGAGCGCATGCTTAAGAGTTGTGGTGCACAGGCTTAGTTGCTCCACGGCATGTGGGATGTTCCCAGAAACGGGGATCAAACCCATGTCCTGTGCATTGGTGGTGGATTCTTAAGCACTGCGCCACCAGGGAAGTCTCTGTGGCCTTTATTGTGTTGAGGTATGTTCCCTCTATGCCTACTTTTTTGAGAGTTTTTATCATAAATGGGTGTTGAATTTTGTCGAAAGCTTTTTTTGCATCTATTGAGATGATCATATGGTTTTTATCCTTCAATTTGTTAATATGGTGTATCACATGGATTGATTTGCATATATTGAAGAATCCTTGCATTCCTGGGATAAACCCCACTTGATATGATCCTTTTAATGTGCTGTTGGATTCTGTTTGCTAATATTTTGTTGAGGATTTTTGCATCTGTGTTCATCAGTGATATTGGCCTGTAGGTTACTTTTCTTGTGACATGTTTGTCTGGTTTCGGTATCAGGGTGATGGTGGCCTCGTAGAATGAGTTTGGGAGTGTTCGTCTCTCTGCTAGATTTTGGAAGATTTTGAGAAGGATAGGTGTTAGCTCTTCGCTAAATGTTTGATAGAATTCGCCTCTGAATCCATCTCATCCTGGGCTATTGTTTGTTGGAAGATTTTTAATCACAGTTTCAATTTCAGTGCTTGTGATTGGTCTGTTGTTAATTTCTATTTCTTCCTGGTTCAGTCTCAGAAGGTTGTGCTTTTCTAAGAATTTGCCCATTTCTTCCAGGTTGTCCATTTTATTAGCATATAGTTGCTTGTAGTAATCTCTCATGATCCTTTGTATTTCTGCAGTGTCAGTTGTTACTTCTCCTTTTTCATTTCTAATTCTGTTCATTTGAGTCTTCTCCCTTTTTTCCTTGATGAGTCTGGCTAATGGGTTATGAATTTTGCTTATCTTCTCAAAGAACCAGCTTTTAGTTTTATTGATCTTTGCTATTGTTTCCTTAATTTCTTTTTCATGTATTTCTGATCTCACCTTTATGATTTCTCTTCTTCTGGTAACTTGGGGTTTAATTTTGTACTTGTTCCTCTAATTGCTTTAGACGTAAGGTTAGGTTGTTTACTTGAGATTTTTCTTGTTTCTTGAGGTAGGGTTGTATTGGTATAAACTTACATCTTAGAACTGCTTTTGCTGCATCCCATAGGTTTTGGGTTGACGTGTTTTCATTGTCATCTTTTCTAGGTATTTTTGATTTCCTCTTTGATTTCTTCAGTGATCTCTTGGTTATTTAGTAGCATATTGTTTAGCCTCCATGTGTTTGTATTTTTTTTTTACAGATTTTTTCCTGTAATTGATATATAGTCTCATAGCATCGTGGTCAGAAAAGATACTTGATATGATTTCAATTTTCTTAAATTTCCAAAGGCTTGATTTGTGGCCCAATATATGGTCTCTCCTGGATAATGTTCTGTGAGCACTTGAGAAGAAGGTATATTCTGTTGTTTTGGGATGGAATTTCCTATAAATATCAATTAAGTCCATCTTGTTTAATGTGTCATTTAAAGCTTGTGTTTCCTCATTTATTTTCATTTTGGATGATCTGTCCATTGGTGAAAGTGGGGTGTTAAAAGTGCCCTACTATTATTGTGTTAATGTTGATATCCCCTTTCATGGTTCTTAGCATTTGCCTTATGTATTGAGGTGCTCCTATGTTGGGTGCATAAATATTTACAATTGTTATATCTTTTCTTGGATTGATGCCTTGATCAGTATGTAGTGTCCTTCTTTGTCTCTTGTAATAGTCTTTATTTTAAAGTCTATTTTGTCTGAAATGAGAATGGCTACTCCAGCTTTCTTTTGATTTCCATTTGCATGGAGTACCATTTTCCATCCCCTCACTTTCAGTCTGTATGTGTCCCTGGGTCTGAAATGGGTGTCTTGTAGAGAGCATATATATGGGTCTTGTTTTTTTATCCATTCAGCCAGTCTGTGTCTTTTGGTTGGAGCATTTAATCCATTTACATTTAAGGTAGCTTTGGATATGCATGGTCCTATTACCATTTTCTTTATTGTTATGGGTTTGTTCTTGTAGGTCCTTTTCTTCTCTTGTGTTTCCCACTTAGAGAAGTTCCTTTAGCATTTGTTGTAGAGCTGGTTTGGTGGTGCTGAATTCTCTGAAGTTTTGCTTGTCTGTAAAGGTTTTAATTTCTCCATTGAATCTGAATGAGGTCCTTGCTGGGTTGAGTAATCTTGGTTGTAGGTTTTTCCCTTTCATCACTTTAAATATGTCCTGCCACTCTCTTCTGGCTTGCACAGTTTCTGCTGAAAGATCAGCTGTTTACCTTATGAGGATTCCCTTGTATGTTATTTGTTGTTTTCCCCTTGGTGGTTTTAATATTTTTCTTTGTATTTAATTTTTGATAATTTGATTAATATGTATCTTGGTGTGTTTCTCCTTGGATTTATCCTGTATGGTACTCTCTGCGCTGCCTGGACATGATTATTTCCTTTCCCATGTTAGGGAACTTTTCAACTACAATCTCTTCAAATATTTTCTCAGACTCTTTCTTCTTCTCTTCTTCTTCTGTGACCCCTATAATTCGAATGTTTGTGAGTTTAATATTGTTCCAGAAATCTCTGAGACTGTCCTCAATTCTTTTCATTCATTTTTCTTTATTTTTCTCTGCAGTAGTTATTTCCACTATTTTATGTTCCAGGTCACTTATCTGTTCTTCTGCCTCAGTTATTCTGCTATTGATTCCTTCCAGATAATTTTTAATTTCATTTATTGTGTTATTCATCATTGTTTGTTTGCTCTTTAGTTCTTCTAGATCCTTGTTAAATGTTTCTTGTATTTTCTCCATTCTATTTCCAAGATTTTGGATCATATTTACTGTCATTCCTCTGAATTATTTTTCAGGTAGACTGCCTATTTCCTGTTCATTTGTTTAGTCTGGTGGATTTTTACCTTGCTCCTTCATCTGCTGCATATTTCTCTGTGTTTTCATTTTGTTTAACTTACTGTGTTTGGGGTGTTCTTTTCACAGGCTGCAGATTTGTTGTTCCCGTTGTTTTTGGTGTCTGCCCCCAGTGGGTAAGGTTGGTTCAGTGGCTTGAGTATGCATCTTGGTGGAGGGGCCTGGTGCCTGTGTTCTGATGGGTGGGGCTGGATCTTGTGTTTCTGTTGTACAGGCCCACTTCAGGTGCTGTGTTTTGTGGTGTCTGGGAACTTAGTATGATTTTAGGCAGCCTCTCTGCTAATGGGTGGCGTTGTGTCCCTGTCTTGCTAGTTGTTTGGCTTAGGGTGTCTAGCACTGGACTTTGCTGGCCTTTGGGTGGAGCTGGGTCTTATTATTGAGGCAGTGATCTTTGGGAGAGCTCTTGCTGATTGATATTAGGTGGGACCGGGGAGTCTCTGGTGGTCCAATATCCTGATCTCAGCTCTCCCACCTCAGAGGCTCAAGCCTTACACCAGGCCAGAACACCAAGACCCTGTCAGCAACATGGCTTAGAAGAAAAGGAGGGGAAAAGAAATTTAAAAAAATTTTTTAAGGTAAAGTAAAAAAGAAAAGAAAATTATTAAAATAAAAATATTAAAAATAATAATAAAGGGAAAAAGAGAGCAACCCAACCAATAAACAAATCCACTAATGATTACAAGCAACACTAAACTAAGATAAACATAAAAATCAGAAACAAATGAGTCACAGAAAGCAAACCCCAAGTCTACAGTTGCTCCTGAAGTCCACTGCCACAATTTTGGATGATTTGTTGCCTCTCAGGTATTCCACAGAGGCAGGGAACATCAAGTTGGTTGTGGGGATTTAGTCCACTGCTCCTGAGGCTGCATGGAGAAGTTTCCCTTTATCTTCTTTGTTTGCACAGCTCTTGGGGTGATGTTGCAACAGTCTGGGGTACAGTGTGTGTTCTCCTGGGGAAGTTGTCCCTGGATCACAGGACCCTGGCAGTGGCTGGCTGCACAGGTTCCCGGGGTGGGGGGTTGGGCGGTGTGTGTGGATAGTGACCTGTGCTTTGCACACAGGATTCTTGGTGGCTGCAGCAGCAGTGTTAGCGTTTCATGCCCATCTCTGGGGTCTGAGCTGATAGCCGCGGCTCGCACCCATCTCTGAAACTCATTTAGGTGGTGCTCTGAAACCCCGTTCCTCTTGCACCCTGAAACAATGGTCTCTTGCCTCTTAGGCAGGTCCAGAGTTTTTCCCAGACTCCCTCCCAGCTAGCTGTGGTACACTATCCCCCTTCAGGCTGTGTTCACACAGGCAACCCCAGTCTTCTCCCTGGGGTTTGAACTCCAAAGCCGGAGCCTCAGCTCCCAGCCTCCACCTGCCCTGGCAGGTGGTGAGCAGACAAGCCTCTCAGGCTGGTGAGTGCTGGTTGGCACTGATCCTCTGTGTGGAATCTCTCCACTTTGCCCTCTGCATCCCTGTTGCTACGCTCTCCTCTGTGGCTCCAAAGCTTCCCCCCAACCCACCCCCATCTCCACCAGTGAAGGGGCTTCCTAGTGTGTGGAAACTTTTCTTCCTTCACAGCTCCCTCCCAGAGGTGCAGGTCTCATCCCTATTCTTTTGTCTCTGTTTTTTCTTTTGCCCCGCCCAGGTATGTGGGTATTTTCATGCCTTTTGGGAAGGCTGAGGTCTTCTGCCAGCATTCAGTCAGTTTCCTGTAGGAGTTGTTCCACATGTAGATATATTTTTGATGTATTTGTGGGGAGGAAGGTGATCTCCATGTCTTACTCCTCTGCCATCTTGAAGTTCATTTCTATATTTCCAAATGGATTCACTCTTCCCCCACAATAAGAAACTTTGTTTCTAACAACATCAATATAGTCACTCATTTGTGCTCTCTCTCTATATTATATATAGAGATAAGACAAAATATATCAGAAAAATGCAAATGTAGCAGAGGTAGATTATATATCTTTATATATATATAGTTATTTTATATATCATTTTCCATATATATATCTATAAATTCCTATACCAATACCACTGTCAACAAAAATTCTCCTACGTATCAAGACATCTTTACATTTTTTAACTTCATTATATGTCTAAATTAGGTTAACATGGCTCAAAACTAAAAGTTTTATGCAAAGATAGATTCAAAAATGTCCTTTCCCCTTCTTTATCCCTTTTGCCCAGTTCTCACCTACCAGTTCTATTAGTTTCTGGTTTTCCTTCCTATATGTATTTTTGTAAAAATTAATATAAGTATGAATATATTATTACCTTTTTTCTTCCAAAAAGTTAACATGCTACTTATGCTTATGTTGCACTTTTTCTCCTCACTTAACAATATATTATCAGTTCATAGGAGTTTAGCTCTTATGTTTTTACATCTGCTTAATATTTGCATTGTAGGTGTGCTGGAGTTTATTTAACCTGTTTCCTAGGTATAGGCATTTAAATTGTTCCAGTATTATGAAATTACAAATTACCCATCTGATTTTTAAAAGTCCATTGGTATTGGAAAGTATGGCTATTTGGGGTAGAGGTACAATGTTGATATGTAGATATTTTAAAAACATGATTAAATAACATAAAATACCTATCCCATTACCATTTACCATTGTGCTTTTCAATTCTTTTTTTACTAATTTTTTCTATACATTTTGAGTCAATAAATATGGTTTTGTGATTATTCTACTCTGCTTTTTAATTTCAATTCTTTAAAATTAAGGATAGTTTTTATAGTTTAATGCTTCCCACCTAGAATTTTTCCTGAATACTATTTTTATAAAATCTATCTCTGCTACAAATGTGTTTTTCTGATATATTTTGTCTCCTCTTTCTATTTAAACTCACTAAATTTTTTTAAGTGAAACACTTAGTGATAACATGTATTTGGATTTTGTGGTTTAATCTAATCTTATAAACTGTATCTTTTAAAAGGTGAATTTAACCCAACTCAGTTTATTCATATAGCATATATGTATACTTATTTCTACCCCCAAAATAGATCTGGTTCTATTTTCATAAGAGCATCTGCAATTATCACTTCAATATATCATGTGTTTTTACTGCTTAGTCCCAAATATTTACACCATGAATTTTCTTTTCTTTGGTTTTTGATTTTCTGTTTCTCTTGTTAGGTTAATATGTACTGTTAAATATTTTTATTTTGTACTGGCACATATGATATTTTCAGAATTCTTGAATTATGAGAATGTATTTTTGTTCACTATCATATACCATAGACATTTATGTTGGGTATAAAATGTGTCATGTGTACATTTTTTCCTTAAAAATTCTACCAATAGGGCTTCATGGTCTTTCTGAGTTTGTTATTACAGAGAAAACTCTGAAATTAGCACAATTTTGTTTCTTGGTTAAAAGACTCTGTTTTATTAAATTTACTTGTTTTTCTGCTTGACTTCTGGAAGAAAAACTTTTTCTGCTTTTGAAACAGGAAAAACAAAAGCCTGAGTATATTTAGTCACAAACCTATTTATTCTGATTTCTCTGAAGGTTGTGACCTTCTTTTTCTTTTTGTATAGTACAGATAGATTGTTCTATTTAGATTTATATTTGTATTTCCATTGTATTTTTTCTGATCATGCTTATCAGATCATACACTGAATTTCTGTTCTCTATTACTCCTTCTTTAGACTAATAGTTTGATGTTTTATATTTTTCTTCTGCATTTTAGAGGTGCTTGTCTTTCACCAGTTTTGTTCTAAAAAGCTTTAACATGTTTGCATATTGCACTTGATTGCTTATAAATTGTATTTTAATTGTTGATTTACTTTTTTTGGCTTATGACTTCTTCAACTTATCAATTTCTCTTTTGAGTAAATATCCTATATTATTTTAATTTCCTGTGTTTATGTATTATGGTTCTTCTGTCCCAAAACAGTATGTTTTTGCAGGATAATGAAAATTTCAAACACTTTATCTTTCCGTGGCAATATCCCATTCAAGAGTATGGGATTTCTTTGTTCTAGCTGCTTCCTCCTTCACACGCCCAATGTTGTTGTGTTGTTTTACATATCCTTGAGTGGAGCAAAGTCTGTATGAAATTGGTCTCTTCTGTAACGTGTCTGTGTTCTCTGAAGGTCTACTCTCTTTGCTCTGAACAATTACACAATCCTGTTTTAAGATATACAGATATAGGGTAGGTTGAGACATGTTTGAGTAGTACCATTCCCAGTTTCTAATAGACACCTATAAACTATGATTGTTCATTCTCCTTTCCTGTTTTTTGCATGTTCTGAGAAGAGTACTTTAAAAACTATTATTCATATTTGAATTCTTAGCTGATTCCTTGATTTATTTTTATACCTGCATATAGTAAATTATTCAGATTATACCTTTCAAAACACACAAAACAGCTGACAGTCCATGCTCCTCCATTATGCCCTTTGGTCTTTAAAGTTATTGCAAGATGTTAGCATTTAAATTATTGTGAGATGTTAGAATTTGATGTTTTAGTGATTTAGCAGACAATGATGGATTTTTTCTTTTTGGATTATGTTTTCCATTGTCCTGAAAAACAATTTAGTTGTTAATTGGGAGAGACTGCTTTGGAATTGGCTAAACAGATTCCATTTCCATTAAGAAGTATAGAGAGCCATTTGAAATTTGCCTTTGAAATATGGCACTAAGGCCTTGTGTGCCAAGTCAGAGTTAAAGTGTCCATGGAAAGGTCAGCTAAGTCATCCCTCAGCCTGAGCTATTCCAAGTACCATTAAAATAGACTCTTCTGATTCAGAGCATCGGATTCTACTCTTAGCCTTAAAAATAATTCTTTCCAAGATCTTATAACTGTTATAAGGAGAGACTGTCTCTCTGATTTATAATCTAATTAGAGCCCTTTTACTCTTGTGTCTAGGAAGATGAAATCTGCTCCTCGTCTATTGTTAAGGACCATTTCATATACTCAAGTCTCTTAGTAAATCCAAAAATCATCCATTCTTCCTCTAGGATGAAGGAGCGCATTTCATTTGCTTTATCTCATAGGGGCTGTTGCCAAAACTTTTCATCCAATCTGATTGTTTTCATCTGAAATAACTCTATTTTATACTTTACTGTGATGACCCAAATGATGCCCAGAATGTTTTTAATAAAGTTAGAATTCTATATGTATTTCTAACAGAAGTCCCCCTAATCTCTCTTCTTATCACGCTTGTTTGTTGCACAAGGGATTAATCAGTTAGCTAGGATGATTCTCACTTTTCAGAAACATAAGGTAGCTGCATGTTTCTGCTGACTGTTTGAATATGTTGTGTTTTAATTTCCTGAATATAAATTTAGGATCGCTAACTTATTGTCAACAACTCTCATTTGAAATTAATGAGGAAATGTCTTTTGTATTTTTCAGTTTGATTCACTCACACCAATGAAAATATATTGAACTTCAGATTGCTTGGTATATTTTAAACTAAAGACAAATAATAGTTTTTAAAAAAATGTTTTGTATTGTGACGTGCTGGGGAGACCAATGTGCTTACAAGCCATAGAATAGGAATCATTTAGATTATTTCAATTCCATGTTTTAACTTGTTATTTGGAGCAGTTTTGAGATTTTGTTCAGTTTTATTGAGGTATAATTGACATATAAAATTGTAAAATATTTAAAATGTACATTGTGATGATTTGATATACATTATGAGAAGATTTTTCCCATCTAGTTAATTAACAAATCTATCACTTCACATATTTATATTTTATGTGTGTATGAGAACATTTATATTCTACCCTCTTAGGAAATTTTAATTATATAATAGTGTTATCAACTATAGTCACCATCTTATAGAATATATCCTCAGACTTTATTCATTTTATAGTTGAAAATTTGTACCCTTTTACCAATCTCTCCCTAATTTCTCTACCCTCAAACTGTTGGCAACCACTTTTCTACTCTCTGTTTCTATGAGTTTGACTTTTTTTTAGATTCCACATATAAGTGATACCACATAGTATTAGTCTGCATCTGTCTGGCTTATTTCACTTAGCATAATGCCCTCAGGGCCCATTCGTGTTGTCACAAATGGTAAGATTTCCTTCTCTCTTGTCTGAATAATATTCCATTTTATGTATATACCACATTTTCTTTATTAATTCATCTCTGGATGGACATTAAGACTTTTGTCACCTTTTCGCTATTGTGAATAATGCTGCAATGAACAAGGGTATGAAGATATCTCTTCAATATCTTATTTTCATTTCCTTTGGATATATACCCAGAAGTGGGATTGCCGGATCGTATGGTAGTTCTATTTGAAATTTTTTGAGGAAACTCCGTACTGTTTTCCATAGGGGCTGCACCAATTTACATTCCCACCAACTTTGCACAATGGTTTCCTTTTCTCCAATTCTCCTTTGTCAGCACTTGTTTTCTCTTATTTTTGATAATAGCCATTCTAACAAGTATGAGGTGATATCTCACTGTGGTTTTGATTTGCATTTCCCTGATAATTAGTGATGTTATACACCTTTTTTTTTTTTTTTTTTTTTTGCTGTGTTGGGTCTTCGTTTCTGTGCGAGGGCTTTCTCTAGTTGTGGCAAGCAGGGGCCAATCTTCATCGCGGTGCGCGGGCCTCTCACTATCGCGGCCTCTCTTGTTGCGGAGCACAGGCTCCAGACGCGCAGACTCAATAGTTGTGGCTCATGGGCCTAGTTGCTCCGCGGTATGTGGGATCTTCCCAGACCAGGGCTCAAACCTGTGTCCCCTGCCATTATCAGGCAGATTCTCAACCACTGTGCCACCAGGGAAGCCCCTATACACCTTTTTATATACCTACTCTACTAAAAGCCTTATATAATTTAGTAGGTTTCATTTATCCCCCTTTACAGATGAAAATTCTGAGGTCTTCAGGAGGTGAAAAAGCTTACTAGAGGTCACAGACTTAATAAAAATCAGCTAGGATTTGAACTAACTCAGTTTGACCCCAGAGTACCCACTTTTAACAATCACCTTCTACCAAAATTTTTTTCAAATGATAATTATGTCTCTTGATATTGTGGGGCATTAAGCTATGAGTTAATGCAGACCATTTCCAGTATGACACATATGTTCAAGAGTCAGCTCCCTTTGCATACTATTCTCCTAGCAAGAGTTAGTATTTTTACATTTTTATTTTAAAATATTGATGTTTCCAATATTATTTATGCATCTGATTTTATAAAACTGCAGATTATTGGGCGGACTTATCAAAACAATGATTATTAACTGGAAGATGATGAAATTTTTCAGTGCTATTGATAATTGTTGTAGATTATTATTTTTTATTTATTATGACAAGCACTAAACACTGAAAATGTGGATGGCAACCACATTTGTTACCCAAATATTGCTATTGTAAAAACAAAGATTAAATACAGGAAACTGTAGATGAAAAGATTTTATTGATGCTAAATTGACTTCTAGATGAAAAGGAAGCTACTCTTAGGGTAAAACTTTTTTTTAAGACCAGATAATTTAATTTAAATTAAACCAAGTATAAGGCAATAAAACATATTGAATTAATTGAATTCAATGTCATGAATCTTTTATATGAAGCCACTTTTCGGCTAAAGTTAAAATCTTAAAGCAATCTCTTTGCCGTTCTTAATACCATTAGATTCCTTATTTCTCAAAAATGCTATGAAGTCATTTCTTCAAAATCTGACTTGTTTTTACTTGCTTTATTGCAGAACTCTAAAAAATGGATGGTTAAAATTTTCATTGATTCTGTATGATTTTCAGATTTGCATATTATAAATTGCAATAAATACATTTAAATGCAATACACTGTAAGTGTAATCACTTACTCCCTATCAGTATACACTTCAGTCTTGTTAGATTAACTTAATTTTGTTTACCAGATTACTTTTTTTAATAACAGCTATCAAATTTTATTCAAGTATCAGGTTTATTGTTGGTTTGCTTTTCTTAAGTGATACTGCTCTGAAGATGAATTGATACTTTCCTAGGAATGAGAAGTATGTTTCCTTTTATTCCAAGGTGACTTAGAAGATGAAAATACAGATAATATTAATAGACTTAGAATAACTTATGAGCACTTTTTACAGTCACTCCTGTGTAGAATTAGTTCTCCTTTCCTTGGCCCATAAAGCAAGTGTATTTGTTTTTGTTTTTAATCGAACAAAGGAATTACCATCATTTAAAAAAGAAAGCTATGGAGGTCTTTCTTTTAGTCTATTTAATCATCTGTACATTGAAGTTCTGGGCTAAATGAAATTCTGAAAACTCTACCATCTTTTATATTCTATGAAAAGTGATACCTCTGAGGCTTATGCTGAGATTGGCTTGAGGCTAGTGTACTATAGAGAGTATATAGGAGGACTCATTGCCAATTCCCAGGAGTAGAGTTATTCAGAAATTCTTCACTGACCACGTTGAATTCTGGCATAACAGGAAATGTCAACAGATTTCACCATGACCATAGGACCTATCTACCTTTTTTTCCTCCACTGATATTGCCCAATGACTTTCCTTCCATCCACAACCTGCCTCCTCTCGGAATATGTAGATGTCTGCCCTCTCTCATCACATTGTTCGCTCTACTCCATGGTAACTTCCCTTTACATTTCTAAATAAGTAAATGTAATCCAGTAAGGACACTTTGCTGTAGAAGAAGTTTCTGGGAAAGTGTACGTGCTTTAGATTATTGATCATTATGCTATGCTACTTTAATCCCTGTCCAGCTGTGATAAATTATCCCTTTGGCTCATGTATACATGTTTATTTTCTATGGCACAGCCCCATTACCCCTTTAAATACAGCATAAAGGTACCACACTCACATAGGAGAGTTAAAAAAGAAGCCAGTAAATTCCCCTTTTTCCTTAAGCTGTTTCGAATTTGCTTTTTGCCGTTGCAATAGGAAAAAGCCCTGAAAAATATAAAAGTCATTTGTGCATTTAACAGACCTTAAGTTGTCAACAAAATAATAAGGAATACCAAAAAAGATTCTTCAACTTCAAGTTTGAGGATGTTAAATTATGAATAGCAAAGCTCCTGGACAAATTCTTGTCTGTTTTGTCTTTTTTAGCCACTACTGATTTTTCCACTGACACTGGGGCTTTAGGGGACTTGGTAGGAAAAAAATCGGGATATTGGTGCTTATTGCCTTCTTTAATAACATCCTACTAGAAAAAGCTAAATTTTTTTCAAGCTTCACATGTAAAAGATGAGAAGAAAGAAAATACAGTTTTGTTAAGTTCTGTCTCCTTAGAGTCAGCAGTCCAAATGGTTGAGAATCAAATAATTATGTACTTTGTGCAGTTGGAAAAGTCTCCAAATTAATTGTCCTATATTATTTGTCCTCAAATTAACACTGGAAGATGAAAGGATAGGGATCTGTAGACAACAGGGGGAATAAAGTATTAGGACCTACCTAAAGCCAGAGAACAGAGTAAAAGCCAGATGCCCTAGGCTCTGTCTAAATGCTTTTCTTCATGTACTAACAAAGGTAATATTTATATCTCTGTAAGGCAGTGTAGGATTATAATAATATTAACTGGGTCTCATGACTATAGACTACCATTTCTGAGGTAAATGCCAGATAGAAGTGGTTTAACTGAGGGCCGAGGGATAAGCAAAACTCTCAGAAATACTGCTGAAGCAGAAAGCCTTAAGGCAGGGTCCAGATTTGGAGACCATAACTAAACTACCTCGGTAGGTTTATTTATTAGATCTTAGATTCAAGAAAATTCATATTTCCCCATATCCATGTTTTAAGAGCTATTTCCAGAAAAATTCCTAGCAGACAAAGACCTGGGTTGGTGAGGAGAAAAAAGAAAATAAAACCAAAAAAACACAAAAAATTGATACAATTTCCAGGTCCTTGCAACCATGTCAGATTAAAATTGAGGGCCCAGCCCCCCAAAAGAGAGTCTTCTCTGTGCCCAGTGAAGACAAGGAATAAGGGGAATAATCCCTGAAGACAGAACTTGAGTCAAGCAAAGAGGCTAACTGAACTAATGCACATTGGCTGAACCAGACTTGACCAAGGAAAATACATATCACCCAGAGATCCTATACTCAAAACTAGATACAGGGAGTGAGCTCTCTCCTTTTATAGAAGGGGTAAATCTTAGCTGTATGCGATAGATACACTGTTAGGGAAAAGCATATTTAAAAAGTATACATAGAAGGAAAGCCTAATTCTAGGCAATTTTTTTGTATTTCCTTCTTCTTAAGTTACCTCACAACACTTCCTCCTTCTTTTGGTAACATAACACTTTTCTTCTGTCCTTTTCCATCTGATGAAACTGTCAGTCACACAAACTCAATCCTCCACTACAGGTGTTACTGACCAGGGTTCTTGGCCTCCCCCCAACCCCCGAGCAACAGAAGTTTACTAGAGGCCAGACAAGAAATTCAGGCAAGGCTTTATTGGGGTCTCTGCTGCAGCAGGGGTGGGGGCGGGGGTTAGAACAAACAACTGGTTCCCTTGCTTGCTCACTCCCTGAGGGGGGGGCAAGCTTGTTCATTATATGGGGCAAGGGTAGGGGTGTGTCCAGGGGCCGGACCAGAGGGGTAGCTTAGGTGTTTTGCCCATCCCTTAGGTGGTGTTGTGTGCAGGGGGCATGGGCAGTACCCTGCTTTTGCTCCTGACCCCCTTAACATTTAAGGTAGTTATCAATATGTATGTTCCTATTACCATTTTCTTAATTGTTTTGGGTTTGTTATTGTAGGTCTTTTCCTTCTCTTGTGTTTCCTGCCTAGAGAAGTTCCTTTAGCATTTGTTGTAAAGCTGGTTTGGTGGTGCTGAATTCTCTTAGCTTTTGCTTGTCTGTAAAGGTTTTGATTTCTCTGTCGAATCTGAATGAGACCCTTGCTGGGTAGAGTAATCTTCGTTGTAGTTTTTTGCCTTTCATCACTTTAAATATGTTGTGCCACTCTCTTCTGGCTTGAAGAGTTTCTGCTGAAAGATCAGCTGTTAACCTTATGGGGACTCCCTTGTATGTCATTTGTTGTTTTTCCCTTGCTGCTTTTAATATTTTTTCTTTCTATTGAATTTTTGATAGTTCGATTAATATGTGTCTTGGTGTGTTTCTCCTTGGATTTATCCTGTATGGGACTCTCTGCACTTCCTGGACTTGATTGACTATTTCCTTTCCCATATTAGGGAAGTTTTCAACTATAATCTCTTCAAATATGTTCTCAGTCCCTTCCTTTTTCTCTTCTTCTTCTGGGACCCCTATTATTTGAATGTTAAGTTTAATGTTGTCTCAGAGGTCTCTGAAAGTCTATTCTTTTCATTCTTTTTCTTTATTCTGCTCTGTGGTAGTTTTTTCCACTATTTTATCTTCCAGGTCACTTACCCGTTCTCTTCTCAGTTATTCTGCTATTGATTCCTTCTAGAGAATTTTAAATTTCATTTATTGTGTTGTTCATCATTGTTTGTTTGCTCTTTAGTTCTTCTAGTTCCTTCTTAAATGTTCCTTGTATTTTCTCTATTCTATTTCCAAGATTTTGGATCATCTTTTCTTTCATTAGTCTGAATTCTTTTTCAGGTAGACTGCCTATTTCCTCTTCATTTGTTTGGTCTGGTGGGTTTTTACCTTGCTCCTTCATCTTCTGTGTGTTTCTCTGTCTTCTCATTTTGCTTAACTTATGGTGTTCGGGGTCTCCTTTTCACAAGCTGCAGGTTAGTAGTTTCTGTTGTTTTTGGTGTCTACCCCCAGAGGCTAAGGTTGGTTCATTGTGTTGTGTAGGCTTCCTCTTGGAGGGGACTGGTACCTGTGTTCTGGTGGATGAGGCTGGATCTTGTCTTTCTGGTGGGCAGGGCTGCGTCCAGTGCTGTGTTTTGGATTGTCTGTGACCTTATTATGATTTATTATGATTTTAGGCAGCCTCTCTGCTAATGGGTGGGTTTGTGTTCCTGTCTTGCTAGTTATTTGGCATACGGTGTCCAGCACTCTAGCTTGCTGCTTGTTGAGTGGAGCTGGGTCTTAGCATTGAGATGGAGATCTCTGGGAGATCTTTCACTGTTTTATATTACGTGGAGCTGGGAGGCCTCTGGTGGACCAGTGTCCTGAACTCAGTTCTGCCATGTAAGAGGCACTGGCCTGACACCCGGCCTGAGCACCAAGACCCTGTCAGCCACACGGCTCAGAAGAAAAGGGTGAAAAAAAGAAAGAACAAAATATAGTAAAAGTGAAATAAAGTTATTAAAGTAAAAAAATTTTTTAATTATTAAAACTTAACAACAATTAAGAAGTAATAAAAAAAGAAAAAAAAGAATGAGAGAGTAACCAAACCAAAAAATAAATCCACCAATGATAGCAAGCACTAAAAACTATACCAAAAAAAAAGGACAGACAGAACCCTAGGACAAATGGTAAAAACAAAGCTATACAGACAAAATCACACAAAGAAGCATACACATACATACTCACAAAATGAGAAAAAGGAAAAAAAATATATATCTATATATTAAAAAAAAAGAAAGAGAGCAACCAAATCAGTGAACGAATCTACCAATGATAATAAACTCTAAATGCTAAGCTAAGCTAAACATAGAACCAGAAACAAATTAGATTCAGAAAGCAAATCCCAAGTCTACAGTTGCTCCCAAAGTCCACTGCCTCATTTGGGATGATTCATTGTCTATTCATGTATTCCACAGATGCAGGGTACATCAAGTTATTGTGGAGATTTAGTCGGCTGCTCCTGAGGCTGCTGGGAGAAATTTCCCTTTGTCTTCTTTGTTCACACAGCTCCTGGGGCTTAACTTTGGATTGTGTGTAGGTCACCTGAGGGCATCTGTTCTTCGTGCAGAGAGGATGGGGTTAAAGTAGCAGCTGACTAGGGGGCTCTGGCTCACTCAGGCCGGGGAGTGGGGAGGGGCACGGAATGCGGGGCAAGCCTGTGGTGGCAGAGGCCAGCGTGAAGTCGCAACAGCCTGATGCATGCCATGTGTTCTCCTGGGGAAGTTGTCCCTGGATCACGGGACTCTGGCAGTGGCAGGCTGCACAGGCTCCAGGTAGGGGAGGTGTGGATAGTGACCTGTGCTTGCACACAGGCTTCTTGGTGGCTGCAGCAGCAGCCTTAGTGTCTCATTCCTGTCTCTGTTGTCCGCACTGATAGCCTCGGCTGGCACCCATCTCTGGAGCTCATTTAGGCAGTGCTCTGAATCCCTTCTCCTTGCGTACCCCAAAACAGTGGTCTCTTGCCTCTTAGGCAGGTCCAGACTTTCCTGGACTCCCTCCCGGCTAGCTGTGGTGCAGTAGCCCCCTTCAGGCTGTGTTCTCACAGCCAACCCCAGTCCTCTCCCTGGGATCCAACCTCCAAAGCCCAAGCCTCAGCCCCCAGCCCCTGTCTGTCCTGGCCAGTGGGTGAGCAGATAAGCCTCTCAGGCTGGTGATTGCTGGTCAGCACCGATCCTCTGTGCGGGAATCTCTCCACCTTGCCCTCTGCACCCCTGTTGCTGTGCTCTCCTCTGTGGCTCCGAAGCTCCCCCCCTCCGCCACCCGCAGTCTCCACCCGCGAAGGGGCTTCCTAGTGTGTGGAAACCTTTCCTCCTTCACAGCTCCCTCCCAGAAATGCAGGTCCCATCCCTATTCTTTTGTCTCTCTTTTTTCTTTTTTCTTTTCCCCTACACAGGTACATGGGGTGTTTCTTGCCTTTTGGGAAGTCTGAGGTCTTCTGCCAGCATTCAGTAGGTGTTCTGTAGGCGTTGTTCCACATGTAGATGTATTTCTGATGTATCTGTGGGGAGGAAGGTGATCTCCACGTCTTACTGCTCCGCCATCTTGAAGGTCTCCCACTGTCTCTCTTTTTAACAGTTAAGCACCTCCCTTCAATATTCTTCTTACTTTGACTGGCACAATATGCAGAAGAAAGATAGCTCATCACTTCTTTTCTATTCTAATTTAATTCATTTTAATTATTCTCTACTTCTATAATCTGTGTTACACAATAGACACCATGATGTACATTTGATTTTGTTAATCAACAAGTCAGACTTTGAGCACCTGCCTTGTCATTCTGAATAATTAAAACCCTCAGTGATTTTTCTTCAATTATTATTCTCACTGAAAGAGACGCATGCATTTTTATCCCATAGGTAGACAATAGCTTATTTGCAACATGGCATGATAGACCAAAGCAGGAAGCATTTAGGTTGAGTACCTGCATGCATAGCAATAGATGCTTCAGAAATAATTGAACCGTGTGTATTTAACTTACAGAACATAAAATGAGAAATGAAGATAAAATACTGGATAGAAATATAGCATAAACCAATTAATTTCTATATTAAAATTAATCTCATTTTCTGCAGCACCTCTGAGGAGAAACAGATATCATAAATGCCTACTTTTTAAAGAGGTAACATTTATATTAGATACATGTTTTTTATCTCCAAGTCATATAGACAAATGATAAGAATTTAAAAGGATTTTTAAGGCTAGAAATGGAGAAAAATTCGAACTTAAGAAACTCATGGACTGTACAGTGGTTTCATAATATTTGCTTTGCTTATTAACTAGCTGCTATACTCTATCTCTTGGCTCAAAGGATCATGAAAGCTTACAGAAAGAATACATACAACAAAATGATGATAAAATATAAGCACAAATAGAGAATCCAAATCAGTTAAAATATAAGTAAGACAGAAGCATCTGCAGGCTATAAATTTTCTGTGAGCATCCTAACAGCCAAATAAAAATGAAAGCATGATCATAGACACATATTTTAACAGAGGAGAAAACATATATCCATAAGATGAAACCAAAAAAAACCCATTCATAGAATTATAAATGAAATTTCACATGTACAGTTTCATAATGGGAATGATACAGTGAACAATGGCCACAATAACAGTTCTACAGCAAATATAGTAGCAGGTTTTACCTCTCCAGTCTTGAAGCAACCTCAGATTAAAGCCCAGTGAATAATATTAAAATACAAATTACTAAAGTCAGTTAAACAAAGAGTCAATGAAATATGGTCAAAGCATGTAGCCTTCAAATAGTCTGTAACAAGCCATGATAGAATTCAATATGTATATGAGTATGTGTGTTTGTGTGTATATGTATTTATTTAATACATCCAACTAACTTTTACTTTGCAATTGTATATCACTTCTCTATTTTGTACAAAAAATTATTATCAAAGAAACCATGCCCTGAACATACATTCTTCTTTCATGGTTCCATGGTTTTGCTTATGCTGTCACCTTTAGCAATCTATTCCCTCTCCACAGTTGAAGCCATTCTTTAGAAATTAGGTCAACTGCCACTTCCTCTTTGATCTTCCTCAGTAATCAGTCTCTTATTTCTCTGGGCTCCAAAATAACTTTTTTCCTCTTTTACACACATTCTTCACACTGTGTTGAAATTATTTCCATGTTGGTCTTTTATCAAAATATGAGTTTTTTAAGGCATACAAGTCACCATATGCAAGGTTGTTCCTTCAATACTTAAGACTAAGATTCAGTGGATACTTAATGAATGAATTCTAGAAAAACAAATTATTTTTTGTTAAGGTAAGAAAGTGTTAGTCTGGAACCCAGTGCTTCAGTGTGTCCTCAAAATTCCCTCAAACTATTTGATACTATTTTTGACTTTGTTCATTTGTCTGAAAGGTGGATCTGTAGCTCTGATCAGTCTCAAAGGAGTCCATGAGCCAGCCCCTTACAGGATAGGAAATATTGGGGTAAAAAGACAAGCATTCTGAGAATGTTACACTTTTAGTCTTTTAAATGATCAGATTTTTATCAGACTTGATAGGTACTCAAATGGAAGGAATTTCTCCCGGGTCTAATAAATATTAAATACATTTATTATCTAATTATTTGCATTTATTTTGGGGGAAGTAATTCTTTCTAGTGTTTCCTAGGGTCTGTTGACAATGTAGGTCATGTTACAGCCAAACATATTCCAGTTGACCTCTCTACTGGTTGCAGAAGGAATGACTTATTGCCTAGGCTAAGAGACTCAACTGATAGCATTGTTGGGGCAATTATTAATTAATAGGAGATGCAAAAGATAATTGCTTCTAGAAATCACTACACTATGCTTAAATGACTTCAGACTTAATGGAGAAAAAGCTGTGAAAATAAGGAGATAATTTAGATAGCTATGTTAATTGAAACATTTTTCTAGATTTCAAACTAGATATATAACTAACAATTCTTTCTGTTTCTAGTGTCAGTTCCCATTTATAAAGCTATTGTTTTTTTCTGAATTTAGTGCATGTAACACATGACTTTAGGCTAAAACCCATTAAGTGAATTTGAATTATATAATGTATTGTGCTTGTGAATAACTTGAGATAGCTTAAAGCATATGATAGGTTTTTAAAAAAAATAAGTTTATTTATTTTATTTATTTATTTTTGGCTGCATTGGGTCTTTGTTGCTGTAAGCGGGCTTTCTCTAGTTGCAGCAAGCAGGGGCTACTCTTCATTGCGGTGTGTGGGCTTCTTATTGTGGTGGCTTCTCTTGTTGCAGAGCACGGGCTCTAGGTGCGAGGGCTTCAGTAGTTGTGGCACACGGGCTCAGTTGTTGTGGCTTGCGGGCTGTAGAGCACAGGCTCAGTAGTTGTGGCACACGGGCTTAGTTGCTCCTCAGCATGTGGGATCTTCCTGGACCAGGGACCGAACCCGTGTCCCCTGCATTGGCAGGTGGATTCTCAACCACTGCACCACAAGGGAAGCCCACATATGATAGTTTTATTCTAGAAATATAACTAGAGTAAATTAATCATAATCAACTTAATCTTATATATCACATAACATGAAAAGTAAATAATTCATCATAGTAATACATCATTAATTTCTGGGGAAAAAGACACAGAGTTAAAATAGAAAAATAATTATTATTCAGATTAAAGGGGGCCGTAAGTGTTAGGATAAGGTGAATGTTATTTTCTTATCATTGTAACTCTATCAAAAGTTTTGAGCAAAGAATAGACACTCTTTTATAAAATGGATTTTGGGAAGGTTTCTGTAGCTGTTTTATCTTGAATTTACCTGAACGGGGTTCGGGTATGACAACAGAAAGGCCAGATTAGTAAAAAGCTATTGCAGCAATAAGAGAGAAGATTAGTCTTGACTTAGGGGTATATCAGTGGAAATGGAAAGGACACACATGAAAGACACTGAGGCAAGGATATCAGTCATTTTCATTAATATTTCCCTTTACTACAGACTTTAATAATCAGCTAGAAGATACTTTCAATATGGCTTCTCAGTGATCCCCATACATTTAAGATTTTAATCAGGCAGTTACTGTCTGGTAATAAAATGATATTTAATGTTATAATGATGGGCCTTTCAAAGAGCTCTCATCAGTGATTGAGTTGATGCTCAGTAATGAGTTGATCTGTATTAATACACTGTGCTTAGTTTAATGAACTTACATTTAATTTTTGCCAGAGCTGAAAGCCTTAAATCAAAGCCATGGCATTATGTCCTCACTAGAAAAGTTTTTAAATTTTCCATAAATGTATGTGGCAGAATTATTCTTCACTGGGCACTTGGATAATATTTCTGACCTTTTCTAAATGTTATACTTTCCTTGTTTAAGCACTATTTAAATTATCAGTTGTTCATCAAATACTTCACAAGACTTTACAATTAGAGCAGATAAAACAGTGTCTCCAAATCTCTAGGTTAATGAAGGATGACTTACTAAACACAATATTAAAAAATTGAGATTAAAAATGTTTTCTCCATGTTATTTAAATACAACAGTAATTTTTTTCTGATAAAATTCAATGGAAAAGGAAATTAGATAACTCAGACAGTTAAGTGATATTTGGATTACACTCCTTCCCACCTCTATCTATCTATCCATCTATTTATTGCTGGACAGGTGTTTATATATTTGTTTGCAAGTTAATAATTTCAACAAGATACTGATTTTTATCCATTAAGTCATTCCTGACAGATGCCTCTCGAGCAACTAATAACAAGTAGGAGAGAGAACTATTTTAAGATTCCTACTATTTGTATGTATTTTCTTTATATAATAGGACATAACAAAAACTGCAGTAACATTCACGAAACTGTTCATAAGAGAAGGGAACAATTTACCTGCCATTCAAATTGTTTTCATTTGACCATGTTCTCTTATTATCCAAACAAACATACAAGTTTTAGTTATAAATTTACTGTGAATATAAATTTATAATATTCTTTCTCTTAGTATTTCTCTTTTAGTATTTTCTCTGTTGCAATATTAAGTCAATATGTGTACATTTTACTAGATGTTCAATATTCCATTTTAAGTATTTTCTTATTATACTTCATTCTACCCTCTTAGCATGTATAATAGTGAAAAAATGGCAATTGGATATCCTGCAGTAAACATACTTATGCAGAGAGATTAATTTTTTCCTTTAGGATATTTTAAAATACTCTTTCAGAATCCTTTTATTTTAAAACAGTGGCATGATAGTTAACATACCTGTCTAATCTGTTCGGTAGCATAGAGAATTTGGGGCCAAATCTTTTCCCCATTTAGCCAAAGCTCAAGATATATATTTTATAAGTTATTTTCTGAGTAATTTCAGAAATACTAGATTTTTCAAAGAAAAGAATGTCCCATTCAGACTTTTTAACAATTTTTAAGAGAACTGCTCTATCTTGATGTATGACTTCATGTTAACCAATCTTTTGGGTTAAATATTCTAGACCTATAGAGACCATTTCTACTGACCAAAGACTTAAACATAATCTATTTGTCCAAGAAAATGAAGCTTTTAATAAGGAACCTAAAATAAAAATGTGTTCTCATTTCTTTTGGCACTTGAGGAGAAACTCTGTAGAACAGCTGAGATTTAACTGTAAAAAATAGCTTCTGTGAAAAAGCAGCCACTACTTTTCATGAAGATAATGTGACATTTTAAAAGCAGCCCAATATATAGGCTACAGAAGAAAGGGTCCCCATGGAAAAACTATAATTGTCTTGTAAACTAAATATTTCCTAAATGTAATTCAGTTCTCTTCCTACTAATAAAAGTCGGAACTGCTTTAAAGTATAGGTCCATCTCATAAATTACAATAATATTAAAGAAGGCCTTTGTAGTCCACTGAACCAAGGATTATTTGGGGTTAAAGGAATTATAACTTTGTCAACAGAATTTACAGAGATGTGCAATCTACTGAAATATTTTATTTGATTAGGCAGCTTCTCAAGATCACTCATACCCCAAAGAAGATGCTAGGCTCCAATAAATGACTTTACCTTTCTACCATTGTAAATTTACTGAATAATGGTCAGTATTTTTCTTCACCTTATGGCTGAGAAATCCATCCACGTTCCAGGTATCTGCATATACTTTTCAAGTTAGATTTCTATTTTCAAAGCTATTACACACGAACCTTTAACAACCATTAAGACTACAGTTAGTGTTACCTCACACGCTGCTGGCTAAGATTCAGCAGCTTACAATAGCCTTGGTAGCTTGGCCTGAGTGTCAAAGCTATTCCCTATTTAATTACAGAACTAAAACTTTACTGTAAAAGCTCATCTAAGGGGCTTCCCTGGTGGCGCAGTGGTTAAGAATCCACCTGCCAATGCAGGGGACACGGGTTTGATCCCTGGCCTGGGAAGATCCCACATGCCATGGAGCCCGCGAGCCAAAACGACTGAGCCTGCGTGCCACAACTACTGAAGCCCAGGCGCCTAGAGCCCATGCTCTGCAACAAGAGAAGACACGGCAGTGCATTGCACGCACTGCAACGAAGAGTAGCCCCCACTCGCTGCAACTAGAGAAAGCCCACGCACAGCAATGAAGACCCAAAGCAACCAAAAATAAATTTAAAAAACGAACAAATAAAAATAATCATTTAAGGGAGCTAATCAAGCTCGGATACATATCAGTAATGAGCTTAAAACTCAGTGCTTCCTGAAATAAGTGGGAAATTTACACTGGTACACATCTGATGTCATGTAGGACCTCTTTGACTTTAAATTGGGCAGGAGAGCCATAATTTCCACATTTCCCAGTCAGGAGCCAGCCTCCTACTACAAACTGAGTAGGTAGGCTGTCATCCAGGTAGACACTGTTATTCACATCTGAAAAACTAACCCTGGACCTTCTTGCACTGCTAAGGAGGAAGTTAACTACATAAATCACAAATTTATTCCTCTGAAAATACCCTAACTATATAACTGTATAACTATAACCCATGGTGTGATGGGTAAGAATGAGAGAAAAGATGCTTCTAGGCTTGAATTTTTACTTTGAATTTTGAAGGAATCCTTGAGAAACACAGCCATGTTCTTATTTCTGCATCAACAAGTCTACCGGCTCAAACTCTTAAACTATGGATTTTCTAGGTCAGTTCCTCATAAAAAAAGGGGAATGGAATCAGGTCTAATAGCAATGATAACAAAATAGAATCACCATCTTATAGTTTGTAAACCACACTCTTTCATTTCTTAAACTGAATTTTTTTCTCATCTGTCTTTTTTCTCCCTCTTTCCCTTCTAAAATTATTTTTCACAAAATTTAAATGCCAGGACCCTGTATTCTTAATACCTGAATACAAACTCCACTTTCACTGCCCTTTACCTCTTTGACTTTGGTCAGTTGCATAAGCCCCATCTTAACGATGGCCATAATAAGTGTACTCACTTCACAGGACTGCTGTGAGAATTAAATGAGTTAATGTACACAAATAACTTAAGATAGTTTATATACTTGGGCATATAACAGTATCATACAACAAGCCCAATACATGTTGCTGTTATTATTAAATACTTAGCATTTTTTCAGTAAAGTTCCATTTGTAGCTTTCCTTTTATTTAGCACTAGAAAGCATATTAAAATTTAACTCGTGGAAGATTTCTAAAATGGAAGAATTTCTAGTCCCTGGAATGCTGGTTATGGAGATATTCTGGAGGAAATATTATAAAGAAAGGGTCTCCCCTGTTAAAGTACAAATCCTTTGAAGGGTTGAGTTGAGCAAAATCCAGAAATAACATTTTTGCTGCTAAAGAAGTAACTAGTTAAATTACTAAATTCTTCCTCCCAGAATACCCTAACTGTATAGGTATCACACTAAACCTACTAGCAGAATTTCTGTACTTCAGGAGGGACATTAACTGTGTTAATTTTCAGATTGCTTTTTGACAGGACATTTTAACTGAACGGTGACATGTCACAGAGATTTTTAACTGGTATTCCTGGTCCTTTGTTGAACCACAGTCCTCTCAAAAGTAAATCACCAAATTTTTCTCAATGTGAAAAATATTGGAGAGGATAGGAGGATAATGAATTATGTGCATACGTGAACACGTGTGTGTGTGTGATGGAAATATCAGGCACTGAGCAGAACAGCATATAATTTGCTAGTAGTAGAAGGTGTGGAGGTGCTGAAACAGTAAGCCTGTTGCAAAAACCATGTTTTGTTTTGTTTTTTAGAGCAGGCAAGAACACTGTCTTTAGAATATATATATGTGTATATATATATATATATATATATATATATATATATATATATATATATAGGCAGTTAACAGTTCCATTCAAATGCAGCATGGTGCTAAAAGGCCACAGAGCAAGTACTAAGTAAACGCAGATGGTTTTAAAGACAGTCCAAAACACATTTTACTGTAGTTGTTATTGCCTGGCAATTTTGCTGACTTGTTTAATGTTGCTTTCAGTCTTTTTTAAAAAATTCCTTCAGGTACACAGGGGAATGTTCCAGTGTTCAAAGAGTGCTGCAACACAAAAGGGTCAAAAATTCCAGCTATAGCAGGAATCCACATACACACACACACACGTACACACATTAAACTTTAAGTCAGAAGACTTGTCTTCCAACTGTAAATAACCAATTTTGCATCGCCTGTCATGGCACTGGATCTCCCTAAGCTGAGGCATGACAATCAGTAAGATAAGTCTGATAATACCTCCCAGATAGCAAGATCTTTGTGGAATAAAATAAATGAGACACTGCGTGTAAAAGAGCTTTGTAGATAATAAACACATTTAAAAAGAAAAGATTTCCCAGAGATCTTAAAAGAGAACTCTTTGGGAGTGGGGCATAAAACAAACAGTTATATAGTTATAGAAGAATAGGGAGAAATGTACAGACTGTAGGGCTTGAATTGTAAAGGGCAGGTAGCAGGAGCCTCCTCAACTGGCATGTTCTGAGCTAACAGGGACCAGTCTTGGAAACCAAGTAGAAGGAGTTATATGTGTCTCAGTTTTGTCAAAAGCTGACTGCCAACTGCTCCATCCCATGGGCTATTGCAACTTCAAGGGAAATGCTGTATTTGCTTTAAGTTCTATGGCTCCACATCCCCTCTGGGGAAGTATAAGCAATTACATCAAAAACCAGATGCTTGGCCAACCTCCTACTTATAACAAAATTTCTTAAAACCTAATTAATTGGAATACTTGACCAGAATAGGTAACAGATGGATTATTTACGTGAATGTTTGAAGAATTTATGGTATAGATCAACTCCAGCTATTTTTTTTTTATCAATGCTTATTCTATTCCACAGAGTATATGCAAAAATCCTGAGGCAGGGCTTCCCTCGTGGTGCAGTGGTTGAGAGTCTGCCTGCCGATGCAGGGGACACGGGTTCGTGCCCTGGTCCGGGAAGATCCCACATGCCACGGAGCGGCTGGGCCCGTGAGCCATGGCCGCTGAGCCTGCGCGTCCGGAGCCTGTGCTCTGCAACGGGAGAGGCCACAACGAGAGGCCCACGTACCGCAAAAAAAAAAAAAAAAAAAATTCTGAGGCAAAAAGTTATGTTGTTTCATTTTAGCTTCCAGGATGGAAATGTTAGCACTTTTATGATCTTTAGAATACATGAGAGTAGAAATCTGTAACCCACAGAAGAAAAATAATAAAAAGCACTGATAAGAAGCTTTTTTTGTTTCCAGTCCCTTTCACTTTGTTATTCTTGACCACCCCCACTAGAGATGAAAAAAAGGTTGTAATATTTAGAATAGTGACATGTTCGTGAATGATATATTGTGCAGTTAAGTATTCTTTATCACAAAATAATCTTTATATCTCAAAATATATTATTAAATTATTTCAGTAGAGTCTTTCAGGCTGATATAAAAGAACACTAGGCAGTAAGTCAAATCCACAAGAAGAAATAAAGAGCACCAGTAAAGGCAACTACAGGGATAAATATTAAAACGTTATAAATATATTTATTTATAAATCTTCTCTGACTTGATTTAAAAGAAAACTACATAAACAAATGTTCATAAAACTGCTCGTGCATTTATAAAATATAAAGCTGTAATTGATATGACAATAAGAGCACAAAGTAGGGAGAATGAAGCTATGTTGGAGCAAAGTTTCTGTACTGAAAAAGATGATATTGGGACTTCCCTGGCCATCCAGTGGTTAAGACTTCACCTTCCAATGCAGGGGGTGCGAGTTCATTCCCTGGTCAGGGAGCTAAGATCCCACATGCCTTGTGGTCAAAAAACCAAAACATAAAACAGAAGCAGTATTGTAACATATTCAATAACTTTAAAAATATTCCACATGAAAAAAAAATTAACCTGAACTAGACTGTTTGAAGCTAAGATGTTAATTGCAATCCCCAGGGCAACCAGTATGAAAATAACTCAAAAATATATAAAAGAAAACATAAGAGAATTAAAATGGTGTACAAAAAATATGTTTTTAGCAAAAGGAAGGAATTGAGAATAGAGAAAAAGGGATATAAAATACACAGAAAATAGGAAAATAGCAGGCAAATCCTACCTTATCAGTAACTATGTTCTATATAAATGGATTAGACATTCAGAAATTCCAATAAAAGGCAGAGATTGGCAGAATGAATTATTTTCTTAAAAGTAATACCAATATGTTCTATATAGGAACCATTTTAAATTCAATGACAAAAGAGTTTGAAATAAAAGGATCAGAAAAGATAAACCAGGCAAACAGTGAACAAAGGAAAGCTGGAGTGGCTGTACTAATATGAGACCAAAAAAAAAGACAAAACTTGTTACTAGAGACATTTCTTCAGGATATCCATTCAATGGGGAGAAATCATTGTCAAATTTGAAGTTAAACTGGAGACATGACAGATGCTTATGCAGCATATCTCTCATTTCCAGGCTCAGATTCACTCAGCCCAGAGTCCACCACAGCAGTAATTCCCAAACACCCTCACTCAATGCCCAACCTTCTCTGTCTTCATACCCCACTGGAAACTTGTTCTAGGATCTGTTCCCCATTCTGAGGTGGGGATTGGTAGGGGAGATATGGCCCATCAGTGGCCAAATATTTTGTATCTTGCTTTAAATTAAGTTCTGTTGCAGTAGCTGGAATGTGACCTGAGTATTTCCTGTTGATATATTAAGATTCCTTATTCAAAGCTATAAAGAGCATGTGCTCCATCCCTTCCCAGTTTTTCTAATAAGAGCCTTTTCCGTTCTCCCTTTTCTTGGCCTCTGCTTGTCAGGAAGAGGAAAAGGAGTAAATAATACTCTTTACCCTCCCTACCCCCATGCTAGGTCTATGGAGTACAAAAGCCAGCTAACCAAGGTTACTCTACATATAGTCACATAGCTGTACCACTCACACTAGGTCTTTGTGCCCTCTCTGGGGTTAGGAGTGGAAAGGAAATTTCTGAACACACATCTGTTGAGTCAGGTGAGTAAAGAAGAGCCATATTATCCTCACTACCTGCTCCATGCTGACTCACCACAGATCTGGATGTACTCTGTTCCCTACTGTTCTAGAGTATATGAGGATAGATAAAGGGCAACCTGCTGGACCTCTATACAATTCCTTTAAGGCTACACTGAGAGCAGAGAAACAGTATGTCTCCACAGTCTCCACAGTCTCCAGCAGGATAGTAAAATGCTCTTGGGGACTGCTATTCCTCACAAGTGGATTGTTATCTCCCCTCTTGGGAATGTAGAGTCCAGCCACTCCCAAATTCCACTTCCAAATTTTTTGAAATATGAAGTTTCTTGTATCTTAACCATTCTGGGAGCTGTGTGGGGAATTTTCAGCTATCTTAGGCCTCTGTAAACCTGGTATCTCCTTTTCTCCCTGCACCCATAAACACATCTGTATAAAGTCAAAGGTGAGGGAGCACCTCCAGTCCTTTTTCACAGTAGGAAAATCCTCTGAATAGTTTAAGGTATTTTTGTTATGTTTTTCCTTAAAATGAATATATAATTTAAGAAAGAGGAATATTTAAGCAATTGGACCTCTGAGAAGGTACATTGCAGAAATCTAGAATTAAGTATGTGTGCAATGTCACTGTCACCCTTCTTCCTCACTCCTTGTCACTTTTGAGAATCCAAAAGAGAAAGATGTCTTTTAGTGACAGAGAAAGATGTCCCCTTCCAGGATATCCCAAAGTTATGCAATATCCTGAACAGGTAAAAGACACAGATAAAAGACAGCACATGGCTGTTCGAAGAAATAATTATATGAGGGAATGGTAAAAATCCGTGATCATGATAAGAAGAGACCATCCTCTTCAGATGATGACTAGTATCATGATTATTAGATAAATCTAAGTGTATACAGATCTCCTTAGAGTGTTTCAAGATTTTTAATCCACTTCAAGCTCATTTAGATGGCGGTCCCCATTTCCCTGCTGTCTGTCAGCTGGGGCTACTCTGTGCTCTATCACACAACCCCCTCCATCCATCTTCAAACCAGCAATGCACTTTGAGTCCTGTTCACACTTTGAGTCCTGTTCACACTTTGAATCTTTCTGACTTCCTGTTTTGCTACCAGTTGAGGCAAATTCTCTGGTTTTAAATGACTGTTGTGGTTAGACTGAGCCCACCTACATCATTTCCCTTCTCATTATCACAAAGTCAATTGATTAGTAATCTAAATCGTACCTGTAAAAATCCTTTTTTTCCATGTAATTTAACATAATTATAAGTATGATACCTTATAATAATCACAGTCCTGGGAATTATGGTAGGAAATCATTTTATCTTCAGCAAAATTTCTATACACATTCACATCCATTTACCATATTAATAGAGTCTGCATCATGGCATTATTCAATGAAAACAACCAATTCATACACCATATTGTAACCATAAAACCGTAGTTAATTAGATAACAGTAAATACAATGATGAATGCTAAGATTTGAAAAGAACTTCAATGAATTTGACTTCCATAAATACATGTATGATCCCTGAACTCATTTATTTGTGCATTTTATTGGCTTTATTAGTGAGTTCAAAATTACTAAAACAGTTATATCCATGTTGCAAAGCACTTATCAGATAAGAGTTTTGTATTGAGGGAAATGAATTATTCAGCGTGATGAGTAATAGGAAGCATGTAACTTTGCATATAAATGTATAAAGTATTTACTAATAAGGAAGTAAAGGAATGTAAAGCCATCTTTCCTTTCCTTTTTTTTTTTTTCATCAAAGAAAAGGACTACAATGTTTAGAAAGGGAATTAAGAATATGTGTTTTTGTTTCATTTGTTTTTATTTTTGAATGACTTTTCTATTGTTTATATAGTTGTGTGTTTGCTTGTACTTAGCATGATATCATTATATGAAACCCCTAGTAAATTAAAGGGCCTCAAGATTAATTGGAGATCTTTAAGAATGCCTGTCTCTTAACTATTCTGGAACAAATACCTTTCACCATATTGGCCAATTGCCCTCTCATTTAAAACAAAGCAAAACAAAGCCCTAAAACTGCAATAATCTATTTGAAGAAATACGAACAAAAAGAAAACCAAAGGATTTCATAGTTACTATATAAAAGTATTAGTAATCTGTAATATTTTGAAAAATTGTTGCTAAATATGGCTCACAATGGACAGGATTAAGGGAGTAACTGAAGATGGACTCATTATCCACTCAAAAAGTAACATTTAATAATTATAAATTGAGTGAAGGTCTCTGATTATATTAACAAAAATAAAAGTAGGGAGTTGGATGGAGAGAGATGGGTTGTTGGTCTGTTGTTTATAAATAGTTTGGGTGATTGATGTATTAGTTATTTGCTGCATAACAAATTGGCACAGATCTCAAAGGCTTAAAACAAAATTTTTTTCTATTACTGACCTGCAGTTACTGAGTTGGCCAAAAAGTGCCTTCGTTTTTTTTTTTTTTTTTTTTTTTTTTTTTTTTTTTTGCGGCACACGGGCCTCTCACTGCTGTGGCCTCTCCCGTTGCGGAGCACAGGTTCCGGACGCTCAGGTTCAGTGGCCATGGCTCACGGGCCCAGCCACTCCATGGCATGTGGGATCTTCCTGGACCGGGGCACGAACCCATGTCCCCTGCATCGGCAGGCGGACTCTCAACCACTGCGCCACCAGAGAAGCCCCTGCCTTCGGTTTTTAAGTAAAAATAAAAGACACATTTTTCATTTTCACCAAGAACTTTATTGAATAACGTATTCACCCTTTTGTTCCACTACCTTCTGCCATTTTTCAGGCAACTTCGTTACTCCATCTTCCCAAAACTTTGTATCTTTTTGAGCAAAGAACTATCCCAGGTACCTTTTACAGTCTTCCAGGGAATTGAAATTTTTTCCATTAAGATAATTTTGTAAAGACCTAAATAAATGGAAATCCGAAGGTACAGTGTCTGGTGCATACAGCGGATGAATCAGAACTTCCCAGCCAACCTGTAACAGCTTTTGCCTGGTCATCAAAGAAACATGCAGTCTTGCTTTACCCTGATGGAAGATTATGCATTCTCTGTTGACTAATTCTGGACGCTTTTCGTCAAGTACTTCTTTCAGTTGGTCTAATTGGGAGCAGTACTTGTTGGAATTAATTGTTTGGTTTTCCAGAAGGAGCTCATGATTGAGGGTTCCCTTCCAATCCCACCATATACACATCACCTTCTTTGGGTGAAGACCAGCCTTTGGTGTGGTTGGTGGTGGTTCATTTCACTTGCCCCACAAACTCTTCCATTCCACATTACTGTACAGTATCCACTTTTCATCGCCCATTACAACTTGTTTTAAAAACAGAATGTTTTTGGGCTTCCCTGGTGGTGCAGTGATTAAGAATCTACCTGCCAATGCAGGGGACACGGGTTTGAGCCCTGGTCTGGGAAGATCCCACATGCCGCGGAGCAACTCAGCCTGTGAGCCACAACTACTGAGCCTGTGTGTCTGGATCCTGTGCTCTGCAAAGGGAGAGGCCGCGACAGCGAGAGGCCCATGCACTGCGATGAAGAGTGGCCCCCACTCGCCGCAACTGGAGAAAGCCCTCACACAGAAACGAAGACCCAACACAGCCATAAATAAATAAATAAATAAATTAATTAAAAACAAAAAACCAGAACGTTTTCATTACATTTCAGTAGAGAATCACTTGTGGAAATACAGTCAAGAATGTTTTTTTCACTTAACTATGTGGAACCCAAACTTCAAAGCGATTAACATAACCAAGCTGGTGCAAATGATTTTCAACGCTTGATTAGGATATTTTGAGTATGTCGGCTATCACCTGCGTGGTATAATGTTGATTGTTCTCAATTAATGTCTTGATTTGATCGCTATCAACTTCAACTGGTCTACTCAACCGTGGAGCATCATCCAGCGAGAAATCTGCAACATGAAACTTTGCAAACCACTTTTGACACGTTTGATCATTCACAGCACCTTCCCCATACACTACAGAAATCTTTTTTTTGCATTTTGGTTGCATTTTTACCTTTCTTGAAATAATAAAGCATAATATGCCAAAATATTGCTTTTTTCCTTCCATCTTCTACATTAAAATGGCTACACAAAAATTCACCAACTTTGATCTTTTTTTAAATGCACGCTGATATGACAGCTGTCACATACAATCTAACAAAATTGTTTTGAATGAAGTTAAAGAAAACTAAGTGCTACTAGAGCCATCTTATGGAAAAAAACCGAACGAACCTTTTGGCCAACTCAGTACTTTCCAGAGGCATTGCCACATTCTCTAGAAGCAAACCTTGATGCTACAGATTTTCCTCCTTTGAGGTTATGGAGGATGAATTTCTGACTTACTTAAAAAGTTTCCCCCAAAAAAAAGCCTGACCCAGTGGGAAAAGTAGCCAGAGGAATCTAGTTTCATTGCTCCAAACTTGAGGACCTTATCTCCTGGCAGAAGTGAATCAAAGGGTTTAGGGAAGGAAATAAATCTTTCAGATGACTGATCATTGAATATGACAGTTTTCCAAGGATATCTCCCAGGGTTTCCAAAGCTCCCATCCCTGCTGGGACTACACTGACTCTCAGAACCTGTGTTGTGATTGTTGATGGTTATGTGATGATGCACTTTTGCCTTTGCTTTCATCTGGATTGGAGGGAGCCATGTCAAACCAGTAATCTCCATCTAAAAAATTCCAGGGACTGGTGTTCCTCCTTCTGTCTCTCCAGGCATGCTGGACATCTCCCTATATCACTCTTCTAGGATCATGCCTAAGACTTGCATGTGGCCTGGCTTCAGCATTCTCAGTCCATAACATCAGCCCCAACTACATCTGGATCTGGACTTAATACAGAGGCTGATATTGATTTGTCTATTTATAGTGGATCTTCCTACTTCTTGCCTTTTTTCTGGGAACAAAACCACTAAAACAGCTTATCTTTGTTCTCATTCCTTTTTGGAAAGAACTTGTGTGTTCTTTGGCAAGATTCGTGGGGTCTTACTACCAAGGATCTCAGATAATTTACTGATCTGGGCAGGGTGATTCTTCTCTCTGACTTGGGTATACTACAGTCTCGTCTGCCCACTGACATGCTCTCCTACTCTGGGGCAAGTAGCATCCTCTTTCTCAGCCACTGAAACTACATTATTATTATTATTATTTTTTTGCTTCTTCCTTAGACCCTGCAGTTTAGGTATCTCACTGGCATGGGCTGCTTCCTCTCTCTTCTCAATTGCCACCCAGAACCTAGAAAGCTGCTGGGTCCCCAGCAAGTCCATTCTGTGGATGAGACTTAGAGAGCCAAGAAACCATTTGGAGGCTAGGTGCAGTGCAGTGGACTGGTCTGAGGCTGCAGCAGGGCTGGAGCTCTGTGTCCAAATGACGATGTATGTTATCAGGAAGCTGCTCTTTAAAGCATGGCTGTCCTATATCTTGGGCAATCAGCATGCCTAGTGATGTGTAGCATTCCTTGCTGAAGCCTGTGGACTACACAGATATCCATTTAACTCATTGTGATTTCCCAAGTTACTAGTTACTACCAAATCTCTCAATTATTGTTAAGGAGACCCAGGGTATTTGCCCTCAAGTTTTTCCCAGGATGCTTTGACCATAGTAGAAACACCTAATACCATCCCCACTAACTCCTTCCTGATGTACAAACTGTGCTTAAAGATGTCCCCCTTCTTTGATGAGGCTGAACTGGGCAAACCTGAGTGCTCGATGTCTGCTTGAGAGAGAAGAGATCAGCCAGGAGGGATTGTTTGCAGTTGACTTCAGCAGGATTGAAACAGACTGTAGAGTGGAAGTGGAGACTGGTACTGGTACTGGTACTGGTAGTGGTGGTGGTGGTAGTGTAGGGAGAGTAAGTGATGGTGTATGACAGTCAAAGGAATCACTGGGATTCATGGGATGGGTTCTGAATGGTGTACTATTTATGTCCTAAGAGAGGGTGTAGTCAGGGAAAAAGATGAAGTCCAGAGACATAACGAGGTCTGGAAGGGTAAGTAAGAGTCCAGGATCTCAGTGTGTTCTGGTGGAAGAGAAGAAAAAGCAAGTGGTGGGGGTGAAAGTCCATTGCAAATGTGAAATTCAGTAGCAAAAATTACAGTGCTGAAAGAGAATACCCAGAGGTAAGGGTGAGATCAAGGAAAGTGGTCGGGTTCAGAGGCAAAAAATGCTCAGGTAACAGAGAGGAACCCAGAGTTGAGGGTGAGAAAAGGGGAGAATGGAGGGAGTCAGGGTCTAATATGGCTAAGAGGACTTTCGGGGCAAAGATGAGGCAGCTGGTGAAAGGGGCAATAAAAGATGGCTAAAAATGAAAAGAGCTGCACAGCAAGGGGTACCCCCTAGGGCGGAGAAGTTGAGGCTGTCAGTGAGAGTAGGAAAAAAAGGGCATCAGAATGCAGAGGGCAAATGTCAGTGAGGCCTCTGATGGTAGGGACAAGGTCAGTGATAGAGGTGAAAGCCATGATGTAGGGGTGGAGGCCAAAGCATAATAAAGGTAGAAAGAGAAAAAGTGAGAACATGAGGGAGAAGAGGACAGAGCCAAGATGGAATGCAGTGAGGGACAGTGGGCCTCTGCAGGTACCATCTGCCACAGGTTTTCAAATCAAATAACGTTAGAGCAGCCACAGAGACAGGTAAGTGAGCCCCACTGGGAAACAGTGAGAAAGCAGAGACAACTTCTAGAGATGTCTCAGATACAGGAACTGCTAACTAGTGTCTCAGAGGATCTGGAGATAGGCTAGAGGCCAGATATGAACATGACACAGTCACACAATCTCTGGAGGGAGAGAGGACATAGAGGGAGAAGCATCTTCACAGGTCCTCCTGCAGCTCATCCTTGGCAGCTGGAAATGCATACAACTCACAGTAGGTGTCTTGACAATATCTAGCCTTTCCAGGGTGCTTATACAGGGCGCTGCAGGAGACAGAAAATAGAAGCTACAGTCAGAGGTAAAGGGGAGAAAAATCCCTGAAAAGCCTGGCAGGCATAGTAGCACCTAATACATAATATCCCAACACATTCCCCTGCATCCTTGACTTTACAGTAGACATTTCACTCTCACTCGATGGCTTTTTTAAGCATTCTTTACCTATGTGTTCTCCACTCTCATCCACCCTAGACTCCTCAGGGATCCTGGAATGGCATAGACCATGCTAAAAAGGATGAAGAATAAAGAAGTAAAAGAGGTGAATCACCTTTTCTGAACAGTAGGCATGTTCACTGTCAACACAGTTACTCCCTGGCAAACTCTCCAAGCTGGGAAACCAGGAGACTGTGTTGCATATGGTAGAGGTAGGAGTCAAAAGATCTTCTATGAGCTGCATATAACAGCCCTTTGGGAGAGACTATTGAGTGACTAGATTCTAAGAGCTCCAAGAATGAGTACACAATGTCAAGTAACCAGTGGAAATAATGAAAACTCTCACACATGTATGTTTTCTTGATATCATTTACCAAGGGCCTTTACACAAATTATCTCATGTGATTTCTACAAACACCAAGCTGAACAAATAATATTTCAAAGGATGAATCTCAGGTTTAGTGCAATTAAACTACTGTCCATAGCAGAGTCTAGAATTCCTGCCTTCAAAACCAACCAAGATTCTTTCTTTCACACATGCTTCATTCTCAGTTCCTTCATTCTTTCATTCCCATATGTGAGAAGAGCCCTAATAAGAGACGTGTCCCTTTTGGGGTCATTGCTCTCTTAGGGGCACTTACTCTAGCAACTGACACTTACAGGTGCAGGTGGTACATGCCCTCCAGTGTTGGTGAGACTGTATTGCCTTGGAAAAGGCGTGTTGAAAAAGCAGAACCTTATGTAGCAATGCACTCTTTTCTTTATCTTCTTGTCTCTGCACTCATGCTGAAAATCAAGAAGGGAAGGGGCACAGGGCCCAATTCTTCATCCCCCCTTTCCAGCCTACCTGTAGAGCTTCATTTTTATGAATAATGAATTCTTTGTCCTTTGCGTTTTATTAATTTTTAAAGTCATAAATTACTTTCTATTGTTTAAATGATTGAATAATGCAAGAAAATAGCTTTCTGGAGGGGGCACTCAATTGATTTTGGATCACCAGTTCTCTTTTGAGTAGGGCACAGAATCTCATTCCTACAGGTACAGGTATGTTCTGTCTAATAGGATGCTACTCTCTGAGATCAGAGCTTAGATGATAGCATCCAATTAGAGCCTTTTAAAGGTTCACCATTACTCTCCAGATCAGGCCTAAGAGAAAGAAAAGGCTTGACCCAGAGCTGCTTGATATGAGAAAGGGGCCAGTGAACAAGCGTTGACAAACTCTCTCCTCCTGTGGGTATCCTGAATTTCCTAAATATTGTAGTACATAGCCAGTGGATCATTGTGTTCAGAATTTTATTCTGGAGCCCTCTGACACACCCACATGGATGGTCTGTGAGATTTAAATATTACACTAATGTCTGCTTTGCCCAACCTATTCCCATATATGATGATCCTTTCTTTCCTGAGAGTTCATCCAAAAGGTACTTCTCTGGGCCAACAAAGACCAGAAAATTAGGAGTTAGAACAAGAGAAAATAGTGAATTTCTACTCTAAGCTGGTCCTAGGGGTCTCTTACCTCATTGCTGTCCAGATGTCTCATAATAATAATTAATACCATTTAATTGGATATATAGAGAGAAGGAATAGAGGGAAGGGGGAAGAAGCAATGTTTATATACTAAGAAATTTCCAGACTGATTTTAAAAATTATCATTAGTTTTAAGAGGCACAGTGAATTAAAAAAAAATCTATTTCTAGACCATTATAGTGGAACCAAAGCACAGGAAAGCAAAGGAAAAAACTGTAAAGCAGCTGTAACAGGAAAACAGAGACAGTGTGTAATCTCTTCAAAAAACGAAAAGTGATTTTTCAATTAAAATCATTTAACAATCAAGACTACCTTTCAAGAATGAAGGGTGAATTCTGGAAAACTGACAGTAATGGTGGCAGAGTTTATGAATCCCACATAAAATAAAGAGAGGTGAATCTGATTTTAAAAACAGTCATAATTGCATGACAGCATTCCCCACCAACAGAGGTGAAAAGGCATTATGATGAGTTCCCAAATACAAGAAATAGGACAAATTACCAAGAGCCACGAGCTTACACTTGCTATCCATGCCTGTACTAGAAGAAGCAGAGGGAAGCTGCCGAGCCCCTGATGGTCCTGGCCGAGGGCCCGAGTTCAGTCCCTGGTTGGGGAACTAAGATTCCATAAGCTGCGTGGCACAGCCAAAAAAAAAACAAACAACAAAAAAAACAGACACAAAACTTCTATATGAGTCATAGGTCCAGTAAAAGATACTATAGTAAAGAGACTACATATGGACAGTAACTACAGTCAGAATAACCACCAGATTAAGTTCAAAGAAAAAATATATATATTTTATTGATAGTTATGTTTTAAATTTTCATTATTTCTTCCCTTTAAAATTCCTATATTGATACCATTCATTATTATTCCCTACTTAAAGAAAGTGATATTAATTCTCTAAAGCAAATATGAGAATTCAAAAAGAGTACAAAGGGCAAAATAAAAATAAACCATCAAAACAATAGAAAACAAACCAATGTTACTTCTTACTACACAAAGAAATATATATGTATATATATATAGTGCTATGTAGAAATTTCAGATAGTTTAGTAACTGGCTTTTTTACATATCAGTTTAGAATATCAATATTCTTCTACAACCCAGTCGTTAATGGCTGAATAGGGTCCAATAGCAATGCTTTTGCCAAAGGCATTGGGACTGCTTTTAATCTTCTAATACTATAAATATTTGTGCAGAGTAAATCTTTGCACATTTATCCTTGTGCACATATCTTATTTTCTTAAGATACATTCCATAAGAGAAATTTCTATATTAAAGGACATATATATTGGCAGGTCATTTTATAAATATTTTCAAATAAACAACTCCAAGTTATGTAGTCATGGAAATAGTTTATTAGTTTGTCAGTTTCTTGAATTCTTGAAAACTCAGTTAATTACCATGTTTTTAAATAAATATTCTCATGTAAATTACCGTATCTTACTTCATCATAAATTAAATACAGATCTCATTTTGTATTTATGTAATAACATAATATTTAACAATATATATTATTACGTAACTGTTTCTTTTCTTGCTAATTGCCTCTTACATATTTTGGTTGATTTTTATTGGTGTTTTTCTTATAGAATATTAGAACTAGAAGGAAACTTAGATACATTTACTTCATCATCTTTCATGGATTCACAGAGAAAGTTATTCTCTTTCAATTATAAATAAGAATTCATTACTAAATAAATAATTTAATATTTCAATAACCTTAACTCACCATTTTGAAACTTTATGGAATAAATCTTTACTCTTTATCAAAAAGTTGTGCTCCCCCAAAATCTTCTAGTCTCCTGCAGTTAGCTGGGGCCATATGTTTAATTCTGGCCAATGTACTGAGGGGAGAAGTGATGACTCCAGTTTAAAGCATGTTAGAGCCAGTGCACAACCCTCTAGTTTTTATTTCCCCTGTTGTGGGAAAATGGTAGTCTCTTGTTGGTGAAAGGTAGAAACCTGGATTGCTGAGTAATAACATTGAAAACTTGATCTAAGAGAGTTTCTCACTTCTTTTTGAATGTTTAGCCTGAATACAAAGTGCATTTTTATTGTATTACACCAATACTGTTTTGTGGTTGGTGGTTGCCACAGTGCAGTCTAATCTACCCTAATCTCTCTAAATTAAGAGAGTATTTCCTAATGATTTTGGCTAATAAATGACCATGCATACCATTTTAGCTTGAATAATGTGTCAATTGAGAGCAAATCATTGTAGCCTGGGCTAGTTGCCATTCCAATGGGCCAGATATTGGATATGTACCTTGTCTTGTGGAGGTGAAGGTAATCACCTAATAGAGCCTAGAATAGTTCCTCCCAGGAGACAATAGTCTTGTTATTAGAAGGAGAATGGTCTTATACTGATAATGAATAGGCAGTAACAGCAAATGACTGCTGTTTATATCCTCTAAATACTCTTCCCCATTGTTAGGGGCTGAATTGTGCCCCTGAAAATTTGTATGTTGTAGTCCTAACCCACAGCACCTCAGAATGTGACTGTATTTGAGGATAGGGTCTTTAAAGAGATGATTAAGTTAAAATGAACCCATATTAGGATGGGCCTTAATCCAAACTTACAGGTGTCCCTATGAAAAGAGGAAATTTGGACACACCAAGAGACAACAGAAATGTGCTCACACAGAGAAAAGGCCATGTGAGGAAACAGTGAGAAGACAGTCATTTGCAAGCCAGAGAGAGAGGCCTCAGGAGAACCCAAATCTGCAGAAACCTTGACCTTGGACCTCTAGCCTCCAGAACTATGAAAAAGTAAATTTCTGTTGTTCAAGCCACCCAATTGGGGGAATTTTGCTATGGCAGCCTGAGCAGACTAATACACTCATACTTAAAAATAAAATTTCCCTAAATAACCTAATGCTACTTTCCCAAAATACAACCCAAAACACACTACGCCCTCTTCAAAGTAGGAACTCAAATATCATCCATTCATTGTACCAGTTCCAAGTCAGGAACTCTAGTTAACATGTACTTCTCTGATCAGGTTCAAGTGCTACCTCCTTAGGATCCAGAACCTGTAGCTAACTTGTAAGATTTACAGGGAAATTCTAATAGTCACTAATCAGTATTAACAAACAGCATTGCTTTGAAATACATAAAGCAAAATACCTTTAGCATATATAAATTCACTGACACGCAATAGTTATGGGAATCTTTTTTTTAAATCAGTTTACTGTTTGTTTATTTATTCATTTATTTATTTATTGGTTGTGTTGGGTCTTCGTTGCTGTGTACGGGCTTTTTCTAGTTGCGGCGAGCAGGGGCTACTCTCCGTTGCGGTGCACGGGCTTCTCATTGTGGTGCCTTCTCTTGTTGCACAGCACAGGCTCTAGGCATGCAGGCATCAGTAGTTGCAGCACATGGGCTCATTAGTTGTGGCTGGCAGGCTCTAGAGTGCAGGCTCAGTAGTTGTGGCACACGGGCTTAGTTGCTCCGCAGCATGTGGGATCTTCCCGGACCAGGGATCAAACTCGTGTCCCCTGAGTTGGCAGGCGGATTCTTAACCACTGCACCACCAGGGAAGTCCAGCTATGGGAATCTTTAACGCATCTCTTTGAAGAATAAAATAGGCAGAAGTGTAGGTGATTATAAATTATATAATCTGTATTATATCTGTTACAATATATGTATTAAGACGTATTTAATTTGGGATGACATAATTAAGAGATATGTAAGACACGTACTAAATTATGAACATTTCCAGTACAATGTATTTCAGGACTTGATCACTCATTAAAACAGAGCTTGCTAGTCCTTCAAATGGGTTACAGATGTGTTCAAATATTGATTCCCTCAGCCCACTGTGCAGGTTGGTGAACAGCCTCATCTCTGTTAATCTTTATGTGGCATACAACCATTGGAATTTACTATATATGCCACAACATGAAAATTATTGCAAAAGAATACATAGAAAACCTTAGTAAATTCCAAATGAGTAATTGTTCAGGTTGCATTATCTAACTAGGGTATAATAAAAATTGAAATGGCCATATTTTCTCAATCCTTAAGTCTATACATTTTCACATTTTAAATTTTCTGAAATTACAGTCACTTTTAAGAAGTTGAAGCTGCTGGGCAGAGAGTAAGTTATAATGTAGTGGTCAGTTCTTGTGTATCTGTGAATTAGACATAGTTTGGAAATAAATTTAACATGGTTATTTTTTCAATTTAGGTATCTGTAATAGTAATATAACTGGACGTTAAAATGTGACTTCATCTCAGTTTCACTTATGCCTCCAAGAAAAAAATGCACCAACTTTTCTAAGAATTCCAAAGTGAGGTACATGGTCACCAAATCAGGGATAATAATGAAGATTCTGAAAAACTAGTTTGGGGAGACTTAAGTAGTCACCAATATTTAGCTTATGAAATACATGGAGAAGCTGAGAGGGGGCTTTTTGAAGGACTGCCGGAGTACAGACAATGCCTATGGACTAGGATGGGAAATGCTTTTCTCTTACCACAAAGTCAGAGAAAAGGTGTTCAGAGAGATCACTCTAAGAACATAATATGTTTATGTTGAAGCGTGGGGTAGAGGTATGAGGGTCTAAAAGAACTGAATTCTGATTTAAGTCTGAGAAATGTAAAGAGCTGGTGACTCCATTTAGTTAGCCTATGGCAAGGGGATACGTAAGTCTGTAATGGGGAAGCTTGACAGTCAAGAGTTCATCAGGGCAAAGGAGGCATGGGTGTTTCCCATTGGCCAGATCTAAGCCCTGTAAGGGAGAGAATTATACTGAATGTCTTAGATAGTGTCCAGTAGAACCCCTTAGAGGGGTGAGCCTGCCTCAGCAGCAAGAAACTGGAGATGAACTATCAATGCCTAGGGGCTGAGAAAACGGCTTAGGCAACCTATTGGAGGAGATGGGTTCACCTCATGGTGAGTGGAGGATAGACAGTGTGCTAAAGAATCCATCACCCAACATAGATTGAGTTGACTTTAAACATCTGCTAAACTCAGAGAGAAGCCAGTGCTAAGTCACCTCAACAAAACTGGAAGAGTAAGACCCTATCTATTGTTACCTCCTCCTCTTAGGCCAAATTCAACCTTAAAAGAGCCACCAGAGTAGATGACATGATATGAGTTCACTATTCCCCTTTTCATTTTCAGGGGTCTGTTTTATTTTGCTTGTTTGTTTGTTTACTATTCAAAACTGCTTTGTAGGTTTACATATTATTAGTAGGCACGAGGCAGGATGTAAAGGTTGGTAGTTCTTTTCTTTTTTCTTTTTTGGTTGTGCTGCACGGCATGCAGGGATCTTAGTGCCCTGACCAGGGATTGAACCTGTGTCTCCTGCAGTGGAAGCACGGAGTCTTAACCACTGCACCACCAGGGAAGTCCCTCAAGGGGTCTATTTTAAGCATGTCTCAGGAGGGGGATGAAATAAACTTTAAATTAATTTTAAATGTGGATAACATTGGAATGGTTTTTTTTATTTTGTTGAAGTATAGTTGATTTATGATGTTGTACAGCAAAGCTATGCATATATAAACATTCTTTTTCATATTCTTTTCATTATGGTTTATCACATATTAAATGTAGTTCCCTGTGCTATACGTAGGACCTTCTTGTTTATCCATTCTATATATAATAGTTGGCATCTGCTAATCCCAGACTCCCAATCTATTCCTCCCCGACCCCACCCCCACCCCCACCCCCTTGGCAATCACAAGGCTGTTCTCTATGTCTCCCAAGTCTGTTTCTGTTTTGTAGATAAGTTCATTCATGTCATATTTTAGATTCTTCATATAAGTGATATCATATGGTATCTGTCTTTCTCTTTCTGACATAGTTCACTTAGTATGATAATCTCTAGGTCCATCCATGGTGCTGCAAATGACATTATTTCATTCTTTTTTATGGCTGAGTAGTAGTATATTTTATATAGGTACCACATCTTCTTTATCCACTCATTTGTTGATGGACATTTAGTTTGTTTCCATGTCTTAGCTATTGTGAATAGAGCTGCTATGAACATAGGGTACATGTATCTTTTTGAATTATAGTTTTGTGCAGATACATGCCCAGGAGTGGGATTGCTGGATCATATGGTAATTCTATTTTTAGTTTTTTAAGGAACCTCCATACTGTTTTAGGAGGTTTCCTTTTTCTCCACACCCTCTCCAGCATTTGTTATTTGTAAACTTTTAATGATGGACATTCTGACCGGTGTGAGGTGATACCTCATTGTAGTTTTGATTTTCATTTCTCTAATAATTAGTGATGTTGAGCATCTTTTTCATGTGCCTTTTGGCCATCTGTATGTCTTCTTTAGAGAAATGTCTATTTAGGATTTCTGCCCATTTTTCAATTGGGTTGCTTGGTTTTTTTCTTATTGAGTTGTATGAGCTGTTTGTATATTTTGGAAATTAATCCCTGTCAGTCACATCATTTGCAAATATTTTCTCCCAGTCCGTAGATTGTCTTTTCATTTTGTTTATGGTTTCCTTTGCTGCACAAAAGCTTATAAGTGTGATTGGGTGCCATTTGTTTATTTTTGCTTTAATTTCTATTGCCTTGGGAGATTGACCTAAGAAAACTTCGGTACAATTTGCGTCAGAGAATGTTTTGCTTATGTTCTCCTCTAGGACTTTTAAGGTGTCATGTCTTATATGTAAGTCTTTAAGCCATTTTGAGTTTATTTTTGTGTATGTTGTGATGGTGTGTTCTAACTTCATTGATTTACATGCAGCTGTCCATCCTTCCCAACACCACTTGCTGAAAGGGACTATCTTTTCTCCATTGTATATTCTTGCCTCCTTTGTCGAAGACTAACTGACTAAAAGACTGATGTGTGGGTTTATTGTTGGGCTCTCTATTCTGTTCCATTAATCTATATGTCTGTTTTTGTGCCAGTACCATGCTGTTTTGATTACTATAGCTTTGTAGTATTGTCTGCAGTCTGGGAGAGTTATACCTCCTGCTTTGTTCTTTTTCCTCAGGGTTGCTTTGGAAATTCTGGGTCTTTTATGATTCCATATATATTTTAGGATTATTTGTTCTAGTTCTGGATAATTTGATAGGGATCACATTAAATCTGTAGATTGCTTTGAGTAGTAAGGCCATTTTAACAATATTAATTCTTCTAATCCAAGAGCGTGGAATATCTTCCCATTTCTTTGAATCATCTTCAGTTTCCTTTATTAATGTTTTATAGTTCCAGGCATATGTCTTTCACCTCCTTGGTCAGGTTTATTCCTAAGTATTCTTTTAATGTAATTTTAAAAGGGATTGTTTTAGTTACATTCCCTTTCTGATATCTCATTAAAGAAATGCAACTGATTTCTCTATGTTAATCTTGTATTCTGCTACCTTGCTGAATTCATTTATCAGTTCTAAAAGTTTTTGTGTGGAGGGTTTTCTATATAGAGTATCATGTCATCTATATATAATGACAGGGTTTTCTATTTAGAGTATAGAAAGGGTTTTCTATATATAGAGAGTATAGGGTTTTCTATGTAGAGTATCATGTCATCTATATATAATGACAATTTTATCTCTTCAGAATGGTTTTTTTTTAACTAAGCATTTTGTCAATAGAAGTATTTTTAATTGCCTAAAAGTAGATTTAAAAGGCATGGGGCTTGCCTTAGATTTTATTGAAGAGGTAGGGTATAATACTCCTCTAGAGAATGATTTGAAGAGGTGAAAGGGATGCATAAAAATAAAATTGTTTTGATTGTACCCTTGAGTACACTGGCTCTTCCAATGTAGTAGATACATTTCTGATGTTAAATTAGCAATACATGCATGTGGATTTAAAACCACTTCAATTTGAATACCTTAATTTCACTTTAAAATGTCTTTTGAAATATTATACTAATATAGCATTGAAATGAAGAAAATATTTTGTGTAAAGAAGATTGCCTGTTCAATGTCATGATTTAGGGAAATCTTATTCTTATGTAATAATATGCATAGCCCTGATAAAAATCTTATAAGGGACTCAAAAGAGTCTTCAGTCAGGGAATGTAAGAAGAATTAGATTCAAACCTAGATTATGAATCACAATTATTATCAATATTTTTCCTACAAAATATCCATAATTAAATTGATAGTGCATCTTACAATTACTGACATTTGAGAACTGATGAAATATGTTGGTGAAAACTTTTTTTTTAAAGTATACCACTTGTAAATAAGTTTCATTAAACAGTAAATCAAAAGTACACAGATTATTAGAAATTAGTAATAATAACAACAATAAATACCAAAACAGGAAGATTGTAGCTGTAGAGGATGCTTTTATTATTAATAAGAAAGAAAAAAGAACTTGAATTTCAGCATACAGTTTAAGGTATCAAGAAGGGGAAAATAAAACAAGCAAAAAGTAAGTTAAAAATAAAAGAAGTTAAATAAAGATAAAAAGAAGTTAAAGAATAAAAAGAACTATAGTGGATACAGTTAGCTAAGAGTTCTTCTACCTTCAAGAAAACCAGTAGCATAGGGTAGCCTCTCACCTGTTTAATCTATCAAAGACAACAAGAAAAAAAAACACAAAAATTCAAAATTAGGAATGAGAGTAGCAGTTTAACTAGAGATTTGGTAGCTATTTAAAAGTACGAGAATATAAATAACTCAATACTAATAAATATGAACATATTCAAATACTTGTAGAAAAAGAAATTGATTACCAAATCGGACTCATAACTTAAAAAACAAAACTGGTTAGTAATCAATGGAAGAATTTTAAAGTGTGTCAAATTATTATCTTCAAATTAGGGACAAAGCATATTTGATCATAAATGTGGTCTTTAGGTCACTTCTGTTTCCAGCCATAATGGAATAACAATGACTCTTCTAAAAAACTAGACAAAATATGGGGAACCATAATATTCAGACAGCTGCACAAACGGCAATGCAGAACAGTGACTCCTGTGAGAAAGACACAAATCAGGTGAGCCCCATCACTGCCTCAGCTTACTTCCTGGAGAGTTTCTGGCATGCAGTGCAGGGAAAGGGAACCCAGATAGAACCTGGCAGTCTCCTTGAGATGAGAAAAGTGTTAAAAATTTGGGGTGGACGAAATGGCCTCAGTTTGCTTGGCAGAGTAACAGAAAGGACAGAACTACTTGTAGAAAAAAGAACTGAACAGAAGAGAGTGAGCTCAGGAGAGTTTCCCACGAATCTTCATCTATATGAATACATCACTGTGAGGAAACTAACCAAAAGCCAGGAGGAAATAAACACTGGAAAGGCAGTTTAAATGGGTAAGGAAAAATGGCATTGGAACAGTCGAATAGCCACATGTGGGGGAGAAAAGGGGGTTCCTCAATCCATACCATATCATATACAAAAATGAATTTTTAATGGATCAAATCAAAAGCTAAAATGATAAAACATCTAGAAGAAAACAGGAAAAATGTTACCATAGTTTTGGCAGAGGATGTATGATGCAAAAGCACAAACTATAAAATAGAAATTTAAATAAACTGGACTTAGTAAAAACAACCAAACAAGCAAACAAACAACAAGTTTTGCTCTTCAAAAAAACACTGTTAGAAAGATAAGGCAAGCCAAGGACTGGGAGAAAATACTTGTGAAACATATATCCAACAAAGGACTTATATTTAAAATATATCTTCAACTCAATTTTTTTATAAATGGGCACAAAAAATTGAACAAATAATTTCCTATGAAAGATACAGGGATGGCCAATAAGTTTATGAAAAATGCTCAACTTCATCACTATTTGGGAAATGCAAAATTAAAACCGAAATGAAATGCCACTACCGATACACTACGGATATCTTACAAGTGTTAGCAAGGACCTGACACAACTGGAATGCTTACATACTGCTGCTGGGAATCTAAAGCAGTATAACCAGTTTGGAAAACAGTTTGGCAGTTTATTTAGAAGCTATTATTTAGAAGCTTCAGTAGTACAAACAAATTGTGATATTCATACAATAGAATACCATTATTCAGCAATAGAAAACAATAAAGTATGAACAACATGAATGAATCTCAAAATTACTATGCCGTGTTAGAGAAACTAGACAGGAAATAAATAATACATAGTCTCATTTATATAAAACTCTAGAAAATGCAAAATAATCCATAATAACAGAAAGCAAAGTGTTTGTTACCTGGAGAGGAGAGGGAGGGGAAGAAAACAAGAATTGCAAATGAACAGGGTGAAGCTTTTAGAGATGGTGTATGGTTATTATCTTAATTGTGGTGATGATTTCACATGTGTATACATATGTCAAAACTCTTAAATTGTGACAAAATTGAGGAACCTAGAGGGTATTATGCTAAGTAAAATATATATTTAGAGGGTTTTTTTGAATTTTTCCCCCAGCTTTATTGAGATATAAGTGACAAATTAAAATTATATATATTTAAGGTACACAATATGGTGTTTTGATATACATATACATTGTGAAATGATTACCACAATCAAGCCAATTAATCCATCACCTCACATATTTATACATTTTTGTGATAAGAACATTTCAGATCTGTTCTCTTAGCAAATTTCAAGTATACAATGTAGTATTACTAATTACAGCCATCATTCTATACATTAGATCACCAGAACTCCTTCATCCTGAATAACTGAACCTTTGTACCCATTTGTGCCCTCACAAATGATTTTTGTATATTGATCTTGGATCCTGCAACCTTGCTGAACATGTTCATTAGCTCTAGTCGTGTTTTTGTTTATTCCTTAGGATTTTCTATATATAAGGTCACATCATCTTCCCTTTCAATCTGGATGCCTTTTATTTCTTTTTCTGGCCTGATTGCCCTGGCCAGAAACTCTCTTCCTGACCATAGCCATCTGATAAGCTTCATTAATTGCAGCTGATTTTGCTTTATCATCTCAACAATGTCCTGGGGCATCAGTTGCTTCACACACTGGTCCAATTAAATCTGGGCTCTTTTACAGGGATTTTTTTTTCAAACATCTTTATTGGAGTATAATTGCTTTACAATGGTGTGTTAGTTTCTGCTTTATAACAAAGTGAATCAGTTATACATATACATATGTTCCCATATCTCTTCCCTCTTGCATCTCCCTCCCTCCCACCCTCCCTATCCCACCCCTCTAGGTGGTCACAAAGCACCTAGCTGATCTCCCTGTGCTATGCGGCTGCTTCCCACTAGCTATCTATTTTATGTTTGGTAGTGTATATATGTCCATGCCACTCTCTCACTTTGTCACAGCTTACCCTTCCCCCTCCCCATATCTTCAAGTCCATTCTCTAGTAGGTCTGTGTCTTTATTCCCGTCTTGCCTCTAGGTTCTGCATGACATTTTTTTTTCTTAGATTCCATATATATGTGTTAGCATACAGTATTTGTCTTTCTGACTTACTTCACTCTGTATGACAGACTCTAGGTCCATCCACCTCACTACAAATAACTCAATTTCATTTCTTTTTATGGCAGCGTAATATTCCATTGTATATATGTGCGACGACTTCTTTATCCATTCATCTGTTGATGGACACTTAGGTTGCTTCCATGTCCTGGCTATTGTAAATAGAGCTGCAATGAACACTTTGGTACATGACTCTTTTTGAATTATGGTTTTCTCAGGGTATATGCCCAGTAGTGGGATTGCTGGGTCATATGGTAGTTCTATTTGTAGTTTTTTAAGGAACCTCCATACTGTTCTCCATAGTGGCTGTACCAATTCACATTCCTACCAGCAGTGCAAGAGGGTTCCCTTTTCTCCACACCCTCTCCAGCATTTATTGTTTCTAGATTTTATGATGATGGCCATTCTGACTGGTGTGAGATGATATCTCATTGTAGTTTTGATTTGCATTTCTCTAATGATTAATGATGTTGAGCATTCTTTCATGTGTTTGTTGGCAATCTGTATATCTTCTTTGGAGAAATGTCTATGTCTTCTGCCCATTTTTGGATTGGGTTGTTTGTTTTTTTGTTATTGAGCTGCATGAGCTGCTTGCAAATTTTGGAAATTAATCCTTTGTCAGTTGCTTAATTTGCAAATATTTTCTCCCATTCTGAGGGTTGTCTTTTGGTCTTGTTTATGGTTTCCTTTGCTGTGCAAAAGCTTTTAAGTTTCATTAGGTCCTAGAGTTTATTTTTATTGAAGTATAATTGACTTACAGTATTATATTAATTTCAGGCGTACCACATAGTGATTCAATATTTTTATACATTATGGAATGATCACCACAATAAGTCTAGTAACCATACAAAGTTGTTATAATATTATTGACTATATTTCTATGATGTACATTATATCTCCATGACTTGTTTATTTTATAACTGGAAGTTTGTACCTGTTAATCCCCTTCCCCTATTTCACCCATTCCACCCCTCCCCGCTGGTAACCACCAGGTGGTTCTCTGTATCTATGAGTCTGTTTCTGTTTTGTTATGTTTGTCTAATTGTTTTGTTTTTTAGATTATACATGTAAGTGAAATCATACAGTATTTGTCTTTCTTTGACTTATTTCACTTTGAATAATACCCTCTGGGTCCCTCCATGTTGTCAGAAATGGCAAGATTTTATTTTATTTTTTATTTATTTTTATTTTTTTTTGCGGTACACGGGGCTCTCACCGTTGTGGCCTCTCCTGTTGCGGAGCACAGGCTCCGGACGCACAGGCTCAGCGGCCATGGCTCACGGGCCCAGCCGCTCCACGGCATGTGGGATCTTCCCGGACTGGGGCACAAACCTGTGTCCCCTGCATCGGCAGGCGGACTCTCAACCACTGCACCACCAGGGAAGCCCAAGATTTTATTTTTTATGGCTGAGTAGTATTCCATTGTACATATTCATACCACATCTCCTTTATCCATTCATCTCTCAATGGACAGTTAGGTTTCTTCTATATCTTAGCTGCTGTAAATAATGCTGCAGTGAACACTGGGGTGTATATATCTTTTCAAATTAGTATTTTCATTTTATTCAGAAAAATACCCAGACGTGTAATTGCTGGATCATATGGTCATGTTTTGAGGAAGCTCCATAGTGTTTACCATAGTGATTGGACAAATTTACATTCCCACCAACAGTACAGGAAAGTTCCCTTTTCTCCACGTTGTCACCAAACTTGTTATTTTCTGTCTTTTTGAAAATGGCCATTCTGATGGGTGTGAGGTGATATATCACTGTGGGTTTGGTTTGCATTTCCCTGATGATTATGATATTAAGCATCTTTTCATGTGCTTGTTGGCCATCTGTATGTCTCCTTGGGAAAAATGTCTATTCAAGGCTTCTGCCCATTTTTTAATCAGGTTTTTTTTGATATTGAGTTATCTGAGTTCTTTATATATTTTGGATATTAACCCCTTATTGGACATATCATTTGCAAATATCTTGCTTTCAATAGGTTGCTTTTTCACTGTGTTGATTATTCTTCTGCTATGTGAAAGCTTTTTATTTTTCGTTTTTCTCAAATTTATTTTTATTGAAGTATAGTTGATTTACAGTGTGTTAGTTTCAGGTGTAAATCAAAGTGATTCAGTTATGCATATATATATTTTTTTCATATTCTTTCCCTTATAGGTTATTAAATAATTAGTATAGTTCCCTGTGCTATACAGTAGGTCCTTGTTGGTTATCTATTTTATATATAGTAGTGTGTATATGTTAATCTCAAACTTCTAATTTATTGCCCCCCCTTTCCCCTTTGGGAAACTTGGTAACAATAAGTTTGTTTTGGGGTCTATTTCTGTTTTGCAAATAAGTTCATTTGTATCTTTATTTTTAGATTCCACATAAAAGTGATATCATATGATGTTTGTCTTTGTTTGGCTTACTTCACTTAGTACGATAATCTCTAGGTCCATCCATGTTGCTGCAAATAGCATTATTTCATTCTTTTATATGCCTGAGTAGTATTCCATTATATAAATATACCACATCTTCTTTATTCATTCATCTGTCGATGGACATCCAGGTTGCTTCCATATCTTAGCTGTTGTAAATAGTGCTGCAGTGAACATTGGGGTACATGTAACTTTTCAAATTATGGTTTTCTCTGGATAAATACCCAGGAGTGGGATTGCAGGATCATATGGCAACTCTATTTTTTAGTTTTTTGCAGGAACCTCCATACTGTTCTCCATAGTGGCTGCACCTATTTACATTCCCACCAACAGTGTAGGAGGGTTATCTTTTCTCCGCACCCTCTCCAGCATTTATTATTTGTAGACTTTTTGATGATGGCCATTCTGACTGGTGCAAGGTGATACCTCATTGTAGTTCTGACTTGCACTTCTCTAATAATTAAAGATGTTGAGCATCTTTTCATGTGCCTGTTGACCATCTTTATGTTTTTGGAGAAATGTCTGTTTAGATCTTCTGCCCATTTTTTAATTGGGTTGTTAGTTTTTTTGGTATTGAGTTGTATGAGCTGTTTGTATATTGTGGAGATTAATCCCTACTGGTCACATCATTTTCAGATATTTTCTCCCATTCTGTAAGCTGTCTTTTCATTTTATTTATGGTTTCCTTTGATATGCAAAAGCATTTAAGTTCAATTAGGCTTAGCTTGATGTCATCCCACTTGTTTACTTCTGCTTTTTTCTGCTTGCCTAAGGAGACAGAGCCACAAAAATGTTGCTAAGACCAATATGTTTTCCTCTAGTAGTTTTATGTTTTTAAGTCTTACATTTAAGTCTTTAAACCATTCTGAGTTTATTTTTGTCTATGGTGTAAGAAAGTGGTCTAGATTCATTCATTTGCATGTAGCTGTCCAGTTTTCCTAACACCATTCATGGAAGAAACTCTTTTCTCTTGTATATTCTTGCCTCCTTTGTCATAAACTTATTGATTATGTAAGTGTGCATTTATTTATGGGCTCTTTATTACGTTCCATTGATCTATGTGTCTGTTTTTGTACCATACTGTTGTGATTACTATTGCTTTGTAGTATAGTTTGAAATCAGAGAATGTGATACCTCCAGCTTTGTTCTTCTTTCTCAAGATTTCTTTGGCTATTTGGTGTCTTTTGTGGTTACGTGCAAATTTTAGAATTATTTGTCCTAGTTCTGTGAAGAATGTCATGGGTATTTTGATAGAGATTGCACTGAATCTGTAGATTGCCTTGAATAATATGGTTATTTTAACAATATTAATTCTCCCAGTCCATGAGCACAGTGTATCTTTCTTGTTTGTTTGTGTCATCTTCAGTTTCTTTGATCAGTGTCTTACAGTTTTCCAAGTGCAAGTCTTTTACCTCCTTGGTTAGATTTATTCCTAGGCATTTTATTCTATTTCATGTGATTGATTGTAAATGGGATTGTTTCTTGATTGCTCCTTCTGGTAATACATTATTTTGTAGAAATGCAACAGATTTTTGTATATTAATTTTCTATCCTGTAACTTTACTGAATTCATTTATTAGTTCTAATAGCCTTTTGGTGGAGTCTTTAGGATTTTCTATATATAGCATGTCATCTTCAAAAAGTGACAGTTTGATGTCTTCCTTTCCAACATGGATGCCTTTTATTTCTTTTTCTTTTCTGATTACTGTGGCTAGGACTTCCAATACTGTGTTGAATACAAGTGGCCAGAGTGCTCATCCTTGTCTTGTTCCTGATCTTAAAGGAAAAGCTTTCAGCTTTTCACCATTGAGTATGGTGTATGTGGAGTTTACTGTACATCATTTATACCTCGTTAAAACAGAAAAAAAAAACCAGTACTTTAAAACTTTCCAAGGAATTAATAATTTCATTTATATATAAACTTTTTTAAAGGATAGACAAATGGGCAATTCTACTAGTCGTTTTTAAACTAAACATAAATATATAGATGCAAACAATCCAAAATACAATACTAGCACTTAATCTGTTATTTAATAATAATAAATGCATTTTCATCAAGTAGAATTTACTTCAGGAATACCAGAATGTTTCAGTAAAGCAGTACTTTAATAAAGAAAAAAGTAAATAGGTATAATGATAGATGCTAAGAAGACATTAGAAAAATTAAATTTCTCATGATATTCTTAGACAATTTTAAGAAAAACAAATTCCGATCTTAAACTAAAAATCCGACAATCATTTAAAGCTAAAATATAAAGTCCAGATCAAGATAAAAATACCAGTTATTCATTCACATGATCCCATAATTTACAGACACTGCAATATTTTAAAAATTTATTATTTCATTCTTAAGGAAAAAAATATGTAATGTCACTTTTAGGATGACTTTGAATGATTATTTACTTTAAAAAGCAAATGGGTCTTCCCTAGTGGCGCAGTGGTTGGGAGTCCGCCTGCCGATGCAGGGGACATGGGTTCGTGCCCCAGTCCGGGAGGATCCCATATGCCGCGGAGCGGCTGGGCCCGTGAGCCATGGCTGCTGAGCCTGCGCGTCTGGAGCCTGTGCTCCGCAACGGGAGAGGCCACAACAGTGAGAGGCCCGCGTACCACACACACACAAAAAAAAGCAAATCACTTCATTGTTCACTTTAAAAAAACAATAATTTGTTAATTATCTAATTTCTTTAGAAGTAATAGGGAAGTTTAATAATATAGTTTTATAAAAATTACATTTATAAAAATTAGTAACTATGGTCTCTTGCATCTATATGAGAGTAAGTGGTGCCAGACTAGCTTTCCCAACATAAACAACTAGAATATTGGATTAAATACATGAAACATTTGTTTTAAGACATTAGATTACAGGCAGGACTGTGGACATGAGAAAGCAAATGAACAAAATACACCTGTGATCTCTCAGGCTTTGTACCTGAAGATACTTTCCAGGTACAGTATAGTGAGGACAAACAGAATTGCAGGAGAGACAGACATTGAAATTTGGGGAGAGTTGCTAAGGATGCAGAGGGGATCAGAAATCCACACATGATCTCTACTGATAAACTCATCTGACATATCTTTACAATGGGTACATCTTATTGAAGATAAATTATAACTCAATAAAGTTTAGTTTTAAAATGTAAAACTTTCTTATATACCAACCATACTCTGTTAGACTCTCTAATAGATAAATTATAATAACCAAAATAATCAAAATTCTAGGAATCAATTCTAGATGCGCAATGTAGAATCTCTTTGATGAAATATACCAAAGAGTTTTGTAGAATATAAAAGATGATTTGAATAAATGAAAACATATACTTTTTTTCTAATCTCAATGTACATAACCAATAGAACTTATGTAAAAAATACAATATTTGTTCCACTCTAAGTAAGAACTGATTTCGTATATGAAAGAAGTCTTCTTATTTTCAGGTTGTTTTGCAAATTCACATTAACCAATACCCGCTACAGACAAATTACCTTTCCAAAATATACCTAAAAGAGCTCTTTACAGGGTTTGTCTTTTGTAATAGGATTTAGGTATATTAACTGAACATGATACTATAATTCAAAATGAACATTGATAATGTAATAGGGAAGTTTAATAATATAGTTTAATAAGGTGAAGGCTTAGAAATCACAATATTTTTGACAGTTCATGGAAATTGAGTGTATAATTTCATATTTTAATCATTATGTAGCTTATAAATTATATTATGCAGAAGCTTAATAAAAAGGCTAAGAGACTAATAAAAGCAAAGAAACAAAAATGATATACATTATGGCAAATTGTTTATAATATATAAGTACTGCTACTCCTACCCCCCTTCCTTATTTGACATCAATCCCTTGCCTTAATCCCAGCTTGGGTTTAGTCTTTTGAGTGAGCCTTTCACAAATACCTGCATCTTAAACTTCATCAAGCCAATAATAGCAGTAAATCTTTTAAAATAGTTCTAGTTTCATAGCTCAAATGTGTTTCTAATTTGAAATTTCAAGCAGAGAACAGAAATAATTTACTGGTCTCTGGTCCCATGCAGGTGTTTCATAGTTAATAGTAAGACTGCATTAAAAGAAATAACCTTAATATTTTATTATTCAAAGTTAAGTGAAAACAAATATTAAATTTTTGGTGGGATTTCCTGGTGGCGCAGTGGTTGAGAGTCTGCCTGCTGATGCAGGGGATACGGGTTCGTGCCCCAGTCCAGGAAGATCCCACATGCCGCGGAGTGGCTGGGCCCATGAGCCATGGCCGCTGAGCCTGCGCGTCCGGAGCTTGTGCTCCACAACGGGAGAGGCCACAACAGTGAGAGGCCTGCGTACCGCAAAAAAAAAAAAAAAATTAAGTCTCAGAAACTAAAGCTCTTGTTAGATTTTATATTAGGAAATCTTATTAATAAACCAGAGATATTATATAAGCAGTAAAATTTCAGGAATTAGATTATCCAAGGACAATTTAATAACATACAACTATTTTTTTATGTTTTTTTAGTTATTTGTTTTATTCTATCAAAGATGCACAGAATAGGTCTCTCTTTTTGTAGTCTTAAAAAAAAAAAAGATAAGGTAACCTGAACTTGCTGCTGTATTAACTTTCTAAATTTGACTTTGAAGGCAAAACCCAGAATGTGGCTTTTTGTCTCCAAAGTGCTCAAGGTCCAATTACCCTCTCTCTCTCTCACCCCATAAACCTGTATCTCTCTGTGTTATTTTCCAAGACAGCTCTAGAGATCACAGTATGTATCTTCAACCTATCACAGGCTAAATACTTAGAGTTAATAGTCTCCTACAGCACACAAAATGTAAGAACATTGCAAGCCTGTCTTTTTTTTTTTTTTTTTTTTTGCGGTACGCGGGCCTCTCACTGTTGTGGCCTCTCCCGTTGTGGAGCGCAGGCTCCGGATGCGCAGGCTCAGCGGCCATGGCTCACGGGCCCAGCCGCTCTGCGGCATGTGGGATCCTCCCGGACCGGGGCACGAACCCGTGTCCCCTGCATCGGCAGGCGTACTCCCAACCACTGTGCCTCCAGGGAAGCCCACAAGCCTGTCTTTTATGCTATTATTGTCATATCTATTATATCTACATAAGTTATATACCACACAATGTTGCACTAATATTTCTTTATACATTATATATACCAAAATACCTCCTAGTTCTGGTAACTTCAATACTTTCCTATAGATCTGGTGGTATTTCTCTTTAGCCTGAATGGAAATATTCCTTTTCTTCCTGCCTCCATTGTAACTGATGAGAAGTCAGCATCATCTTTATTGTTGTCTCCCTGTATGTAATGTGTTGCTATTAAGCACATCCAGTCCATTTTTTTTATTTGTTATTAGAATTTCAGTGCTAGAATTATGACTTTGGTTTTTTAATTCTATTATTTCTTCTGAGAATTCTATTTATGAATTATACATATAATTTTAAATTCCTTGAATATATTTATAATAATGGCTACCTGGGTACCCTCTGTTTTGATTTCTATTGACTGCCTTTTTTTCCTAGAATATAGGTCACTTTTTATTTTTCTTTGTATGTCTGAGAACTGAACATTATGAGTGATATCTGTAAGGAATCTGTATTCTATTCTGTTTCTACGGAGTGAATTTTGTTTTCTCAGGCAGTTAACTTGGCTGTACCCATACTCCAATCTCTGTCTTTTTATACTAGACAGCAGCTAAAGTTTCTGCACAGTTTTTTCAGCTTCTAATTGCTACATTTTTCTAACCTTCGGGGTTCCCCTCAAGCGTTTACATATTAGCAGACAGCCACAAAGCTGTGTGAATTTTGAATGGAGATTTGGGGGCTGGTCCTGTTTGTGACTTCCTCTTTAGCTTTCCCTCCTAGCTTTGTCCTCCTCTTCTAGCCACTAACTCAGTCCTCTGCCCTCAAACCAGTGAGCCCGCAGCTTTCTGCCCTCAGAGCTGCACTTGATTAGGGAGACTCTGACAAAAAGTCATGAACAAAATACTCACCTGCAGCATTTCATCGCTGAATGGTAGACGCCCCTCCAGTTTCTGCCTGCATTCTGAGTTTGCCAGTAGTTTCAAATTTCAAATAGGTTTGTTTTTATGATTTTAATTTCCCCCTGTGAGAATGCTGGTACTAACAAGCTATTCTGCCATTACCCTAGAGACTCTTTTTATAAATTGGATATTTTTCAGATAATGACATCTTGAGGTGAATTTATTAATGATGAATCTGTTTTATTTATATAATCAGTTAATACTTATCTAGTCTTATTTTTGGTTGTTGTTTGCCTGTGCCTTTCTGGGTGCTGTTAGTATCTTTTGCTCAGTGTTTCAGATTAATAGCTATTTGATGTAAATGTAACTACCAGTTTAGTTATTTGGTTTCTTTACTATAGTTAGGAGAGAAACTAAAGTTATAAGTAATCTCAGCAGTAAACTTTATATGTGTGCCTTTTGTGTATGTGTAAATTTTTACCTGGGCCAAGGTTGCTATGTTCAGCTCTCTGCATAGATTAGTCTATAATAAAGAGAAACACGTAGTAACCCCAGCTTCCTCCCTAGAGCTGGCATCCATCATATCAGGAATAAACTCCCCCTGCCCTGCTGACTTCCTGCTTAGATTAGCTATATTTTCATCACCTACAAGATTTCCTCATGTCAGCATAACAGTCAATCCTCAGTCCCATGCCCCAGTTCAAAGAAAACACTGATCTGATATCTGTCTGTCTCTATAGTTTTGAGTTTTATAGGAATTACATTTAAATAGAACCATACAATATGTGATCTTGTGTCTAGATTCTTTCACTTAAAATATTTTTGACAATCATTCATGCTGTTGGATGGGTCAGTTGTCTCATCCTTTTTATTCCTGGGTAGTATTCCATGATATGTATATACTACATTCAGTAGTTAATGGATATTTGGAGTTTTCCCGTTCTTTTTCTGTTTCTTTTTTGGTTTGTTTTTAGTATTATTGTTCATGTTTTTAAATGCTGTATATTCAAGGTGGTAAAAAGATGCCAGTGCTATATTTGCGGTATGATACATTATCTTCCTTTACCTCCCCAAATTATAAGGATTTGTGTGTGATTTTAATTTTTTTCTACTTATTTCCAAGTAGTGATACAAACTCTTAAGAGACTGAATCATATAAGTATATTCAATTTCTGTAGGAATCATTTCCCCACCAAGAAGAATTATAAAATTAGTTGTTTGTATGTTTGTTTTAATATTTCAATACTTCCACCCTTTAGACTCTGTGATAAGTGGAAGCTACTATGCTGCTGTTTCTTTGAAATCCTTAATTTAGGTTTCCCCAAATTTGATTGCAAAAACTCTATGTATCAATATCTTTGTTTTCTATAAAAGTATATAGCTCACAGTCTCTTCTAAGTCTTTTACAATAACACAAAAAACATGACATTCAAATAATTAATTACTATCACTAACACATTATGCCTGAAAGGTCTAGCTCACACTACTGACCGTTAACTTGGTACTACATACCTTCTTTCATCTGTCAAACAAACAGTGGTTTGCTGATAAAAGGTACGTAAAAGTGGAGGTCAGCAGCGCCAGGAAGCCTCTCATCCAATTTTCCAGCTTTGGAGGAGCAACTCTAGAAGCCACTTTTTATCTCATTTTCATATTTTCTAGCTCAAAGGGCCAGAGATAATTAACATTTGAATAGAACTGCCCCAGATGGAAACCACTGTAAAGAACACAAATGGAACTATTCCTTTATGTTGATCATCAAAATTTAAAATAAGTCACTTACATATTAATTAAATGACATATAAATAAGGAAAATAGAGCCTAGATTTTATGAGATTCAAGACCCACTTATAATGAGTTTGTGGGCTTCACCTATGTTTTGATTTTAAAATAATCTCTGAAATCACTAACTTTCAATAACATATAAAACTTATAATTTGTGTACATCATTTATTTATTGAAGTACCATTTCTTGGGATAGCCAAAGCTCTAGTCAGTTATACTAATTCATTCCAAGACTCAATTCTGTATCACAAAACAAAACCATATACAAAAGATGTTTTATGTATATTATATAAATTATATATATTGTACATATATATAGTACACATACATATATTGTACATACATAAGAGAGGCGACTGCAGGTGGGATTTTGCAATTGAAACATTATACCCTACTTACAATATTATGTAAAATTTTCTCTAGAAGCAGGATGTAATTAAAGTGTGAAATGTTAGTAAGGTCCAATAATTTATGTGTTTTCTTTTACCCCACCTGATCGTATTTGATGTAGACACCTGACCATAATGTTTTTCTTTTAGGGTTCTAAAAAGAGGTTGCCAGTACTTTTCTTATATTTAAAAGTCACTATAAGTAATATGTTTTTGCATAGTAGTCTTTCAACAGAAAAACTAAAATATTCTCAAACACAATCTTACTATTGTATTGTAGCACTGAAAACAAAATAAGACAAAATGAAATATCATTTACACTCAGTTACATACAGTAGCATAGTTCCTGCTTCTCAAAATTCCTTCCTGCAACCCAAAACAGTTTAGACCACACAAATCATCCTGAGTGTCTTATTTGTCCCACTGTGCCTAGTTTTTGCAGTTATTCTGCTCTGGCAAATAATTTTTTAATATTTTTCAATCTCAAGTGTTTATTTGACCCTTAAAAAAAATAAGTAAAGGTAGGGGGAAATATACTAGTCATTATCATTTAGATATGGTGAGGATGAATAAGGACTTTTAAGTACAGTTTGCTCCTTTTTCTTATACTGAGAAATAACTGATGAGTATGAGAAAGTAAGAGGAATACATTATTCTGGCAATAGGTAGAATTTAAGGTGTGCAAAAACATTTTTTGCCTCATCTTACTTCACCCTACACCTCGGACTAAGTTCATGCAACCCCCACAGATCATTCTACCCCATATTCCCCCCTTTTTTTTTTTCAGTAACTGTGGAAGATACTCAAAATTGCTTACTCATTTCCAACCCCTTGCAATATTTCCTCCTGCAAGTTGGAGGCTAGAAAATTAAAGCTTCCTTTTCTATAATCCCTCACAGCTTATCATCTGCAGGTGGCCGAGCTTCCACCAAACAAATGATCATCCGTGAGCTTGTGCAGGAGTAGGGAAACTTGAGGGGTGTGCTGTGACTAGGTTTGTAAAGCCTCGGCATAAAAGTGCACACATTCCTTCCACTTATATTTATTTTATTAGCCCACATTTTATTAGCCAAAGCAAGTCACATGCCTGCCTTAATTAGTTGCATGAAGTATAATTGCACCAAGGAGGGGGAGCAAATATGGAGAACAATGATATAGTACTTTAAGCAGGGGAATGGCATGATCTTCTTATTTATATTAGGGAATGGATTGTAGGGAGGCAAGAATGGAAGACTGAAACCAGGAGATTTTTTCAGATGTCCATGCAAGATATGATTGTGACTTATATAGAGCAGATGGAGATGGAGAGAATTTAACACATTTGGGTAGGTTTGTTTTGGTGGTAGCATCAACCTGACTTGCTGATGGATTAGATGTGAAAGACCAAGGAAAAGGATAATTCAAAGATGTGACCCCTAAATTTTTATTTCATCATCAACTATTATTAGCATTAACCCAAGAAAAGGTAGAATCCAGGAAAGATGATTCACTATGGAAGAGAATTAAATGTTTTCCAAATTACGTCAGAAAATGTAATAGGAGCAGGTGAGTCTACGAATATCTTCCAAAGCACTGAGGAATATATAAGACCTACGCTGTGTAAAGTGAACCACGGCCAAAAACACGAAGAGTTTACAAAGATGTTATAATGCTGAGAACAAAACTTAAAGAAGAAAACATAAAATGGGGGACTATAACTATAACTTGAGGTAGATTTATTTGAAAAATCTAAATTTCTACTAGCAAATTAGATTCCAAAGGACTTTAAAATAATAATGTACAATGACCTGATACTGTCTAATCCAAGAATGCAGGTGGGTTCAAAGTTTAGGAAATCTCTAATATAATAATCACATAAGTAGGTCAAGAGAGAATATAAATCATATCAGCTCTTAGCTCTCTTTGTCCTATAAGTTTACCAAGCCTTTTTTTCTTGGAATTTTTCCCCCCAATTTTGCCTGATAAGGCTGTTAGAACAATGAAATTCAATAACTTTTCACTCAATTTTTCCCAAACTCTCTAGTGAGTAGTTTATATCTCAGTGATCTCCAATCTAATTGTCTCTCAGCTTAATGGGCCCCAAATTTCTCCATGCAGGATTAATTGCTTCCACAGACAAGGCAGTAAGTGTTTTTAGGTTGTTTCATTTAACATTTCTTCTGTCTTTATTAGCTATCAATAGTGGATAAAAAACCTGGAGATAAATACATATTGTAAACATGGAAGGCATACGTGCATATGCCTATGTACATACAACTAATTGAAGCTACTTATTTTTTCATTTATTCACACATTCATTCACTCCCATTTACTTATTCACACACTCAACAAATATTTATGGTGTTCCTAATATGTTCCAAACACTGTGATAGGTTCTAGGAGTGAAATTTCTTTCTGGGAGTGAAGAATATCTTAAAATCTATACGTCTGAACATAGGAAGATATATTTAATTTTTTAAAGGCTCAAATTGACTGGAAACAAACAAATCATAAGACATTTTGATTCATAGCTATATCAAAAGAGCAATAGAATATGGGGTGTTATAAGTTAGCCAAGTGTTTGGCTGATAAATTGTATGTGGACCACATAAGCACAATATGGATATGTTATACTACAGCAGAAAACAGACAACTTGTCTAATTTATCTTTGTATCAATTGGGGCTCCATCAAGAAACAGATGGCTCAAAATTACATTAATTCATGGAGGGACTAATAAAGGGACTAATTTTAAAGATATAAGAAGGATATACGGAAAACACAAGCTATACTGTAGCCCCTCTTGACCTAGGGACAGCATGGTTGTTACCAGCCCTAGATCCAAGAGATATAGAGAGAGGACTCTTAGAATAGTCTTGAAGAAAGGACTGCAGAGGGAAGCAGCCATCCTAAGACAACCCAATAGGGAGGAGCTCTGGAGAAAAAATACCCATATTTCACTTTCATTTTACTCCTCTCCAACCTCCCGCTGGGCTCCCCATTAGCCAAACTAGTTAGCTGCTAGAACAAAAGTCAATATAGTCACTAAAGATTAGTTATCCTAAGGCAGAGAAGAAGAGGGAGTAGGCCTGGAGGAGGCGAAAGGCGGGGGGAAGAATTTCCACCAAGGTCTTCTCAGATATGATATAAATTTATAAAAATTAAACTTATAACTAAATACTATGATTATATTATCACAGTCATGAGTTATACAGTTGAAAACTCATAGAGTTTTTATGTTATAATAAACTAATAACTCCCTAACCAGAACTTGTATGGCATTCTACTGTAATTAGAGTATTCTGTTCCCTCACACCTCCCAGTCAATAGTGGGAGGTACCTCACTATAGAGTCCACATCTCTGTCAGCAAACAATTACCTTGACAGCTCTAAGAATTCCAGAGTGAATACTTTTCCCAGTCATCTTTGCTTCTGCCTTTCCTTGAGACAGGAATACTTCTTACCTGCTACCAGAATCAGCAGCCATGCAAACAACCTAGAGACCTTTTTTATGAAAACAATTGACAGAAAAGTTGCCTCAGAGAAGCAGCCCTCTGTCTCTGCTACTAATGCTAAAGAAAGTAAACGCCTAGGCTGTCTATGCAACATGCTAGGACTGAGCGACCTGTTCTACTTGTTGCCATTAGCATAACTGTAGATCCTGCCCAGGTTGGAATGATTCTTCAAAGTGCTAAGGAGATCATCATCCACAGCCTGTGCTTTCCAGCCAAGAATGTTCCCCACAGAAAATGATTTAGGTTCATATCACAGCTCATTTTTATTCCTTTTCAAATCCATTAACATTTAACTCATTGACATTGTTGGATTTCTCCACCATTTTATAGTTTATGTTTATTAGACTTCTCTTTTGAAAACAATAATAGCTACTTTATGTGAAGGATTTAGTATTGCTCTAGAGACTTGCCAAATGTAACTTGAAGAGTCAAAAATCCTGTCTCTCATTTTCTCCTTATTCATGCATTTGCTTACAAAAGAGTTACGCATTATGCTTTTGCTTTATGCCAAGCACTGAGATCTTAGAATGCTAAGAAAGGCAGACTTAGAGAAACAAACAAAAACCTCTAATAGAGGTTTACCTCACTTATTACTAACATGCCAGTGGTATCCCTGGTTTGCCTGGCGAGAAGTGAAGGAGAAGAAGTATGTCCATGGAGTTTTCACTTTGAAAATGAAAGATTAATTGAATCCTGAAATATAACATAAAAAGAATCAGAGATGGAAAGGGGAAAAGTAGAAGGTAGTGGACTTCTTAGGCAGGACAGTAGATCATGAAGGACCTCTTATGTCATTAATATTGAACACTTTAAATTTTATTGATTGTTGTAAATGCATTAATGAAAATAATGGAAACATTATTAAGTATTGAAGGTTGCAAGATATATTATCAAACCATTCCAGATGGATAAAATAGTAATTTTATGTGCTACAAATGGGAAAATGCTAATAAGAGCAACTGAATTTCCTTGGGCCAAATCATTAATAAAGCTCTGCAAGCAAGATTTAAATATATTGTTCTAATGATGCTGATTATCTTTAGCTTTGTAGCTACTCCCTAATGATAAGAACAATATGCATGACATCTTTCAATAATAATTATAAAAATACTACTAATTATTACTAACATATATTGAGTGGTATGCCAGGCCCAGCACTAAGTACTTTATATTCATAATTTAATCTAATTCTCACAATAACCGTATAAGATAGGCACTATTATTAACTGAATTTTAAAGGGGAAAAATCTGAGACTTAAACAGTCTAAATAAATTGCCCAAAGTACTTTAGTTTGCTCTTCTTAGAGCCCTGACCCAAAGCTATGTATTTCTGCTTTCTAAGGCCAAGATGAGGAAAAAACTTGGGATAAACTCACTTTTCTTTTATCTATGGTGACCTATTTCATGTTTTGTAAAATATAGTAAGCTGCTAAATTAGGGAAAAAATTAAAAGCTAATACTGAATTCTATTAATGGGAAATAATTTATTCTTCCCTCTTAATAAATCAATTTTTACTCTGAAGCATGAAAGTTAATCAGGTTTATCATGGTATGCCTAACTATGGTCTGTTATTAACAGTCGTAAAATTATCAGGACATAGCCCTTGACTTGATAACCTGGCGTGAACAAATTTCCAAAGGTTGATTTTTATGGTGCATACATTAGTATTCCCATTCATTTGTTCTCAGTTGGTTGACTGCTAATTCCAAGCAAAGGAGAAAAAAGAAATTCTTAAAGCTACTTTTTTTTCCCTAAAACAATATAGCCTTTGGTCACATTACATTATCATGATGGAAGTATCTGTGGTAATTTATTTATATAAAGTTCACATTCCATAAACATTGTTTGGATTCAGAGCAATTTTTATCACCAGTTAAAGATATTGTTTAATGGAAAGATGAATTAATTGCTTATTTTGACTTGCTTTTTAGAATCAAAATAAACCTTTCCTATTTCTGAACATAAAAAATTTGCTTCCCAAAATCTACAAACAATAAATTCTGGAGATGGTGTGGAGAAAAGGGGACCCTCCTACACTGTTGGTGGGAATGTAAATTGGTGCAGCCACTGTGGAGAACAGTATGGAGGTTCCTTAAAAAACTAACAATAGAGCCACCATATGACCCAGCAATCCCACTTCTAGGCATATATCCAGAGGAAACCATAATTCAAAAGGATGCATGTGCCCCGATGTTCATTGCAGCACTATTTACAATAGCCAGGACATGGAAGCAACCTAAATGTCTATCAACAGAGGAATGGATAAAGAAGATGTGGTGTGTGTGTATATATATATATATACATACATACAGTGGAATATTACTCAGCCATAAAAAGGAATGAAATAGTGCCATTTGCAGAGATGTGGATGGACCTAGAGATTGTCATACATAGTAAAATAAGTCAGAAAGAGAAAAACAAATATCGTATAATATCGCTTATATGTGGAATCTAGAAAAATGTACAGATGAACTTATTGGCAAAGCAGAAATCGTCACAGATGTCGAGAACAAACTTATGGTGTAAAGATGGGGGTGGGACAAATTGGGAGATTGGGATTAACATATATACACTACTATGTATAAAATAGATAACTGATGAGAACCTACTGTATAACACAGGGAACCCTACTCAATGATCTGTGATGACCTAAATGGGAAGGAAATGTAAAAAAGAGTGGATATACGTATACATATAACTGATTCACTTTGCTGTACAGCAGAAACTAACACAACATTATAAAGTAACTATACTCCAATAAAAATTTTTTTAAAAAGTTGCTTCCCCAACATAACTTACTTTTTAATAGATACAAATTCAATACCTCTCACAGCAAAAAAAAAAAAGTTTAAGGTTTTAAAATAAAACCAAAAAACAAAGCATATAGATAAACATAGATAATCCTGAGAAAATGAAAATGATATATATATGGGGGTGGGGGAGAAAAACAACTAAATCTTACCTATTGATATTATGCTACAGAAGATAGGCTGTAGAGATATATTTTTCTTGCCACATAGACTAATGAAAGCATTTCCTTTGAAGAAATATTGTAGAAAGAATTATCAACTATTTCTCTGCCATAGCAAAAGCTGGAATTTTTTTAAAAGTGAATTTTTCTATCAGTGGTCTTTTTAAAAGGTCATCATAATGCTCTTTGCTTATTGTGTATAAATACCCTAGACGTACAACATATTTTATAATATTTGCAACACTAATAAAGTGGTAAACTTTGGGGAAATTCTTTTAATGCTCTACGTATGTGTAATGGGACATACATACTTTAAATACATGAGACTATGGATAACAACAGATTTCAGAAAATGATCAGAAAACAGAACCAGAAGAATAAACATTAAGGTTGGGAATAAAAGTTAAGGGCCAGGAATGGAAAGGATCATAGCCTACTGGTTTTCCCTTCCTTTCCATCCATCCCATATCCCAAGACCTGTAATCCTGCCAGTACCCTCAACTCTCTTGCCACATACCCTCTGCAGAAAACCAGTGAACGCTCCAGCCACTGCCCTGCTTTATTTTACAATTCTTGTCACCGCTGTAGATACTCACATACTTGTTTCAATACATATCTCTTTAAATTCATGACATTAAATTTTAGCTAAATCCCATATGTCTTAAAAATTCTATTTTTGCTTGACTGTCTAGTAATTTCCAACTGCCATTTTCCCTGAGTGATATCTTTGAAGTTCCAATGTTTTCTTCAAACTATTTCTCCAGTTCCTTACATGTTCAAGGTGCCTTGCACTCTAATAATTTAACTAGCATTTGAGTGCATCCAGTAAGATGTCCTGTTTTCTTGCCAACAAACCTATTTGTATAATCATGTCTTTACATATTTCCCCTGATTTCATCACTTCTGCCAAGGTCTATGAATAACAATGACTGCATCCCTTCCTGGGCTTGAACATTCATACTTATTTACTACTGCTAGGAAGCTTGGGTTGTCTTCATGCAGAAAGCAGCCCTGTGAGAGGTAAGAAATGATCTACCAAAAAAAAAAAAAAAAAAAAAAAAGAAATGATCTACAATTCTGACCACCAACACATAACAAAACAAACCAACAAACACATAGAGCGTCAAGAATTGTACTACCCTCTCGCTACCTACAACTCTCTCCAGGAACAGAGATCTTAGTGTCTCCTGAAAATGCACATCACTTCTCCAATTTTTTCCAGGAACTGCAGTGATGGAAGCAGTGACTCTAATAGCACAAGTGGCACCTGAGTCAAATAGGTTCAGATATAAAGTATTTTGTTTTTTGGTTTTTTTCCATCGACATTTAAATTGCATTTCAACCTATGGCCCCAAGGCAGGGACAAATGAGTACCCCTAAAACTATGAATCTAGTAATGGATTCTGAACAATGGTAATGAATTCTAAACACCCTCCAGGGCAAATAGGGGTCTGATATGAGGGAGAGGAATGAGATTGGTCCATGGGCAATAAAGCATAGATCCACTATCATCTAGTGGAAAAACCAGGATTAAAGAAAAATTGCTACTGAAGAATCTGAAAGTTCTGGGCAGTGAGGCAGAAATTAGAAATGAAGAAATAGGGAGGAAACTACATACATGAAGCCAATGTTAAAAGGTGCTGGAATTAAGGTAACAGAAGAGGCCTGGTGAGATTTCTTGTGGTGCTGGATCATAATAAGCACAGGTGATTTTTCAGGGGGGCTATGACTTCACACTTGCAGGGAGAGAGATCGGTTGACCTATTTGAAAGTGACCAACTTAATTTCTGCCTTTCTTTTACATTTAAAATCCTTGAAAATGGCTTAAATGTGTCAGGCTTTTAATTATGTTAGCATCCTTTCTGATATAAAGCGAAGTTGAGAGATAGATGGCCATTGTTTTAATCCCTAATTAGTTTCTTATTGATGCTACAGAACTCATCAATAATCCAAGGGTATGTTCCCCTCAAATCCATACAGTTTATTACTACAGGTATTGGCCAGCATACTTTGTGTATCCTCTTAAGTCCAACCCACTGGGCTGGACTACCTGAGTTATGGGGTAGCTTTTGTCTCTCTGACCTAAGACCTATATTTATTAATTCAACAATTATTTATTGAGTACCTATATTTTGCTAGGAATTTTCTATGCTCAGGGTTACAAATATAAAGAAAATAGGTGTAATTCCTGATTTCATTAAGCTCACGGACAAGCAGGGAAGGGAGACAGTTAATTTTATAGATACATTAGCTAACCCATATATAACAGTATGACCAGTATGACCATTAATTTATTAATTAATAAATTAATCCAAGTGGAGGAGCAACGTAGTGACAGTTTTTGGTGATGCCCTGAGATCTTAAGTGGGATTAGAAACACCCATATGGTCCTAATCACAATAATCTAGAGGTGTGGAGTAGAGACCAGTAGGAGAAATTATCTTCTCCATATGTAGAATTGAACTATATTGTCTCCATTGATAATTAGCACTAGTTTTTATATGATATGCTTACTACACAGGTGAATCACATGGAACCAAGCCTTCCTGTGATTCTAAATGGTTAGGTCTACTGGTCTGTCCAGGACCCAGATGCAATAGAGCCCTATGTTCTGTGGAACCTGTGAGCTGGAGAAAAAGGAAATGTCAATGCTCATCCAAGTGAAGCCCAGGAAACACCTTTCTTTCCTAGAAGATAGGAAGAAACCAAAAAATGGAACCTCTTCCTGTAGAAAGGGTAGTTTTTCCTGACAAGGGGAAATGGATTGCCACCTGAAAGGGGGTTATAGTGGAAAAGGTGAAGGGCACCTGAGGAGAAAATAATCAGATCAGGAGTAGAAATATTCCACAGAGGATCTTTTTTGTTAGGGCTAAATCTGAAAGCACTTTCCCTTGAGTTTTTATTGATATGCTTTTCTAGCCTCTATTCCCACTTCTCTGGTAATAGCATGCTGGAATTTCTTAAGAGAAACGCGCAATCTAATTGTTAGATAGAGTTCTCCTATCAGAGCTTTTTCCATTTCTTGTCTCCAAGGAATAAGGGAATACAATAAGGGAGATGTATAAATAAGCCAAAATGTCAACCTCTGTTCTTTATACCCTCTAATGTCCTTCTAGAAATATCCAATCTTTGGGATTATCCAAATAAACAAATAGATTCTATTGATGTGGTAGAGGTTTGGGGTCAGGATGGTGAAAGGAGGGATGGGTATGTTCTCAATTTTCCCTTCAGGCACTGGAAGAGAAGCTGGATAAAGGAGCAGGCAACTTTGGTGGATGATGATACAAGTTCCCTGGAGATTACTGGTGTGAGAAAAATCCATGACTCAGGAAGTGCACAAGAAATTCCAGGCATAGGAAATGATGTCTAAGTTTTATGAATTCTCTGTGAGTAACTGCAAACCACCTTTTGAGAAGATAAAGAGCTGAGTTAAAATTCAGACAAAAAGGTAATTTTAAAATTGGTTAATACTAATTGGACAAATTGCAGAAAATATGAGAGTTCACAGTTCCGTTCAAAGCTCATTTGGACTCTACATTGTTTTCATGTTATCTGATGTTATCCCTCCCAACTTCATGGCTGAGTTTTCTTTACTCAAATCAGGTCCATACATTCCTGGGTTCTTTTTGTCTGGAACATGTATTAAAGCAGAAGCCAAGAAAAAAGGTGGAGGTTAAAAATCCACTTGTTGAGCATATCACTGCCGAACTTCCTACTGAATAGCTTTGGTTACACACACATCTTGCCAGTCACAAGGTTTGCAGCAAAAGGGAGAACTCAAGCCTAAGAAGATTTCGGTGTGAGAGCAGAAACAGATGTCGCTAGGACAACTCTTTCTCTCTCTCTGTCCCTCTCCCTGCTACTGGAAAAGGAGATAACATTCCCAAAAAAGGTGTGGCCAACCCAAATCAGGAATCCTGTGATCAAGAGCACAGCCTGTTTGGAGGGAGGGAGGAATGGTGGCGGACATAGTTCTAGAAGCAGAGTTCCTGTGAAGATGGAAAAGAACTATGATCAAAATCAAGTGTTCCCGTTGTCAAATCTAGTTGAGAAAGAACAGGAAGGAGACTCATTGCCCCTCTCTTAGTTCTCTTCTTCTGCCCTCACTGCTGACTCCTTCTCTACTTGAAATGATTAAGAATGAGAGATATAAAAAGGAAGTAGGTCTCTGTTAAGAGTCAGGGCCCAATTCAGGACTTAATGGACAGAGAACTCAGTGAAGCATCTGATCAGCCATGGTTACCCCAGTCTTTCAGATATGTAGTGTCTTAACCTCTGCCCATAGGCAGAGGACATAGAAGATACTTCCAAATGGGGCAGAAAAATACCTGAAGACTCCTTGGGGCTCATGAGTAGGTTTAGGCCAGGCCAGAGAACAAGGGCCAACTCACAGACCCAGTCCTTCTTTCTCTGATAACAACCTCAAGCTCTTTCTTTTCAGTCTTGGTTATGTTTGTTATTTTAGTTCTGTTGTTTAGTTCTGTTGTTTCTGTTTTCTCTTCAGTGGTCTTTTATAAAAATGACCATTGTTGACAAGGAGAGCAAGTCAAACCAGGATCACCTATACTCTGAAGCTAGACCCTCAGATTTAAAACACTTCTTGTACCTCTGAATGCTTCCAACACCTTTCTTCCTTGAGAGACTTCATCAGCTCTAAGTTATGAACAGCTCTGTCCTTTCACCTAGCTATCAGATGATCTCAATTATTATTTTTTCCTTCTTCTGGATATTGTGGCCCTAAATTAATTATTAAAACTACAAAGGTCTCAGCATTAACAACATGCAGAAATGCATAAAACTATTTTAAGGGTTGGAGGTTTCCCAGGAAGATACATAGGAATTTATAAAACCTCTGAAATAATGATCCAAATGAATTCACTTGGGGAAAGATTTGCTTTAAAAAACAAACAAACAAAAATAACTAAAACTTGAGTTATCTGTCTCCAAGGTAACTGGAATTTCTAAATAAATCAGTAGGCATTCCTCATGGATTTTGCAATGCTTCCATATGTTTTTTATTCCTTTGAAGGCAGTCATTTCTCAATTCTGTCAATTTTTTGTGGTGCAAGATGGCTTATTTCACAGATAAATTATTATAACTCACAGTGGAATCCAAAATAATCCAAAGCACAGTAGTAGAACAATCCCCTGAAGAACATGGAGCCAAATAAGTCACATTTTGTAGCATTTCTCACCTCACCATGGAAACATTTCTGTCCAGATGAAATAAGGATAAATACCAGAGACATTCATAATTCATAAGAGGGCAGTATGGGAACTAAGAAACGTGTAAAAGAGAAAAATTGGATGCCTTAGGTTGACTATGGGGTGTCCTCAAGGAAATCAAATTAAGAAAAATAGATGTTCCCCTGGGTATTTATATTATAAAACTTGTTATAATGTATTACATCAGTTATTCAAGATTACTTTAAAAAAAAAAAGACAGTCAAGGAGCAAGCAGAGAAAATGATACTGAAGAAGAGCATTCTTCCAGGTGGTGACAGAGAATACAAGACAGGGAATTTAAGACTCATACAAGGTTTCAAAAAGGAAACATTTTCAGAGGGGTTAAGGAAGATAAAACCTGAAAAGTACTCACTGACTTTGGCAATTTGATAAGGGGTTCTGAGAATTAAGGCAAACTTTTTTTCTTTCCCATAATCCCCTTGAAGTATCTTAAAGCCATTGGCTTTCAAGATAGAATATCTGGGTGTTCCTTTCCCAGCTAATTGAGTTAGCACATTTTGCTTTAAAAAAATGCCTCCAGGCCTTAGATGCTTTTACTGAACCACGTGTAAACAAGGCAGGGGAAAGAAGTGTTTATAAGCAAGCACAGACACACACACACACACACACACACACACACACAGGAGAGAGAAAGAAGGGGAGAGACAGAGAATTTGCTGAGTTGATAGACAAGGATCTAGAGTTTTCAAAAGTAGCCTTAAACTGTATTTATTTTTTAAATCCTTTTTTGATTTCCCTTTGAAATTGGAAGAAAATAGAAAAGCACATAAAGAAATATAAGTAAGTCTAAATGTGGGAGTGGGAAGACAGAAAATTAAGGGAATTCATGCCTAATAGACTGTTCTTTTTCCTGTGAAGTAGGAAAGCAAATGATCTTTTAACAAAATATGTGGTAGATATGGGATTTAAGGAGAGAAACATAAGTTCAGACTAATTCATTGAGGGGAATTATAAATGGAACCAAACAGACATAGAGTAGTACTGATTTGTTAACCTGTATTGTGATAGATTGCATAGTCGCAACATTTCAGGCACCTGCTCTGTGTGGTTTGACCTCCCAGACTCTGCTCCCCACTTTCTGGGATCATGCTTATTGGGTGCTGGCAGTCGGCCAAGGGCACCCAGGACCAGGTGTTCACTGCAGGCTGCTCTTCATAGAGCTCCTGGAAACAGTTGTACTGTGCACAGCTTTCCTACCTCTCTTAGTTTGACTGTTTGATAAATCAGTTTCTGCTGTGGGTATGTTAAAAATCTCACCCTGTTGTTGGGGTTATGTTAGATTCTTTTGAGTCTGTCCACTTTTGCAGTATATCATGTGGGGTTATATTTTCAGATGCATACATGTATCCTCCTGGTCCACATCCGGGATTGGAGTGAGGCATTACTCTTAGGTGCAAAATTTAAAGGGGCACAAAAATTCAGTAACAAGATAAATCACATTTTAACACAATATTTTAAAATAAAGATAATACAAAAATCCATGATGGATCAATACTACAATTTTAAATGAAAAAATCCGATGTGATTCTATGAGGCCACCATCACCCTGATACCAAAACAAGACAAAGATACTATAAAAAAAGAAAATTACAGACCAATATTACTGATGAATATAGATGCAAAAATCCTCAACAAAATACTAGCAAACAGAATCCAACAACACAGTAAAAGGATCATACACCATGATCAAGTGGGATTTATCCCTGGGATGCAAGGATTCGTCAATATATGCAAATCAATCAATGTGATATACCATATTAACAAACTGAAGAATAAAAACCATATGATCATCTCAATAGATGCAGAAAGAGCTTTTGACAAAATTCAACACCCATTTATGATAAAAACTCTCCAGAAAGTGGGCATAGAGGGAACCTACCTCAACGTAATCAAGGCCATATATGACAAACCCACAGCAAACATCATTCTCAATGGTGAAAAACTGAAAGCATTTCCTCTAAGATCAGGAACAAAAACAAGGATGTCCACTCTCACCACTATTATTCAACATAGTTTTGGAAGTCCTAGCCACAGCAACCAGAGAAGAAAAAGAAATAAAAGGAATACAAATTGGAAAAGAAGAAGTAAAACTGTCACTGTTTGCAGATGACATGATACAATACATAGAGAATCCTAAAAATGCCACCAGAAAACTAATAGAGCTAATCAATGAATTTGGTAATGTTGCAGGATACAAAATTAATGCACAGAAATCTCTTGCATTCCTATACACAAATGATGAAACACTCCCATTTACCACTGCAACAAAAAGAATAAAATATCTAGGAATAAACCTACCTAGGGAGACAAAAGACCTGTATGCAGAAAACTATAAGACACTGATGAAAGAAATTAAAGATGATAGCAACAGATGGAGAGATATACCATGTTCTTGGATTGGAAGAATCAATATTGTGAAAATGACTATACTACCCAAAGCAATCTACAGATTCAATGCAATCCCTATCAAATTACCAATGGCATTTTTTACAGAACTAGAACAAATCATCTTAAAATTTGTATGGAGACACAAGAGACCCCGAATATTCAAAGCACTCTTGAGGGAAAAAAACGGAGCTGGAGGAATCAGACTCCCTGACTTCAGACTATACTACAAAGCTACAGTAATCAAGACAATATAGTACTGGCACAAAAACAGAAACATAGATCAATGGAACAAGATAGAAAGCCCAGAGATAAACCCACGCACCTATGGTCAACTAATCTATGACAAAGGAGGCAAAGATATACAATGGAGAAAAGACAGTCTCTTCAATAAGTGGTGCTGGGAAAACTGGACAGCTACATGTAAAAGAATGAAATTAGAACACTCCCTAACACCATACACAAAAATAAACTCAAAATGGATTCGAGACCTAAATGTAAGACCGGACACTATAAAACTCTTAGAGGAAAACATAGGAAGAACACTCTTTGACATAAATCACAGCAAGATCTTTTTGGATCCACCTCCTAGAGAAATGGAAATAAAAACAAAAATAAACAAATGGGACCTAATGAAATTTCAAAGTTTTTGCACAGCAAAGGAAACCATAAACAAGATGAAAAGACAACCCTCAGAATATGGAGAAAATATTTGCAAATGAATCAACGGACAAAGGATTAATCTCCAAAATGTATAAACAGCTCATGCAGCTCAATATTAAATAAACAAACAACCCAATCCAAAAATGGGCAGAAGACCTAAATAGACATTTCTCCAAAGAAGACATACAGATGGCCAAGAAGCACATGAAAAGCTGCTCAACATCACTAATTATTAGAGAAATGTGTATCAAAACTACAATGAGGTATCACCTCACACCAGTTAGAATGGGCATCATCAGAAAATCTACAAACAACAAATGCTGGAGAGGGTGTGGAGAAAAGGGAACCCACTTGCACTGTTGGTAGGAGTGTAAATTGATACAGCCACTATGGAGAACAGTATGGAGGTTCCGTAAAAAACTAAAAATAGAATTACCATATGATCCAATAATCCCATTACTGGGCATATACCCAGAGAAAACCATAATTCAAAAAGACACATGCACCCAAAGTTCATTGCAGCACTATTTACAATAGCCAGGACATGGAAGCAACCTAAATGCCCATCGACAGACAAATGGATAAAGAAGATGTGGTACATATATACAATGGAACATTACTTAGCCATAAAAAGGAATGAAATTGAGTCATTTGTTGAGACGTGGATGGACCTAGAGAGTGTCATACAGAGTGAAGTAAGTCAGAAAGAGAAAAACAAATATCGTATATTAACGCATGTATGTGGAACATAGACAAATGGTACAGATGAACCGGTTTGCGGGCAGAAGTTGAGACACGGATGTAGAGAACAAACGTATGGACACCAAGTGGGGGAAACCGTGGTGGGGTGGGGATGGTGGTGTGCTGAATTGGGCGATTGGGATTGACATGTATACACTGATGTATATAAAATTGATGACTAATAAGAACCTGCAGTATAAAAAAAAACAATACTAAACGTTCTTTGGGTTATTTGTATGGAAATAATATAAATGTTTCAGACATTACATGAAATTTCTAAAAATCTTATATGTTCTGGTATGTTATAAGTCATAATTCTAGTTATTACTTTAAAATGTATATCTCAGAAATAACTAAATGTCCTTATCAATTGCATTATTATGAACTTTCATCAAATCTTTAACCATGGTCACTTTAAAGTCTTTTGTCATTTACATACAGTTCTGGGTGTACTCTGATACTTTTGCAAAAATGTTCCTGTAAAAGGGTTTCATCTTCAAGGAGTTCATGGAAAAGACTCTGAGAAGTATAGGTTTCTGGTAACTGACTATACTGCTGAACTGAATGAATAAGCATTTTCAGAACTCTAATGGAAAACTGATGAATTCATAAAAGTGCTAACGAAAGATCAAGATGAAAAAAAATTAATTACATGGGACTGAGTGAACTGATCAGGATGATTATAATTTTTGTGACTTACTGTTTGAATAAAAAGAAAAAAAAATCTGATTTGCACTTACAGGACTCACCTCATTCACCTCATTTGCCTCGCACTATTCTCAGCCCTAAGTTACCTTCTTAGTAAACTGATTCTTTTTATCCTTCCGTAAGACTCCTCTAGTCCTATTACAGCTTTTGGCTTAAATTCTATTTTTCTGATACTGCTGTTGTGACACTAAACTTTTGGTTAAGTTTATCGACCTTATTTTGTGTTTTCTTTTTATCATCCTTTTTCTTTGCTTCTTTTTCCTTTTCTTCTGTTGATCGATAAGTTTTCTACATTTCCTTTATTAATTTTTTTTAACTAAGTGTTTGGCTGGTTAGCTCAAGAAAAAACTTCCTTGGGAAAATAATATGTCACACAACCATCTTCAAGATTGAATCATTTGAGTTAATGTATTAAATTACTAATGAAAGTGATTGCCACATCAATAAAATTCCATAAACATTTCTCTTTAAAAACATTTAGGATTGCTATAAAGGGAATAAATCCAGGAGAGACCTGGTAGTTTGGGGAAAAAACTTAAACTGCTTAAGGGAGCAGAGTTCTTGATGTGAACAGGTGTAGAGAATATATATATATATATATATATATATATATATATATATATAATATATATATATAATATATATAATTGTGAGGAGAAGATATTGAGTTGAGAGAATGGAATATTAGAAACTAAAAATTCTGATGTGGAATGATTATAGGAGATTTTTGGAGAACTCTTGACATACTGCCTTGGGCAGATTATCACCCCATCATTTGAAGCTTCAGAAAAAATGCTCCAGTAGAACCAGTCACAGAGTTTTTAATGGATCTCTTGTATTTTGAGAGACACAGTAAACTGGAGTGACTGTAGTCTGAAAAATAGTAGAACAGCTGCTTTGATAACTGACTTATAAAGTGGCAGAATTGGGCTTCCCTGGTGGTGCAGTGGTTGAGAGTCCACCTGCTGATGCAGGGGACGTGGGTTCGTGCCCCGGTCCAGGAAGATCCCACATGCGGAGTGGCTGGGCCCATGAGCAATGGCCGCTGAGCCTGTGCGTCCAGAGCCTGTGTTCTGCAACAGGAGAGGCCACAACAGTGAGAGGCCCACGTACCACAAAAAAAAAAAAAAAAAAAAAAAAATAGTGGCAGAATTGGCCTACCAAAGAATGTATCAGTATTGGTTCATTAGTTGTTATAAATGTACCATACTAATATAAAATGTAATTATAAAGGAAACTTGGGCTTCCCTGGTGGCGCAGTGGTTGAGAATCTGCGTGCTAATGCAAGGGACACTGGTTCGAGCCCTGGTCTGGGAGGATCCCACATGCCACGGAGCAACTAGGCCCGTGAGCCACAACTACTGAGCCTGCGCGTCTGGACCCTGTGCTCCGCAACAAGAGAGGCAGTGATAGTGAGAGGCCTGCACACCGCGATGAAGAGTGGCTCCCGCTTGCCACAACTAGAGAAAGCCCTCGCACAGAAATGAAGACCCAACACAGCCAGAAAGAAAGAAAGAAAGAAAGAAAGGAAGGGAGGGAGGGAGGGAGGAAGGAAGGAAGGAAGGAAACTGAGTGTGGAGTATACAGAAACACTCTGTACTATCTTTGCAATAATTATATAAACCTAAGATATTCTAAAATTAAGAATTTATATTAAATAAAAGGAGCATCAGTGTTTTCTACACATTGGTACAGGCCATATGCGAGAAAACCACCATGGTATCACAATAAATTTGACCGAAGAACAAAGTGTGTTTCTTATGTATCTAGGGAATGAAGAAAGACTCAGCCACTGACAGAAGAGAGATGTATACATTCATCAAGGCAACTGCGGATTAGAGACCCTGAGTCACCAGGGGTATATTAATTTACCAGAGCTGTCCAAGATCAATATGTCAGCAGGTTCATTTTTTCTAAGGCCTCTCTCCTTGGCTTGCAGCCACCTTTTCATTGTGCCCTAACATGGTCTTTCCTCTATGAGCAAACATCCCTGTATCTTTGTGGGCCCAAATTTCCTCTTCTTGTAAGGACATTGGATTAGATCCCACCATAATGGACTTACTTTAACTTACATCTTTAAAGGCCTTTTCCCCAAATACAGTCACATTTTGAGTTATTGGGGGTTAGGGCCTCAATTTAAGAATTTGGGGGATACACAATTCAGTTCATAAGAGGAGGGGAAGGGAAAGAGGATAGGAAAAAACTCATGAATGCACTCAGGAAATAAAAAGCCCACTTTGGGGCCTCCCTGGTGGCGCAGTGGTTAAGAGTCCGCCTGCCGATGCAGGGGATACGGGTTCGTGCCCCGGTCTGGGAGGATCCCATATGCCGCGGAGCGGCTGGGCCCGTGAGCCATGGCCGCTGGGCCTGCGCATCCGGAGCCTGTGCTCCGCAACGGGAGAGGCCACAACAGTGAGAGGCCCGCATACCGCAAAAAAAAAAAAAAAAAAAGAAAAAAAAGCCCACTTTGAACATCTAGTCTAAACACTAAATCACTGTGACCTCTTGATGATCCAACTCCTAAAAGGATCAGAATATATACTTACTGAGATTAAGTAGAAATACTAAGTGGGAAAAGAAAGAAGTGGCTAACCTAGCCTACCTTCACCAAAAGTAGTCTTCCCACCTCTCCACAAAAGGCTCCAGCAGAAAATGGAGGGAAAATGAGGAAGAAAAACTACAACCCTAAAGAAAGAATCAAGTTTTGATTATTAAATGGGTCTGAGCAATGTACTAATGACATCAAGGTTGTTTTTGTGACTTGAAGTGGCCATGGAAAAATTTGTTTCTGGAAGTCATAGGGGCTTGCTGAGTTTTTAATCTAGGAATCAGGGAAAAACAAGACCCACAGAGCAGATTTAAAAATGGACTGGCATTAAGAGAATGATAAAACAAGGCACAAACTGGTAGAAAATCTTTGCAAAATATATATCTGATAAAGGATTAATATCCAAAATACATAAAGAATTTTTAAAACTCAACAATAGGAAAAAAAAAAAGCCCAGTTAAACTTTGGGAAAAAGGCAAATGACAACATCATCTATGTAGAAAACTGAAAGAATTCACAAAAAAACTTTTGGAACTAATAAACAATTATAGCATGGCTGCAGGGTACACAGTTAATATACATAAGTTGATTATTTCCTCAATCTTGAGGAGCGGGAGGAATCACACCTCCTGACTTTGGACTATACTACAAAGCTACAGTAATCAAAACAGTATGGTACCTGCACAAAAACAGACACATAGATCAATGAAACAGGACAGAATGCCCAGAAATAAACCCATGCACTTATGGTCAATTAAGCTACAACAAGGAGGCAAGAATATAGATGGAGAAAAGACAGTCTCTTCAATAAGTGGTGCCAGGAAAACTGGACAGCTACCTGTAAAAGAATGAAATTAGAACAACCTCAAACATCATATATGAAAATAAACTTAAAGGCCTAAGTGTAAGACCAGATACTATAAAACTCCTAGAGAAAGACATAGGCAGAACACCCTGACATAAATTGCAGCGATATCTTTTTAGATCCGTCTCCTAGAGTAATGGGAATAAAAACAAAAATAAAGAAATGGTACCTAATTAAACTTATAAGCATTTGCACAGCAAAGGAAACCATAAGCAAAAAAGAAAAGACAACTTGTGGAATGGAGAAAATATTCACAACAGAAGCAATAGTCAAGGCCTTTAATTCTAAAATACACAAACAGCTCATACAGCTCAATATCAAAAAAAAAAAAATCCAATCAAAGAATGGGCAGAAGACCTAAATAGACACTTCTCCAAAGAAAACATACAGATGGCCAACAGGCACATGAAAAGATGCTCAAATTCACAAATTATTAGAGAAACACAAATCAAAACTACAATGAGGTATCACCTCACACCGGTCAGAATGCCCATCATCAAAAAGACTATAAATAATACACGCTGGAGAGAGTTTGGAGAAAAGGAAACCCTCCTACCCTGTTGGTATGAATGTGAATTGGTGCGACCGATAAGGAGAACAGTATGGAGGTTCCTTAAAAAAGTGAAAATTACTAAGTTACCATATGATCCAGCAATCCCACTCCTGGGCATATATCCTAAGAAAACTCTAATTTGAAAAGATACATGCACCCCAATGTTCACAGCAGCATTATTTACAATAGCCAAGACATAGAAGCAACCTAAATGTCCATCAACAGATGAATGGATAAAGAAGATGTGGCATATATATACAATGGAATACTACTCAGTCATAAAAAAGAATGAAATAATGCCATTTGCAGCAACATGGATGGACTTAGAAATTATCATACTAAGTTAAGTAAGTCAGAATGAGAAACACAAATATCATATAACTTACATGTTTAATCTTAAAAAAAGATATAAATAAACTTGTTTGCAAAACAGAAACAAACACACAGACATAGGAAACAAATGTATGGTTACCAAAGGGGAAAGCGGGGGAGGGATAAATTAGGAGTTTGGGATTAACAGATACACACTACTATATAAAAAAGAGATAAACAAGGTCCTACTGCATAGTACAGGGAATTATATTCAATATCTTGTAATAAATGATAAATGGAAAAGAAAAAATATGTTAAAAAAACAAATTTTCAGTAAAAAAATGTGCGCCAAAAACCTTAACAGACATCTCACCAAAGATTATATGCAGATGGCAAATAAGCATATGAAAAGATGCTCCACCTCATATGTCATCAAGGAAATTCAGATTAAAACAACAATATGATACCACTATATACCTATTGGAATGGCCAAAATCTAGAATACTGACAACACAAAATACTTGCAACGATGTAAAGCAACAGTAACTCTCATTCATTGCTAGTGGTAATGCAAATGGAACAGCCACTTTTGAATACGATTTGGCAGTTTTTTATGCAACTAAACATACATTTATCACAGGATTCAGTAATCATACTCCTTGGTATTTATCCAAATTAGTTGAAACTTATGTCCACACAAAAACCAGCGCATGAATGTTTATAACAACTTTACTCATAATTGCCAAAACCTGAAACCTATCAAGATACCCTTGGGTAGGTAAATGGATGAACAAATTGTTGTACATCCATACAATGGAACATTTTTCAGCACTAAAAAGAAATGACTTATCAAGCCAAGAAAAAACATGGAGGAAATGTATGTATATTGCTAAGTGAAAGAAATCAACCTGAAAAGGCCACATATTGGATGATTCCGACTATATGATATTCAGAAAAGGCAAAACTATGCAGACAGTAAAAAGATCAGTAGTTGGTTGCCAGGGGTTTTGGGGTAAGGAGAGTACGAGGGATGAATCAGTGGAGTGCAGGGGATTTTGGGGGGCAGTGAAGCTGTTCTGGATATTATAATGGTGGGTACATGATATTATACATTGCCAGAACCCGAAGAATTATACAACACAAAGAACAAACCCTACTGTAAACTACAAACTTTTGTTAATAATGATGTATCAATGTTGACTCATCACTTCTAACAAATGCACCAAACTAAATGCAAGATGTTAACAACCGAGGAAACTTGGCAGAGGTGGGGACACAGATATATGGACACTTTCTGTACTTTCCACTCAGTTGTTCTGTAAACCTAAAACTGATCAAAAAAATAAAGTGTATTGGGCTTCCCTGGTGGCGCAGTGGTTGGGAGTCTGCCTGCCGATGCGGGGGGCGCGAGTTCGTGCCCTGGTCCGGGAGGATCCCGCGTGCCGCGGAGCAGCTGGGCCCGTGGGCCATGGCCACTGGGCCTGCGCGTCCGGAGCCTGTGCTCCGCAGCGGGAGGGGCCGCAGCGGTGAGAGGCCCGCATGCCGCAAAATAAATAAATAAATAAATAAAAATAAAGTGTATTAATTTTTTAGAAAGGGCCAAGTAGAAAACGGGTGGTACAGTAGGGAAGACAAAAATAAAACCCTTTCATTATTTAACACTATTAATGTTGATGTTTTCTTGTACGTGGGGTTTAGAAGATCAAGCTGCCTCCCCTAGAAAGTATAACAAAAAGGCAGTGATCTTGGGAAATTGTCAGATTTCAGATAACATTGAGGTGGAAAAAACCTAGGGGTAAAACGGGAATAAAGACACAGACCTACTTGAGAATGGACTTGAGGATATGGGGAGGGGGAAGGGTAAGCTGTGACAAAGCGAAAGAGAGGCATGGACATATATACACTACCAAACGTAAGGTAGATAGATAGTGGGAAGCAGCCGCAGAGCACAGGGAGATCAGCTCGGTGCTTTGTGACCGCCTGGAGGGGTGGGAGGGAGGGAGATGCATGAGGGAAGGGATGTGGGAACAGATGTATATGTATGACTGATTCACTTTGTTATAAAGCAGAAACTAATAAAAAAAAAAGATTGTGAAAATTTATACAGATAAATAATGGGCTATTTTGGAACAAACAATTTAAAATGAAGGAGGAGTGTTAACTGTGTGACAAAAAGGGATAGGAGCAAGAACTGCAGAAAAATAAATGAATGACAGCCATAATCAGAATCCTGCATTTTGGCTTTAGCTTTTAGGTTTTCAATAATAGATGGCTGTTTCAGGCCCAGAAGGCCATGACCCTGGGTGATGTTGGAAATGTGAATGGGAGATTACTGCCATTTCTTACACAAGCAGTACAGTGGTCTAGACAGCAGTTTGGAACTCCTCTCAAGACTCTAGAAGCAAAGGGAGTTATCATGTCTTTGTAGTATCTGCTTCCCGTTTGGCAAGGTCTGTGGGGATAGAGTCAGACGTGGGTATGATCATTTAAGTAGGGGTGTCAGGGGTCTACATGGGTTGCTGAATGATATTAGGGATGGAGACATGAATTATGAATCATAGAATTGTAGCCCAAGGGATCCCACTTGAAGAAATAATCCCATACAAACATTTTCTGATCTGAAGAGGCTGCAAACTCAGAAAAGTTGATGGAATGGCAATGACCTCAGGATTTTATACATTTTGAAGTTTGATAGAATTTTTAACTTCTCTTTACCGTCTCTTTTAATCAGTCATATATTATTCATGTTTGAAGGAAAGTTGAAGGTTATTTAGTCCAAATCCTCCAATTTAAAGTGAGCAAACATAGCCAAGAAAAGTTCATAAATCTATTTAATAGAGAACATGACTCCAGGATTCTAAAAACTAATTAGATCTTCATGTTCTTTCAAAATATGTGTCCCTTTAGTGGATGAGTGAGCTCTTTCTGTTATGAAATGTGGTTTTAATTTATCAAATATTTTATTGTATAGCTGTCAAAGTATAACAGATAAATCAGTCTATGAATCGATGTTATATATAATATGCTTAATTTAAATACAAAGATGACACTAAAGTACCAAGCATGACTTCTGTACTAAGGATACTTCTTTTATGTCAATCCCTTTCCTTAAATATGTATTTCCAAATTTCTTTCTCATTATTTTATAATTCTATTCAGTGAGTAACCAACCCTCCCTAATCATTTTTAACATTTTCAGCTTGAGAGTTTCACGAGTGTTTTGGTTATACATAAAGCCTTCATGCTGCTAATACAAAAGAGCCTCTCATGCTGTATTATATATGTGCTGATTACTGTGTCAGCTTTGTCTCTGAGCTGCATCTTTTGAAGGACTTTTTGAGAGGTTCACTTGATAATTTAACTGTAATGGAATATGAACACAAGTGGTATAATGTCTGGGAATAGGGCAGACTGACAGAGTAACAAGTAAACCTAAACCATTTACTTTCCAAAAATAAGCAGTGTAATTTTGGCAAATAATTATGCAGGCTCTGAGTCTTTGGAATGCATACCCCACATATACACACACATCAAACAGACATACACACATATTAAAGTAAATGCATTCAAAGTCTAAAGCTAAATATATATGAAATAACATTAGCTTCAGGGTGGATTAATTGAAATATAATAGGCAGAAGAAATGATATAACAAACTCATTGTCATTTGCACAAGTTAGACATCTACTGTGATCACTCCTGTGCATAAAATTTTAGAAAGTTTACCAGAATAATTAAAAGAACTGGGGTCATTTCCTTCCTTCTTAAAAAAGCCATCTTAATGGAGGATTTAGTAGCTCTTTCAAATATTTGAAGGACCATCAAATAAAGAAGAGAAAAGACATACGTACTAGAGTACAAAATCTAGAAATAAAACTAATGGGTATAAGTTACAAGTATAGTCAATACAACATTGAATTTCTTAGACATTGTTGTTTAACAATAGAGATTTCTTATGAGGAATTTGGCTCTTTGTGACTCAAAATGTACAGGGGGGATTAACATTTTGCTGGCATTGCTCTCATTAAAAGGAGTTGTAGTAGGAAGAGGATTATTTGTAGGGGGATACTTTATAACTCTAGGATTTGGGATGAATAATTATATATAAGTCAATACTATGTTCAGTTTTCATGTGTACAGATGAGTATATTTAAATTTACTCTTAGGTCCCTTTGCAATTCATTAATAAATTAAATGATTTGTTTCTTCAGGCATGCTGAAGTTTCTGAATATCATGTTTAATAAAAATGTCCTATGTGGTTACAAATTTTGTTAACTAATCAGAGTAGAAATTGGCTGATATTTCATTTTTAAAAGATAATTTTAATGGGGTTATTAATAAGTCTAGTAATACTTTTATCATAGCAGCATAAAAATTAAGTCTAAAAGTATAGCTACCAAAAATGCTCTCATGAGATTTTTACTATTAATTTTTAAATGTATGTAAAAATATTTGCATATTCTAGAACTATTTAAGCCTTCTTTAAATTTAAATCACTTTTTATTTGTCTAGACTGTGAAAAAGATTACAGCCAAGGGACCTGATGCTTTCCCTATTTGTCCTTCATCAGGACAAATTTGTACTAGCAATTTAATAGCACTTTGTTATTCATAGTAAAAAACTGAGAATAGGATGTAAAAATAATGCATCTTTAATGAAAAAGTCTCATCTCATAATTATATTGATCAAGTTATAACTATTTCTCTGTTCTGCATTTAAAACACTTGCACATATTTTGAAACAAGCTTTATACATTTCAGTAATGAGTAAGAAATCCAGAACAGATCCAATGTTATATGGAATATCTAATAAAAACTCAAGATTTTCTTTATGTATATGGAAGGTATTTTGTATGAGAACACACATGAAAATATTACGTTAATTAAACTTTTAAAGCAGCTTTAAGAGTTAACTAATTTATTATAGTAGAAGAGCTCATGAGCTGTGAAAACTGGTATTGCTCTAAAATATGATAAATATCTAAAGAATCTCAAGATTTTAAAGTATATATTTTTTCTAAAATGATAAACCTAGTCAAGATATTTATAAATATCAATGATTAAGAGAATCATTATGGAAGCATTATGAAAATGCAGGTCAACCTTAAGTTGTCACTTCAAGGGACAGAGTAAGGCAGTAGGACATAGTTGGAACCTATAGACCAAGAGTATTAATAACATTGGGTGGACCAGGGCCGTGAGGCAAAAAAGAGAGAGTGATATGGGGGGTTGTTGGGTTGGGGATGAGAAAAGGGGGGAGGAAAGAAGGAAGAAAAGAAGGAAAAAAGAGAGGGAGAAAAGGAGGGAGGAAGAATGGAAAGAGAGAGAGGGAGTGATTGCAGGCAAGCATTTTTGCCTTCGCAACTGTAAAAAAAAAAAAAAATGTAGTGTTCATTGCAGGTTCAGAAACCGTGACTCACTCTGGCCCACCTGCGTATGAAAACATGGCCCAGGATCTTGTGGTACCTTATTTTTCACAGAGGTTTTTTCTTTTTCATATTGTATCATATCATTAATGCTCTTTATCCTTAAAATACAATGGTCAATATGAAATATACTGACATTTGCCCTATCTTCAGCAAAATTACAAACCATGAAGAAAGTATATATGGGGATGAATACAGATAAGAGCAAAAGAAGAAGGAACATAAATATAAATGATCTAAGTCATTTCATTTCAAAACATATGCTAAAATACAATTATTTTTCTAATTTATCATATTTATTAAAAGACCAGGGCCTCCCTGGTGGCGCAGTGGTTAAGAGTCCGCCTGCCGATGCAGGGGATACGGGTTCGTGCCCCGGTCTGGGAGGATCCCATATGCCGCGGAGCGGCTGGGCCCGTGAGCCATGGCCGCTGGGCCTGCGTGTCCGGAGCCTGTGCTCCGCAACGGGAGAGGCCACAACAGTGAGAGGCCCACATACCGCAAAAAGAAAAAAAAAAAAATAATAAAAAGACCATATATGCTAATGCATGTTGTTTATCATTAGAAAATAAATTGTTTAACCATTAAACCTATTGGTGGTAACACAGTGGTTAATTTAAGAGACAAAAACATTATTTAATGTGCAATTTCACATCATACTCACAACAATTCTATGAAAGGTAATAGTAACCCCTTTGTTCAAATGAGAAAACTCATGATTAAGGAGAGAATACATTTGTTCACCCAGCTGCAAAATGTTAGCAGCTAGCTTCAAACTAAGTCAAGTGTGTTTACTTTAGTACAGCACTGGACACCACTGTTTTTCCCATAATCCAGTTAGGGTGACCATGCATTCTGGCTCACACAGGACCATCCACTTTACACCTGTCATCCTTGTGTAATTACAAATAGAGCCACCTTTCACTTTCAGAATGTTCCAGTTTAGGCAATAAATCCTGTGGTCATTCTAATCATACTCCATATTGCTAGAATTGGCCTGTTTCTACCTCAAAATCCGAAATAATGTGTAGACGTGTGTGTGGCCACATGTATGCATGTGTGTCTGTGGTTTGCTAAACTACAGTAAAGGATGAAAAATGACCATAGTGTAGAAATTATTTTATAGATTTGTTGTTCTGTTCCTCAGTTTTAAGAAATCTATTTAATAAAACCTGAAATAGAAAGTAGATAATTATGTGCTGAATCTGGATTGCAAATATGATCAACTTGAGTAATTACAATAAGAAACTATTCATCTTTCTATAAAATATGCCCTTAATGGAATTCATGAATACTTTTTCACAAAAGGTAGATTAAATTAATATTCATGTTCTGGTCAAGTATGTACAACACTCAGTAATATTAGACCTATTAAATATTGCTCAATCAGGATATAGTAATTTTTATTCTCTAAATTTTGATACTCCAATGTCAGGTGATTTGAAAAAAAATATTAAAAATATTTTTCCTTTTGATGTATGATTTTAATCATTAGAATGATAAGCATATAAGTTGAAAATGACTTAATCCACTGTATAGACTCAACTTTATAAAATACACCAGACCGGTCAATCTAAGTATTTATACATAAATGTTAAATTAAAAAAGTAAAACATGTATGTATGTATTCTTTACATATCTTTTTTCTTTACATATCTTATACAGCTAGAGTGTACATAATTTTATTAAAGTCTATTGCATACATAATTTACCATACACTTATGTTTTCCCATATCATTTCATATATTATTGCTATAACATGTAATGATAGAGACTAACATTTATTGAGCATTTATTAAGTGCAGGGCACTCTTCTCAGCCCATTACATTTATTTCATCATCTAATCATCACAATGACCCTATGGTTGTGAGGCACTGTTCTATTCATGAACTCAGGATTAGGAAACGGAGTCATTCCTCAAAATTATACCACTATTAAGTAGTAGGGCCAGGAATTGAATATGAGCAATTTGTTCACAATAACCTCCCTTCAAGGGTCACACACACCAAACGGAAATTCATACACATATCTCTTAGTTTTAAAACTGTTAGTTAACTTCTAATTTTCCCATAACATTTGGAAGAAAAATGATTTTCTCCTCTTTCTCTCCTGTGTCCTACTGGTTCCATATCCTCTGATCAATCCTGTAACCCACTCTGGTCTGTATTGTGTAAACTTATAAGTATAATCAACACCTCCATCTAGGATTGGTACACTAACTGAAGAGGATTTTTAGTTAGTTTGTTTTCTGTGCAATTTGCTTAAAGTTTATGTAAACTTTTATCATCAACATATATTTGCTCCTTGTCTTTTGTTTTACTAATATTTTATAGTCATGTATCTGCAAAAATATTAGATTTCAGGCATTCTGGGCCATTTAAACACGTCTGTTCTGTAAATATTCTTTTTGCACCTATTTGGGAAAAGATTTGCCTCCTATGTAAGAAGAATAAAGAGGGGACATGGTTTAGGAAATTCCTAGCTGGGATGCTGTCAAATTCTGAGAAGTATCTTTAAAATTATCTTGCACCATTACCCAGAAATAAATTATTTCCCATGACTTACTGCAACATGTTATTAAACATTTCCTGTGGTTACTATTAGCCTGGATATTAAAACTTAACACGGTTTTGGACATTACATATGTTTGTGTATGGGCATGTGTGTGTATACGAATTATGTAGAAGCAGATATTGTATCTATTTAATTATTTATAACAGTGAGAATCCTTTTCTGATATGAAATGTTTCCTGGAATCATATAATTACTTAGGTCTCAGTATGTGAGATGAGAAGAAATTGGAAATAAATATAACTGAAATAAAAATACATAAAATTCTGCCAGTTTTCTAACCCAGTAATTGAATGTACATGTTTTCTTGCCCCAGCATTTAAACATAACATTTTTATTAAATACAGAATAAAATTCTATTTGCATTAACTTCTCTTAACATTTAAAAATATCTGTGTAATTTCAAAGATTATCTAGCTGAATTTCATAAAGAGTTAGGAATACCAAATTTATAATTTTTTTTTTTTTTTTCCTGTACGCGGGCCTCTCACTGTTGTGGCCTCTCCCATTGCAGAGCGCAGGCTCCAGACGCGCAGGCTCAGTGGCCATGGCTCATGGGCCCAGCCACTCCGCGGCATGTGGGATCTTCCCAGACTGGGACATGAACCCATGTCCCCTGCATCGGCAGGCAGACTCTCAACCACTGCGCCACCAGGGAAGCCCCAAATTTATAATTTTTGATTCTTAACTTTTAATAAGAATTCTATTGTCTCACTCCCCTGCAACCTTGCCATTTTTCCCAAATGGGCTTTCCATGGTTCATTAACTCTGAATATGGAATTACATCAGGCAGGCCTATAGCCTATAGGGGAATGAGGCATTTACCCTGCAGACCTATGATGGAATCCTTCAACAGCCAGAGATCCTTCTATTCATATATTTGAAGCCATCTCTTAATTTGCTACTGACTTAAAAAACTAAATCAATAACACAAGAAAAGGAACATTAAAATTTTGTTTTACGCCAACTTATTCAATACCATTTAAGCACTAGTAAATCAGAGAAAATTCATTTGGACTTCAGTACCTGATATCAAATGCAACTCTAAAGTTTGTCAAGAAGGAGAGTTCTTTCTTGATGGGAAAAAGAGAAAAAATATAGACCTTTTTTTTTTTTTTTTTTTTTGGTTTTTTTTTTTTTTTGCCGTACGCGGGCCTCTCACTGCTGCGGCCCCTCCCGTTGCGGAGCACAGGCCCCGGACGCGCAGGCTCAATGGCCATGGCTCACGGGCCCAGCCGCTCCGCGGCACGTGGGATCCTCCCGGACCGGGGCACGAACCCGCGTCCCCTGCATCGGCAGGCAGACTCTCAACCACTGCACCACCAGGGAAGCCCTAGACCTTTTTTCAATATGACTGCCACTTATGTCATTGCCATAAAAAATATATTCTAGTTTTGAATCTGATTTTAAAGCAAATATTTGAAACACTATCCACCATAACAAAATAATTCACACTCATCCTGTCCTCTTGCTGCAGACACAAATAATACAAGTTCTCTTCCATAAAGGGATACTGACTTCAGGTTTCAGCTTCCACATATAAAGTTTGGGGAATTCCCTGGCAGTCCAGTGGTTAGGACTCCACACTTTCACTGCCAAGGGTTAGGGTTCGATACCTGGTCAGGGAGCTAGGATCCCACAAGCCACGTGGCGCAGCAAGGAGGAAAAAAAAAAAAAGAGTTTGGAAGTTGCCACTCCTGTACTTAAAGCAAGAAAAATATTGACAGCCTGAAAATCAATGACTTTTACTGGATTCATCAGAGAATTGAGGTTGCAAGGCAAACTACCACCTTAAAGACTAGAAAGAAAGGCACATTGGGTAACACTGGAGAGATCTGCTTACCTGGGGCAAAAGGTCCTGGAAACATAAACTGGTCGAAATACTTAAATGGTATTTTTGAAGAATTGCTAGAGGTTTAGTATGGACTGTCAGGGAGAAGAGAATAATCATTATGAAATTCACTCAGAGACTTTTCTACAGCAAAGGCCTACACTCCATAAAAAGACTACCAGAGCCTTTCCCAGTTGGGGAAAGGAAATTTCTCCCACTCCAGCCACCTCTAGGCTTTCTGTATCACACAAGGGGGAAAAAATTAGTCAACAGGGGTCAGGGGTTCAAGAAAATAGATTGGGAACACTGCAATCAAGAAAAGGAAGAAGGTGTAAGGAAAATGCTAAACCACTAGAGAAACACATGTGACAGTCATAGTCCTGAGGCCCAGCCTCACTAAAAAACGGAGATATAATCAGAAGATTGCAGAATGCTCCCTCTCCACTTCACCTAACCACCATACCAAAAGGGATTCAGTATGATAACAGCAAATTACAGCTGAATGAGCTGCAAGACACAGACTCTCTGAGGAGTACTTATGGATGCCCAAAGTCATGAGGAGACAGCAATAAGCACACAAGATGATTTTAAAGACTGGAGCCTCCGCTTACAGCAAAAATTAAAACAGCCCAATTCTTAGCCAGGATAATATACATCCTCACTCTATTTGCTTCAGTTAATATTCACCCTCCCCCCCAAAAAAACATATCTAGCTTTTAAAAGAAAATTATAAAGCATGCCAAAGGCAAAAGCAAACAACACAGTCTTCAGAGACAAAGCAATCATGAGATATGACTGAGAACCAGACTGAGATATGATAAGGATATTAGAATGATCAGGCAGGGAATATATAATGACTATGATTAATATGTTAATGTCTCTAATGGAAAAAGTATACAACATGCAAGAACAGATGACTAAGGTATGCAAAGTATCTCTAAAAGCAGTAAAAAGGAATGCTAGAAAAAATAAAACACTATAAAAATGAAGAATGCCTTCTACAGGTTCATCAGTGGACTCAGAAAGGCTGAGGAAAGAATCAGTGGTCTTGTAGGTAGGGCAACAGGGATACCCAGTCTGAAATGCAAAGAGAAAAAAGAAGGAAAACCAGAACTAACTTCCAAAAATGGTGAAACAACATAAAAAAAAAGGAACATATGTGTAAATAGAATACAAGGAAGAGAAGAAAGAGAAAATAGAGCAGAAGAAATATTTGAAGTAATAGTGGCAAAGATTTTTCCAAAATTAATGATGACCACCAAGCAACAGATTCAGGAGGCCGAGAGAACACCAAGCAGGATATAGCAAATAAACCACACCTAGGCATATCATATTGAAAAAGCAGAAAATCAAAGAAAACTTTAAAAGAAGGAACATGAGAAACTTTGATTTATATAAAGAAAGGAAGAGTGTCAGAGAAAGAATGATGGTAAAATAAAACATTTTATTTGTTACTCTTGATCTAAAAGTTGTTTCTTTAAAAATAATAGTAAGAATATATTAGGTGATTATAGCATATGGACACTTGAATGACAAATATTACAAGAAATGATGAGAAGGAATCATATAAATCTAACAAAATGTGTACAGAATCTGTATGTGGAAAACTATGAAACAATGATGAAAGAAATCAAAGAGTATCTAAATAATTGGAGATATATTCCAGGTTTCTGGATTGGAACACTTGATACTGGTAAGATCTCAATTCTAACCAAGTTGATCTATCGGTTCAATGAAAGCCAATCAGAATCTCAGGAAACCATTTGTAGATACTGACAAACTGATTCAAAAATTTATATGGAAAGACAAAAGACCTACAATAGCACAAACTGAAGAAGAACAAAGTTAAAGGATTCACACTATCTGATTTCAAAACTTAGCCTAAATCTACAGCAAATAATAAAGAATGGTGAAATAACAGACATATAGAATAGTAGATCAGAATAAAGATCCCAGGATAGGACCCACACAATCATAGTCAATCAATTTTTAACAGAGGCACAAAGGGCAATACAATGAAGAAATGATAGTCTTTCCAATAACTGGTGCTGGAACAACTAGACAGCCATATGCAAAAAAAAAAAAAAAGGAATCTAGACATAGACTTCACATATTACATAAAAGTTTACTCATTACATAAAATTTATTTAAAATGGATCATTATAATATGCAAAAGAATAAAACTTAAAAAACAAAACATAGGAGAAAATCTATTTAGATACAATAGTAAAAACATCCCAGAATGAAAAATTAATAAGCTGGACTTTATTAAAATTAAAAACTTCTTTGTCAAAGACGTTAAAATAATTTTAAATATAAACTGGGAGAAAATATTTTCAAACTATATATCTGATAAGGGAAATATATCTAACATACACAAAGAACTTGTAAAACACAAGAAAAAAACAACTAAAAAATGGGCAAAATGTTTAAAAAGACACATCACCAAGAATGTATACAAATGGAAAAGAAACATGAAAACACGCTCAACATCATTTGCCATTAGGGGAATGCAAACTAAAAAATATAATAGGTTATTATAATGCCTGGAAATCTAAAAACTGACAATACAAATTGCTGGTGAAATACAGAGCAACAGGGACTCATTCATTGCTGGTGACAATACAATAGGGTATAGCTACTTTAGAATACAGTTTGGTAGCTTTTTACAAAGCTAAACATAGCCTTACCATATGATCCAGGAGTAATGCTCCTATATATTTCCAACAGATTTAAAAACTATGTCCACAATAACACATGCATGCAAAGGTTTATAGCAGTTCCATTCCTAATCACTAAAACTATGAAGCAATCAAGATGTCTTTCAATAAAGTGAATGGATATGCAAACTGATCGACATCCATAAAATGGAATGCTATTCAATAATAAAAAAGAACAAACTATCAAGCCAAACAAAGCCATGAATGAATCTTAAATATATTGTGCTAGGTGAAAGCAGCCAAACTAAATGATGTATATAGTGTCATTCATTTATTTGAAATTCTGTAAAGGCAAGATGGCAGAAACTATATACACATCAGTGGCTACCAGGGATTTGAGAGGGCAGTAAGAGGACTGACTAGATGACTCACAGGGGATCTTTTAGGGTAGTGAAACTATTCTGTCTGATACTGGAATGCTGCATACATGACACTATGCATTTATCAAAATCCACAGATAAAGATGTGGTAAAGGGGATTGCACAACTAAAGGCAAAAGGAACTATACAAAATGACCACTGTATTAATTGATAAAGTTTTTTCTTACAAGGGTAGAGGTTAACCATTCTAAAACTATAATACGTGTGTACTAGAATTGAACAATTCAGTAAATGGCTGGTGGACAGCTGAAGCCAGGTTTCTAACTGTTGGAATGTTACAGATTGATAGTAAGGGGAGAAGGTTAGAATGACCCACATGCTAATGGCTTAGAGTCGTAAACATCAGCATAAACTCATGTTTAGCTTAATATAGACACAGATGGATGCACTATAAATATTTATAGATTTGTGCCTAAGCATGGATAAATATACACACATATATTCCATTGCTCAATCAGCTGAGAAGGCCTATAAGCAATGACACCCCAGTAGTAAAGAGTACATCTAGAGCTCATATCTTATTTTCTAATACCACTCTCCAATTAAAAAAATATATATTGCAGTCCTTGGAGAAACGGTTAATTCTACAACTCAGGCAGGACATATACAACATGGTACTGGAGCACCAGAAAATAAGGAAGCACTCTAAAACACAACAAAATAGAAAACACAATGATTGTTGTATGTAAATAAGACATAGGAGTCATCTGAAAGAGCCCCCAGTGGTCAAGTCTGGAACAATTTGAGCAAAAAATTAGTAGAATATCACATTGTAATCCAAAGCATAAATAAATATTCATGAGTCTATACTAATATAAATATATAATTAAATAAATAAATACTCAGAGAGGGGCTACACAAAACTCCCCTGGATAAGAATGCCAAATTATTTAGATTTCTTGCCCTCAAGGAGGTGGAGCCTAACTCTCCACTTCTTTTATTTTTATTTTTATTTTTATTTTTTATTTTTTTATTAGTTTCTGCTTTATAACAAAGTGAATCAGTCATACATATACATCTGTTCCCACATCCCTTCCCTCATGCATCTCCCTCCCTCCCACCCTCCCCATCCCACCCCTCCAGGCGGTCACAAAGCACCGAGCTGATCTCCCTGTGCTCTGCGGCTGCTTCCCACTATCTATCTACCTTATGTTTGGTAGTGTATATATGTCCATGCCTCTCTTTCGCTTTGTCACAGCTTACCCTTCCCCCTCCCCATATCCTCAAGTCCATTCTCAAGTAGGTCTGTGTCTTTATTCCTGTTTTACCCCTAGGTTCTTCATGACATTTTTTTTTTAATTCCATATATATGTGTTAGCATACGGTATTTGTCTTTCTCTTTCTGACTTAACTTCACTCTGTATGACACACTCTAGGTCTATCCACCTCATTACAGATAGCTCAGTTTCGTTTCTTTTTATGGCTGAGTAATATTCCATTGTATATATGTGCCACATCTTCTTTATCCATTCATCCGATGATGGACACTTAGGTTGTTTCCAGCTCTGGGCTATTGTGAATAGAGCTGCAATGAACATTTTGGTACATGTCTCTTTTTGAATTATGGTTTTCTCAGGGTATATGCCTAGTAGTGGGATTGCTGGGTCATATGGTAGTTCTATTTTTAGTTTTTTAAGGAACCTCCATACTGTTCTCCATAGTGGCTGTACCAATTCACATTCCCACCAGCAGTGCAAGAGTGTTCCCTTTTCTCCACACCCTCTCCAGCATTTATTGTTTCTAGATTTCTTGATGATGGCCATTCTGACTGGTGTGAGATGATATCTCATTGTAGTTTTGATTTGCATTTCTCTAATGATTAATGATGTTGAGCATTCTTTCATGTGTTTGTTGGCAGTCTGTATATCTTCTTTGGAGAAATGCCTATTTAAGTCTTCTGCCCATTTTTGGATTGGGTTGTTTGTTTTTTTGCTATTGAGCTGCATGAGCTGCTTATAAATTTTGGAGATTAATCCTTTGTCAGTTGCTTCATTTGCAAATATTTTCTCCCATTCTGAGGGTTGTCTTTTGGTCTTGTTTATGGTTTCCTTTGCTGTGCAAAAGCTTTGAAGTTTCATTAGGTTCACTTCTTAAGTGTGGGTTGCAGATAGTAAAATCTTTTCAAAGAAGAGGGAAAGGGAAGAAAAGGGGGTACTTTACAGTAGAGAAATAAAGCAAACACTATCACAGCCAGGTGATCAAGGTTAACATCAACAGTGGTAATTCATGTCGACAGTATACACTCTAGATATGACTTATTGAGAATGGCAATTTACCTTTTGTTATCTTCCTCACAAAAAAACAAAAATCCAGTCCAATCATGAGAAAAGTATCAAATAAATCCCAATTGAAGGACATTCTAAAAAATATCTAGCCAGTACTCCTTAAAACTGTCAAAGTCATCAAAAACAAGGAAAGTCTGAGAAACTGTCATAGTCAACAGAAGCCTAAGAAGACTTGACTACTGAATGTAATATGTTATCGTGAATGTTATGCTGGAACAGAAAATGGACATGGTTAAAAACTAAGAAAATCCGAATACAGTATGGACTTTAGTTAATAGTAACATATCAATATTGTTTCCCCTATTGTGATAAATGTACCATACTAATGTAAGATTCCAATAACAAGTGAAATTGGGTATGGGGTATATGGAAACTCTCTGTTCATATATGGATATATGGAAATCCCTGCCACTGCTTTCTAAATCTAAATCTATTTTATTTATTTTTATTTATTTATTTATTTTTTGCGGTAGGCAGGCCTCTCACTGTTGTGGCCCCTCCCGTTGCAGAGCACAGGCTCCGGATGCGCAGGCTCAGCAGCCATGGCTCACGGGCCCAGCCGCTCTGCGGCATGTGGGAACCTCCCAGACCGGGGCACGAACCCGTGTCCCCTGCATTGGCAGGCGGACTCTCAACCACTGCGCCACCAGGGAAGCCCTAAATCTATTTTAAAAGAGAAGTTTATTACAAAAAAAAATTTTTTTTAAGATACCCAAGAATGGCTGTTGGTGAGAAAGGAGCTGAAGGAACAAGGGTTTAAAAATTTACATATAAATTAGTAGACAGGGACTTCCCTGATGGTGCAGTGGTTAAGACTCCGCCTGCCAATTCAGGAGACATGGGTTTGATCCCTGGTCCGGGAAGATCCCACATGCCCCGGGGCAACTAAGCCCATGCGCCACAACTACTGAGCCTGCGCTCTAGAGCCCGTGAGCCACAACTGCTGAGTTCAAGCACCACAACTACTGGAGCCAGCGTGCTTTAGGGCCCATATGCCACAGCTACTGAGCCCGCGTACTGCAACTACTGAAGCCCGTGCACCTAGAGCCTGTGTTTCGCAACAAGAGAAGCCTGTGCGCCGCAATGAAGAGTAGCCTCCACTCGCCGCAACTAGAGGAAGCCTGTGCACAGCAACAAAGATCCAACACAGCCAAAAAATAAATATAAATTAAAATAATAATGATAAAATTAATTAATTAATAGAATTATTTAAGACAAAGAGGACTATTATCTGAATTACAGTCTGTTGGATGTGGAACAGACCCTATTATTTAATCCTAGTTCCCCTCTCATATAAGTTTATGAAGACACCGAGCCCATGAGAAATAAAGGGGCTTGGTCAAAGTGATGCTTTTACATTAATTCTGAAATCTCTACAGAAATTGAATTCCTGAAGATGAGATTGTTACTCTTCACTTTTCTAAAACTCTCTAGTCTAAGAATTATTAAAGTTGTTTTATTTCTTCTGCCTTAGACATTTTCCTGAGGTTTACATTTTTATTTTGTAAAATGTACTTATGGAAATACATTCTTTAAAAAACTATTTTAAAGTGGTGCTAGGAAAACTGGACAGCTACATGTATAAGAATGAAATTGGAACATTCTCTAACACAATACACAAAAATAAACTCAAATAGGTTAAAGACCTAAATGTAAGACCGGATACTATAAAACTCCTAGAGGAAAACATAGGACAAACACTTTGACATAAATAGCAGAAATATCTTTTTGGATCCACTTCCTAGAGTAATGAAAATAAAAACAAAAATAAACAAATGGGACCTAATTAAACTCAAAAGCTTTTGTACAGCAAAGGAAACCATAAACAAAACGAAAAAACAACCCACAGACTGGGAGAAAATGTTTACAAACTATGCAACTGATAAGGGATTAATCTCCAAAATATACCAACAGCTCACACAGCTCAATATCAAAAACAAACAAACAACCCAATCAAAAAAATGGGCAGATGATCTAAAAGAAATTTCTCCAAAGAAGACATACAGGTGGCCAACAGGCACACGAAAAGATGCTCAACATCGCTAACTTATTAGACAAATGCAAATCAAAACAACAATGAGGTATCACCTCACACCAGTCAGAATGACCATCATCAAAAAGTCTACAAACAATAAATGCTGGAGAGGGTGTGGAGAAAAGTGAACCCTCCTACACTGTTGTTGGGAGTGTAAATTGGTACAGCCACTATGGAGAACAGTATGGAGGTTCTTGAAAAACTAAAAATAGAGCTACCATATGATCCTGCAATCCCACTCCTGGGCATATATCTGGAGAAAACCATAATTCAAAAAGATACATGCACCCCACTGTTCACTGCAGCAGTATTTACAATAGCCAAGACATGGAAGCAACCTAAATGTCCATCGATTAATGAATGGATAAAGAAGATATGGTACATATATACAATGGAATACTACTCAGCCATAAAAAGAATGAAATAATGTCATTTGCAGCAACATGGATGGACCTAGAGATTGTCATAGTGAGTGACATAAGTCGGACAGAGAAAGACAAATATCATATGATACAGTTTTTATGTGGAATCTAAAAAAATGGTACAAGTGAACTTATTTACGAAACAGAAAATGACTCACAGATGTAGAAAACAAACTTATGGTTACCAAGGGAGAAAGGGGGAGAGGGATAAACTGAGAGATGGGATTGACGTATACACACTACGTATACACACAGGGAACTCTACTCAATACTCTGTAAATGACCTATATGGAAAACGAATCTAAAAAAGAGTGGATACATGTATATGTGTAACTGATTCACTTTGCTGTACACCTGGAACTAACACAACACTGTAAATTAACTATACTCCAGTATAAAATAAAAATTTTAAAAATAAAACATTTTAAACCTAAATAATAATAAATTTGAAGTATTACTCTCATAAAAAGGGAATACCTCCTCGGTTATTCCTTTGTTAACTTCTACTTCTATATGTGAGAAAATATCACTCTACGGTTGTATATTTGCATAAGAAATTTCTTTGAATAAATGACTCTTATGTATTTGGAGCTGTTGTGTTCTTTCGAATAACATTTTTTCACCATTACTCAAATGAATTAATTTCCATAAATACAGGATCTGTATAAAAATTTTAAAACCAAAAAATATCAACAGCAGTATTATAGCTTTATAGGGCTTCCAAAATATTCTAGAGTAACAGAATTTTATAACATTTCTAGAAATTCTGTTCTAATATTTCAAATCAGTAAGGGAGTACTTTTAATCTAGTTGAAGGAAAAGGTAGAGAAACAGAGTGTTATCCTTTCCCCTTTCCTCATCTGAGACCTGGAATCTTCATAACTGCTGCTTTATTTTGGCAAATGATTTAACAGTACAGATATCCTTTCCTAGATATATCACAGGGAAAAGATAACAATCCTTTTGTTAAACAGCTTATTACAGTGATAACTTGCATATATATAAGCACGGGTCGGCAAAGAACTCCATTTTTTTAAAACCCACAGAATCACTATGTGCTTCCAAGCCTGAGATAACAATTGATACTGAGAACTGGAACAATTCTTCTAGAAACTAAGAACAGTTGGTCTGCTTTTCTGTATTTTCCCAGCATTTGCACATAAAAGATCCCATTAGGACAGTTTGCTCACACTCAATATGGGGTTCCCCTACTGAACAGAGTTGTACATGAAGTCTCCTCAGAGATGTTTGGCCTTCCTTTTATCAGAGTTACCTTTGCCTCACCCACTGAGCATTCATGGAATGATGTGAAGCTAGGAAACAAGTTTGGCTTCCTTCCCACTCTCAGTATGAGACACAGGAGCTTAACCAGAAAAGAACATTGAATTGCAGGTATCAATACTTTGAGTTTCCAAGGCATTTCTATGGTAAGAAATGATGAAGTAATGATATATAATTTGACTTTGATGTGAAACAGATGCGCGTACATTAATCTAATATTAGCCAGTGATTAAACCCTTAATATTGTAGATAGATTGTTTTATGTATAAGGAACAAAAAAGAATTCATTTTAAAGTGGTTTTAAGTTTTGTAATTTTATGATCATGAAAATAGCTTTTTTATGCAAACAGATTCTGAGCGATGGCATAGCCTGTAATGATACTTCATCTGTATTCAGTTGTTTAACCCTGTCACTGTTCCACAGTTTCTAGATAAGGGAAACCCTTGCATATTCCAAGCAGGTCTGCTCACTGACATGATATTAATGAATAGCGGCACCACATCAAATTTGGAGGAGGACCAGCCACAAGGAAGTTATTTATGTAATTATTCCAGGCTGCAAACCAAAAAGCAATGGCTCTTAAACTGCCAGAGCCAAGAATTAGTAGAGCAAGGAATGTCTTATTCCTGACAAATCAATATAGTGAGGCTTTTCACTTCATTCCACTGGGGTAATTAAAACATTTGGATCCAAGGGGATCCATGGGACACAATGCATGACAAATTTTAGCCACCACCCACAACCATCTCTAAACAGCACTATAGCCAAGCATTTCCAGAAATTGCAGCCAAAAGGGACAACGGAAACATAAAGCAGCGTTCTTCATTAATTCAGGCAGAGGAGTTCTATAGTGATGGCATATGTTTTGGTGGTATATTTTCTAATTGAAATGAAGTAGTACAAAAAGTATCAATAGGAGCAAGCAACCTAAGGTTTTATCATATGCTCATAGAGAATTGTTTTAGGTGTTACAGTTTATGAGGTCCAAAATTTGACTTAGTGGGCTAAATAAGTCTCTGTTGCTGTCTAATAGCACTGTAATTACCAAAAGTAATAATGCATGTAATTAAAAAATAAAATAATAGAGAAGCTTTTTTAATTAAAAGATCTGCTCCATTCTAGTCATTTCAAATCATTCTCTATAGATGGAAAAAACTACACTTATTAGTTCATGTTTTCTATTTACCACTATTTATTTTGATCTCCTTAAATCAGATATATATACAGCTCTTTATTGAGTTACTGATTTTATAAATTTCTTATTGGATTCCCAGTGGGATAAATAAAAATTTAGCTTAATTATACTTCGCCCCACTTTCTTACCCTGCTTCTCTCTCATGTACTATATAGGCCCAGATATAAGATTGTTCACTAAACTCTGGTACGTATGTATGAGTCCTAAAATGCACGATTATAGGCCATTTCGTTCAGAAGCTTTTTTTTGAGCAAGATAAAATATAGGAAAATACAATAAGACCTCAGTTGTCCAGAATGATTAAGGAAGCTTGGTGGCATGAGTAAAAACAAAAGGCGAAGTAATATAAGAAAAAGTTAGTAATGCTCACTGTATACGACATCACAATAAATATTAGATGTCTTTATAAATCTGTCTTTGGAACTCATTTTGCAAGACAATGCAAAAATCTTATTTTTGTTATGAAGAAAATATTTCTTTACATTTACAAAATTTAAAAGAGATAATAATATTTATGTTATATCAATGGTACTTAGAACTTGGACTAACTTATCCAGTGACAAGATAATACATGAATTTAAAAGGTGCTACATTTCAAGTAATTTAGGTAGAACTGAGGATGATGGGCTCTGAAAAGCTGTGCTACATGATTTGAAAAGTGGTTCTAATGGTGACTAAGACAGTGAAGTAGAAGATGCAAGTAAAGAGTTTAAATACCACTGATGAACACAGATGCAAAAATCCTCAACAAAATACTAGCAAAGAGAATCCAACAGCACATTAGAAGGATCATACACCATGATCAAGTGGGGTTTATCGCAGGAATGCAAGGATTCTTCAATACACACAAATAAATCAGTGATACACTATATTAACATATTGAAGAATAAAAATCATATGATTATCTCGAGATGCAGAAAAAGCTTTTCACAAAATTCAACACCGATTTATGATAAAAACCCTCCAGAAAGTAGGCATAGAGGGAACTAACCTCAACATAATAAAGGCCATAAATGACAAGCCCACAGCCAACATCATTCTCAATGGTGAAAAACTGAAACCATTTCCTCTAAGATCAGGAATAAGACAAGGTTGCCCACTCTCACTGCTATTATTCAACATACTTTTGTAAGTTTTAGCCACAGCAATCAGAGAAGAAAAAGAAATAAAAGGAATCCAAATCGGAAAAGAAGTAAAGCTGTCACGGTTTACAGATGACAGGATACTATACATAGAGAATCCTAAAGATGCTACCAGAAAACTACTAGAGCTAATCAATGAATTGGGTAAAGTAGCAGGATCCAAAATTAATGCACAGAAATCTCTGGCATTCCTATACACTAATGATGAAAAATCTAAAAGAGAAATTAAGGAAACACGCTCATTTACCATTGCAACAAAAAGAATAAAATACCTAGGAATAAACCTACCTAAGGAGACAAAAGACCTGTATGAAAAAACTATGAGACACTGATGAAAGAAATGAAAGATTATACAAACAGATGGAGAGATACACCATGTTCTTGGATTGGAAGAATCAAACACTGTGAAAATGATTCCACTACCCAAAGCAATCTACAGATTCAGTGCAATCCCTATCAAACTACTAATGGCATTTTTCACAGAACTAGAACAAAAAATTTCACAATTTGTATGGAAACACAAAAGACCCCGAATGGCCAAAGCAATCTTGAGGAAGAAAAATGGAGCTGGAGGAATCAGGCTCTCAGATATCAGACTATACTACAAAGCTACAGTAATCAAAACAGTATGGTACTGGCACAAAAACAGAAATATAGGTCAATGGAAAAGGATAGAAAGCCCAGAGATAAACCCACGCACATATGGTCACCTTATTTTTGATAAAGGAGGCAAGGATATACAATGGAGAAAAGACAGGCTCTTCAATAAGTGGTGCCTGGAAAACTGGACAGCTACATGTAAAATAATGAAATTAGAACACTCCCTAACACCATACACAAAAATAAACTCAAAATGGATTAAAGACCTAAATGTAAGACCAGACACTATAAAACTCTTAGAGGAAAACATAGGCAAAACACTCTGACATAAATCACAGCAAGATCCTTTTTGACCCAGCTCCTAGAGAAATGGAAATAAAAACAAAAATAAGCAAATGAGACCTAATGAAACTTAAAAGCTTTTGCACAGCAAAGGAAAACCTAAACAAGACAAAAATACAACCCTCAGAATGGGAGAAAATATTTGCAATAGAAGCAACTGACAAAGGATTAATCTCCAAAATTTACAAGCAGCTCATACAGCTCAATATCAAAAAAACAAACCAATCCAAAAATGGGCAGAAGACCTAAATAGACATTTCTCCAAAGAAGATAAACAGATTGCCAACAAACACAAGAAAGAATGCTCAACATCACTTATCATTAGAGAAATGCATATCAAAACTACAATGGGGTATCACCTCACACCAGTCAGAACGGCCATCATCAAAATATATACAAACAATAAATGCTGCAGAGGGTATGGAGAAAAGGGAACCCTCTTGCACTGTTGGTGGGAATGTAAATTGATACAGCCACTATGGAGAACAGTATGGAGGTTCCTTAAAAAACTAAAAATAGAACTACCATACGACTCAGCAATCCCACTACTGGGCATATACCCTGAGAAAACCATAATTCAAAAAGAGTCATGTGCCACAATGTTCATTGCAGCTCTCTTTACAATAGCCAGGACATGGAAGCAACCTAAGTGTCCATCGACAGATGAATGGATAAAGAAGATGTGGTGCATATATACAAAGGAATATTACTCAGCCATAAAAAGAAATGAAATTGAGTTATTTGTAGTGAGGTGGATGGACCTAGAGTCTGTCATACAGAGTGAAGTAAGTCAGAAAGAGACAAACAAATACCATATGCTAACACATATATTATGGAATCTAAATTAAAAAAAAAAGTTTCTGAAGAACCCAGAGGCAGGACAGGAATAAAGACACAGACATTGAGAATGGACTTGAGGACACAGGGAGGGGGAAGCGTAAGCTGGGACTAAGTGAGAGAGTGGCATGGACTTATATATACTACCAAATATAAAATAGCTAGTGGGAAGCAGCCGCATAGCACAGGGAGATCAGCTCAGTGCTTTGCGACCACCTAGAGGGGTGGGATAGGGAGGGTGACAGGGAGACACAAGAGGGAGGGGTTATGGAGATATATGTATATGTATAGCTGATTCACTTTGTTATAAAGCAGAAACTAACACACCATTGTAAAGCAATTATACTCCAATAAAGATGTTAAAAAATAAATAAATAAAGTCAAGGGAGATTAAAAAAAAGTTTAAATAAAATTGTTTCATAAGATTTGAGTGTTGAAAAGTAAATCTGTATTTACATATTACTTACATAAATGCTTTTAAATATGTAATTAAATTAAATATTACCAGAAGTAGAATTTGACATATTTGCCTCTAAATTTACTTCTAGCAAATCTGGCCAAAAAATGTTTTTATTTTGAGAATTTCTCAATTTAAAAAATGGGGGCTTTCTATTTGGGTTCTCTCTTCCTCTCTCTCTCCATATATGTATCACAAATGTTACTCCCTGTAATGGTTACTTGTTTGATATATTGATATATTTACAGTATATTTTTAAAGAATGTATTAATTAGCCTACATTATTATTCTCAAGTACATGGTGCCTCTTCCTGAAGAAGGATCAAACCCCCAGTCTTGTTAAAATCATGTATGTGAGAACAATGTGTCACTTCTGGAAATAAATTTTAGAGCTAGTCTGTAAGTCATGCTCTCTTTTTTCCCTTTCCAGAACCACCAGCCTGATCCAGACAGAGGCTTCTTCATCAGGCTGGATGCCAGAGGGGAGGAAACCTTTGTTTGTGTAAGCTGGTCAAGGTTTAATGATATAGAAAGACTTTTTTTTTTTCCCTACAGTATAACACAGTTCACCTGACTGATACATATGCTAACCTTCATTTCATGAGACAAAGACTGCAGACAGTGTCTGAGGCCTTTCCACAAAGATATGATAGCCTTTACTATTCTCTACCTCTCTTCATTGTATTTCATCTTGCAATTTAGGCTAGCAGTAAATTATTTTCCATTGTTAAGACTGGAAACATATTCATTCCTGGGTAACCATCTGTAGTAGGCTGAATAATGGTCCCTGTAAATATTAGGTCCTAATCCCTGGATCCTGTAAATGTTACTTTATTGGGGGGAAAATCTTTGCAAATGTGATTAAGTTAAGGATTTTGAGATGGGAAAATTATCTTGAATTATCTGGTGGACCCTAAATACACTCACAAGTATCACTGTAAGAGCAAGTCAGAGGGAGAGTAGACTGACCTAGAGGAGATAACAAAGAAAGATTTGAAGATGCTGGTCTTGAAGGCTAGAGTATGTAGTTACAAACCAAGGAATGCTGGTGGCCTCCAAAAGCTGGTAGAAGTAGGAAATGGCTTCTCTCCTAGAGTTTCCAGAATAGTGTGGCTTTGCTGAGACCTTGATTTCAGCACAGTGAAACAGTATAATCATTAAAAGTGGAGCTCTACATAAAAAAATAGGTTTGATTTTGATTCCTGGCTCTACATTTTATTAACTACATGATGCACCACAAGTTACATAACATTTCTGAATTTCCTCATATAGGTAATGGGAATAATAATAGCATCTCCCTCATAGGTTTGTTGTGAGAATTAAGTAAGAGTCTCTATAAAACTTTGAGATATTTGGGTTGATTGCTATGCCATTTATCAAAATGGATAAAACTGGAAAGATAACTTGCATGGAGCAGTAAAGGTAGTAATTGGAGATCAAGTGTCCTGTTTTGTAAAATGACTATTTAATATGTCTCTTGGAGAGCCAGCTGATAATATGAAGTAAGAAGGTTGATATGATGTACAGATCTAGAGTTCAGAGAGCATTTAAACTGGAAGATGAAAAGGGATTCACATCATCAGCATGTAGGTGGTATTATAAAGCATGAGACTAAGTGAGATTATCTAGGAAGAATGTTTAAAGAAGATAAATGCTCTCAGGATACGTGGCTGGAGTTCTTCAGTGTTTAAGGTTGAAGAGGAAAAGTTGTCATCTGAGACAACTTTAAAGTGGCAACAAGAGAAATAAAGGGAACAATGAAAAAATATTGCGGAAACTGCTTCAATCAGAATTCAGTTGCGAATAACAGAAACCAATCTATCAGCTTCAAGCAGAATGGGATTAAATACAGGAAATTAGATGCTTACAAATTTGATTGTTGGGCTGGTCTTACAAAAATTACTACCAGAACAAGGTAACTGAGTTTTCCTATCAAGGGAAGAGTTTCACGTCATAAGCAGAAATCTGGTGAAACACATAGGCATCGTCTCCACTTCTGGCTCCCCGTTCCTACTCTCTTAGCCGCAATCTGGAGATAAAAAACCACCACCCAGATATAGTCATGTTGCACAAACAGAAAGAGTGCTTCTTGCTCTATGCTCTGCTCCCTCCATCAGTTTCAAATTCCAGATTCACTAGTGCATTTCATTGGCAGTACATAAATCCTTACATCTGTGTATTATATATATGGAAGTTTGGGAAATACGATTTTTAGCTACTGTAGTACAGGAAGGTAATATAGAAGAATGTTGGTATAGATATTAAATGAGTCAATTTACCATATGTATCAAAAGAGATTCAACAGGAGAGAGTTATTTCAAGGAGAGATGAGTAGCCAGTTGTGTGGAATGCTACTGATAAGGCAAGTAGATAAAAACAGAAATGATAATTGAATTTGGCATCATTGGAGGTTCTTGGTGATCTCAACAATAGCAGAGGAGGGTGAAAACTTTAGGGATGTAAAATAGCTAGCTAGTGGGAAGCAGCCACATAGCACAGGGAGATTAGCTTGGTGCTTTGTGACCACCGAGAGGGGTGGGAGGGAGAGGCAAGAGGGAGGAGATATGGGGGTATATGTATATGTATAGCTGATTCACTTTGTTACACAGCAAAAACTAGCACGCCATTGTAAAGCAATTATACTCCAATAAAGATGTTTAAAAAAATAAAATCAACTAAAAATTAAAAAAAAATTTAGGGAGATGGAACAGATTGAAGAGTGAATAAGAAGTGAGGAAAATGAGATAAGAATGGTCATAACTTATTCTCAGAGTATTTTTTGTGAAAAGAAGTAGAGAAATGGAATAATAGTTAGAGGTGGATGGAAGGATCAATGAAAAAAATGGTTTTTTGTTGGTTTTAAATAAGGTATGTTGGTAAACTGACGGGAATAATTCAGTAGGGATGAAGAAATGATGTTTCAAAAGAAATAATCCTTAACAACCAAATTAGGGCTTTTCCAAATAGGGAAAATGAAGGGAGACAGGAAAAAGTAAGTCCAGGGTGCTTGCAAGAAACTGGTTGTAATAATGGAATGTGAGCCAAATTGGATAAAAAGGAAAATAAAGACAGAAGATAAAGGATGAATAGTAGAAAAGGTCGGTGGCACAATGCCTTGGAGGTATAACTCAGGGCAAAACATCTTGGAGTAGACCAGCTAAAGTCAAGTGTAAATGGAAGTGGTCAGAATGATATGCTTATGGCTGTAGGGTGTAATCACAGAAATGAGCAGTAGAAGAGAGTTTAAGAAGAACTTTGTTGCAAGTGAGGAGGTGGAGAATCAGGAGTGAAGGATCAGTCATCATGGCTTAATCACTGATAAAAGCAGTAGCAATGAATGGAGGATAAAAGGCTGCACCATGGGGAAAAATACAAAAAACAAAAGTGTCTTTAGTGAGTGAGGCAAGGTGGCTTAGAGGTCTAGATATGTAGTGAGACTAGTCTAGTAAAATGATATGGCATGAAGAAACTGCAATTTTGAAGAAGGAAGAGACAATACATATAAGATGTATTTAGATTTTTAGTGAGGACTAATGATGATCTATGTAAATTACCACTTCTGTACACACACAGACAGACAACATGAAAGTATTGCATTGCTAAGTAAGAAATCTCATTTCATGGCATAATATAGGAAGATTTTAGAGCAAGCAAAATTTGAGCTATTATACATTACTTTCAATAATCCTAATAAAAATAATCAAAGACTTTTTTTAATCCTGCATGTTTGTTGACATGCCGTCTCTCCTACAGTGAATTCCTTGATGATATTGACTGTTTCACTAATCTCTATGTTCCCAGCAACTGGCAAAATGTCAGGCATACTGAACCAATATTTGTTGAATCCAAAGTTCTAAAAACCTCAATTACGCAAAGAGAGTCTTCTCAAATTAATGACTGATGTATTGGGAATTTGAGAGTCTAAATTAGCCATTGCACAGCAAGTGGAAAATGTATTATGTTATAGTGAATCATAAGAAATTTGAATAGCATTTTCACTTATCAAGCACTGTACTCTTTGTATTTCAATGTCTAACATATTTCCAATTTGGTAAAATAAATGTAATTTGAAAATGTGATATATTCTTTTTGTGCATGCTATAAAAAATAATTATTATGCATATTTTCAAGAAAATCAAAAGATAGGACCCTGCCTGACCCTGGAAATTTGTTCAGATAATCTGTGTTCATGGTTCATTAGTGATATGCTCTACCAAGCTGGTGAATAAATAATCATTTTTCATTCCCTTTCACTGCTTCTCCTGATTATGGAGGCCATTAGCAGATAAGAATGACATTAATGCACATTTTGTATAATAAAGATTCCATGAACCTAAGAATCTTATTTTCACTGTCAAGGGCTGATAACCACAGTAGGGAAATGATGAATAACAGATAAAAAGCCAGAAATAGAAAAATGCAATACAATTTTAAATGCAACCAGAAATGTGATTTAAAAATGCAATTATATGCTAGCAGAAGGAGACTGCTGATAATTAAATATAAATGTATAATATGCATATTATATATGTGTAACAACTGTACATAATACAGATGAATTTGGTAGACATATGTATAGTTATGCATGTATACATATATACATTATAAATACTATTAAGCTATATTTAAGTGTGATTACATGAAGAACAAAATGATGTACTTAAATCCTTGCCTGACAGATTTATGGATTTCTTTTACCTTTAGATAGAGCTAAAGTTACTTGGCACAGAGAAATAAATATAGAGCAGACCATTTTAACTCTTGCTCAGATATGCACATACGATTTAATAATGGTACAGACAGCACTGTGCTAATGAAAAGTACCTCCCAGATTGTCTAATGTCTCTGTATCCTTCTTATATTGGTAGAAATAATTTGTGAAGACACTGATTTACCCCAAAATAAATTATCACTCCAGTTGTTAATGGCTTTTTTTTAGTAAATACAATTAGGAATATCTACTACTCTTATAAGAGTGAGAGAGATTTCAACTAAAATGCTCACGCTGCAGAGGGGGAAATCTTATTAACATGATGGGTGATATATTTTTAGGTATAATGCACAGGAAAATATCTTTGAAAAATGTTTTATTTCATATGATATTCAGTCACCTATGTGATTACTTTGGTAAGATTAATAAGAAAATAGACTGTGGGTTCCATATTCTTGTGATCATTATCACTAATGAGAAGTATGCTCAGAAGTTTTTTTTTAGGAAAAGAGGATTAGAAAAAATGGCTTAGAGTCCAATGGCGTGCATTAACCCTTCACAAGGAAACATATTCTTAACACTGCAGTACCTTTAAAAGACTGGAATAATTTCCTGCTCTAAACAATGAATCAAAACTAGATAAGCTTAGTTAAGTATATAGGAGGGGCCCCAGTTGTTCATCAGGCTGAGGTAATAGAAGAATAAAAAATTGTGATTCATATGTGTTGGATCTTGTTTTAATGAAGAGCTTTTCAGGGAAAATAAAATGACACTTAGCATTCCCAAAGGAAGTACAGACAACTGATTTTTTTAATCACTCATGAAGATGCAAATGACAATAAGAAGGAATACTTGAAATAAGTTCAAAGTGATTCCTTTTCTCCCAAGGGAAGTAAAGAACTAAATCAATATTAACATAATCTACATTATACTGCCAAATAAATTTTATAGAAAAGTATGTCAAGATATTTGTATTACTTTTAAATTTTAAAATATTTTAATTACAGAAACAATAGTACACTAGATACTATTATACTAGCTAAAATAAAGGTTAATATTATACAAACTTTGCTTCCACCTTTTTGTTGAAATAACACATTACACATATTGCTAAGCCTCCTCACTCCATTATGTTTCTTGAATGTCCTCCCTCCTCTATTCTACAGATGATGAATATCCTCCTCATGCATATTTTATATTATCGTATATTTAAGTATATATATGTATTAACACACATATATCTGCTTAAGAAGGTACCATTGTATGGTTTGAAAATTTACAGTTTAAATGTAATCATACTGTAATCATCCTTACACAACTTAGTATCCATGTTTATCACTCAGATCCATGTTAATACCCCAATTAGTGGGCATGTACATTGTCCTGATTTCCACCATTTAAATACTGCATTGAAAATCCCTTACATGCCTTTTTTACATGTACAAGTGAGTTTTCTAGGATATACCCAGTTTAATGAGCAGTCTCCACTCAGATGTATATAAACATGAAATAGTTTTAATTTCCTGCAGTTTCTGCTTTCACCCATGTTCTGCTGAATCTCCCTTTCCAGTTCCTTAATTATATCTTGCATGAGTTTCATAAATTCTCACTTTAAAGATAAGTTCTGCTTTAAAGCATTAACCACAACCTCCATTTAAATCTCATCTCCTCTCTTCCTTCACCCCAGTTTAGAGCTGGGATACTGACTGGTAGGAGTACAGGATCTAGGTGCCAATGTCTGGCTATAAGATACTTATCTCTAAATCCTTCTTTTCTAGAGATCTGAGGTGAGGAAGAGGAAGAAGTAAAGTCAAAGGGTTTTTGTTTTTGTTTTTACTTAACAGACCTGTTTGTGGTGCTGGCTGTTCGTTCTTTCTTTGTTGCTTATTGCTGCTTCTCTGGATAACAATGAGTAGCTGGCAAACCTCTATGTGGCAGCCTTACAAATACTGTGTCTTTTATGGAGGGCTTGATGGACATGTGTCCTTCAGGCAAACACTGTGCAATTTCTTGACCTGTAGAATCTAGATCAAACCCACATCTTTCACCCGTCTTACCTAAAGCCAGAGCCAATAAACAACACTATGGGAATCCTCTTACTCCTCAGGGCAGAAAACTTTTACATGGAATACTGCCTAGATAGTTCATGTTCTTTTAACCCACAAGAAACATATGTTCATTGCCACACAGAACATGGGAATGTAGTGGGCTTCACTCTCATCCTCTCTTTCTGCCCTATGGTCAATTACATTAATAGTAATCTAATGTTAAACCGTCTTTGCATTTCTGTAATGAGCTCTACTGTCATGATGGATTCTTTGTACATTTATAGATTATGTGCATTAATAGTTATTTATTCATAAATTTATTTTCTTATGCTGTTCCTATTTAATTTGATGTCAAATTTATATTGGATTTCTACAAATAAAATATTGCCTATAAAACAATGCATTTTTTAAAATCACATATTACTTGGGAGTCTATATAAAAATAAAATTTATGCAATTTATTGGATTGTAATAGACTTTTTAAGGTTTTCCACTTTTTCTTGAATTAATTTGATAAAATTTATTTCATCTGAATTTTAAATTCATTGTCATAAAGTTATTTAAAACATAACTATGGTTTCTTTTTATCTGTAAAGGCTCCCTTTTCATTATTTATATTTTCTGTCTTTATCACCTTGTTTTCCTGTTCAATATTTCTAGAAGTTTAGCTATTCTTAGTCTTTTTTATACTCCATATTGTTTCTTAACTTTCACTTTAATATATTCTTCTATTTATTATTTCTTTCTACTTTCTTTGATTTTATTATTTACTTCTCTTTCTACTTTCTTGAGTTGGATGCTTAACTCGTTTACTTTTAATCTTCTTGCTAATATACTCTTTCAGGCCTGTCCATCTCCTTTTAGTCTCTACTTGAGAAATATACCACAAATTTTTAGTATTATTGCTATTGCCTTTCAGTTTAATTTTTTTTTTTTTTTTTTTTTTTTTTTTTTTGCGGTATGCGGGCCTCTCACTGTTGTGGCCTCTCCCGTTGCGGAGCACAGGCTCCAGATGCGCAGGCCCAGCGGCCATGGCGCATGGGCCCAGCTGCTCCGCGGCATGTGGGATCTTCCCGGACTGGGGCACGAACTCGTGTCCCCTGCATCGGCAGGCGGACTCTCAACCACTGTGCCACCAGGGAAGCCCTCTAAATATTTTTTATTTTATATTTCTATATTTTGTCCCACAAACATGTGTTAAAGTATTTGATTAATTAGTTTTAATCTTTTCTCTTTAAAGTAAATGTATGATTTGCCTTGCTGCAAACTAGCCTTATTTATGCCTTATTTTGTAAGGAAATGTCAAAAAAAAAAAAAAGAGAGAGACCATGTTTCAATATCTGAAACAAAGAAAAGCTAAATTGATTGCTTGCTAAACAAGAGAGAGTTGTACTTTCAAAGCAAGTCTCTCCAAATAATGCAAGCACTGATCCTATATAGGGATGGAAGTAGCAAAGTTAGAGATTAGCATATTTAAAGAAGCAAAAAAATGGGAATTAGCCTGGCAGTGCAGTGGTTAGGATACCATGCTTTCACTGCCAAGGGTGCAGGTTCAATCCCTGGTCGGGGAACTAAGATTCTGCAAGCCATGCAGTGTGGCCAAAAAAATAAAGAAGCAAAAGTCTCCTAAAACTAGGGTGACTTTCAGCTTTGGAAACCTTGTTACTGGAGTGATTTTGATGCTGATTGGCTTCCAAAATCATGGGATCTGTGTATGATTGAGATGGGTCCAAAACTACTTCTTGTCGTTACTTATTCATGGCCTGGGACTATGTCCAAGGAAGTTCTTCCTGTTGGAGATAGAGCTTTTTATAGTGAGGAACACTAGCTGTGGTCTGTCCATATTAGATTAAAGTATCTTGATAATAGTCATAAGTCATGTTGACCTATTTTAAGGTTTATCTAAAATAATACTTGAAGGTATTCTGGACTTTGAGAATTGTAAACATAAGCGAAGTGGTTGGATAAGACTCCCTGTCAGCTTCGTAGGAATAAACTAGATACAGTTTGCTAAATGGTTAGGACATGGAAATAGGCAGAGCAACAGTGATATATTTATACATTGGCCAAATTGTAGATATAGTAATAGATACCTAATTAACACTTATGAATAGATGTGTTTAGCTTGTGACTCTTCCTTTCTAAAGATTAGTAGACACTCTAAAACAGCTACGGGGAATGAGCTTATACTGACTTGGTCCTAGGAAGACTTTATTTTCCCTCCTAGTTTGCCAGTTAATGGTGTCTCTTTCCCAAGTCAGTCTGTTTCAACAAGATGACTTTCATGTGTCAAGGATAATTTACCAAGTTGGAAGATTTTCAGTTTCTCTGAAATTGCTCAATAGTTGGAATTCAAATGCTGTCTATGTTACTTTTGGTAATAGCTACTGTCTTCGTGCACTTACAAGCAACCAATGTGCCCTACTCCCCTCACCTTCCCCCACCCCACACATGCAATGCCCAGGGGGTTTCTGGGCTCTGCTCTGCCTGTGGAGGGCAAGGTGATAGAAGAATTTTTCAGAAAACTGGAAGAATTGGGTGATCAATGACTCTTTTAATATTTCCTCCAATTAAACAAACTTAGAAAAGGAAAAAGCTAAATCAGTTTGTATGGAAGAACATGATTCAGATTTATAAATCATTCCTTAAGGTGTCAGAATGATGGGCTTGATACTGGGAGCAGGACTTCTCTCAAGCAATATAGGAATGATACAACTAATTCACAAGTGACAGGTTATCTGACAAAAATCACTCTACAAATCTTTAATCAGTTTATAATTAGCAGTTTATAAGGGTAGCTATTTTGCACCTTTGCAAACACTAGAAATTATATTTATCTCTTTAATTTGTATATAAATATGATATTCATATTTATATATATGTACATACATATATATGTATATCTTGTTAATGTGAGTATCACAATGACTTGATGAAATGAGATATATGGGTGGAAAACAGAATAGAAAGTTAATGCCTATTCAGAGAATGGAGTTCTTAGGAGTGAGGCAGAGTGCCACTGAATATCAAGAAGCTATAAAATGTGATACTCGGTGCCACTGAATATCAAGAGGTTTATGTGGAAATTAATAACCCTGGATCACATACACCATGAAGGGGATATGACTGAAGCTGAAAGAGCAGCAAAAGGAACATAACTTAAAGATTGTCCTTCAGAAAATCTGGCAAAATGGAAAAGTGTATGATATAGTCTTCATATCAATTATGAAACTTATATAATGTGAGGAAGTTTGTCAAAATTCTAAATATTTGAACATTTTATTCTACTTAATACTATCTTATAATTCCTTCACTTATACTACTTACAATTTAATCTCCTGAAAAAAAATAAGAAGCTAAATAAACAAACAAGAAAAATTCTACTTAAGATTCAGTTTGGAGCAAAAAATATTTCTATTACTAAAATATAAGTAAATGAAGCCTTTGGAGAACATGAATATTTAATTTCAAACTTTGGGTAAGAAAGGCTAGAGATAGTCATACATGTACCTGACACTGAAAAAAAAGTGCTAAATATTCTAACAAAACAATGTTTTCATGAGGTTGTACAGATCTCACTGTTCCATCAGAAATTATTCTGAATTTTCATAGAGTAATTACTAGACATATTGAGACTTTTTAAAACAATGTTTTACAAACAAATTATCTTTTGTTACCATTAAATGATGTAAATGAACACAGTAAAACATTTAAAAAGTGCAAAAATGCGTCACTTTTTTCAAACAAAAAATCTCTTGCTTTTCTAGACTGCCAGACCCATCTCTAGGGGTACCCATTAAACAAGAGTTTCTTGTGCTTTCTTTTTTTTTTCTTTTTTTTTTTTTGTGTGTGTGGTACGCGAGCCTCTCACTGTTGTGGCCTCTCCCGTTGCAGAGCACAGGCTCCGGACACGCAGTCTCAGCGGCCATGGCTCACGGGCCTAGCCGCTCCGTGGCATGTGGGATCTTCCCGGACCGGGGCACGAACCCGTGTCCCCTGCATTGGCAGGTGGACTCTCAGCCACTGCGCCACCAGGGAAGCCCCTCTTGTGCTTTCTTATGGAAAATGTGCAAGGGTATCTATATATTCATATATCTACCTATATATCTATATCTCTTTATCTTTGCATGTAAATATTGTTTTTCTTTAATTATGTTGTTATGAGTAAAAGCTCACTAAATGCATTGTTCAGTAACTATTAGGAGTCAGTATTACTGACTCAGGGCAATACATTCGGCTTGGGTGGAAATTCAAATTCTGCCACTTGCTAGCTATTTGACCGTGGGAAGATTATGTAATTTCTCTGTGCTTCAGTTTCCATATTTATAATAAATGTGGATGACTATAATAATATTATTTACTTCATAGAGGTGTTGTGAAGATAAAACATGTAAGTTTGTATGAAACACTTAAGATAGTGCCACGTAATAAACACTCAGTAAAGATTAGCAACCATTATTGTATTGTCCTACCTAATATCCATATTTTTCCTTTCTCCTCTTTTTCTGGGATGTGTTCTTCAGATGAAAAACCTGAAAACCTAAAATCTAGTATGTGTGCAAAGACAATGTATACCTTTCTAGATGCTCTAGTGACTTGTGGATAATCTCATGCAATGACCATTGAAAGTCAGATATCCTGAGGGGAAAAACACCCAGAATTTGGATCAGAAGACCAGGTGAAAGTTTTTAATTTCCCCTGCTTATTTGGGTGTCTCTTGCCAAGCTTTTTGAGCTTATCTCCTCAATTATAAAATAAAATATAAAGGAGAAGAAAAACAAGTTTTATTGCAAAGGATGATTTTGATAAATAAACACTATAAGTTTTATAGGTAGTAGTTGTTAACACTACGCATAATTTTGAAGAATAAGAGAAATGCCAAAATTATAGCTATCAAAAGTAATACTGTTTTTTTTTTTAAAGCAGAGGGAAGTGAGATTAATGTAATTTGATCCTTGTGTATGTAGAAGACACATCTCCAAATGAAAGGTAATGGTAGCTTTAGAAAGAGACATTGTGATAATTGGGAGCAAGCATGAATTCACTGAAACACATAGCAGAGTAGCCTCGTTTCCTTTTTTTTCAAGAACACCAGAACAATAAACCGGGTAATATGGTGAATGTAGAATATCTGAAATTCAGGAAGTCTTTGAAAAAATCTCTCAGAACACTCTTGTAGACAAACTGAAAAACTTAACTAGTTTACTCAGGTGGGTCCAGGATCATAAGCACAAAACAAAAGTCACTTGATAACCACTGGAGCAAATTAATGATTTCTACAGAGCATTACTTTTATCCCTTGCTACCAAAAGTTGTATCTGTTACTTACTTGAAAGTAGAGAACACTACCTACCAAATGGGGAGCTAGTATGAAAGCTTAAATATATGAGGCAACTTCCTTGAAATATACAAGGAGGAGACACAAGGATTCTCACACTCAGAACAGAAAATGTGTTACAAATTAATACAGAAGATCAAGTTGGTAAAGAGGAAGTTTTTGGTCACCACAAAAATAAAACATGGAGAGATACAAGTTAGCTGCTACAAGAGTGAAAAAGACAGGGATGTTAAATGGCAAGAGAAGATATTATGCGCGTAAACCATGTCACATCATTGTCCAAAATGCCAACAGGCTCTGAGACTACACTGCCATAAACTTGTAGTATTGAGACTGAGGGCAGTCATACTTCCTTTCAACCTCAAGGTGCTATATTCATTCATGAATTTTTTTTTTTCCCACAGCAAGGGACTGCATTTTCAGATAGACTTTTATACTCCAGAGAATATTCAGACAGAAAAGGACAGAGTAGTGGAAACCTTAAAAGCACCTGTGAGAATTGCTTAAATGAGCTGGAAATTTTTAAGGTAAAAAAGTTAGAGAGAAATATTTATTTATATATCAGGAGAGCTACAGGGTGAAAACAGGAGTGTTAGACATAGTCTATGTAATATTACAGTGGGAAATAAGAGGTTATGTGTAGAGTTTACAAGGTATTTGACCAAAACACATCACCAAAAATAAAATGAATAACTCTCACAATAGTTAGGATCATACAGACCTGGAAAGAGCTACCTTTGACTGGTGAGATATTTTTGTCACTGGAGTTGTTCACAGAGATGTAGGACAGTCACTTACAGAAGTAAACCTCATAAGGGCTTGAACCCTCTTTTGTTTAAGATTGTATAATTGTCTATCAACTTCTTTCTTCTTCCTTTGCATAGATTTTGTTTTCATTTGTCTCCCTTTTTCCATTGGCTATACTGTTATAGGCTGATTTGAAACATATCACACTAGTCTCATCTTTCATGTTTCTTTTTCCTCAGCTCTTTTCTATTACTCTCCATTAAGTCTCCATAAGGATTTATGTATTTGGCTTAACTTTGGTGCCTACAGGCATATGCTTGTATCCTTCACCGATCTGTTGTTTTATTGCTAATAAGCCACATTTTTTAAAATGCCAGACTCAACATTCTTTTATGCCATTTTATAACATTGCCAGTAGTTATTCTGAAAACCATTCAATAGCTTATTTTTTAAGTTAAGTTTTACTATATGAATATATGTCCTGGTGAACCAGACAAAAAGCATCTCTGATGTATCACTGAATTGATGTGAGTCTGTATTTCTCTGGACTTCATTTATTTGATAACCCATTATTTGATTAAGATGAAAGAGTAGAAATTTCCACAACAGTGTGCATGCTAATGTAAAACTCCTACATATGTTTATAAACTATATTTTTCTAATTATGAAATTATACTTATTATAGAAAATTTGAAAATTCAAAAAGTATGATAAAAATTAGATTACTTATAATCTCACCACTAAGAGACAAATCTGTTTAATATTTTATTTTCTGCCTACCTTTTTCTATGCCTATTTTAACTTAATTATACACACACACACATGCACAAATGTCTTTCTACATAGTTCTCTCATCGTTACATGCATATAATCTATCCTATGCTTTACAACGTTCGTAGACATCATTTAATGAGTACAACTTTCTTATATACATGTGTCATTTCTGCATTTAGATTATTTCTATTTTTTATTATTAGAAATAGTACATCTATGAATAAATTATTGCATAACACATTATATATATTTAGAATTATTTCTGAACCAGAGTATGCAGACTTCAAAGGGATTCATGGGCACTCCTCTCAAAGTTAAGAAGGGTTGAACTGGAATGCTGAAAAACTAGAAATAATCTTCAATTTAGAATCAAAATATCTGGACTCAAAAATTCAGTATTTTAATCAATGAAAGTTGGACAATATTTACTCTCATATAATTGTTGTAATAACCAAATGAGGTAGTATTTGTGAAAGTGCATTGTAAAACATAAATATGCGTAACAGTCCTTTTAATGACCAATGAAAGCTTAGAAAAAGTCATTTATTTGAAGACAAATTTGTGCTATGATATTATACAGTTTTGTGCTTCATGTGTTAAATTTAATGCTGCGAAATGTGTGAATTTATTTTCCTAAAAAGGGTGAAATTCATGCTTATATAAGATATTGATCTTCAGAGACCTATTCACGAGTTTACCAGCTCTCTTTACTATCTACTTGTCAAATAATAATAAAAACTCTAATTGGACAATATCCAATTTACAATACAATTATGAAGCTAACCTAATTAATATTTTGAAATTAAATTGGACTGTACAAGAGGGGATATGCAGGGATAATTTTAAATGACAATCAGGAGATTCCTCAGGCTCTCTCAGATAAAGGCTCTTTCTTCAACAGGTAAACTTTGGCCCCACTCATTCCCTAATCCTCATGTAAACTAAGTTTATAAGTAGTCTCAGATCAGCAGCTTCCCTCTTACTCCTACTATATGACCAATTCAGTAGATGTCATAGCACAAATGGTTGACTTTTAGATTAGACTCATAAGAACAGGGGGATCTTACCCAGTACTAAGCTTTACTAATTATTTCAAATATAATCATGAGGTACAGGCAAAGCAGAGAGAGACGCAGTGTTGCCAGTGCTACAGTCCTGGTCCTTTCTTGCCACATTAGACTGCTTTCTGTTTTCTAAGTGATGTATGAAGCTATATCCCTTACATGAAAGGGAGCTATTTTGGTCTTGAAACATCTCCCTTTTATTCTCCAATAGTTGGAGAACTGTGTGACATACTCCAGGAAGCTGTATCCTGTAAATCCAGAGATTCCAGGATTATATAGCATAGACCTAGATAGACCAAGCACATCTTGCTAAAAGCATTTCATAGATGCACACTCTCCCACTAGCAAATAACATTAATGTGCCTGTCAAGAGGCCTATCAATACCATGTTTTCAAGGAGATTTGGCCACCCACCTAGTTTTTGTTTGTGATTTTCTTGTTGGTTTATTTTGTTTTGGTTTTTCCCATGTACACTCTCCTAATGGGAGAGAATGGATTGCAATACTGCTGTTAACTCTTTCCTGCCCACTACGGCTCAGCTTTGAATTAATACTACCTTAATAAATATTTATAGACTGCCTTCTCTGCAACAGAAATTATATTAGATGATTGTGATATAAGGGTAAACAAGGTGGGGAAGATCTTTCCTTTTGAGGGGCTTACATTCTAAGGAGAAGAAACTAGTAATAAGGACATAAACTAGAGGAGATCATTGCAAATTGTGATAGATGCTACGAATAAAATGAAATAGCAATGATATTAGAGAAGTAGGGTGGGATCAGGGTAATTTTGACTGGGAGGTCAATAAAAGTCTCATTAAGGAGTTTTTTTTTGCTCAAACTTTGGTTTCCCAATATCAAATCAAGTATCTCACATATAAATTGGAGCCCTGCCTTTAAAGTTGATATAGCCTGGGGGGTTCCCTAGAGAAAGCCTGATTCAACCTACCATAATCCCTGCTACTGATTGTGATCCTATTTCCAGTATTCTGATTGCAAAGACTCATTATGCTGCTAGTCCAGTTTAATTCAAGAAGTACCTAATATTTCTACTTCTACTGAATCCCTAACAGTAGACTGAAGCTCTTGAGATGAAACTGGAGTTCATATACCCCTTAGAGATGTCACGCTTTGAACTTATGCCTACTCATCCTTGGGACAATAAATACGGCAGTTCCCAGGTTTCTCCCACACCTTTACTCAACTGGATGTTGTTAACGTCACAGTGTGACTTCTCTCTGAGCCCATAATAATAATTATCACTATTATTTAAAGTTATATTATCCTGAAATATATCAAACAAGAAATATATATACACAGTTAGTATACTGGTATATAAACAGTTATAAACAGTTAGTAGATTGCTATATAATACTTATTGTTAGTGATCTGTGGGCTATCTATGAATAATGCTAGGGAGAGTAGTAAAACCAGTTTGTATTTGAAAAGGTCACATCTCTCCTTTGAAATGGGACAGTTTCAATTTTGGAGAAACATTTTAGTCTTCAGCTAATCTTACCTGTCTATTTGTAAATTCTAATTCTCAAACAATAGGCCTTGAGAAACACCACAGTCCAGGAGAAAATATTGCTAAACTAATAAATTCATTTTTAACACATTATTGACCACAGGATTTTTGCAGAAGCTAACGCCTGTGGTGATAATACATCTCTGGTCACTAATGTGTTAAATACCAGAAATTGAGAGAAAATTTAGATGTACAGTCGTAACTGCTCTTTTTCAGTCACATTCCATAGATTTCATTATCAAACACTGTTAGCTCTAACTTCTAAATATATTACAAATATATCTATTCATTTCTTACTACCTCCACTACTATTCCTATAAGTTAACTCACCATCGTCTAGCATCTAACTTCTATCACCACTGGACTCCCTGGAGCCATGCTTTGTGCCTAATACTCAGTTCTTCATGCAAATAATGTCACTCTTTTATAAAAACTTTGGATTTTGGAAAATTCAAATGTATACAAAGTACACAAAAGAGTAAAACAAACTCCAAGTACTCATCACCCAGCTTTAACAATTATCAACATTCTGCCATTCTCTACCCAATCCTTATCCCTTACCTGATAATTCTAATAATAAAATGGTCATATTTATTCTTGATTCATTTTGAAGTTCATTTTATGGAGTTAAAAGCTCATGTGTCTTTGCTATACCAAAAGCTGGAACTTGAACCTATCCTATTCCATTTCTATTGCCTTTCATTGCAGGATAATTTAGCAAGGCTTCTGCCTTCAAAATTATCCAGGTAGGAAGCAAATCCACATGGGTGACAAATTCCAGGGGACACATCAAATTTTCAATTTCTCTGAATAGTTCCCATACTACCCTACTATGGTTCCATACAGCACCGAGGCCATCAGTCTGAAGGTAAAGTGAGTGATATACTAGTTGCAGGGGCAACTCCAATCTCTGTGTTTCACTTAATTCTCTGGGGACTTGCCCTCCTCTTTTCCCACAAGGATAAGAGTTGCACTGCCCTCTACAATATCAATAGAAAGGACAAGATAGATAAACATTCTTGAGTATACATTATTCCTTAAGAAAGTTACCATAGCTTCATATAGTTTTGAAGTATTGCCTTTTTAGTCCCCAGATTTAAACTTTGCAGGATGAAAGTTCCATAGCTATAAAGAAAATTGAGTAATAAATCATGAATTCATACTTTATATAATTCACAAACATCATATCTAAAATACATAGTATTTACTTATAATGAGGAACATCTGAGAGTATGTTCTAGTTAAGCTTTGCTAGTTACTTTAAATAAGGAAGATTTCTTTATCATTGTTCAAGGGGGAAAGAAGCTTGGGGAGGTGAAAGAACCATCACTAATAGGATAAAATTAAAGAAAGGAAATGTAGTCTATTACAGGAGAAACAACGCACTGACAGTGAAATCTATCATGTTGTTGAGTAAGTCCCCATGGACATTATGGGAACAGTATCTTCTAGATAATTAATGGTAGTGTGACCTCGTTGATAGAGCATATAAATGGGAATTGTGGGGAAAAGTTTCACTTTCAATTTTATTACCTCTTTAGGACCTCACAGAAAAAAAAAAAGACTTGAAACATTCATCTGAGCAACACAGTACCTGGGTATATTTATTTATCCCTGGTCACCATTTGTAAACATAAACAAGTACTTCTAAATAGTACTTTCCGAAACCTAGAAGATGGTGAAATTATTTTTGTTCTTCACCATTTTTGAAAAGTTTTTGTTTTTTCTATGCTGTATTTAGCCAAAGGCAAAAAGAAGGAACATTGATAAATCAATATTTCAAAATACTGCAATGTCTGTAATAATTGCCTAACCTAGAAAACTAAATACTTCACCCATGACATTAATTAAAACCCTTTATCATCTGAAAAACTGTTAGATGATCTTCTCCTCACATCCTGAAGAAATAATAATTTTTACTTGTGTTAGTCTGGGTCAGGCTAACTATTTTAACCAACAATACCCAAATCTCAGTGACCTTAACACAATAAAGGTCTCTTGCTTCCACAGTGCATTATGGTGTGTATGAGGCATGGGTGGGTAGGAGTGCTTTAGTCGATGCAGTTATTCAGAACCCACACTCTGTTGGTCTTTTGATGTCACCATCTATAGAAGAAAAAAGAGTAGACTGAATATGTGGAGGATTCTTTTTCCCCAAGGCCTATAAGTGACATACATTGCTTCTGTCCACATTCCATTGACTTGAACTATTCACATAGCCTCAACTAGATGCAATGGAATTGAGATGTGTAGTGCCAAAAATGTACCCATAAAATTATAAACAAAAATCTCTAAGAAATTCTCTGACTAGCAAGAAATTACACTTAAGGCAAAAAAAAATTTGTTTATAAAGTATAAACTTTAATTTGCAAACCTGGAGCCCATTTCTCTGGTTTAGTCAAGAGGGAATTGGCTAATTTTAATTCAATGCACACAGGAAGTAAGTACGTGGACTTCTAGCCATATTTTTTTTTACTTAAAATCACAAAATACAGAGATTATGCATTTATTAAAATATTCTGGTGTTTACTAAATGTGTATGCATGTTCCCTACCTCCTATTGTTCTGCACTTGTGTGAGTCCCCGATCCTTGAGTGTGAGCATGACCTATGACTTCCTTCTAGAAAAGAGAATATGATAAAAATGATGGGATGTGTGTAATTATAAATGAATATGGAAAGTATAAATATGAATATGAAAGTATAAATGAATATGTAATTATATTACATAGGATTATTAACATCTAACTTGCTGGAGTCTCTCTCTCCTTTATTGGCTTTGAAGGGACAAGTGGCCATGTTGGGAAACTCCACATGAAATGAAACTGAGGATGGTTTCTAGGAGCTAAAGGCAGCTTTCATCCAACAGCCAGCAAGAATCTAAAGCCCTCAGTCTTACAGCTGTAATGAACAGAATTATGTCAACCTGAGTGAGCCAGTCAACCCTCAGATGAGACTGAAGCCTTAGTTGACATCTTGATTGCAGCCTTTCAGAGGACCCAGCTAATCTGTGCTGAACTCCTGACCACAGAAACTGTGAGATAATAAATATGTGTTGTTTCATGCTGCTAAATTTGTGGCAATAGCATTATGTAGCAACAGATCACTAATATACCTGTCAAGAGCAAGACTCAAAATTTTACATAAGTGAGGACCAAATGCTTTGAGTAGCGGGGAAGTTGGCCCCTTCTCACCCCAAAGGACTGTGGGAAGGAAAAATAGTCAGGGATCAGAAAGTGAAATATTTATGCTTTGTGTCTGACTTTTCCCTTCACCAAGAAAAAGGGCTGTCATTCATACAAATAGGATATTACTGAGAGCACAAGAGTCTTGCCCTTCTTTCCTGTTTAACATCCTGTAAAGACATCACCTTTTAGTTGTCCTCTGCACTGTGCTCATTTAGCCATGGAGCAGAGCACTGATCTGAGAGCCAGACAGCCTGCCATGGAATCTGCCAAGGCAAGAGTAAGTGGACCCCACAGAAGAAGCTGGGGTAAACTCTGGAAACACAGGAGACGTGGCAGAGATGCAAAGGCCCACAACCAGCTAGAGCAGAGGTGAGGTTAAGATAACTAAGGGTAATCCCTAGACTCTGATCAAGCCAAGAGATTATGTGCTCTGAGTTTTGTTCACCAAAAACTTCAGAAGCAAATGCAGGTAGAACAAGCAGCAATCAGGCAAAAAATGGAACATTTTTTAGGAGACCAAAATACATAGGTCTCTACGATCCAGAGTCATTCCATTCTTTAGGAGATCACATAAGCCCTCCCACCCTTCTCTACACATTCTTTTGATATCTTACAGAGAGAAGCAAGCAAGAAAAGAAGACAAAGAGGATGACTTTCTAAGAGAATCTGAACAGCTCCTATACATAAGTTTGTTTAAATTATCAGCCAGAACTAATAGCATTAAAAACAACTTGTTTTATGTCCCTATTGTGTTGCTGTTTACATTAATCTACGGACTGTGAAAACTCATAGACATACACATAGAAAACCCTCAACGTTACTCTAAGTATGATTTAAAATAATTTTTTAAATTCAGTCTATCTGGATGAGCTTTTTGAAGTCATTTAACCTAAGTAAAAGTTTCCCCTTTAATAATAATAGTAATAAAACAATAACAATACTTGTAGCAGTTACTATGTACTAAGCTTCCTCTAAGCAAACTTATTTGATTAATTCATTTAATCCTCACAACACTTATTCTAGGTAGGTTCTATTACAATGACCACTTTTTAGATAAAGCAGAGGTGAGAAGAACTTGTCTCCCCAGAGCCATTCCTTTTTCTCTTAGTAAATGTCCTGATTTTCTTATTTTTTTTTCTTCACTTCTTTCTTTCACTGGTCATGTGTATCCCAAGATCCTATTACTTAATGCTCAGACCTCACAGATACCCAAATAGATGTCACCATCTAAAGTTCAGTTATTTGAGAAGAGCTTTTGATTCACATTTACCTATTATTAGAGATAACAATACTATTATGATCATCATCAAACATAAATATTTATGTAGCTGTTTGAATATTATTCTGGGTAAACTTTTAGAAATGAAATGAGGTGGACAAATGACATGACCTTGTTAAACCTGGATGAAGATTGCCAAATTAATATCTAGAAAGCATTTTTACCAGTTTATAGTACCATCATCAGTATAAGGAAATATGTACTTTAATTTTTAGTAACAAATACTAGGTATTATCATGGAAATGCTTTTGCAGTCTTATAAAATAAATATTTTGGTGAAATTCAAACTATTAATTAGCACTGAAGCTGAGTATTTTGCATTTGTTGTACATACATTTTTTCATCGTGTTCCTTTACAATATTGATTTGGAAGAGTTTTTCTGTATAATATACATTAATTTTTTATCATATAAGCTGAAGATAGTTTTCCCAACTTGACATTTGTTTTTTAACTTACTTGCATTAGGAAATAACAAGACTTTACTGTTTATGTTTTAAAAATAATTAGAAACCAACTTTATTTATATTTTCCTATGTTATTTCTTCATTTAAGTTTATGATTATAAACTTATTTCACTATTAGACCTATATTCTGTGTTCTTCGGGTATTTTTACAGGACAGAATGCCCTGCCAGAGTGCATATGCCAGTATCCTGAGTAACGTTAAGGTTGAGAAACATGTATGTTGTAGGAGAGGGATTCAAATTAACACCTTTGCACATACCCTGAGCTTTGTGGTTAATCTGTTAAAAAGTCTACCCAAAACATGAATTATATCCATCAAACAACTGTTTTACTTGCCCTAGGATTATACAAAGGAATGAGGCAATGCTTTCAAGTAAATAAAAGCCATAAAGTAAATAATTTTGTGTTGGAAAAATATTATTGGGTATTACATTAATAAAATAAGATCACGAGCTTCTTGAGGATAGGAACAATGTTCATTTCTTTCATCACTATTTCCTCAATACCTTATACGTGATAAGACAATAAACAATAAAATATACAGAGTGACTGAAGTGCAGAAACATTTTTTTAACACCTGCTGGTGTTTGTAATTGGATGAGCATAGAAATTGTAATAGATAAACACAGAGATAAATCTGCCTGATTTTGAAAATAAATAGTAAAAAAAGAAAAGTTTCTTAATTTCAAAATAAAATTCCTGTGTTTAATATTCAAACTTCTATAGAAAGCTTTATAGATGTTCCTGGGCATTAAGGAAAAGATTCTCGCCCCCAACGGAGGATTTGTGTTGGTCTATATTCAGCAGTAGGAAATGAAAACTTCTTTTTGTGTAGTTAGTAAGTGAAGTGTGAAGCTTCTTTCTCAGATTAATGCAAAAAAAAGTTCCTAAGGCTTAGTGCCAAAAGGAAGAAAAATAATGAAATGACTTACATATAAGTTCTCTTCTGAAAATCAGTGAGAGTGGAGGTGCAAACAGTGTTAGGAAAATAGATAAGAGCACGTATTTTATAAACTTAGTTTAAAAAGTATGAGGTACGTACTGTGGAATGAAAGCAGCTTCTTAATCTAAGAATTATCAAGCTTCAGAACAGAAAAGAAAAAAGTTTCACTAAAGGGCTTCAGGAAATAAAATTGATCCTGGAGAAATATTTAATGACTTCCAGAAAACATTAGAAAAGAGAAAATGTGTTAGAGAAAACGTGAGTCAACGTGTCTGTGCTGAATCTCTCATTGTTCTCCCCTACCACCACTGCCTTAGACTCAGTCTCAGTCTCATTACTTGCTTTCAGTAATTGCCACCACCCATTTGATCTTTTATCCTTCCAATATTTCCAAATCAGCTTGTATAGTGAAATGCACCCAAAAATAAACACTTTTTCCCTTTTTCCCTGCCCCCAAAATAAACACTAAGCCTTTTGTTTATGTTTTTTTTCTTTACATAGAATTTAAACTCATTTATTATGGAAAGACAGAGCCAACACAAACTACCTATCTGGCTACATGGATATAGCACATAATTCTTAGCAGGTTATAATTCAAGAGGACTGCTAAGGTGATATATGAAATTTGAGGTAAATTTAGGACTTCCCAAACTTACTCCAATTCGTTAGGAATCTCTCTTTAGTTCATCTGTGATTAACTAAAGTGAGTTAGTGAGTTTTTTGTTCACATGCCCTATCTCTACCCTGAAGATTGAATCAAGGTGTTTTTTTTTTTAAAGAGAATTCTTGACAATCCTCTCTTTGCCTTTCCTGAAAGTATTTGTTCTTTCTCTCTCTTTCTATCTCTGTAATGCTGTGAGTGAAGGGCTCAGGGTCCAGAGATGGACTGTGGCTAGAAAGATACTTATTTTCCTACTTGTGTTTTTTTAAGGCACTTTAATTCATCCCAAGTCTCTCTACATAGAGTGAAAATCACTGCTCAATGCATCTGAATAGTCTTTCAGTTCACATTCTTTCTCTTTTTTTTCTCCTTTGAGATACCTTCCCTAGAACCATTTGTCCTCTCATTCCAATATTACTGTTTGTTCTCTAGTCCATTTATCTATGTTCACTTTAATTATAAAATGCTATTTTGTGACCCATTTTGTAACTTATGAATACGATATATATATATTTCCATTATCTAAGAATATTTCTTTCTCTAGCATTATTCCTAGTGATTCAATACTATTGCTTCTTTCAATTTTGTGATGGATATTTCTCATTCGTCCCTTAAAAGGAAATTTACTCATTCTCGATCCTTCTCTGTTCTCTGGAAGTATGACCCTATGGACTATATCAACTGGGCTCTTGCCAATACAGAAGTGAGACTATACTTGGTACCTTGTGAAGAGCAATTTCTTTGGCTATCTAACAACATTCACTTATTTCTCTTCTGTCCCATAATTAAATGCTTCTTCCTGATCATGCTCCACATGAAGAGGGATGTATGGTAGAAGGAAGAAATTTATGAGTTTTATTTATTTCAGCTCCAGTCTATTTCATACCCTGTAATGGTTGGTAGTATTAACTTTGTTACTTCCAGCTGAACAATAACCCTATTTGGATTTCCTAATGAGATCCTGTTTAGGATGTACACACGCACATCAACATCCATAAGAGCCAGAGTTTAGCATGGTATACTGTGATAGAAAATAACCTAAATTAGGGATATCCTAATTGTGGCCCAATTCTGATATAAATAAAATGACTTCAGGAAAGTTTCCTCATCACACTGGCCTCAGTTTTCTCATAGAGAAAATAAGAAAACTTTATTATTGATAAAGATGCTTCCAGCTCTAAATTATTGCCTGTAATTTTTAACCCCATTACCATAAAACCACTATTATGGGTTGAATGTGTCCCTTAATATTTGTATGTTGAAATCCTAACTCCCAGAACCTCAGAATGGGACTTTATTTGGAAATAGCATTGTTATTAATGCAATTAAAGTTGAGATGAGGTCATATTGGGGTAGGGTGGCCCCTAAACTAGTGTGACTGGTGTCTTTATAAAAAATAGAAAAGTCACGAAAAGAGGCAGACACACAAAAAGAGAAGATGATGCAGAGACACAGCAAGAAGAAGGCAATCTACACGCTAAAGAACAGATGTTGCTACCAGAAGCTAGGAGTGAGCCCTGAAACGGAGCCTTCCCTAGTGCCCTGGGGAGCATGGCCCTGCCAAAAACTTGATTTTGGACCCTTAGTCTCCAGAACTGTGGGACAATAAGTGGCTGTTTTTCTAAGCTACCCAGTTTGTGGTACTTTGTTATAGCAGTTCCAGGTACTTTGTTATAGCAGCACCCACCTCTGGGTTCCCTTTTCTGACTTGCTTCGTAAATCCAGTGGTGAAAATCCTTCCCTCCACCAGCACTGTTCTCTTCCCGCACCCTTCTCAGGTCCCCAGGAGAGGGCGAACCAAAACAAGTGGTCCTTCTAGAGTCAGTTTCCGTGGGTATGAACTGGATTATGTCACATACTCTTTTTTATGTCTAATTAAATAAAATATTTATTAACTGCAGTACCATCAATTATTAAATCATTAGGAAAATCCTTGAGAAACAAATGTCTATTCCCCATCTACTATGTGCCAGACTATCCCTATATGCAATCTGTTTCAAGAGTATTAACATAATATATACCAGCACACAATATGCCTAAGTATATCTAAAAAATTCAACAAATAAGTTAAAATGCTATATTAAGAAGTTAATATTATTTTAGTAATACCGTATAGTAAGTATGAGAAATATTAAGTATGCTTACTGCACATACACACTGGGCAAATCTAGAAGACACTGGCCTTCATGTCCCTCTCTCTAATTTCACACCTGTTTTATTTTGTTTTTCCTTTCTTTCTGGAGGACTGTAGGGTTATGCAATATTTTATGTCCTGCCTTCTTGAATTTTCCAATTTCACAGTGTTCTTTTATTTTGAAGAAAGTAGTAAATGACTTTTTGGTCCATCCAATTGAATTATCACTTTTCCTGTGGGGCTGGAAAACCACTTTTCATAACTACTGGGTCTTACAGTAGCTGGATTTACAGACTTTTGAACTCTTTAATATTATAGTTTATAAGGATTAACTTCAATTTTAATTTTTTCAACTAAAATCTTACAATGACCCACACCTGTCAGAATGGCTATTATCAAAGAGATAAGAAATAACAAGCGTTGGCAAGAGCATGAAGGAAAGCAAACCCTTGTGTACTATTGGTGGGAATGTAAATTGGTGCAGCTACTATGGAAAATTTTGGAGGTTCCTCAAAAATTAAAAATAGAACTACCATATAATCCAACATTTCTACATCTGAAAATTTATCTGAAGTAAATGAAAACACTAATTCTAAAACATATATTTTTTCATATATATATATGAAAATGGTATATATCTCTATATATGTAAATATGTGTATATATATAAATGTATATATGTGCATGTGTGTGTGTGTATATATATATATATATATATATATATATATATATGTATATACCTTCCTATATTCATTGCAGCATTATTTACAGTAGCCAAGATATGGAAGCAACCTAAGTGTCCATCAATGATGAATGGATAAAGAAGTGATTATATATATATATATATATATATAAAATAAAATATTACTCAGCCATATAAAGGAATGAAATCTTTCCATTTGGGACAACATGGATGGATCTAGAGTGCATTATGCTAAGTGAAATAAGTCAGACAAAGAAAGACAAATACTGTATGATTTCATTTATATGTGGACTCTAAAAAACAAACAAACAAACAAAACAGAAATGGAAACAGACTCATAGATATAGAGAACAAACTGGTGATTGCCAGAGAGGAGCAGGTGGACAGGCAAAATAGGTGAAGACAATTAAGAGATGCAAATTTCCAGTAATAAAATGAATAAGTCACAGGGGTGTAATGTACACCATAGGGAATATAATCAATAATATTGTAATAACTTTGTATGGTGACTACACTTATTACATTACTTATTAATACATTTATTAGTGTATTAAGATACTGAATCACTATGTAATGTTAATGAAACTAATGTAATGTTATAAAACTAATGTAATGTTATAAATCAATTATAATTGATTATAATTGATTGTAATGTAATGTTATAAATCATTATAATTTAATATAAAAAAGTTTATGATGAGGTAAGCACTTAGGACATTGATAAAGACTGAATGCTTGTGTCTCCCCAAAATTCATATGTTGAAGCCCTAACCCCTTAGCGTGATGGTATTTGGAGGTAGGGTCTTCAGAGCTAATTAGGTTGAGATAAAGCCTTAACTATGAGAAGTAAATGTCTTTTGTTTAAACCACCCAGTCTATGATATTTTTTTATAGCCACCCAAGCTGACGAAGACAAATATGTTGGATACTTACATATGTTATGTCATTAATCCCTAAAACTGTGATGTGTGTGATGGTTAGGCTCCCCACTTACAGATGAGGAAACTGAAGATCAGAAAAATTATTTGGCCCAAGGTACCAAGGTAAGTGATTGAACCAGGATTTGGAATTCAGTCAGTGTGATTTACCGTACAAGTCAGCATAAGACAATCAACGTCACTACACTGACTACGTTCGAAAAAAGCAATTTCATTCAGGTGGCTTGTATCATTTTAGGGGAAAGTGATAATATCCATCAGTTTTTTTGATATACTGAAAATAAACATTATTACCCTTAAGAGAATTACAAATATTTGGGGACCTCAGACTTAGAAGTACAATACTGGATTTACCTGTCCTAATATGCTGGGTATACTATCAAAAAAGAAAGTTTAAATTTCTTTTTCATGGATATATGAGTCTGACTGCACTTTGGTTCTAGCAGCCAATTAGCATTTCTTTCACTTTGCAACATGTACCAATCTTACCTGCTCTCTTCCCTTTGCTATGATACTACTTTTATTTCTTCTTAAGAAACATGATTGATTGCTTGATTTCATTATAAAAATTTAATTTCATTACAAAAATTTAATTATTAAAGGAATGAGTGTTTCAGGTACTTTCTGTCTAGAACTGTAAATTGGTTTATATTCAAAGACTTTAAGAAGCCAAGTTTCAAAGTCTCCTTTTAAGCTGATCTGAAACCTGAAGAATGAAATTAGAGAGTACAATTTCTCTTATAAATGTGGTCATCGAAGAAACCCATATGCTGTTTGGTTCCTATGTTATTACATTTCACTATGAGCTTTGAATGAAGAAGGATAAAGGTGAACATCATTAAAACAGATGATTTATGCAGAGTGGGTCTTTAAAGACAGTTATACCTTAATGACAGATGTCAATATCATTATATACTTGTAAAGTGAAAAGAAATAAAATATTTAGAACCTAGAAAAATGTAAGATTGCGTAATCCAGAAACCAACCTTAATAGGAAACAACGAATTACTTAGAGCAATTAAATAAAACAGCTGGAGGGCGTCCCTGGTGGCGCAGTGGTTGAGAGTCCGCCTGCCGATGCAGGGGACATGGGTTCGTGCCCCAGTCCGGGAAGATCCCACATGCTGCGGAGCGGCTAGGCCCGTGAGCCATGGCCACTGAGCCTGCACGTCCGGAGCCTGTGCTCCGCAACGGGAGAGGCCACAACAGTGAGAGGCTCACGTACCGCAAAAAAAAAAAAAAAAAAGAGCTGGAGGGAGTAGGCGTTTGTTTGGTAATATCAACTGCCAGACAGAGGGCTAAATAATAAACATATGCTTCAGTTATTCTATCTTCATTATAATCATTTACTCATTAATTCATTCAACTAACTTTTATTGAATAATTATGGAGAAAGAGGTGATGATGCTAACCAACTATTTAATTTCCTTTTCCGTGTTTCCCAGCTCCCCTTGCAGTTAAGGGGAAACATGTAAGTAGTTCTGACCAATGAACCGTGAGCTGAAATAATATGTGTTCCTTCTGGGCTAATGTGATGAAAAGTCCCTGGACAATTCTCAGCTCCTTATTTCCCCTGCTATAATAATCAGGGAGAAGGTCTCATATTTGAGGTGATGAAGCTACAATACCTAAACAACCTGCATTGCTAAATTACTGCACAGATGCCAACAGTCCTTAAGTGTGACTCAAATCAGCAGTGGACTCATTATGAGTATTTAGTGAAGGGTTTGTTTTAAGCCAGTGAGATTTGGGGACTGTTACCACAGACCAATCTAATTTTTTCCCTGAAAAATACACCTATCATGTTCACTCAGTTATTTGACAGATATTATCAAGTACCCTCTATTTATCAGGCTGTGTGCTAGATTCTAAATATGTACTGGTCTAAAAAAAAATTCCCTGGCATATGTAGCTCATAATCTAATGGGATGCAGATATCAAATAAGTTGTCAAATAATTGTTTAATATCCTATTATCTCACTATTTTATTCATTTGTTACTACTAATTATTATTATACTGCTTATGTAACATGAGTCATGCCCAAATAAGAATATACCTTATTCAAGCTTCATTCTGCAAAGGAGCTTATTTAACTCATATGCTCACTCTGACGATAAAAATCTTGATTGTAATTGTCAGATAACATCAACATCTATCAGATGACCATACGTTCAAATAGTCAACGATTTCTCATGTAAGGCTTTCTAAAAACAATACATGGTTTTGTTTAAAAAAGTCTTAGAAATTGCCATTCAATAGGTATACATTATATGTGGCATAGTTCTGATTTTAACTTCCGTTACTTCCTTTATTTACACTTATCTATAGTTTTATATGCATCCATTTGTATCTATATTAAGCTAAATATGAGTTCACACTAATGTCTCCAATTCTAACCCATTATCAGGTGGATCATTCTAGCTTCTTCCCTTGCTTGTTTATAAGCACCCATCTGCATTTTACATTTAAGTTTATGGTCCATTTTTAGCTAATTTTTGTGTAAGGTACAGGGCCTCTGTCTAGGTCCTTGTTTTATGCATAATGACTTCCAGTTGTTTCAACATTGTTTAAAGACCATCATTTCTCCATTGAATTGCTTTTGTGCATTTGTCAAAAATCAGTTTTATTTGGTTGGTTCTTTTTCTGGGCTGGGCTGTCTATTCCCTTCCATTGATCAGTGTTCCTATTATTTCACCAATACCACAAAGTCTTAATTACTGTAGCTTTTTAGGAAGCTTTGAAATCAAGTATTATGCGTACTCCAGCTATGCTGTTCTTCAGTGGCATGTTGCTATTCTAGAACCTTTGTCTTTCCATATAAATTTTAGAATCAATCTGTCCAAGGCTACAAAATAGCTTTCTGGAATTCTGATTGAGACTGTGCTGAACCTACAGATCAAATTTACAAGGAATTACTGTATGAACAATATTGACTTTTCCAGTCTCTGAACATGGAATTGCTCTCTATGTACTTAGTTCTTTTCATTTATTATTATTTTTTATCATTTTGTTTTGTAGTTTTCTACATATGGATCCTACACATATTTACTTTGATTCATAAAAAAGTACTTTGTTTTTTGGTAATTTTATAAACCATATTTTTGTATTTTAATTTCCAAATGTTCATTACTGGCTTACAGGAAAGCAATTGATCTTTGTATATTGACATGATATCCTACAACCTTGCTATACTTAGTTCCAGAAATTGTTTTTGTTTTTGTTTTCCTGTAGCCTTCAGGGTTTTCTATACGGACAATCATGTCATCTACGAGTAAAGACACTTTTATTTCTTTCCTTCCAATCTTTATAATTATTTTTCTTATCTTTCTGCAGTTAGGTAGTTCTTCCAGTATTATGGTGAATAGGAGTGGTGACGGACGGTATTCTTGCCCTGATCACAAATGCAGGGGGTAGGTAGTCATCATGTCACCAGAAGTATGATGTTAGCTGTAGATTTTGACACTTCATTAGGTTAAGGAAGTTCTCTTATAGTCCTAGTTTTTCAATAATTTTATTATGAATGGTGTTTTTCTTTAATATTTTTCCTGTATCTATTGATATTATTATTTTGTAAGGAGAAGATTACATTTTAATTAGAGTTGGGATTGATCCAGAGAAAAATAGGGAAAAGGGGGATGGTTTGGTGAACAAGCTGCATTTTAGTTTGGCTGGGTCCATGAATTGAAATTAACCACCTAGCTCCCTCCAGATGTGCTCTGCCCATTCCAACAGCTCAGTGATTTCATGAAACATCACCCTAGGCTCTTGCCCAGCTCTAACCATAAGCTTGTAACAGCTTCAGGCAAGCCAGTCTTTCTGTTTTCCTCAAATCCTCCTCCTGGTCTTGACATTGTGCATTGGAATCTCAGAGGCTGGGCCTGAAAAACTATGAGGAGATTTTATGTAGAGTTTTCATTAACTTAACAAATGTTTATTACACTGCTTGTGTGCCAGGTACTGAGAGCACAAAAGAAACAAGTTAGAGTTCTTGCTTTCTGAGTTGTTCACCTATATCATTTATTAAAATTCATTCTGCTAACATGATGAATATATTGATTTATGATTATACAAGAAGCCTTGCAATTAAGAACCCCACTTAATCTAGATGTGTTATCCTTTTTACATATTGCTGAATTCTATTTGTTAATATTTTGCCTCTTATATTCATGACAATATTGGTACATAATTTTCTTATGTCTTCATTTGGATTTAATATTAGAATACTGCTGGCCTAATATTTGAATTAAGAGGCATTTCTTCTGTTTTTATTTTCTGTAAAAGATTATGGAGAATTAGTATAATTTCTTCCTTAAAGTTTGGTAGGATTTATCAGGAAAGAAACAAACAGAAAAACCTTTTTATACCTAATGCTTTTCTTTTTGCTCTAATTTTTAATAGTTCTTTCTTCTGCTTGCCTTAGCTTAATTTTCTCTTCTTAATTTCCTAAGGTGGATGCTTAGGTTATTGATATTAGACTTTTTTTCTTTTCTAAGATATGCCATAAATTTCCCTCTAAGCATTGCTTTAGCTGCATCCCACAGTTTTTGACAAGTTATATTTTTATTTTCTTTTAGTTAAATTTTTAAAATTTCTCTTGAAACTTCTTCTTTGACCCTTGAGTTATTTAGAAATGTGCTGTATAATTTAATAAATATATATATAATATATATAATTTATATAAATATTTGGATATTTTCCAGCTATTTTCTGCTATTGATTTTTAGGTTGAGTCCATTGCAGTGTGAGAAAATACTTTATACAATTTCTACTATTTTATGTGTTAAAGTATGTTAAATGGCAAAGATTATGGTCTATCCTGGGGAATTTTCCACAGGAATTTGAGAAGAATATGTATTCTGCTGTTGCTGGAAAAAGTATTTTAAAATGTCAATTAGATAAAGTTGATTGTGCAGCTCAGATTATCCACATCCTTATTGATTTTTCCCTGCTTGATGTATCAATTACTGACAGAGGACTGTTGATCTTCAAATATAATATAAAATCGGTCTCATTCTTCTTTCTGTTTTATCACATTTTGCCTCATGTACTTTGACATGCTGATGTTAGATGCATATATGTTTGGAATTGTCATGCTTTCTTGGAGAAATGGACCCTTTACATTATGTAATGCCCTTCTTTATCCCTGATAATCCTGCTTATTCTGAAGACTGTTTTGTTTAAAAATTAATATAGGCACCCCAACTTTCTATTGATTGGTGTTAGCATGATATATCTTTCTCTATCCCTGTAACTTTAACCTATGTGGGTCTTTTTATTTAAAGTGAGTTCTTATGGATGGCATATAATTGGATCTTGTTCTTGTTAATTTTTTTTGTTCCACTCTGACAACAGTATACGATAAACATTTTGGACTAATCTATGCCCACCAACAAACAGCACTATACCACTCCATATGTAGTGTAAGTACCTTATAACACAGTACTTCCATTTCCTCCCTCCCATCCCATGTGACACTGCTGTCACTCATTTCACTTATCCAATTGCTATATTCACCCAATACTTTTCTACTATTGTATATTTAAGCAGCTATAATTAGATAAATTCAGAATAAGAAAAATAAAGGGCTGGGGGAAACCAAGGGTGGGAGAATTCCCAAAGAATAAGCCTGCAGCCCCCAGAGTTTCTCACATTCCAGCTAGTCCAGTCTTAGTCTCCAACAATTCATCAAAATTACCAAATATGTGTTCCTGCCTTTTTTTGGCTCAGTGGCTTCTGCTCCAGGTGAGCAGGTCTCAGCAGTGATTTTCAATATTTACTCATCTCTCTATATTTTGGGGTGATGGTTTTCCCTGTAAACTCAATTCTCTTGAGAGTCTAAGGAAAATTATTAATTTTAAATTTGTAAAACTTTTTTCTTGGAAGGATGAAGTGATGACTTCCAATTGCTATAAACATCACTGTTGACCAAATAATTCTTTTTAAAAAGCAACTTTAAAATGTATTTCAGTTAATGAAACAGCTCTACAAATGCACATTGAAATGAATTCTGGAGATTTGCTTCCTAATACAACATGCTATCTTCAGAAGGCAATAATGACTAATTTACCTCAATGCCCAACTTCATTACTGTATAAATTTTATATCATTATACAAGAGTGGATAGCTTTGTTATTTATTTAAAATTGATTCAATTATAGGTAATTAAACCAAGACTAAATATTCACTCATTGCTTTACTTGTGCATATTTCTGAGTTATTCAGTACCAAAAAGGAAGAGATTATAGTCTTCCATTATATGAATTCTTTTTTTTTAGTTTGTTTGACTTTTTTCACATCTTTTTTTTTTAATATACAATGGAATATTACTCAGCCATAAAGAGAAACGGAATTGAGTTACTTGTAGTGAGGTGGATGGACCCAGAGTCTGCCATACAGAGTGAAGTAAGTCAGAAGAAGTAAAACAAATACCATATGCTAACACATATATATGGAATTTAACGTCTTTACTGGAGTACAATTCTTTTTGTTGTGTTAGTTTCTGCTGTATAACAAAGTGAATCAGCTATATGTATACATATATGCCCATATCCCCTGCCTCTTCCCTCTCCCTACCACCCTCCGTAACCCACCCCTCTAGGTGGTCATAAAGCACCAAGCTGATCTCCTTGTGTTATGCGGCTGCTTCCCACTAGCTATCTATTTAATATTCGGTAGTGTATATATGTCAAGGCTAATCTCTCACTTCTTGCCAGCTTACCCTTCCCCCTCCCCGTGTCCTCAAGTCCATTTTCTACATCTGCGTCTTTATTCCTGCCCTGGCCTGAGGTTCTTCAGACCCACTTTTTTTTTTTTTTAGATTCCATATATATGTGTTAGCATACAGTATTTCTTTTTCTCTTTCTGACTTACTTCACTCTGAATGACAGACTCTAGGTCCACCCACCTCATTACAAATAACTCAATTTCGTTTCTTTTTATGGCTGAGTAATATTCCATTGTATATATGTGCCACATCTTCTTTATCCATTCATCTGTCAATGGACACTTAGGTTGTTTCCATGTCCTGGCTATTGTAAATAGTGCTGCAATGAGCATTGTAGTACATGTCTCACTTTGAATTATGGTTTTCTCAATGTATATGCCCAGAAGTGGGATTGCTGGGTCATATGGTAGTGCTATTTTTAGTTTTTTAAGGAACCTCCATACTGTTCCCTGTAGTGGCTGTATCAATTTACATTCCCATCAACAGTGCAAGAGGGTTCCCTTTTCTCCATACCCTCCCCAGCGTTTATTGTTTGTAGATTTTTTGATGATTCTCACTCTGATGGGTGTGAGGTGATACCTCATTGTAGTTTTGATTTGCATTTCTCTAATGATTAGTGATGTTGAGCATGCTTTCATGTGTTTGTTGGCAATCTGTATATCTTCTTCGGAGAAATGTCTCGTTAGGTCTTTTGCCCATTTCTGGATTGGGTTGTTTCTTTATTTGATATTGAGTTGCATGAGCTGCTTGTATATTTTGGAGATAATCCTTTGATAGTTGCTTCCTTTGCAAATATTTTCTCCCATTCTGAGGGTTGTCTTTTCGTCTTGCTTATGGTCTCCTTTGTTGTGCAAAAGCTTTGAAGTTTCATTAGGTTCCCTTTGTTTATTTTCATTTTTATTTCCATTTCTCTAGGAGGTGGGTCAAAAAGGATCTTGTTGTGATTTATGTCATAGAGTCTTTTGCCTATGTTTTCCTCTAAGAGTTTTATAGTGTCTGGCCTTACATTTAGGTCTTTAATCCATTTTGAGTTTATTTTTGAGTATTGTGTTATGGAGTGTTCTAATTTCATTCTTTTACATGTAGCTGTCCAGTTTTCCCAGTACCACTTATTGAAGAGGCTGTCTTTTCTCCATTGTATATTCTTGCCTCTTTATCAAAGATGAGGTGACCATATGTCGTGGGTTTATCTCTGAGCTTTCTTTCCTGTTCCACTGATCTTTATTTCCTTTTCTGTGCCAGTACCATTCTGTCTTGATTATTGTATCTTTGTAGTATAGTCTGAAGTCAGGGAGCCTGATTCCTCCAGCTCCATTTTTCTTTCTCCAGATTGCTTTGGCCATTCGAGGTCTTTTGTGTTTCCATACAAATTGTGAAAATTTTTGTTCTAGTTCTGTTAAAAATGCCATTGGTAGTTGGATAGGGATTGTATTGAATCTGTAGATTCCTTTGGGTAGTAGAGTCATTTTCACAGTGTTGATATTTCCAATCTAAGAACATGGTATATCTCTCCATCTGTTTGTATGGACATATATACAGTACCAAACGTAAGGTAGATAGCTAGTGGGAAGCAGCCGCATAGCACAGGGAGATCAGCTCGGTGCTTTGTGACCCACTGGAGGGGTGGGATAGGGAGGGTGGGAGGGAGGGAGACGCAAGTGGGAAGGAATTTGGGAACAGATGTATATGTATAACTGATTCACCTTGTTATAAAGCAGAAACTAATACACCAATGTGAAGCAATTATACTCCAATAAAGTTGTTAAAAAAAAAAAAAGAACAATAAACTCTCATGAGCCCTCTGCACAACTAAGAGAACATTATCATGGCTTTGAGGGCTATTTTATGTTCCTTTCTATCCCAGTCTCTCTCCTTACCCTAGAGGTTGGCACCATTTGAATTTTACATTTATCATTTTGTTGCTTTTTGTTTTAGTTTTTATTATGTATTCATGTACCTCTGTACAGCTGTTAAGTTTTGTATATTTTTGAAGTTCGCATAAATGGGATTCTACTCTAAAAAAAAAGAAGTGCAGTATTTTCTTACTAATTTTTGTCTTTTCTGATTCTTAAAATGCATTCAAATGCCAGCATATTGCAGTGAAAAAAAAAGATTAATTTAAGACACTGTCTAAATAAACTGTATTCATTCTTTAGAACCTAATTCAGACATTTTTCTCTTCCAGGAACTTCAAGCTCATTAAGGCAAATAATTCAGTAGTTTTGATATATAGTATCTGTAAGCAGTCTGTTTATCTAGCTTAGGGTTTTCAGCTGAATCACAGAGAAGCCCAGGTTTACAATACATTCACTTATTCAACGATCATTAATTACCTACTCTGTGCCAGACACTGTTCCAGGCATTCAGTACACCACAATTAATGAAAGATACAAGGCTGTCAGACTTCTCATGGAAATACTAGCTGTATATGCAATAAATAATAAGACACTATCATATAATAATAAGTGCTATAAAAATACTGAAAATATAATCATATAATTGTGATTAAGTTGTTTTCTCTAAGGAGATGATATTTAAATGATAAGAAGGACATAGCCATTCAAAGAACAGGGAAAAGAGGATTCCAGGTAGGGGAAAGCTCAGATATACATAGAAGACCAGTGTTGGTGAGGCATATTGAGTGAGGGACAGAATTACAAGAGAAGAAAAGGGGTTTGTAAACCAGGATGAGGAATTTGATTGCATTTGAAGGGAATTAGGGATTAACTGATTACATCTTTTTTTTTTCTGTTTTTTAAACATCTTTATTGGAGCATAATTGCTTCACAATGGTGTGTTAGTTTCTGCTTTATAACAAAGTGAATAAGCTATACATATACATATATCCCCATATCCCCTCCCTCTTGCGTCTCCCTCCCCCACTCCCTATCTCACCCATCTATGTCATCACAAAGCACTGAGCTGATCTCCCTGTGCTATGCAGCTGCTTCCCACTAGCTATCTATTTTACATTTGGTAGAGTATATATGTCAATTTTTTACTCTCACTTTGTCCCAGCTTTTTAACCATGAGACTGGGTGAAATCTCCTGAGAAGACTGTGTGGATAAAAAAAGAGAAACAGTGAGGAAGGACTCAGATGAATTCCTGTACTATTCTAACATTTATGGGTATATCAGGGAAAGAAGAGCCAAAAATCATAATGGGGGCCTTTGAGATAAGAGGAAAACTAGAAGAGGGAGATGCAATGGAAGTCAAGAGAAAAACTGATTCTAAAGGAGGAATGGACAATTAAGTCTAGTATGGTTGGACTTTAAGATATGAAAGAGAAAATAAACATTACATTTGATATTATGAAGGTCATGGGTGACCTTGGCAACAGCAGCCTCAATGGAGTAGTCATGATCAAATCATTACTGGAGCAGGCAGAAGAAAGAACTGAAGAAGTGGAGGTAATGACTAGAGATAATTCCTTCAAGTTGTTTTCGTTTTTTGGCTTTTTTTAGGAAGTGCAGCAGAGAAATGAGATAGTAATTGGAAGGGAATTAGGGCTAAGGTTAGATGATATTTTGTTAGATTACAGTTTTTATGGGGTTTGTCATTTATTGTCAAGATAGACATTATTAAAGCTTGTTTAGCTATAGATGGGAAAGGTCCAGTAGAAGGGGAGAAATTGATGACACAGAGAATATAGAGGATCATTCCAGGAGCAAAAGCCTTAAGAAATCAATAGGGCTTAGGTTGGGAGTACGCATAGAGGGGTTGGCCTTTTCTTCTTTCTTCTTCAAGAAGAAAGATAGGTATATATCCGTGTAACACAATAATGAAAGAAGGGAGAAGGGGAAGAAGGGATTTACTTCACACATCTCCAAAGTTGTTTTCAAACAGAAACAAAATGGAGTATTCAACTTTACCCTACAAGATGTTGCAATACTGAAATGGTACCTGTAGAGAGGAAGGTGCAGCCTGAGCTAAAAGATATCACTTTCCTCAGAGAACAGAATAGCAGCTTTGTGAATTATTTCTGGTGAAGACCAGGATTCTGACTATTAATTAAGCTACAAAAGTGATCCATAGCAATGGAACAGCCAATGCCATGAAGCAATGGGGTAAAAGAAGAACAAACGACCTGAGAGGAGATTGTGGAAAGTGAGAAGGGAGTAGTCAGGAAGAGAACCCCCTCACTTTGGCAAGGAAAGCTATTGTCATGGGCCCTAGATTAAACTCTAACAGATGAGAAAAAAGAAAGCTTCATTTGCTTGCAGCAGGAGAGTCAGTCTAAAAGTAAGAATGCTGTCCATCAGTTAGCAGAGGTTTTTTGTGGTAGGTTATTGTGGCTTTATGTTACAGGCACTTTAGTAGGTCAGGAGGAAAGGGAAACAGGAAAGGAACATGGGCACGGGAGGTTGAGGCAAAGATGAATTAACAACCCTCGATTTCTGGAAACAGATAAGGGCAATCAAATTCGGCCCAAGTCAAGTACATTCTTCAGATTCAGGTTTTCCAAACATAAAACAAACAGGCAGTTTTGGCAAGTTCAGAAATAATGTTTTTAGTCTCTGGTTTATCAATTCTTTGTCATGTGATGGTTGTAGAAAGTTCTTAACCCTGTACACTATGAGGGGGAATTGCTAGGAATCACTGAGACAGTCACAAGAGAAAAATGCATCAGTGCCCCCTTCTTGACTAAAGGGAGAGTGCTGAGGACAGTAAACTGTCTCCTCTAAGACCATCACTATCTATCACCTTATAATTATCTTCCCTTGAATCATAATGATAGTTTTATTATTATTTCTCTGTAGAGTCAAAGTTTGAAATATAAGCCGCCAAACAGGGTAACTGTTGATACTGCTGGCCTGGAACACTTGGTGACAAGTCAGTGCATTAAGGATAAAGTGGAATCCAAATTTATAATTTAAAGAATGGTATTGCCTTGAAAATTTCAGCCCTTATATAGAAGAAAATGTTTTGGAATAAAAAAGAAACAAACGCAATATTTATTTTTTTTCCATTCATAAAACGATGAAATATGTCTTTTGCCTCTTTAATGATTTTTCAGTAATAGCTAACAAGGCTCTTATCCATAATTTTTATCATGAGTTTATAAGTTAATAAATTTGTAGAAGTAAAATGAAATGGATTAAATTCTTGATAATACAGATATTGATTTCCTGGAAGTAATTATTTGAGAGAATAATAAACTACAGATAATAAACTGTTCAGTTATTCTAGACACCTAGAATTATAAATATATATTTCATTATAATAACAAATACCTCCTCATCTAGGAAAACAGTAAAAATTCACTGTTTTTGATTTTTGTTTTTATGAAATTCTGTTTCTTCTGTTATCTCAGTTTGGGTCCTTCTTTCCTTTAGTCTCACATTATAGTTACTGTGATACCAGCTGAGTTGCTAATAGATTCTACAGGCCTCTATTCACAAGGCTGTGAATGTTGGCGAAAACTTAGATATTCCTTCTACACATATTTAAATAAATGGTAGGGTTGATTTCCTAGTTTCTCAGCATGGTATAATTTAGAATGATAGTCGTCTGAGTCCCTCTATGTTTGTTGATGACGCTAAACTCAATGCTGTTAGTTCAGTGACTGGGATCCCTGGGCATTGCGGAGAGAGCCCATAGTGGTGGGAGACAGTGAGTAAGCAAAATTTCCTCCACTCCGTCTTTCCTTTTGCTCAGTTCCAAACGTAGAGCTGCCAATACGGCAATGTGGCTGAGGAAAATGATCAGGAAGACGGGAACAGTAGTTGCACACTGGAGAGAAGAAGGCCTCTATCTTTCCCATGGATGCTAAATGAACTTATGAACATTTCTTTTTCGCCACTAACACAAATTTTAGTACCACTTTTGCTCTGGGTTATTGAAGGACAGACATAGAAAGAGAAAAGAAAGAAATTAAAGAAAAGAGAAGGGGGAGGAGAAGAGAAGAGGAGGGGAGGGGAGGGGGCAGGGGAGAGGAGAGGAGGGGAGGGGAAGGGAGGGGAGGGGAGAGGAGAAGAGGGGAGGGGAGGAGAGGAGAGAAAAATAAAGCAAGCACCATGGGACCAAAGCAGCTGTGGTTTGCAAAATAGGTCCAGACAATATTTAAGGGATTTAGAAAACTAAAACTTTGGCATCTGAAGAGACAGATGGTTTGTAGAAAGAGCATTGCCTTTGGAGTAATTAGGCCTGGATCAACTCAACCTTATCACTCTCTGCATGTATAACCTTGAACAAATCATCTTAAGCCTTTTAGCTTTTGGTTTATTTTCTTTAAAAACTTGTTGGAACATCCAGTATGATTTTCTTAAAAAGTGGTTTTGAGGATCAAATCAGTCGTATAATGGATGCCACAGAGATATACTACGTTCTCTGAAAATATGGTAGAACATTCTTGTATTACCTATTGTTATGCCAAAAAATTACTCTAATGTTTAGTGGTTTAGTTGTAAATCAACTATACTTTAATAAAAAATAAACAATAAATTTTAAAAAATTTATTGTATTACACAGTAACTTTGGATCAGAATCCAAGAATGGTTCAGATGGGTGGTTCTGGCTTTCAGTCTTTCATATGGTTGCAGTCAAGTTGTTGGCTGAGGCTCAAGTTATTTGATGGATTGACTGCAGCAGGCAGATCTAATTCCAAAATATCTTACTAACACGGATGGCAATTTTGTGCTGACTGTTGGTGGGAAGTGTTAGTTCCTTGCCACACAGACCTTACCATAGAATTGCTGAAGCAGTCTTCATGACATGGCAGATGGTTTCCCCAGATTGGGTGATCAAGAAAGAGCAAGGCAGAAGGTGCAATGTATTTTGTGTATTTTATGACATAGCTTCAGAAGTTATACACAATCCATCATTTCCACAATATCTTATGGTTAAACAAGGTCAGCCCTATTTAGTGAGAGCAGGCACTAAAACAAATGCATGAATTCCAGAAGGCAAGAATCATTGGAAAGAAGGGGCATCTTAAAGGCTGCCTTTCACAATACTCTTAAAATATGTACGCTTGGAACCCTTGAGGGCGTAGAATTTTAGCTCTATTTTCAATTTGCTCAAGATATATTAGTCTGTTGAGATATACTGTTTCTTGGGGTTATTTTGGATACCTCTTTCAATAGAACATATCTATTTTAACTAGTTTTTTAAATATACTGTGATGAAGTTGTAGGGGCAGGTTTTAAGGTGGGCAATAGTCTACTTTGATAGGTAGCAAGAAAGAAATTAAAACACACACACACACAAAAAAAGGATTAGGCACTAAGAAGTGGGAATAGGAGTATTTGTTAGTTCAAAGCAATAAAAAACGACCCATGATACTAGACAAGGTTCTAGATGTTACTGAGACCAGGGGACAAAATAACTCAATGCTTAGAAGGTACACATATCATTCTAGTTATTCTCTAGCCCCCCTCTCCCAAGGATTATTTCCAAAGTCCAGTGAAAAGCTGATATTGTAGGTAAACTGATATAGTAACAGTTGTGGAGATTATACAAATTCAATGGCAGGGAGCCAATCAAGTCACATTTTATCTAATTTTTACATCATCATGCTTTGCTCAAATTTCCAAAGCCAGTTCCCTGAACCAATTTGTCTAATAGTTTTAGAGGCTAATACTGCCTAATCCATATAAAATATTAGTGACGTCTGCTTTACCCCACTCTCCTCTGGAAAAAAAAAAAGATTTCATTTCATTTATTCCCCATACACACATTCCTTTTGCCACTTCATTTTCACTACTTTGGCTGCTGAGTTAAACTCCAGGATTAAAATGGTACAGAATATCCTCCCTAGGATTTCAAATAAACATTAATATTTTTTAAAAATACCTACATGGTCAACTGAAGAGTGAATCACATCCTCATAGGCAGCAAAAAAGGATTGTTTGGTGTCCATATAAGGACTGTAATGGTAGCTCAGCCATTCTTCCATTATTCAACATTTATTTATTCAATACCAAATATGTGTTAGGTATTATTCTAAGTGCCTAGACTTATAGATCTAAAGCAAAAGACAAATACCTCTTTTATGGATCTTATATTCTAGTGTGAGAGATAATAAATAAGGCAAGTAAAGTAGGTAGATGGTAATAATGGCTGAGAGAGGAAACACAAGACAGGAAGTTAGGCGTGTAGGGATGTGGTTGAAATTTTAGGTGAGGGGACAAGGAGAGCCCTAACTGAGGAATGTATTTGAGTAACTGCCTGAAGGGCACGACAAGAGCGAAGAGCCATACAGATACCCAGGGAAAGATCATTTCAGGTAGATTATATGACACTCAGGGCAGGTAGTATTGATTTTTAACTCCCAGATTCCAGGACAGTTCCTGCACAGCAGTTCACTAATAAATATGTTTTGAATGAAGAATGATTCTCCACAAAGAGGAAATAAATCTTTTAGAATATCGTTAATTTTCAATCATTTTATATATTTTAGCAAATAAACGGTGCCCTCGTTAGAATGAAAAGTTCTTGTGGAAATTATAGTAAAGGGGGAAAGATAGGCATCTGTAGACCAAAAGATAAACTGGAAAAAAATTATGATTGGCGGCGCACAAAAAAATATCTTCCAGGTTGCCTGGAAGATAAATTCAAAAGTTTACCTTTACGTCCTGATGAACTGATCTTATTTCATATATCTCTGCTTTCTAGTCATTTCATCAAGGCAAGGCAAATAGGACATTTTGCTGGATTGTTCACATCTTTTTTTTTTTTTTTTTTTGCTGTACGCGGGCCTCTCACTGTTGTGGCCTCTCGCGTTGCAGAGCAAAGGCTCCGGACGCGCAGGCTCAGCGGCCATTGCTCACGGGCCCAGCCGCTCAGCGGCATGTGGGATCTTCCCGGACCGGGGCACGAGCCCGTGTCCCCTGCATCGGCAGGTGGACTCTCAACCACTGCGCCACCAGGGAAGGCCCTAGAAACAGTTTTATCCAGAGACAAAGTCTAGGCAATGCTGCTTCACTGTGGATCAGGCAAAGTTTAGCACATTTACCTCTTCTCTTGCCCTTTTTCACTCTGGCTCTCTCTTAGTTCCCCTGCATACAATGTATTTTTACAATGTACTTCCTTCTCCAGAAGGGTTCTACACTGAAGCACATCCCTGAGCCCATCAAGTGACCCCAGAAGGTATCATCAGTAATACTTAACCAGCTATTTCCCAGTATCACAAGGACTTGAAGAATGTAAGCATGGGGAGCAACTTTCAAATCATAACTGGTAACGGCTCATTCCACTTCTATTACAAACTGAATGTTACAACCCTTATACTTGCAGAAAACTTTACAATTAATCAAAAACCTTTGCATAAGTTGTTTTATTTGACTTGTGTGACCTGTGACAGAATTTGAGTCCCTTCAGGGAAAAAACAATTTATTACTCATCTTTACAGCTCCAGCACTGAGCACAGTAACAGGGACCTAAGTGGGGGACTGATAAACAGTTACTGGATTATCGTACAGTTTAGGAAACTGAGGCACAAAGAGCTAAGTAATTTGTCAGAGTCTTCAAGATTGTCAAGAGATAGTGCTGAAGTTGTACTTGAGTATCCTGATAACAAAAGTAGTGTTCCTTTGTAGCTTTTTACGATGAAACCTGTCATCAGGGAATTAAGTCCCCAAATACTTTCTTAGTGAAACATTCCAATGAAATGGGGATCTTTTATAATCTTCAAGCAGTACAATTAGAGAAAAAAGTTGGTAAAACTTAAGGGACAAAACATATTAATGTTATTTCAATGAGAGTCACTTTGTGCAGGGTCAGAGTCGTCATGGTAATAACCAAAAATCAGGCAAAAATAATTCCACTCTTTTCAAAAACCCTGTGGACATTCTAATGAGAGTTTATTGGACTTTTAATGTTTCAATGCTCTCATAAGTCTTTGAGGAAATGCCCTCATTCTGAATATCTTGGACAAAATCTATACATAAACACATTCTACTAAAATATTTTTAATATGAGTGTCGAACTGCTCTTTCCCTAATCTTGCATTAATGAGTGAGCTCAGTATGTTGTCTTGAGTTTATCCATTTCACTGATATTATCTTGGAATGTATATTATTCTGGGTTTTATGAGGTTTATATTCTAGTTTTGTTTCTGACTAGCTTTGTGAACTGGGTAAGTCATTTCAATGCTACCAATTACCTTGATGGCAAAATTAGAATAGGCTCATATATTCTGAAAAGACAGTAAACATAAGTCAGAATATATTTTATGAGATTTGAATATCAAAAAGAGGATTTTGTGCTAATCTCCGGTGAAAGCATGTTTGCATTACCTTTAGAAATCCATACTGCTTAACTTTTTCAGGTTTGGAACAAGCTTATTCTTTTTTGTCTAGAGAATTCAACTTCACTGGGGATTTTTCTGAGATATCTCAGACATCTTTCTACCTGTATTGCCACAGGTCTAAGGTTTGGGAACTTTTCAATGGAAACTGAAATTAAGATGACAAACACTGTTCAAGTTGGTACTCACAAGGCATCTCATTATCATGTGCTAGACCCTTTGGTTCTCTAATAAAGAATGGTGATGATTGTAATTATAATAATAGTTTGAAAAGAGCTTTATAACACACATTATTCTATTTAATGCAACAAATCTGGAAAGTCAATAACACTATTTCACCCAATTCAGACTATAGATGCAGATATCCACAACATCACTGATTCACCTTGACATGGCTAGAACTTCAAAAACCAGCTATTTGAGGGAGACAGGGTCCAGAGAGTCTGGCCAAGAATGTGCATACGCACAAAGAAGAGATAAGTTTATATACTATGAGGTCACTTATACACAACGCCAATACCCAAAGTCAGGGTACTGCATTAGAGTGTAAGTTTGGGCAAGTTTCTCTACTTCTTTTACTCCTGTAAAAGTCAGTCACTATTGGAATTGATTCATTTTTTTGGACTCAGTAGAAAAGGCTTTTGTGCTTAGGAAAAGATATGAAGAGTGTATAGTGGAGGCAAGGGTAATAGCTTGCCATCAATCAATCAATCAATGACTATACTCCAAGTGAAGCACTGGCAATGTTCTTTGAATGAGCACATACAGTAATAGCAGTTGTACCCACTGACTCAGTAGGTTCAGGGATCTAAAGGCAACTGAGTGCCAGCCAAAACAGTGGTGTCTGCTAGAAGCAGTGTGATCCAGTCTAAGCAACTCCAATGCATGATAGGGGTGGCACTGCACAGGAAAGAAAAATAGTTGCATCCATGAAAGGGTCAGTGTCCCTACTCAGGCAACAGAACCCAGCAAAGTGGCAGCAGACTATTAAGTGTTACGTGGTACTGACAGAATTTTCTGTGTGCACATCTGAGATAATTTCAAAGCATATTTGAAATAATATTCTGTGCAATTTTCCATTTCCCAACATTCTCTACTTATCATTAGAATATTCTACAGTTATACTTTTTGCTTAATTTGCTAATGAATCCATGACATTAATTCATTTAATAAATATTCATTCAGCAATTTCAATTTGATGTGCCAGGCACTGACTTTGGTACTAGTGCCTATCTGAAATTCTCCTGAGTTATCATCTTGAGGGCATTGTGTCCTTTGGGTACCTCATTGTCCTTCAGGAAGAATATGCTCCAGTCCTTATCCAGTCTGAGCTACTGGGATTCTAGGTGATCTACATCTAAACCTTCCAAAATTATGGCAACTTTCTAATATATATGACAAGAGTTTTGTCCCTTATTTTCATCTCTCTCTCTTTAATCCTTTGTAGCACTTATCTTTGCTCAATACAGGGCAATATAATTAATTATCTAATTAAAAATGAAAGTACCAAAACAATACAGTAGATTGTGAGACTCATAAACACACCAATGAATAATTTAATTCATCTTCACAGATGAGTGATTTCTAAAGTGATGATCAATAAGTGAACTTGTGTACACTATCCAAAGATCGCATGTTACCATTACCTTAATAAATTAGAATTTTTAGTGTTGTGTTTAGAATTTCAGTGTTTAGAAACACCAATTATACCTTCATTATACAGTTCTAAATGTTGCAAATCTAGTTAATGACCTTATCAATAAACATTTATTGAGGATTTACTATATACCAGCATAAAGCCAAGTGTTTGAGATACAAAGGTCTCTATCACTAAGAAGCTGACAACCTAATAGATGAAAAACACAAGTAAACAAATAATTGTTATAAATGAATATTATATTCAAGGTATTATGGATGAACAGCCTAATGGAAAGAGAAACAACTATTTACTGAACATATATACTGGTTGAAGAGCACAAGGCTAGATGCAGTTACCATTTGTCCCTATGTCAGTTCTTCTCTGATTTTAATGAATGTGCATACAAATCACCTGAAAATTGTGTTAAAATGCACACTCTGATTCAACAGGTTTCAGGAGGAACCTGAAATGTTGCATTTCTAACAACTTCCCAGGCGATGCCAATGCTGCTATTCCTTGGTTAATACCTTGAATAACAAAGATCTAAATCTTACAACCATACTGTTATTTTACAGTAAGGCAGAGTGATTCTCAGAGAGATTAAATAATTTACAAAAAAATTACATAAACTAAACTCATACTGATTTGAATTTTTCATGTTTCAAACCACGGGTTTACTCACTATAGAATGTAAACAGTCTTGAGTAGTTGTTGGGAGAAAGGACTTAAGTAATAGAGCTTCTCAAATGAAATAACATTCAAATTGATTCTTAAAGGATGGTGGGGATTACCAGGTAGTGAAAGAGGATATAGACTTTTCCAGGTAGCATATAAAAAATAAGTACATATTTCATAGTCTGATGTGGCTGTAGTGTTGTCTGAAGAGTGGAAGTGGATACAGGCAGAGATTAAGCTAGAAAGTTTGGTCATAAATTTGGGAGGGATATTTAAGAACACCAAGAAATTTAAGTTTTTAATTGAAATAGGTAACTGAAAGCTATTAAATAATTTCTTTTTAAAATAACCTGATGGGGCTTCCCTGGTGGCTCAGTGGTTGGAAGTCCACCTGCCAATGCAGGGGACACGGGTTCGTGCCCCGGTCCGGGAAGATCCCACATGCCGTGGAGCGGCTGGGCCCGTGAGCCATGGCCGCTGAACCTGCGCATCCGGAGTGTGTGCTCCGCAACGGGAGAGGCCACAACAGTGAGAGCCCCGCGTACCGCAAAAATAAAAATAAATTTAAAAAAATAACCTGATGAATTAGTTTCTCTAGGAATTTCAACCTGGATGATTCGGAATGGAATGGGTATTAAATCCCTGGAGGTCTTAAAAAACAATTTCATTATTCTGTGATAATAGAAGCAGAGATGCCTTGAAAAATAAAATAATTTTCAGAAATACTAACAGTGTTCTGTCACCAAGATAGAGGAACCAAAAGAAGAGGCAGAGTTGGAGGGAGAAAATAATGGAAAATTTGCAGGCCAGCAAGCCTTTGTGGTAGCTTCTGCAGATGAAGCATATAAGTTAAATGTTGGTTGGAATTTGCTATGCAAATATCCATAATCAACTTGGCATCATCCCAACAGCATTACCGCAGCAGAACATTATACTGGTTGGTTATTAGAACACACATATCTCTTGTTTGCTGAGAAGCAGCTGCAAGATTGTGTATTAAACCCTACTTAAAAAGCACAGCCACTTCCTCTGAAGCCCTATAATATCACTTAGACAGAAAACTCATTGCATCAGCTAACTATTCAAATGAAGAAAACTGTAACAAATTTCTAGAGAGAAGAGGTAAAACAGTCCATCTTCTGGTTGTGTTTGATAGAAATTGCTAGAAAGCAGCAGCTTTAGTCTATTTTCTAAAATTGCAAAAACAGCAATACACTATAAAAATGAGAGATAAGCATAGAGAATGGTCTAGCTTTGTGAAAACTGAGTATCCCCATACTTTTGATAATATTTACCACAAGGACATATTTTTCTTGTTCTATTATAATTCCGTAAATAATTCTTTTGGAAACAGAATGAGAAAGCAAGCACAGCCACAACCTACTTACTCCAAGCTTGTGACAGATACATTTTCCCATATGAAACACAAACAAGAACTAGGATGAAAGTAATGGGGCCACAAAGCAGTTAAGTTGGTTTAAAAACCCAAGTTATGAAATTCTTATATTTTCCTCAACAGACCAAAACTCAAGCCCTCACTCAGCACTTATGTACTCATTTTGTTATATGTCATTCTAATACGTGTGGTATTCTAGTTTCCCAAACAAACTTTGGAGGCAATGAGGCATAGTGGAAAGATCAAAGGTTTCAGATTCAATTATTAGCTCATGAACACCTCAAGAAGAGAAATATAGTATATGCTGTATATCCACTATACAGCCTATCTGTAACATCAGTGTTCTTAATAGAGACCGAATAATATTTGTACAGCTATGTAACTTTTCACTTGTCATGTCACCTCTGTGAGCCTTCCTTACTTTTAAAATGATGAATATATAACCTGACAAAAGTTGTCATGTCCACCAAATGAAGTTTAGGAGCACCCAGCACAATACTTGACACATAGCACTTACAGATGTTACTTCTTAACTCATTGTGTATTAGAAGCAGGAAATTGGAAGGCTAAAGTAAAAGAGCTACTGTCATTGAGAACATGGAGAGTAATGAGCCAGTAACTGGTAAGAGACAAATAATGAGGAATAAGGTACACAAGATTATTAACTTTAAAGTATAGGCGTCCACACACTTCAAGAAACACCTACAGTTGACATCATGCTAAATCTGAAAGACTGTTTGCCTCTAAGATCAAGAAAAAGATGTGGATATTCACTCCCATCTATTCTCTTCTACATTTCACTGGACTTTCTAGCCAGTACAGTAAAGCAAGGGAGTGAAATAAAATGCAGCCGTACTGGAAAGGAAGTCTAACACTGGCAGATGACATGATCATTTTTGTAGAAAATCTGATGGAATCAACAACAAAGCTACTGAGTTTAGCAAGGTTGTCAAATACCAGATCAATATACTAAAGTCAATTATATACAAGCAATGAACAATCAGAAATTCAAATTTATAAAAATATCATTCAAAATAGTGTCAAAAATCATGAAATCCTTAGGGATAAATCTAACAAATACGTAAACAGACTGTAGATTGAAAAATTACAAAACACTGCTGAGAGAAAAGAAAAAAGCCCTAAAAAACATATTGTTAAGATGTCAATTCTCACAAATTGATCTATAAAGTTAGTATAATCCCAATCAAAATCCCAACAGGTTCTTGGGAGAAAATTTTAAAGCTGATTTTAAAATTCATATGGAAATGCAAAGAATCTAAACAGCCCAAACAGAAATGTAGGGGAAAAGAGGAATAACAGTAATGAAGATAATGTGGTATTGTCGTTGAGATAAAAAAAATAGATCAATAAAACAAAATAGAGTTCAGAAGTACACTTACACATACACAGCTGTTTTTCAACAGCGTTGCAAAGGCAATTGAGTGGAAAAAAGTGTAGTCTTTTTGAAATAAACTGTGCTGAAACAACTGGATATCCCTATCCCCCTGAAAAACAAAAACAAAAAACTTTGATCTATATCTCACACCATATATAAAAATTAACTCTAAAATCAAAGGCTAGGGCTTCCCTGGTGGCACAGTGGTTGAGAATCCGCCTGCCGATGCAGGGGACACGGGTTCGTGCCCCCGGTCCGGGAGGATCCCACATGCCGCGGAGCGGCTGGGCCCGTGAGCCATGGCCGCTGAGCCTGCGCGTCCGGAGCCTGTGCTCCGCAACGAGAGAGGCCACAACAGTGAAAGGCCCGCTTACCGCAAAAAAAAAATAATAATAATAATAAAATTAAAGGCTATAATACTTTTGGAAGAAAAGAAATGGGAAAATCTTTGTGACTTGGCTTAAGCAAAGATTTCTTAGGTATGACAAGAAAGGCACAATCCAATCAAGGAAAATAAATGATAAATTGGACTTTATCAAAATTAAACCTGCTTTTTGAAAGACACAGGTAAAAGATTAAAAATAGAAACCACAGGCAGAAAGAATATATTAGGAAATCACTATCTGATAAAGTAATAATATAGAGAACATATAAAGAACCCTGAAAACTCAGTAACATGAAACAGGCTACCTAATAAAAAAAATGGTGAAAGATTTCAACAGACACCACCAAGGAAAATACACAGATGGCAGATAAGTACACGAAAAGAGCTAAAATTAAAATGATTGGCCATGTCAAGCCTTTGCAAGATTGTGGAGAAACTAGAAATGCCACAATATTGTTGGTAGGAATGTAAAACGGTACAACTATTTTGAAAACATATTTGGCAGTTTCTTAAAAAGTTAAATACAGACCTACCATATGACCTAACTATCCCACTTTTAGGTATCTTCCCAAGGGAAATGAAAGCATACGTTCGTAAAAAGCCTTGGACGCAAAAGTTCAAAATATTTCTAATAGCACAAACCTGAAGACATTTAAAATTTTTATCAAAATATAAATATACAAATAGTGATATATTCATTCAATAGAATATTATTCATCTGTAAAAAAAGAATGAACTACTGATGTGCACCAACATGGTGAATCTCAGACAGAGTGAGAGAAAGAAGCCAGACAAAAAGAGCACATGAAGTATGATTCTGATCTTGGAAGGATAGCAGTGAGCAGTCCTGAAGAGAGATCTTAGTTCCCTGCCCAGAAACTGAACCTGGGTAGACTGGATGAAAATCAGGAATCCTAGCCACTAGACCACCAGAGGTTAGAAGCTAGAAGCAAAGTGACTCTGGCTCTTTCCCCCTTTTGAAAGCAAGAATGTTTCAAGGAGGCAAAAACTGTAAAAACAGGTACAAAGTTTATTATTAGAGGCACAGCACAACGTATGGGAGAGCACACAGAGAGCAGTTTATTTATTTAAGTCAGAAACTAGGCAGAAGTACACACGGAGAGAGAAAGGGTGTGGCGTCCTTCCTAATGAGGAGGAGCCAGTAAAGAGGTGATTTAAATCCGTTATACAGGACAGTCCTTCTAGGTCTCTGTTTACCTTTGGCCAATTATCTCATTTCTTTTTCCACATCTGACCTTTTCTAGGACGCTCCCCAACATGCGTGCACATTTTTTGCTAAGATGGATCCCAACACAGAGGTCTGTGGGTGCATGTTCACTCATATTATGGAGGTGGCACCCCCTCCCTTTTTGACCCCCAAGGAGCCTTCCTGCGCATGTGCAGACAGGGAAGTTTTCCTTGACCTCAGGCATGGTCATCCTATCTCTTTACTTCAGCAGAGCTCAGCTTCTGCTACTAGCTTTGTCCTTGGAGTGTCTGGGTGAGAACTAAGCTTCAGTTTTACTCCACTTGACAAACAGCACCTGTCGGGCCCAGGAGCCCATCTATCTTCTACATCAATTCCATTTATATAAAATTCTAGAAAATGCACACTAATTTATAGGGATAGACAAGCAAATCAGTGGTTTCCTGTGGATGTGTTTGGAGGGTGGAGTGAGGATTACAAGGGGACACAAGGAAACTTTCCTATTAACAATATGTTCATTTCCTTGATTATGATGATAGATTGATAGGTGTGTGAATTTGTGATAACATCAAATTTCACGTCTTAAATACTTATTTTTTTGTGTGAATTATGCTTAAGTACAGCTGTTAAAAAAAGAGAGAGATTAGGGTAGGGGGATCAAGAGTTACAGAGGGGAGAAAGGCAGGTTGCAATTTTAAACAGCTTGTTCAAAGAAGCCCCATTAAGAAGGTGAGATTTGAAAAAGTCTTTAAAAGGGGAAGGAAGTTAGCTAAATGCTAAGGGTACAACCTGACAAAAGCCCAAGGGCAAGAGCATGGCTGGCAATGAGGCCGGTGCCCCTGGAGCCCAGTAAGGAAGGACTAGCATAGTAGACGAAGTCAGAGGGGTCCCAAATCACATGGAGTCTTGCAGGGCATTTTAAGGTTTATAGCTTTTACTAAAAGTAAAATGGGTAGCTATTAGAGGTTTTTATGCAGAAGAGTGACACGATCTACCTAAGTTTTAAAAGGATTTCTCTGTGTTAAGGATAACCCTTAGGGGGACAAAAGTAAAAGCAGAGAGACCAATTAGGAGGCTATTACAATAATTCAGACAAGAGATGATGGTGGCTTGAGACAGAACAGTAACACTGGAGGAGGTTAAAACTGCTCAGATTCTGGGTATGTTTTAAAGGTAGAGCCAACCGTTTCTCCTAATGGACTGGAAGTGGAATATGATACAAAGAGAAGAAGTTCCTTGAGTTAGCTTTCAGTTCTATTCTCTTCTGGTCACTCATCTCTGAAAGATTTTCAATTTCATATTCCTTTCAGTGTAATATCATAAGCCAAACAAAGATAACCAGTGTAGAAGGACCCTTTTATATTGCTCATTCTCTGTGGATTTAGACTAAATTTGTTTAGTGCTGTATCTTCACCTGATTGACTTAGAGTGAAATCACAAACAAAAGACTGCATCTGCTCATCTTCTGCTTTCATCAAAAATATGTTTCCAACTTTGCGGTCATCTTTTGAATGGATTCCACTTATTTGGCATATCTTAAAATATATGTCTAAATCATCACAACTAAACATGTCATATAACTTTCATAAATGTTGTAAATCAGCAATTTTCAGGATCTTTACCATTTTAAAAATGCATTCCAGTTTGTTAGGAAACCCAGCTTTATGGTAATTCAGTTTAAATATGTGTTGGGCAAGAAAATATGTGTAGAAAAAAGAGAAATGATTATTCATTAAGTGGTATATAACTCAGTGTTTTCTTTATTGTCTTAATTATAAGGAAGCCCAGAATTAATGATATTCCTTTAATTTAGGTACCCTATTGTATTTATTCCTCACTTTCCCTCTTCACCTTCTTTAATTGATGTCCTCTAAGGTATGTTTTGGTTTTGCTTTTTGGTATGCCATTTTTTTTTTGATAAATGACTTCAAATTCCTTTCTAAAGCAGATGGAATATAAATAATAAAACAGAACTCAAACAAAAACAACAAAACTTTCACCACAACTACAGATACATAGAAGAGATTAGACATTGTCATTTATGCTTTTATCAGTGCTAATAAATTGTTAAAGATATTTAACAGCATATTACTTACTAAAGGTGACCAAAATAGTTCATATGTTCTGTTTGGGTAAACAGTATTTTTAAAGATATATAAACTTAAGCCTACTGTTATTTGTTACTACTTTTTGACAGAATAAAATTATATTGGCTTTCATTTCTATTTCATTATTAAATATATAGGTAATATTCTTGCAATGACATTTATTTTTAGAAGACTCATTTCTCAGAAAGATCAAGCAGACCAGTCAGTTCTTCTAAAAATAATTATTAGCACATAGTTATCATTAAGGCAATGATCCCAAAAGTTTTTGTACCAAGGAATCCTTTCATTATTTTCTTTCCCATAGGCTAAACATTTCATAACATTACTAGTGAACAGAACTTCTTTCTAATCATTATGAAAAAAGAAGTGTTACATTAAAAGAATCATACACCATGATCAAGTGGGATTTATCCCAGGGATGTAAGGATTCTTCAATATATGCAAATCAATCAATGTGATACACCATATTAACAAATTGAAGAATAAAAACCATATGATCATCTCAATAGATGCAGAAAGCGCTTTTGACAAAATTCAACACCCATTTATGATAAAAACTCTACAGAAAGTGGGCAGAGAGGGAACCTACCTCAACATAATACAGGCCATATACAACAAACCAACAGCAAACATCACTCTCAATTGTGAAAAACTGAAAGCATTTCCTCTAAGATCAGGAAAGAGATAAGGATGTCCACTCTACTATTAGTCAACACAGTTTTGGAAGTCCTAGCCACGGCAATCAGAGAAGAAAAAGAAATAAAAGGAATACAAATTGGAAAAGAAGAAGTAAAACTGTCACTGTTTGCAGATGACATGATACTATACATAGACAATCCTAAAAATGCCACCAGAAAACTACTAGAGCTAATCAATGAATTTGGTAAAGTAGCAGGATATAAAATTAATGCACAGAAATCTCTTGCATTCCTATATACTAATGATGAAAAATCTGAAAGAGAAATTATGGAAACACTCCCATTTACCACTGCAACAAAAAGAATAAAATACCAAGGAATAAACCTACCTAGGGAAACAAAAGACCTGTATGCAGAAAACTATAAGACACTAATGAAAGAAATTAAAGATGATCCCAACAGATGGAGAGATATACCATGTTCTTGGACTGGAAGAATCAATATTGTGAAAATGACTATACTACCCAAAGCAATCTACATATTATACCTCAATTTGTTTAAAAAGGGGAAAACTGTATATGCCCAGTTTCTTTCTTTTAACTAAAGAAACATATAAAGGGTTAGAAACGTAGGGCAATTGTCACCTGCGGGAGATGAGTGAGGGGAGGGTGGAGGAGTAAGAAATAGGGGTCACACTTCTCTAGGTATAGTCTTTTGTATAATTTTGGCTTTTCCAAACATGTTAATGTTTCACAAATCCTAAAAACGAAGTCAAAAGGATTAAAAGAACAAACACTAAATTTTTTAGAATACAAATAGAAAAATAAGCTTAACTGTTATCAAATTGATAACCACACAACATAGTAAGTTATTATATTGGTATAAAAGTTAGCACAACATAGTAACACATATTTATACTTTTACTGTACACCCTAATTGGGGTTTATGTCAAAATGAAACAGAACCAAGCTTGAAGTGGCTTATGACAATTCAATCTACTTGGTGTATTTATCATACTCTGGGGCCTGGAAGAAAAAGAAATAACTAAATAATGATAAAGAAATTCATCAAACCATGCAAAGTTCCTCCTATACTAAGGAAGTATTTTAATATTTAAATAAGCTTTATGAGTAAAATACAATCATCTTCTTTCAGACCTCTTCATGACTACTGGAGGCTATAAATGTTCACATCACCTGACAAAGATACTCCATTGTTTCTAAACAATGGAGATGTTTCCTAAAATGGGTTCTTTTATTCAAAACCAAAACATTCTACATTGAAGGGAGGAACTGTCAATCTCATTATTCCAAAGTTTGTTCCTCCTAATATACCTCATTCTCCTGATTATGTTTTGGGGATAATTCCATTTATAGCTTAAACGTTTATTCATGCTTATCAAGTAGATTACATGCTTTTATGAACATCCATGCAAGATGTAAAATCTGCCCTTAATATATCTGTAATCTAGCAGAAGATAAAAGACACAGAAGGAACTCACATAAAACCAAAACAATCTCAGATGTGATAGAACTCAGAAACAATTTTCTATAGAAAAGGGAGGGTTCAAAACTGTGGTGGTAAAATTTTTGAAAAATAAACATTTTGAAAAACATTGAACTAGTACAATAAACTGTATTATGTCTCAATGAGAGGTTAACATTTTGCATAATCTATACATATTCCTCCTCTGAAAGTATGACTTCCAACAGTATATCCATTAGGGTCCAAGCAGAAAACAGATGCACACTCAAACTGGGTATATGAGAAGAGTTTTTAAAAATTAATTACAAATGTGTGGTGGTTTAGGGAAAATAACAGGCAGGATCCAGTGTATCATTACTATTTTTGCCCCTAAGATTTACTGTCATTTTTCCAAATAAAATTTTGTATTCTCAAAATAGGAGGCACAAAAATTCCTATCAACTACTCTATAATTGTGAGATTATTTCAGTTTGGACAGATTCCCATATGAAACCAAAAATATTAGCTGCCAGCAATGCTCTTTATATAAAGTAACTCAGGAAAAACATGTAGAAGGAAGAAACAATAATGAGCATAAAACAAATGTGTTTAAGTCACTACTTCTGTAGCTGATCATGAAGCCTAACTTAATCACAACTCTCTACTTTTACTGCCCATTCCATGTAATCATCAGTCTCTTCCAGTATCTTGCTCTAGTTTTCCAGTGATCAAGGCAAATCAGCAAGAGAATACTGAAAGATGTCTCAGTAGATCCTCTGTGTGCTAGAAGTAGTCTTCCTTGTTCCCACTATATACCAGAAGCTACATTTCCATTTGGTAACTGGAGTCAGTCACACTGACTCCTTCTTTATCCATTGGTTCAGAAGAATGAGGAGCCCCAAAAAGCAGGCGGCATTCTCAGCTTCTATCAATAGTTATGTAGAACCGTAATTATGCCCACTGATGGGAAAATTACTCCCTTGGACACAAGGACCTTCAAACTGACCAGTGCCAAAAGGGATTTAGGCAGGTAGCAAAAATCCTGAAGTGGGTTATTAAGTACTGTATTTAGTAGAGTGGTCACACATTTTCATCCCTTGGTTTCAAACCTGTGTGTTCTCGCTATGAGATAACTGGTCTCTGGTGTAAGACATTACTGAGTCTTTTAGGATAGCATACGTATCTCTCAGGATATTATCTTCCAGCTGATACCATAACCAAGTCTTAAGCAAGCCATTTTGCTCTAATATCAATCTAATTTCTTCTTATTAGTGGAATACAGAGTAGGACTAATGAATTCTATGGTTGTAAACCACTGCCATAATTCTAGACTATGCCCTTAGCAGAGATTTTTTGTGTGAGAAACCATGTCAATGGATAAAACATTCTGTAAAGCCCTAAATATGGTGCTGGCAAAAGAGCTTTTTGTTTAGATAGCAAATATTTACCAGGAATATGTTTTTATTCTGTATAACATCACTATCCCCTCCATAATGAACACTGTCTAATGTAATCATCATTCCTGGAATCCACAGGAAATGGTGACATGCTGTAGATTTAGCCTTGACCTCTATCATTGGAAAACCAGGTACTCAGTAGTAGTAGTAGCCAAAACAGCTTTGGTGCCCCTGGAAAAAAAGACTAATAAAATGGCAGCAATACAGGTGGCTTGTTTAGGAGACGCAGGAAAAACAGCCATGGAATGGTAAAGTGATGCAGGGAAAAAAAGCCAATAAGGGCTGAGTTATTAAGGCAGCTACCACAATGGGCAAATGGAGCTTAATTCAAGGGAAAACTCTGAGAAAAATTATAAAACACACACCTTAGAACTGATCCATCTTACTATGAAGGAGCTGAAGTATTTATACAATTCCCATCAATCATTCGTTGAAATCTACTCTCGGTGGTATTAATTCCCAAGAAATTTTGGTCTGATGCATGTATGAAAAGAAAGGCCAGAAAAAATGTTTAGGCACAGATGCAGATGTCGGCAGTTTGAAGTCATCTAAACACACTGAAGAGGTAGGATCCAAGGCATATTGGCAAGGCACTTACAGTGACTGCTATAGCCTTAATCTCTGAGACTACGACCACTTTGTACATAGACTCAGTGAGCAAACATCAGAAGGCTTGGGGGAGGCCAGGAGAAAGATGCCATCCTAAAACAACTTATGTTATTAAGAGCCCCCTCTAATAATACATGCACTCTGGTAGCAATTATGTAGGTCATAAAAATGCCTAATCGGAGAGGTCCATTCACATACTTCTCCTTGAAACCTCCTTGTCATCAGTTTTCCTATCTTGATCTTTATAAATTCCTCATCAGTCAGCCAAGCTATTAGCAATTGCTCATGAAGCAGGATAATGCACACCTCAAGCAACAGTTTTCCACAAGACGTAGACAACCAAATATAACATCCAGAGATATGCTCAATAGGAATCAACTCTTTGGGGACGATTCTCAAGGATATAAAGCAGCAACCAACCACTTCTGGCAGGTGCTTGCAAAGTATACAAATTCATCACTTTTTCCTCCCCATTAACATATAATAGGGAATTCCCTGTGAAAAATGGGTCCAGGGAGAGGCAGTAAGGCAATGGGAGCAGGTATCATAAGAAAATGCATCTGCTTGTGTCATTTCCTGGAATTTTCTCAACTGGCTTGAGCACTGACTCCTGTAAAGCATTTCTCTTTCACAGTGAAATGCAAAATCAGGGTCCAGTGCATGTAAATGCATTATTAAGATATATTTCATGATAATTAGTTTGACTCAAATTGTTATTTGGTGTCCAATAATCACATGTTCAGTCTTTGGTGTTTTCATCCATAGAAGCTGCTTTCAAATGGAGAATATACTGTCTGTATAAGATGACGTGATTTATTCCAAAGCCCTGGGGATATTATTAATGACTGCCAGAGGCTCCATACAGCATCTCTGTTTGCCATAGACCTTTCCAATATACTTGGGTGTTCTGACTCAGAAGGACCCAGGTTGTAGGGCAGCTTGTAGCACAGCCTGGACCTGATATAAGATTTTTCTTGCTCTTGTCCCACTCAAAACTGACAGCCTGCAAGCAAATGTTGGCAAGAGCCAGAGGAGCCTACAGAGCAGGTGAGATGGCAGTCACAGTGTGGCAAGGCAACCCAGCCAATGCTCAGTGGATTTAGGGCATCCATGTGATACTCATACAGCAACTTCTGCTAATCTACAGATGAGAACAGGTGCACTACTATTTTCTTTTGTAACAAAAGCAAATTTACTGGCATTTAAAAATTCCTCAACCAACCTTCCAGGAATAGTTATAAGAATTAGATTTTTTTTTAATGAAAAAGTACTACCACTACCACTACCAACAACAAGACAGATCTTTGAAGGCATTGCATGGGAGAGCAACCACGACCTTGAGGACTTGATGATCCAAGATCCAGAGGGGAAAAAAAAGGAAACACCTTGGGGCGATGAGCCCAACCTTCTCTATCAGTAATTTCCATAAGGTCATATACCAACTAGAGATATGGCATAGAGACCAAAGAGAAAGCAAAGCACTAGAACTTGTAGCTGTCTCAGGTTTCATCTCAGCTGAGGAGATGAAAATTGAAATTGTAGGGCCCCAAGAAGTTAGCTTTGTTACATCATGATCAGTGAAGATAATGGCATGGTGGAGAAAACAGCACTTGCTCCATCAGTCAGAAATCAGTGTATGAATTCTGCAGTTCTAAGTACATATATTTCTACTCTACATTTTGAAAATGGGGAAATAACCACTGTGTGGTCCTTGGCCCCACACAGCCCTGTAAGACACAATTAGACCCAAACTCCATCCATCCTCTGAGCTCCATAGAGTCCTGCTATGACTGGTGAACAATAGAGGACTTCTGAATGTCTAGTAATAAGAGTATATTGAGATTTGGTAACCAATGATCCCCAGAAGGTCCAGGTGTCTCCCTTTTCCAAGTATAAAGTCACCCTGATAAATTGCTTCGGGACACTTTTAGTAAGGTTCATACATATTCTAAGGAAACAGTTGATTCACATAACTTGAGGCCTAAGGGTTCATGTTTCATTCTTTAATTTGATTTTTTAAAATTATCATATAATTGATTTTTATATACAGTTCTATGAATTTTAAGACATGTACAGAGTCATGTAACTACCACTACAATCAAGATACAGGATGATTCCAAAAGCCCAAAAAACTCTCATACCAACCCTTTGTAGTGGTACCAACTTCCCAACCCTGGTAACCACTGATCTGTTCTCTGTAATTTTGCCTTTTCCAGAACGTTATGCAAAAGGAATGTAACTTTTCGAGACTTGTTTCTTTCATATAGCTTAGTGTCTTTGAGATTCATTCAAATTTTTGTATGTCATATTTCATTCCTTTATATTGCTGAGTATTTTACAGATGTGCCACAGTTTATTAACACACCTATTGAAGCACATTTGGATTGTTTCCAGTTTTTGAAAATTAATGGGGTTGTTAAACATATTTGTGTACAGATTTTTTGTATGAACATGTTTTTATCTTTCTAGAGAAAATACCTAGGAGTAGGGTTTCTAGGACATATGCTAAGTATACATTTAATTTTATAAGAAAATGCCAAAATGTTTGCAGAATATCTACACCATTTTGAGCACTCACCAACAATGCATGAGACTTCTATTTGCTCTACAAACCTGCTAGCACTTGGCATTGTCAGGACTTCTTATTTTAGCCATTCTAATAGATGTGTAGTTGTGTTCATCATGGCATAGCTTTAATTTGCACTTCTCTAATGGCTAATGACAATGAACTCTCTCATGTGTTAAACTGCCTCCCATATAGCCTCCTTTGGTGAACTAAGTCTTTTCCCATTTTTTTTAATTGGATGATGTTTTCTGTTTAATTTCTTTATTTTACTTTATTTCAGATTTAGATTTTCATTTTAGATTTTCTATATATGCCTAGCAAAATGGCACTCAATACATAAATAGATTCTGAATATAGAAGGACCTAATAAGATGCCACAAGAAAAGAGCTAAAAAAAAAAAAAAAAGAAAAGAAAGAAAAGAAAACTTGATTCACTGAAGTTAAGAGGGAGTTTATATGTTACCGGGAGTTATATGTCCTAAGGACAAGGAATAAGGTAAATGTTCTATTATTCATTCTCAGAAGTAGACGGCCTATAGTAAGAAAATATAGAAGAATACATTCTATGAGATCAAGTTTGTCAAGGGAAAGAAACATTTTAAGTACGCTGCAGAATATATACCTTGGTTTCAGGGTTAGCCAGGAAAATGGGTGCTTTAGACCAGAAACTTACATTTGTTAGGTAAATGCAACAAAAGAAATCGTTTTTAGATATACAGAGGTTGCAGAAATATCTTTTAACTCGTTACATGGAAAATCAATAGCTGACTGTTTTTACTCTGTGATCACAGAATTACTATAAATAACTAAAGATTAGTTCTAAATATCTAGCTATTCATCATTGTCTCACTTTTTTCCAATTGATTCCTAATTGACTCTAGCCCACTGTAGATTTTTCCAGGTTAAACATTATTTGGTTTGCAAAACCATCTCTCAGTTGTGAACTAGCAGAACATCTTCCACACCCAAGTTTGTTCTCATCTTTTGTCAGTTTTAAAGTCAAGATGTAAAGTGGATAAAGTGATTTATTTTAGTTGCTGGTCTGTTTCCTCTAATCAGTGAAAAAGAATTTTCACCATAAAGGAAAATTCATGGCCTTATGTTAGTTTTACAAGATCATCTTTGTTTCATGCACTATTTTATAATCATCTTTGTTTCATGCACTATTTTATAATTACTCAGATAAGCTATACATCTGATTCTTCAACCAGAAAGTATTGTTTTACGTTATATTTTGTAAAAAACAAATTGAGTCTCTACAGAATATAGCTTAGAGCATAAGAATTTATCCAGTTTATTACAGAATAAATATTCTAGATTCCAGACAAACAGTATGTAGGGCTATTAAAAAGAACAATTAAAAATGGAGTTTAATACTGTAGTTTAAGACCACTGTAAAAATATAAACTTTCCTTGTAGAAATGAAACAACATTCTTTAGAAAATCTGCTTCTCTGAAAACTATTCCCCAAATAACTTTAAGTAGTTAAACTTAAATAAGAAATATTGACAGAGCCTAAAAAGTGAGGGAGGCTATTTCAAAAGAGTCTGAAATGGAAAAAGCCATCAAAGGGCACTGAGTAATATGTGCCTGAAGGGATTATAGAAAAAAATAGACAAATCAAATCCACAGTCACCTAATCATCATACGCAAAAAAAAATCTCAAGCTTACTAGTCAGACCACACAATGAAAAAGACAACTTTCACACAGTCTCCAATGTGTAGTTCATATCAACTTGTTATACTGAATTATTTACTATGTGTCCAGGTGTTGTGAGGATGATGAAGATATTTAAGACATGATCACTGCCATAGAAACTTCTAATCAATCTTTAGGAATAATAAAGAAAAATAAATAGTATAGGCAATAAAAATGATAAATCATATTTATGATTACTTATATCCTCATTTCACCAATGACAAAAGTCAAATAACTTTTACTTTCACTAACTTGAATATATAAACTTAAGGGATATGGACGATAGGGTAATATATCTACTTAATGCATTAGTAACTATAAATAAACATGTATATATGTACCTATATTTTTGAAACCTTATAGCATATAAAATATCTTAATTCATAGTATATAATACATTTAAATATATTATTCAGAAATATAGATGTTTTAATTCATTTTCATGAAATATTTTTATGTAGACTTTTCACATGTATCTACAATATCAATTTCTTCCTCGTAACCAGGACTACTTAACTAGGGCACATTATTTTCACTTCTAAGTAGTTTGAGGTGTTTGTGAGGTCATATATGATGCTCCTGCCAACATAAAATGTATCCTAAGCCATAAGCATTAATTCACATACCATTAGAACATTTTTTTCCTTGGATCGTTTAAAAAAATTTTAACCTATTCCACTAGGGAAGCTCTATATACATACAAGACAAGCACTCACTTAAGTCATTTCAGGATAATGTGTATTCTGCAACATGTTATTATTCAAAACAGAGTTAGTGTGAATCAAGGTTTCCATTCTTGAACAAGGTAGGCAGAAAAATGGAATGGTGAAAGGTAAAGAGGAACCCTGTCATTTTTATTTTATTGGGAAATAGTATTAGTTCATGATTTTAAAAAATATACATAACATTATACATATACTATATAACACATATGTATATAAACAATAAATATATATGTCCATTTTATCATGTATTTATAATATGATTTTTTTTCCAGCTCTGTCCACAGAAAAGGCTTGAAAGCAATGGCATTTTAGTAGCAATAAGTAAAACTACATCACACATCTTAGATTCTATATACCATTTCCCAATATAAAAGGAGCTCAGGGATCCTTAGAGAAATGGTTGATTATAGATCTGATGTAGTGAAGGAAAATCTGCCAGAAAACAAAAATATGCTCAAAGATTAATAGGGTCAAGTCAATAGGTCACAGAGCTGGCTTGAAGAGGCTCCTACTGGTCAAAGTAGGGACAATTTGTGCATCAAATAATAATAATAATAATAATAATAATAATAATAATAATAATGGGATAGATTATAACACATTCAACAAAAACAAATATGTGAGTTCATGGTGACACACTAAGACAGAAAGAGAGAGATTGAGATTGAAACATGAGGCACTTTAATCTCACAACCCAAAAATATCATTTGAACTCCTTTGGTGTCCAAACTTCCAGGGTTCTCTCCCAAGATGAAAGCTCACAGTGAGGAGAAACTGATGGGAGTAGAATTAGAATTGAGCAGAAAAATGACAAAATGTCTATAGTTTGGAACAATATACAAAAACAGCAGAAGGGGAAGAGCTGTGAAGTTAAAAACATTACCCTGAACCTCAGAGTAACGTTCAGGAAAACTAAATTCACATAAAAATGAAGAAATGGTATCAAGGCCAAATCCCATGCAAAATTAATGTAAGGAAAAGGAAAATTAGGAGCAGAATAACATCCCTACAGACCATAAAAGACATTACTATGAAGTAGATAAAAACTGAACCTCCTCTTTCATGACATTAAGAAAATAATACAAAAGACGAAAGAACAACAAAAATCAGAATTGGAAAAAATCTCAGAAATGTTCAGAATTCAAAATAGAATTAGAAATAAAATAATTAAAAATAAAAGAAATAAAAAAAATTTAAGAAAAAAAATGTCATAAAGAACCTAGGGGTAAAACAGGAATAAAGACACAGACCTACTTGAGAATGGACTTGAGGATATGGGGAGGGGGAAGGGTAAGCTGTGACAAAGCGAGAGAGAGGCATGGACATATATACACTACCAAACGTAAGGTAGATAGATAGTGGGAAGCAGCCGCATAGCACGGGGAGATCAGCTCGGTGCTTTGTGACCGCCTGGAGTGGTGGGATAGGGAGGGTGGGAGGCAGGGAGACGCAAGAGGGAAGGGATGTGGGAACAGATGTATACGTATGACTGATTCGCTTTGTTATAAAGCAGAAACTAATAAAAAAAAAGAAGAAATAATTTTTTTTTTCAGAAAATGACTTCAAACAAAAAGAAACACAGGACTGAATAAATACCCTTGTGATTTAAGGGAAAAAATACTAAGGTATAAAGGATGAAATCTTTTAAATCAAAAAAAAAAGAGATAAAAATGTTTTGAGAGAAAGTAACAACTATTTAAGATACGATTTCCTCAAGAAGAAAATCAATTTAATGCAAAGAAACAGCAAATACTACAAACTATAATTGCAGAAAAGTTTCTAAAATAAAAAATGATTTGATGAACTTATCATGTGTTTCAGAATATCAAGCCAGAATGATGAATAGCAATATTCTAATAAATCAATAAATAATAATGAATAGTATATTCTAATAAAATTTCTTGGTTTAAAAAAAAGAAACAATAGGGCCTCCCTGGTGGCGCAGTGGTTAAGAGTCCGCCTGCCGATGCAGGGGATACGGGTTCGTGCCCCGGTCTGGGAGGATCCCATATGCCGCGGAGCGGCTGGGCCCGCGCATCCGGAGCCTGTGCTCCGCAACGGGAGAGGCCACAACAGTGAGAGGCCCGCATACCGCAAAAAGAAGAAAAAAAAAAAAAAAAAAAGAAACAATAAATTTCTTGGGCGTCTAAGAAAACACAGTACATGACATATTAGGACAGAGAATTAAATTACCATCTTACTTTTTAATACGATGTTTTATGCCAGAAAAGAATGAAAAAACATATTTAAGAAACTCAAGGAATGGAAATGTGAACGAAGGATTTATATCCAACAAAACTAACTTTCTATAAAGGACACAAACTGTTATCAATATGAAGAGCTAGTAGATTATTTTTGATATCAGATCTTCCTGAGGAATGTACTAGAAAAAGAGCCTCGAATAATCAAAATGACTGGAGAGACACTGACATAAAGATTGATAGCTCTTTTTAGAAGTAGGATTAAACAAGGTATAAAGGAGAATATAGTAATAATATGGTAATCTTGAAAACTGGCAAATACAGGGAAATAATCCTATGATTAGGATCCTAGGAATAGTATCATTTGCTTATCAAATAGTAGATAAGGTAAACCATGTCTTTATAATAGCTTTTCCAATTAATAAATTTTAAAAGAATTGACAGAATTAGAATATGACTAGTTTACAATATCAAATAATTACTAGATCTAAATGTGATCATCTACAGTTGCAAGCATCATAAAATGTGAAACTGACACTATGCACATTTTAATGAAAGAGCACTCCCAATAGACTTGCCAAAAGGATTGGATGTGGATCTTAAGTCTCTGGATCCAGCTGCCAGTTTGCAGAAAACACAGAGGACAGAAGAACAAGTGGAAGTGTACCAAGAATAAGCAACCTACAAAATCCACACCAGAAAACTCTACAGGTCAAAATGTCCTCAGGGTCTTTAAGGAAAAGAAAAATCATGTTAAGACACAAGCAGAAAACCTATTGATTATAAGAGACTTAAAAGACATTAAAATTGCTTTGTATTTTTGTTTGTTTGGGTAAGACTGAATTATATTGTCTGAAAATGAACACTATACATTTAAAATGAACACATTGGTGATAAAACCAATAAAGATAAAATAAATGTCAGGATAGTGGTTATTTATGGAAATAGAGGGGTTGTGATTGAGATGGGACACATGGGGAATCCCTGGGGTTACTGTTCATAGTAACTTAAAATAACTGAATAAGCTATACATATTTTGTGTGGTTTTCTATGTGTATATTTCATTGTAAAATTAAAAAATATAAAAATCTAATTCAAAATTTACCTAATCTTCTATTATTTGGATGTATAGTACTTTATAATTCCAAGTCCTTATTATTAGATATTTAAGTTATTTCTACTTTTTTACTATATAAAGTATGTTGTAATGAACAGAAGTTAGCCAAATCTTTATGTACATCTTTAATTATATCTTTAGAATAAATCTTAAAAAGGGGATGTTGGGTCAGAGGGTATGCACATTTTATGGCTTTTATTATACATTGCCAAGACACACCTCAAAAAAGGTGGTAAATTATTATTTCACAGGCTGCCATAGCCTCTTGCCTTGCTTTCTTTATTAATTATATTTCTGTAAGCTTGATTTTTAAAACATTCTGATTTTAAAACATTAAAAACATTACTGGGTTTCAGTAACATGGATAGAAATGGCCAATTATGAAAAAGCAGCTTAGGATAAATCCAATAACCCATGCCAGGTGCATCCAGTTGTGTTATTACTGCTATTTGTGTTAATTCAGAGTGTAACAAAAACTTCAACAATGATATATGCAAGAAAATCATTCAATCCATTTTCATTTCAAACACAGAATAAAATGTACTTTCTGCTGTTTAGGTCAATTGCAACTATTATGCTAAATGGACCAATATAAGAGACAAAGTAACCATAAATTCATATTTTAATAGACTTATCTCTACAATGTCAAAATGGCATTATGTGAATTCATTGCTCTAGGAAAATAGAGAACAAAAGAAACAGCTTTTTTCATTGTTGCTGAAGCCTAACACCCATATTGTTGACAACTGGTTGCCTACATAGTTTTAAAACCAGCTCTTAACTTTTATAGGAGAGAGGGACTTTGCCTTTCAATACTCATAGAAACTAAAATTTACTTTGTGATAGGAGTGCAGGTGAGGAGCAGATAAAAATTAACTCTATAAATATTAGTATGTGTGTGAGTGTGTGTATTTTTTCTGTTTATGGCCATGAACAGTGTTTTACTGGCTCATGTCCCTACCTTGTAATGCATGACCCCAACACTCCGAGGTCGCAGGAAGTCACATGGTAGTTTCTAATCACCTACCATGTAGCATTCCCTGAGCATCACAGATACTTCTTCTGGCAATACCAAAATTGCTATACTCCACTCTTCCCTGTCTGCTCTGACAATGGAAGCATCACTGTCATTCCAGTTGGGTTCCAATCCATCCACTGAAAACTACTTCCATGTCTTCCATGTCCTGTCATTTCTCTTCAGCTTGAGTGCCTGTGGTGGACACTGCTTTGTCTCCTGCTAGGTTCAGCCATGCCCACTAGACACCACCACTACTCTGGGCACAGACAGCTCTTGCAGTAAGTTACTCTACTTTTGCTAAACACAACTACTATTGCTGAGTGCCATACTCTGTACCATGTCAAGATTTCTCTGCCATGTGCCATGTTAATGATGCCATTGTTGTCCCCTGCAAGGCATCACTGCCACGGAAGCAATGTACTCCTTATACCACTGAAACTTCACGGTGCTCTATAGGTTCTGGTGAAGTGGGTGCAAATGTCTCTCTTGTTTGTGTTATACTTCTTGAGAAAAATAACACTAAAGTGGTGCTGCTTGCAGCTTATTCTTTCATTGATTATTTTGTATAACAGGGCTTCTAGCTTGTGCATGCATTCTTATTATCCTTCTAATATACAGCCATAGTCAGAGAGTGAAGAATAGATCTAGGGACCTCAGCAGAGTTGACTCAGAATCTTTCTTCCCCAAACCACCAAGTTCACTGAGTCATACTTCAAGATGAATTTTCTTCCAAAAGGGTTATCAGTCTTGCATACTAATAAGCATATTTTATGCTTCTTACTACTTCTCCAGACTTATACAGATTATGTCTGAAGCCCAGAAATGAACACAGCATGGCCTTAAGCTGAGACCCCTGCTACAAGTTATTAACTCAGCTCCAGCTCAGGGAGGATGAAGAATGGATTAATTGAGTTTAACCGAGCCACATACCTTATCATCTGCCAGTCAGTCTCTCCTTCCCACTGTGTTATCTTGGCCTTGTGCAAACACCTCTCCAAGTTCAGAGTAGCCCAGGAATTTTCTCACTTAGTAATCCTATGGAGCTTACTCCAGCATCTGAGGAAGAATTAAAACAACTATTACCAGATTGAACTATTAATAAAATGAATAAAATTTTTCATGCTACTTCAACAATGATTTTTGATAATCTGCTACCTACCAGTATCCCCCAAGACATTTTCACCTTTTCTCATCTACCTGTTTCTTTTAGCTGATAGTTGCTACTACTTAGAGAATATTATATACATCCCTGACTCTTTCTTTTTCTCTAAATATGAGAAAAAGAACTGAAAGACATAGCCATTAAATTGTAGAGGAATAAGTTATCTCTTCAGTCTCATGGTTTCAGTCATCTATGGACGTGTTTAGCTTTTTCCTATCAGTTCATTCTAAGACTGTCTCTTTCCCTCTCTCTCTTCCCACTATTATCCTCTGTTCTCTTACTACTTGAGAAACTTCAAGCATATTTTGGCACTACCTCTCACAACTATTTTGGGTTTACTTGGATTCACTTCTTTCAACAAATGATTATTATCAGCAATTTTTCTAAAAGCTTATTTTCTTACACACCAAATTTGAACCACAAGCAAACATAGCTTTCAACAAGTAAACAGCTTCTCCAGGAAATATTAAACATGACTATTTTTTGTTTGAATTCATTGGAAAACCCAATTCAAGTTGACAGAGATTGAGAAAGAGAAAGAGAGAGGAGTTATTGTCTCATGTCTCTAAAAAGTTCAGGTTATATAAACTTGAGGAATAACTGGACTGAGGAGCTAAACTTACTGGCTCTCTTTTCCTTACGGTGGCTCCCTTTTTGGCAGGCATCTGTCTTAAAGCAAGATGGCTGCCAGACATCCCAGGCTTTCATCAAATTCCCCCAGACACTCCAGCGGAAAAAATGAGTATCCCTCATACATATTCCAATAATTGGTCCAAAATTGAGTTTCATTGGATCCAACTAGTAACAAGCCCACTGTTTTAACTATTAGAGTATAAACATCTCCAGGGAGAGGGCAATTTCTTAAAGAACATCAGAATATCATTACTAAGGAATGATCTGTGTTGAGTGGACAAAAACAACAGATATTCATTGTAGAGGATACGTGATATTTCCATGAGATCATTTTATGGGGAAAGGAACAAGTGGCAAAATACATAATTAGTGTGCATGGCAGGGCTTTTCACCATCTATAATACACTGTCCAGGGCTTCCCTGGTGGCGCAGTGGTTGAGAATCTGCCTGCTAATGCAGGGGACACGGGTTCGAGCCCTGGTCTGGGAGAATCCCACATGCCGTGGAGCAACTAGGCCCGTGAGCCACAACTACTGAGCCTGCGTGTCTGGAGCCTGTGCTCCACAGCAAGAGAGGCCGCGACAGTGAGAGGCCCGCGGACCGTGATGAAGAGTGGCACCCGCTTGCCACAACTAGAGAAAGCCCTCGCACAGAAACGAAGACCCAACACAGCAAAAATAAATAAATTAATAAACTCCTACCCCCAACATCAAAAAAAAAACAAAAAACCACTGTCCAGTCATTCACAACTCCCCCAACCTCAACCAAGAAATCTACTGGATCAGTTTGTAAAAATAATTCTGCTTAATATGCAAGCAGAATTAGTTCTTGAAGTGTCCTCACTCTGTGGTATCCAGGTTCATTTCTGGTCATTCTGTTACTGACTCTCTCTCACCCTTGATACATCTACTATCGATTACTGGAATGAAACGCAGCCACTCCACTCTTTTTCTTTGCTCCAAGACCTTGATCATGTGTTTTATCTCCATACCCCAACTTATGTTCTCTCTCCCGGCATGATGTGCTCTTGAGCTAAACATTTATTAAAGAACCTTCTAAACACAGCCCCAGTCTTCTTTTTTTTTTTTTTTTTTTTTTTTGCGGTACGTGGGCCTCTCACTGTTGTGGCCTCTCCCGTTGCAGACCACAGGCTCCGGACACGCAGATTCAGCAGCCATGGCTCACTGGCCTAGCTGCTCCACGGCATGTGGGATCTTCCCGGACCGGGGCACGAACCCATGTCCCCTGCATCGGCAGGGGGACTCTCAACCACTGCGCCACCAGGGAAGCCCCAGCCCCAGTCTTCTTATACATCAATATTGCCCTTACAGACAGCCCTATTGGCTAGTCTCTGATTTTTACACACGTTCTACTTTTGGGGTAATATCAGGCACTGATACCAGCTAAAAGTATTTAGAATTATTTCCTGATGAAGAAAATTGAACTTTAAGCCCAGTGCATGTGACCTGAGAGCAAGTAATGCGGAAAGCATGCAGTGCCCTTATCCTAAGGAGAGTGTATGTAGCAGAGGAGGCAGTAGCCCCAGTCATGCATCTTCTCAAAGAGTCAAGCAATTTACCACTTAATTTGTCATAGGCAATGCCCTCTCAAAATATGTTCATTAGGTAAATAAATATGTGTCTAATAAGTAGTCTAGAGCAATGATTTTCATTTGGGGATAGAGGACTTTGGAGCGGGTGATGGGGGATGTTCATGAATTACACAGAATTTTCCTCTCTGCCCCAATCCCACACCAAGGTTATAAACCATTGATATAGAGCACTGATCCCTAAACCTGAAATAATTATCTGGAGCTTATTCAAATGCAGATTTCTATACCCCAGTCAAGGTATAATAAATCAAAATTTCTGAGTGGAAAGCCTGGATACCGATATTTTTAAAAGCTCCCTAGATGATTCTGAAGATCAGCCAGGTTTGGGAATTACTAGGATGCAGCATCTGGTCCCAAAACAAAAGAGAATTAGAACTCAGTAAGCATATGCTCCAAATGAACAGGCAGTTGCTTATCACCCCCTTGCTTGCTTAGAATCAAAAATAATTCAAGCGTTTCTTCATTTGGGGTTTGAGCAGAATGCATCAGCAGAGCACCCACTCTGCAAAAGCAGCATCTTCAAAGGTCCTTCATGGGTGGATTCACTTTAATAAGAAAGCTGTTCATGCAGGTGACCAGCTGGGTAAACATGCCACCACACCATTCTACCAATTATCGCTACACCCTGTTTAGAAAGTCAGGGCAGGTCAGTTCCCTATTTGAAAGAGGCAGTATAACTCCTTATGCAGTGAGTATTAATTCTATTTTAGAAGTTCTTTGGTTATATACAAGAAGTAAAATAAAAAAACAGATTACTCTATTCAACAGAAAAAGAGTTCATGCAAAGCAGGCTTTTAATGTAACATGGATTAAACCACCAGTGGTATTTTCACTTTTCCGATTTGTTGTTGTTGTTGTTAACCACTATACACAGCCTCTGAAACATCAGAATACATTCTACCTTTATAGTGTGAAAATAAGATACCTAAAGTGAAGTTGTATATACGTACATTTAGTGAAGTAATAAGGTAATTCAGAGTCAATTTACTGCCCTGTGTATATCTGTGAAGAGTATATACCTATAGTAAAACATATAAGGTCTCTTACCACCTGGGGTTATTACTGTATTTTCTTATTACCTCTCTGGCTACTTGACATCTGTTCCTCTAACAACTTCAATGCCTACAGAGGCTTTAGCCACCTAAGGTCTGTTCCAGCTCTGCCCTAGTGTTCCTGCAATACAGAGCTAGCTGCCAGCAGTGATTCACCAGGCTTCAGATGATACCTGTGGCCTCAGTTTGCATCAACAAACACTTGAAACACTTTTTCAGAGATATGTTTAAAAAAGCAAGACAATCAATAACCCAATTCTTTATTATATCTCTATTAACTATAATAACTTCTCAGAATACAAACCCCTCTCTACATCTCTCCTCTCCCATATTCACATCCCCACACTGTTCAGTGCTAGCCCTCCTTTATTCTTAACACTGTGGAATCCTTATCCTTCTTTAATTTATTCATTTGTTGACTGTAACTAAAATGAGGCTATTCCTGAAACACCCATATTTTTCCAGGAGATATCTCCAATAAAACAACCATTATTGCACTCTCTGTGGACGTCCAAGTCAGAAAATGAGATAGGATTCCCTTCTTTTCCCAACCCTAGCTATGATTATTACTCTACACTCATTAAAATCCCAGTTTCTTGGAGTTTAATCAAGCAATACTGGGCCCTCCTTGTCCCTGATATTTACAAATCTCATGGACACTGCACATTCTTTAAAGACTTACATGCCATGATTCATTCCATGTATCCATCCCAATTCTGTCACAATTCTGATTCAAAGCCCTTAAGAGTATAAACTGACTTGATCATTGTTTGACCTCAACTCTAATGATCTAAATCTCTTCAGTTTGGTCATCCATTCTCGTCATTAATTAAAGTGGTTCCATCACTGAATTACTGAACTTCCATAATGATTCTGATCCTATTGAATCTTTGGTACTTTGTCTAACCTATTGCTTTCACTCCTGATCTTACTTTGACCTCACTGATTTCTAAGACAGTTTTCTTCTCATTTTCTACCATTATGTCACATCCATCTTGGGTTATCTTCCATTGTTGATTGAGACTTTTTGCTTGACCAACTGAAAAAATATTTCATAAATCTTAAATGGAGTAGTGCATAAGCCTAACAAAACCTCAACACTGGAATAACTCTAAAGTCAATCTTCCCAACTTGTGATCCTTAGTAGAGCTTTAAAAAAATAAGACAACTATAAAGCCATGGGTCATTACAAACCCATATATAATTAGATATATATATTTAAATAAACACTTTATACACACATTGATTTTTTTTTAAACATGTTTATTGGGGTATAATTGCTTTACCATGCTGTGATAGCTTCTGCTGTATAACAAACTGAATCAGCTATATGCATACATACATATATCCCCATATCCCCTCCCTCTTGCATCTCCCCTCCCACACTCCCTATCCCACCCCTCTAGGTGGTCACAAAGCACCGAGCTGATCTCATTGTGCTATGCAGCTGCTTCCCACTAGCTATCTATTTTACAATTTGGTAGTGTATATATGTCCATGCTACTCACTCACTTCATCCCAGCTTACCCTCCCCCGCTCCCTGTGTCCTCAAGTCCATTCTCTACGTCTGTGTCTTTATTCCTGTCCAGCCCCAAAGTTCTTCAGAACCTTTTTTCTTTTTTTTACATTCCATATATATGTGTAAGTATATGGTGTTCTTCTCTTTCTGACTTACTTTACTCTGTATGACAAACTCTAGGTCCATCCACCTAACTGCAAATAACTCAATTTCATTTCTTTTTATGGCTGAGTAATATTCCATATATATGTGTAAGTATATGGTGTTTTTCTCTTTCTGACTTACTTTACTCTGTATGACAAACTCTAGGTCCATCCACCTCACTGCAAATAACTCAGTTTCGTTTCTTTTTATGGCTGAGTAATATTCCATTGTATATATGGGCCACAACTTCTTTATCCATTCATCTATCGATGGACACTTAGGTTGCTTCCATGTCCTGGCTATTGTCAATAGAGCTGCAATGAACATTGTGGTACAGGACTCTTTTTGAATTATGGTTTTCTCAGGGTATATGCCCAGTAGTGGGATTGCTGGGTCATATGGTAGTTCTATTTTTAGTTTTTTAAGGAACCTCCATACTGTTCTCCATAGTGGCTGTATCAATTAACATTCCCACCAACAATACAAGAGGGTTCCCTTTTCTCCACACCCTCTCCAGCATTTATTGTTTGTAGATTTTTTGATGATGGCCCTTCTAACCCGTGTGAGGTGATACTTCATTGTAGTTTTGATTTGCATTTCTATAATGATTAGTGATGTTGAGCATCCTTTCATGAGTTTCTTGGCAATCTGTATAGCTTCTTTGGAGAAATGTATACTTAGGTCTTCCGCCCATTTTTGGATTGGGTTGTTTGTTTTTTTGGTATTGAGCTGCATGAGCTGCTTGTATATTTTGAAGATTAAACCTTTGTCAGTTGCTTCATTGGCAAATATTTTCTCCCATTCTGAGGGTTGTCTTTTTGTCTTGTTTAAGGTTTCCTTTGCTGTGCAAAAGCTTTTAAGTTTCATTAGGTCCCATTTGTTTATTTTTTTTTTTTTACGGTACGTGGGCCTCTCACTGTTGTGGTCTCTCCCGTTGCGGAGCACAGGCTCCGGATGCGCAGGCTCGGCGGCCATGGCTCATGGGCCCAGCCGCTCCGCGGCATGTGGGATCTTCCCGGACCGGGGCATGAACCCGTGTCCCCTGCATCGGCAGGCGGACTCTCAACCACTGCGCCACCAGGGAAGCCCCCCATTTGTTTATTTTTGTTTTATTCCCATTTCTGTAGGAGGTGGGTCAAAAAGGATCTTGCTGTGATTTATGTCATACACTGTTCTGCCTATGTTTTCCTCTAAGAGTTTCATGGTGTCTGGCTTTACATTTAGGTCTTTAATCCATTTTGAGTTTATTTTTGTATATGGTGTTACGGAGTGTTCTAATTTCATTCTTTTACATGTAGCTGTCCAGTCTTCCCAGCACCACTTATTGAAGAGGCTGTCTTTTCGCCATTGTATATTCTTGCCTTTATCAAAGATAAGGTGACCGTATGTGCGTGGGTTTATCTCTGGGCTTTCTATCCAGTTCCATTAATCTATATTTCTGTTTCTGTGCAGTACCATACTGTCTTGACTACTGTAGCTTTGTAGTAGAGTCTGAAGTCAGGGAGCCTGATTCCTGTAGCTCCATTTTTCTTTCTCAAGATTGCTTTGGCTAATCAAGGTCTTTTGTGTTTCCATATAAGGTGTGAAGTTTTTTGCTCTACTCCTGTGAAAAATGTCATTGGTAGTTGGTGAGGGACTGCATTGACTCTGTAGATTGCTATGGGTAGTAGAGTCACTTTCACAATGTTGATTCTTCCAATCTAAGAACATGGTATATCTCTCCATCTGTTTGTATCATCTTTAATTGCCTTCATTGGTGTGTTATAGTTTTCTGCACTCAGGTCTTTCCTCTCCTTAGGTAGGTTTATTCCTAGATATTTTATTCTTTTTGTTGCAATGGTAAATGGGAGTGTTTCCTTAATTTCTCTTTCAGATTTTTCATCATTAGTATACAGGACTGCAAGAGATTTCTGTGCATTAATTTTGTATCCTGCTACTTTACCAAATTCATTGATTAGTTCTAGTAGTTTTCTGGTGGCATCTTTAGGATTCTCTATGTATAGTATTGTGTCATTGGCAAACAGTGACAGTTTTACTTCTTCTTTTCCAATTTGTATTCCTTTTACTTATTTTTCTTCTCTGAGTGCTGTGGCTAGGGCTTACAAAACTACGTTGAATAATACTGGCAAAAGTGGACATCCTTTTCTTGTTCCTGATCTTAGAGAGAATGCTTTCAATTTTTCACTGCTGAGAATGATGTTGGCTGTGGGTTTGTCATATATGGACATTATTATGTTGAGGTAAGTTCCCTCTATGCCTACATTCTGGAGAGTTTTTATCATAAATGGGTTTTGAATTCTGTTGAGAGCTTTTTCTGCATCTATTGAAATTATCATATGGATTTTCTCCTTTGATTTGTTAATATGCTTTAGCACATTGATTGATTTGTGTATATTGAAGAGTCCTTGCATTCCTGAGATGAACTCCACTTGATCATGGTGTATGATTCTTTTAATGTGCTGTTGTATTCCATTTGCTAGTATTTTGTTGAGGATTTTTGCATCTATGTTCATCAGTGATATTGGCCTGTAGCATTCTTTTGTTGTGACATCTTTGTCTGGTTTTGGTATCAGGGTGATGGTGGCCTTATAAAATCAGTTTGGGAGTGTTCCTCCCTCTGCTATATTTTGGAAGAGTTTGAGAAGGACACGTGTTAGCTCTTCTCTGAATGTTTGGTAGAAGTTGCCTGTGAAGCCACCTGGTCCTGGGCTTTTGTTTGTTTGAAGAATTTTAATCCTAGTTTCAATTTCAGTACTTGTGATTGCTCTGTTTATATTTTCTATTTCTTCCTGGTTCAGTCTAGGAAGGTTGTGTTTTTCTAAGAATTTGTCCATTTCTTCCAGGTTGTGCATTTTATTGGCATATAGATGCTTCTACTAATCTCCAATGATTCTTTGTATTTCTGCAATGTCAGATGTTACTTCTATTTTTTCATTTCTAATTCTATTGATCTGAGTTTTTTCCCTTTTTTTCTGATGAGTCTGGCTAATGGTTTATCAATTCTGTTTATCTTCTCAAAGAACCAGCTTTTAGTTTTGTTGATCTTTGCTATTGTTTTCTTTCTTTCTTTGCATTTATTTCTGATCTGATCTATATGAATTCTTTCCTTCTGCTAACTTTGGGGTTTTTTCGTTCTTCTTTCTCTAATTGTTTTAGGTGTAAGGTTAGATTGTTTATTTGAGATATTTCTTCTTTCTTGCAGAAGGACTGTATTGCTAGAAACTTGCCTGTTAGAACTGCTTTTGCTGCATCGTATAGGTTTTTGAGTTGTTGTGTTTTCATTGTCATTTCCTTCTAGGTATTTTTTGATTCCCACTTTGGTTTATTCAGTGGGCTCTTGGTTATTTAGTAGTGTATTGTTTAGCCTCCATGTGTTTGTATTTTTTTACAGATTTTTTCCTGTAATTGATACCTAGTCTCATAGCTTTGTGGTCAGAAAGATACGTGATATGACTTCAATTTTCTTAAATTTACCAAGGCTTGATTTGTGACCCAAGATATAATCTATCCTGGAGAGTGTTCTATGAGCACTTGAGAAAAAAGTGTATTCTGTTGTTTTTGGATGGAATGTCCTATAAATATCAATTAAGTCCATCCTGTTTAATATATCATTTAAAGCTTGTGTTTCCTTATTTATTTTCATTTTTGATGATCTGTCCATTGGTGAAAGTGATGTGTTAAAGTCCCCTACTATGACTGTGGTACTGTTGATTTCCCCATTTATGGCTGTTAGCATTTGCCTTATGTATTGAGGTGCTCCTATGCTGGGTGCATAAATATTTACAATTGATCATTCTGTAGTTGATCCCTTGATCATTGATCCCTTGATTGATCCCTTGATCATTCTGTAGTGCCCTTCTTTGTCTCTTGTAATAGTCTTTATTTTAAAGCCTATTTTGTCTGATATGAGAATTGCTACTCCATCTTTCTTTTGATTTCCATTTGCATGAAATATCTTTTTCCAGCCTCTCACTTTCAGTTTGTATGTGTCCCTAGGTCTGAAGTGGGTCTCTTGTAGACAGCATATATATGGGTCTTGTTTTTGTATCCATTCTGCCACTCTATGTCTTTTGGTTGGAGAATTTAATCCATTTAGATTTAAGGTAATTATCAATATGTATGTTTCTATTACCATTTCCTTTTCTGTTTCTTATTGTAGGTCTTTTCCTTCTTTTGTGTTTCCTGCCTAGAGAAGTTCCTTTAGCATTTGTTGTAAAGCTGGTTTGGTGGTGCTGAATTATCTTAAGTTTTGCTTTTCTATAAAGGTTTTAATTTCTCCATCGAATCTGAAAGAGATCCTTGCTGGGTAATCTTTGTTGTAGGTTTTTCCCTTTCATCACTGTAAATATGTCCTGTCACACCCTTCTGGCTTGCAGTGTGTCTGTTGAAAGATCAGCTGTTAACTTTATGAGGATTCCCTTGTATGTGATTTGTTGCTTTTCCCTTGTTGCTTTTAATATTTTTTCTTTGTATTTAATTTTTGATATTTTGATTGATATGTATCTTGGAGTGTTTCTCCTTGGATTTATCCTGTATGGGACCCTCTGCGCTTCCTGGACTTGATTGACTATTTCCTTTCCCATGTTTGGGAAGTTTTCAACTATAATCTCTTCAATATTTTCTCAGTCCCTTTCTCTTCCTCTTCTTCTTCTGGGACCCTTATAATTCGAATTAGTGCTTTTAATGTTGTCCCAGAAGTCTCTGGGACTGTCCTCAATTCTTTTCATTCTTTTTTCTTTAATCTGCTCTGTGGTAGTTTTTTCCACTATTTTATCTTCCAGATCACTTTTCTGTTCTTCTACCTCAGTTATTCTGCTATTGATTCCTTCTAGAGAATTCTTAATTTCATGAATTGTGTTGTTCATCATTGTTTGTTTGCTCTTTAGTTCTTCTAGGTCCTTGTTGAACGTTTCTTGTATTTTCTCCATTCTATTTCCAAGATTTTGGATCACTTTTACTATCATTACTCTGAAGTCTTTTTCAGGTATACTGCCTATTTCCTCTTAATTTGTTTGGTCTGGTGGGTTTTTACCTTGGTCCTTTATCTGCTCTGTGTCTGTCTTCTCATTTTGCTTAACTTCATGTGTTTGGGGTCTCCTTTTTGCAGGGTGCAGGTTCACCGTTCCTGTTTGTGCCTGCCCCCAGTGGGTAAGGTTGACTTAGTGTGTTGTGTGGGCTTCCTGGTGGAGGGGACTGGTGCCTGCGTTCTGGTGAATGAGGTTGGTACTTGTCTTTCTGGGGGGCAGGACCATATCTGGTGGTGTGTTTTGGGATGTCTGTGACCTTATTATGATGTTAGCCCGCCTCTCTGCTAATGGGTGGGGTTGTGTTCCTGTCCTGTCAGTTGTTTGGCATGGGGTGTCCAGCACTGTAGCTTGCTGGTCCTTTAGTGGAGCTGGGTCTTAGCATTGAGATGGAGAACTCTAGGAGAGCTTTCACCATTTGATATTACGTGGGCCCGGGAGGTCTCTGTTGGTCCAATGTCCTGAACTCAGCTCTCCCACCTAAGAGGTTCAGGCCTGACACCTGGCCGGAGCACCAAGACCCTGTCAGCCACACAGCTCATAAGAAAAGAGAGAGGAAAAAAAAAGAAAGGAAAAAAAAATAAGATAAAATAAAGTTATTAAAATCAATAATTTTTAAAAATTATTAAAAATAAAAAAATAGGGCTTCCCTGGTGGCGCAGTGGTTGAGGGTCCGCCTGCTGATGCAGGGGACGCGGGTTTGTGCCCCGGTCCGGGAGGATCCCGCGTGCCGCGGAGCAGCTGGGCCCGTGAGCCATGGCCGCTGAGCCTGCGCATCCGGAGCCTGTGCTCTGCAACGGGAGAGGCCACAACAGTGAGAGGCCCGCATACCGCAAAAAAAATAAATAAATAAATAATAAATAAATAAATAAATAAAATAAAGAGGTACCAAACCAATAACAAATCCACCAATGATAACAAGCACTAAAAACTATAAAAAAAAATTTAAAAAGGACAAAACACTACGATAAATGGTAAAAGCAAAGCTATACAGGCAACATCACACAAAGAAGCATACACACTCACAAAAAGAGAAAAGTAAAAATATATATATATATTAAAAAAAGAGCAACCAAATCAGTAAACAAATCTACCAATGATAATAAGCTCTGAATACTAAACTAAGTTTAACATAAAACCAGAAACAAATTAGAGGCAGAAAGCAAACCCCAAGTCTACAGTTGCTCCCAAAGTCCACCGTCTCAATTATGGGATGATTTGTTGTCTATTCAGGTATTCCACAGATGCAGGGTACATCAAATTGATTGTGGAGATTTAATCCACTGCTGCTGAGGGTACTGGGAGAAATTTCCCTTTCTCTTCTTTGTGTACACAGCTCTTGGGGTTCAGCTTTGGATTTGGCCCTCTGCGTGTAGGTCACCTGTGGGCGTTTGTTCCCCGCCCTGACAGGATGGGGTTAAAGTAGCAGCTGATTAGGGGTCTCTGGCTCACTCAGGCGGGGCGGAGGGAGGGGTGCGGGGCAAGCCTGTGGCGGCAGAGGCCAGTGTGACTTTGTAACAGCCTGAGGCGTGCCGTGTGTTCTCCTGAGGAAGTTGTCCCTAGATCACGGGACCCTGGCAGTGGCGGGCTGCACAGGCTCCTGGGAGGGGATGTGTGGATAGTGACCTGTGCTTGCACATAGGCTTCTTGGTGGCAGCAGCAGCAGCCTTAGCATCTCATGCCCGTCTCTGGTGTCCACGCTGATAGCCGCAGCTTGCGCCCATCTCTGGAGCTCATTTAGGCTCTGAATCCCGTCGCCGCGCACCCCGAAATAATGGTCTCTTGCCTCTTAGGCAGTTCCAGAATTTTTCCCAGACTCCTTCCCGCTAGCTGTGGCACACTAGCCCCCTTCAGGCTGTGTTCATTCAGCCAACCCCAGTCCTCTGCCTGGGATCTGATCTCCGAAGCCCAAGCCTCAGCTCCCAGCCCCCACCCATCCCAGTGGGTGAGCAGACAAGCCTCTCGGGCTGGTGAGTGCTGGTCGGCACCAATCCTCTGTGTGGGAATCTCTCCACTTTGCCATACACACCCCTGTTGCTGCGCTCTTCTCCATGGCGCCGAAGCTTCCCCCCTGTCACCCTCTGTCTCTGCCAGTGAAGGGTCTTCCTAGTGTGCGGAAACTTTTCCTCCTTCACAGCTCCCTCCTCAATGCAGGTGCAGGTCACATCCCTATTCTTTTGTCTGTTTTTTTTGTTTTTTCTTTTGCCCTACCCAGGTATTTGGGGAGTTTTTTGCCTTTTGGGAAGACTGAGGTCTTCTGCCAGCATTCAGTACGTGTTCTGTAGGAGTTGTTCCACGTGTAGATGTATTTTTGATGTATTTGTGGGGAGGAAGGTGATCTCCACGTCTTACTCCTCTGCCATCTTGAAGGTCCTCCACAGAGTGATTTTGTATGCATGTGAAATGATCCAAAAAAAAAAAATCCTTACTATTTTAGGTCATCTTCCAATCAGAGGCTGGCATTTGGTTGACTACATTTTGCTTCTTCCAATGATTTGGAATGCCATGCATCTGGTACCTTTTTTTTTTTTTTTTTGCATTTGGTATCTTAATTCCACTAGAACATTGCATAGAGTCTGGCATATTACTGTGTTCACTGAAGTGGGTAAATTCACCCCAGAGTCATCAGAACATGTCCATGAGTAGTTAGCACTCAAGAAAGCACCATTTATTTAACTGGAATATATAGCAAGAAATTAAATACAGCTGGTGCCATGGGATTATGATGCAGAAAATACAACATAAGTACCACAAGAAGAGATTTTAATGGCTATGTTTTGCCCTTTCCTATTCTATGTTCATATTTTAATCAACTAAGGATGAGAAAGAATAGCTATTTTTGAATTGTCTCTAACATCAACTATTATCACTCCTTTATTTTTCTGTTCCTGGAGTGCAATTCAAAAGAAATTGGGCTTGGTTACTTTGGTTGCTTGCCTCATAGAATTATTTATGTTAAAAGTCACAAAACCCCCTGGTCTACCATCTGCTCTCTACAACAGCTCCTTCTAACTTCTTTTTGCTTGCTCCAAATTTCCCACTATAGTTCAAGTGTCGTCCCCAAAGTAACTTCTATAAGTGTCTGTCTGCATCCAACCTGCTGCAAGTCACCTTCCAGTGCCCTGAGTGGTGAGAGATGCTCATTCTACGTCACATGGAGTAAAATGGCTACAAGAATATTTTGCTTTTGTTCTAAACCAATATTTGAGTTTATCTATAGTAAGTTTTTTATTTATTTTAGTATATGTGTTAGAAAGATAATAAAGGAGAAATATTAGAGAGGTTGGAACAGAGTGGGAGATGGTAGAGACTGGGGAGGGTCAGATATTTTTTAGATAGTAAAAAGGTTCAATAAACCGTTTTAATGGGTAGAAGATAGCACAGACTTTAGTCAAATAAAGAACGCATCATCACTCTTAATATAAACCAAATACAAACACTGGAAATCAGAATATATGGTGTAATTACTGTAGGAGGTGACAACTATCACCTTGACTAACAAAAGACCTTCAGAATGTTAGCAGTTTATAGACTCATTATACCATCAAGACATCAAGACTTATTATAGGCCTACCCAGAAAAATCAAAAGTAAAATTAACTAATGTTAATTATTTTATTTTTAATTTGTTTTGTTTCAGGTTAACATGTGTGTATGCATATGAAACTGAATGCCAATATCTATCTAAATTATTATTAAATAAACACATGTGGGTACAAATATACATGTATATACATACATGAACATAAATTCATTCTTTAGTTCTACACTGTAAACATGTTAAGGCAAGGATTCATGTAACCGAAACTGGGAAGGTAAACTAGAGGGGGAAAGAAACAAAGAAATATCCATATCACCAATGAAAGAAAATAAGAAACACACACTTCTATAGTAAACCAGTAACAGACACCTCCTTTCCTCTAGTCCTTGTGGAGTTAGTACTTAGCAGAAGAGGTTTGTGAGCTGATCTGGAGGAAGTAGCCCCGAGCAATATTAAAGTCCCTAAGAGTAGAGAGAGAAGGAACAATTAAGATCTCCTCTCCCTCAGCTAGATTAAGAAGAATTTAGTGATGAGAAATCACAGGTTGAGTAAGCAGGTTAAGTAGCTGGTGTTAACCACATGATCTGTAGATTCTGAGCAAGGTGTAGTAAAGACAGCAGTATGATTGGAAAGGTTTTACACACAGTCCCCAAATGTAAGGCATGTTGTGGACAAAGAATAGTTCTGGGGAAATGAAGCTGTGCCCAGAATGGGTCTTTTAGTCTCTTCAGTGGAATTCCAGCAAAGTGGCAGGCCTTAAACTTGAATTGTAAAGCAGAATGCCTCCTCCCATTTCATTCCTATCATCCAGCTTGCACCAAGGTTGTATGTGTAGATCCAACTTTTCTATTGCTACTGTCAAAATGACTACATACGTAGAGGCTTAAAACAATGCAAATTCATTATTTTATAGTTCTGTAGGTCAGAAGTCTAACATGGTCTCAAAGGGCTAAAATCAAATGTCAGTAGGTCTACATTTCCTTCTGGAGGCTCTAGGAGAAAATCTGTTCCCTTGCCTTTTTCGACTTCTAGAGGATGCCTACATTCCTTAGCACCATCTTTCACATTCCCTTCTCCTGTCTCCAAAGCCAGAAATGTTACATCTCCCTGATTGTTCTTCAGTGGTTATCCCTCTCTCTGACCACAGCCCAGAAAAGCTTCCCATGTTAAAAATTTGTATGATTAGATTGGATACACCTGATAATCCACTATACTATCCCTAACTCAACGTTCTTATCCTTAATTATATCTGCAAATCCCTTTTGCCATGTAAGTTAACATTATCAATAAGTTTCCACAAATTGGAATGTGGATGTCTTTGGGAGCCATTATTCTGCCTACAGCACAAGGATAGAGTATCAGTAGATACAAAGGAAGCAAACGGGTTTTCAGAGACAGAGGTTAGAAGGAAGAAATGCTCAAGTCACAGTAGCACACCTACACAAGGATTCAACATAGTCATTTTTGATAATCAATCTTCCTATATCTGTGTGATAAAAGATAAACAGTATTTAAGATGCACCTAGGGATGCTAGGGAAACGTATAAGCACATGAAGCCAATTACCTAGAGAAATTCACAAAAATAGTTGCACTGAAACAGGTGCTATACAAAGCCAGGGATAGGGGAAAAAATTCAAATACCTAGTACAGAGATCCAAGAAGGTCAATAAAATTGTTTGAATTCATAGCCCTCAGCCCCACATACACATATACACCTGAAGATAGGAAAACTGAGTCCATTATGCTAAGAAAATACTGTATATTTTTCATCTGAATTATCCAACTAATTGAGGCCAAGGGTTTCAGGCATCTTAATTTGGAGGTATTCTCAAGTTGCTAAAATTTCTGTGCATAGAGACTATTTAAGGAAAGTAAATAATATAGGCAAGTTTTTGATATTAAAATCTTGAGTAATTAGATAATTTGATATGTTTGATACATCATCTCTGTACATTCATGGGAATGTAATAGAGGAAGGGAACTTACATTTGTAGGGGGCTTTTCATGTACCAGGTACTGGGCTTTATGCTTTTATACATTTAATTATTACACTAATAATGCACAATAACTATTTCGTTTTTATTTCACACAAGAAAAAATAAAATTCAAGCACAGGGAATTTAAGTAACTTGTTGAAGTTCACGTAGGTAAGTGGCAAAACTGAAATTGGAATTTTTATTTGAATGATATATGTAAGTATATTATTTTTCAGTGTAGTATACTGCTGTAAAATTTACATCAATCTGAAAGTTACAGGAGAAGAAAAATAAGGTAAGTTCCTAGCATCACTTCTCTCACAATGTCACTGAAACCATAACCATTTCCAAATACTTTCCTTTGATCCACAGTAGTTTACGGTGTGCTCATATGTGCCCATGAGAAGCAGTTGCCATCTTCCATTATGCCCAGTGATTTTTCTGTGCTTGTCACCAAGGTTGTCACTCTACCCAAATGGAGAACTAAACTTCCAAGCTACTCCCCCATAGGTGCTACTACAGGAATGCTTCCTGTTGTCAGCTCTGCCATTACTTCCTATTGATCTTTCATGGACCCTGACAGAGACTTTTCTTCTTTCTGCCTCAACGATTACTGTGCAAATATGACATTGAGAAATGCTTCTTCCTCTCTTAGCTCTGCTCTGTGTCTCTATTTTATTACAGAAACTTTCGTGGCATCACTTTTTATTTGAATCAGTCTTTATTGCGGTTACCTGCCCTTGAGACTTTAGCACTTGTCCAGTGGCAAAAATGGACTAACATTCCCCTCAGCCTGACTAAACTTTACACAGGTTTCTTCCTGACTATAAGCCCCTGACCTCACTTTTCTTAGTGCATCTACTTTAGAAAACATGAAACTGTAAATTCTTTCTCTTCTGCTTTGAAATGTATGTAATTCTTCTCCCAGATTCTTGCCAGTTTTACAACCCAGGAAATGTCTTTCTCAAGTACTTGGGAAACATCTCTTTGAAATACAAACATTGAAGGATATAGCATCCCAATCTCCCAGTCTCTGTGGGGGAGTAGGAGCCTAACTCTGATGGCTGCTAATTAACAAACACAGATGGTATAATACAGAGAAAAATATTTGCAATCTCAGAAAACTCAATGCGCTCAACATCTCACTGATCAACCTATTCCCCAGTGTCCATCAGTACTTTTCTACTAGCTCATCCCAGAGCTCAAAAACCCTTTCACCTTTTGTTTCAGTGTAGTTGAGTTTAGTCTCTTGCCCCTGTTGCAATAGTCTTGAATAAAGTCTTCCTTGCCTGTTTAAATTTATCAGGGCAATTTTTGCTTTGACACCAATGTGCAGGTTGGGAGACAGTCTCAGTGTCTTAGAATAGGATGTATCAGACCTTGGTTCCTCCATCTACCATAATGCACCTCAACCCTCTCTTTCCTCAGGATGAATCCCTTCCCCTCTGAGGACATTATAATGAAGGGGAGGCCCTTCTTTCACTGTAGGTTTGATGTCTTAGTCCTGGAGGTCCACATGCACTTCAGACTCCAGTCAGGTGTCTTTCCTGTAGGACAATGTAGTTCAACATGTAAATCAGCTCTCAGTTGGCTGATGCAGTGAGCACTTAGGACAAGCCTAGACATGGACAAATTTGTCATATGTATGCAGCCTGTACTCTCACTCGGGGAACACTGTTACAGAATTAGAGAGAAACTCTCCATTAGCAGGAGATTCAATAAGCCTTAAAGCAGGAAGCCTTGTATAAGATGTTTAGTATAGTAATATATTCAAAATATATTTTTTAAATGACCAAATCCATTATCATACAAAGAAGGACAGGCAAAAATCTACTGGCATTAAAAAGCACAATTACATTGTTGGCTACACACATATGAGGTAAATAAATTAACTTCCTTTTCTTCCAAGCCTGAAATATGATGTTACCCCCATTCAGAATTGTCTGTAATAAAATACTATAACATCACTGTACAGGATCCACCAGATACTTGTGGAACACAAAGCTCTGCAAATAAAATAGCATTCAGAGTTGCCACGACACAAGAGGTACTTAATTTTGTGACATTTCATGATGTCTTTAACATTATTCATGTCCAAACACTGTACATAATAGTAATCTGTTATGAAGTCAGTTCTAAGTAGTTTAAATCTGGTGATAAAGAGATAAATGCAGAGGTTTATGGTATCATAACTCAGCATCTCTTTGTTAAAAACATTATCATCAATAAATATAGAACAGTCGAGTAACTTAAAACCAGTTGGTGCCTGTGGAGAAACCGCTACTGTTATCTGTTTGAATATGTTTGTACCTTTATTTATCTGTTGATTCAGAGAAACAGATAAAGTAGCTGCTGTCAGGAAGAAGCCAATTTGGTTTTTTAGAGGAAATATAGCCTGGCAGCTTCAATAAAAACAGAGGCTTCCAATTAACTCCCTCTATTACATGGAAAAGGTAACCTTCAGCCAAGCCCAGAGTAGAGGGAAAGCAGACCAGAGAAGAATAAAAATAGGGGAAAAAAAAACTAGACAGCATAGTTCTTAACTGTGGCTGGGGAGCCACAGTCAGAATGCCTGGGGAGCTTTCAGATAATACTAATAGTTAGGCCCCATCTCCAGGGATTTTAACTTAACCGAGCTGGTGTGGACTCCATACGTACAATAGTATTTCTTATAACTCCCCAGATAATTTGATGTAGAGGTAGGTTTGAAAACCATTAGAAATACAGGATGTGCACAAGCCCTGAGATAATTCTTGATTGACTGTCTATTAATTTACAAGAATATTACTTGATAATATTTCTTAGCTATTAGAATTTTATGAACGCCACAGTGATCTGAGTGAATATATTAGCAAAATCAGGGTTGAGGCTCTAAATGTCAACACTGTAAATGGCACAAAGAACCTTTCACTTAATTTGAATAGCTAAATAAATAAATTATGAGCAAAGCTGTGATTCTTACGCTCTTTGTCTTCAAGGGAAACAGATATGGCCAGGATACCAAAATAGTATAAAAACTGTTGAAAAGATGCTTTGTATTCAAAAGAATGAAAGAGAATCACACAAAGTTTGTGCCTGCCATTTAAACAACTCACAACAAGGAAAGTGATCCCAACCCAGTCTTTCTTCACCTCCCGTTGTTATCATTGTTCAGAGAACTAGACTCTAAGTTATATAAGCCAGGGGTAACCACAGAACTGTATATTTATTTGGTCCAACCTGGTTTACTTTTACTATTTGTCTTTGTCATTTTCAGCTACTTTAGCGAAGTACTATAGACTGGGTAAATTATAAAGAACAGACATCTATTTCTCACAGTTTTGAAGGCTGGAATTCTGAGATCGGGATGCCAGCATGGTTAGGATCTGGAGAGGGTCCTCTTTCAGGCTTCAGACTGCTTTCCTCTACCTGTGTCCTCCTCACATGGCTAGAAAAGAGCCAGAGAGCTCTTTGGAGTCTCTTTTAAAAGAGAACTAATCCCATTCATGAGGCCTCCACCCTCTTGACCTAATTACCTTCCAAAGGCCCCACCTCCTAATACCATCACATTGGGAGTTGGATTTCAACATATGAATTTTGCAGGGAAACACATATTCAGTCCATTAACACTATTTTAACATCGTCTATCCTGCCAGCAATGTGAGAAACATGCTCAATGTCTACAGTGGGCAGAATAATGGCCCCACAGCCTAATCCCCAGAATCTATAGATACATTTTGTTAAATACAAAGGGTAATTAAGATTTCAGATGGAATTAAAGTAATTATGGTTGCTAATCAGCTGGCATGCAATGGGGAGATTATTCTGTTATCCAGGTGAGTATAATGTTATCACAAGGGTCCTTGTAAGAGAAAGAGGAAGGCAGGAGGTCAGAGTCACAGTGCTGTACTTTCAGGAAGATTCAACAGATCACTACTGGCTTTGAAGATGGAAGGGGCCATGATCCAAGGAATTTCAGAAGCCTCTAAAAACTGAAAAAAAAAAAAAAAAGGACAAAAAAACCAAGAAAATGGACTCACCCCTAGAGCCTCCAGAAAGGATCACAGCCTTGCTGACACAGTGAGACCTATTTTGAACTTCTGACTTCCAGAACGTAAGATAATAAATTTGTGTAGCTTTAAGGAACTCCATGTATGGTCATTTGTTACAGTGGCAGTAGGAAACCAATACAGTGTACACAGACTTAGAGCCTAAACTATCTTGACCCCAGATTTGACCTCATTTAGGCTCTAGTCTGTAATGTTCTTGACTTCTAAAATCCTCTTGATCACCCATCTTCCATCTGGACACTTTGTCCAATTTTTCTCACCCTTTGACTTCATCCATTCTGCTGATTTCAATTTTTTTTCCTTGTCTGAAACTTACACAAATTACTATTTGTTTAAATAAATCCCTTATGAACCTTGCCCCAAAAAACACCCATACAAGAGGTATCTTATAAGCACAAACCTGACATTTCAATTTCCCAAGCAGAAGCTAATCATCATATGCCAACTATTCACTTGTGAAAACTACCGTGAGTGAATTTTATAGCTGATAACTCTATAATTTGTCACAAAACATTCAATAGATGATAAATCCAAGATTTAAAAATTCCCTGTTCACTAGAAAAGAAACAGAATACAGCTAGCCTAATGATAAAGTAAATAAATCTGCCATCTACTGGAGTCCAATGAAAACTACAGGCATAAAGCCTTTAATTCATAGTTGGTGCTACACAGCTATAGTGTAAAGTTTAACTATAAAAGCAAATGTTCTTCCTCTTTTACCATTTCAAGAAAACCAGTAATAACCAATATACTGTTTTCTGCCACTTTTTGAGACTGAAAATTCATTTACCTTGTCTCAGTTGCTGAACCCTAATTATGATAGCAGAAAGTAAGTCCTGAGATATGTAATTAAACTATGTTCATAGTCCCATTGTATGAGAGGACATTTTCAAGATTATTTCTGTTCTTACTGCCTGAATCAACATATAAAAGAATTTTTAAAATGAAATCTCAATGGGTATACACATTCATACACATGCTGTGCCTAAGCACTTACACACACACACATACACACACACACACAAAGCATTTTGCTCCCAGGTATCTTAAGCGTCCTAAATCATAACTACAAATCTGCTGATGTCCTGCTGAGTAAAGGACATCTTGAGTATTACTGGATAATAAATATCAGCCTCTGATAAATAAATGATATTATAATGGTAAAATCAATCCTGTTTTGACATTTATGTGTATTTAGTTTTCAGTGTCACTTTAGGAATATGATGACACTGTGGTTATATTTATAATAATTTAATGCTTCAGTGCTCTTTGATTAACCTTTTTTTAATAAATTTATTTATTTATTTGTTTGCTTATTTATTTATTTATGGCTACATTGGGTCTTCCTTGCTGCATGCGGGCTTCTCATTGTGGTGGTTTATCTTGTTGTGGAGCACGGGCTCTAGGCGTGAGGGCTTCAGTATTTGTGGCTCTCTGGCTTTGCAGCTGTGGTTCGCAGGCTCTAGAGCACAGGCTCACTTGTTGTGGCACATGGGCTTAGCTGCTCCACGGCATGTGGGATCTTCCCAGACCAGGGATCGAACCCGTGTCCCCTGCATTGGCGGCGGATTCTTAACCACTGCACCACCAGGGAAGCCCAGACTAACCTTTTATTGCCTGAATTTCTGTATACTTTTCTTTCTTTTGAAAAGAAGAAAAAAAGCTACTCTATTGCTATAGTTTGGGGTGGGAGCTTTCAGCCAATAGAGGATGTTGATTCTATTTATTATAACTTACCCTCTATACACCAAGTGTCTAGAACTTGGTGATACACATGTGAAGGAGCTACACAATCATGTTTCAACCAGTGCATGAGTAAGTTGCTCAGTATACAGAGAGTACATTACAATGAATAGAATAAACAACCTTTGCAGCCTGGAAGCTTAGATCTCAAGTTAGAATTTTCTGGATTTTCTAAAGGTGGGTCTAAATACAAGAGAGACCTCAAAATATCAGAGAAAATTGTGAGAAATTAAAGTTGGGGACTTCTCAAATGGGGTAAATACTTAGTGACATGGATGTCACCCAGTTGCAGGTTCTCAGAAATGCAAGCCACATAACTGAGACACTAAAATGTGAAGCTTGGTTTGTTACAGCAGTGGCTTTTCTCTTAGGCATAAATGAGGAGACTAGAAGTCAAATGGGGCTCCAAGTTTCTATAGTGGAAAAAGTAAGACACCATAGACCTGGTAAGATAACTGTCAAAACTGAAAACTTTGGGCATGCTTATATCTTATTACCTACTGTGATTAGCAGGAAAACCTTTGAAACCAAAAAGAATTCCATCCTCATGTCTCTTCCTTACCCCATTCCTCCTTTTTTAACATCTCTTCTGTATATTTTATTCAAAGAATTGAGATAATTGAACAAACAGTACAGCTGGGAAGGAGGGCACTGAGTACATATTTTCCTTTGTCACAGCCAGTCTAGGAAAGAGAAGAGCCTCTGGAAATATACAAGGTACTGATATGACATATTTAAATACTGGACAAAAGCAGTGATCAGGGGAGCAAGCATTCACATAAATCATAAAAATTCCTATCTGGTTCCCTAGCTGGTTTATTTTGGTAGGTTTCAATTCTGTTCTTTTAATTTTTTTTCGTAAGCCACTAATGTGAATATAATGTTACAACTACTTCAAAAAAGTATTTTCCATTATCCTCTAAATATGAAAATATGTTTATCATATGGTCCAACAATTCCAATTCAAGGTATACACAAAAGGAATGCATGCACATGTGTGTCCAAGAGTCATGTACTGGAATGTTCAGAGCATAATTTATAGTAACCAAAACTGAGAAACATTCCAAATGTCCATCAACTAGAGTAACCAGGAGAAGAAGTTACAATATGGATGACTCTTACAAACATGTTTAGGGGAAAAAAAGATTATAGATGCACACACATAAAGCAAGACAAGAATACATATAGTACGATTTAATTAATTATTAAAATTCAAAAATACATAGAGTTAAACTGTACTATTTAGGGAGATATAGGTAAGTGATAATGCAAACAAACAAAAAAGAAAATATATTTTCATCATAAAATTCAGAATAGCGGCTATATCCAGACAAGAGGAAAGAGGTAAGGTAGATCAAAAATGTACATACAGAGTTTCTGGGTTCTAGCAATGTGCTGTACCTTAATTTGGAAGGCATTTACATTAGAATTGTTACAATAATTATTGTGGCTGCCGCTGCCGCTGCACCCGCCCACCTCCCACCTCTCCAGGAGACTCTCCTAGACCAGAAGATACACTCTTAAAAGGATTTGAGGGGGTCCGGAGGAAGATGGCGGAAGAGTAAGACGCGGAGATCACCTTCCTCCCCACGGATACATCAGAAATTCATCTACACGTGGAACAACTCCTACAGAACACCTACTGAACGCTGACAGAAGACCTCAGACCCCCCAAAAGGTAGATGAAAAGCTCTTGGTGCTGCAGCCAGGAGTCAGTGCTGTGCCTGTGAAGTGGGAGAGCCAACTTCAGGACACGGGTCCACAAGAGACCTCCCAGCTCCACATAATATCAAGTGTGGAAAATCTACCAGAGATCTCCATCTCAACACCAGCACCCAGCTTCAGTCAACGACCAGCAAGCTACAGTGCTGGTCACCCTATGCCAAGCAACTGGCAAGACAGGAACACAACCCCACGCATTAGCAGAGAGGCTGCCTAAAAACATAAAAAGGCCACAGGCACCCCAAAACACACCACCAGACGTGGACCTGTCCACCAGAAAGACAAGATCGAGCCTCAACCACCAGAACACAGGCACTAGTCCCCCCCACCAGGAAGCCTACACAAACTACTGAAACAACCTTAGCCACTGAGGACAGACACCAAAAACAATGGGAACTACGAATCTGCAGCCTGCAAAAAGGAGACCCCAAACACATTAAGATAAGCAAAATGAGAAGACAGAAAAACACACAGCAGGTGAAGGAGCAAGATAAAAACCTACCAGACCTAACAAATGAAGAGGTAATAGGCAGTCTACCTGAAAAAGAATTCAGAATAATGATAGTAAAGCTGATCCAAGATTCTATTTCCAAGATCCAAAATCTTGGAAATAGAATAGACAAAACGCAAGAAACAGTTAACAAGGATCTAGAACAACTAAAGATGAATCAAGCATCGATTAAAAACACAATAAAAGAAATGAAAAATACTCTAGATGGGATCAATAGCAGAATAACTGAGGCAGAAGAACGGATAAGTGAGGTGGAAGATAAAATAGTGGAAATAACTGATGCAGAGCAAAATAAAGAAAAAAGAATGAAAAGAACAGAGGAGAGTCTAAGAGACCTCTGGGACAACATTAAATGCACCAACATTCGAATTATAGGGGTACCAGAAGAAGAAGAGAAAAAGAAAGGGACTGAGAAAATATTTGAAGAGATTAGAGTTGAAAACTTCCCTAATATGAGAAAGGAAATAGTTAATCAAGTCCAGGAGGCACAGAGAGTCCCATACAGAATAAATCCAAGGAGAAATACGCCAAGACACATATTAATCAAACTGTCAAAAATTAAACACAAAGAAATCATATTAAAAGCAGCAAGGGAAAAACAACAAATAACACACAAGGGAACCCCCATCAGGTTAACAGCTGATCTCTCAGCAGAAACTCTACAAGCCAGAAGGGAGTGGCAGGACATAATTAAAGTGATGAAGGAGAAAAACCTGCAACCAAGATTACTCTACCCAGCAAGGATCTCATTCAGATTTGATGGAGAAATTAAAACGTTTACAGACAAGCAAAAGCTGAGAGAGTTCAGCACCACCAAACCAGCTTTACAACAAATGCTAAAGAAACTTCTCTAGGCAAGAAACACAACAGAAAGAAAATACCTACAATAACGAACCCAAAACAATTAAGGAAATGGGAATAGGAACATACATATCAATAATTACCTTAACTGTAAATGGACTAAATGCTCCCACCAAAAGACACAGAGTGGCTGAATGGATACAAAAACAAGACCCATATATATGCTGTCTACAAGAGACCCACTTCAGACCTAGAGACACATACAGATTGAAAGTAAGGGGATGGAAAAAGATATTCCATGCAAATGGAAATCAAAAGAAAGCTGGAGTAGCAATTCTTCTATCAGACAAAATAGACTTTAAAATAAAGACTATTAGAAGAGACAAAGAAGGACACTACATAATGATAAAGGGATCAATCCAAGAAGAAGATATAACAATTGTAAATATTTATGCACCCAACATAGGAGCACCTCAATACATAAGGCAAATACTAACAGCCATAAAAGGGGAAATCGACAGTAACACACTCATAGTAGGGGACTTTAACACCCCACTTTCACCAATGGACAGATCATCCAAAATGAAAATAAATAAGGAAACACAAGCTTTAAATGATACATTAAACAAGATGGACTTAATTGATATTTATAGGACATTCCATCCAAAAACAACAGAATACACATTTTTCTCAAGTGCTCATGGAACATTCTCCAGGATAGATCATATCTTGGGTCACAAATCAAGCCTTGGTAAATTTAAGAAAATTGAAATTGTATCAAGTATCTTTTCCGACCACAATGCTATGAAACTAGACATCAATTACAGGAAAAGATCTGTAAAAAATACAAACACATGGAGGCTAAACAATACACTACTCAATAACGAAGTGATCACAGAAGAAATCAAAGAGGAAATTAAAAAATACCTAGAAACAAATGACAATGGAGACACCACAATGCAAAACCTATGGGATGCAGCAAAAGAAGTTCTAAGGGGGAAGTTTATAGCAATACAATCCCACCTTAAGAAACAGGAAACATCTCGAGTAAACAACCTGACCCTGCACCTAAAGCAATTAGAGAAAGAAGAACAAAAAACCCCCAAAGTTAGCAGAAGGAAAGAAAGCATAAAGATCAGATCAGAAATAAATGAAAAAGAAATGAAGGAAACGATAGCAAAGATCAATAAAACTAAAAGCTGGTTCTTTGAGAAGATAAACAAAATTGATAAACCATTAGCCAGACTCATCAAGTAAAAAAGGGAGAAGACTCAAATCAATAGAATTAGAAATGAAAAAGGAGAAGTAACAACTGACACTGCAGAAATACAAAAGATCATGAGAGATTACTACAAGCAACTCTATGCCAATAAAATGGACAACCTGGAAGAAATGGACAAATTCTTAGAAATGCACAACCTGCCAAGACTGAATCAGGAAGAAATAGAAAATATGAATAGACCAATCACAAGCACTGAAATTGAAACTGTGATTAAAAATCTTCCAACAAACAAAAGCCCAGGACCAGATGGCTTCACAGGTGAATTCTATCAAACATTTAGAGAAGAGCTAACACCTATTCTTCTCAAACTCTTCCAAAATATAGCAGAGGGAGGAACACTCCCAAACTCATTCTACGAGGCCACCATCACCTTGATACCAAAACCAGGCAAGGATGTCACAAAGAAAGAAAACTACAGGCCAATATCACTGATGAACATAGATGCAAAAATCCTCAACAAAATACTAGCAAACAGAATCCAACAGCACATTAAAAGGATCATACACCATGATCAAGTGGGATTTATCCCAGGAATGCAAGGATTCTTCAATATACGCAAATCAATCAATGTGATACACCATATTAACAAATTGAAGAAGAAAAACCATATGATCATCTCAATAGATGCAGAGAAAGCTTTCGACAAAATTCAACACCCATTTATGATAAAAACCCTGCAGAAAGTAGGCATAGAGGGAACTTTCCTCAACATAATAAAGGCCATATATGACAAACCCACAGCCAACATTGTCCTCAATGGTGAAAAACTGAAACCATTTCCACTAAGATCAGGAACAAGACAAGGCTGCCCACTCTCACCACTCTTATTCAACTTAGTTTTGGAAGTTTTAGCCACAGAAATCAGAGAAGAAAAGGAAATAAAAGGAATCCAAATTGGAAAAGAAGAAGTAAAGCTGTCACTGTTTGCAGATGACATGATACTATACGTATAGAATCCTAAAGATGCTACCAGAAAAATACTAGAGCTAATCAATGAATTTGGTAAAGTAGCAGGATACAAAATTAATGCACAGAAATCTCTGGCATTCCTATATACTAATGATGAAAAATCTGAAAGTGAAATCAAGGAAACACTCCCATTTACCATTGCGACAAAACAAATAAAATATCTAGGAATAAACCTACGTAAGGAGACAAAAGACCTGTATGCAGAAAATTATAAGACACTGATGAAAGAAATTAAAGATGATACAAACAGATGGAGAGATATACCATGCTCCTGGATTGGAAGAATCAATATTGTGAAAATGACTCTACTACCCAAAGCAATCTACAGATTCAATGCAATCCCTGTCAAACTACCACTGGCACTTTTCACAGAGCTAGAACGAAAAATTTCAAAATTTGTTTGGAAAAACAAAAGACCCTGAATAGCCAAAGCAATCTTGAGAACGAAACACGGAGCTGGAGGAATCAGGCTCCCTGACTTCAGACTCTACTACAAAGCTACAGTAATCAAGACAGTGTGGTACTGGCACAAAAACAGAAAGATAGATCAATGGAACAGGATAGAAAGCCCAGAGATAAACCCACGCACATATGGTCAACTTATCTTTGATAAAGGAGGCAGGAATGTACAGTGGAGAAAGGACAGCCTCTTCAATAAGTGGTGCTGGGTAAACTGGACAGGGACATGTAAAAGTATGAGATTAGATCATTCCCTAACACCATACACAAAAATAAGCTCAAAATGGATTAAAGACCTAAATGTAAGGCCAGAAACTATCAAACTCTTAGAGGAAAACATAGGCAGAACACTCTATGACATAAATCACAGCAAGATCCTTTTGGACCCACCTCCTAGAGAAATGGAAATAAAAACAAAGATAAACAAATGGGACCTAATGAAACTTCAAAGCTTTTGCACAGCAAATGAAACCATAAACAAGACCAAAAGATAACCCTCAGAATGGGAGAAAATATTTGCAAATGAAGCAACTGACAAAGGATTAATCTCCAAAATTTATAAGCAGCTCGATAGCAAAAAAAAAAAACCAAACAACCCAATCTAAAAATGGGCAGAAGACTTAAATAGGCATTTCTCCAAAGAAGATATACAGACTGCCAACAAACACATGAAAGAATGCTCAACATCATTAATCATTAGAGAAATGCAAATCAAAACTACAATGAGATATCATCTCATACCAGTCAGAATGGCCATCATCAAGAAATCTAGAAACAATAAATGCTGGAGAGGGTGTGGAGAAAAGGGAACACTCTTGCACTGCTGGTGGGAATGTGAATTGGTACAGCCACTATGGAGAACAGTATGGAGGTTCCTTAAAAAACTAAAAATAGAACTACCATATGACCCAGCAATCCCACTACTAGGCATATACCCTGAGAAAACCATAATTCAAAAAGAGACATGTACCAAAATGTTCATTGCAGCTCTATTCACAATAGCCCGGAGATGGAAACAACCTAAGTGTCCACCATCGGATGAATGGATAAAGAAGATGTGGCACATATATACAATGGAATATTACTCAGCCATAAAAAGAAACGAAACTGAGCTATTTGTAATGAGGTGGATAGACCTAGAGTCTGTCATACAGAGTGAAGTTAAGTCAGAAAGAGAAAGACAAATACCATATGCTAACACATATATATGGAATTTAAGAAAAAAAAATGTCATGAAGAACCTAGGGGTAAAACAGGAATAGACACAGACCTACTGAGAATGGACTTGAGGATATGGGGAGGGGGAAGGGTAAGCTGTGATAAAGTGAAAGAGAGGCATGGACATATATACACTACCAAACGTAAGGTAGATAGGTAGTGGGAAGCAGCCGCATAGCACAGGGAGATCAGCTCGGTGCTTTGTGACCACCTGGAGGGGTGGGATAGGGAGGGTGGGAGGGAGGGAGACGCAGGAGGGAAGGGATGTGGGAAAAGATGTATATGTATGACTGATTCACTTTGTTATAAAGAAGAGACTAATTAAAAAAAAATTTTAATAAATAAATAAATAAATAAATTTACTACTCTCTTTAGGTTGAAAAAAAATAATAATTATTGCATGTTTATGTTTAATGCACTTTTGTAAATGTTGTTACAGCTCAACAAAGGAAGAACAATTCAAATGACTGCCTCTCCTCAATACTACCCTGTGAATTCTGTGAGAGCAGGAATCATGTCTGTTTTGCTCACTGATGTTATTGCCAGGACTGAGCACATAGTCTGCAAAAGGAAGGAGCTCAAACACATTTGATTACTAAATGAATGAATGAATGAATGCAAAACTCAATTTGATATTAATAATAAAATAATAATAATAAAGTGATTAAAAGAGTGGATATTTTTGAATACTCACCATGTGTTAAGCATTGTTTTAGCCATTTTAGAGACATCATTTTATTTAATCTTCGCAACAAACCTTTGAGGTCATAGGTTTTATACTCATTTTTACAAATGAAGCAACTGAGGGTTGAAGATTTTAAATAAAGCATCAAAGTGGCAGAAGTGGTAGTCAAATCCAAATCCATTTTATTTTAACATCTATATTCTTTACTACTTTACCTATGGTCTTTCTAAATAAACTGTACTGACCAAATTACTGACTGAATCAAGTAATATGATTGGTTATTGTTCTTTTATTAGACAATTTTTCAGGCTTATGGTGCCCTAAGTTTTAGTTTTGAAACATAAGAAAATTTCCTTCACTGAATTATCTTCTATACTGACTAAAACCAGCTTCGATAATGTCACAAGGCATTATATTTCCTTAGATTCTGCTACCCTGAATAGTGCTTGCCTTAATAATATTACTGTAGAAACCAAAAAAGCCACAACTTCAAGGAGGAGAGTACTATTATTGGCACCTATAAAAACAACTCTATTTTCCAAAGAGTGATGGGAACATATTGAAAGGATACAAAATGAACTTTAAAGCAGCTCCCACTATTCAAATACTTTCAGCATCAAAACAAGTAATAATAGCAGTGAATTATAACCCTTTGAATACAATAATAACCCATCAGTCCACAATAATATTAATTAACTGGGGAAGATAAAGCTCTTCCTTACAGTAGAATGCCAGGTAATAAGTATAGAAGAAATAGTGTTTCTACCAAATGTAAAATCGATAGCTAGTGGGAAGCAGCCACATAGCACAGGGAGATCAGCTTGGTGCTTTGTGACCACCTAGAGGGTGGGAGGGAGGGAGACACAAGAGGTAAGAGATATGGGGATATATGTATATGTATAACTGATTCACTTTGTTATAAAGCAGAAACTAACACACCACTGTAAAGCAATTATACTCCAATAAAGATGTTAAAGAAAAAAAAGAGGGGGCTTCCCTGGTGGCGCAGTGGTTAGGAATCCACCTGCCAACGCAGGGGACACAGGTTCGAGCCCTAGCTCAGGAAGATCCCACATGCTGCGGAGCAGCTAGGCCCGTGCACCACAACTACTGAGCCTGCGCTCTAGAGCCCGAACGCCTAGAGCCGGTGCTCCGCGACGAGAGAGACCACCGCAATGAGAGGCCCGCACACGGCGATGAAGAGTAGCCCCCACTCACTGCAACTAGAAAAAGAAAGCCCACGTGCAGCAATGAAGACCCAACGCAGCCAAAAATAAATAAATAATTTTTTAAAAAAGAAGAAGAAGAAGAAATAGTGTTTGCACAGCAAATGAAACCATAAACAAAATGAAAAGACAACCTAAAGAATGGGAGAAAATATGTGCAAATGATGCAACCAAAAAGGGACTGATTTCCAAAATATACAAAAAGCTCATACAGCTCAATATCAAATAAACAACCCAATCAAAAAATGGGCAACAGACCTAAATAGACATTTCTCCAAAGAAGACATACAGATGGCCAATAGGCACATGAAAAGGTGCTGAATATCACTAATTATTAGAGAAATGCAAATCAAAACTACAATGAGGCATCACTTCATATCAGAATGGCCATCAGCAAAGAGTCTACAAATAATAAATGCTGGAGAGGTTATGGAGAAAGGGGAAACCTCCTACACTATTGGTGGGAATGCAAACTGATGTAGCCACTATGGAGAACAGTATGGAGGTTCCTTAAAAAACTAAAAATAGAACTACCATATGATCCAGCAATCCCACTCCTGGGCATACATTCGGAAAAGATGAAAATTCAAATCGAAAAGATACATGCATCCCAATGTTCATAGCAGCACTACTTACAACAGCCAAGACATGGAAGCAACCTAAATGTCCACTGACAGATAAATGGATAAAGAAGATGTGGTATATGTATGTACACAATGGAATATTACTCAGCCATAAAAACAAGGAAATAATGCCATCTGCAGCAACATGGATGGACCTAGACATTATCATACTGAGTGAAGTTAGACAGAGAAAGACAAATATCATGTGTTATCACTTATATATGTAATCTGAAAAGAAAATGATACAAATGAACTTATTTACAAAACAGAAGTAGACTCACAGACACAGAAAACAAACTATGGTTACCAGAGGGGAAAGTGGAAAAGGGAGGAGGGATAAATTAGGAGTTTGGTATTAACAGATACACACTACTATGTATAACATAGATAAACAACAAGGACCTACTGTATAGCACAGGGAACCATATTCAATATCTTATAATAACCAATAATGGAAAAAATCTGAAAAAGAATATATATATATGTATAGCTGAATCTCTTTGCTGTATACCTGAAACTAACACAACATTGTAAATCAACCATACTTCAATTAAAAAAAATGTATCCCTCCCCACTCCCCCCCAAAAAAAAGAAATAGTGGAGGGGGAAATTTATCAGTGTCTAGAAAAACTAACAGGAAAAAGTTTGATGAGTAAGAGGGTATTTGCATACTCTCAAAGAATCTCTCCACAAGTTATTTATTAGCTACAAAGAGAAATACTGTAAAGCTACAATGGAGAAATCTGGCAGTTACCATCTTAACCAAGTGAACAAAGCTGACATAACCAATTTTAGGATAACTCAATATGATGTGGCTCCTGAATATGATAAACTGAGAAGGATACAATACTGTTTTTTATATCTCTACAAGAAATGCAGAATCTGAATTTAATCATGAGAAAACATAAAGATACAAACACACACACACGCACACAGGTTTGTATTCTTCAAAAATGTTAAGATGGAGAAAGACTTAGAAAGGTTGAGAAACTGTTTCAGACTAAAGGAGACTAAGGAGAGACAACAAATAAATGTAAGATGTGATCCTGAACTACACGTAGAACCAGGAAAAATGTAGTTATAAAGGACATGACTGAGGCAACTGACAAAATTTGAACATGAACTTCAGATTAGATGATAGTACTGTGTCACTGTTACAATTCTTGATTTTGGTAATTGTACTTCAATTACGTAAGAAAATTTCTTATTCTTATAAATTATTCACTGAAGCATATAGAAAAAAAGAATAGATTTGAAAGTTACAAAGTGAAATGTACAAGAAAAAGAGGCCTAACTATAGTGAAATTGTTAATATTTAATAGAGTAAACAGAGAAATGTAATTAATTAGGTTTACATAAATAATTAAAAATATCTATATTGCAAACTTCAGGAGAAGAATATTTTTTTCAATTGCACATGGGACATTTATAAAAATTAAAATATGTTAAAAGCCATGAGGATCTGAGCAAATTCCAAATGAGAAAAACAGGGACTGTATCTTCTGACAACAATAGGAAAGTGCTAGAATTAAAAGCTCTTTAATATATGTACTCAGAGGAGAAGTAATGTGCCTTAAATGCATTACTTACTAGACAGGAAATGAAATATCAGTTAAATACTAATTTAAAAGTTAGAATCAGAGCAAAATAAACCTTAGGAAGCAGAAGTAAGAAATAGTAAAACATAAACTTAGAAATGAGTGACAAAATAAAAACAGAAAACAATTCAGAATCATGAAAGAATATTTGTATATTTCACTACAAATCTATTTGAAACCTTCAACATTAAAACATTTAGGTGGCTACCTTGGATACTGGGAAACCAAAACAAAAAAACTGTAGTGTAATCCCTAAACAATTAAAAAAATTAGTAAGGATATATAGCATTCACGCACATTGGGAGAAAATAATGGCATCAATTGTGCATAAATGCTAGGAAACATAAAATGAGACAGATCAGTCCCAGGTCACGTTCTTCATTAAGCCTATTAGATTTGTCAGATCATTCAATCCAGGAATTTGCCTCCAGTAACAACAAATAGGGGAGCAAGCCATAATCATCAGTCCTCTCCCTCTACCCTTTATGTGAAACGGGACATTTATATGCAACAACTGATCATGTCAGTAGCAGAAACTGTGTAGGAGAGATAATGGGATCTATCCCAGTATCTCTAATTAGTGGTTATATGGGCTTAACTCTGCCCCAGGAGAGGGCACAGCTGGTAGTGCTAATTACAGTTAAGGATCAAGCAATTAAAATAAAATGATCAGGGACTTCCCGGGGGTGCAGTGGTTAAGAATCCGCCTGCCAACGCAGGGGACACGGGTTCGACCAATGGTCCAGGAAGATCCCACATGCCGTGGAGCAACTAAGCCCGTACACCACAATTACTGAGCCTGCGCTCTAGAGCTCGCGAGGCACAACTACCGAGCCCGCGTGGCGCACCTACTGAAGCCCGCGCACCTAGAGCTCATGCTCCGCAACAAGAGAAGCCCCCGCAATGAGAAGCCTGCCGACCACAACAAAGAGTAGTCCCCGCTCACTGCAGAGAAAGCCCACACCCAGCAACGAAGACCCCAACACAGCCAAAAATTAATTAATTAATTAATTTTAAAAAATGATCAGACTTGTAGAGGCCAGAGTGTAAGGATAACAGGAAATGAGCAAACTATCTCTGTTGTAACATTTGAGAGTGTTTCTTGTGAAGAATAGAGGTAGGATCTAGGCATGCTTCTGTTGAGGGCTCAGAGAAGTGATTCATAAAATATTGTTTATTTGATTTTTGAACTTTTTGGGGATGCAACATTTGGGAATTGATCTTGGACAAAGGGATGTAAGCATCTTACAAAGAAATTAGACCTATTATATATGTTTTAATAAATTACCTTTTGATAATTTATTTTCTCTCTTTACATTTGGTCTAATACCAGTTTGGGTAAAGGATTCTGTAGTAAAATTTGACTAGGAATTTCAGGCTTCAGAGCTAAGGCCCTTGACTTACAATTTGAAGTTCAACTGATTATTTCTGCCCCTCCTAAAATCTCACCCATAAATATAAGATTAAAGTCACAAGATAGCCTACAAAAATCTTGGGATACTCATTTCTACTATTTCTAGATTCAGGCAAATGTACAAGTTCTATAGTGCAATAAGCTAAAAGTTATTTATCTTCACTAATATAAAGCATAGGAAGCTTTAGTGATGCACACCAATGAGAAGAATATGAGATGCAAAATATGGAAGTCAATGTAGTCCTGGAATACTGGACTTTTTTTTACATGTTTCTTCTCTGGGAGTCCTGAGATGGTGCCTATACACCCTAGAGGTCTTTTGTCACTGGGCAGAGCCTTTGAGAAAAACTACTACAAAGTATAGCCAAGTTCCTATATATGGAGTAAGATACTCTAAAAAATATAGTAAATTAAATTGACCATTTTACTGAAGAATTGACAGTGAGTCAAGTATTGTTCTGGATGATTTTCATACATTATCAGTAATTCTGATGACAATCCTGCCACATAAGATCCATGTTAATATTTCACAGGCATCAAAATAGGTTAAATGACCTAACTTCAACAGGCAGCAGAGTAAGATTGGGTCCCAGGTTGATTTGATTCCAGCCATCATACCATGAGAGATCTCTACTGCTGGCCTCATTGGGACCACTTGGAAGAAAAAAAAGTAATCGTGTCCAAGGCAAGGGAGAGAGATTGCAGGAAGGGGGTGGTCAGTGAGCATGTTCACTGAGTCGTGGCCAGGAAGAGTGTTCTGTAAAAAATGTCACTTCCCATTGAATTAGTCTCCATTTCAGACTCCTGAGAACTCGCCTAGTTCCTTAACAGAAGAAGAGGTAACTGTGTAATTGCATTTGTCGTTAACCTTAAGCTGGCCTCTCGTTCACTTTTTGTGTTCCCTCAGATAAAGGATTCTCAATCAGAGAGGACTTAAAGGAAGCCAAAGTCCTGAGCTGCCAGCAGTGACCACCATCTACAGGAGCTACAGCCTAGAGGCAGAAAGACTGACTCTAGCCCAAGGTATTGACACAAACTCAGGAGTGACACAAACAGAAGGCTACAGTTGCTGACCTGAAGCAGAGGCAGGTTGGGGAGGGGTTAGACTTCAGTAGAGATGAAACCAAGAATATCTAAAACTAGTGTGAAATTAGCACAGAGGAGGAGGGGTGCATAGACCTTTGAATGGATTTCTCTGCAAAGACTGCAACTCCCAGAGCACTGGAGGCAAAGATCTGCCTATGTTAAATAAGCTGAGAATTAAAGAAAGGGGCTTTTCCTCCTGGCTACACATCACCTAAACACAGGGAGAAAGACACATGGCTGCTGGGAGTCAGGTTTAAATAAAAGTCCCAGGGGATAACATCTCTTTCAAAGCTCAGTTCATGAAAGGCTTCTGCTTCTTGTTGTGCTAATCAATCCTTCAAGTTAGTGTCCATATATCATTATAATAGAGCTTTTCTAAACTGAATTCAATATGGTGACATGTTTATGATAATTTTATTTACTTTAAAGAACATTATGGAAGGTGTGTTTATTTTATACCGCTATTAGCAAACTGTATTGCCACAAATCTTCAGATAATTCTTTCTAAGCAAGACAGGGAACTCACTGGAAGGGTTGGCTCAAGACGGTGGAGTAGAAGGATGTGCACTCACTCCCTCTTTTGACAGCACCAGAGTCACAACTAACTGCTGAACAGTCATCGACAGGAAGACACTGGAACTCACCAAAAAAGATACACCACATCCAAAGACAAAGGAGAAGCCACAGTGAGATGGCAGGAGGGGTGCAATCACAATAAAATCAAATCCCATAACCGCTGGGTGGATGACTCACAAACTGGAGAACAATTATACCACAGAAGTCCACCCACTGGAGTGAAGGTTCTGAGCCCCAGGTCAGGCTTCGCAACCTGGGGGTCAGCAACAGGAGGAGGAATTCCCAGAGAATCAGACTTTGAAGGCTAGCGGGATTTGATGGCAGGTCTTTAACAGGACTGGGGGAAACAGAGACTCCACTCTTGAAGGACACACACAAAGTAGCGTGCACATCAGGATCCAAGGCGAAGGAGCAGTGACCTATAGGAGACTAAACCAGACCTACCTGCTGGTGTTGGAGGGTCTCCTGCAGAGGCGGGGGCAGCTGTGGCTCACCAAGAGGACAAGGACACTGGCAGCATGAGTTCTAGGAAGTGCTCCTTGGCATGAGCCCTCCCAGAGTCCACCATTAGCCCCACCAAAGAGCCTGTAGCTTCCAGTGCTGGGTCGCCTTAGGCCAAACAACCAACAGGGAGGGAACTCAGACCCATCCATTAGCAGACAAGCTGGTTAAAGTTTTACTGAGCTCTGCCTTAAAAAACTAACAATAGAATTACCATATGACCTAGCAATCCCACTACTGGGCATATACCCAGAATTATACTATAATTCAAAAAGACACATGCATCCCAATGCTCACTGCAGTACTATTTACAATAGCCAGGTCATGGAAGCAACCTAAATGCCCATCAACAGACAAATGGATAAAGAGGATGTGGTACATACATACAATGGAATATTACTCAGCCATAAAAAGGAACTAAATTGGGTCATTTGTAGAGATATGGATGGACCTAGAGACTGTCATACAGGGTGAAGTAAGTCAGAAAGAGAAAAACAAATATTGTATATTAATGGAATATACATGGAATCTAGAAAAATGGTACAGATGAACCGGTTTGCAAGGCAGAAATAGAGACACAGATGTAGAGAACAAACGTATGGACAGCAAGGGGGGAAGTGGGGGTGGGGTGTGTGTAATGAATTGGGAGATTGGGATTCACATATATACACCAATAGGTTGAAATAGATAACAAATAAGAACACGCTGTAAAAATAAAATAAAATAAAATTCAAAAAAAAAGAGAACTCAAAAGCTATAAAGGGGGGAAACGAAAAAATCTGACTATACTAATATTTTTTATATTCTGTACATCAAAATATACCATAAACCAAACGAAAGTTGTTACAAGTAGGAAGAAAATATTCATAAAACATATAATAACTAATGTCCCTAATAGGCAAGGATATGACAAATTTTTAAAAACTCAATCAAAAATAGACAAAGGATTAAAATAGCTAAATCTCTGAAGAAGAAAAGCAAATGGTAAATAGGCATATTAAAGAAAACTCAGAATAACAGTTAAGAACATACAAATTAAAACAACAGTGAGAAGACATGTTTTACCCGTTAAGTAGTTTTGACCAATAGAGTACAGTAGAAGAAACACAAAGCCAATTTCTAGCCTAGTCTGTAAGAGGATGGTGTATTAGTCAGGGTTATCCAGAGAAACAGAACCAATAAGATATTCAAATAAAAAGAGATTTATTATGAGGGATCGACTCATGATTATAGAAACAAAGAAGTCCCACAATATGCCAAGGCTGGTGATACAGATCCAGTCCAAACCTGAAGGCCTGAGAACCAGAGGAGTCAATGGTGTAAGTCCCAGTCTGAAGCCAAAGGTTAGTGAACCTGGAGCACCAATGTCCAAGGACAGGAGAAGACAGATGTCCCATCTCAACCAGAGAGAGCAATTTACCCTTCCTTCATCTTTTTTGTTCTACTCAGGCCCTCAGTGGATTAGATGATGCCCACCCACACCGTGAGGGTGGATGGGCATTTCTGGTGGTGCAGTGGTTAAGAATCCTCCTGCCAATGCAGGGGACATGGGTTTGAGCTCTGGTCCGGGAGGATCCCACACGTCACGGAGCAACTATGCCTGTGCACCACAACTACTGAGCCTGTGCTCTAGAGTCTGCGAGCCGCAACTACTGAGCCTGTGTGTCACAACTACTGAAGCCTAAAGCCGGTGCTCTATTTTTTTTAAATAAATTTTATTTATTCATTTATTTATTTTGGCTGCACTGGGTCTTCGTGGCTGTGCACGGGCTTTCTCTAGTTGCAGTGAGCGGGTGCTACTCTTCATTGCGGTGCGCGGGCTTCTCACTGTGGTAGCTTCTCTTGTTACAGAGCACAGGGAAGTGGAGGGTGAATAGGTCATGGTGGCCTTTACTCAGTCTACTGATGCAAATGCTAGTTTCTTCCAGAAACACTCTTACAGACGTACCCAGAAATCATGTTTTACCCCTTACCTGGGCATCCCTTAGCCCAGTCAAGTTGACACATAAAATTAACCATCAATGATGGGCAGACTATACCTTAGTCTCTTTGAACCCTGAGACACCAGATAAGAAGTCCATCCCTCTGCTTGAGAGATCAGGGCTTGATGGGCAGGCCCTAAAGGGGAAAGACCTGACTGAGTCAGCCTTCTGCCATTCCCACCAAAAAGTCAGGCATCTGAGTAAAGAAGGCCCGCCAGACTCAGTCAGTCACTACCAAGTGACCCCAGCCAATGTGCAGCAGAAAAATTACACAGTCAAGCACCACCTAAAATTTTGACCCACAAAACAAATCTATATATAAAATGGAATAATACTGAGCCATAAAACAATGAAGTCTTGCCATCTGTGCAATATGGATGGATCTTGAGGGCTAAGTGAAATAAGTCAGACAGAGAAAGACAAATACTGCATGATCTCACTTATATGTGGAATCTAAAACAAAACAAAACAAACAAAACAGAACAAAAAACAAACTCACAGGTACAGAGAACAGGTGGTTACCAAAAGGAAGGAGGGTGGGGGTGTTGGTGAAATAGGTGAAGGGGATTAAGAGGTACAAACCTCCAGTTATATAAGTAAGTCCCAGGGATACAGTATACCACATAAGAAGTATGGTCAATAACTTTGCAATAATTTTGTATGGGGACAGATGGTTACTAGGCTTATCATGGTGATCATTTCATAATGTATGCAAATGTCAAATCACTATGTAGTACATCTGAAACTAACCTAACTCTGTATGTTAACTATATTTCAATAAAAAATAAAATTAAAAATCTATCTATATAGCTTCATATATATATTCACACGTATACATATATATTTATATATAAAATATACAACTGGGGATAGAAAATATATCTCCAAGTTACTATAAATATATATGTGTTTGTGTGTGTGTGTGGGTATATATATATATCTATATATATATATATCTATATATATATATATCTCCATTCAGTTTTTGGAAAAATTTGTTACACAACAATAAATAACCAGAGTAGATGCTGACCACTAAATAGCAGGACAGCTCTCTAAATTAAGAAAGCCTTTTAAGATATCTGAGATTCTGAGATAAAACAGGCAAGAGAGGTCAAAGGAAAATCAAGAATAAATGATACCAAAGTCAAGAAAGTAAAGAATATCAAGAAGGAGAGAGGGTCAATAATATCAGTAATATGAGACATAGAAAAAAAATGCCCATTGCATATTGTAATTAGAAACTCATGAGCAACTTTAATGAAAAGAGTTTTACTGGAGGAATAGTAGCCAGCTTATGAGTGCATAAAATCCCAGCAATTCCATTCCTAGGCATGTATCAAAGACAAATTGTCTACACATAGAATGTACATAGTAATGATGTTTGTGGACATAGGAGGAAAAAAACAGAAACAACTCACACATCCATTGTCAGAAGAGTAGATATATAACTTAGCAAAATGGAATAACTAGCCACATGCAACACTGTGGATGAATCTCAGGCACTCAGGCAAGTCTCAGAAGACTGTGCATGATAAAATCTTTTCATAAAGCTAAAAAATATCATACATGTGTGTGTATGTGTGTATATACTATATATATTTGAATATATGTATGTATGTATGAATGTATGCATATAATTTAAAAAGCCAAAGAATGAAACTGAAGTTGCTAACAGTTAATGGTTATTCTTTGGCTACTATTTTTTACTATTTCCCTATGTCAATTTTTGGTTTAATAAATTTGCAGATTCTTTAAAAAGAAAAGGCATTTTGCCATTCTGCTATACCTGATAGGAAAATACTAAGCATGCACTATTTACAAATCCATATTTAACTTCTGATGGACAGGCAGAAATTTTCTGAACATATATCAAATGAAAGAGTATGTGGAAAAGAAAATGGATTGTTTTGTGTATAGAATTTCATTCATTATTTACTAAGGAGACTCACTGTTGTCAATCTACATGCGTACCCTTCAGCTTTTAAGAGTACTCCAAAGTTTTCCACCTTCAGGAACTGCAGGAAAAGTTCTTTAGCAGAAATCAAGACTTTCCCCAAAAATCTGATGTGAAAATGTATCTGATATCTATCTTGATCTTTATGGCAGTATGTGGACCAAAAATAATTTGCCTGGCTTTTGGGGACTGAGCTATCATCCTTGCAGCAACTCTTATTACCCTGGAATTGAAAGCAAAACTTTAGAGGCAATTATATGTATGTTAATGAACCTTAGCATCAGTATATTTTAGAATTTGTTCAATGTCTGTCCTGTCCTTGGTGCTTTGCTAGATACAGAGCAACATGTCCTTGAATAGGGGATTCATATTCAAGGAGAGATGGCTCTAACAATGTAACCAGCTATTGAAGCAACAGCTGAAGAGGAGGTCAACACTCAGAAGCCTGAGGTTAGGAATTCTCTTTTATCTGCACTTTCTATTATCTACCTATTCCTTTTTTCTTTTGAAAAGGAAAGATTCTTTTCTCCTGAGGTTTGAAATAATGGGAAAGGGCAGCTTATGCCTTGATAAAAGACCAGCGAGAAAAATTTCATTTATTTCTACTCATTCCCTTGAGTCTAAGACCAAAAGAGAGCTGCTGCTGATATTTGGGGGCATGAAGGATACTAGGTTATCTGCTGAGATGCCTGGGTGTGTGACTGGCCAGGAGAAATGCAGGCAACATCAGTATGACAATTATAATGAAGTAAACCATGTACAGTATCAGGAGGTCAAAAGGCACAAGATCAACGCTAATAACATTTGAACAAGAATCTAGGAAGAGTTTTTCTCACAAAACCATAATTCAAGTTAATTTTTTTAAAATGAGGATTTACAAACATGCACTCAAGAATAAAAATGCCAGGCTGCAAAATCAGCAGTGAGGTGAGTTGACTATGTACCAGAGTGCCGTTCCTGCACTCTTGGATTCTCATGCTGCTGGGATTCAAACATAAGTGAATCATAAAAAACCTCCTGTTCCTTATATAGGGTTTTTCCTATATTATTTTTAATTGCATATATGTCGATGATAGCATCAAGACTTAATCCAATTTGAGTTCTGGAGTTTGCAGGGGCATAAGCTTTCAGCTTTCTTTTTTTTTTTTTTTTTTGCGGTACGCAGGCCTCTCACCGTTGTGGCCTCTCCCATTGCAGAGTACAGGCTCCAGACACGCAGGCTCAGCGGCCATGGCTCACGGGCCCAGCCGCTCCATGGCATGTAAGATCCTCCCGGACTGGGGCACGAACCCGTGTCCCCAGCATCGGCAGGCGGACTCTCAACCACTGCACCACCAGGGAAGCCCGCTTTCAGCTTTCTTAATCAGCCACAATATTGTTGGCAAGACAAAAATAACTGCCTGCATCTCTGTTGGAGCAGAGAACATAGAGATATGAACCATAGCCTAAAAAGATGCTCTACTTTATTAGCAACATTATGTCATACCTAGCATTTGTAAACCATTCATAACATATACCAGAAAAAAGAACTCATTCTTCAAGATTTAAGGTCTGTGCCTGAAATTGGAATAAATAGCTCTCTAGCATGCTCCCAAACATGTCCTTACATTTGTAACAAAATTATTCGAGTTGGTTCAACCTTCTGGGAGCTCACCTCTGTGTAGAGCAGCTCCTGATCCTCCTCTCCTTCAGCTTACATTCCTGTCACTTTAGTGGAGAGAAGGACCCTAAAAATAGCAAGGGCTTTACTCAGACTTGAAGTCCGATTGTAAACCAGGTCTGTCTTCAGTTGATTTGTTTAATAAGCCTGGAACTACCTTTCTCAGAAATGTTCTAAAGCCTAATTTTTGTAACTGAAGAGATAACATCTAAACAAGCATACCTCATCAATTTTAAAGTATAATTTTTACTTCCACATCTTAATATAGGATATGACCCAAAGATTGAAAAGCAGCCCTAGATTTATGATGCAGGAGTGGAGAGAAGTACAAGATTCATCCAGAGAGAAAACAGGTCTATTGTGATTAAAACCTAATCAGGTTCATGCCCTTTTAAAAATATAGAAATTTAGTATACAGGAAAAACTAATTTTTTCTTCCATCCAGAGTAAGAAATTTTTTTTTACCATGATTTGGAAAGTTATTTTTAAAAAGAGAAAAAATAAGAGATATTTCAAAAACATCTGCACTTCAAGAATTAGCCTGACTTTCTAGAATTTAAGAAATGTCCTACTAAGAAAATTCTCTTTATTTTGATATTATTTTCATTTTCTTTGTCTTTTCCCCATAGCAGTAAAAAACTGCAGCAACTCATATAGATGACTAAAGTCTCTTCAGGTCTGTTTTCAACCACAAAGTCTCATCCAAAGTCCTGTCTTATTCAACATTGTATCACCATGTAGCAGCAATGTGTCAGGTATCGATTAATTGCCTCTCTGCTCTGAATGCACTCTTCATTATATTCTCTGTGATAAGCAATGGGATTCCTCTAAGCATTTCTCTTTCAAAGTGAGCATGATGTTAAGCTCATATAGAAGGTTCTTGAGGGACCTTGAAAACAATATGGTTGATAAGGGGCTAATATCCAAAATATATAAATAGCACATACAACTCAATATAAAAAAAAACCTGATTAAAAAATGAGCCGAAGACCTGAATAGACATTTTTCCAAAGAAGACATACAGATGGCCAACAAGCACATGAAAAGATCCTCAATATCACTAATCATCAGGGAAACACAAATTGAAACCACGAGATATCACCTCACCATTGTCAAATAGCTATTATCAGAAAGACAACAAAGAACAATTGTTGGTGAGGATATAAAGAAAAGGGATCCCTCAAAACTGTCAGTGGGATTGTAAAGTGGTACAGCCACTATGGAAAACAGTATGGAGGTTCCTAAAAAAAAAAAACTAGAACTGCCTTATGATGCAGCAATTCCACTTCTGGGTATTTTTCAGAAGAAAGCAAAAACACTAATTTGAAGAGATATATACACTCTACTGGAGGACATTAGGAATGAAACGTATCCACCAAAATGAGAAAGCACCTGGAGACTGAAAAACAAGGCAGATAGCTCCATATAATCAATGGATCAGTTTATCATAGGATAACTTACCCACAGGGTGGGATCGGGATCAGGATCAGGTGGACAATAATCTGGAAGCATTAACAGCTGTACTCCACACCACCAAGGGGCCACTGGGACAATTTTATTGTTAACCTAGGGTAGGGGGTAACTGCTTGGAAACATGCTTAGGACGTGCATTCCTAAGTCAAGATTTATAAATGGGTAACTAGTCTTGTGGGCTCCAGGAACACATCAAGGAAGGTCTTCATCATTGTTTGGGGACTAACAGAGCATAGAGAATATCTGGTCCTAACGACTATTAAACAATATCTATTAACTACAAAGCCCCTGACAAAAGAGAAGTGATTTACTGTACAGTACAGTCCTAGATAGAGCCAGCGAAAGGATAGGAGAAATTGTAAGGGACCAAGATGGTGTCAGTTATGCTAACAGCCATACACACACCTATGTTCACTGCAACATCATTTTCAATAGTCGAGATATGGAAGCAACCTAAGTGTCTATTGATAGATGAATGAATTAAGAAAATGCTGTATATATATATATATATTACTCACCCATGAAAAATAATACAAATTTTGTCATTTGTGGCAACATGGATGGATCCAGAGGATATTAGGCTAAGTGAAATAAGCCAGACAAAGACAGACAAATACTGTATGATCTCGCTTACATGTGAAATCTAAGAAACAAAACAAATGAAAACAGACCCATAGATACAGAGAACAATTGGGTGATTGCCAGAGGGGAGGGATGGAGAGAGTTGGGCAAAAATAGGGGAAGGTGATTAAGAGGTACAAACTTTCACTTATAAATGCCATGAGGATGTAATATATACCATAAGGAAAATGATCAATAATATTATAATAACTTTGTATGAGGACAGATGATTACTAGACCTATTGTGGTGATCATTTCATAATGTATTTTAATGTCAAATCACTATGTAGTATGCCTGAAAATAAGATGATGTTGTACATCAACTATACTTCATTAAAATGTTATAAACAAACAAACAAACTTCCCCTGCTAAACTTACTGTGTGGTTTCTATCTTCCAATTGGACCCTGACCTCTACATGCATAATACATAAGACTCTTATTTTATATGTGAAATTGTATAATATCACTCAAAGATAGACTATAATATAAAATATAAAACAAACAGTGATATAGCAGAAAGTAATTATAAGTAATAAAGTCAAATACAGAGATAAAATTGAATCATTAAAAAATACTCAGTACAGGGCTTCCCTGGTGGCGCAGTGGTTGAGAGTCCGCCTGCCAATGCAGGGGACATGGGTTCGTGCCCCAGTCCAGGAAGATCCCACATGCCACGGAGCAGCTGGGCCTGCGAGCCATGGCCACTGAGCCTGCGTGTCCGGAGCCTGTGCTCCACAACGGGAGAGGCCACAACAGTGAGAGGCCCGTGTACCACAAGAAAAAAAAAAAAAAAACTCAGTACAAAATAAGGCAGAGAAAGAAGAAAAAAGAAACAAAAAACAGAAGAGAAAGATACAAATCCAGAACAAATTCATTGGTTTAAACTTAACCATTGCTGACTCTTTAAGACCAGGAACAAGTAGGAATGTTTGTTCTAAACACTTCTATTCAACATTGTACTGGAAATTCTAGCCAATGCAATACAGCAGGAAAATGAAATAAAAACCATCCAGGGCTTCCCTGGTGGCGCAGTGGTTGAGGGTCCGCCTGCCGAAGCAGGAGACGCGGGTTCGTGTCCCGGTCCAGGAGGATCCCGTATGCCGCGGAGCGGCTGGGCCCGTGGGCCTGCACATCCGGAGCCTGTGCTCCACAACGGGAGAGGCCACAACAGTGAGAGGCCCACATACCGAAAAAAAAAAAAAAAAACCATCCATATTGCAATTGCTTTTAATCACTGAAAACATGATCATTTTTGTGTAAAATCTGATTAATATACAAAAAGTTAACTAGAACTAATAAATAAGTTTAGCAAGGTTGAAGGATATAAGATCAATATGCAAAAATAAATTGTATTTCTATACAATAGCAATTTAGAATTGGAAAATGATAATAATACAATACCATTTATAATAGCATCAAAACTATGAAATACTAAGGATAAATCTGACAAAATATGGGAATTACTTGTATACTGGATATAGAACAAAAAACAAAGGAAGACTTAAAAATAATATACAGATATACTGTGTTCATGCATCAGAAGACTTAAAACTGTGAAGATGTCAATTTTCCTCAAATTGATCTACAGACTCAATAAGTGCTAAATCAAAATCTCAGCCTGCTTTTTAAAAATTAGTAGCTGATCCTAAATTGAATATAGAAATGTAAAGACTAAGAGTAATCTAAACAACTTTGTAAAGAACAAAGTTGGAGGACAAACACTACCTGACTTCAAGTCTTATTATAAAACTACATTAATCAAGACAGTGTAGTATGAACAAAAACATAGCAAAAAACCTATCAATGACATAGAATATAGATTCAAGAAATACACTCATACTGTATAGATAACTGATTTTCAACAAGGGTGCAGAGGCAATTCAGCAGAGAAAGGATGGTCTTTTTCAACAAAAGTTGGTGAAACAATTGAATATTCATATGCAAATGCATGAACTTTGAACAATACCTCACACCATGCCCCTAAATTAACACAAAATAGAGCATAGAGCTAAATGAAAAATCTAAAACTATGAAAGTTCTAGAAAAAATATACAAGAAAAATCTATGAGCATGAGTTCAACAAAGATTTCATAGATATGACACCAAAAACACAATTCATAAAATAAAAACACAGTTCATAAGATAAAAATTAAATTTGGCTTCAATGAAATTAAAAACTTCTGCTCGTATTGTATGTAAATTAAACCTCAATAAAGCTGTTTAAAATAATTTAGAAAAATAGCATAAGATTACCAACTTTTTATTATATCAAATAAAGGTATGAAAAAAAAATAACTATTGGGTTGGCCAAAAAGTTCATTCAGGTTTTTTTGTAAGATACAGAAAAACCCAAACGAACTTTTTGGCCAACCCCGTATTATGCTACTACTATTACTTCATAACAGTGGATATGTAAAACAAAAAAGTAAGAATAATCTCATAGTAATAAATAAAAGTCCTTCATTTACTTGCTACCTTGTATGTATTTTTCTCAATTTTCAAGGACTAGTGAAAAGCATTTCATTAAATAGTAAATTTCCCTGGCACTGGCAAACTACTGCCCTTCAAAATAATTTACATAGCATAACCCTTAGCCTACCTTTATTAAACATCATTTGTTGTAACGGGAGATTTTACATTGGCTGGAAAATAAACATTTCAAGGTTTTTTTTTTTTTTTGGAGAACCTTAATGCTGACACTAGTATTGTTCCTTGCTATAATAGATGCTTAACATTTACAAATCTTTGAATCAAATTGTTAGTAAAAAAGCAAACCGTCCCACAAAAGAGGCCAATATAAATTGTTCTAAAGAAATAAAATATCTTTTCATAATCTATACCCTTGGTAACGCATTCCCGATATAGTTTTTCTAGCATTGCTTAGTGTGTGTCAATTAAAAAGATAAAAAATGACCTTCTGCTGATTGAAACTTAAGTATAACCCTATGGATGAGAGACATGCTAGGAACAATTTGTCATTACAAATCCCAAAATAAACTTGTTGGTTTGCCATTTAGAAAAACTTATGAATAAGCTTGACAAGATTCCAAGTCTGCACACTGTTACCTTGTTCTGATTTTCCTATTAAAATTTAAAAGCCTAAAAATAGAGCCTTCGGCTGATTTCTTTTTGGTGAAACCATGGTAACTGGATATCTAACGCAGCAGTTTAAAGCATGACAATGATAAAATTTGAATATTTCCTTTATGTGTTCTCTAGACACAGATTTTTCAAAAAAATTGCCCCAGGGGTGCTTCGGGTGAGTCTTTGAGATCTTACTTTAAGAAAGCACTTTTTTTTTTTTTTACATCTTTATTGGAGTATAATTGCTTTACAATGGTGTGCTAGTTTCTGCTTTGTAACAAAGTGAATCAGTTATACATGGACATATGTTCCCATATCTCTTCCCTCTTGCGTAAGAAAGCACTTTTAAAGTGGTCTCTGGGAAACACATATCAGAACCAAGCTGGAAACTCTATAGAGCTATCTCAGCTCCCAGTTACATGGTCAAGGCTGCTCCATAAACTTAAAGAACTAAAAGCAGCTTTTGAGCAATGGAGCAGAGACTTGAGTCAACTTGCAGTTTTAAAACAGACCAATAGAGTGAAGAGAAAACTAATAAAGAAAAATCTAAGTTCAGCAAAGCTCCTGATTTACTCCCAATTTGATGCATATGGGCTGTGAGAATAACAGCAGTAATTCATTAATAGTCTGTAGCTTCAAGTTTATATGCTACATTCTGAAAGAAAAGTGAAGAGAAAAAAAATTTCCTTGAAGGATGAGGACATTCTAATTAGAATTGGAGAACTAGAAGAACAAAACTTTATTCTAGACTTTGTTAATTCCCTGTGGACATGAATACACGTCATGGATTGAAGCACAGCTAATTAAAATGTAAGTAAGTTTTATCATAAAAAATAGGCCCAATTTAGCACTCTTTTACTGAACCAAGATTTAAGTTTCTGAAGACAAATTCTGAGACTGTGAAAGTATATTTGAATACCCTGCTCATTACAATGACTACTCTTCTCACAAAATCACATGAATATTTACACTTAAGGAGAATAAATCCACTATACAAGAAGATGTATGTGTAACATACCATATTCTCTCTGAGGAACACAATGACTCCTAGAGGTCCCTTCTTATGGCTCTTTTCATCTGTGCCCTTTTCTCTGTTATCAACTACCAGTAGAAAATGCCACTTGTTTCAATAATTTAGCCAACTCTAAAATTCATGATTGGCCAGCATGAAGCACTAAGGTAGTAGAGACTACAGCAACACTGCATGTGAATATGAATTTTTAAATATTTAACATACAATATAAATGTTTATAATGAAATATTCATATACCAAAACAGCAATTCTAAGATTTAAAGGGAAAAAATACATAATCTCAATTTGTTTTACATTGTGCTATTCTTGTATATATGTTCAAAGCTATACTTCAAGAATTTTCATTATAAAAACATATTTACTAATTGCTTTATTGTAGATTTATTCCTATTTTATTCATTGTAAGGGACATGATCTATACAGTTCAAATGTTTGCATGAATATCCATATTCTTATTTTTGAGGGGAGGGGGGACAAGAAAAAAAGGACCTACACAGTAAATAACAGAGGACATAGTACTCAGGGTGTAGAAAAAGAACTATTTTGCATTCAGAATACATTTCCAAAAAATTATGGCATGAAAGACAACAGATATGGAAGTCAGAGTATGGTGATACAACATTCAGATGTGTTCCTAAAATGATGTCTGATAAATACATCAGAGTCAAAGATATGATAACTATTCCACAGAGTATGAAAAGAAATATATTCTATGCAGGGCAAATATTAGGAATTTATCAACTAATCAACTTTATTGTAATATAGAAATTTACTTGGAATTTTAACAGAAGTGTCAAAACTTCCAATAGCAATTTTGCACTTGTCCACTTCTAGTAGTCTTATATTGATTTTGCTTTATGGTTTTGATGTTATAATTGTATAAACAGTTTAACAACAATGCAATATTTCTTTATCTTTTTTTTTTTTTTTTTTTTTTTTTTTTGCGGTATGCGGGCCTCTCACTGTTGTGGCCTCCCCCGTTGCGGAGCACAGGCTCCGGACGCGCAGGCTCCGGACGCGCAGGCTCAGCGGCCATGGCTCACGGGCCCAGCCGCTCCGCGGCATATGGGATCCTCCCAGACCGGGGCACGAACCCGCATCCCCTGCATCGGCAGGCGGACTCTCAACCACTTGCGCCACCAGGGAGGCCCTCTTTATCTTTTAATCACTCTAAAATAAACTTCATTTTGTCGACTTCATGTAATGACTTCACTTTTCATACGTTTGATTTCATCCAAATAGAAAAATAAAACACTAAATACCATGCAAAATATCATTTGACTATAAGATCATTTTCTACCTTTAAGTTCTTTTTAAATTTAATTGCCATAAATAGATGCATATATGTGAAACATATAAAAATAAAATACAGTACAAAATTACAAGAGTGTTAAAACAGAAAAAAGTCTTAAGAGTTTGACGATAGCTACAGTGATTAGAAAATGTAACATAAGAAAGAAAAGACTCAAGTGTAGATTTGAAATAGAGACGAGTGGAGAAGCATTCTAAGAGAGAAGCACAATAATAAAAGCCTGGGTATGGAAAAAACTGTCCATCATCAAACATCTATTGAGAACCTATTATGTGACAAGCACTGTACTTACAAGGTGGAAAAACAGGAATCATAAAGACAAAGTTCTTGCTCTGTAGGAACCTATAATCTATTAGTAGTGAAAATCTGGTATTTTTACCTTCTGCCTTTTCTGAGTATAGAACCTCAGTTTTGGGGAAAGGATCCATTTTCTGTTGCTTTCAGATCATGTGATTCAAGCTGGTTTGAAACCCCTTCACCTCCAATTCCTGGGATAACCATGACCAAGTCAAGAATTTTCATTATAAATCATGGGATTGTTGTTCAAACATTGAAAAGAAAGAACTCTCCTACAGGAATTGCTAAGTTGGGAGGATATAAATTCCTGGTGGCCAGTTTTCCTATGTGAAGAGGGAATTGGCCTATAAACAAAGCCTACAAAGAAAACAGCAAAGCCAAAACACAACAGAAGATTTTTTATATCAGTTGAAGACCTAGATCCATCTGTGCCTGAAAATCTACCCTTGATTTTTTTTTCATCATATCATCTACTACAGTTCCTTGTTTTCCCCTATGTAAAATTTAAATTGGAAAGTCTGGTTTTTGATACTGAAAAGTTCTGATAACTTACTATCATATTAGTCTAAGGAACAGAAGGAAATGGGTCTGGCTGGAACAGGTTTGTGTTAGAGAAAAAAGGAAATTAACCTTGGAAAGGCAGACAGCAAACAGAGGTATTAAGAAATTATCCTTAAAGAGTTTGGACCCACTGAAAATTTAACAGAATTAAAGGATCATTTTAATAACATAGCCTAATAACAGTGTGTAAAAATAATTGAAGAGGAAGAAATCAACAAGGATGCTTAAGCTATATTCAGGAAGGAATCAACAGTTACTTTGCCGGCTGATTGTAACTGGAGGTGGTGGAGAGGGAGGACTCAAAGATGATTCCAAACTCTAATAACAGAGAGAATAGCACAGCATTCACAGAAACAGGGAGGTCAAAAAGGAAGACATATTAGGGGAAAAGGTAAAGTATGATAGGAAAATAAAATGTCTGATTGGAAACATCTACATGAAAGATATACATGTAGCACTGCAGCTTTGTTAAAAGTCATTTATGAAGGATATATTTGAAGTGATATTTGAAGCAAAGATTATGTTTATATTCCCGGCAGGAAATGTGGAGAGAGATGAGCAGTATAATAGGGTTATAGCATAATTTATTTTCAAACTAGGGTACTTTTGAGGGTAAAGTGAGGCTCTCAAAAACTATACCAGGAAAATAGAAATAAATCAGAGTGTCCCTGAAAAACTGGGACATACAGTAATTCTAACTTTAGTAGAATTAAAGTGGATGGACACTTCTGTTTCCTGCAAAGATAGAATAGTTCCACTTCTCCCAGGTATTCTTTCTTAAAACCAAAAGCCCATAGATACAACAGACCAAACAAACATAGAAAGACTCTGAAAGGCAGAAAGAAGACAATCAGCCTAGTAACCTCAGGATCTGAAGAATCAACATGGCAGTGAGCCTCTTGGTTTCCTTATTACGTCCCATATATCTGTGACAGAGTACCAGGCACAAATCAAAACAAAACAAACAAACAAACCAAACTTCAAGAAAAGCCTGCTTCCCTAGCTAAAGGACCTGGGAAAGGATGAACCTAACAACAGAAGAACTTCTTGGAAATTCTTGCCCAAATCCAGCCAACACAATGGAAAAAATCATGCTGTCTCAGTGCTGTGATCAGGGAACTTAGCTTCCACTCCATCCTCCTCCCCACAGAAGCAAGCAACGTGCCCTGATTCCCCAGCCCAGTGTCTGAGCAGAGAGCTAATCTTCCATCCTCTGCCTGGGAGAACCAGTCTGTGCTCCACTTCTCTGCCTGGATGGTGTCCACAACCTGAGTAAAGAGCTGAGGACAGAGCTCACCCATTCCCTGCTTGGTGAACGCAGGCAACTCTGATTCTCTGCCAGGGAAGTATTGGTGGTCTGACCCGGGACTGACCTCCCATCCCCCATTCCTCAAAAGTAGGCAGTGATTAGACTTTCCTGCCAGGTTGGTGGCAGCAGGGTCCAGCAACATGGTCACTGTAAAATTCTACTAATGGAAGACAAGAAAGGAAACCACAGTGTCAGAAAACCTGTTTTCTTCAAGATGAAGACATGCAAGAATAAACACAGAAATGAAAAAGTTAGGCAATATGAAAATAATGAAGGCAGCACAGAAGAGCATGACCACCAAATAGCCATATAGGTGAGGAATGGTGAAATCCAAGGTGCAGGCCAGTGGGGGCTCCTCTGAGAAGAGAAAGGTGACCTTTCACCTCAATCTGTGAGAAGGTGAAAAGAATAAAAGACAAAGGGAGTGAGGGCAGAGAACTATATTCTGGATGGTTTCACTCTCCTAATTAAGTAAAATATCCTACAATACATGCCTCATTTTGTGAGGAGTACAGAATAAGAATTTTTTTCCTCTGCTCCAGTGTGAGTAGCACTTCTTTGGGGACTATATGTTCTTCATGGTTTGCTGATGGCTGACTCCCTGATTGCTCCAAAGGGGGGAAAAAAAAAATGAGTAAAATGAGGCTCTTGGGAAAATCCTAATAGTGGATCAGAACTGCCCTTTAATGTTCCCATAATCAGGAGTCATTATTTCTGCATAGTTTGGGCCTGAGAACTCTGCCTTTCTGGCTGTCAGAAGCAGCAGCCTGATAAGTCTCAAGTAGTGTTAGTGGCAAAAAAAAATTCTAAGTGAAGAATATATGTTTTCTCTGAAGAAGGCAGAGTCACTCTGATGGAGGTATCATATAGGCTCTCCTCACCGGAGAAGCCATTTAGGTACCTGTCAGGCTCACAGTTTCAGGCTGTTGTTTTGATCTAGGCTATTTGGGACAAGGATAAAGTAGTTGTATCTATTTCTTTCTTCCCTATAATTACATTTCATTATGGTACAAAGGCTTTGAAGGCAGACTTATCCATTGGGTCAAAACTGTCAAACTAATCTGACTAAAATTTTATTTACTATTGCTGTTCAAGAAAAGGTTTTCAATCTCCACGTTTTGTACTAAGCAATGTTATAGCCAGCAGTCTTTTCTTTTCAAACTGGATTATCCAGTGATAATCTGGTTTCCCTTATTTTTTTATAAAGCATTTCATCTTTCCTCTAGGTGATATTAAAGATCTCCATAATTTTGGTACTCAACTGATCTCGCAATGCTGGAAATAAAAGAAGATCCAGACCATATATATACACCCATGGTTACTCAAGAATATTTTTTTCACGGATTCCTCTTAAGTCACTAGTTAATGTCCTGTTTCCATTCCCTATCAATTTATATGGAATTTTACATAGTGAAGAGGGGATGAAAAGGGAAGACTTTGAAACATTTTAAAGAGATGTTTTATTAATTACAAAATTTTGGGTCAAGATGTAGCTCTTTGAGTTGAGTTCAACTGAAGTATCTCATTGCAATTTTTAATGAAGCTCCTTGACCTCAGAAGAACAACACTTCCCTAGCTACGATTCATATTACTTTTTTCTCCCTAGTTCAATATCAATTGTCGACACATATGCCAAAAGCCACATAGTAATTTTAAGAAGGAAAGGTTAATATGAAGAATTATTAACTTTTTTTTTTTTTTTTTTTTTTTTTTGCGGTACGCGGGCCTCTCACTGTTGTGGCCTCTCCCGTCGCGGAGCACAGGCTCCGGACGTGCAGGCCTGGTGGCCATGGCTCACGGGCCCAGCCGCTCCGCGGCATGCGGGATCCTCCCGTACCAGGGCACGAACCCGTGTCCCCTGCATCGGCAGGCGGACACTCAACCACTGCGCCACCAGGGAAGCCCGAATTATTAACTTTTTACAAGGAATTAAGAGGGAACAAAAGAAAACTCCCCAAAATACTCTAGGGCTGAGAAAATATACAGTACCAAAAAAGGAACAAACTTGGAAGTGGAGAGGGTGGGATTTCTCCCTAAGGTGGGGATTCAGACCTCACTGAAGAAGGTAAGGTTGCAGCTCACTGGATGATAGAAAATATTTCTGCATTGCCCTTGACTAGAGCTTATTTAAAGTCAGTAGTCCAATGGTAGAAACAGAACCATCTTCCAGGATACCCTCAAAATTTTCCAGGAAGCTACAGGCTAAGGTTTCTGTTGAACTTGCTGGGAAGCCAGTTGGAGCATCAGCTGGCCTAACCAGAAAGTTACTAGGAAACTGCTCACAGGGAACTCACCAAAAGGCCATCACTGGGAAGACTTCAGGGAGCCAGCTGGGGTGCTCCTGAAACCTGCCATGTAGAAGCTAGCTGCAGTATCCACAGAGCTCATGCAGAAGCTGAGGTTCCAGTGACCTTGCTTCCAGGAAGTCAGAGCTGTAGTGTCTATGAAACTCACAAAGCCACCTGCTGAACTCATCAAGAGCCAGTGATCTCCACCAGATGTTCTACATGTCAGCCTAGCCCTTCACAAGCAGGAAGAAGCAAGGCACACCAGACCCAAGAAGAAAAGCCCCTTCCTTCTTCAGTGCCTTTACTCACAAAGATGAGCATTGTGCCAGCTGGTGAGAAAGAAATGTTCTAGTATCACAAACAGGACAATGAAGGGTAGATTTGAAGCTAAGAGGCAATAAATTTATAATGGACACAATTTAATAAATCAGTACCTAAATGAACAAACTAGTAATACATTCACCTTTACTTAAGTCATCAAGATTCCACCATGTACTATATGAAAAAATATGAGCCTCCTGGAGAAAAGTAACGTATAAATTTCACAGCATGAAAATGATGCTATTTTCCAAAAGAACTATAGCATTTAGCTCATCTTGGCTGTTAAAGTAAAAGACAAAAATGATGTCCCTTCCAAACCACAACTCTTTTTTTTTCTTAAGTTTTTTTTTTTTCTTCATTTATTTATTTTATTTATTTATTTTTGGCTGCATTGGGTCTTCGTTGCAGTGCACGGGCTTCTCACTGCGGTGGCTTGTCTTATTGCCGAGCACGCACTCTAGGTGCATGGGCTTCAGTAGTTGTGGCTTGTGGGCTCTAGAGCGCAGGCTCAGCAGTTGTAGTGTACAGGCTTAGTGGCTCCACAGCATGTGGGATCTTCCTGGACCGGGGCTCAAACCTGTGTCCCCTGCATTAGGCAGGTGGATTCTTAACCACTGCACCACCAGGGTAGCCCAAACCACAACTCTTAAAACAGCTGTTGTTTTATACAATTAGCATACTGGAAATCCTAACACATCACTACATCTAATAACATTCCAATTATCTAGCAAGAAATTAACATTTTACTGTGATTTCCTGAAATGTTCCTGTAGGCAAGTAAGTCTTACAGCTATTTTCAAGTGTTAAGTCTAGCAAAACTGGAATTGACCTGAATTGTTTTGCTACAGTAGCTGCAAGGCACAATCTCTAGCCAAAGCACGAAATATACTTAGTGTTGCTTTGTAACCACGATTCTGAGGAGTTACAGGGTCATTATAGCACCTTGTCAGCTTTGTTTATTGGTAATAGTGAAACTGGTGATTTACAACTGATCTTGGCTAGATCCCTGCAGCTGAGGAATGGATGTGGGGAGAGTTGTGCTTTACTGTCAGGATGCATAATAAGAATACGCCTACCTGACCAACAGACTATAAGAAATCCTGGCTCAGACTCCATTTGGGGCTCCCTGGTTCCAAGGTATTCTGTGCACATGTCAGTGCTTCCTGATCCAAGAAAAAACTGTTCCCCAAATGGCCCTTACAAAGGGAGGGCAGTTAGAAGCCACATCTGGCCTCTCTGGACCCCTTGCTACCAGATAACTTTGGCTGCCATGCATGTCCTTACTTTAATGATATTGTGCATTGTGTCCTTTCTTGAAACGATGATTCACAATCACTGTCATCTGAGTCCTAATTCTTCTTTAGCAATCCTTCCCTATCTAACTGCCATTGTTAGTGCAGCAAGACAGGTATAAGGTATAACAATTTCCGGGCTTTGCAAGGTGAGTGGGAAAATATTCCAAATGTAGAATAGGTTTTACTCCAGAAAGAACCACTGGGAAACAGTTTTGTAAAGACTTTATTTTTGAAGAGCCTCAGAAACTTTCCATTTGACACTTTTCCTCTTCCTTTGCTTGAAATTTCTCTAGACTTGACAACTATTAACAGGATCCTACAGCCCATCATGTTGCCTTTAATATTTCCAAGTCAGTAAGTTTTTGTCATTTTTATAATGAAACTCAAATGATGATATGTGTTGGCTCTGGGCTGCATTTTTCCTTTTTCTGGAAAGCCAAATATTGAGAATAGTTTGCAACAAATGATATTTATACTTCTCATCTCAATTTTTCATCTAGTAGAGGACAGTACCATCACCTCACCTCTGTTGAATATCTGAGGAGTCCATTAAATTTGCTTGGTTTTTGTGGAGGACCATCCCCTCCAATAAAAGCCATTAATTCCTCCTGCATAAAAAAATATGTCTTTCATTTTGTTGAGGTTATTTCTTAAAGCTCTGATTGTGAATATTTAATGTAATTAGGATAAAAAGTAAAGTACTAGACATTGTTCAACATATTATTTTAATAACATTCAAATAATGTTATTTATCTTTAAAAAGTAGAAGTACAAAGTAAGAATTTTTTGTCCATGTCTTAAATAGTAGTTATGTTTAGATTTTATGTGATTAATGTATTGGATGTAATTATTTACTTGTTATTATAATCTAGCCAAAGACATGTTTTAATTTCTAAAATTTCCAAATATTAAATTCACTGGTGAAACAAAGTATCAAGAAACTCTACCCTACCCATCATTTCTGATATGATAGCCTTAAGGAAGAATGTGGTTAAGACCTAGCCCTACTTTAAGGAACATCATCTGCGGGGAGAAGAAGCATGATTAAAGAAAGGAGAAGTAGCCACAGCACACAGGTTCCTTGTCCAGATGACTTGAGGCCCAATCCAATGCCTCTCAATTTCCTCAATAAAATCAAACCAAGCAACCTAAGATGGGGGTCCCCAATCAGCATAGGTCCAAGAGAGGCAGTAACATCACCTCCATCTCCAGCCCATGTCATTTACTTTTGGGACTTGAGGTGGGACATTAGGATGAGGGCAATAGGGGCTACCTACTTTTTCCCATTGTGCCCAGCAAATAGCTCCCTTTCCTCTTTTCAATTATTAAAGCTTATTTAATTTAGTTGAACCATGAGGGTGTAAGCTAGAGAAAATTGAAACAGGCTGTCTGTAAATTAAGTGAGCCCAGAAGGCATACCCAGAACATTTCAAACTGTTCCTTTAAATGAAGTTGTTACTGTAACATATTTCTATTTTATTAAATTTTAAAGGATGGTGTTGACCTTGCAGAATGTAAACTCGTCCTGACAGAGAGTTTAGAAACTGCAAACATATGGCAAAATCATTAAGATTGTCCTAATTATAGGTAAATATAAATATTTGTATAAAAATGCCTTGAAAATAGCTGCAAAAAATCTTTCATTTGTAACTCCATCTTTGTTAAACATAAATAGCAGCTCAGCAAATAGCTCTTCTCTATGACTTTCCTGCAGTGTAGCAGGAAGACAAAGCTTAATTGGTTGGCTTAGCAGTCATCTAACATAGATATTCTCAGTGGAAAATATTTCTACAATTACCATATGCAGCTTGCTACCCTTGGTCACTGGGCATGAATGTAAAAGAAAAGGGGGGATGAATTAGTAAACTGAAAAATTAGCCAAGTTTAGCCTGGACCAATCTTCATGTAAATCCTAGCTCCCAGCTGCACCACTGATTGTATGAAATGAGTAAGTTACTTTGAACGTGTTTTCTCACTTAAAAAATGAAAATAATATTGTGGATATTTTAAGAATTTAAGTTACGTCTCATATAGAGCCTATAACATTAAACATTTTCAAATCATTGCTGATACCATTATTATATTTATCATTATGGTTTATCTGATTTTCAGACATCGCTTTGCATTTTTGACTCACTCGGCCACAGTTTGCTTATCTATCAGCTGTTGAGATGATTTAGACCTATGATCATGGCCCTAAGCAGAATTGGCATTACTTGAATCAGTGACATTTTTCTCATTAAAATTTGATAGGACAGACATCATTGTCTTTTGCAAAAATACTTACCTCCTTGGATCTGTAGCAAACATTAAATGAGATGCACTAAGAAAACTCTAATTTATACTAATTCACACTATTGTTTTTCTCACTGAGAAATAATCCAAATTGTAGGTTTAATGTGCCTAGGACATAGTAAAAAGTGAATAAATGTTGTATATTTTAGTCCTCAACCATTCTTAAGAAAACACCGAATTTCTCATTAATATCTTTTAACTACCACAACATTAGCCAAACCGGCATATCCAGCTTTTGTACTAGCAAGGAATCTGCCCCTATATAGTGGTTGCTCAATACATTCTTATTTAATCAATGAACTTTATGCTCAAATCTTGCACAAGTGACTGTCAGAGGGAAAATCATTCAGCAAATGTTCTGAAAAAAAGTCTTTGACCCTACTGACATCTCTTTTTTTTTTGTTTTTTTTGTTTTGTTTTGTTTTGTTTTTGTGGTACGCGGGCCTCTCACTCTTGTGGCCTCTCCCATTGCGGAGCACAGGCTCCGGATGCGCAGGCTCAGCGTCCATGGCTCACGGGCCCAGCCGCTCCGCGGCATGTGGGATCTTCCCAGACTGGGGCATGAACCCGCATCCCCTGCATCGGCAGGCGGACTCTCAACCACTGCGCCACCAGGGAAGCCCCTGACATCTCTTTTGATGTAATGACTTGTTTCCAAGGAATAAAGCATTTTCTTTGGAACTTAGTACATTGGCTTTTAGTCCAAGTCCTAAGGAAACTTTTATAACTATTGCAATGACTGCTCGATGGATTGGGCCCTCTGTTTTGGTCCTACTATTCATTCACAGGTCTGTCTCGGAAGTGCTACAAACTACCCAAAGTTGAAAGCTAGTATGAAAACATCACTGCAGGCCACTGAACCTAAGTTGAAGTCTTGGAGAAAATTGGATTTGCAGATTTTCTTTAGACAAGATTGTTTTCAAATAATTTCCAGCTGTTCACCCTAAGGGCTCCATTAAGAGTTTTTCCTTGTCTTCTATTTCCTATACTGATATTAAACAGGAAAGGTATAATTACTTCTAATTTAACTTGTAGGTGTGTTTTCATAGAACAAAATTTGAGTCCCTACAGCTTCAGCCTGCCTCACAATATAAAGTCTGCTATTATTGGCTAACGGTTTTACAGAGAGGGGGATGTAAGGGATATAAGACTGGCTTAATCAACTCACCTGTCGACACTTCACTACCAGACATGATCAAAGCTATGTAAAATGATCATCCAAAGTCACCTTATAATTCCCCTTGTGCTCCTGAGATTTCTAACCCATTATTTGAGAAAAAACTGCCTTGTTAGCATATTTAAATATATCTTTATGTTGAAACCTTGATCATGGTTACAGCTCAACCATGGAGTTGACGAACCCTGGTAGAACAAAGAGAAATCATTCTCTGTTATAACTCACATTATACTGCATTCTCACAAGTAACAAAAAAATATGGCGGCTCCCTTATTTAATGTGTGACTGCACATCTGAGTCAAACAAGAATACAGCAGTTCCTCACACAGCAATAAGGGCTAAGGTATGCTTCATTACAGGTACATAGCTCTATTTTAATTTAGAAGGAAAATAAAGATGGCTGACTCACATAGGTTTCTGAGCTTCAAACATTTCATTCCTTTTAGTTACTACAGAAACTTAAAATCTGAAAAGTTGAACTGTCAGTGAAGCAACACATTCTTTTCTTACTCTTTCATAACCATTTCATATTAAATGCATCTCACGTAGCAAAGCTCTTTTTCTCCCACAGAGAATCTGGCAGCCACAAGTCTTAGCTTTACCAGTGTCTGTGGGTGTCTCTCAGTAGCAGTCAAGTACTCCGAGAGAATAACAGAGAAGTCATTGATATTTTCTAGAAAATCACTACAGCAGCTCATCAAAAATTTGGCATAAAGAAAATTATTTCTGAAATCTTTAAAGACTTTATTTAAACTCATTTTTTTTGAGACCAAAGGGAAATCATATTTTTTAAGTCTCATATAAATGAGTTCATGGGCCATTAAAATCTTTTTGCAGTTGTGTGATTTTTTTTTTGGTAGCAAAATACTTTGCTCATGAATACATTTTCAGTCTATAGGGGCCTTAAGTAAAATAGCAGAAAAAAATGGAGGGGGGGAAGGAAACTGACATTTGCCAGGCACAGATGCTTTGCCAGGAAGATTATAATTGTTTTTAATCATAGTAAAAATATATATTTATTCATATGTCAAAAAAACAAACAAATCCATTAAAGAAAATCTGTGCATTTTTATAGTATGTAATCCCAGTGGCATTTCAAAATATAGGCTGTTCTAGCCCACACTGTTTCCAGTAAGTGTCCAATCAATGACTGTATTATATGAAGCTTATCTTATTTTTATTTAAAAAGAAACATCTCAAATAGCAATGATTATGATTCCCTGTATCCCAGAACATATCATAATGTTTTGTGTTTCTTGCCTTTACACATGGAAGGGCCACTTCCTGGAGTATCTTCTATCCTTCTTACTTGACTGCCTGGCAAACGTGTTGTTACCATTTTATTTTTTTTATTTTTATTTTTTTGTGGTAGGCGGGCTTCTCACTGCTGTGGCCTCTCCCGTTGCGGAGCACAGACTCCGGATGCGCAGGCTCAGCGGCCATGGCGCACGGACCCAGCCGCTCCGCGGCATGTGGGATCTTCCCAAACCGGGGCACGAACCCGTGTCCCCTGCATCGGCAGGCGGACTCTCAACCACTGCGCCACCAGGGAAGCCCTTGTTACCATTTTAAATGTCAGTTCAGATGTAGCTTCCTCCAGAAAACTTTCCCTGGCCAACACCACTGCATTATAAATTGTTCCATTCTCTAGGAAATATGTGTTCCCTGTATATACTTACACTGTAATTATCACATAGTAGAATCATTTATTAAAGTGTCTATCTTCCCTAATAGACTAGAAACTTGTTGCACATAAGCACCGTCTTAGACATTTTGAATGCACCACACTTATCACAGAATCTAGAACATGAGGGGCAACCAATAATTTTACTCAACTGAGTTACAGAAAAACCGGAAAATTAACATCATATTGAAGATTACTTGAAAAGACATAATTCCTTGATGGGAAGTCACGAGATAAATCTCTGCATACATTCTATTCTTTTACAATGATAGCAATAATATCTTATGGTTTTAAGATTTATAGATGTAGTTTCTCCAGTTACAACTTTCATTCTATAATGGGATTCTTATGCCTAAAGTTAGCCAATTATAAATGAAAATGCTACAATAAATACTTAGATACTTTGAACCTATTCATATTGATTGCTTTAAAGAAATCATAATGTTAAACCTGTGGCTCTATTCATATTCTCTAAACTTTTGATAATTCTCAAGTGACTAGTCTAAAAGTAGAGTTATTCAAATCCAGATTACTTTTTAAATTACATTTAATAGTTTCTAACTAATAACCATTCTACCAGGACAGGAATAGTTATGCAAGGTAATTCTCTTTCCCTGCTTCTTCGTATTTTTGGTTTGTACATTGGATTTGAAAAGCACTTTTGACAAAGATCACTGACTATACATGCAAATTAGTGTTGCCTTTAAGCTTAACTGCACCCCTCAGCCCATGCTTCCCAGGCAAATAACAAAAGGCAGCCGAATCACCCACAAAGCTAACATGAAACATTCCTCAGCCCATCTGACATTTCAGTACAACCACTGCTTAGAAAACCAAAAATACATCTGTGCAAACTGCAGAAAATGTGGAACTAGCAGGGCTTTCTTTCAAGACTTTCATTTTATAGTGAGTTCTGAGTCCCTTAAAAACATACATCAGCCTTTATTCTCCTTTGAAAGCATCACTGTTATATCAGACGTCTGCTTAAGAAGATCCTTGGCACTGTTTGGAAGGTTTTTCACTTTATCTGAATTGCGTTTCACTGACCTCCCAGTGGTTCTGCTTTTTCACAGAGCTGACTCTACCTTCCCCGTGCCCTTAGAGTGTGGAAATGGAAAAATAAAATGGTCATTCAGATACAGCAGTCTCACTGTGAAAAGTCTGATTGTTCTCACAGTATTCATCAAGAAAATTTGGTTTTCTGGAACACCATTCTTGAAAGTAGACATTAGTATAGTTGCTGGTATGTTTGGGTAATTTTCAGTATATTCTCATCTGTTTTGACTCTTCCTTGATTGGCAAGTTCTGTCAGTTTTGTTTATTAACCATACATGGTTTTAGAAATAGAAGAGTCACTTCTTAGTTTCCTTTGATTTATAAACACCTTAGTTAAAACTACTTCCCTAATGTTGCTGATTACGTTTTTGACTCACTGGTATACTTTACCATTGACTGCATATTTTAAGAAACTCATTGGCTCTTGTCTCTGTTATGAAATCTGGTAGCAACTGAAACTGGGCAACTTCAGTGTTGACTTTTTTCACATCCATTCATTTACTCATTCTCAGCATTTTTGAAGCAACATTTTCTTCAAAGTACATGTTAGAAGCTGGACATAGATACAATTTTATTCACAAAAACATGAAGGTATGGTGATTCCAGCTGAGAGTGACTATTCTTTGAAATTTTCATCCTCTAATTGGCTTAACTAGACTAAAATATATCGTTCTTTAGGGTTTAGTTCAAAATTAATTACTGACACATGCTACGTGGGTGAAACTTGAAAACATTATGCTAAATGGAAACCAGTTTAAAAGGACCATATATTATGTGATCTCATTTATATGAAATGTCCAGAATAGGAAAATCTATTAATACACAAATAGTAGATTAGTGTTTGATCAGGGCTGGGGGAAAAGGGGAATGGGGAGCAACCACTAATAGACAGGGGTTTTATTCAGGGTGATAAAAATATTCTAGAATTAAATTATTAAGATGTTGTACAACTCTGCATATACTAAAAAAATTATTGAATTGTACACTTTAAATGGGTGAATTGTACGGTATGTTAATTCTATCTCTATAAAGCTGTTATATTAAAATACAACTATACATACTAACATACACCAATGAATTTTTCTAAATGTTTTAATTCTACATTCTGACACTTTAAAAGCTTTGGAGAATATCTATGTGGTTAACTAGTGGCAACTGACAAGTCTATAATCCAGATAATGAAATAACAGAAAATAAGGTTAAATAGTTTGGTTAAGGTTAGCTATGTCACATGCTTTAGGTATCATAATTAGGCTAGTGTTTAATTATATAATTATGAATAGTGTCTTTCCTATCTGAAAATTTAATAAGGTGTTAACCCTCACTGCTTGACAAATTATAAGATGACTCTTTCACTTTTTCCTGCTTTGGTAGCTTCTCAAAGCTATTTAAATTAATTTGTAATCACTGATTATAATGCCAGGAATTGTCTAGAAAAGCAAAATTGTCTAGAAAAGTAAAACAATAAAAATGCACATACTATTTCTCAGTTTTTTAAAGTGAAAAAAAAGGCTGTATTTTATACAGGTTTGGTTTTGTTTTGTGGAGAAAATGTGCATCTAGTTACACAAATAGCCCATTCATTTATTCTGATATTTATTCACACACACATGCTTTCTGCAAACATTGATTAAATACTATGTCTCACGCATTGTCTACCACACTAAGGAATTCAAGGTCAAATCACCATCCTCAAGGTACTTACAATCTAGTGAAACTACTGCTACCAAATGAATCAGTAGAGATGAGAACACAAATATCAATGCTACTCTGAGAAAAAAGATGTGTGAATATGTCACACTATTGTCTATCATCTCCAAGGGACATTTCTAAGAACAGTATTTCAATCTCCATATGTAAGAGACAAAGCCACATCAGAAAGGACTGGTTAATCAGGATACAAGTAATCTGTTATTACAAAAAGTTCAGCTTACTTTTATCTTTGCCCACTGCTTTCAGCAGTTCTCTGAGGTAAAGCATCCACATGACTAAAACAAAGAAAAAGGTAAAAACCAGTATTTTAATCATCCAACTGAATCACTCCTCTCGTTCTGACTTCCAGAATCCTACTTCTTCTCATTTATATCTTGTCTAGGATTGTAAACAACCTTCCAAATTTTTAATCTTCATAGAAATATAAATATCTGGACATCCATAGATAAGAATCCCGGCTAACTGCTTTAAGCCAGGCCTTCAACATCTTGAGTCTGGATTATCAAAATTGCTGCTGTCTTTCTCACTGTTTTTCCTCTATAACTAAGGTATTGTTTTCTCTGGTTATTTTCAATATTTTTTCTTTGTTTTTAGTTTCTAGGAGTTCAATTATTATGTGTCTTGGCAAGGATTTCTTTAGATTTATCCTATTTGTCATTTGCTCAGAGCAGCTTCTTGATCCTGTAGGTTTATGTCCTACCAAATTTGGGAAGTTTTCAACCATTATATTTTAGAGTACTTTTTCATCTTGCCCTCTTTCTTCTCTCCTTCTGGGACTCCGATGGTAACAGTGTTAGATCTTTTGTTATGGTCCCACATATCTGAGGCTCTGTTAATTTTTTCACTGTATTTTTAATTTTGCAGATTGGGTAATTTCTATTGTTGTATCTTCCAGGTCACTGATTTCTTTCCTCTGTCCCTTCCACTCTGCTGTTGAGCCTTACCCACTGAACATTATTTTTTGGTGTTTTATTCAATTCTAAAAATTCCATTTAGTTCTTCATTATATCTTTTATTTCTTTGCTGGCAAAGGGTTGGGGCAACTTATTATAACTTCTCAAGTATGGAAATCTAAGCTCCCCACTTTGTTAACATGACTAGAGATGGGGCCCAGGTTTATGTTTTAGGGTTTTTTGATTGTTGTTTTGTTTTGCTAAAGTACAGTGGTTATTGTCTGAAAGTTTTCTGTTTTGCTAGGCCACCACTTTCCCAGTCCTCTGGCTTGAAAGAGCAGACTTTGTTGGGGCCCTTTTTTTTTTACCTGCACCCTTGGCATTTCTAGGTTGCCAGCTTTTTCAGCTCCAAGTCTGGGATATATGAAGCAAAAGAAAGTCAAGAGACCTCACCACTGTTTTGTTCCTCAGGCTCTGATATCATTAGGCAGTCTGCCTTCTCTTCTCCTTTTTAAAGAGTCTTTTAATTAGTCTTTTAATGTCTAGACCATGCTCCCAGAAGCACAAGTCTGAATTCTGAAAATATTGTTAAAAAAAGAAAAGCTTAAAAAATTTAAATAAAATGTGACTGTTTGAAATTATAGGGGAAGATAACTTTATTTTGATGTAGTATTTTAAAATCTTTCTAAAAACGACACCAAAGCTGCTGGGTATAGTGAAAAATATGCCAGACTAGGACAAAATGGTACAAACTTGGCTCAGCATTTCCGCTCATAAAACCACTGTATGGATAATAACCCAAAGGTATCACTCTAAATAACATGATCTAAATAATACATTACATAAATGTTCTATGAAGAATTGCAAAAACAAAGAGGAAAAGGGGATAGACAAGCCAACCACAGCTGCAATAGCTTCAAACAAGGTGACAAAAAAGCTTTGTAATAGAGAATTGCATTACCCCATCAAACAACAATAGGAGAAAACTAAACTAGATGAATGCTAAGTTTTAATATTCTAGAAAATTTTAATATACATTATCACTACCATTCTCCAATTTTAAGCCTTGTGCTTGTGTTCAATGACTGCAGATGGGGTGGTTAAAATGAAATTGGTCAAAATGTTAGGTCAGTTAAAAATAAATTTTCCACATCACTGGTTTTTATGTAATTGTAATGTTAAAGTAAGATGAGACACTTGTGCAATAATTTTCCTATTTTTCAGAATTTTGGGAGATTCCTTTTCTTTTTGAATTTCTAAATAAATTATGTGTTCTTTGATTAGCAGTTCTCTAATGAATTGGTCAATTTGCCTACAGTTCTATGTCAATTATCCTAAAACAATTTTTTTTCAGTAAACAGCAGTGTTTATTAAATTTTATGTGCTTTAATGCGATTTTGTCAAGTTGGTAAATATTGGCCTTTTTCTAAGTTATTTTGTTAAAATTAATTTTAAGTTAATTTTCAAACAAGGCTAATACTACTTATTGGGCTATATTTTTTAAGTATATTTTTATTTTGCATTTACATTTAAGCAGTTTTTACATGAAACAATCATTGCCACTTCAAGAGTGGGCATCATCACTATTTGATACTTCTTTGTCTTGTAAGACTTGAATCCACAATAAAAAGCATGTGCAATCTCAATATGACTCCTGGAAGAAAACAGTGCTGGGCTTGGATTGCACAGTGAAGTGGGAATGCTGTTTTATCTGCCAGCATCCCTTCCTTGGTGGGGTTGTCAATACATGAGCACACCATAACTCTCACAATAGACGCATATAAACATACAAGGGCCAAGCATAAATTCTTCCATGAGCCACAAGTTACCTACTTTTAGCTTATGCTTATAATTTGAGTTCAAGAATTGCAACTGAAAGTCCTGACAAATACTTCAGTATATGTGAAAGAAAACAAATTATAAAATGCCAACAAGAAAAGGGTCTGTCAAGTAGCCATCATGTCCACATAGAAGGGTGAAAGAATCTAAAATCATTGAAGATAATCAATCAAGCTGAATGGCTGGAGAAAAATGTGATTCATTTGTGCTTTCACATAAATTATTAAAATTCAAAAACATTGTCAATAATCAGGGCATACATAACTGGCTAAAGTAAAATTAATAAAATAGCCTGAAGTATTTTTAATAAAACAGAAAAATATGTTTAAAGATGAAGAAACTTACCAAACTACTCTAAAATTACTAGTATGTTAAAAAACAATAAATAGAAAAAGACATAGATATAGATATGGATGGATTTAGGTTTATAGATATTTCTCAATTTATTTTGGGGGGCCTGCTCTGTTTTTTTCCCACGGTACGCGGGCCTCTCACTGTTGTGGCCTCTCCAGTTGCAGAGCACAGGCTCTGGACGCGCAGGCTCAGCGGCCACAGCTCACGGGCCTAGCCGCTCCACAGCATGTGGGATCCTCCCGGACCGGGGCACGAACCCGTGTCCCCTGCATCGGCAGGCGGACTCTCAACCACTGTGCCACCAGGGAAGCTCGGGCCTGCTCTTTTGACTAAAATTTTTTTTATCCCTTTTTTGTTGCTATTGTTCTATAATTCCAGCCTCAACATTGTCTTTTAAGACAAAGTTATACTTATGGATGTGGGTATTATTTTCCATCTCACAAAACTAAAATTAACTGTTAGCACAGGAACAATTTCCTACTCAACTGTTTGAAATAGTGGTATAGTCCCATGTAAGTACAAAAACAACCAAGGGAAGAAATGGCTTTATCTTATCTCATCAGACTCATACTATCTACATCTCTTGAGTAGGCCTAGCTAAAACAATTTAATCTTCCCTAAGGGTTTGAGACAAAAACAAACCACACAAACAACAAAAACAAAACCTGACTGGCTCTAAACAGACAATACCCTAATAAGAAACAGAGAAAAAAGAAAAAGAAATTGGGAGAAAAGATTTCCATTCGAATCTTTGCTCTTACATATCTTTCCATCTCTCCCATTACAAAATATACTTAACATGATGTTTACTTTCTTCTTGTTTTCTCATGGAAACAGGACCAGCTACATAATTTGTACAAAATGAAAATGAGGGTCTCTTCTTTAAAAATCATTAAGAATTTCAGCAAGGAGCATTAAGCCACATATTGGGTCTCTAAGCATGGATCCCTTAAAAACTGCATAGGTCACATACTGATGAAGCCAGCCATGCAAGGAAGTATAAATCATAAAACATATAAAGCAATTTGGCAATAATCATCAAGATCACTATATATGCACATGCTCTTTTACCCTCCCCCCCGCCATTTCCAGGGCTCTATACAAAAGAATAATCAGTTTTGTATATTTACATATAAAATAAAATATATTTGTCCCAGTGTTATTGTAACAATGGAAAATTGGAAAATTTAATAGAATAATTTGTAACCTTTTAAAAAGATATTAGTAAAAATATTTTCTTAATGACATTATAAAATGCTGTTAAGTGAGAAAAATATGACACAAAGCTAGAAACATAGCCTGTTCCATCTCTCTCCTTCTCCCTAACTCTACTATTTTCTTCTACATACATTCTCAAAACTGAAAGAGCATTTAGTAAAATATTAATAGTGGTTAACTATGGGATATGGAATTAGGCATGATTATTATTTTCTTCTTTATGGTTTTATGAGTATTTTACATTTTCTAATAAACATTTGTTATTTTTCTAACTAGGGAGAAAGAAGAAGAAAATAATAATAAAGTAAACCTTTCACCTAAAACTGACAGTTCCTAAGCTGTTGGGAGCAATAAACTCTTTGAACAGTAATACAAGTAGACCTACTGCAAACATGTCACATTCTAACTTTCTCCAGTAAGTCCTCTAGAGAAGCAAAATTTAGTGCAGAAAGCAGTGTTTCAGCACAGTGTATATAGTTTCTTGGTCTACTTGCCCTGCTAGCTTTTTCCATTTACTACATCACTGAACAGACTTGGTGCCATCATTTTTAATGTACTGGTTAACAAATTCTGGACATGAAACTATTTTAAATGGTTTTATATAGAGTACATGCCAATGACTTAGTCCCAGAAACAAAGGTTATCCTGCTGTCGAAGCAATAATGATCATGTGCTGACTGAGGCTAGAGATGGTGGTTAGAAAAAGAGTTCAGAGTCTTGAAATGTCCTAGCTTGGGTCCACAGCAAAGCCTGAGACAAGGATTTGGGTATAGGTAGTTTATCTGGGAGGAGATCATAGGGATCACCTGCAGTAAGGGAGCAGAGTGAAAAGTAGGGGATAAACAATGAACAGTAGCAGGATCATTATTGAACTGTTTATTGCTATGGGCAACTGGGATTCAATTCTTCTGGGAACTATATGAGGTACTGTACAG